>NC_136919.1:45397852-46597852 GCF_949752795.1 Hyperoodon ampullatus | reverse complement strand
GGTAATCTCCACAATCCTATGACCAGTTACCTTGCTGTCGAGAACATTTCTTGTCAGTGATCTTGGTCTCGGGGCTGCGCCCAACCATGACTGCTTCCAAATGTGGAAGTTTGATTCGCTGGTGCCGATTGTCCTGTCTCACCAACCAGCACACCCGCATCATTACTCTGAGAGACAAAACACAAGAGAATCGCTGGAAAAACTAGCACAGGTCCTCCAGGGCCACACCCCAGCACCACCACACATGCCATTTACCAGCTGTTCATCTTGAGGCAAGTGACTTCACCTCCCTAGTCTCAATTTCCTCACCTGTAAAATGTGATAATGACAGGACTCATGAAGGTGTTGTGAGGATTAAATAAAACAATATGGGTAGGGCTTTCCTGGTGGCGCAGTGGTTGAGAGTCCGCCTGCCGATGCAGGGGACACGGGTTTGTGCCCCGGTCCGGGAAGATCCCACATGCTGCAGAACGGCTGGGCCCGTGAGCCATGGCCGTTGAGCCTGCGCGTCCAGAGCCTGTGCTCCGCAGCGGGAGAGGCCACAACAGTGAGAGGCCCGCGTGCCGCAAAAAAAAAAAAAAAAAAAAACAATATGGGTAAAGTATTCACTTCTCTGCCTCAGTCATGCTACGTAATCAAATATTTGTTATGTTTATTGATATACTCTATGTGCTGGACATTAAGCTACCTGCTGAGGATCAAAGAATGATGAAACATTGTCCCTAGCCTTCAGGGGCCTGGAGTGCGATGGGGCAGACTCATATACCAATTATTACAACATAATGTAATATCTACTATAAGAAGGGAGTAGCCAAATATGGCCTTAGCCCAGGGAAAGGAAAGACTAACTCTTGTAGGGAGCCTCAAAAAAGGCAGGGATATTCACGCTCAGTTTTAAAGGGTGAGAAGCTTGCCTGGCAGAGAACTAAGGACATAAGAACAGAGGATGTTCTCCATAGGCATCAAGGTTTCCATTCCTTAACTGTCAAAACATACTGATGTTAGGACAACACATTTCACTGCCATCTGCCAGAAGATAGTCATAATAAATATACAAACCTACAATTTCTAAAGTGTGAATGCAGCACCTTTGTGCAATACACAACCTGCACAACACTATTGGAGGGTCTGATATTCTCTTGTAAAACAACTTTTATGGTCATGTAGGATATCAGTAGAAGAGAAAGAGAAGAAATTCGGGAGAGGGATGAGGCCTGAACAAAGAGGATGGAGAGGAAAAAGAGCCAGGAGAAATTGCGAAGGTAGACTTATTGCTGACTGCATTTGGGGAATGACAAGGGAGTGAATGGAGACACCAACCAAGATTTCTAATTTGGAAATACTCATTACCCAAAATGAGGAATACACTGGAGACATAATTTAGGGATAAATGATAAGTGAAGAAGGGATGATTTCAGATTGAAACACAATTAGATTACGTTGCCTGCGGAAGATCCTTGAGTCACACTAGGATATACGGGTATGAAGCTCAAGGAGGGGAAGGGACTGTGTGTGTGTGTGTGTGTGTGTGTGTGCGCGCACGCACGTGTGTGTATTTTTTGAGACTATAAAGTGCTTTATTTGGAGTCTTGGGAATTGCAATTCAGGAGACACAGTTTCGAGTAAAACTGAAAGTGTTTCAGGGAAGAGAAAGAATCAGGGGTTTATAAAGGTAAATGCCACAAGGTTGTTAAAGTTGTAAGAATTATGACCAGCTCTGACACAAAAAGGAAGCATTTGTCCTTAACTGAATGTATATATAATGAGAGGCATCAACGTGTCACAGAAGTTAGGGTAAAAAGAGAGGATGAGATCACCTAGAGGCAGAACAGGGAACTGTGGGAGGGACAGACTAGATCTTTGGGACACCTCCCTAGACTCCAGAAGCCTACTAATGCTCAAGCCTCTAATACCCTCTCTTTGCAAAACACCCCTTGCAGGCAAGGCAACACTCAATCAGCCACTCTGCACAAGCTTTGTATCCAAAGGAGAGAGAAAAGAAACCAGATTTTTCAAAATCAGAGTTTCACTACCATCTGCAAAGACAGAATAACGCAAAGCAGAGTGAGCAAATGAGTGCTGAAGACGTGCAGTCACAGAAATAGGATCAGTCAGGAAAGGCTTTGGAAACTGCCCAGTAGAAAAAGCCAAGAGCCAAGAGGACCGATAAGAAAGAAAAGGAGTGGGAGTGGACATTCCACTTCAAAAAGCACAAGTGACGGTACAGATTTCAGCAATGACAAGCCATGGGTGAGGGGTGAGAAGCAGACCTTAGTTGGCCAACCCAGAGGAGCTGCCCCAGAGAGTCACCTAAAGAAAGCAAAGGTGCTGAAAGAACACTAGGCCAAAAAGTTGAGATTTAACAATCCATAGGAGACAACTGCCAGGGTCTGAGCTGCAGAGTGAGGTGAAATGATGCTGTGTATAGGCAGGCTGGAGTGGAGAAATCTAGAGTCAGAGATGAGTCATTTAATAAATTAAATGTGGGCCAGAGTTAGGTCTAAAAGGCAACTCCTTTGTGAGGGAGCTGATGCAAGAGCATGAAGAGTCAGCTGTAAATCTAAAATCCTAAACCCAGAGCCTCAAATGATGATGGTGCTACAGGCAAGTCCCACTTCTAAATGTTATGTGTTCAGAGGGGCATGTTTGCTCTTGCTGGAAACTGATGAATGAGCAGCTAATGGACTGAGAAATGAAGTATGTCTTCATTAAGCATTGGGAAATAAGTCCTCTGGTGACTGACTACTCACAGTAATAATAAAAGAAGCCTGAAGAGAGAACAGTTGGATAGCAGGGACAGGAGGGAATCCAGTGGACAGCTGAGAGCATGGCTGACTTTTGCAGAATAGGACCTACCCCTCCTGCCCCACACAAACATACATTCACATGCTTCATTCTCTCTAAAGTTCTGAAGTTATAATGTTTCTATTTACTACACCTTGAGAAACTGAAGCAGTGACTACAGGATGCTTATTTAACTAAACTTAAGCAATATCTTCGCCCATTTCAGCCTCCAATTCCAACTTCTAGGAATGAAGCATTTTAGAATATGGGGAGCACATAAGGATGGATATTCCTGAATCTTCAATATAACTCATCCAGTAAAACTCCATAAACTGCAAGCTCTATGACAGCAGAAGTCAAGGCCATTTTTCCTTCCACTATACCCCTAGCACTTAATACCTAGCATACAGCAAGAATATAATAAATATTTGCAAGTGAATGACCAGATAATAATCCTATCCAGGTTCTCCTCCCTTCCTTCTCTCTCCCCTCCTCTAGCTCCTCTTATGTGGGATGCTTTGCTACTCTCTCTGAGCAACCCCATCTCCACATCTATGTGGGTAAATCCTAATTCTCTATTTTTCAGCCCACTTTTCACTCCAGAGTTGTAGGGACTGGTCAGAAAGAAATTCTGATTATTTCTTAAGGGACCCAGGTGATCTGATGGGCCGCACAAGGCCAGAAATCTGGTAACCTGGAACACGCTGTCCAGAAGAATGTTCTGCAATGATAGAAGTGTTCTAAACACTAACGTAGCCACCACGCGACAATCAAGCAACTGAAATGTAGCTGGTGCAACAGAGGAACTAAATTTCTCACTTAGCTTTTTTTAAATTTACCTTAAAGTTACGATAGCTACACGTGGCTGAGGGCTACCATAATGTCCAGCACAGCCCTGATCAATCCCAAATCCCTCAGGCTTGAAGTTGAGACTCTCATACTTCAACCCCACAGAGGTTACTTATTTCACCTCCCACTTCTTTTCATAAAATTAGTCCCATTTACCCATCCTCTCTCTCCTCCCTTCCCCTCACATACATCCTTCAGGTATAACGTACTGCATCAGGTCTCCCAAGTAAGTCATTATGAATATGCTCTCCTGGTACTGAATTGTACTCTTCCCTTCCTCCTAAAAAAAAAAAAAAATTCTTCTCAGCCTCCGAGTCCCACCTCCTCCCTGAGGCCTTCACAGAGCCTTCTCTCCTCTACATCTCTTCTTCTCTTCTCTACATCTTGTTATTGGGTGTGGTCGGATTTACCTTCTCTGAAAATGAAATATGGATGTAATCCCACTGGCCAAATGAGATTATAATCTCCTTGTAAACAGACTGCATCCATTCAGGAAACTCGGAGGAAGGGTCTCTGGAGGTCACTGGCCTAGGCTAGGTCTGGTCTTGTACTTCGGGATCCGCTGGTCTTCAGTATACTTTTATCAAGTGCATACCATGTGCTAGGTACTTGCTAAATGTCTTACTTACATCATCTCATTTAATCTTCACAACTCTCATTCTAAGGAAAATTTAAGTCTTAGAGAAGAAAAGTAACACGTTCAAGTCACACAGCCAATGTGTGCCAGAGATAGGATTTGAATTATTCCAGAGAACGGGTTATTTTGTTGCTGTTGTTGTCTTGTTTTGGGTTTTGTTTTGTTTTGTTTTTTGGCCACGCTGCATGGCTTGCAGGATCTCACTACCCCGACCAGGGATTGAACCCAGGCCACGGCAGTGAAAGGCCAGAACCCTAATCACTAGACCACTAGGGAACTCCTGAAAATGGGTTCGTAATCACTACATCATATACTTTTTGTCTTCAGTCATTTGATCATTCAGTCAAAATTACTGCATGCCTACCACGTGCCTTATGCCACCCTGGTGCTGGGAATAAAGAGGTAACACATCTCACTTGTATGGCATGATGCAGGTATTATACATCATACCTGCCTTCAAAAGGCTCAGTCTTGTGGAGGAGAGAGACTCAAAAACAATTGTAACATATGTGGAAAGTATAATGATTGGTCTATGCAAAGGGTGTTGTGGGAGCACAAAGCTGGAGTATCCAACCTAGACTTGGAAAAAGGAGGTGTCAAGGAAGGTTTCCGATAAGAGGTGGGCCTAAAATGAGACCTATACATTAACTGGGTTAATTAGGTGAAAGTGGGCAGCCTAATTAGGTGAGGAGCAGGAAGTAGAGAAAGGAATCAGCGAGAAGATTCCAGTCAAAGGGAACAGCAAGGGCAGTGCACAAAGAAACAGCACAGTGCACATGAAGAAGCAGTTCAGGGCTGCTGCAACCTAAAGTATGAGGCAAAAAAAGAGGATGGAGATGCAGGCTGGTCCAGATGAAGCAGAGCCCTGGGCGACCAGTTGCAAAGCTCAAACGTTAGAAGCTCTAATGGATTTTGCAATTTAGTAAACAATAAATATTTGCTGAATAAATGAGAGAAAAGATTGGATGAATGGACGGATCCCCTTAAATATTATTAGCAGGACTTGGACTCAGTCAGATGTGTTTTCAAAGATCATTTGGGGGAGGAGTGTAGGTAGTGTGGAGAATAGATAACGTCGGATATAGGACTAGAGGGGGGGATACCAGTTAGAAGGCCATCTAATTTCAGATCAAAGAAGATAAGGTCCAAAGTAAGACAATAATAGAGATAGGAAAAAGAGCAGAGATTTGAGAAATATTTAGGGGGCAAAATCAACAAGATTTAGTGATGGATGTGCTAAGAGTAAGTTCAGAGAAGACAGAATTTGAACAGTCTGTGGGACTCGCAGGCAGAGCTGTCCAGCAGGGTAGTCAGAGGTGAGCACGAAACTCAGAGGAGATCTAAGCTGACACTTCGATTTGGGAGCATGCAGGAGGGAGTTAAAACCAAGCTAGTTGATGTGCTCACCTAGACAGTGTGTACAGAATGAAAAGAACAATGGGCCAAAGTCACAAGCCTTGTAAACACCCAACATTTTAGGAGAGGAGGAAGAAGACTATCCACAGGAGAAATGACTGGTAAGAGAGGTACATGGAAAAACAGCTAGAATGTAAGCTCTTTAAAGGAAGGAGGCACTCTGACTTGTTCATCTCTATATCACAGTACATGTTTGTTGAATAAATCAGCTGAGTGTATTGTCCTGAGAAGCAAAGGAGTAGGGAGTGAAAGGTATCATCAAGTTTCAAAAGCAGCAAAGGAATCCAGTAATGACTGAAGAATGTCTATCTGGTTTGATAATCAATCACTAGTGACTACAGGATAAAATTTCAGGGGAATGACAGATCTGAAAACTAGACTGCAGAAAGGAACGGGAGGTGAGGAGTTGGAGACAGAATTTAGAATACTCTTTTAAAAGTTTGGATGAGAGGGGAAGAGAGTTACTGGATGAGAGCCAAAGGAAGATGGATCACTAGGAACTTTTTCTTTCTTTCTGGCTTGGGAGTGGGGTGGGGGGGACACACACATGGATATGAGAAACCTGATCTTGTTTATACGTAACTGGGACATAGACAAGGGCACAAAAGACAAATGAAAACAAGGTCTCATAGGTGAAAATATAAAAGAAAGGTCAGAAGCAAAAATAAAGGAAATTGCTTTGATCAGGAGACAGCTCATCCTCTGATACTGAAGGAAAGGTAAAGATAGGTGTAATCTAGATGACTGTATGAAGGGAAGGCAGGGGCAGAAATTTGAGGGAGAGCACATCTGATGACCTCAATTTTCTCCCTAAAATAGTAGACAACAACAGAGTAAGGTGTTTGGGAGCTTGATAAACAGTTGAGGAAAATCAACATAAAATAGTGGATAACATCCAAGCCTCTAAAATCCAACTGCTCAAGTTCAAATCTTGCCTCCACCGCCTAAGGACTGTGCGACTTGTGGCCAGTTATTTAAGCTAAGTCTTTATTTCTTCAGCTGTAAAACGACATTAATTACTGCTCTACACCACAGCGTTGTCACAAGGGCTAAATTAAGAAGTAAAAAGTTCAGTACCTGGCAAAAAACAAGCATTCAACACTACTATCACTCTTGTTAATAGTGAAGGTAGGATGAAAGCAAGAGCTAAGGAAATGTAAAACGATCATCCGAGAGCACTGACTGTGCAACTAAGGTGAAAGGGCACAAATCTGTTGTGTCTTCCCACGTGAAGAGTCCTGTCTCAAGTGTTCTAATGACGCCCAATATAAATCAAATTCTCAAAAGGCTCCAAACCTGGACCACATTAATTCCACATGGAAATTATATCCTTGCTTTGTTGAACCGCTATCACTGGTCTGCATGAGAAAAGGCTTGCTTCTTCTGGCCTTCCTGTAAGGCCTGTTGAGGACGCTGTGAAGGGCCCTCAAGTTCCTCTCATGGAGGTTTCTGGAGAAAACAATGTCCCTCCTGACAGGCTGCGCCGCCTCCTTGGGTTAGACAATGCCCATTCTCTAATCTTTCCTCTGCTTGTGTTCCGACCAAGCTAGGTACAGGTGTCAGGGGCACAGGTGAACGAACGCGAAGTGGGACGGAGGCCAACGAGAGCGCCGCCAAAACACGGCAGGCGGGAAATGGAAAGCCCAGAGCCCTAGAGCCCGAGGATGCTGCAACACCTGCAGGGAAAGAAGCCGTGAGAGCGTTATTCAGGGCACATCACCTCAGAGGCAATAGCGGACCCGGCCTGAGGCTCACTGCCACGGCTCCCAACCCGGCAGGCAGAAGAGGCAGGCCGATAAGCGCCTTACCTAGAAACGGCGGAGGCTGACAAGCTCACGTTACTCCTCCACTTCCGGCGCTGTGGGATGACGTCGCGAGACAGACTGGAGAGCAACCAGTGATTACCTGCTGACAGGGTCTCGCCCGATGCCCGGATCGGGAAGTGCCCGCCCCACTTGGACCCGTATTGGGCCACGGTCCAAGTTTGGATCTTGGCAGTTATCCCAAAGAGGACGAGCTTTCTCAGCATCACTCTATGCGAGAGCTGCTACCCCGTCACCACCTCTTAGTTTCTGAAATGGGAGAGACTTCAGGCTGCTCTCCTCTCGGTGGCCGTTTCTAGGCAGTCGTCCAGCCTCTGACATTCCCTTCATAAGGAAAAGCTCACTACTTTTAAGGCCACCTTTTGCGCTGTAGACAGTAGCTGCTTGTGGCCGCCCCCTTTCAAAGCTACAATCTGCTTTCTCCTATTCTGGGGGAGAAAGGACTGGAGGGGAGAAACCTTAGCGGAGAAACCTGCTAAGATTTTTTAATGCTGTCTTCACTAAATGAACTGGCTGAGGGGCAGTCAGGGAGGAGAGAAGCAGGATGTTGGAATGAGATGTGTTTACCGATTTTTACGGCAATTCCAAGATGTTCCCTAAGAGTCATATATTGCGACTATTCGAACGCATTCTGGCAGATGGAAAAACTCCTCTCTCATTTGGAATATCGTTTCCTTCCAAAGGAAAGCAGAGACTCAATGGTATGATGGCGATATCAGAGCTATAAAAACAGAGTGGGAGGATCTTCCAGGAAACACGTAAGGGGACTTGCAGTTGTTAGCAGAGAAGATGCAGGTTTATATTAGGGTCACACCAGTAAGTGGAGGAGCACAGGAAGCTTCTCAGCGCCCACACAGGCCTCATGGCAGTGGAATGTGGTTCACATTGCTCGAGGTAAAGAGAGGCTATTCTGGTGACCTGACCAGTTATTTCCTCAGAATTAAGCTTCTCTTAGCCTCTACTTCAACCTACCTGCCTATGTTGTGTCTTGCATTCAAAACTGGATTGGATTATTCTAATTGGATTATTCAACATATACTGTGCAAAAATGCCCAGCCTATTATGTCTAGCCCTTTCTCTATAGCATACTACCGGCCCAAGAAGCAGGGTCACATGGCATAATGCACGGCTTCAGGGCATGGCAGGCACAAAATTTTCAAGGACTCCAAAACCAAAGATTTATCACAAACACATATATAGAGATTAATAGAGAATAAGCCTGTGGTATTATCTAATGCAGTAGCCCTCAAAGTATAATCCTTGAATCAGTAGCAGTAGCCTCAAAACACTTTGAACTTGTTAGAAATGCAAATTCTCAGTCCTCACCCCAGGCTTACTGATTCAGAAACTCTGGGGGGCGAGGCCCAGCAATATGTTTAACAAGCCCACCAGGTTATCCTAATATTGTACATGCTTAGATTTGAAATTCACTGATGGAAGGCAAAGGCTTCAAACCACACACTGTGATAAATGTGTTTTGTTAGTATACTCAGAGTTTTGGGGATTTTTTGTTCGGTTTGGTTTGTTCTTTTTTTCAAATAAAATTTTTTTTCAATTTTTAATTGTGGCAAAATACAAATAACATAAAACTTACCCTCTTAAGTGTTTTTAAGTGTACAGTTCAGTAGTGTTAAGAATATTCACACTGTAGTGAAACCTATCTCCAGAACTTTTTTTTTTTTTTTTTGATTGCGTTGGGTCTTCGTTGCTGCACGCGGGCTTTCTCTAGTTGCCGTGAGTGGGGGCTACTCTTCGTTGCAGTGCACGGGCTTCTTATTGCGGTGCCTTCCCTTTTTGTGGAGCACGGGCTCTAGGCACGCGGGCTCAGCAGTTGTGGCGCACGGGCTTAGTTGCTCCGCGGCATGTGGGATCTTCCCGGACCAGGGCTCGAACCCGTGTCCCCTGCACTGGCAGGCGGATCCTTAACCACTGCACCACCAGGGAAGCCTCCCAGAACTTTTTAAGCTTGAAAACCAAAACTCAAACAACTCCCCATTTCCTCCGCCCCCAACCCCTGGCAGCCACCATTCTACTTTAAGTTACAATGAGTTTGACCACTCCAGATACCTCATGTAAGTGAAATCATACAGTATTTGTCTTTTTGTGACTGGCGTATTTCACTTAGCATAATGTCCTCAAGGTTAATTCACTTGTAAGTGTCAAAACCTCTTTCCTTTTCAAGGTTAAAAAACATTCCATTGCACGTATACACCACACTATTCATCTGCTTCCACCTTTTGGCTATTATGAATAAGGCTGCTGTGAACATCGTTGTACAAGTATCTCTTTGAGATCCTGCCTTCAATTATTTTGTATATATACCCAAAATTGGGATTGCTGATTCATAATTCTGTTTTTAATATTTTAAGGGACCACCTACTGTTTTCCATAGCGGCTGCACCATTTTACATTCCCACCAGCAGTGCACAAGGGTTCCAATTTCTCTACATTCTTGCCAACACTTGTTATTTTCTGATTTGGGTTTTTTTTATTTTAATAGCAGTCATCCTAATGGGTGTAAGGTAAGGTGATATCTCATTGTGGCTTTGATGTGCATTTCTCTAACGATTAGTGAAGTTGAGCATCTTTCCATATGTTTTTTGGCCATTTGTATATCTTCTTTAGAGAAATATCTATTCAAGTCCTTTGCCCATTTTTTTTTTTTTTTTTTTTTTTTGCGGTATGCGGGCCCTGTTGTGGCCTCTCCCGTTGCGGAGCACAGGCTCCGGACGCGCAGGCTCAGCGGCCATGGCTCACGGGCCCAGCTGCTCCGCGGCATGTGGGATCTTCCCGGACCGGGGCACGAACCCATGTCCCCTGCATCGGCAGGCGGACTCTCAACCACTGCGCCACCAGGGAAGCCCTTTTGCCCATTTTTTAATCATGTTATTTTATTGTTGTTGCATTGTAGAAGTTCTTTTAATCTTCTGGATATTAACCCCTTATCAGATATATGACTTGCAAATATTTTTTCCCATTTCATAGGTTGCCTTTTCACCCTGTCAACTGTGCCCTGCACAGAAGTTTTTTATTTTATTTTTATTTTTTTATTTTTTGGGGGGGGGCTGCGTTGGGTCTTTGTTGTTGCGCGCGGGCTTTCTCTAGTTGCGGTGAGCGGGAGCTACTCTTCGTTGTGGTGCGCAGGCTTCTCACTGCAGTGGCTTCTCTTGCTGTGCAGCACGGGCTCTAGACGGCAAGCTCAGTAGTTCTGGTGCACAGGCTTAGTTGCTCTGCGGCATGTGGGATCTTCCCGGACCAGGGCTCAAACCCGTGTCCCCTGACTTGGCAGGCAGATTCTTAACCACTGCACCACCAGGGAAGCCCCAGAAGTTTTTAATTTTGATGTAGTCCAATTTATCTATTTTTACTCTTGCTGCCTATGCTTTTGGTACCATATCCAAGAAATCATTGGATGCTTTTCCCCTATGTGTTACAGTTTTAGGTCTCACATTTAGATCTTTGATCCATTTTGATTTTTTTTTTTTATGGTATAAAGTAAGCATCCAACATCATCCTTTTGCATGTGGATATCCAGTTTTCCCAACACAATTTGTTGAAAACACTGTCTTGCCTCCATTGAATGGTCTTGGAATACTTGCTGAAAATCATTTGACTACATATGCAAGGGTTTATTTCTGGGCTTTCTATTCTGTTCCATTGGCCCAGTACCACCCTGTTTTGATTACTGTAGCTTTGTAATAACTTTTTAAATCAGGAGGTGTGAGACCTCCAACTTTGTTGGGGTTTTTTTTCCTTTTTCCAAGATTGTTTTGGCTATTTTGCTCAGGGGGAGTAATTTTTTTAATTACAGCAGTTAGAAATTAGAAAATCTTGCATGAAAATCAGGATTCTTGGTCTCCTGGGAAAAAAATCAAGAAATCCAGCAAATTCTGGCAACAAATAGTTGGAATTGGAGTGGCTGCCAAGTGCTCTCTAGTTGCCATTGTCTCCACCCACTCATTTATGTAACCTGTCCCGTCCCTTAAAGACCCTTCTTTCTTTGATACTTTGAGACTCCTGGTCTAAGGGAAAGGCAGTTGGAACCAGAGGACCAACCTGGGGAGGCTGCAGTGGTCTGCTTCAGAGATTTTCTCAAAAGGAAAAATACAGAGTTCTGAGAGAAAATATAGCTAGGAAATTTTGTTTGTTTGTTTGTTTGTTGCAGGAGAGAGGGTAGAGTGGGAGGGGGTGGGGAGGGGTGTCAGGAAAGACCTATCTAAGGAAAGGACAATTAAACTGAGTCCAGAAAGATGAAAATGAAACAGACAAAACTTGGTAGAAGAATATTCTAGGTCTATAATCTAGACTGAGGAAAGGGCATGTACAAAAGCCCTACAGTAGGGCTTTTAGCATATTCTTTCAGGCATGACAGAAATTCAATGGAGCTCAAGAGTAGATTGTAAGAGGAAAACGGTGATATATGAGTGAGGGTCAGATAGTAAACCATTCAGGAACTGTATGTAAGCTCATCCTATAGTCAATGAAAAAACCCTAAAGAGTTAGCCAGGGAGCAACATTATTTGATTCTCATTTTATGAAGATTACTGTGGCTGCTGTGAAGAAGAACGGATTGGAGGGGAGGATGAGAACAGAAAGGCTGAGAGCAGTTAGGAGTTTACTGATGTAGCACAAAGGATGTTGGCAGCCTGGACAAGAATACAGAAGTGGACTGATTTAAGAGCTATTTTGGAGGCAGTAGCAACTGGATAAGACAAGACATATTCTTCTCTGTAGGCCAACCTAGGTCAGATGGCAAATAATAAAAGTCACTTAGTGGGGATAGGACCAAAACCTAGTGAGCTATACATGTAGTTGCATCTTTCACATATCCAAAAACTTCTCACTGCAAGTACCTACGACTCTGCCTGAAGGCTTCCTCTGGCCCCAAGAGCCTTCTCTGACTGCATACAGGCCAGAAGGGATGGGATTTACCCTCCTGGGAGTAGTGAAAATGATGTAAAGAAGTGAATGGGTAAACTTGTTTCCACACCCCTGGGGTGAAACAACTTTGAAGCATAAACTACTCTGTCTCCCAGAGGCTCTCCAGCCCCAGTTGTCTAGAGGGGTAACCTGTGCATTAACCCACCGGTACTGCTTCCCTCCCATCCCTGTCTCACTTCTCCACTCCCCTACTGATGCTTCCTGCTATCATCTCCTAAACAAACTAACTGCACTCAAATCCTTGCCTTGTGTATGCTTCTGGGGGAATACAACCTACACACTCCTGCTGAATATTTTATTTATTTATTTGTTTGTTTGTTTGTTTTTGGCCGCATTGGGTCTTCATTGCTGCGTGCGGGCTTTTCTCTAGTTGCAGCGAGCAGGGGCTACTCTTTGTTGTGGTGCGTGGGCTTCTCATTGCGGTGGCTTCTCTTGTTGCAGAGCACAGGCTCTAGGCGCGCGGGCTTCAGTAGTTGTGGCACACGGGCTCAGTAGTTGTGGCTCACAGGCTCTAGAGTGCAGGCTCAGTAGTTGTGGTGCACGGGCTTAGTTGCTCCGTGGCATGAGGAATCTTCCCAGACCAGGGCTCGAACCCGTGTCCCCTGCATTGGCAGGTGGATTCTTAACCACTGTGCCACCAGGGAAGTCCCTGAATATTTTCTAATGATATTTTATTTCTCTTTTTTTGGTAAGTTAGTAACTCCTACTGCTTCCCAACTTTTTGATGTCACAACGCAAAGATAAAATTATATATGCAGATCATACTGGGGTCACCTTAAGGTCTATGAGGAACTTGGTGAAAAAAAATCATTATATTTTCTTTATAATTATATGTGATAAAAATTTAAAATAGACCATTTGAGAAAATAACATTGATTCTGGCTAAATATCCAAATAAAATATTTTAAAATTTTTCATGAGAAACTTGACCGTGTTTCTGTGAATATTACCTTTTTGACATTAGGTTTCATGGTGAAATAGCTATGTCATTTCTGATTAAGTTTTTAATGATAATCTTTTTAAATTCTTAGAGTCACACCCATAATTGACGCACCAGTAGAGAAGTTGTTCTATACATCAGAGTAAACATGCTAATGTATCAATAAACTATACCCTGCAATTAACTTTAAAATTTTCCACCTATAATTTACACTTTGTTTTCAACTCCTACTTTCAATACTAGTTAACCTCTCCCACTATGTGTTGATTTCATAGCTTAACTCTCTCAAGAATCTAACTTTGCAAGAGTTTAGGGGATCATCACTGTAATCCCAAGGACTAACATTCATACTATTGATGGTTCCTGTTAGAACTTTCATTTCAATTCACCAATTCTTATTTGTGTAAATTGCAGATGTTGTGGTGGTCTCTTCTGAAATTTCTTATAAACATACTAATTCTAACTTATCCTGCTTACCTTCTACCATCTCTTCATTGCCAGCCTTGTACGAGCAATGCTAAACTTCTTACCCTTCCACCCCCTCCTCCTCAGTACTCTAGAGAGATAGATGAGCTATCCCTGCTAAGCCCTGGCACAGCTGTAATACTCTATTGCATTCCTTGATGTTCATGCTATTTCCTCTGGAATGTTCTTCCTTATTTTCTCCCTAATTCACTCCAGCCCCCTCCAATCCATTTACATGCAACTAGAGAAAATATTTCAAAATACAAATCTGACTAAACTCAGTAACTTTTAGTCTTACTTTTGAACGAGATGTTATCTATCTCTCATAATCCTATCTACCACTTTTTCCTTGCCTATCCACATACCCAACACAGGGAGTTTCTTTCAATTTTTTGAACCCGTTCAGTCAAGGTTCTCTGGTTGGAAGCTGGAAAAGTACTCTAGCTAACTTAAAGACTGATGCGGCTGCCCTTGGTACCATTCCCAAACCATATGAATCTTGTACTATCCAGGCCCTCAACCTCACAATTACACAGAGTTAACAGTAACTCCAGAACAGGAGGGCCTGGGCTCCTGGCATTGTCAAGATCAGTTCTTCCCTCTGGTCAAGTAGGAGGGACGTGGATTTAGGAGCCCACATGGACACTTGCATCCCATTAGAGGCCAAGATTCTCCAGGGTCTTGGCCTCTAGCCAGATGAAATCAGAGAAGCTCTAGCTTTCCATTGCTTGGTACATTTTTTCATTCATTCAACAAGTATTTTTGAGTAGCTTCTACATGTCAGGCATTGTTTTAGGTGCCAGGGCCTATACCACAGTGAAGAAAACAAAGCTCCTGCTTTCAAGGAGCTTACAATCTAGTGGGGAGAAGCAGACCATAAAAAAGAAATATATGGATAGGGACTTCCCTGGTAGCGCAGTAGTTAAGAATCCGTGTGCCAATGCAGGGGACATGGTTCAATCCCTGGTCCAGGAAGATCCCACATGCGCAGAGTAACTAAGCCCATGTGGCACAACTACTGAGCCTGCCCTCTAGAATCCATAAGCCACAACTACTGAGTCCATGTGCCACAACTACTGAAGCCCACGCACCTAGAGCCTGTGTTCCACAACAAGAGAAGCCACCGCAATGAGAAGCCCACGCACCGCAACGAAGAGTAGCCCCTGCTCGCCGCAACTAGAGAAAGCCCACGTGTAGCAACGAAGACCCAACGCTGTCAAAAATTAATAAATTAAATAAATTTTTTAAAAAAAGAAAAAATATATGGGTCATGTGGGGATAAATGTTATAAAGAAAAAGCAGGATAGAAAGTGATGAGGATATTTTGTTTATTGTGGAAGGCTTTTTTTTTGAGTACAGACCTAAAAGAACAAAGGAAGCCATGTAGATATCTAGGCGGGAAGGGAAGCCATCAAAGGATTTTAATCAGAGGAGTGACTTTTTGAGCCCCGCCACCTCCAACCACCACAGAGTGACATATTTTTTAAAGGGTACATATTTTTTAAAGAGTCATTCTAATTATTTTATGGCACCAGGATCTTAAAGAGAGGGAATGGTTTACAACCTGCAGTTTCTTCAAACCTTAATGTCTATATCCATTCAACAATCGCTTGGAGTGCGTCCTCTGTATTTGGCAGTGAGCTAGGTGTTGAGGACAGAGAAGGCAACAAGCCAGACCCAGCCCCTCCCTATAAGGAACTTTCAGTGCTGGGAGCTCAGTTCCAGCACATACCCAGCTTTCAAAGACTCACTTTTGAGCTCTTCTACTCTCCTGAACTTGTCCGTGTCCTTCAGATACTGACCTACCTGCGATTTCTCCCATTTGTCTTTCTCACTATACTTCAGACTGGATGCCCAGTGGCATTTTCCTGACCGTGGTTTGGCTCCTCTTGACAACAAATTTGTATGTCTATACTTTTACACTATTCAGACAACCCTGGGACCCTCCTACTTTGTCACTCTTTTCACTAGCAAAGATCCAGCTCTGCATATCAAAATAACACAGTTTAATTAAATTTACTCTTTCTTTCTTCACCATACTTTCAATGAGAGTAAAACATCTATTTAACATAGAATAATATTGGCCTAAATTATATGGCCTGTAACAGAAGTTTTTAACCACTCTCCAAAGGACTTTCGATACAGAAGAGACCTCACTTCCCACATATGTGACTTCTCCCTGATGTCTCAGAGATAGGGGATATGGCATACGTGATTAAGGAGAAAAAAGGACAAAAAAATTTGTTAGAAAATATAGATTTAGTCTTTCTCTCTATGGCAGTCTATTACTTTTCTAGACCCTATTGATTCTCCCCTCTCAGAATTCTTGCCCTTGTATAGTCCCCTCCCACACTGACTCTGGTCTTGGCCAAGGAACTGGCTTTGGCCAAAGGGACATTAAGAAGTAGGATGTGAGGGCTTCCCTGGTGGCGCAGTGGTTGAGAGTCCGCCTGCCAATGCAGGGGACACGGGTTCGTGCCCCGGTCTGGGAAGATCCCACATGCCGCGGAGCGGCTGGGCCCGTGAGCCATGGCCACTGAGCCTGCACGTCCGGAGCCTGTGCTCCACAATGGGAGAGGCCACAACAGTGAGAGGCCCACGTACTGCAAAAAAAAAAAAAAAAAAAAAGAAGAAGTAGGATGTGAGCAGAGCCTTGATAAGTGCTTGCACATTGTGGCCTATCTTTTCGGGGTGCTTCTCTTCAGAACCCAGCTGCCAGGCTGTGAGAAGCCCAACTTAGCCACATGAAGAGATCCTATGAAGGAGTACTGGGGTCCTGGTCAACAGCCCCAGATAAGCTCCCAGCCAACAGACAGTATGTGAGTGATCCAGCTTGGATGGACCCTCCAGCCCTAGTTGAGCAATCTCAGTAGTCACCACACAGAACAAACATGAGCTATCTCTGATAAACCTTGCTCTAATTGCAGAATTTTGAGCAAATAAATTACTGTTGTTATTTTAAGCCACCAATGTGGGGGGCATTTTGTCATACAGCATGAGATAACAAGACACTCTTTTTAAAAAAAAAAAAAAAGAGGTGCTGTTTCTACTGTATGTTGGAATTCTTAAGACTAAAATGCCTGAACCCTGGGTCAAGGTTCAACTTCCCTAATAAGAGAGATGCTGGTGTACAATTATACTGGTGTAATTGTTAGTTTAACGTCTGCGGCCCCATTCATCTGTAAGCTCCATGAGGGTTATGTCTATCATGGTCAACATTGTTTCAATGACCTAGAAAAGACCCTACCACATAGTAGGCACTCAATCAATATTTTAGTAAGTCAATATTATGTTGATTTACTAGCTATATTAGTTCTTCTGTTTGAATAGGACAGTAATACTTGTTATTTTATTATTATTATGAGCAAACATTATTATATAATGTTTACTACATGTAGACACTATTCTAAGCAATTTACATGTGTCATCAAATTTAGTCCTCACAATAACCCTATGAGCTTGGTTCCATTATTATCCTTTTTTACAGATGAGGAAACTGAGGCACAGAAAGAATAAGTAACTTGTTTGTCACGGGGCCAGGATTCAAACCCAGGGAGTCAGCTTCCAGAGTCTATATTCTTTGCCACTGCACTGCCCCTCCCAGTTTCCTGTCCTAGCCCTGGCAGTGTCATTGCTGTTGAAGCAAGAACAAGGAAAGGTTTCACACCAGAAGATGAAGAGTTCCCTCATCATGACGAAGACACCCCTGTGATTATGCAGGTGGAAAGCTGCACAGAGGGACCGCGTTCCTGCTCTAAAACACCTTTACAACGTCAATGACAACAAGAAGATGACAGACAGGAATGAGAGATGGTGACACACACCAGGAAGAAAAACCCTTATACCAGGGCCTAACTCAAGCCTCTAACTCTGCCAGGTAAAGTGACTGAACTCCAACTCGTGAGCTCAGCTCAACCCCAGTCACCCTACAGGACTATAAGGAGCCCTGAGTCAGGAGCTGCTAGCTCAGCGCTGAGTCTCTTTTAATGCCAGTGCCCCTGTGACTTGTTACTGGGTCTTCCTTATGCTCAACACACAGACCAATGACAAAGGCCCAATGTGGCACCATCACCAACTCTGCCTCTGCTCTGAAGAACAGCCTGGATGTGGGAGTCTGGATCTAAGCCAGTAGCACTGTGAAGGTCACTAGCAAACTGACCTCCCAGTTTGATGAGTACTTTCTTGATCCAAAACTACCACTACCACCACCAGCAAGTGTGTACACCCACACACAAATGGCCCAGCCTCACTCCCCTATTTGGAGAAGACATGATAAGTTTAATATTAAAACTGAAATGGCAATTTACCCCAACAGTAGAAGAAATATTTCATAACTGCATCACTTGATAGCTAAAAAGGGGTGCAGAGTTGGGGAGCAGGACGTTAGGTCTTGGTAATCAGAGGGGCCTTTTAGAGGGAGCCTTTGAACTATGTCTTCTCCATTTGACATTCACTCAACAAATACTTTTTGACACCTGCTATATGCCAATAACTGTACTAGGTGTGAGAAATAAAATGTTGTGAAGCCATGATCACTGAGAGTGCTCCACCTCAGAAACAGTGCTTTAACCCATGAATCCCTTTTTGGTGTGCTGCCATCAGGCTGTAAGAGGCATCCTTGTGAACTAGACACCCTGTCAGGGATGCTGTCAAGGACACTGCTCCTCATATAACATAATGTTCTCTTCATGAGCATCCCTGGGAGACAGTCCAATCTGATCTCAATTCTGGGAACAGTTTTACTTCTCCAGAGTAACAGGTTTGTTTTTTACCTAAGGACACCATGAATTGTAGGACCAATGAGGCTGTCAGCTTAGAGACAAATTCATGGCCCAGCTGTAGCAAAGGTGAAGGTCATTCCTATCGCATTTTTAGCTTTGTCCCTGGCTCTATTTTGTCTCTAGCCATGTTTTTATTTCTTCATTCTCTGCACTTTTAATTTATGGCATCGTGTGTGTGTGTGTGTGTGTGTGTGTGTGTGTGTGATTTTTTTGTTTCAGAGATTTTTCTTGTATCCTTGGAAATGTCTATGAACACTTTCTAAAAGAAGACATTGGCATCAATGTTTATAATACATTATATACATTTACATAAATGCTATGATAGAAGTGTATCTACAGGGTGATGTTAGCACACAAGAGGGCTTATAAATCAGTCAAAAGCATTAGAGGAGACCTTGCATAGGGGTCATTGCTTGAGCTGAATTCTTATTTTGTATTGTTCTTTGTTTTGTTGAGGATCTTGTAGAGTTTATTCACAATGCAACAATTGTTAAACAAAGTTAAGTTGCTACCTAGTGCAAGACGATAATAAAAATCTGGCAGAGTAAATTTTTTGCATCATATCATGGGTTCATGGGACACCACAGAAATTTTTTACAATAGATTGAGGCTACTTCCACAAGAGTTTCATTTCATCAATCTTTTCTGACAAAAAGATCATGAGCAAAAATAATTCATATTTACATCAGAATTTACATGCAGAGAAAGAAATTAAGGTGGAATATCAAATTTAAGTTAGAAGATATTTGATAGCAAAGTGAGGTGAAGAATTAAAATAGTTATTTAGAAGACATATATACACAAAATGTTATCAACTGGATTATTCAAATAAATGAGGACAAACAGGATTTGGGAGTTTAAATTATCAAGATCAATAGTCTCCATGTGGAAGGGATATTAAAAATCATTTAGTTCAGTTGCATACCTGTGCAGCAGTGTTATTCCTTAATTCTTTATTCCATCTTACAGGTAGGCCCCCCAGCCTTGGATGGTCCATGGATTGTGCGGTTGCCTGTATGAGAACAGAGTGAGAGAAAGAATAGCTGCTGACACATTGTTTTATGTGTGCTGGGTCAGCAGGTTATTTTTAAATACACTCAATTTGAGCTCTTTTTTCCCCTCTTTTCTTAAAAAAGAGTTCTAGCAATATAAAAACTCATATTGACCAACTGTATATAGAGGACCTGAAGAAATAGGTCAAGATCTCATGGATGAAGCATTTCACAATTTACAAAAAGACAGCAATAAACATGTTTACTGCACATCTTTTCATTTTCAATGGCATGAAAAATTATAACCATCTTTCTTCAGGTTAAAAAGAAAGAACGAAAAAGTAAACTAGCTATACTCCATGACCTCTTTCAACAATCTATAAGGCCCGGCGCTTTAAAGAGGATACTGTTCTGCCTTGCATTGGGGAAAATTGTTGACTTTTAACTTAGAATGACTAAAGAAAATGCATTGCTATTTTCCCCCCTCTTCCTTTCTATCAGAATTTTTTTTAAGACTTAAAAGCAAAATTATCTGAAAATTGCTCACTGCTGAGCAGAAAGGCTACTCTGAACTCAGCAATTAGTCACTGACATTTCCTGCAGGAGGGCAGCCCAAGCAGGCAGAAAAACCACTATAGTGCTAAGCTGGATGTTCCATGAGGGCAGGAACCATCTCTGCTTCTTCACAACTATCTACCTGGTGCCTGGCTTAAAGTCTGGCACGATGCATATTCATTCATTCACTGATTCCATAAACTTGTACTGAGTACCTACTCTGTACCAGGCAGTGTTCTATATGCCTGGGATACATCATAAAACAAAACAGACAAAGATCTCTATCTAAATGAAACTTTACTTCTATTGGGAAGAGGGTATAGCGGGAAGAGACAATAGGTAAGTAATTTGTTGTGTCATAAGTGTGAAGTTATATAAAAAAGTTACGAGGGATTGGGAGTGCTAAAGAGGAAGAGCAGATTGTGATTTTGAATAGGGTAGACACTGTAGGCTTCATTGAGAAGGTGATATTTAAACAAAGCCTCGAGGCGGGTGAGATGCTCAATACACACTTGTTGATTAATGAATGAGACCAAAGTTAAGGAAGCAGAAAAGTACAAACGATGTTCAGGAGGTGGTGAGAAAATGAGTTGAGAAGGTAGGCTGTTGGAGATGAAACTGGGAAGGAGATGGGAGGCTCACTAAGAAGGGTGCAGAGCTAAAGGGTAGGAATTTACAAAATTTAGAGTTTACAAAGAACTTTCACTTATAATCCTATTTAATTCTCACATTCCCAGTAAAGTTAGTTTTGTCTCTACTTTACCAATAAAGAAACTATACTCAGAGAAGCTTGGTAATTTTCCCAAGATCACACAGAGATACAAATTAAGAGTAAAATTTTATGTAAATTTTTTAAATTATACACCCTGTAGAACAACCAATAGGTTGTGAGTGCTCAACAAAAAAATTAAAGAATAGTAAACTAACAGCCTATTTTGAATGTGTATCAACAGAAAATATGCAGCTGCAAATCTATTTCTTTCATAAATGCCTCTCTTTTTACTTGTATAAACTTTTGCAAACTTTTGCTTTCAGATTCAATCCATTTCTCTTACAAACACAATACTTTGTGACTTGATTTTCATGAATAAAAATATTATTTCTCAGTTATACAAGAAATACACGAATACTTTCTTTAAAAGGTTAAAGTCCCCACCCAGTGGCCACCCTCCACCCTGGTCCTCAACATCAGAGATAAGTAAGTACTATCAGTTCTGATTGTATCCTCCTGCTCTTTTTCTATGAATACTTGTATATCCAAGTGTTGCCTGAATATCCACACTCGGTTGTTAATATGTTTAAAATTGAACTCATTATTTTCCCCTCAAAGCTAACCTGGTCCTCTGATTTCCTGTGTCAGTGAATAGTATTACCCCATCAGAAACTTTACATTCCATATTTTATCCACCCACTCACCTATCTCATCTAATCATCAATCAATCCCTGTAGGTATACCTCTTTAATATCTTGCATTATCACTCTTCTCCAATCCTACTCCCACAGCTTTAATATTGGCCCTCTTTGCCTACTGCTTCTACTGCAAGGCCAGATTCATGGCTGTGTGATGTGCAGTCACACAGGGTCTCATGCTTAGAAGAGCCCCATGCTAGGTTTAAGGCTCTGCTGTCACTGTCTTGAATTTCTCAATAATCTTTTTTTTGGCTGTGCTGCACGGCTTCCGGGATCTTAGTTCCCCAACCAGGGACTGAACCCGGGCCGTGGCAGTGAGAGCACCAAGACCTAATCACTGGACTGCCAGGGGATTCCCATCTCAAAAATTTTTGACAAGGGACCCTATGTTTTCATTTTGCACCGAGTCTTACAAATTATATAGCCAGTCCTGTACTACTGTAATAGCATCCTAACTGGTATCCATTTTCCCAGTATGGTTGCAACCCACCCTCCACAATTCTGTAGGGAATTAAAAAGAAGACATTCCATTGGAATTGGATCAAGCAATACAGGGCACAGACGTCTCCCCTTTTCGAGGCTAAGAAGTCTAAAGTACAACTTTAAATTGAAAAGATGAATTATAGAAGAATGAAAGTTCCATATAACCAAGGATCTAACCACATTATCTATAGACACTTTTGTATTACAAGTACTTAGGGAAGATGGCCAAAGTAAATACAAGTCTCTGTGAAGCCAGAATGGTAAAGCCCACAGGCTTTGCATTCAGAAAGACTGGGTTCAAATTCCAATTTGACCACTTAATGTGTGACTTTTGGGAAGTTACTCAAATTCACTAATTTTTATTTCATATTGATAAAACAGAGAAAATTATCTGTCAGGACTTTAGTGAGACTCACAAAATAACAGGGAACCAGTTAAGTTCAACAAACACTACTCTGTGCCAGACCATGCCTTCATGCTGACGATATCAAGATGAATATGACTTCCTTCTGAAGCGTACAGGATGGAAAAAGGTGGCGGGGGTGGGGGGAGAGTAACTTCACAATATGGAGAAATCTGGCAAATGCTACCTCAGCCAGGTGATCAAGGTCAACATCAACAGTGATGAGTCATGTTCACAGTATGTACCTTGGATACATGATGAAACTAGCAATTTACCTCTGTGGTCTTTCTCCCCAAAACCCATAAACCCAGCCTATCCATGAAAAACACATGAGACAAACTCATATTGAAGGACAGTCTACAAAACACCTGGCCAGTACTCCTTAAAACCGTCAAGGTTATCCAAAATAAAGAAAATCTGAGAAGCTGTCACAGTCAAGAAAAGCCTAAAGAGACATGATGACTAAAAGTAATGTGGTATTCTGGATGGGGTCCTGGAACAGAAAAGGGACTTTAAGTAAAAACTAAGGGAATCAGAATAAAGAATGGACTTTAAAAAGGAAAAAAAATTGTAACTTTGTATGGTGATGAATGGTAACTATACTTACTGTGGTGATCATTTTTCAGTGTATACAAATATCAAACCATTCTGTTGTACACCTGAAACTAATATAATATTATATGTCAACTATACTCAATTTTAAAAAAGTATGGGCTTTTGTTAATAATAATGTAACAATTTTAGTTCATTAGTTGTGACAACTGTACCATTTTTATTAAGAAGCTGACAACAGGGAAAACTGGGTGCCAGGTATACAGGAACTCTCTGTACTATCCTTGCAACATTTCTGTAAATGTAAAACTATTCTAAAATTAAAAGTTTATTTAAAACATAACAGGCGGGCTTCCCTAGTAGTGCAGTGGCTGAGAGTCCGCCTGCCGATGCAGGGCACACAGGTTCGTGCCCCGGTCCGGGAAGATCCCACATGCAGCAGAGCGACTGGGCCCGTGAGCCATGGCTGCTGAGCCTGTGCGTCCAGAGCCTGTGCTCTGCAACAGGAGAGGCCACAACAGTGAGAGGCCCGCGTACCGCAAAAAAAAAAATTAATTAATTAAAAAAATAAAATAAAATAAAAAATAACAGGGCTTCCCTGGTGGCACAGTGGTTAAGAATCCACCTGCCAATGCAAGGGACACAGGTTCAAGCCCTGGTCCAGGAAAATCCCACATGCCGCGTAGCAACTAAGCCTGTGCACCACAACTACTGACCCTGTGCTCCAGAGCCCACGAGCCACAACTACTGAGCCTACAAGCCACAACTACTGAAGCCCAGGGGCGCCTAGAGCTCATGCTCCGCAAGAAAAGAAGCCACCACAATGGGAAGACCACGCACCGCAACGAAGACCCAACGCAGCCAAAAATAAATAAATAAAATAAATAAATTTTAAAAAATAAAATAAAATAAAAAATAACAACTGGGGGTTGGGGGTTGAAAGGGAGAACAGTTCATAAAGAAGACTGAGACAATGTGTAGTCACAGAGATAAGAGGAGAACCAGAACAAATTGGTGACACTCAAAAAAATTCCAGCCCCACTAGGCCCCACAGTCAATTAAAAACTAAATGTTGCAAGAAATTTAAATTAATTCATACAAGCATTTAAACTAGAATTTTAGCTAGAATTTACTTTCCATTTTGTACTTTCTAATAAAATTTTTCTTTCCTTTTTAAAGAAAAAAAGTATAGCAGTAATTCTACACACCCCAAACTCAACTCATCTTTCTTCCCCTCCAACTCTCCCCCACCACAGCTTCCTCTTCCTCCTCTTTCAGGTCTCCCCATCTCAGGAAGGGCATCTCCAACCTCTTGCTCAGGCCATAAAGCTGGAAGTCAGCCATGACTCTTTCTCCATCAACTCTGCATCCAGTCAAAGCGACCTGCAGATGCTACCTCTATACTTATATTTCCCTCCCTCTCCATTTCTACTGTGTAGGCCTTACGAATTCTTTTTTTGTTTTGTTTTGGGTTTTTTTGTTTCTGTTTTTGTTTTTGTGTTTTTGGCCACACTGTGCGTCTTGCAGGATCCTAGTTCCCCAACCAGGGGTCAAACCTGTGCCCCCTGCAATGGAAGCATGGAACCCTAACCACTGGACCACCAGGGAAGTCCTGGCCTTACCAATTCTAATCTAATCTCTCATCATAAAAGCTTCCTATGAATCCATGCTCCACATTAGCACCCAAATGATTGTTCTAAAATGTAAATATGATCAAATCATCTGTAAAACAAGGCTGATATGATTAAAATATGACAACATTTATAGAGAGTGCCTGACAGGCACTCCCCCCAAAAAAGTCAGCTGTTAGAGGTTATATCACCCCATCCCTAAAATCTTCCAGGATCTCTCAAGAGTTTACAAGATAAAATTCAAGCTTCTAGCATAATTCTCAAGCCCTTAAGAAATTGGCTCCTACCATGCCTCCAGTCATCTCCAGCTATCTCCATGGATACTTGTGATCTGGCAAGAGTTACAAAGCACACCACTGAAATAAAATATAATGGTAAGAAAAGAGACCATTCGTGATAGAAACAAAAAGACAATGTCTAATAACATCTTTAAGAAGAAATGATCAGGACCTGGTTTAAAACAAAAAGCATACAGTAATCAAAACAGTTTGGTATTGGTACAAAAACACAGATATGGATCAATGGAACAGAATAGGGAGCCCAGAAATAAATCCACAGACCTACAGTCAACTAATCTTCAACAAAGGAGGCAAGAATATAAAGTGGGAAAAAGTCTCTTCAGCAAGTGGTGCTGGGAAAGTTGGACAGCTGCATGCAAACCAATGAAGTTAGAACACACCCTCACACCATGCACAAAAATAAACTCAAAATGGCTTAAAGACTTAAACATAAGACATGACACCATAAAACTCCTAGAAGAGAGCATAGATAAAACACCCTCTGACATAAATCTTACAAACGTTTTCTTAGGTCAGTCTCCCAAGGCAATAGAAATAAAAACAAAAATAAACAAATGGGACCTAATCAAACTTACTAGCTTTTGCACAGCAAAGGAAGCCATAAAAAAATTTAAAAAAAAAAGACGACCTACAGAATGGGAGAAACTATTTGTAAATGATGAGACAGACAAGGGCTTAGTCTCCAAAATATACAAACAGCTCATACAACTCAACAGCAAAAAAACAAACAACCCAATTGAAAAATGGGCAGAAAACCTTAATAGACATTTCTCCAAAGAAGACATACAGATGCCTCGTAGGCACATGAAAAGATGTTCAACATCGGTCAGAATGGCCATCATTAAAAAGTCTACAAATAACAAATGCTGGAGAGGGTGAGGAGAAAAGGGAACACTCTTACACTGCTGGTGGGAATGTAAGTTGGTGCAGCCACTATGGAAAACATTATGGAGGTTCCTTAGAAAACTCAAAATAGAATTACCATCTGATCCAGCAATCCCACTCCTGGGCATATACCCAGACAAAACTATAATTTAAAAAGATACATGCACCCCTATGTTCATAGCAGCACTATTCACAATAGCCAAAACATGGAAGCAACCTAAATGTCCATCAACACATGAATGAATAAAGAAGACGTGGTACATAATATACAACGGAATACTAATCAGCCTTAAAAGAACAAAATAATGCCATTTGCAGCAACATGGACACAACTAGAGCTTATCATACTAAGTGAAGTAAGTCAGAAAGAGAAAGACAAATAGCGTATGATATCACTTATATGTGGAATCTAAAATATGACACAAACTTATCTACAAAACAGAAACAGACTCACAGACATAGAGATCAGACTTGTGGTTGCCAAGAGTGGGGAGGGAGAGTGATGGATGGCGAATTTGGGTTGGTAAATGCAAAATATTACATGTAGAACGGATAAACAACAAGGTCCTGCTGTATAGCACAGGGGACTATATCCAATCTCCTGCAATAAACCGTAATAGAAAAGAAAATTATAAAAAGAATGTCTCTATGTATATAACTGAGGCACTTTGCTGTACAGCAGCAATTGGCACAGCATTGTAAATCAACCACACTTCAACTTAAAAAAAAGCATAAAACACAATAAAGAAAATGAGTATATAGTTATACGCACAATATAACTTGTTTACAGAGGAAGATTCAACATTATAAACATGCTGGTTCTTCCCAAACTGACTGATATATAAAAGCACTGTAATGACAATCAAAATCACGTTGGGATCTTGGGTAATCTGCCAGAAACATTCTTAAGCTCATCGGGAAGAAGAAAAATACTAGAAAATGCCAGGAAAATTGTAAAAAGAAGGAGAAAGAGGCCTACCAGACATTAAATTTAAGTAAATTTAGTACACAATAAAAGTGGCATCTCACATGAGTTAGGAGAAAGAGTATTAAAATATTTAGACAAACTAGCTCACCATCTGCAGAAAGATAAAGCTCAGTTAATTACAAATAACCCTCAGTCCTTTCACCAAAAGACCTTCTAGGTGGAATAAAGATTTAAATATGAAAAATGAAATGATGAAAGTGCTAGAAGAACACCTGGGAGAATATATAATGGTGGATTGGTGAAGTCTTTTAAACATAGCAAATGAAGGAGAAGTAGGAGGGGAAAAGAAGAGAGGAGAAGAAAAGAAATAAGAAGTCAAAAGAAAAAGTTGAAACTTATCTACATAAAAATTTTAAACTTTATATGGTCCAAATATATACACATATAGATATAGTCAAAAGCTACAAAACACTAGAGAAAATAACCGCAACACACGACACATTAACACCTACTATCACAGATAAAGGTGCTATTATATATTAAAACAGTGGAGGGACACCACAGAAAAATGGTCAAATGAGAGGAACAGACAGGGTGACAGAAGAAGAGTCAGTAAACATTTAAAAGATGCTAACCACACAATTCAAAAAAGTCAAATTAAAACAATAGATATCACTTTTTAACCTTTAAGGTTAGACAAGACAAAAAAAAAAAAAAAGACAGAACTCACATTGGCAAGGTCCACTCATACACTGCTGACAGGGGTACAAACTGATATGCAAAGTTATTTACTCAATTTTAAATTTGCATTCACATTGACACAGCAATTTCAGTTCCAGATGCCTGTCTTACAGAAATACTTTCATGAGTGCCCAAAGCTGTTATTTGAGAATATCTCAGCAACATTGTCCATGAAACAGTGGAAACTACCAAAATGCTCAATAGGGGAATGGTTAAATATAGTGCCTGCATGCTATACACTATAAACTCGTTAAAAATAATAAGCTAGACTATTTATCCTAACATGGTAAGATGACAATAAATTAAGCCAAAAGGGCAAATTGCAAACAGCATGTATATAATATGATCTTATTTCTGCACCAAAAAAGATCACATTCTAAATTACTGCTAATCTTTTTGTATTTTACGTAAATAATGCTTCTTAAAAGTGTTAACTTCTATTACTGAAAAACCAGGATATTTAGCAGCACATATTTTCAGCACCACTTACATACGCTTCTATGAAGGAAAAACCGTCAAACAGAACATACGTAATGATGTTTTTTAAGGCAACTAAAAATCACCTAACTTGCTTCTGGAGTGATGAGTTACTAGTTCAAAGCTTGAATTGGGAGGAGGGAATTTTATACATTTTTAAGTTTAATTTTTTAAATAAGTATTGCATTCAAATGGATTAAATATTCCAAAATTACAAACAGGTATATTGTGAAATTTCCTCCTCCCATCTGCCTCCCCCTAGCAGCTAGCTCTCTCCACAGGCAACCATATTACTAGTTTTGGGGTATCTTTCTGAAATATTCTACGCACATACAAGCAAATGAGTACATAGTTTTCTTTTTTAACCAAATTTTATGCCCTTTATTTTATTCTTAATAAAGAATTAACTTGTAATAATCTATACTCGAAAATAATCTGAAATATATATATAACTGGAAAAAAGGAATTAAGCTTAAAGAGCTTGCAGATTTTAAAAGTATTTTCAATATCATATTTCATAGTCTTAATGTTTCAGTCTCAAGACGGTATCTTCATGTTTGTATAATACTTTCATCTTTCTAAAACGTGTGGGAATTTCAGTTGGGTTCCTCAGGCAAAAAGAAACACTAAACATGGTAATACTTGAGAAACACTAGCCATGGTAATATTTATTGTGGAAACTCTCCGTTGAAGTGATTTGATATACACCATACTGATGCTTATTTCATATGCTTAACCAATGTTAGACTCACAAACGCACAGTTCACATTACACTAAAGTAGGGACTTGAGGACTTCAAAGCCTACATAACACATGGACGATATTTATTAGCTGTTTGTTTACTGTTCTCTTTTAATTGTTCATGTTTTCACAACTGTTGGTCTCTCCGCCTGGGATACTCATCTGGATGGTGCAAGTTTCCCACTACTTGGCACCCCAATACTCTTCTTTTGTCAACATTTATCCTTGAGGGCAGGGAAAACGACTTACGTGATTTTTATATTATCAAGCCCTAGCTCGCTGCCTGGCAGCATTGGAGTTTTAGTGACTGAAAATTAAGAAAACAAAACAAAATCCTTTATACCTGAGGTGATAATTGAGAAGGTAACATCTAAGATTAGAAACATTAGGTGTGGACTTCCCTAGTGGCACAGTGGTTAAGAATTCACCTGCCAACTCAGGAAACACAGTTTCGAGCCCCGAGTCCGGGAAGACCTCACATGCCACGGATCAACTAAGCCCGTGCACCACAACTACTGAGCCTGCGGTCTAGAGCCCACGAGCCACAACTACTGAAGCCTGCACGCCTAGAGCCCGGCCTCCGCAACAAACCACCGCAGTGAGCAGCCCCTGCTCGCCACAACTAAAGAACGCCTGCGTGCAGCAACGAAGACCCGACGCAGCAAAAATACATAAAATTTAAAAAAAAACAAAAAGAAACGTTAGGTGTTTCTCAGCCGTACCACAAGCACAAACAGGTGAAAAAGTGCATTTGGGAAAATGCAGAAAGCTACAATTTAAAGAGATAAGGCTGAACTGATAAGTATGGGATGCCTCCAGGGTAAAGTTCAAAATTCTTAGTTTAGTAACATACACCAACAGGTGTTTGCCAACTAGCTCTGAAGCCTCACCTTCCGTCACTCCAGCTCTCAGCTCTGGCTATATTCAAGTACCTGCAATTTCCTAAAAACATCATATTCTTTCACACCTTAATCATAGCCTTCCCTTGCACTTTGTCCTTGCTGGGAATACTCTTCTTTCTTCACAACTCAGCTCAACTGCCACTTTCCCAGAGAAGCTTTCCCTGTTCCATCAGATTAACAGGATTCCCCTACAGTTCTCTGAATTGCCTGTCTCCCTACTAAAGTCTGAGTGAACCAGGATTTTCCAGCGTTGCATCTCCATCTTCCTTGGTGCTAAGTCCTCCTGTGTTTGTTTTGTTATTGAATAAGGAAGACAGACCCCATCTTCCATTATGTCCCGAACTCAACATCTGAAAGCCTGAAGGACTCATTCTGCAGACTCTAGATCCAGATTCATAGACTAGTAGGACTTAAACGTTAGGTCAAATAATTAAAACTATTTGCCAGTTAGCCACTCCTGGTGTTACTGTGTCCCCCGCTAGCCAAACCCGGTGAACGCCTGGCCAGAGAGACTACAAGGCCCACGGTTTGCACCAAGGTAATGCAAACGCTTCCCCATTGAGCGCCGCCTGAGCCCGACGTATGGCAAGGCCCAAAGCAAATAACGTGTATATACGGGTCTGGACTTGAACTAAGAGCTCTTCCAACTTCGCAGTTTGGTGAATTACGAGGCCTTGGACTGCGTGGGTGATTGCTCTGGGGCCCAGGCCCGTCTTGCTCAGCATTTCGTGCTCGGCAGCTTCCCAGAATCTCAAGACTAAAAAACTAAGCCGGTTAGAGACGCCGAAAGAGGTGAACGAGGCGCTAGCGGGGAAGAGGTGCGGCAAAAGGCTTTGTTCTGAGAGGTTCCCGTTCAGCGCACAGCCCCTGTCCGGGGCCCAGTTCCCGAGTCTTCCGCGCTCCCGCAAGCGGCGGCGGCCCCACAGATTTTGGAATCCCTTGCTGACCCAAAATTGCAGCGCTCTTAGGTAATCCCCGTTCCCGCTCGAGACTTCTGCACTCTCTCACTCACTGGCTGGATGAAAGGGCTCCAGAAAGTTCCACAAACGCCAGAGACCCAAGCTTGCGCACAGCCCCTCCCAGCCCGAACGCCCCCGCGCCGTTGCCCAGGCAACCGCGGGGCGGTGGCAGCGGCGGGAAGGGCGGGACTTCCGGCGGGTGACGCGCCTCCGCTCGGCTATAAAAGACAACGGCTGCGGCGCTCCAGGCGGAACTTTCCAGAACGCTCGGGGAAACGGCTGAGGAGTGGCGGTTGCCCGAGCTGCGCACGGCAACGCGCTCCTTTCCGCTCCCCCACACCGGCATCGGCCCTCTCACCGGTGAGCTTCAGCCTTCGGGCTTCACCTCGTCCCAAGGCTGGCGCCGTTGGCTGCGCCGGGAAGCCGGATGGAGCCGCGGTCGGGAGGCGGTTGGCTCCTCGTGGGCGGGAGGGTTGTCGATTCCTGTACCCACGATTCTCCTTCTGGAGGGCTGGTGGGGGTACCCCGGCACCCCTCGCCGGCGTGCAGCGAGTGGGCCCGAGACCCTTCCTGGAGCTTTCTCCACGCCCTATCTATCTAGCCAGGGGTCTCCAAGGACCTTCCGCCTCCGTCTTTCCCTCCGCCCGCGCTCGCTGGCTGGCGGGCGGGCTGGGGTGGGGGGTGGGGGGGCGACCCTGTGCGCACGCGCAGAAGGAGCTAGGGGGCGAGGGGCTGCGGGAGGAGCCGGGCGGAGGCTGCGGCGTTCGCTTCTCGGGTCTCCTCCTTCGCTTTGTTGAGTGCTGGCCGCCTCCCACCCCTTTCATCCTGGGTGGGAGGGGAAAGGAAGGAACCCCTAACGGTCGGCATTGAGTGCAGGGGAAAACCTAACAACGTGTAAACTACGCTGGCTTGTGGGGGCGAAGGAGGTTCGGCGGTCGAAGCAGAGGAGCTGTACGTCCTGTGACTGAGAAACAGCCTCAGGATTGAGGGGGAGGGGAGCTTGCTTTCTGGAGCTGGTGTTCTTAGTTTCATAAAACACTGCCTCCCCGCCTTGTGCCTAGATGTCTTTTCTAGGAAGTGTATGATTTATCAGATTTACCAAGAATAATGACAGTGGATTGAACCTCTTAGTGCTCCTCTTCTTTACTGCCCTCTGTCGCTGGTTGGGAAGGGAAACAGGAAAAATCCAGACAATAGTCGCGTTATTATGGGAGCTTTCAGGTGGGAGAGTGGGAACCAGCTGCTATAGGAGGCTTTTGAATTATCCCCTGATAATTATTAACTTATAGTCTTAGAATTTATGGCTGAATTACCAAAGGAATTGTTACCTTCTCTGTGAAATTTAGGGAAGGTGGTGTTCTTACAATCAGGTTTCTCAGAGAACAGATTTCTATGCCTAAATTTTATTAATTAAAACTACCAGTTGAAAGTTGGCTAAAATTGAACTTTCTTATTTTAGGCTGTAGGAAATGGTGAAAGAAACCACTTATTATGATGTTTTGGGGGTCAAACCCAATGCCACCCAAGAAGAATTGAAAAAGGCTTACAGGAAACTGGCCTTGAAGTACCACCCTGATAAGAATCCAAATGAAGGAGAGAAGGCAAGTAGTACACTCATAACATAGCTGAATAGTTCTTGCCAGGTGTACGGTATTTCCATTACAACATGAAATTGAGTATGTGTAATGTAGTGGCTGTGCTTTGTAACAGTTGAGTTTTTTGAGTGAAATTTATCCCCCCTTTTCTGAAACAGTTTAAACAGATTTCTCAAGCTTACGAAGTGCTCTCTGATGCAAAGAAAAGGGAATTATATGACAAAGGAGGAGAGCAGGCAATTAAAGAAGGTGGAGCAGGTGGCGGTTTTGGCTCCCCCATGGACATCTTCGATATGTTTTTTGGAGGAGGAGGCAGGATGCAGAGAGAAAGGAGAGGTAAGAATGACAGTTCACATGTGGCAAATTAAAATTAGCCGTTGGTCAAAGTAAATTCTTAAGAATGCTTGTTTACTTGTTAGCATAATGTTGTAAACTGATTTATGCTAAGAGTTTTTAAGAATGAGATTTGATGAGACTAAAAATAGCTAAGCCAACCGAGTGCTAACAAGTGAGTGCTTCTAAAGCTCTTGGGATACATAGGATTTCTGTGATGTTATCAAGCATTAAAGGAATGAAGTATAGGAGCATAATTTTCAAAACCCTTTTCACAGATTTTATTTTATTCTCAATCCGCACACCCCCACCCCTCAGCCTCAATGGGAGGTACAGTGGCCTTACACAGTCGAAAGTGAATTACAGTTCAGAATGGTAAATTTTTGTCAAGGTCATATATAGCTATGCATCAGAGTCTTGATTGGAACACAGGTTCATTGCTTCCAAATAGCATGCTATCTGTTTAAGCTTGCTTCAGTTTTATTATATCAAAATATGTGCCATTAACATTTCATAGAAATGTGGTTTCTGGGCTGTGGAAATACTGCTTGTAGAAGTACAGTGTTCTGGTCAGAGTTAATCTTACTTTGTTCCCAGTGTAGTTCATACAAACAAGGACTAATGGGTAGAGCCCATTCTAGAAGGAATGAGCAAACCACTAAATTTTCTCTGAGCTTTTTTGGATTCAGAAGGACTGGAAATCATTTATTCAGATTTTCTTAAAAGGAGAGGGGTGTATTTTATTTATTTTTATGAAATTTAGCTTAAAACAATTTTCAGTCAAGGTCAGTTTGGCAAACTCTACTGTGTGGCTTAGATCAATGCAGGGTCATTTTTTTAGTGTGATATTGGAAAATATTTGCTTAAACTTAAGCTTTATTTCTTCCCTATACTGTAAACTCTATAAGGCTAAAGTAAGAAGGGCAGTTTTCAACGTGCCAGAACCAATTACATGGAACGGTATTTGTGATGCAGAACAGAAAAGTGGATCTAGGAACAGGTTATAGTTGATGGCACTTCACTCTTGATTGGTAACTAAAAATGTTCATTAGACATGTTCTGCAGATAGGAAGTTCAAGAGCTTTCACTTAAGCATAATAAGGCAGTATTTCATGGTAAATAAAGTCCTTCTGGGAGAATCACTAGCTAGGAACTTACTACGTATGGGCAGGTGACTACATTTCTGTAACCTCTGTTCTTAGATGATCTCCACCTTCTACTTCCCATTCCTAGATGAGATATGTCGCTCTTTTGTAGCCACTGGCCACATCAAATTTAGATCACTGCAAAGAAAAATAAAAATTTAGTTACTTAGTCTGCAGTAGCCATAATTATATGCTCGATAGCCATGTGTGACTGCTGGCTCTTGTGTTAGCTAGCACAAGATACAAAACATCTCCATCACTGCAGAAAGTTCTATTGGACAGCACTATGGTAAAGGATGAGAAATCTAGCCTTTTTTGGGGGGAGGCTGTGTTGGATTTGTTGCTGTGCACGCGGGCTTTCTCTAGTTGCAGTGAGCAGGGGCTACTCATCGTTCTGGTGTGCGGCCTTCTCATTGTGGTGGCTTCTCTTGTGGTGGTGTGCGGCCTCAGTAGTTGTGGCCCACGGGCTTAGTCGCTCCACGGCATGTGGGATCTTCCTGGGCCAGGGCTCGAACCTGTGTCCCCTGCATTAGTGGACGGATTCTTAACCACTGTGCCACCAGGGAAGCCCGAGAAATCTAGCCTTTAAACAGTTAGTGCTGAATAAATATGTCAGCTTCCGTGGGCAAACTTGATTAGTTTTTGGAATTTAGTGTGCTGAAGAATTTTTGGATGATGTAATTGGTCATGTTACTCAATATAATAAGTGAACAATTCAAAGAATATATTAGGACAGAAAAGCAGTTTGGGTTAATTTACTGTGAAATGTGTCTGTTTAAATAACGTGAGCTTTCTCAAGTGATTTTTGCAGTTAACATTTTTGATTGCCGTAAAATGTAGGATGGCCGTAACTACGTCCTTATACAAATTGCTTAATCTCACTGGATGTTTCTTATTTGAAATTACACCACAGTTAGAGGATTATGTGTGTACCCTTGTAGGGCTCATCTTTCATTACCCTTTACCGTTTTTATAGTACAGAACACAAGATTCAGCATCTTAGATTTTTAATGTGCAATGTTTTGTTCTAGGTAAAAATGTTGTGCATCAACTCACAGTAACCTTAGAAGATTTATATAATGGTGCAACAAGAAAACTAGCTCTGCAAAAGAATGTGATTTGTGACAAATGTGAAGGTATGTCTTAACATTCATAATATAATCGAAAATGGAACTGAAGCCATTCTGGATATATAAAACTGACATATTGCACTACCTAATTCTGAAGAGTGCCAGTACGAAAACCACCTGAATCCACCTCCTAGAGAAATATTAGCAAATTATCAGCACTTTTATATGTGTATTTTGAATGCAAGTGGGACTGATCTAATTTGGTGCCTGTTTTTCTCAACACTGTTCAGAGATGAGTCTTTCCTATCCTCTCTAGAACTTCAGAGGCATTCCAATGGCTTCATAATCTGTAATATGATTTGACAGTATCCTCTTTTGGGCTATCAGCTGTCAGATTATTGGCTATGAACCTCTAAGGTGTTTTTTTAATAAATACAAGTTATTTGTTGGAAATATGGTATTTTCTAAAGAGAATGAACTCCAAAATGTTCTCATCTCACAGTTAAAGTAGCCTTTTAAGAATTGTGCTTTGGGGGCTTCCCTGGTGGCACAGTGGTTAAGAATCCGCCTGCCAATGCAGGGGACACGGGTTCGAGCCCTGGTCCGGGAAGCTCCCACGTGCCACGGAGCAGCTAAGCCCGTGTACCACAACTACTGAGCCTGCGCTCTAGAGCCCGTGAGCCACAACTGCTGAGCCCACGAGCCGCAACTACTGAAGCCCACGCGCCTAGAGCCTGTGCTCCGCAACAAGAGAAGCCACCACAATGAGGAGCCCGCGCCCCGTGACGAAGACCCAACGCAGCCATGAATGAATGAGTGAATGAATGAATGAACGAACTGTGCTTTGGGAGCACATGTTTAAAATCCAGAATTCTGAAATGGCTCCTTGGGAAAATAGCAGTCAAGATGTTTATAGATAACTGAAGCTGATTGTGGCGATATTTTATCAAATAAAAAGGCTGAATTGTAGATTCTTACAGCGGCATTCCATCAGACCTTGAAAATATTAATGAAGTGGAGTGTTTAGGAACTGTCTCATTAAAAACATTCGTCACCATGTCCAGTACTAAATTCAAACATAATTTCTTTTTGAACTATTTAGGCCGAGGTGGTAAGAAAGGAGCAGTAGAGTGCTGTCCCAATTGCCGAGGTACTGGAATGCAAATAAGAATTCATCAGATAGGACCTGGAATGGTTCAGCAAATTCAGTCTGTCTGCATGGAGTGCCAGGGCCATGGGGAGCGGATCAGTCCTAAAGATAGATGTAAAAGCTGCAATGGAAGGAAGATAGTTCGAGAGAAGAAAATTCTAGAAGTTCATATTGACAAAGGTGAGTTCTGAGCCACTTTCTATTTTCAATTCTTGAGTGCTGTTGCAAATTATATTAACGTTACATTTTATAGTGGTTTAAAACTACTGTTGGAGTAAGGAATAGGTATATTTTGATTTATTAACTTATTTGTAAGAACTTAGACTATGAGACTGTGAATGTTACTTTCTAATGGTTTTTACAGATTATGTAAACATACTTCAGTTTCTGTCTCTTGGGTTATAACTTAAAATTTTCTTTAAATATTATTAGGATTTACTTTATTTTGCCAATTCCTTAATTTTGTCAGTTTATTTAAAAATGCTTTAAAATGTATTACAGCAGTACAAACTCATTGTAGAAATTTTAGAAATGTGTATAGCCCCAGAATAAATGGTGCTTCTTACTCTGAAATAATCAGTATGGCTGGCTCTTTCAGACTTTGCTCTTTTAAAATGAAACTATTATTAGAAAATATACATCTACATTAACTTAAGCTCCTGAAATAGTATTCACCCATGTGAATCATGGTACCTCCCCTCCCTCCATTTTTTCCCCTTAATTGGTCCCTGTTTAGTAGGGTTTGAATTTCTCTCTGGTAAGATTTCCCCCTTGCTACCAACAGTATGTACTCAGGAGGGCATTAGTAGTAAGTGAAGCCATTTATGAATGCTGCACTTGCCCGTTTTTTTGGCCACACTGCAGCCTATGGGATCTTAGTTCCCCAACCAGGGATTGAACCTGTGCCCCATGCAATGGAAGCGTGGTGCATTAACCACTGGACCTCCAGGGAAGTCCCTGCCCATACTCTTAACATTAATGGAACAACCAGCAAAACTTAGCTGAGTTTAATTGCTTCACTAGTGTAGTGAGACAGTTACTTTGCCTTGTGAATGATTAAAGACAGATTGTTGGGCTTCCCTGGTGGCACAGTGGTTAAGAATCAGCCTGCCAATGCAGGGGGCACAGGTTTGAGCCCTGGTCCTGGAAGATCCCACATGCCGCGGAGCAGCTAAGCCCGTGCGCCACAACTACTGAGACTGCGCTCTACAGCCTTCGAGCCACAACTACTGAAGCCCAATTGCCTTGAGCCCGTGCTCCGCAACAAGAGAAGCCACAGCAATGAGAGGCCCGTGCGCCACAACTAGAGAAAACCTGCGCACAGTAATGAAGACCCAATGCAGCCAAAAATAAATAAAATAAATAAATTTTTTTAAAATGTTTACTTTTGTCAGTGTGTAATACTGATATTTTGGTTTAAGTCCTTCTCTTTTTAGAGGTATATATTGAAGTATTTGGGTTAATTGGTATGTCTGGATTTTAATTGAAATATATGCAGGGAATGTGGATGGAGGTGTGTAATAACATGAAAATAGTAGTCATGAGCTGGTAATTACTGGATCTATATTGATGGATATATAGGGACTTCTTGTACTGTTGGCTACTTTATGTAAGTTTAATACTTTCCACAATAGAAAGTGAAACAAAGTTGCTTTTGTTGGGTGACCTCAGTGATCATTGGTTCAGGAAATCTGGCACTACTGCTGTAGAGAAATCATCTGCAAACACATGAGTTCTGTTTAAAGAGGTGTTAGTTGGCTTAAGTAATCCCTTACTGAACTAAGGTGCATGGGCCAGAGGGAAGAAATCTCAGTAAATGTGTTGGCCTTTAAGAAGCGTTTGCCTGTTGGATGGACTTCCCTGGTGGCGCAGTGGTTAAGAATCCGCCTGCCAATGCAGGGGACACGGATTCAAGCCCTGGTCCGGGAAGATCCCACATGCCGCGGAGTAACTAGGCCCATGTACCACAACTGCTGAGCCTGCACTCTAGAGCCCACGAGCCACAACTACTGAGCCTGCATGCTGCAACTACTGAAGCCCGCGCACCTAGAGCCCGTGCTCCGCAACAAGAGAAGCCTGCACACCGCAACAAAGAGTGGCCCCTGCTTATCACAGCTAGAGAAAGCCCGCGCAGCAACAAAGACCCAAAGCAGCCAAAAATAAAATTAATTTTTTTAAGCATTTGCCTATTGGGAAAACTTCTTTATTTTTGACACTAATAACCACGTGGTCTGAAAGTACCCAACCGTAATTATCCTCTTTTAAAAAAAAAAAAAAGGACTAAAATCATTCACTATAAATATTACATATTTTTTTAATTTTTAGATTTTATATTACTGCTAATACAATAGAAGGAAGAATGTCTGACTTATGCTTCTGTTAGATTTAATAGAAATGATTTGACTTAAGTTTTTTTAAAGTGATGAAATAGTTAAAAACATTTATGGTTATAATGTTTGGCAGTCACTGATTTGGTGCCAGCATAGACCTTTTTCTTTAGTCCTCACAAGAGCCCTGGTGGAGGACATAGGTCTCTGTGGGAAAGTTGATACTTAGGAAGGTTATGCAATTTGCCTCCCCAGGGTAATCTGGCCTAGTAGTAAATAGCAGCTCTGAGATTCGAAGCCTGACTTGTTTGCCTCTAGAATTTGTGTTCTCCACTATGATAGCTTTCTTCAGTAAGAAATTGGACTGATCTATTAAGCGTGTGGGCGTTTTTGGTAAATTCTGTAAAACTTCAGCATCCGCAAAGACTTGAACATTTTTTTCATGCACAAACGTGCATTTGTGTTTCAGTAGAGATTCTGACCTTACTTAGATGTTAAGAGTGTAAAATTAGCCTTTTGTTTTTAGGCATGAAAGATGGCCAGAAGATAACATTCCATGGTGAAGGAGACCAAGAACCAGGACTGGAGCCAGGAGATATTATCATCGTTTTAGATCAGAAGGACCATGCTGTTTTTACTCGGTAAAAACTTTTATCAAATACTCAAACCGACATCTTGCATATTTGGGTTTGTTTTTTTTTTCCTCAAATATAAATGAGCTTTTTCATTACTTTTGGAATACATTTCCTAGAAATAACCTAGAAAAGTTAGACTATATGTGTCTTTTATAAATGATTGTTAATCATTAATGTTTCAATCTTAGAAGAAGCTAAAGACAAAAATCTTTTTTTTTTTTTTTTTGGTCTAAATTTAGGTAAATTGTTGCCTAATTTGGATTTTGAAGGATATACTTCAGTTAGGAGATGTGTTGTATAAGTATAAATACAGTAGGGGAAACATCTCTAGATAAAACTTGGCCCCCAATTTTTTTTTATAAGCAGTTAGTTTTGAAATAAGTACCCTAAAGCTTTCACCAGTTTCTTCAATCCTGAGTTCATGGTAAATTGGGTTGCTTTTAATTTTAAATAAATGTCCAAAATCATCTGTGTAAGAAGCTGTAATATATTCATGTCTATTGTTAGGAAATAATTTTGTGTTTATGATAAATTTATAGTGATGCACAAGAAAGTTAACAGTGTTAAATAATGTATCAATGGCTAATTTTAAAACATTAGACTGGAGTAGGGTTCCAGTAAGTCTGTTGGGAATGACATCTGAAGGAACAGGTTTTAGATTAATAGTGTCTCAAGAATAATGGGAAATGCTATCGAGCTCAGAATTTTGATGCTATCATTTGAGGTGAATCCTCAACAGGAGTATTTCTGGAGAGTATTCTGCCTGATGAAAAGATTTCATTAATATGAATTGGAAAAGAAAGTAAGCATGAGGAGGAAGAAGTGGATTGTTATTAAATATAAAAAATAGTGTTCATACTGTGCAGGCACTATATTACTTAATTCATGTACATCAGTAAATTACTACCCCTTGAAATTGGCCATATACCTTTTATTTAATTTCATAGACCCTAACTTATCCAGGACCCAGCCTGAGGTTTGTTCCACTGCCTAGAGTGTGCGGAGGGATTCTGAAGCCTTGTCCAGGAAACTGCTGGCAGTTTCCATATGTTTGCTGTACCCAGTTCTCAGCTCTTAAGAATGCGGAAGAGGCCTTCCTCACCTTCTGAGATGGCCCACACTCTGTGGAGTACGTTTCTCTCTAAATAAATCCACTTCGTACCTGTCAAAAAGAAACAAAAAAGAATGGGGAAGAAAGGGCATCTTTTGAAAGATAGCATTTGTTTGTAAGAGAACAGAATTGCCTATCTTGGTAATTGTAATCATTGCTGGTTTGAAGATCTAAGTATATGCCGTATTTACATTGTACAGACGAGGAGAAGACCTTTTCATGTGTATGGACATACAGCTGGTTGAGGCATTGTGTGGCTTCCAAAAGCCAATATCTACTCTTGACAACCGAACCATAGTCATCACTTCTCATCCAGGTACAGTAACTAGATGAGCGTCTGTTTCTATTCTAGTGTTTTCATTGTCTGCTCGTAGCTAGTATAGCCACGGAGGAAAGTGGCATTTAAGTTGCTCGGTACATGTCTGTCCTTGAGCTGAGCTGAAATCGTGCATTGTTGGCTCTCTTGTAAGCCCCTAGAAAACCTATAAATGAAAGGTATCAGCATCGTTTCATATAAGTTTACCCCTATCAATGAGCTAGGACATTGCTCTGTTCTTTATTTTCCCTGCCTCGTAAAAGTGTGACTGTACTTAAGGAATTTGGCTTCAATGTTTTTAGGTCAGATTGTCAAGCATGGAGATATCAAGTGTGTGCTAAATGAAGGCATGCCAATTTACCGTAGACCATATGAAAAGGGGCGCCTAATCATTGAATTTAAGGTAAGCTATACAGTACTGTAGGAATGTTTGAGAATGATTAGTTTATTAAAATTCAGTAGCAGTTAGTTTCTGAATGGCCAGAAACCAAGTTTATATTCTCCCTTGTCTAGATCTAATGTTACTCTTGTTATGTTGAACATTTTTTGTTAACAAGTTGGTATTGGTTTGTTTGCATCATTATTGTCTATTTAAAGATGGGGGGGTGGCAAGTGGGTAATTTACTAATGAAAGGCTATAACTGGAATCTTAAAGTTCAACAGAAGCATGTTAGCTGGTGTGGATTTTTGGCAAAATACTGCAATGCTCTGGTTCTTAAAGTAACCCAACCATTTCCCTCAATCTTGAGTGGCCTCAGACCCACAAATTTAACATTTATTAAAAACATCTTTGGGTGGGACTATCTTTGAGTAACAATAGCTTTGTTTAAATTATCCATTAGAAGGAATGAGAATGTGTTTTAGGATGGGTTCTCCTATTAAAATGTATTTGCTGAATAGAAGTGATCATTACAGTGTAGTTTTATTAGGATCTTTTTTTTAAGGCCTTACCTTGAACTCTAGTTCAAAATAGTAGATGATATATGCCTTCTTAGAACATGTGTTCTAACCTGGGATTGGCAGATTTACCAAAAGATTGTGTGGTTTCATGTTTTTTTCCTGGGGAAAGTGGGTCAATGGTATTTGTCTAAGGAGCTAAGGATGACGTGTCATTTAAACTTAAAGTAGAAATTTCTTAATTATAGGTAAACTTTCCTGAGAATGGCTTTCTCTCCCCGGATAAACTCTCTTTGCTGGAAAAACTCCTACCTGAGAGGAAGGAAGTAGAAGAGACTGATGAAATGGACCAGGTAGAACTAGTGGACTTTGATCCAAATCAGGAAAGACGGCGCCATTACAATGGAGAAGCATATGAGGATGATGAACATCATCCTCGAGGTGGTGTTCAGTGTCAGACCTCCTAATGGGGCCAGTGAATAACACTCACTGCTGGCATTTTATTTGCAGTAGTGGGTGAGTGAAGGACTATAATCATAATATGCTCACTTCTTGCTATTGTTTGTTTTAATATTCAACTATAGCAGTGTTTTAAAAGTTAAATGAAGAATAAACTCGAATATAAAAGCTCTGACTTTGCCCTGTATGTATGATGACTTCAGTGTGCAAGATAAGTTTAATACTTGTAAAAACTACTTAAAAAAATTTCCCCTAGCATTTGTTAGGCCATACTTTGTAATTGATTTCAGCTATGTACATGGAATAGCTTAGACTGAAATGCCAGGTATATGTATTGGCTTCAGTGTATGACCCTTAATTGTTAAGCTATGAAGTTAAAACTGTATTTAACTGGCAGTCAGACAAAGAATTTGTAGAGAAGTGTTGGTCTGTATAGTGGTATTAAGTGGGATTCATTGTGATGCCTCTGCATTTATTCTATTGCCTCAACGGTTACTTGAAGATGGCATGCTATATAATTTAGCTTGTGGTATCAGTGATAGAAATGATACCTTTCTAAAGAAGGGGTTTATCATATAACATGCTGCTTCTTAAGGGCTTGCACTTGTAGAATTGCATTCCCTTCTGCTGTGCCATCTTTTTTTAATATATCTAGCTATTGGTCCTGGTTACTTTTTTTTTTCTTCCTTCTCTTTGGACCACAGTAAGCCTTAGAGTAGTCACTTCTGGAGCAGGGTAACTTAGAGGTTAGAGTGATGAGAAGTAATTTGCATGTATGAGTTAGGAAGGTGTTTTGCAGGTATGTTACAGACTTACTTTAAACCATTTAACTTATGCTCCAAAGTAACTGTAATTTAATGTTGGTAGAATAGCACATTATGAATAGCTTTAATTGTATGTTTAAAGTCATATGTTCACAAGCTTAAATCTGGATATCAGAATTTAAGCAATTCTTGAAATGTATGAATGTCTCCTTAATATACTGATTCAAAAGCATGTCCAATGTGTCACCACAGGCTTTTTTTTCCCAGGTTGAAGTATTGGCTTTTCACTAAGATACATAATTTTTCATTTAACTAAAGTGAGTAATACCAAAAAATACTATTTAACCATAGTTAAATGTTTAATATTAAACAAAGGTGGGGAATGAAAGTGGAGAGGTGAGTAATGAGCAAAAGAAGGGGGCTTTAAAATCTTTGCAAACGCTGAAGTGAGAATGTGAGAGCTTACTGTTGATTCTGCTCAGATTCTGTATCTCATTGTAATCAGGAGGCTTAAAACATTTCTAACCTGGAAGTAACCCACAGCTTAAGTTCCCCTCAGAACACTTGAGTTAGAAAGAAGAGACTGAAACTTGGTGTAAAGTGCATCATTTCCCAAACCTTCAGGTTTCTTGTCATAGTGACAGTTTTAATTGATAGCCTCTCCACATCATTCTTGGGTTCTTTTTTAATTTGTGGCCAGACAGCTACTCTCATTTGGATAGTGAAGCAGGTGTCCAGGAAAGGAAAACAAACCAAAATACTAAACATAATGGTTCAACACATTTTAGTTTTCACTGGATTTATATTGAGAGTCTAAATTCTACAATAAACTTATATTGTAACACATTTAAGAATACTTTCAGACATTTTAAAAATTAAAAAAATCCTTACTGAGGTTTTCAATATTATTAGTCATGAGGGAAATAAAATGAAAATCACAGTGAGATACAGAACTTCACACCTAGTAGTCCAAAATCTAATCCCAAATGGTGGAAACAAGTGAGAATATGGAGAAACTAGAACCGTGTACCTTGTTGGTGAAAATGTAGAACAGTGCAGTTTCTGTAAGCAGCTCCTCAAAAAGCCAAACGTGGAATTCACCGTATGACCCGGTACTTCCATTCCTTGACTCAGAAACATTGTGTGCCAATGTTTATCGTATCATTATTCACAATAGCAGAAGAGGAAACAAGCCATGTGTCTTAACAGATGGATAAACAAAATGTGTTATTTGTATGTATGACAGAAAAGGACTTCATTTATATGAAATATTTAGGCAAATTCATAGAGGCACAGATTACCAAGGGCTGGGAGGAAGAGGAACGGTAAGTTAGTGTGTGCTTAATTGTTCTTGTTTGGGGTGATGAAAGTTTTGAAAGTGATGGTTGCACAAGAGTTAATATAATTAATGCTACTGAATTGTATACTTAAATGGTTGAGAGTAAGCTTTACTTTTGTTTCACCACAGTAAAAAAAAAAAAAAAATCCTTAAGATAGAAGAAGAAAATAGTTACAACCTGGAGAGGCAGAAACTGACAAGTTTGTATTCTGTATTTTAAAAAAAAAAAATTCTTGTTAGAACTCTGGCCAAGGTCATCACAGAAATACAAGTGCATCCATGGAAGTGTGTAGTTCCATCGCCCCAGCACTAATGCTTTGTGATGCCTCCCCTGTCTGTTCATACTTGGAGGGAATAAAAATAGAAGCTGATTATGTCCCATGAGGGTCCTAGTGGAACACGGTGGCAGATTTTCCCTTGTGAAATTAGCATCACATTTTTTCTCCATATACTACTGCCTCTCAACCTTGGCTGTAATTGGAGTTACCTCGGAAGCTTTAAAACATGATTTGAGTCTCACCCTCTGGGTATTTTGGTGTAGTTGAACTGGGTGTAGCCTAAGCAAAAGGATGGTTACATATAGCCAAGGCTCTACACCAGCACCATGGGGACATAGTTATATTAATCACCAGAACAGTAATGCCATTCATTGTTAGAATTGCTGTGGAGGGTCAAACAATGGCAGCCCTTAACTACTGCAAGTTTGTTTCAGACCAAGGCTGCTTCCCATCTTAGACATACACTATGGTAATTTCCTCTCTTTTGAAGTACTGTGGGAAAATGAAGCATAGGCTCTAAAAGCACAGTGAATGAAAAATGCTAGCAAGTTATAGCAGTAAAGATGCTCTTTCAAGGGTTTCTGAAGTCTTGTACCTTTATCACTTAATTTGGTTATCGACGCAACCTTCTGAGACCAACAGAACAAGAATTGAAACACCTACCTTACAGTTGATGAAAATGACCTCTTCTACTTACTGGTTCTCAAATCTGAGCATGCTTGCTGAGCCCCACTGGACTTGGATTCTGTAGGCCTAGGGTAGGACCTGAGAGACTTGCCATTCAAACAAGTTACCAGGTGACTTGGCCCACGTAAAAGAAATGACAGCAAGACTGGAATCCAGATTCTTGTAATTCGGTGCTCTTTCTACTCATGTCTGCCTTTGTGGGGTTTCAGTAAGTCTTAACAGAATGTGGAAAAACTGACTTTCAAAGAGTAAAGAAATTGAGTTTTAGAATCCCACCTCAGTCAGCTGCACTCCAGGAGCAATGTATGGAATCTTGGAATCTGTTTCATGTGATAGGACTCAGAATAGGCTGGAGCTCATAAAGCAGTTCTGAGAATTAAATAACGCTGCTTACATAGTAAGGAAGGGCTCAATAAATGCTATTAATGGTAGTAATACAAGCCAAAAAATAACTAGTGGAGAACACACTGAGTTGTACCTGAGACTTGTATTTAAAAGAAAAAAAAATTTTTTTTGGTGTGGAATACCAGGTCATTCAGTGTTTTCCAGTCATTCAGCAGCTCAATGGGGGATGGGACAACTCACGGTAACTTTAATGCCATGTATTTTGAGTTTTAAGTGCTAGAGGAGTATCAGTTAAATACTTGCAGCCCACTTGCATGGGTGGGCTTCAGCAACAGAGCAGCTGTCTTAAGAACCAAGGGGGGCGGGGGGGCAAGGGCTCAGGATGCCTGCCGCGTTCCTCTGCTGCACAGCCACACCAAACCCGGCGCACCCCACCCCAGAGTTTGGGCAGCACACCCTCCACCACTTCTCCCAGAGTGGAAGTGTTGGGCAGTTGCCATGGTGTCCAGGAGCCAGACAGCCCTTCTCCCACCTCTGCCTCTTACCCCGGGGCTCCCGCCGCCTTTTGTACTGGAGATGGCCATGGGGGCTAAAAGGAAAAAAAACTAGGCGTGGAGTAAGGGAAGCTCATTTCCACTTTTAAACAAAACAACACTTCTTAGGTTTGTGCAAAATGAAGTTGTGGGCAGATACACAAACATGGGTGACCTGGGAAAAGCAGAAAATTCATTTTTTCCCCCATTTTTTGTTTACTTGTTACACCAATGCACTACTTCATTAAAAAAGAAAATATACTTAATTGGCTCTCAGTCCAGTCCTCTCCTCTTTGCCTGGCCTCCCCAGACCCTACCATATGTCTGGCACATGCTTGCAGCTATGGCACACTGCAGTGCTCCTAGGATCACCAAAGCCCTTTACCTTCAGCTCCTGTTGGTCCTTTTATGGTCAACTCCAGAAAGCCTTTCCTAACCCATTAGGTCCGGATCATCAGAAAAACAACTCCAGATTTTCAGTTATCCCACTATTTTAATTAACCCTGTTAACTTGTTTTTCTCCCCTATGCTGTGACAGAAACTAGTGTTTTTAACCATCCTGAGCACTAGGTGCAGGAGCAGAAGAGGGGTTTGTTTGCTAAAAATTCCTAGAAAGAATTAAGTGTACATGTGCTGAAAAGATTCTTGCTCTCCATGAGCCTTGGCACAAAGTGCATCTCACAACTGCCAGTTCACGAGGTCATGCGCTAAATCACAACTCCAGTTTCTTGAAGATTTTTCTAAGGAATTTTAGTATAAGCTCTTTGCACCTTAAACTTTTTTTACTTAAGTGAAAGCCTCTTCACTGGGAGGAATGGCAGCCTACATTCATATAGACTCACAGCTATTCAACTCTCGAATCGGCAGCAAATGACATTCTGTGAAAAAGCTGCAGGTTTTGTGGCAGAAAGACAGTTTTGGGAATATGACTGGGAAAGATGGATTTCATAGTGCTGCTAAGAATTATTCAGCCGATCGATATTAAGCATTTTTATGTGCTAGGCACAGCTAGCTGATCGCAAATACAGGATCAGGCTATATTTCAAGTGACAAAGGTTTATAAGACTATACAAAACTTTCCCCACTTGTTTGTACCTACTAATTGGGAAAATTAAAAGGGGGCATAAAAGGCCCACACAAGCAAACAAGCTCACTTTCTTGAAATGGTACCTAGCATAGTACCTTCACACGTCAACATAGGCATTCCATATACATCTTTGGTTGAAACAGAAAAGAGACACCCACATGCATTTCCAAATATGCCAAAACTGAATTCTCATATAATGTACCCTGCAACTAGCTCTATCCATAAAATGAAGACGATATTCCCTGGAAAAGGCACAGCTAAGAAAAATGAATGCCTGGGGGAGGGCAGTGAAATGAGATCCTATGTGACACCTGACTTTACATTCAGTCTGTCCTACCCAGGAATTGACTTCCGGCTGTAGTTAAGATTCAGGAATAATAATGTAGTGTCCCACCCTCTTCATCTGATTCTAAGTAAATGTTAACTAGATGAGCACTTACATTTAAAAACAAAGCCTCCAGAAAGGTGTAAAGTTTATTAACATCTTAAAAAAAAAAAAGATGGAACAGTAAACAGCTACTGAATTTGGGATAGTTCCTTATTTACAAGTTTTACTGCAGGAGGCCCGTTTTAATCAGCATTTCAAATAATCAAAGGAGTACAGTTTTTCCCTAGAAATATCGGTATTTCACTCTCCAGGTAAAAGACTATTGAAAACATTAAGTGACTGCCCCAGTTAGAAAGAGATACGCGAATACCTTGAAAATATATAAAAAAGAGTAACTGCTACTTAAAACATGAGTTTTCACAAAATTATTCTTGTGCCTAATTCAGACAATTTACTTAGAAAAGCTGGCCTAAAAAAAAAAAAAAAGCAACACATGAATAAGTCTTCATTTTAAGTACATGCTCTCAAGCTAGTTTAAAAAGTTGAATTAGGGTTTCCAGAGTTTTAGGAGTCCATCTTCACTGTAAGTAGCAATCAGGTTCTGATGAGGGTGATGTGCGATACCAATCACATCCTTCTCATGAACCTGGAATAGGTAAAGCACAGGATTAGGGTATATAGGTCTCTAACAAATCACTCTGAAGAAGCTTCCAGAGCTGAGTGGGAGGGAAGAACAGTGAAGCTCCTACTTCTCACCAAAGGAATCAAGCCCAAGGCAGCCTCAAAGAGTGCTAACCAAACACACAAACCAAAAACACAAACGAGGCTATCACATGGCTGATGACATTTTCTGTACTTTTCTTCATAATGTATAAATAACACTTTGGGCCAAACCACTCCTGCACTACAGCCGGTCCTAATCATCATCACCATTTTATAAATATTAAGCCAAGACGGTGGCTGAGACCAAACAATTCCTTCAACTCAGTGAACTTAGTATTTTCCTCAACTAGAGGACACCTTCCACCTCATCTTGTTTTGTTCACATCTTGGATCTATACTGGAGGCTTCACAAGGCAGGTGTACCAACAGTTCATTCAAGAACAGTTTGAGATGAGATTATTCTCTAACAGAGCTATGTGTATAATTTTTTATACATTCACCAGACCATTTCTTTTTCCTGGACTGCAGACGACTACATTTTCCCTGCCCAACCACCCCTCTGCATTTGGGCTGTGGGCAGCATGTGACTAATTCTAATCAAAAAAGAATGACGAACAAAGTAATATAAACAAACCACTTCCAGATGTGGGTCCTTAAAACATCCAGTATACCCCTTCAACTATCTTTTCTCCTTCTAAGATCTTAGGGGCCACATATTCCAAATGGCACAGCTAAAAGAGGACGATGCAATTTATATCACACTGTGACATAATAAGAAACTTTCATTGTATTAGGCCACTGAGATTTAAAGATTGTTACAGCAGCTAGCATTAATTATTCCTTGTTACTGATTGGGCCCTCTTACAACACAAAGCTGCTTAAAAACATAATCAGGGGCTTCCCTGGTGGCGCAGTGGTTGAGAGTCCGCCTGCCAATGCAAGGGACATGGGTTCGTGCCCCGGTCCGGGAAGATCCCACATGCCGCAGAGCGGCTGGGCCCGTGAGCCATGGCCGCTGAGCCTGCGCGTCCGGAGCCTGTGCTCCGCAACGGGAGAGGCCACAACAGTGAGAGGCCCACATACAGCAAAAAAAAAAAAAAATCAGTTTGATAAGATAATATACAAGTAACTTGCCTTTGAAAGGACACGGAGAGGACTAGCTATATCTGCCACTCTCCAATTGCCCTGGATAAGGTCTAACCAATCTAGCTGGCTAGACAGGCATGTTCCCTTCCTTCCTTCTCTGCTTTATGTACACCCATCCTATCCACTTGAAGCTGAAGGCTCACTATAAAGGATGACTTTTCCTGATACAGGAGTTAATTCCATACAATTACTTACGGCCCTTTTTTTTTCATTTAGTGATAACATTTTTACACTTTTTTATACCAAGGTTCACACAGATAGCAGTCTGGAAAAGGTTTACTTCAGAGTTCAAAAAGACATAAGCATTAACAATTTCTGTAGATGGCCGTAAGTCAGTAATACTTACTGTCAAAGTTCTCTCCAGTTTGCCAGTGACTGTGCTGAAACAGTAGAGCACAAAGTCCTCCCCTACACAGTAGATCCATTCACCACGGGGAGAGAGGGCACAGCAAACAAAGTCACCACCTTCTCTCTTACCAGAGCTGAAGCTTCTGACAATCTAGATCATTAACACAGCCCAAGGTAAAAATAAATCACCTGGATTAGCAACAGTTCTACTGCAGCAGTTTAAACTGACATCTTTATGTTATTTTGTACTTTGGTTTACTGTCATTTATAATTAGGTTACCAGTTCCATTCACCATGTCCTGAAATATTCAAAGGATAAGCTATCCTATGTCAGTGGCAGACAGCCATTTACAATTCACTTGTCCCAAGTCACCAAGTCTTTAGTCTACTGAGCCATTTTACCCAGAAGCAAATTTATTAGCATACATAATTTCCTAAATCAACATACTACTGGTTCTCAATGCTCTGTGGACCCATGCTCCCCAGTTTCCTATTTCTAACAGAATAAGATGCCCTCTCCATTCATGATGGAACTGTCTCCAAGACCTTGCTTGCTCTATTTTACATACCATTAAGATCACCATAAATCAATGGAGAGAAACCAATCTCAAAAGGTTAAAAGGCTACATATTGTATGATTCCATTTAATTACTATTCTCAAAATGAAAAACTGTAATAATGGAAAACAGATCAGTGGCTGCCAGGGGCTAGAGCTGTGGGGGAAGGGTTTAACTATAAAAGTGTAGCACAAGGGAGTTTCTTTGGGAGTGATGAAACAGTTCTGTATCTTAATTGTGGTGGTTACATAAATCAACATGAGATGAAATTTCACAGAACTATTCATGTCCCACCTCAAAATGAATGCACGTAAAGACATAAAATCTAAATAAGGTTTGTATGTGAGTTAACAGTGTTGTACTGATGTCAATTTCTTGGTTTTGATAACTGTACAATGTTTATGTAAGATGTTACCATTGGGGGATGCAGGTCAAGGGTGTACAAGAACTCTCTGACCTGTTTTTGTAACTTCTTTGTGAATCTAAAAAAAAAATTTTTTACGTTTTTAAAAAGCCAAGCAGAAAACTAGGAAGTGGGCAACTATGGCTATTATGCAGTGTCCCAACAGGTACTGCAGACCAGCCATCTCAACCATAGGTTCGTCACTACCAACTTATCATTTATAGGGACTCAAGCAATAGAGAGAGAGTTCCATACACCAGCCCCTGGGTCTTCTCCATGCTCAGCAGGATCCCCAAGTGCCCAGCCCAACATTTCAGTAGCATCACAACACATTCCCAGGGCTTGAGACCTCAACCTTGATACTCCTAATGTCCCTGGTGCTATAAAAGTGAGGTTCCTTGGGAACCAGCAGGTGATCTGATTACAAATACACATCATAAAAACACTGTTGCCCTTCTCCTATTGGAGTTCCACCTTAGATCACATGGTAGCTAGCAGATGTCCCAAGCTGGTAATCCACACACTGTATCTCCCTCACTCACACAGGGATTGTTACATCAAAATCTTCAGTGAGGTTCTGCAGGAGGCTTAAAGACAGATCGGGGTCTCATTTATCCAAAGGATGCAAAAGAAAGAGAACAGTATACAAACATCCTGGGGAAAGTAGATTAATTACTGAGATGCCAAAAAGATGTTTTGTAGACATAGAATTTAAAATTTTAAGTAAGTGTCTGAAAAACAAATACAGTGTATATGGTTTTCCAAGTGGTGAACCCACATTTGGTTACTGAAAGTGCCAGGACCAAGATACACTGATTTGGGAACGGCCCACAGGGCTTGAGCAAAGGCACTTTCTGAGCACTCACCTGTCCCTGCATGTTCATGATGACCACTGTGTTTGATCTGTTGCAAACCACAAAGTGCTCTGGGTTTTTAGGAAGCAGGATCACACAGTTGACAGTGATGTCTGTCCCTGCAGTGCTGCCCAAGGATTTAAAGGTATTTGAACATTCTGTGGTCTTCATGTTCCAGATCTACAACACAAAAATATAAGGCATAAACATTTGGGGGGCGGGGGAGGAAGGTTAACAATTTCTAATGTTTTGCAGTTGAAAATTGTATTACTAAAAAAGAAAAAAATTGACTCAGAAAAAAAAGCTTCTTACAGTCCAAATACCTAACATTGCCATATACGTAAGAACTCCCCATTTGCTGATTAACTGGTATAAACAAAATAAAAATCAGAAAGTGAAATAATAAAACCCTTTTAAAACTTATGATCTTTTCCTACAAAATTTTCCTTGGCTAACAAGCTACCTATCTTTAATATCAGCTATGTGTCAACACTGCTACTGTCATAAACAACCAGAAAGCCACCCTTCTCTGGACACCAAAATGAAATGAGGGTTATTTAGATTTATATGCTCAGGACCCTGAGATTCAGATTTGGTAGGTCTGGAGTGGGATGTAGGTTTGTGCAATTTTTTAAATCTTTTTTTTTAATTAATTAATTATTTGGCTGCATTGGTGTTATTATTTGGCTTCGTTGCTGTGCACGGGCTTTCTCTAGTTGTGGTGAGCAGGGGCTGCTCTTCATCGCGGTGTGAGGGCTTATTGCGGTGGCTTCTCTGGTTGCAGAGCACAGGCTCTAGGCACGCAGGCTTCAGGAGCTGCGCCAGGCGGACCCTAGTGCGCGCGGGCTTCAGTAGTTGTGGTGTGAGAGCTCAGTAGCTGTGGCTCGTGGACTCTAGAGCGAGCATGTGGGATCTTCCCGGACCAAGGATCGAACCCATGTCTCCCGCATTGTCAGGCGGATTCTTAACCACTGCACCACCAGGGAAGTCCCTGTGCATTTTTTAAAAGCTCCACAAATGATTCTCAGCTTGTACTGAGAACCACTGCAGAAGTCACAATGTAAACAGACACACACGAGGATCCATGAAGTGGAAGCTACTCTTGGCCACTTGTGTGACCTCTCCCAGTCCAACATTTCTTCTGCTAATAGTGCTCCACCCTAATGCTTTTCACCTGGCCCTTCTGAGCTAGTATGAACTGAAGTGGTTAAGTCAGACATCACAGTTACTGAAATCTGAAATGTGCTTAGAGAAGGGATGGACCAACTATTGCCTGGCATTGTCTGGACAGCACTCACTTCATGACGTATAAAAACTTCAAAGGCATGGACTATGTTGTGTTTCTTCTGTGCCTTCAATGGAACCCCGCACAAAACAGATGTTGAATGAATATCTATAAAGAGGAGGAAATAGTTGCCCCACTAGTTGTCCCAGTATTTATTTTCTTAATAAATACTGTATCATCTACCCCAATCTCCTCTCCAAAGCCCAGCAGCCTAGAAAAGAAATGAACATTTCAGGGATCAAGAGTTCTAAGACTTCTAGAGTTTTCTGTCCAAAAGGTCAGTGAGATGCTTTACCCCACTTATTGCAGAACTAAAGGAAAAGACCACAAAACAAAGAGACCTACACAAGCCACCTCCCAATGGTATTTTTACAAGTTGTGAGGCCCATATATTGATACATAGCACAAAGAGGGCAAACCGCATGACTAAAGCACTAAGAGCTCTGTGTACTTCCCCACCTATCCTGAGGAAGAGTACATCTCCTACCTTCAGGTTTCTGGTTCAATTCCCAAGCCAGAATAAGCCACTGCAGAAGGTGGTCTGACTGTTAGGGATTTGTGTTAGAATGTTTAGGTCTTCTGCCACGTAACACTCACTTACATAAGGCAATTTAAAAGCAGATCTAGAATGGAAATGGAGTGTCTCAAAGATCTCTAGTGATTTTCTATTTGGATTTCCCATCTTTTCTAGGAAATGTGGCCCTCTGTTGAAATAACTAAATCTCTTAAGGTACCGAAGAGCCACTACTTTCAGATGAGAGCTGAAGGCAATAAATAAGTATCTGAGGACTTGGTTCTACTCTAGGCCCCTCCTGCTCCCCTTTAAATGCTATTAGAAAGGCCCCAATGTGGAGGCTCGGGGTGGGATGAGGCTGACCTATTTATTTAGCCACTGAGCTCTTCGTGAACTTGTTGCAGTGGACCATACCTATGGCAAGACAGAATTTCACCACTGTAAATGGGGGTGGACTTAAGTTTAGAACTCCACACCTTTCCTCTTTTCCTACATATGATAGCGTCTGTAGGTCTGAGATTTGAGGTCCCTAGGCCAATAGGAATTACCACAGAATATTACTATTGTCACAGACTCACCTCAATTATGGCTAAAATACTTACTAAAGAGGTTTAACCACCACAATTATCACCATTATCACCACTGAAAACTCCTCAAAGGGCAAAAATGGAACAGACACCCCCAAACAAACCAGTAGCAAATACTTAACCTTTACAGTGCCATCAGAGGATGCACTAATAATATAATGCCCATCCTGTGTAAATGTTGCTTCATTAACGAAGGAGGAATGGCCACGAAATTCCTTCAGGGTTTTTCCAGATTTTAAACCATGAATTCTATCACAAATAAAAGCAAATGAAAAGAACAATTAATATTCTATATATTATGGTTGGGACCAACTGTTGAAAGCATTTTAGATGAATTATAGAAGCTCATGTTAAAATATTAAAATTTTAAATATTAAGTGAAGAATGAGGGCTATGCAATTATGTATGCAGTATTATTTTTATTATGTCAAACAATCAAACAAAACCACAACAAAAGCTTTGCACAGAGACTGGAAGAAAATATGCCAATAATACCACAAGCTTCTGTTCAGCAACAGACTTCTAGGTCTCTGCCGGGTCCCAGGAATCTGTATTTGTCACATGTCCTCTAAGGTGACTCTGATGCAGGTGGGTCCATAGACCACACTTTGAGAAATATGAAGTACTGCTATAATCCCTTTCTAATCTCTCTTCTAGGTAAAGACCCAAATGGACAACACAATAGCACTGTGTCAGCTGTACTTTGGGGAAATAAGGTCTCACATACCCTCACTCTCCATATAAAAGCATCCTGGTGAAAACTTAAGGAATCACTAGTACCTCCCTCTAAGGCTTCACCATATTAAACCCAAGTGAGGGCAGTTTGGAGATTCTTTTTTTTTTTTTGTGGTACGCGGGCCTCTCACTGTTGTGGCCCCTCCTGTTGCGGAGCACAGGCTCCAGACGCACAGGCTCAGCAATGGCTCACGGGCCCAGCCGCTCCGTGGCATGCGGGATCTTCCCGGACTGGGGCACGAACCCATGTGCCCTGCATCGGCAGGTGGACTCTCAACCACTGCACCACCAGGGAAGCCCCTGGGGATTCTTACTTACCTAATTGTCTGGTCAAATGAGGCACTAAGGATCTGACTGCTATCCTTAGAAAAGCTTAGACAGGTGACACCTTTACTGTGCGCTCTCTCAAATCTCCTTAAACACTGTCCACTCTGAATCTTCCATACCTTTATTAAAAAAAAAAAGAATAGTAAAAACCTGTAAATACTGTCCCACTCTACTCTGCAGAGCCAAGCAAGATGCAGTGCTCACTAATATGCTAAAAACAGCATTAAAAATGCATGCTAATAGCTGAATATGATACGTCTGGTTCACACAGTACAATAACTTGAATCCTTTGAAACTTAAGCCTCCTTCCTTTTAAATTATTAAAACAAAAATTCAGACTCTAAGTTCACTTAGCAGAGACCATTTCTGTATTTTATCTAGCCCAGGGGATTTTAACAGCAATTAAATACAAGCCACAGCTAATCAACTGCTAATCACCTGCAGACCACCCCATCCCCTAAGCACAACACACCATATAAGGTGAGCCACAGCAGAAAGGGCACAAGCAGATCTGGACTGAAGTCCCAGATCTGTCACTTACCAACTGTGTGACCTTAAATTACTGGACCTCCCTAGGCAGAGTTATTATTAGGATTAAACAAGAAAAACTAAAGTCACTGGCATAAAGCTGATGCTCCATAAAGAGTAGCTGTTATTAAGCAAAAAACCTATGTAGGACACTAACTCATTACAGAACTCTCAAAATGTCTACATACAAGAGTTCATGCCACTAATTCATACCTTGATTTTTCCATCTTGGGCACCAGTTGCTAACATTTCTGTATCTCTGCTGAAGCACATGCAGAGGACAGCATCATCCATCATCATAAAGTTATCCTGGGCCTGGTACTTAAGATCCTAAAGGAAACAATGATAAGCAGTTATCAAAATAACACAAAAACACCAGTTACCCCAGGTCTCTGCAAACTCACTAAAAGCAGGATAATGGACTATGCCGACTCTAAATCTCCAAAGCAAATAGTGTCATGCACACTATCCTGATGAACAACTGATAATACTGGGAATAACTTTTTTACACAATTCAAGTAACTATTATAAAAAATGCAAACATATTAGCCTACATCTCTTGCTTATGATCCTTTCTAAGCAAAATTTCCCTACAGTACATATTGTACATCTTTAATACATCTGAATTTATTTGTTTTTAGGGTATGACATGAGAAATTAATGTTTTGTCCATACTGTCAGCTACCTTTCCTAAAACCATGTATTGATTAATCTATTTATTTGTTATTTTTCTTTTATCATCCATTACTGTTCATATTGAAATATATTTTTTCTAAAGTACAGAAAGAGACTGCTTCATGAAAAAAAAGGTAAATTATAAAGAAATATACAATGTAGAAAGTGAAAGTCACTCATAAATCCACTAAGCATGGAGTGGAATTTAGTACTCTATGATCAAGATTACATTTTAAATCAGGGGTTAGTCAACAAGTAGCTATTTGGGAAAAAGTTAAGTTGGATCTACACCAATTTTATCACCCTAAACAAATGCCAGATGGATCAAAAATTAAACATAATAAGAAACATAATGAAGGAAGTCCAAAGGTACAAACTTCCAGTTGTAAAATAAGTGCCACGGGGATGTAATGTACAGCATGGTGACTACAGTTAGTAATACTGTATGTATATTTGAAAGTTGCTGAAAGAGTAGATCTTAAAAGTTCTCATCACAAGAAAAAAAAGCTTCTAACTATGTGTGATGATGGATGTTAACTAGACTTACTGTGGTGATCATTTTGCAATATACACAAATATTGAATCAGAAGCAATCCAAAAGAGAAATGGGCAAAGGATATAAAAAGACTTCACAGAATAGGAAATACTGGTTGCTTTTCACATATAAAAAGATATTCCACTTCATTCAGAATGAAACACAATTAGTCCTACAATAAGGTTAGATTGGAAACAATAAGCAACTGCTTACATATACACATAGAATATTCCAGAAAAGTTACATAAGAAACTGGTAACCCTGAGTGGACCAAGGAAGGGAACTGACTGGCTGAGGGACAAGAGGGGGGCACAAGCCTCTTTACTGAATAACCGTTCTATTTTATAAAATGTTTTATCAGATGTACATATTACCCATTCAAAAAGTAAATTTAAATTGCAAAAATAACAGATAATTTAAAAACAGTAACAGATAATTCTCCCACTAGAAAAATTAATGTATTTAAAATACTTTACCTTCCTGATTTTTCCAGTCGTAAAATTCCATACTTCAATGAATCCATCAACAGACCCAGTAACCAGATACTGACCATCTGGAGAAAATCGAGCACACTCCACATGTGATTTCTGACCAAACTGTTTCAAATGAAACAATGAAACAGATGCACTTTTATGTAGTGGCCTTAAAACAATTCCCATTTTAAACTTTTGAGAGCTCTGTCCTAGCATAAAGCCATAGCTAGCCTGTATCATGGATTTTGGGAGGGGTGTTTCTGTACCCAGACACCAAGAGATGCTAGATATATTTTCTCCAAACAGTTTAGCGTCTAGGCTCTCCACTGAAACTAGTTTTTGTTCATGTTTTTGTTGTTGGTTTTTTTTTTTAAATGAAGTTGGTATTTCCAAAGAAAAGCAAAAGAACTATTTTAGCAAGGGACTTAGAACAAATAATCCTGTTAACTCAAGCAATAAATTTTTACCAGAATCAGCCACTGTTGGCATGACTTTCACACTCAACTAAATATGGCATATGTTCCTATTTTTTTTTTCATCTGGGGGAAAAAATTCATTTTTCAAAATAAATGGCTATTTTCCTCCACTATTTTTTAAACAAATTTTCCATCACTGCTTCTTTTCATGACCTTCATTTAATCAAGTGATAATGTGTGGCTGACTAACTCTAGGAGAAATGATTAGAGCTGACAGATTGTTTGCCTGGGAAATGTATCCTGAGCATTTACCAGCAAAGATGCTTCCATTAACAGATAAAAACTACAGAACGTTAGACAGATGGGAACAGAGGAAAGCTCTATTATGAGTTTCATTTTAAATGCCAAAAAAAGGAAGTGTTTATAACAGAAAATCTTAGTCCAGCAGCATAATTATAATGGATTTCTATTTGTCGCAAGGTTTTAACCAGGGTAAATAAAAGTGCTGCCCCAAAATACCTTTACATGCAAATCAAAACATATAATCCAGAAAAGACAAATTCAAAACACTAAGCCAAAGTCAAAGATTTGAGGAATATGAATTATTTTTAAATCTATAAATTCAATCAGAGCACAAACCCAGAAAGAAACTAATAAAAAGGAGATGCTAAGGGCTTCCCTGGTGGTGCAGTGGTTGAGAGTCCGCCTGCCAATGCAGGGGACATGGGTTCATGCCCCAGTCCGGGAAGATCCCACATGCCGCGGAGCAGCTGGGCCCGTGAGCCATGGCCACTAAGCCTGCTCGTCAGGAGCCTGTGCTCCGCAACGGGAGAGGCCACAACAGTGAGAGGCCCGTGTAACCTCAAAAAAGAAAAGTCAAAAAACACCAAGAACCAGCCCTCAAGGTGATAAAATTATTTTCCTCAAACACCACTCAAGCCCACTTTACAATCCATGCCTGGTACTTTGCCTAACACGTAGCAAGCAAAAACACAAATGTTGAACAGGACAAATACATAGAAATTTCATGGTTCTTAGTCCCAGGCTTAACCAAAGAGCTAAGTAGTCTTCCAAATGCAGGATTCCTTGGAGGAAGTCCAAGGGCAGATGATGGGCCAGATGTCCAATGTATGTCCACTCGGTAATACAGTTGAGGTGTGCCACTGCCTGGCTGCAGGGAGACCTCAGTGATCACCAGCAGCAACCATGAATGTTGTCAGAGCTGGAGAATGAGTTCTGCTCCCCCTCAAGCTCCTGGCACAGGGCCTGGCTAAGCAAGCATACATTGAGTCCCCAACAAATGATTACCGACTGGCTGAGTGTCCAAGGATCCTACCTTAATATGCCTGCTCAGTTGTGTAGGAAACTTTTCTTCTTCCACATCTTTGACAGCTGCTTTGCCTCGGAACAAATCTATGGTCATACCAGGAGGAAGCAATCCCTGGTGCTGCTGCCACTTCAGTGCCTATGAGAAAAGAAATCCACTTGGGTGCTTTTAAGATCTGGTCCTGATTGCTCAGACAAAGCCTGAAAGGGTGAGGTTCACAGGAAACTGAGCCATCCAGACCCAACCATCTTTGGCCATCCAAACACAACATAAGCTTGGCTATTCTGTGTCCTAGGAACACAGGCTGATCTCAGGGTAGAAGGGGACTCTGAGAGCCAACAGGGCCATGTTTTTACACCTATTTTCTTATAGGTGTCTCTTATTATAAATAAAAATTGAAAAACAGAAATCTCCCATAGTTCCAACATCCAAACACAGCTACTGTTAGCATTTCATGTTACCTTGTAGTATTTTTCCCCAGACATATATGTTTAATTTATATAGCTATAATTATACCATATGTAAAATTTTATATTGTTTTCACCTATCATTAGATCATGCTATGATATGACTAACATTTCGATGGCTCTTCAATATATCCTATGTAGTGGATGTTTCACAGTTTAGTTAATATATTAATGGACATTTATACTGCTTCTAATTTTTGCACTCATCTAAATAATGCTGCAGTGAACACCTTTGGACATAAGGCTTTTTCTATTATGAGGATATTCCCCACTTGGAATAGATTCCTAGAAGAGGACTTACTGAATCAAGAAAAGAACACAAATGGTTAAGGCTCTTTATATACACTGCCAAAGTGTTTTCCCCAAAAGACACAACGTCAATAGCATTCACGACTGCATTATGGGGAGTGGAAAAACCATGGACTTTGAAGACAAATGGTCCTAGTTTGTCAACTATGCTATTCTGACTCCCAATTTCACCAACTAAATTCAGGGGAAAAGCCTAATTCCTAGAGCTGATGAAAGGATAAAATAAAATCATATGTGTAAAGTCTATATAACACAGGGACATGATCAATGTTGATTCCTTTTTCCCTTTACTATTATCAAGAAAACAATAATTTTGGATGTCATTTAAAAACTCTAATGAGTGGAAAGTTATGCCCTACTTTAGTCAATTCTCTGATTAGAGTTTGAGCTTTTCTGCATGTTTACTAACTACATATATTTCTTCTGTTAGCTGTTTATTCATGTTCTTCGCTCACTCATCTATTGTGGTCTTACTATTTTTCTTATCAATTTGTGAGCTTTTAATGTGATCAAGACATTGTATTTGTTGTTTATGTTTGCCAAAAAGAATTTTTTTCCCAATCTACCCATTTTTTTTATTATAGCTTTAAAGCTTTCTTTTTATCTTAAGTTAAACTCTCAAGTAATGAAATTTGTTGACCTTTACCTTGGTGTTTACTCCCTACTCACAGGAAGTCCTTCCCTATCAGGAGGTTTGATACATTATATCACCACCTAAGTTTTTCTATATTCTTAAAATACATAATTTTCACTCTATCTGAAATTATGCTTATAAGATATGAGAGAAGGCTCTGATCTGATCTGATATTTCTCCCCCATTCTAAAGTAGGTGCCCCAACACCATACACTTAATAATTCTTCCCTGTTCCTAGGTTCTGTGACATTCCCATTATCATCTATTGAATTCTTATAAATAACAGGATCAATTTCTCGCACTGTTGTCGCACTGGATGCCAAGTACCAAAATGATTCAGACTATAAACCTGTTAAAAGCTTCACTATTTCTAGGGCTAGTGTGCTCTCAACATTCTTCCTTTCCAAAATTTCTTTGATGAATATACTTCCAAGTTTATTTTTTCAAGTGAACACTAGAATTCTTCTGTGAAACAGTTCTAATCCTATTGTGATCTTTATTATAAACTGCCTTAAATCTAAGAAGAACTGGAATCAGTGTCAGTCTTATCCAGGAAAATCAATGTTTCACCATCTACTCAAATCTTCTTTTACTTCTCTTGAAAGCTTTGAAAGGCTTTTGCTTTTTTAAAAAATGGAAATAAATCATGTATTACCCACAAAAGTTAATGCTAGAATTCTTATACTGTATGCTGTTGCTATAAACAAAAGCTCTTTTTTTCACTGAATATTCGAACTGGCCAGTGCTGATATGTAGAAATGTAATCAACTTTTGTATATTTTATATCTCACAACTTTACCAAACTTTTAAATTAATTCTATGATTATAGTTGAAATATTTAATGTTTATAAACACTATTAATTTTATTTCTTTCCAAAATTCGTATGTTGCTTATTTTTCATATTTTACTTTAATGACTGGAAAACTTGACCTGTCTCCAATCAACAGGTACTCTCTACAGGCTCTTTACCCTTAGTCTACAGCAGCTTCAAATCACTCCCAACTTTAAAAGGAAAAAACAAAAACGAAAACCCCTCTCTACATCACCCCTATCTCCTTCCTTTAACAACCAAGAAAGGAACAACTGGAGAGATGAAAAGGGAAGCCAAGAAGAAAACGGTTAGAAAAACCAAGAGAGGAGTTTCATGAAGACGAGTGGTTATTATGGTTGAGAGCAACCAAGAGCATGGGGAAGATGAGGTCAGAAAGGAGTCTGTACTCTAGGTCGCATTAAAAATAATAATGACAATGCTAGTAATACTACTACTACTAAAAAAAAAAAAAAGAAAAGAAAAAGAAAAAAGAAACACCACCAGCAGCTACCAGTTACTGTGTGTTTACAAGGTGCCAGGCAAAATACAATTGTTTTAAGTACATTTTATCTCATTTAATCCTTACTACAACACCAAGATGAGTAACTGGGATCAAAAAAGTTAGGTAATATGCCCAAGACCGCATAGCTGGTAAGTGAGAGAGCTCAGATTCTAACTATGGTGAACATTTGTTCCAATTTGTTTCAGACAGTGTTCTGGCACGATGATCAACAATGCCCTCAAGATTGGATGATAAATTCTATTGTTACCCTAATTCTGTCTCTAGAGTGTATGCCCTTAACCACTAATCTATACTGCCACTCCCAGGAAAGATGAATGTGGCATGGCACAGCTGTTGGTACAAGCAGCTCTACAGGTATTTCCCAGTTCTTAGGATGTCCGATTTCTTTAGCTCATACATAGACTTTATATGCTACAGGAAACACTACCAGGAGTTCAGAGTCATTTCAGTTCCACAGACTTTAATTACCTGACCCAGCAATGCCATGAGACGAGATGGAGGCACGACGCTGACTTCCCCAGCTAAGGCCTGGGCAATCGCTGCTCTTCTCTTCTCTTTGCTACTTCCATCAGGGTATGCCTGAAAAAGGAGCGGCCGTAGCATCATTTCCAAGAAATGGCAAAAGACATAAACGTGCATATTTTTTAAAAAGTAACAGTAATCAAGCAGAAACATTCAAAAAGGAAAACATAAAAAGTTAAACAGAGGATTAATCAAACCATTTAGTTTTTAAAAACTTCTCAATTCTACCCACTTGCATTTCAAAAGTATGAGCTGAGAGAGAACTGAGGTCAGCCAATCCACACCATTATTTCTGAAAAGAGCCTAAGTAAACTATGTCAAAGCCAGAGCTGTTTTCCCAATTTTTGAAAAATCTGCAGAGCCAAGGATTCTTTATATTCTTTAATAATTTTGTTCAGTCAAATGACTCCCAGCCCAGAAGTTCTTCACCACCTCTAACTTAAATCCTGTCCTGGCAATCCAAACTCCTTCCTTTATCCTCACGGTTTCTGTGAGTTTACTCTAACAACTTCCCATTATCCAGTGCCTATTAAATTCTTCTTCCTCCTATTTAGACAAGCTTCTAGTAAAAGGCTGGGTGAAAAAGAATGAAACTATATATATATGGTTTTGGAAGAATAAAAGAATAACAATCATCATGCTCCAGTAAGCATAATCAGCTGAGAAGCAAAAACACAAGCTTTTAAGAACTAAAAGAACCAGGACTTCCCTGGTGGTCCAGTGGTTAAGACTCTGCACTTCCAAAGGGACACAAATGCACAGTGAACATACCAGCAGTACAGCAGCACTTCTGGGCCAGTTAAGTACTTGGGCTAATGTGGAAATGATACCAGAATAAACTGTCTACTTTTTTACTAATCAACACACAATCCTATATGATGAGGTGTGTGGGGGAGGGAAGGTCCTCAAATACTAAACTAGATTATTCTCTTTAACATATGCAAATTTCAACCAATGTAAATAAACCAAAAAGTATCATTTTCAAAAATTAAATCAAAAATACAAAAAGTATCCAATAAAATGGTTTTAAAAAGATCACATTATTGCTCAAAGTTAACAACAGTTTCTTTTCATTACCACAGTCATACCTCTCGAGGATCGAAGTAAGACCTGGCCAAGAGGTTTTCCAGATGAATATACCGTTCTGGCTGTGTTTGTTTTAACATAATCATGGGATCAGTCTGTCTCAGAAGAGATCTGGCAGCACCCAATTCACGGAGCTCTATTAATTCCAAAACAACCTGTATAATTGAAAGAAAATGGCTGTTTCAATGCATTCGCTTAATTTTTCTTTTTCAGTACTATTTCTGACGTAGAAATGGCCTACCAAAATGATTTCCAAATCACAAATCAGGAAATGCCCCTTCTCCTTTTCACAAGCAATTTCAGGCAGACAACTACAGTAATTATAAAGTAATAACTTCAGTCCTTCATTTTTATCTACCAATCTCTCCTCTCCTCTACCAATCTCCTCTCCTCTTAGGTCTCTTACTCAGAATGTAGATGCTAAAGAAAACTAAAGATGGAAATATCTCTATAGGCTCCAGAGAAACCTTTCTCCAATTACCAAAATTTTCTTTAGGGAATTAACTAAACTCACGTGGACTGTAAAGAAACAAACCCATTTCCCTATTTTTACTTCAAACCACACGACATTCTTATTTCCAGAAAATCCACTCTGTTCTGTTGTATAATAAGTAATTTTACGATCTATGTCCTGGTTTCCTGGCACACATCCTCTAAAAACCTTGGCATTTCCCCAGTGATAGGAATATCTTTGTTATTCATAAGCCCTCTGCATCACACCTGAGTTAGTGCTAAGGAGATGGCTCAGGACAGGGGCTGGCTATCAAAAGGACCAACCATATGATTAGAGGGTTGATGCTCTGAGCCAGCCCAACCCTGCAGAGGGTCAAGGAACTAGAATTTGAATGAAAAATCTCAATGGAGCTTCCTGGTTGGTGAATACTTTAATGTGCCAGGTAAGAGACAAACCCTAACTCCATGGGGGGAAGGCACTGGAAACTCTGGTTCAGTACCCTCCCAAACTTCACCCTATATGTCTCTTCATTCAGCTGGTACTGATCTGTCCCCTTGATAATAAAACTGCAATCATCAGTACGTCACTCTCCTGAGGTCTGTGTCATTCTAGTGAATTATCAATTCTGAGGGGGTCGTGGGGACCCTCAAATTTGTAGCCAGTTGGTCAGAAGTATAGGTGGCCCAAAACCCCAAAGTGTGGCTGGTGTGTGAAGTAAAGACAGTCTTGTAGAGGACCAAGCCCTTAACTAGTGGGGTCTGTACTAACTCTGGGTGGTTAGTGTCAGAACTAAATTGCAGCACACTATTTGGTGTCAGAACAGTTGGTGTTAGAATAGATCATTTAATGGTCACTTAAGAAAGAATTTCAATTTGGGAAAATCTTGGCTTTTCCAAGAAGAGAGATAAAAATACAGAGTAGCACTCAAGCTTTGACAGTGTAAATTTTAGGGCTGTTACAGCCCCATAATGCTTGAAGAAATGTTCACGGATGCTTTCCAGTCAGGGGGCCCACAATAAACCAACATACAGGGATCAGCATCACCCCCACTCTTACCTGTTCATAGAGGTCAATGAGGGTTTTGTCTGGCAATTTCAGAGACTGTATAGCCTGTAAAACAGTGTCCCAATGGCCGCTATTAATGTCAGCCACAAAACTCTCAATGCTGTCCACAGTATTCAGAGACACAGTAGTCTCTTCCTGCAAGGTGGCTAATGCCCGATGTAAACTGTTCTCCTTTAGGTACTGCATGATAAGACGGATCACACTGAAAGAAGAAAGCAAGTCATTCAGCTCATGGATCCTCACTCACCAAAGAGGTCACAAAATAAAGCCCACTCCAGTTTATTTTTCTACACAACCATCCTCCTTTCACTACTTACTTTCTGTTTCTTTATCATGTGAGTAAAACTTTCCCAAAAAATCACAGAACCTAAGTTACAAGATATCATCCAGTCCTACTTCCAACTCAGAAATAGGAGAACTGGGGTTCAGTGAAGGGAAGTAATTTGCCCAATGTCTCACAGTCAGCTAGAAAGCAAGTTAGTACCAAGAAGACTCTCTTACTTCCAAGGTCAGAGATCTTTTTATTATGCCAAGTTTCTTATTAGTTCATATGATTACACTGTTGCACACTATAGTAAAATACTTTAAACCAAGTCTAGTCACTGACACAAAATACTCTAAATGATTGGATGATTTGGTCCATTTTTCAAATGACAACAAAAAATATGAATTGAGACCTTCTTAAAGGGGATTTGTTGAACACAAATAAGTAGAGCTATACTGTATGTAAAAGCAAAACAAAGCTATGTGTCCTCACTTGCAAAAATAACACCTACCCACTGCCTTTATTACCAAATGTTCAGGACAAGTGAAATAAAAACATGTGGATTCAGTTTCCCAAGGAAAAGAGGACCCAGACAATCTCCAAATACTCAGAGAACAAGCAACAGTTTTCAGCATGTGACAAGTCATTTCGAGTTAAATATATATGATTAAAACTTCCTGATCTTCGGCTTAGTGTTAAGGAGTCTAGTGAAGAATGTTGTTCATATAGACAGTAAAAGTTCACTTTACAGGCTGTACTACACTGTTCTTCTCTTGCCTTAAAAGTAAATATGTGGCACACAAGGTATTTCTACTGGACAGCACTAGTATCGGGGGTCACACTGTCCTGGTTGGGAGGGATTTCAGACTGGAATTTAGTCAATTCTCTTTCCCAGGAGAGAAATAATAATCAAAAAATAATAACCAATGTTTACTATGTGTTCACTATATATCAGGTACTGTTCTAAGCATTTTGGATTCATTTACTCCTCAAAACAACCCTATGAGGATGGCATTACTCTTATGTCCATTTTACAGATGAGAATTTGACCAGGTAACAGAGATAAGTGGAAAAATGAAGATTTAAACTGGCAGTGTGGCACGTGAACATACACCCTGGACAGGAAAGCAAACACCCTCTTCTTAAAAAGGGTTCCCTTCCTGCAGAAGGGAACTGATTACTGCTACTCACAGTAGTCTTTTCTCTCATGGCCCCTTTAAGAGATACCTGCTGTTCCAGTATCACACTGTCTTCCATAGCACACTTCCATTTACACTCCCCAAATGAAACACCACACTTGCAAAGAACTCCTATTTGACATAGCTAAAATCAAATTCACATCCTTCAAACACAGTGTGATACATAAAGAGCTAAAAGCTTTGGAGATAGGCTGGGATTTGAATCAGAGTTCTGTCACTTACTAATTGTGACTTTGGACGAGTCAGTTAACATCTCTTTGCCTGTTTCCTCACCTGTTAAGAAAAATACCTACTCTGTAGGGGTTGGTCAAAGAGTTGACTACACTGCTTATAGTGTGACTAGCATGGAAAATACTTAGTAAAAAGCAGCAATTATTGATAATGAAAACATGCAGCTGGGAGTGGTCAGTTCCCACTTTGATTCAGGCTCAAAGCATGGAATCCTTTCCAACTCCTGCCCTGACTTAGGTGTCTTCATAGCCAGCACTCTCCATCACCCTTCTTTGCTTTACTTTTTCTCCAAAACACTTACCACCATTTGCTAAGCCTATTTTACTTACTGCTTTTGCCTGCTGTTTGCCTTCCTCAATAACAATGTATTTTCTATAAGGGCACGGATTTTTGTTTGCTTTGTTCACTACTATATTCCCAGGGTCTAAAACAAGTACACAGTAGACTTCAATATTTGTTGAATGGGGCTTCCCTGGTGGTTGAGAGTCCGCCTGCCGATGCAGGGGACACGGGTTCGTGCCCCGGTCCGGGAAGATCCCACATGCCGCGGAGCGGCTGGGCCCGTGAGCCATGGCCGCTGAGCCTGCGCGTCCGGAGCCTGTGCTCCGCAACGGGAGAGGCCACAACAGTGAGAGGCCCGCGTACCGCAAAAAAAAACAAATTTGTTGAATGAATAAACCTCCCTTCTTCCTATGGCAGATCTTGAGGACAAGTCCTCTCTCCCTTACAGTCAGGACACAAATGATACGTCTGCTGATTTAATTATTAAGTGTTGGCAAGAGCAAGGTAGACGATGGAATCCTGGAAGAGTTCACTAAAGACCTTCAGTCACTCATTAACCCCCCTCTCTCCCAAGTCTATCATTCTCCTGGCCCAATTTCCACATTCTGTCCCTCCTTTGGGCTACACAGAGCTCAAAGACCAACCAAAATTCAGCGCCACATGGCACTTCATAAAATAGCTAGTCGCTCATTCATTCCAAAGACAATCACTCATTCATTCCAAAGACAATCACTCATTCATTCCAAAGACAATCATTGAGCCTCGACGATGTGCTAGGAACTGGGACTGTAATGAAAAGGAGCCCCTAGACGCCTACACAGGCTAGTAGGGTGGGCAAACGGTGACAATACTGGATTAAGTGCTGGGCAGAAAAAAGCAGAGGGCCCTGTAAGCACAGGGGAGGAAACAAACCACACTGCTCAGTGGGGGCGGGAAGAGAAAGAAGGCTGCGAGTTCGGCCCCCTTGTGCAGATTAGACCGGAGTCCAGGTTGGATGGCTAATTTGCTCAGTCACAGAGCGCACCAGGAGTCGGCGAGGGCTAGAACTCAGGTCTTCCAGGCATGTCTTACCCCCAACCCCGCGCCGCCTCCCATCGGGCTTTGGGCTTCCCGTCCGCTACTTTCTCGTGGGCCCGCCTCCGAGGTAGCCAGATCCAAGAAGCTTCTTTGTGGGAAAGGAAATGCCCCTCCACTCCCCAGCCTCTCGAACGCCTCCCCCGAGCAGCTTCTACGACCTCACCCTTCGCCTCCCGGCCCCCGCAACCTCGCGAATATCCACCACCACAGGACTCACTCCGAGGACTCGATTTCGATCGACATAGCGCTATCTTCCCTGGCGCAGGTACCACTCCACTCTCAGGCCCAGTAGCGGAACGCAACACCTCCGGCGGCCCCCGTACGTCACTTCCGCTCGACGTTCGACGCCCGCTCTGGAGGCGGTCTGTACGGAAGAGGGGCGTGGAGTGCGTGAGGAGCGGGGTTTCGAGAGGCGGAGCTTCGAGGGGCTGTCAAAACTCGGAACCTGGGCGCCTGCTCCAGAGAGTTTTCCGTTCTCCTCCCTAGAGAAAGAGCTGCCTTTAAAGGACTGGTTTTTAAATTTTGCTTTTTAAATTTTTAATTAGTTGACTAGATTTAAAGGTAGGGTTGATTAATACATTGGAAACCAGTGGGCCACTAGGCAACATTTGCAGGAAAATTCCTTGAGTGTAAATAAATAAATGAAAGATTTTGAAGCCAAAACACAGTTTAATTAATCTAATTATGAAAAGTTAGGGACTCAGGATTTGCATACTCACTTCTTGGAACGAGCTAAATTACTTGTAATGTTTCCAACTAAGTATTTAGTTGAAAATGGTTTCACAGTAGTGGTACAATTACTGGAAAAACAACGAAACCAAATGCAAATGTGTAAAGGGCGATTTGAGACGTCCTTTAATAGACTTTAAACCATACATTATTAAATTAGTAGAGACAAATGTAAAGATATCAATGAATTTCATAAAGATTATTTTTTAAAAATATTTTATTGACATCCTATATAAATTTTTTTAAATATTTGCAGCACAATGACAAGAAATCTCTGCTGTGAAAATTACATATTGAAATGATTTATTTGGAGAGTTCCTATTGGCTTTCAATAGGAACTTATCTGATATTTTTTCCAAAGGTCTGCCACACAACTTCTCTGTAGACTCTCAAATACTGCTGCTTTTTTCAAATCTTTCTCAATTTCCCATCGACTCTCGAAGGACCATGGTCTCCAAGATCTCAAAGGTCTTAAAAGTCTAAATGTTTGCTCCAACATGTGGTGAGATATCTAGATGGGTGTATGATTTCTGACATATTCTTTCACTATCCCATCTCATGGAGCAGCATATAAAATTATTATAACATCTTCCTTGAAACAAGACTCTGCTCATTTTCAACAATAGCGTATGCCTTCATTTTCTCTACCTAGTACTTATCAGGTTATTCTTACTTCCATGAAGATTATTCCCCTATTTAGCTTATACAAATAAGTCCCCTCTATAATTACTTAATACCAGGTTTTATTCTAGTATCCATCACACCTCTGCTATCATTTTGAATGGAATGGCTTCTCTTCTTATAACTTCTATTAAATCCAGACTTGTTCATTATACATACAGCAAGCATCTCATTGCTTCATTTTGTCTTTAGTAGTAATGCCCAAGGATTTAAATATTGAAATACATATTACTATATTTTATAACAAATTAATTTCTTTTTATTTTCTACATATTAGGCATTATATTAATTTTTTCATTATCTATATGAGTAGATTATGTTATTTATGAATTTCAGGATACCAAAGAGAAAGTTACAGAATATTTGGAGGGCCTTAAGCCTAATACTACTGAGAACATGTTGGGAAGATCCCCATCAGAAATTATTCCAACATAATGACTCCAATCTCTTATTATTTTTCTTACTCTCATCTTTTAACCTTAGAAAGATATTTTAGAAAATAATATCTCTTGTGATAAAGAAATGTTTATGTGAAGTATGGCAATTCCTTTGGTTTCACTTCAGCTTCTATTTATTCAGTCAATTATGGATACAATTAAATTGATTACTTTTTCTCTAAAAAATAACATGTATTATATTATCCTATTTTATGAAAGCACACATCCATGATTCCTTACCTGTAATTCTGAAATTTAAAAAGCTGTGAAAATTAAATATATTTTATAAGTTGTTTAGCAGCAAAATCTGTCCTGAATTTAAGTGAGGCTATTTGCAGTCTTTTAAACATCTTATAGTGTGAATATTCATATACAGAAGTGTTAATATATTTAATTATGTACCACCTAGATGGGAGATATTGTAAGATATACAGTGTATATACCATATTATCTTACTAAAATATAAAAAACTCCAAACTCCAAAGCATGGCTAGTCTCAAGATTTTCAGAAAGAGTTTCATGAGCCTGTTCTATATGTCTATCTATCTACCTGGTCTGCTATTGTACGTATACATAAAGGTTCTTTGGTTGATATTCACCTAACATCATCTGGGTGACAGGATTTGTATTATTATTATATTGTCTTCATTTTTCTGCATCATTAAAATTCTTTTTCATAAGCATGTAAAAATAAAATCTTTTTTTTAATTTTCAAGAACAGCTATAGTACTTAAAGGCACAAATGTCGGTTATCAGAAAAATTAACTTATGTGGAAAAATTCAATCTCTGATCATTCTGATTTCAGAGAAAAAAATTGCCTCTAAAGAAAAAAAGGGGTGTGGACAGCTGTTTGGTGTTTGGGAGGGTGTAAACTATATTCTAGCTGCACTGCTTACTGCTTGAGAAAAATTCCTGGTGCCAAGAGACCTGTTTCTCTTGGCACCAAGTCAGAGCTTGCTATTTGCCGCTGTGTCCGTGGTTTATGCATCCATGGCGATCAGATCATAGACACCATTCCTGAGAAATGAAACTTTATGATTACAGTTAGCAGCCACAGATGTATCCTCATTCTTTGCTTCTTAAATGTATTGGATTTTTAATCTCTGATTGACAGCCAATGCCCCTGGCATCCCAAACCTCCTCCTCCATGTTTCCTCTCTAGCAACAGACTTGACTGTGACATTTGTTACTATATGTAATCAAACTGCACTCTTTACCTAGTTAGGGAGTTCCCCCACCCCCAAACTAGCTGCTTATGTTAAGTCTTCCGTATCCCAACTATATAAGCCATCAGTTTCCATATCTTTTCTATACCCAAAGCATAAGCTGCATTATCTGGCTGATCCCTTATTAGCAAGCTGATAAACTCTGACAACTGCTAAACAACAATTTGTCTAAGAAATTTTGTTTTTAACACTGGACAAAAAAAATATTCCTCTCTCTGTCTGTACATGGATGAAGAAACTCACACGGGCACACAACACAGACAACTTCTAACCTCTATACCAAGCAGTTGTGTTCATCAGGAAGCTTCCCACCCCACACTCAGAGCTGGATCACCACCTCCTAGACCTAATTTCTGGTGAACAAATGGTGTAGAGTGACCCCAAGGGAAATCCGGTCTCCTGATCACATCCCCTTTCCGGAAAGCTGGCCCTTCCCAGAAGTCCATGTCTCCACAATCCATCTCCTTAATCCAGCAGAGGGCAGGCCAACCACAGAAAAGCTGCCATTGTAAACCAGGCCAACAGGTGTCTAACTGGTATCGAGGAGGAGAGGTGTATGGGAAAGACATCCTTGGTCCAATGGGCAAAGGAAGTAGAAGGCAGGGTCAATATTTGAGTGCTAAAATGGAGCAACAGTTTGGCCCTTCCTATTAAACAAGACCAGTTTCATCCAACATGATAACAAGGCAAAGTCTAGAGAAAAAGTATCACACAATTCTACCTGTTCATGGCAGAAAGTGACTTAGAGATCTTTTAACTCAACCTTCTCTTTTTAAATTCCCACCTCCGACCCCAGGGCAGGAATCCCTGTATCATCCCTGATGAAGGGCCTTCATCTTTTTTGTATATCTCCTTGAATAAAGGCCACCTGTTCCAACTTAGAACAAAATATGCTTTCCTGCAAATCCCAAAGAGCTAGCCTGTTTTCTTCAGAGACTGCAGTGTGGCTCTGGCCCTAGAGTCAAAAGGAGAGTTTCTCCACATGGATAATTTTATTTTTTTGACTGTGCTGCCTGCCTTGTGGATCTTAGTTCCCCGACCAGGGATTGAACCTGGGCCACTGCAGTGAAAGCGCCGAATCCTAACCACTGAACCACCAGGGAACTGCCCACATGGATAATTTTTATCAAGACAAAAGCCTTTCCCAGGGACCTCCCTGGTGGTCCAATGGGTAAGACTCTGCGCCCCCAACGCAGGGGGCCCGGGTTTGATCCCTGGTCGGAGAACTAGATCCTCCATGCATGCTGCAACTAAGAATCCGCATGCTGCAACGAAGATCCCGCGTGCCGTAACTAAGTCCCAGGCGCAGCAAAAACAAACAAACAAATATATTTTTAAAAGCCTTTCCCAGAACCTCTCCCTCTTCAGCTGATACATTGGCCAAGGCGGCATCATGTGTCCATTGTCAAGTTGAAACCATCACTGGCAAAGGGAGTGGAATTGTCACATGTGGCCTAAACATGCACATGTGCCCTCTGGGGCTGTGAAGGGACCACTTTCCTGAGCATCCAAACACAATCGCAGATCATCCAGCAAGAAAAAGTAGATGGAGCCAGTGTAATGACTCTTGGGTGGACAGCCAACCCTGTCTGTATGGTCTGGTCTGTGAGGCTGGTAGGAAGCACTGAAGAGTCCCATCACACAGACAAGAAAGTGGAAAAGAGGAACTGAAGGGCCCCACACGGATCTCAAAAGGGGTAAGTCACAAGCTTGTAAAAATTCACCTGTGCTGACTCCTGTCCCTTCCCATCTTTCTTTGACCAATGTCCAAATCAATGACTGTGGATGCTGTCCTCAGGGGACTAGCCAAGACCAGGCTTATAGGGCTGAAGGGAAGAGGGAAGGAGAAAGGAAAGACGCCTTCCAAGGAGAGCAATGAAATGGGACTGATTTGGGGCACAGAGAATAGCTCTAGCCTGACAACATGAGGCTTAGCCAGGACCGGAGCTACACGTGCCTATCATGGAGAAACCTAAGGAAAGAGCAGCGCCCACAGTGCCACCTAAAAGGGCAACAACAGGCGGTCATGTTTTACACCATGTAACTCCAATCCCCTTCCCATACCACACCCAAGAGCAGACAAACATCCTGTGAGCTGAACTGGCTCAAAAAGATAAGTTGAACTGGTCAGTTTAATGACCTGGAAAATGTGGCGAGATCAGGCACTTAGGAATAGGAGCAGCTGAAAGTTTTTAAGGTGGAAGAAGCCATGAGATGTGTAAGATAGAGTGTGAGGCGGATTTAGCTGAGAGAGAAAAAAGATATCGAGCTGAGAGAACAAAAGAGAGTGAGTGCCCAAGGCAAGCATGGAGCAGACATTTAAATTATGCTAAGTAGTGCTAACAAAGGGGCTCTGGAGTGGGGAGCCTTGAACTCCATCTTGCTGCTGAGGATGCTGGAGCAACCTTTGAGCCCTAAAGAACATTCAGACTCCTAAAGGCCTGCACCGTGGTGCCTATTTTTAGATTTCCGAGCTTCCACCTCTTTCTTTCAGCCCACTTCTTCCTTTGAATAACCCCTCCTTTCCTTGAAAAAGCTTGTGGGAAGCTGCTTCTTACTTCTAAAAGATCCTAAGAAGTATACACCATTGGAGTGAGAGCCGCAGTTCTGAAAGTGGTTAAGAGCACAGGTTGCCTGGGTTGAAATCCTAGCTCTGCCACTTACCCGCTATGCAACTTTAGGCAAGTTGCTTAACTTCTTTTTGTCTTGTCTCCTCATCTGTAAAATAAGGATAATAATAGTACTACTTCAAAAGTTATGAGGATTAAATGAGTTAATACATATAAAATACTTAGAGCACTGCCTTGCATATAGTAAGCACTGATAAGAGTTGTTTATTATTATTATCATCATCATCATCATATATTAAGAATTGTAGGGCTTCCCTGGTGGCGCAGTGGTTGAGAGTCCGCCTGCCAATGCAGGGGACACGGGTCCGGGAAGATCCCACATGTCGCGGAGCGGCTGGGCCCGTGAGCCATGGCAGCTGAGCCTGCGCATCTGGAGCCTGTGCTCCGCAACGGGAGAGGCCACAACAGTGAGAGGCCCGCGTACCGCAAGAAAAAGAATTTTAAAAGTCCTACTCATTTATGTTTCTTAACACCATAAGAGAATTAATACTAAAAGTCAAACGGAAGTCTAAAACTGGTTAAACCATTTTGAAGGGAGGGACTCCTCCCCTCTTTGGTGTGCTGCTGCTTTCCCAGATGGGTTTGTATACTGCTTATGTGCCATCAGCGGGTGGATGGCTGATCTCCTGTAATCCTCCACTTTGTCTGAACCCCTGGAATTCCTATCTGTGTCCCCACTTGCCAATTCTGCCCCTGTGACCCAAAGCCACAACGGGGTGTGTTGCCAGCACCACCTTTATTTACACAAAAGGTGTTCTTCCCACAAGCCTGCGGCTCAGATGGGAGGCCAGTGCTGGCTCACCTATCTCCCCACACCATGACTTGTTAGCACTTGTAGTTTCCGGAGGCTTCCCTTAACTCATCTTTGATCTGGGATCTATGCAGATGGAATCCACAGATCCAGGCCAGGACAAGCCCCTGCTGTTTCCTGTACTTCCCCGGAAGGGAGTTCCCACTCTTGTCCTTTTCTTAAGTAGCATCTCTGGTCTCCTTATCAGACTAACTTCCATCAACCTCCAGGGACCCTAGGGTATAGAATAAGGATTAAATCTAGACACCTGGAATGCTTGGCCTTTATCTACATTGAGGGAAAGGGTCCAAGTTCATTCCCCGTATTACTCCAACTCTTACAGCAGACTGGGATTCCCCTCTGTCCAGTTGCAATTGACACCTTTTGAGATGTCTGGCCAACTCACAGTTCTTTCTCCTTTCCCCTTCTAACTATCCTCACTCAAGGGTGGGCCTGCTACAGCTACATTTTACCAGGTATTTCTCTTCCCACTATACCTGAATGGCTCAGTGGTGGACACTGACCCAAACTAAGCTGTTAGGATTCTCTCTTCCAAGTACTAAGAATTGGAATTAAAATATTCTAGTTCTAACTGAGCTGATATGCTGAGGAGTTGTGGGGTGGTCACTTTCCTTACCTGACTGGAGAACAAAGAAAATCAGGTTGCAGAGAAAAGGAAACCAGCTGCATAGAGAAAAAGAGAGATAAGAGCACCAAGGGTGCTATCTGAGTTTCTGATGGCTTTTATTCCCCACAAAAACTGTGGTAGGGACTATTAATATCCCATTTTACATATGAGGAAACTAAGGCACAGAACCATGACATCATTCAGGTGATATCAGATGAGCTCCTGCATCTAGCTGTTCCTACACAGGATACAACTTTGCACATCGTACTGTGTGAGCTGGTAAAGGGTCTCTTTTTGTCTCCTTAAGCAGGTTTGGGTTGGAATTCTGTCACTTTTGATTAAAAGAGTGCTGACAAATGAGAACTGAGATGGGTTCCTTGGGATGGATCTAGCCTTGAATGTGAGGAAGGACACCAAGACCCAGGAAAAGGAGATGGGAATGGGTGCAGCTGCAGACAAGTTTGGAGGTGGGAGGGGGCAGGAAATGGAGCATGTTCACACCCACTGGCCGTGGGCGGGGCAGCGGGGCGGGGCGTGTTCTGTGAGGTGCTAGGAGGCAAGGCATTTGTGTTGAGCCCAGCTGAAGCCCTTGCGGTGGGGGAAAAGGGTGCAGCTGGAAAAAGCAATAGCTGTATGTTGTTTTGTTTTGTTTTGTTTGTTTGTTTGGCCGCGCCATGCAGCATGTGGGATATCGGTTCAGGCATCGAACCTTCACCCCCTGCGTGGGAAGCACAGAGTCTTAACCACTGGACCACCATGGAAGTCCCCTTGTTTGTTTGTTTGTTTGTTGTTGTTGTTTTTTGGGGGGGTTGGCCACACCACACAGCATGAGCAATAGCTGTAAATGGGAGAGGGAAGGCAGTTTGTATCAAGTAGAGGAATCCCCAGCAGCGGTTACAGGTAATGAGTTGTACGTAGACTCATCCACCCTCCTGTACAATTTTTCTCCAGTGAGGCTCCACTACATTGTTGGGGATTAGCCAGGTGGGGTAAAAGTGGGAGGTTAGGACAGTGAGGGTGCTGAGGAGAGAGCTGTCGAAGGATACACCTGGAGGTCAAGGTTGAAGGAGATGGGGAGCCCTGAAAAGGTGGAGGCCCCACTGAGATGGGAGACAAGTATGACAAGAGTCAGAGTGTGAAAGAGCTGGAGAGAGAGGGGCAGGTCAGAGCCTGAAATACTGGATTTTTGAGACTTCTGAGGTGGAGCCCTTCTCACTGATGACAAGAGTCAGGACATGACCACAAGAGGGAGTGGCTGAAATAGAGTGAAGGAGAAATGCCGGCATGGAAGAAGTCTGGAATTTGGGGACTAAATACATATAAACATATAGGCTTAGAAACTCATGCAAACATATATTGGAGACACCCAGACACAGGATACAGACATACATGCAGATATACACAGGCACACAGCACCGGCAGCCGTCACAAATGCACAGACACAGGACACGATGCAGACCCCACCCCCCCATCTCCCTCCCAGCATACAACACAGACAGGGACACATATATAGAGACATATATTCATGTGACAAACACAGAAACTTTGACGCACATATACCCCACAATCCTGCGACTTAAGGGAGTAGGTTTTTCCCTGGAGTATTGTTTTTCTCATTGATTCTGGCTACTGTGGTGCCCACGTGGCACTTCCCCAGTTCTTAGAAAAAAAAGACAGAAACCTGAAGCCTCTCCCAAGTTAGAAACAAAGGGCCTGGTGTGGCCCAGCCCTGGCTCACCAGTCCAGGATATCTGCTCCTACCTGGAAATGCAGTTCTGGTTCAAAAGCTGCCCCAGGGGCTCCCAGCAAAGGGAAACAGAACCTCCCTGGGCACAGGGTAGCCCTGGGACAGCTGGGCCAGGCTGGCCAGACAAGCTCTGACACCCAGAGCCCCCGCCTTCCCCAACCCAAGCATCTCTTTCCCAGTCAGGTCAGCCTTAGCCCACACAGCAGCCACCAGGGAAACAGAGCAAGAGTGAGAGGGGAGAGGCTGGAGAGGCAGGTAGGCTTCAGCCAGAGGAAAATGCGGGAGCCAAGGAGTATTACTAACTGAGAGGTGACATGTTTAAATTTGCACTTCCCAGAGCTCCCAATACAAAGAATTTATTATGGCACATAATAAATATGAAGGGCTCTGGTGGCTTCCTGTAGAAGGGTCTGGAAACTGGTGACTCTAATGGTAGGAACCCTAATTAGGAGCATCAGATCAGTTAAAGAGGATGGGGACTTCATCTAGGGCCAAGGATGATGCAGGAGTGAATAGAGGAAGAAATGGAAGTGACTGTGGATGTAATAAGAAAGGCTGGCCAGAGCTGGACCCCAGGAGTGCCAAGACCCATGGACTTTAACTCATGCTAATTAAAACACATGAGGCAGACATGGAAAGCCAACTTGCTGATTTACCTGTCACATGGGTATGAAATATACCTGTGTCATGAGGGTGGCAAATAGCTACATCAGCATAAGCATTCCCATCAGCATACAAACATGCTCTGGTATCTCTCACTCTTAAAATTCTTCTTTGACCTACATTATCCCTCTTCATCTCCCACATCACTTCTCTGTTTCCCTTCATAGCCAGATTTCTAGAATGAGTTGCCCCCCCAAATGCTATTTCTATCCCTCACCCCATTCACTCCTAACCTATTTCAATCTGACTTTCATTCCACAAAGCCTTCTCACGTCAAGACCATCAATGACTTCATGTTGCCAAATCCAGTGGGCACATCTAGGTCATCATCTTGAGAAAACTGAAGTTCAGAAGTTTAAATAGAGTTTCACTTCTTGCAATTAGGCCCAGGTGTCCTAGTGAGGACAACTGGAAAATATAAAACAAATCTGCTACAAGGCATAGAAGAGATAATAAATTGAGGTTTGGGACCACTTTTTCCCAGGGTGGGGTAATATTTGTTAGTACCACAATAGATGACCAAGAGGCAGATGGTTTTTTTGAACAGAAGAACAGGGATTGGAGTTTAGGGATGGCCAAAGTGAGAAGCCCTGATGAACATCCCTTGGGTTAAGATACGAAAAGGCTGAACCTTAGAAGAAAGGATGAATTATAAGTACATGGGCCCTCAAAGGGATCAGTTTTAAATCATCTCAGTCCTTGAAACTGGAATAAAGTAATTCTGGAATGCCAATGACTCCCAAGAACCTGGCAGAAGCAAACTTAAATCCTTTCTGAAGAAAGATATCTTGGGCCTCAAATTGCTGCTATAAACAAATTTTTGTTTTGTGTTTTGCAAATACAGTGGCCCATGTACTCTCAATAGAGCATAGAGCATAAATGAAAGCCAGCAAAAACAACAGACAATAGAAACAACTCCACAGGGGCTCCAAATATTGGAATTATAAGACACAGACTTTAAAGTAACTATGTTTACCATGTTGAAAGACAAGATTGAGAATTTCAACAGAGGACTGGGAACAACAAAAAAACTAAATGGAAATTCAACCACTAAAAATATAATAATCAATAGTAACAAATCATGGATAGGTTTACCAGACCATTTGACAAGCTAAAGAAAGAATTCATGAATTGGAAAATGTCATTAAAAAATAACCAGAAATAGGGCTTCCCTGGTGGTGCAGTGGTTGAGAGTCTGCCTGCCGATGCAGGGGACACGGGTTCGTGCCCCGGTCCGGGAAAATCCCACATGCCGTGGAGCAGCTCAGCCTGTGAGCCATGGCCGCTGAGCCTGCGCGTCCGGAGCCTGTGCCCCACTACGGCAGAGGCCACAACAGTGAGAGGCCCGCGTACCTCAAAAAAAAGAAAAAAAAAAAAACAGAAATAAGTGAAGAGAGACAAAAGTACGGAAAATACAGAAGAGAGGAACAATTCATAAACGGTGTGATAAAAAGATCTAACACATGAGTAATTCAAAATCCAGAAAGACAGAAGAGACAGAGAACAGGATAAAAGCAAATCTTGAAGGGTTAATGGCTGAAAACTTTTCAAAGTGGAAAAAAGACATCAAGCCAGAGATTCAAGAAGTCCTGGAAGGGACTTCCCTGGTGGTGCAGTGGTTAAGAATCTGCCTGCCAATGCAGGGGACACGGATTCAAGCCCTGGTCCAGGAAGATCCCACATGCCACGGAGCAACAAAGCCCGTGTGCCACAACTACTGAGCCTGCGCTCTAGAGCCCACGAGCCACAACTACTGAGCCCACACGCCACAGCTACTGAGTCCGCAGGCCACAACTACTGAAGCCTGCACGTCTAGAGCCCATGCTCTGCAACAAGAGAAGCCACTGCAATGAGAAGCCCACGCACTGCAACGAAGAGTAGGCCCTGCTCGCCACAGCTAGAGAAAGCCTGCACACAGCAACGAAGACCCAACGCAGCCCCAAAATAAATAAACAAATAAATTTTTAAAAGTAATAAAGAAAAAGAAGTCCTGGACATCCAAATAGGATAAATAAAAAGAAATCCACACCTAGCCACATCATAGCAAAGCTGCTCAAAACCGGTGACAAAGAGAAAATCTTAAGAGCATCCAGAGGGAAAAAAAGACACATTATCTTTAAAAAAAAAAAAGCAACAATTAAACTACAATAATACATGACCTCTCATGAGAAACAATGGAAAGCAGTAGACAATGGAATTTTATTTTAAAAGCACTGATAGAAAATAATTGCCAAGTTCAATTCTATATCAAGTGAAAATACCCTTCAATAAGAAAGGTAGGATTCTGATTCAAAAAAATTGTAAATAAAAACATACTGGGCTTCCCTGGTGGTGCAGTGGTTGAGAGTCCACCTGCTGATGCAGGGGACATGGGTTCATGCCCCAGGAAGATCCCACATGCCGTGGAGCAGCTAGGCCCGTGAGCCATGGCTGCTGAGCCTGCGCGTCCGGAGCCTGTGCTCCGCAACGGGAGAGGCCACAAGAGTGAGAGGCCCGCGTACCGCAAAAAAAAAAAAAAAAAGTAAAAAGACTGGGGACTTCCCTCATGGCACAGTAGTTGGGAATCCACCTGCCAGTGCAGGAGACACAGGTTCGAGCCCTGGTCAGGGAAGATCCCACACACTGGGGAACAACTAAACCTGTGAGCCACAACTACTGAGACTGTGTTCTAGAGCCTGCGAGCCACAACTACTGAGCCCACGTGCCACAACTACTGAAGCCCGCGCACCTAGAGCCCGTGCTCCACAACAAGAGAAGCCACCACAATGAGAAGCCCATGCACCGCAATGAAGAGTAGCCCCTGCTCACTGCAACTGGAGAAAGCCCATGGGCGGCAACGAAGACCCAAAACAGCCAAAAATAAATAAATAAATTTATTTTTTTTTAAATACAAAGATTGTTAGAATGGACTTAAAAAATAAAGAACTATATGTTGTTTACAAGAGACACAGGTAAAACATAAGGATACAGAAAAATTAAAAGTAAAAGGATGAAAAAATATAGAATGGGAAGATTCTAACCAAAAGAAAGCTGGTGTAGTAAAAGCTTTAAGCCAAGGAGGATTAACAATTCTAAATTTGTAAGCCCCTAATAACATATCCTCAAAACAAAAAAGGTAAGAATCAAAAGAGCTACACCGATAACCAGAAAAATGTACAATCATAACGGAACATTTTTAACAAGTAAAGGGTTTAGAAGATTTTATTTAAGAATTCAGTAAGGTTATAAAAGATTTGAATAATACAGTTAGCAAATTTGAACTAGTGGTCATACACAGAACGCTGTCCCCAAAATTCTGACTACATTGTCTTTTCATGCATATTAGGACACTTGCAAAAGTTGACCGTATGGTGGGCCACAAAGCAAGTCTCAACAAATTTCAAAGAGTTGATAACCATACTGAGGATCCTTTCTGCTTACAATGCAGTTGAGCTAGAAATCCAATAACAATGACCAAAAACAACAATTTGAAAACCCACATATGATAGGACACTTAAAAATATATTTCTATGTTATCTTTGGGTGAAAGAAAAAAATCAACTGAAATCAGAAAAAATGTCAAACTGGAAACTAGATAGTAATAAGCATAACACATAAAATTCTAGAATGCAGTTAAATATGTGCTTAGAGGGAAATTTATAGATTTAAATGAATATATTTAAATATGTATCAAGAGTTCATCTTTAGTCTCAAAGCATTAGGAAAAAAGCAAACTAAGCCCAAATAAAGCAGAATGAAGGAAATCTTAAAAATTTGATTGGGACTTCCCTGGTGGTGCAGCGGGTATCCCGCATGCTGCAACTAAAGATCCCACATGTTGCAACGAAGGTCCTGCGTGCCACAACTAAGACCTGGCACAGCCAAATAAATAAATATTTTTTAAAAATTTGATCATAAATTAATGAAATGGAAATAAAATACAATAGAAAGGGTCAAAACCAAGATGTTTTTCTTTGAACAGACTTTTAAGATTGCAATAAAAAGGAAAAATAACTCCTTCAGAGATATGAAAACCTGATGAGGATATTACCTGCCAATTTCATTCATGAACATAGTGCAAAAATCCTAAACAACAGATTAGCCAGGCAAATCTTGCAGTACATAAAAAAGGTAATGACTAAATTTGTTCTATTCTAGGAATACAAGGTCGGTTTAATATTTGAAAACCAATCCAAGCAATTCACCTCATTAAAAGAATAAGGGGAAAAAATCATATGATCATTTTAATAGATGCCAAAAAAGCATTTAATAAAATTAACATCCATTCAAGATTAAACAAAAACAAACAAAAAATCACCTCTTAGCAAATAAAGGACAGAGGGGATTTTCTTAATATGACAAAGAATAGTTACATAAAATTACATCAAATATCATTCTTAATGGTGAAATAGTAAAGGTTTTCCTTTACATATCTAGATTTAGAATAAATAAAAAGGCCTGGACAGCACCGTAAGACAAGAAATAAAAGCTATAAGGATTGAAAAGGAAGAAACATCATCTGCAGATGATAGGATAGTATACATACAAAATCCAAGAGAATGTAGAGGGACTTCCCTGGTGGTCCAGAGGTTAAGACTCCGCGTTCCCTATGCAGGGGGCCTGGGTTCAATCCCTGGTCAGGGAACTGGATCCTGCATGCCGCAACTAAAAGATCCTGAATGTCGCAACTAAAAGATCCTGAATGCTGCAACTAAAGATCCCGCATGCAGCAACGAAGATCCCTCGTGCTGCAACTAAGACCCGGCACAGGCAAATAAATCAATAAATAACAAAAGAATGTAGAAAAATTATTAGAATTAATTAGCAAGGTTACAGAATACAAGGTCAATACACAAAAATCAATTGTGTTTCCATATACCAGCAACAACAGAAAAATAAATTTTTAAAGGCTATTATTTATTACAATATAAACATATCAAATACCTAGGGGAAAAAATGTGTAAGACCCCTAAGGATAAAGAAGACTTAAACCAGACTTACCTGGTGATCCTGTGGTTAGGACTTGGTGCTTTCACTGCCTTGGCCCTGGGTTCAATCCCTGGTTGGGGAAATAAGATCACTCAAGCTGCATGGTGCGGCCAAAAAAAAAAAAAGAAAAAAAGAAGACCTAAACCAAAAGAGGATTATAGCATGTTTATAGATTGAAGGCTCAGTGTTCAAAAGATGTCAAGTCTCCTTACGGTGGTCCATAGACTCATCATCATTTCAATCAGAATCTCAACAAGTAGGGTAATGGTGGTGGCTGTTTTCTGGTGGAACATTTTGGGGAAAAGCAGGAGTTAGGCCACCAGAGACCCTGGGGACAAGTTTTGTGTTTCACTTTGTGAGCTGAACTTTGTGTTCTTGCAGCTTCAGTCCAGGTGATAAAGCAGACGGAAGAAGGAAAAGCAAGAGACTGTCATACAGAGTGAAGTAAGCCAGAAAGAGAAAAACAAATACCGTATGCTAACACATATATATGGAACCTAAAAAAAAAAGAAAGGTTCTGAAGAACCTAAGGGCAGGACAGGTATAAAGATGCAGACGTAGAGAATGGACTTGAGGACACGGGGAGGGGGAAGGGTAAGCTGGGACGAAGTGAGAGAGTGGCATTGACATATATACATTACCAAATGTAAAACAGATAGCTAGTGGGAAAAATAGCTAAAAAAAGAAAAAGTTAGCTATCTTTTTTTTTTTCTTTTTTTGGCTGCGTTGGGTCTTTGTTGCTGCACGAGGGCTTTTACGGCGAGCAGGGGCTACTCTTCGTTGCGGTGGCTCCTCTTGTTGCGGAGCACGGGCTCTAGGCACACAGGCTCACTAGTTGTGGCGCATGGGCTTATTTGCTCCGCGGCATGTGGGATCTTCCTGGACGGGGCCTCGAACTCATGTCCCCTGTGGTGGGAGGGGGATTCTTAACCACTGCGCCACCAGGGAAGCATAGAACAGGGAGATCAGCTCGGTGCTTTGCAACCACCTAGAGGGGTGGGATAGGGAGGGTGAGAGGGAGACGCAAGAAGGAGGGGATATGGGGATGTATGTATATGTATAGCTGATTCACTTTGTTATAAAGCAGAAAGTAACACAACATTGTAAAGAAATTATACTCCAGTAAAGATGTTAAAAAAGAAGGAAAAGCAATAGAGCTCTCCAGGAAGGCTTGCAGCAAAGGCTTGTTCCCTTTGGACTCTGGACCATGCCCCTGGGGCTGCCTCGGGACTGCCCGGAGCTTCCCTTCCTTCCACCCTCCCCCTCCCTGGTTTCCTGGATTAACAAAGAGGACTTTTGTTCCTGGCCTTGAGTCCTAGCTTAAGTGCCCCAGCAGCAACCTCAAACAGGCAGAGGGGCCAGGGGGAATAAAGCACCCTAAAGAGTTTTCCTAGAACCACAAGCTGGCAGCCCCAGCAGGCTCTCACAGCCTCCCCACCCAGTTTCTGGATGGGGATCAGAGATCATCTGGTCTTGGTCACCTAGCCAGTCAACACTGGTCTTCCAGTCCAGGGTTTCCTCAGGTTTCTCTCCTGCCTTCATCCTCCCAAAGCCAGGCACCCCCAGCAGTGTGCTAGGATGTGTGCTCACCTCAGGGTTAGTGGAGGGCCAGGGAAAGACCTAGCAGGCCTTGTTTCCTATGAAGAAAAGCTCTGGAAAAGTCTTCTGGAGGGTGTGGGCAGTGAACCTGCAAGGCAGGGCAGGCCCAAGGTGGCGAGAGTACCCACAGGCCCCACGGAGCCAGCAGGGCCAAGGTCATTAGCCAAGCCCACCAGGTACCAAGCCCAGGGCCTGCAAGAGACGAAGTTGAGCCCCAGCACCTAGTCAGAGACAGCGTGTTCTGAGCTGGCAGGCAGGGCCCAGGCTGGCATCTGAGAGACATTGCCCAACAAATTGGTCACGGTGGAGATTTCTTCCGTTCTCAGCATCAGATGGTCAGTTCTCCTCATTCCATTTCACATTGTGGCTGGGTCAGCTTCCATCCAGAGCAAACCGCATGAAACATAAATCACTGAGGTCTGGAGTCTGATGAAGTTAAACCCAGCAGAGCTTTTTAGAACTCTTGATTCAGCCTGTCTAAAAACCATGAATCATCAGACACAGCCCCTGGTTTCATTTAGGAAAATGCCATTGGCTAAGAAGGTTTGGGAGGATTGGGAATGGTGTGGCGGCTGCCCTCCTTTGGGGAGAGGGTGCACGGGGGGAGAAGAGGTGCCTAGGGAGAGCTGCGCAGGAGTCCAGGCCTCAGCAGAGCTGCCTGTCTCTCTGCCCTCCCCAGGTCCCCAGCAGCCTTGGGACAATACTGTGCCAAGCCCCCCTGGACACCAAGTGTCAGCCCAGGGAAGGGACAGGGCTGAGCACTGCAATGAAGGAGCTGTACTGTCTGTGAACCAGGGGCTGCTTCTCACCTCACAGAGCGATGCGTCCACAGGCAAAAAGGAGCCCAGCTTCTTCTTCAGGTCCGCGTGGGTCCTCAGCTCTCAGGGGTCTCCCTTCCTCCCTGTACCCATGACCCAGGCCTCCTGCATCCTGGTGGATGATTTCAGTGTTAACCACTCCCATGTGTCTCCCAGATGGAGGCCGCATTAATGTCCCTGGTATAGGGAGCTGCTGCCACAAAGTATGCCAGATTCCCAAGTCCTCTAAAACTGTAAAAGGAAAACAAAACAAAACCCAAACAACACAAAACAGAAACCACCAGGTCTTGGTTCTAGCCCCCTCTCTACACTGCACTTCTCTTGGCGATGCTGCTGAGGCCAGGCTCGAAGCAAGGGCCGTGTCTTCTGGCTGAGGCTGGGCACCACTCGGCCTCAGGCCTCCAGCTCTCACACTGTTTTGTGGAGGGAGAGCAGCTGAGGCTGGATGAGTGGCTGGATCATGGTTCTGTGGCCAGAGCCCCGGGCTGGGACTCCTGGATCAGACACTAACTCTATGTGACCTTGTGCAAGTCACATGACCTCCCTGAACCTATGATTCTCATGATGGGGATTACCGTAATGAGCAACGCAGCGCAAAAAGGGCCAGATGTGCTCATAAGGGGAGAAGCCATGTAAGGGATCACAGTAGTGCAGCAGTTCGCCAAGTCCTCCTGTTCCCTCCCTCATTACAGACGTGCCTTTGGTGAAGTGGGGAACCAGAGAGCTGGGGCCTGGGAGCTGGCCTGTCTCCTGCGCTGCTGTCATCAGGGGAAAGCAAAGTCGCTGAACACACGGCAACAGGACATTTCACAGAACGGGAGTACTCTGAAGGCCCCACCAATGGCCCAAGTTCCCAGCCGGATAACCACTGGTGGCCCACCCTGTCCAAGGCTCTCAGTGCAGGAAGCTCCAGCTGGTTGGGCCCCCGTGGAGCTGAGCGAGGGGGTGGGGTGCAGGGCTCGTCACCCAGCTCTTGGCACCCCACCAGACAGAGCATCAAAGATAGTGGCGTGCACTCTTACTGGTCACAACCTGCTACCCTCCCTCCTGTGGCACAAGCCTCCCAGGCAGGGACAAGGTCCAGGAGGACACGCCAATTGTCTGGCACTCACATCTGGCCCGGAAATGAATCTACGATAGCTGCAGGCTTGGGTCTGTGTCAAAATCCAGATGTCAGGGCCTCCCTCAGCAGCAGGACACCTGGATTCCGGGGCCAGAGATCCACAGGCAGTGGGATCGCCCCGGTTTCCTGCTGGGTTCATAGTCCTCCCAGGGCCCTGATCAGGTTCCTCAGGCCAATCTTGCCCCTCCAGAGCCAGGGCACAGTGCCCCCATCCCTGCCATTTTTTCTGTTGGTTAACACTTTTATTACCCAAGTATAACAGGCACAAATATTTAATGGAACTCAGGAAAGAGCGGCAAAACTGTCCTAACTTTTTCTAAATCCGAGAGAATCGCTAGAAGCTCTCCAGCCCGAGTTGATCCCGTCCAGCCTCCATGGGCATCCCCAGAGCATGCCACGTCCCCCCTCAATGTGAACAGGGCACAGGCCTCCATCATTCCCCCCATAGGAGGAAGCCCCCGTCTCTCTTCCAAGTCTGGGCACTTTCATGGAATGCAACTCCCCTGGGGAGCAACCCAGCTCATTCTCTCAACGGGGCTAGAACTTGTTAAAGGCCTCGGCCCTCAGGCAGCCCCCAAAACACTAAAGGTTGTTACCCCAGAATGGGAGCCTGGCCACACTGTCTGTGCAGAGAAGGGAGATCATCTCTTCATTTTATCGCTCGTGCATCTGCTCCCATAAACAACTGCAGAATAATCTCTGCACTAAATTATTCAGACATTTTCCTGCCATATGTGGAAATACCATTCTGTAGTTTGCTTTCTTCCCTCAGACCTCTTTCTAATCAATAAGTATAGATCCACTTCATCATTCTCAGTGGTCACCTGGTACTTCATTGTTTGGATGATCCTCATGTTACTTAGCACAGTCCCCCATTGATGGTGGCTTCTAGGTTTTCAGTGTTATGAGGAATGGCAGGGTGAAAACACTGCTGCATGCAACAAACACTCCCTCCTGTGCTTCTCCCTCAGGGCCAATGGGATAATCAGGAAGCCTGAGTTTGGAAAACCTAAGGGGGAGCAGGTGAAAGGAGTCTGCCGGAGCTTGGAGGGGACTGGCAGAAGAGGGAGATGGCGAAGCCACAGCATCTCAGCCTGCCCCACCAGGTAGAGCTTTAGCAGATGATCCTGCGATGCTCAAGGCCTTCCTGGGAAAGGAGGGGGGAAGGCAGGGGTGATCCCGCTATTTTTACAAATGAAGACTCAGATAAAATGACTTTCTTCAAGGCAGTATGAAGGGTGAGCCTCAGGGACAAGGGGAAACCCAAGACCACGGCACTTCCTTCTGGCAGGAGAGGCCAGAGGTGGATTCATAAAACAGAAGAGCAAACTGAGGCTCAGAGAGGGGAGTGGACTTGCCCAGAGTGACGCAGCAAATGGGAAAGCGGAGGGCCAGACATAATGACCATCGTTTGTATGGCTTCTTCCTGGCCCTCTTCCCGGGGCCCCTCCCTGGTGACCTGGCCCACAACTTGCGCAAGGGCAGCTATCTTGGGAATACCACGGTCCTCTGGTTTCTGGTCCATTGACCCTATCACTTCGCATGACATCCATACACCGCCGGTTCCTCTGCCTCCCAGCCTGGGTACAGGTCCTGGAGCCCAGATGAAGGCAGCAGCCACGTTCCCTGCCCGGGGACTGTGCCAGAGAAGGAAATGAGGTTTGTCTGGCACAACCGGCTCAGCCAGGCAAACCTCATTTCCTTTCTGATGGGGGAAGAAGTTCCAGTTCTAAGAAGAAATTGGCCTAGGAATGTCCGAACTCCCACCTCCTGGAAGAAACAGGAGGAGGGGAGCCTGGGAGTGTGGTGGACACTTGGCAACACCTAGAACTCAGTCATTTTCTCATTTCCTCAACCTCTCCCCCATATTCCCCACACAGCTTTCCTCTGTCACCAGCAGCAAATGCTCCTGCCTGGAGAGGTTTTACTCACATATCAATACCTCCATGGGCACCCACCCGCCTGGGCACCACAGCCCTGCTTCCAAAGGACATCAGTGATTAGGCATCCAGGTCACATTCTCCCATGGAAAAGAGATACTATACTGGGGGGGGGGGGCGGGGGGCAGGGGCTGGTGTCCACCAAATCCACACCCACAGCTACTGGGCTCTGCCTGGCTCAGACTTGGTTTGGTTCTCAGGTGAAGTGGGAGACTAAGGGCACTTCTCAAGGAAATGGCAACCCCAAGAGCCTGGCCCTGGCCCCCTTCCTCCCTGGTACCTTGGAGCCCACCAAGGCGGGGTTCAAGCCCCCCTCCATTACCAAGGCTGCCAGTCCAAACACCTTCACTCAGGGGAGGCAGGAAGGGGTGAGGAAGCAGCACTGGTGAGGTCCTGGGTGTCTCCAGAAGAGGAGCGGTCACTTGCCCTGAGATCCACTCACCCATCTGCCACAGACACGTGCCCTAGAAGAGGAAAAAAGGGAGATCCCCAGCACACCTGGTGTGTGCACGTGTATATGTGGGTAATGTGTGCACAGCAGTCTCTATGTACCTCTCAGCACGTGTGTTCACCTGCACTTTTAAAAATTTAACAAATATTTGTAACATGTATAATGCTTATTATGAGCCAGTCTGAGTGCTTTATAAGATTAATTCTCCTGACAATACTATGAAAGAAGTACTGTTATCCCCATTACACAGATGAACAAACGGAGGCACAGAGAGGCTAAATCACTCACTCAAGGTCGTGGAATTAGGAAGAAGGAGCAATAGCATTTGAACCCAAGCATTCTGGCCTCTCCTAGGCACATGTCAGCATATATGCATCTGCGTGGATATGTGCATCTTTGGGGAGGGAAGCGTGCCCCACTTAACCCAGACCTTACAGCTTGGAAAGCCCTGTAAGGCAGCACTTTGTCCAAAGGAGTCTCCTGGCTGGAAAGTCAGATCTGAGTACCAGCCACCTCTGCTCAAGCCTGAGGCTGCTAGGGCTCCTTCCAGCAGTCACAGGGATGGGTGGAGACAGCCAGATGGCCCTGGTGGGGCTACAAGGGGTTGCCCTTCCTGCTCTGTTTCCCAACCGGCTCCATCCCAGCAGGGCCTGCAGCCCCCTCAGCCTGGATGGCGGGAGTGACCTCTCCTGCACACTGGTTTCCTCCAGCCCATTTCTGCCAGATGCCGACTCAATAGAAGCAGCATGTCAGAGACTGCTGATGCCTGATCCCAGGGGCGCTGCAGAGGAGGAGCAGGTGGTGCCCAGGGTACTTACTGTCTCAAGTCCTTGGGTCACAGTTAAGACCCTTGAGAGCGTCTGGTTAAATTTCCTGGGGCTGGGCTTCCCTGGTGGCGCGGTGGTTGGGGGTCCGCCTGGCGGTGCAGGGGACGCGGGTTCGTGCCCCGGTCCGGGGGGATCCCGCGTGCCGCGGGGCGGCTGGGCCCGTGGGCCATGGCCGCTGGGCCTGCGCGTCCGGAGCCTGGGCTCCGCGACGGGAGAGGCTGCGGCGGTGAGAGGCCCGCGTACCGCAAAAAAAAAAAAAAAAAAAAAAAATTTCCTGGGGCTGACAAGAAAGCTTATTTATCTAAGCTACCCTGTGAACACCTTGTGTAAATGGTTCTGAGAACTATCTCAGAACCATGCTGGCGTTGGTGGAAAACAGCAGAATGTGGCCAGAGAACTGCTGGGGAAACTTCTACTCTGAAGTGGCACCAGCTGCTGCATAGTGAGTACCTGTGAGGTGTCAGTCATTGTGTTTCAGACACATCATCTCTTTTAAGCCTCAAAAACTCTCTACATGTTATTACTCCCATTTTACAGATATGAATATGAGGCTCAGATGGGGAAATGGCTGATCCCAGTGAGGTGCATGCACCCTGTGTGATCCCAGTGAGGTGCGTGCACCCTGTGTGATCCCAGTGAGGTGCGTGCACCCTGTGTGATCCCAGGCAGGGCTGTGGAGCGTAGCCAGGTGAGGCACCACCTCCTCCCCCCACCCAACCCCCCAGCCTCCCACGTGAGGCAGACACAGGAGGTAGACCTCTGCTTTCCTCACATCCTCCCAGCAGGCAGCCCCAGTCACTGCCCTCCAGCTCTGGGAGAACCCAAACCCCTTACATCAGAAGAGAAACCACCTGCCGTTACAAAGATAGGGTCATTTATTCACGTTATATTACTGGCTTTTAAAGGCAAAAATACAGTTCTATTTTGAACACCAAGGTCAGACATTCCCCCACTTACAATGGTAAATACATACATTTGCATACACGGGAAATCGAAATACACAGAGCACAACAGGTCTCTAGGACAGGGACGCTCCCCTCCCAGCCGTGTGGGGTGCCCCACATCCAGCCCTCAGGTCAGCAGAGACCCTGCCCAGGCTGAGAGTCAGCACCAGCATTTCCTTTACCCTCTTATACCACCTCTGCCCTCTGATCTTTCCCAAAGGCCACTTTACAGGGTCACCAGCAACAGAATGGACAGAAATAGAGAGTGTCACAGCACATGACAACTTCACGGTGACAACTTCCAGGTGAAGGAAATGGTCCCTGAACCCTCAGCCCTGGCCTAACCTTGGGACCCCATTAGCGCACCGGAAGATCAGCAAATGGGGAAGAGGCGCAGCAGGATTTCCCTTGGTCCTGAGAATGAACCACATACTTGACCATTACAATGGAACATGAAAGAAAATGCAATAGGAAAACAAAAAAGAAAAAAAAGTCAGAATTTTGTTTTAAGAGTAAAGTAAGTAACAAAGAGGTTACCACCCAGGATATTTGTCTCCTCTCTTCTAAGGCACTTTGGAAAAGTCAGGATCTGGGGATAGAAAAAGAGGCCTTCATTCTTTGCATTTCCTAGAACTCCCTGTCAGTACATTCCTGGCTTTATCAACAATCACTGTTAAGGAGTGGGGAACTGACAGAAGGAATACTCTTTGCATAGCCCAGCTGCTTCTGCAGTGGAAAATAATTTGTAACCAATCTAAAGGCTTCTGGAAAAAGAACCACGTTAGCATGTGAGATGCTCAAAGTGATAAAGGCACAGGTTCAGACTGGGGCCAGGCATCAGCTCAGCCTCCACACTGAGGGCTGGTTTCCAGGCTGCCACCAGCTGTAAGGTTCACCCTGGGGTTAGAAAGCTGAATTCTAAGCCCTCAGCCCAGGCTGGACCCAGCAAGGGTGCCCAGTGGCGGGAACTGCCTTGTGCATCTCACCCCAGGCAGGCTAAAACCTCTGGCAGCAGAGGTGGGCTTGGGGAAGACACGGCTGTGGGTCAGCCTCCCTGAAGTGGGAGCACCTGCTAAAAACCTGAGGGGGAATGGGAGGCTTTAGGCACCAGAGTGGTCGTGGGGGACTGTGGGTGGGTTCAGCTGAACTTCTTTCTAGATCTCTAATTAAAAGGCACATTCACGCTGGAGAATGAATAGTCTGTTTGACCCTGAGTGCCACAGGCCGGTTTTAGGGAACAGGCAAGAGGCAAAGGAACAAAAAGGGGGAGGGAGGGAAGAGAAAGGCAGCAGAAGGGAGGAAGGAGGAAGAGGAAGGAGAACCGGTCCTGCAAGGTGGGCCAGGCAGCGTGGCTATCAGAGCCCAGAAGGCAGCACCCAGGGGCCAGAGGGAGGCTTCCTCCTCCTGCCTTGGCTAAGGGCCAGTGAACAACCCTCACGGCTGTCATTTACAGCTCCAGAGCCTAGGGCCCTAGCGGGAGGTCTTGGAGTCAGTCTGAGGAGGTGAGGGTTCCCTCAGCCCTGCCCACCGGGGGGAGGGGAGGGAGGTGGAGAGGTCAGCCAGGCAGGCCGAGGCTTCTGTCTCCCCCAGGAGTCCAGCTCAGTAGTGCTGATGTGGAGGCCTAGCTCTCATCAAGTGGCCCAAAGATGACTCTGCTCTTCAGAAAACCTGGCCTGCCAGCTACATCAGAGGCCCATGTGTGGCCACTACAGCATACATTATTTTTTTTCCCTTAAAAAATGCTCAGTCCCCTCCCCACATTTAAAACACCACAATAAAAATACATGGGAAGTTCAAGTTTATATAGCATGCTCAGAAAAATAAATTGCCATGACTAAACACTATGCAATTCTGGATCAACACAAAATCAAGCTAGCTCGTAATTAGAACCTGATTTGTTCTTTCTTTAAAATACTACAAACTGCTATTTAAAAAAAGGACTTACATTCAGAAATCAGACAATCTGGAGAAAGGCCACTGAATGTGAGAACACCCAAGGCTTTTGCTCTGGTGGCTAAAGTTGCCTTGGAACTCACACGTTAGCAGGGCGAGAGGTCCAAGGCTCAAGTTTTAAAATTCTTCTGCTAAGGAAAGACACACACACACACACAGTGATTGTAATAGTTGCATACCACGGAAAGAAGGTGGGGAGAAGGGGGTAAAATGAGAATGGTTGAAATCGTGTGTTTTTGTTATAATGTGACACCGAAAAAACATCACACCAATCCAATTTCAGCAGCACTCTCCAATTTTTCATAAAGTAATAATACCACAATTTAAAGCGAAATTCTTACCTATATCACAACAAATTAGCAGTTTTTTGCAGGCAATGAGTCCCACAGTCACCAAATTTGGGGCTGTGTATAGCTCTGATTCTTTGGGGTAACACTGTGAACATGTTGAGAACCCCCCAAAGGCTGACAGTTGCTATGCTTACATACACCTCGTGGGGCTAAGAAGTCACATGCCGAGCCAAGTTGGGGGCAAAATATCCCACTCGTCCTGGTCATCTGGAAAGGCGTCTGAATGATGAGCCGAGAGGGTCTATCACTCTGATTGGTAAGATTGAGAGGGACCAGCCCAGCAGATTGGCAGAGACACACAGCAGAGGTCCCTGGCCATTTTCAGGTCTCTTATCAGTGCACCAAAATGCTAGCTCGGCATCCCGATGTCCACTGTGATTTTGGTATACAACGGGTATCTCTGCACGTCCAGCACCAGGTAGGTGAGTGTGTTCAAACCGTCAGAGAGCATTGTCTCCTTTGTGTGTGCAATTCGGTCAAACCTACAAGGAACGAACGGGCAAAGGGTTGAAGCCAAAACAAAAATCTTAAAAAAAAAAAAAAAACTTTCAACATTTGTACTTTTTGGCCCCTCCTCCCCACTCCTACTCCAATCCTGTCCCATGGATTGAACCCTCAAAGCATGAAGCCCATTTCAGAGCTTCATTCCTACAGCCTGCCCCACCTGAAAGGGGAAAGAAGGAAACACACACAGGGGAGAGAATAAAACACAGGACACACCTCTGAGGATTAGGTTCATTTTTCTTGTCTCTTGAGTGGCGGATCATCCGACACTTGCCGATCACAGCATTTGGGCGAGATACAGACATGCCTTTAAAGGCTAACCTGTAAGGCATAAAGAGACAAGTCGTCATTACAGAGCTTCCATAAGGCTCGGGTCCCACAGTCCCAGCTGCAAGACTCTTGTCCCGTCCACCATCCTGTCAGCTGTTCTCACCCGGCCCACACCCCAGCCCAGTGTACAGGCATTGCTTAAAACTCACACGCCTTTCCCATAACATTTTACCACTGGTTCTAGATCATGTTGGTGACCACCCTGTGCCAAGCACTGGGGGTGTCTGCCCTCATGGACTTTATAATGTGGGTGCTTAGAACACAGGGCCATCGGTGCCAGTATGGAGGGGACGAGGGAAGGGTGGGGATGCGCTCAACAGAGGGAGAAGCAACCAACTCTACCTGAGCAAGACTAGGCAGAGCCAAATCTTGCAGATGAGTGGGTGCTTTGCCAGAGCATTTCGGGCAGTTAGGACAGCACAGGCAAAGGCAGGGAGGTGACAGCAAGCACAGTGCCCTCAGGGATTACCACAAGCTTCTGGGGACTGGTGAACAGGGTCTGCGGTAGGAAGTGGCCGGAGATGAAGCCGGAAAGAAGGGCAAAGACAACATCATGGAGGCCTTCTTAGAGCTTTTAGCATCCCCAAGAACAGTGCCAGTGTCGGAAAGGGATATAACACAGTCATCCCTCAGTATCCGCGGGGGACTGGCTCCAGGACAACACCCCCCCTTCACAGTGGATGCTCAAGTCCCTTATATAAAATGGTGTAGCATTTGCACATAACCTATGCACATCCTCATCCTCCCATATACTTTTCTTTAAGCCTTATTCATTTATTTAATTTTTATTGGGGTATAGCTCCCATATACTTTAAATCACCTCTAGATTACTTATAATACCTAACACAGGGACTTACCTGGCCCAGCGCTCTGCATACTGATAACAAATCTGGACACTCTAAAACGTAAGTTTTCTTCAAGGCCTGTATTAAAGATTTGGGTTGATGTCAAGTTCCCACACGAAGCTAACCTTAAATGACTTTGGGTGCTGCTCTGACAGACACCTTCCGTTAATTATCAAATTAACGTACTCCAATTCAGAAAGGCACTAGGGTGTATTCTGATACCAAACTCAGTGACAAGTTCAGACTGGCTCCCAGAGGAAGAAGGTGCTTTCTGCCTGCAGCCAGCAAGGTTGGAAATTCCATTGCCAGGAAGAAGTGAGCAGAATGTGGTTTCAAATGCCACGGACAAATGGTTTTTTACCATCTGTGATGACAACTCACATGATAAAGGTTTACCAGCTTACAAAGAGGCCCAGGGTGTGGATGGCCACATAGCATGAGTCAAAGTAAAGTCACCCCTTCACATGGTTCTTATTTTACATTTTCCAAAAGGGTAATGCAAAAATCACAGAAGCTACTTTTCCTAAAGACACTTTTTCAATTTATTTTGGCTGCGTTGGGTTTTCATTGCTGGGCGCGGGCTTTCTCTAGTTGCGGAGAGCGGGGGCTACTCTTCGTTGGGGTGCGCAGGCTTCTCATTGCGGTGGCTTCTCTTGTTGCAGAGCATGGGCTTCAGTGGGCTTCAGTAGTTGTGGCACGCAGGCTCAGTCGTTGTGGCTCGCAGGCTCTAGAGCGCAGGCTCAATAGTTGTGGCACATGGGCTTAGTTGCTCCGCGGCATGTGGGATCTTCCCGAACCAAGGCTGGAACCCGTGTTCCCTGCATTGGCAGGTGGATTCTTAACCACTGCGCCACCAGGGAAGTCCCACCTAAAGACACTCTTTATCACCTATAGCACCTACAGCAGGGCACACCTAAGAATTTGGGCTGGGTGGGAACTGCATTCCTCCTGAGGGTCAATCCTTGCAGAATAATGAAGCACTGGTAGAAAGACCAGAAGTGAAGGGAGGCACGGAAGAAAGAGATCTAATTCGTGACCATTACCTGTTAAAAATGTCATCATCTTCACCTCCCCAGCCCCAGTAGTTATTAGGAAATCCATTGATGGTGAGAAACTGTTGTTTACTTAGAGCAGAGACACCTCCAAAATACTGCACATAAGGTAGGCTGGGGGGAAAAAAACAAAAACCAGAACAAACACACACACACACACACACACACACACAAACGCGACCAGTGGTTAGTAAGTTTTGACTTTTTGAAATAAAGCTTGCTCAAAATATAAACACTTCTAAAGTTATTTTTATTCTCTGGAACTTTTAAATTAGGGATTTATGCGGGTTCTCCTTGTTTGTTTTGTTTTCAGATCAGACTCAAGATTATCTTAGAGAAGACACAGATACCAAAAAGTAGAATCTTGCTCTTTCTAAGAACATTGTGTTGCCCCTGTGGTTATCTAGAAAATCAGTCTGTGACGAGAACATAAGCCCAGTTCTGTTGCACCACTCAGGAACCTGCTTCCCATGTGTCTTGCTTGCTCCTGCACAGGAAATCCTTGTCCAGAAGGTCCTAGAAACTGCAACTGCTTTAGAGTCTCCTGTGTCCACCCTGCCAACCCCGCCTTTCCACCCCCAGCCCATCTACAGTCTAGCTTTCATTCTTCCAGAGATATACTAGCTTCAACACTTCAACGCCCAACAGTCAAGACAGCATTTCTGAAAATTTGCTAAAATAAAATTTTCTTGGAAAATTCTACCATATCCTGACTTAGCAAAATGTATAACGGTGAATCTATTTTGACACATTTTCAAGGAGTAGGGCATCTGGGCTCTCATCCTTCCAAACCTTTTTGTATTTCAATATTTTAGTGGTTATGAATTGTGGACTCCTGAGGGACTCAGAGGAAGAACTGACGAGAAATGTTAAGAATCTGGACATGCCTAGAGGCCAAGCAAAGGCCTTCCTGTGGGTCTTTTAAAGCTTGTGGTTTTGTGACAACCCTGTGTGCAGCTCCAAACCACACTTGGGCTCTTTCTGTAATCCAAAGAGACCAAAACCCATCACACAAATGAAGGAAAACTCTAACTCAGACTTTGAGGGGGAAGTCAGCCAAACCATAGAGAACATATGAAAAAAAGATGCAATTATTATTTTCAAATACATTCCGGAATTCTGACTGCAAGCATACACAAGCAAATCCCTGGGGGCCTGCTTTAATGAATCAAAAATAATCTACTTGTAACTAGGTGTCATCATTTAAGTGCCAAGTCATCCCCCTTTGGCATACTGCACATTACAGTCTGCACTTGTAATGTGAGGGTTTGAACCAGAGGTAGCCAGGCCATTAAGGCTTCTTCATAATCAGTGTTCTTATAGAAATGGACTCTTAGCCACTTCAAGGGGGAAGTATATTCTAGTTTGACAAGATTTGGTTTTGTTGTCTCTGCTGCTTTCTCTTACCTACCTGCGCCATCTCCCAAGCCTAACTAGTTCTAGGCAAAACAAACACGGTGCTGTGGTAAAGAATTAGGTAAGCACCACCACGCTTCAAGGGAGGAACTCAGAGGAGCTGGTGTATCTCAAAGGGAAGAAGATACACAAACAGGAAGGGAGAGGGGGAAGATAGGAGGGTGCAGAGTGCCGTTTACAGTCAAATTTCCCCCCTTTAAGACAGTAAGTTTATGGTCTGAATGTCTTTAATTTGGGGGAAGGACTTCAGAGCATCCCTACATTCATCTCACAGCCCTCATGCTCCCAGCAAGGGAGGACAGAAAGAAATGATGAGAATAAATGAGTCTGAAAGAAGTTGTTGTATCTAAACCAAGGCATTGCTGGGCGGCAGAGGCCCGCCACACTGCGGCAGTCAGCCGAGGCCAGGGATGCCTAGCACACGGGTACCCGCAGCGCAGCTTCCCAGAGCTCCCATGTTGACTCAGAAGAGGGAGGGAGACCTCAGGGGTCCCAACTGATAGGCAACTTAAAACAATTTTATGTTGATACAAACGTGGCTAAATTACGGAACAAAACGCAAATTTCTTTTTTAAGATTAAAAAAAAAAAAAGGACTATCAGGCTATTTTCCACCTGTGACAATGTGCTTTAGATAACACTGCTGCTCCTGGGGACAGGCTTCAGCCGGCTTCCTCACAAGAGGCATTTTGGTGGAGAAGTTTGAGCCCCAGTGTTTGAGCAGAAGCCTGTGCTTTGCAGGGACACAGAACCATGTTCCTTCTTAAAGTGCCAAGGAACATCTACTGAAGTGTCCAAGCCCAAGAATTTACTGGGGGAAGATGATTCCAATTTGTTTCCCAAACTGTGTCGGGAAGGGGAGAGAAGAAAGTGAGGTAATACAGCTGCTCTTTGGAGCCTAAAGACGAACACCATCCCAAATATAAAAACTCTTCTTGCCTGGATATGCAGAGGTATAGGTGTTTCTGGACTCCATTTTCCTCCTTAAATAATAACTGACTATGGGCTTAAAAAGCACCCAGTTCTCAGAGGAGGCATTCTCCTCCAGAGCCTAAGAGGCACTCCTCCTGGGCTGGAGGAATTGTGTTCCCTAGTTGTCACATAAGAGACAAATATGTTTTCTGCAGATTCCGGTGAACAGCTCTTACCTAAATCCAAACTTATCCATTGCTACAGAAATGTGCCGTGGCTGTGAAAAACACCTGTAGGTGTTATGGTCGTTCATCGGAATGAGGTCCACGTCACTAAACACAAAGCAGTTGTAGTCATAGTCCTTCAAGGCCTCTTTAAAGCCAACGTTGAGGAGCTTCGCACGGTTGAACATGGATTCTCCAGCCTGGTGCAGAAACAAAAAAAGTGATATCAGATGCTGTAAGGCCTTTGAGCAGAACACTCATGGGGACTGGTGACTTGTCCACTCCACGTGGTCATTAGACCATTCTTGGGCCTCACGTTCTGCCCTCGCTTTACAACTCAATACCGAATGACATTCCCTGAATCAGCAATCCCACTTCTGGGAGTTACCCTGTAGGACTTGCAAGTGTGCAAATGACAGGTGAACATGTTCACTCTGTTCATCACACGTTCACCAACACAAAAGATGGCAAAGCAATGACGTAGGCATGACCAGGAAACTGCTTAAATAAACCATGGTACAGCCATACAGTGGAATAGAGCTGTTTACAAAAAATAAGGAGGCTCTAAAAGGAAATGATCATCAAGATGGCATTGTTACGTGAAAGGCATTTAAAGGTACATGTCATTTATTCATATAGTATATATAAGCTAATTGTGGGTCACTCAGGTAACTGGTGACCATGGGACTTTTTCACTTCTACCTGCTTTGTGTGGTTGACTATGGTTTGATCACATCGTGTGCCTTCCAGGTGTCTGTCACAAAACTAGGTGCCAGAGAAATACGGCAAACCCAAATCAAGCTCTGCCCTCACGGTGCTCAAAGTGTAGGGTGGGGAGCAGTGTGATCCTCGGCATGGTAGACACAGTGTGTATGAGCGAGGAGGACACCTGCTTCAGGATGCCAACCATCAGGTCCCCCAGAATCAAGTGTGTTGGTGCAAAGGTGCTTCACATTTTATTTACTTCTCTTGTTTATTTCCAGTCTCCCCCCACTAGAACATAAGGTCAACGAAGGCTGGAATTTTTTACTTTTTATTCACCCACTGCCTAGAATACTGCCTGGCATATAATAAGATCTCAGTAAATAACCACTGGATGGATGGATGGATGGATGGATGGATGGATGGATGAGTAGACCAAAGATGGACTTCAACATACAATGGCAGATGGCAATCTTTTTGGGAGACTCCGACCTAAGGGGCCCCTCAGGGTCACCACCATGGGTCTGTGTTCTTACCAATCACCAATTCCCATGACCCCAGGTTAGTAAAGATAGTAACAGTGTCGACACAGCCACCCTTACACTTAGTTCACAAGCCCTTCCATACCCATGCTCTCATCCTGGCCAGAATTCTCCCAACGTTGCCATGAAGAAACTAAGGCCACATAAATGACACAGCTGGTGCTGGAGCCCAACACCCTGGAATCCTCACTGAGTGCTCTTTCCCAATATCTCTTGGGATCAACAAGATCAGGGCCCTCTACTTTGGGGAAAAAATGTGCCCCAGAAGGGCCTGCAGTAGCTATACAGTCTCAAAGGTAGAATGCTGAATATCCTCTCTCCAGGACTCCACCAGGCTGCCTGTGTGAGTACAGAGAGCACAGACGGTGCCACAGCCCCGTCTCAGGAGGGTGACTCAGGGAAACAAACCACTTGAGAAAGACAAGTACCAGAAAGTCAGAAAAAGCAGCCCAGAAGAGTAAGTGAAACATCTTACACGAGAGCTCCTTTCTTCAGTCTGTGACAAAGCTTTCTCACCATGCGTGGTAAAGGAAGAAGGCTGTGCCCTGTGGCACTCAGGGTGTTCTTTGGCTGCCTCACCAGTTAAGAATCATTTAGAATTCTGCCTTCAGCTAATTCTGTGTAAGTCATGAGGTCAAAAAAAACAGCCAAAGTTTAGGAAGTGCATATGAAGAATATGAAGTTGTTGGAATTATTACAATAACACATTGCTAATATTCTCTGGGGGATATGATACACCAGGCACAGGTAAGTACTTTTCAAGCATGGTGCATCATTTAATCATCTCAACAATCTTGGAACAACCTTCATCCCAAATCAGATTAACTTCATTCCTCCCACACCCTTCTACCTCCCAGTGATGGGAGAGAGACCTGTACCATCTTCCTCCTCCAGCCCCATAAAGACCCTAAAAGAGATAGCTTTCTCTAACATTGTGAAATAAAGTTCAGCCCCATTGAACATTTTCCCAACAAGTGAAAAGGCAATGTTCCAACAAAGCCTTTTCCCAGCTGTGTAGTAGGCCTCCAAGGGTGGCTGCCCAATGCTCCCTTCTCTTGGTCCACTCCCCAATAACAGGAGCAGGGTGTTGGTGGCCACGTCTGAACCGCAGGACCTGGTCTACTGGCCACGACTGTTTGATCTAAGCAGATGCCTGATTGAGACTACACCAAGCATTCTCCTCTCTCAGGAACTAGAAATATGGAACTATGAGTGGGCACCTCTGGTGCCAAGCCCCAAGACCAGTGAAAGCCTGGAGGAGAAACCCGAGGAGCAGACCTGTTCTACCCCTTTCCATGTGTGTGGCGTAACAGCTCCTTCAACTCAATAAGGTGCTGCAGTGTCTGGCCCACACTTAACAACTAGTGAGGCAGTTTTCCAAAATACCCAAAACTATACATCACTCCTCCCATCCTCCCTCTCAGCCTAGCCTCACCTGTGTGATTCTGGGAGCTGGAAAGGGCAGGGTACACTTTTGCAGGTGTACCTACCAGGGCCCCTAGGAACACCAGAGCAGCAGAATGGTAGATGAGGAAAGCCTGTGTGTGTGTGTGTGTGTGTGTGTGTGTGTGTGTATGTGTGTGTGTATTTCTCTTCCTCCCCTGGGATTATAGAAAAGTCAGTTCTAGGCTTCTTTGGATGAAATGGTACAACACCTTGGGTAACTTTCTGGATAAGAAAGGCCCTGGGCAGTCTGCCAATCACCACGATTAACAGGAGGTCCTCGTTCCTCTCCAGGGAATGGGAAGACACCCAGCTCTCATCCCTGCCCCTCTTCATCAGGCACATTCATCCAGTGCATCCACTACTTTATTCACTCAGGGAAACACTGGTCAAGCACCTACTGTCTGGCAAAGCCAAATACACAATTGTGACAGACACATGCACTTTTACCCCAGGAATGCCAGCTTCTTCACTTATTAGCTATGTGACTTTGGGCAAATCACAGCACTAGGCCTCCATTTCCTCATTTGGGCACAGGGATGAAAACAGATGAGTTGTGTTCAAAGGGACAATGCATGAAAAGGCTTTAGCACACTGTCTGGCAATGAACGAATGGCAGCTACTCTCATTATCACAGGAGTAGGTTTTCCCATCCATCTTGAACAGTCAGACCTTTTCAGATCCAACCTGGAGACTCCTCCTTCTCTCATGTTTGTATGTGTCCCTCCTAATCAGCTTCAAGATTCCTCCCAAATCCTGCTTCTCTGATGGAGGAAGGGGTTTTTAAAAAGGATTAAGGCTCAAGTGAGTTAGCCTGTGGCTCATATGATCAGGACCTCTATAGCAGCAGGAAAAAGTCAGAGAGACCTTGAGAGATGTGTGATAAGCTTGGGAAGTCATACTCAGCATAGAGAAGTTGGTGCACTGGGAGCAGGTGTCCCTCTGAAAGGCCAAGCTTTTTAAGTGCAGGCTTCATCTTACACTGATAGACAAGAGTTAGTTATACTTATCCATTCCTTCTAGGGCAACTGGCCCCGCTTAACAGAGGGAGAGAACAGGGAGAAAGAAGAAAGGCCAAAAAACAATATGACATTCCCACAGCTGGACAGGGCAACTATCTCACTGACCAAAGCTCGCAGAAAAGCCTGTAAACTGTTTATGACGGGGCATACAATCCTGACAGTCAAGCAAAGCCAACAGCGATCAATCCAGAGAGGACAGAAGCCCGGGCCTGGACAGGCGTGCTGGCCTGGTGTAGAGGGAAGAGACGTGAGGTGGGAAGCCTGGCAGAGTCTACACCCTTAAGACACTTCACGCAGCAAACCCAGTGCCCTTCTGGCAGATCTGGGCGGCAGGGACAAATGTTTTAAAAAGCATCAGATGGGGTTTCCCTGGTGGCACAGTGGTTAAGAATTTACTGCCTGCCAATGTAGGGGACAGGGGTTCGAGCCCTGGTCCAGGAAGATCCACATGCCATGGAGCAACGAAGCCCGTGCGTCACAACTACTGAGCCTGTGCTCTGGAGCCCATGAGCCACAACAACTGAAGCCCACGCGTTTAGAGCCCGTGCTCCACAACAAGGGAAGCCACCACAATGAGAAGCCCATGCACCGCAACGAAGAGTAGCCCCCGCTCGCCGCAACTAGAGAAAGCCCGCATGCAGCAACGAAGACCCAACGAAGCCATAAATAAATAAATAAATAAATAAATAAATAAATTTATTTTTTAAAAAAAGCATCAGATGGCTCTCCAGGGCATTAAAACCTTTTTCTAGAGCGCTCATTTATACTAAACATACGGGAAGGCAAGTAGTATGTCCACTGAAAACAGAATCCTCCTGGTGGGAATAGAAAATGGTGCCGCCATCTTGGAAAACAGTCTGGAGTTCCTCAGATGGATAAACAGAGTCACCATATGATCCAGCAATTCTACTCCCAGGTATATACCCAAGAGAAATGAAAACACATCCACAAAAAAATTTTAAACACCATACTAAGTGAAAGAAACCAGTCACAAAGGATCACATATAAGATTACATTTATATGAAATGTCCACAATAGGCAAATCCATAGAGACAGAATGTAGATTAGTGGCTACTAGGGCTGGAAGGAATGGAGGAATTGGTAGCTAAGAAGTACAGGGTGTTTTGTTTTGTTTTTTTTTTTGGCTTAATGAAAATGTTCTAAAACTGATTGTGGTGACAGATGCACAACTCTGAGTATACTAAAAAGCCACTGAATTATATACTTTAAATAGGTAAATTGTATGGTATGTGATTATATCTCAATTAAGTGATTATCAAATAAGAAAGAAAAGAAAAGCCAGCTCCAGAGACAGGAGAGGATCAGAAGGTCCTGTTTCTCCCTCCTTCTCATATATCATTCTTGTCCTTTATTGGGTGTCTAGTCCATGCTTAGCAGTAGGGATACAGAAAAAGAAAAGACACAAGCCTTGCTTTTGAGGAGTTCCAAGTTAAACAGGCAATTGTTATGGGGCGATGAGCTCTTTAGGGTGGACAGTTACCCGGGAGGGAAGAGAAGGAGCTCTGGAGCCCACATATGGAGAAGTGGAGGTGGAAACACAAACCCAGTTCTAGAAAATCAGAGAAGGCCTCAAAGAAGTTAGCCAAGTTTAGTTGGAAGGCATGAGAAGAATCTTCCTAGAAGAGCGAGCAGCATTTGTAAAGGCTGTGAGGAAAAGAGAGCATTCAAGGAACTACAAGAAATACAGACTGGGAGAGCCAGAATAAGACATGAAGGTGGACGTGGACCAAAACATGGTGGGGGAGAGGGAGGCTGGGAACTCTGCTAAAATACTCAAGGTTTCATCTTTTATTCAGGAGCCCTTGAGGTTTTAAACAAGAATTATGCTTTGTGCGTCAAGGAGGGATTTGTGCCCTACTCCCCAAATGAGGGCAGCAAGATCAGTTTGGAAGCTGTTGCATGATTCATGTGAGAGACATCGGAGACGAGGCAATGGCATTGGGCAAGCAGAGAATGCCTCCCCGGAAGGGCTAAGGCAAGGATTCCACTTCCCCATTTCATGCCTCACCTGCTCCCTCGGCCTGTGAACTGCACCTGCAAGCAGCCTTTGTGGGGCTTTCAGGAAAGGTACCAGAATCTGGTCTAATCCCCAGGCAAATCCTGTGGTTAAGGCAAGAGCAGCCTTTCCCTGATTGCAACAGGGGACACATGACCAACTACAGAAAACCACAGCCCCAACTGTCCAAGTTCTAACAGTCTCTAGAAGATCCACCAAACCACCCTGGCTTCCCTGGATGTCAGGCCCCAGTGTGTACACCAGCACACATATCCCCCGACCATGATGGCTTGGGGGCTGACTATACCTGGCCCCTCCTCCACCAAGAGACACAGCAGCAGTGAGGTTGGAAACATCAACCGGAAGCCCAGAGTCTCAAAGAATCAGAATTTCTATGTGATGGGAGAGACAATTTTGCTTCTGTACACATGCCCTGCCCATCACAAAGCCACCCCCGCAATACCGACAGTAACCCACAGGCTCTCAAGCCCACAGATCCAGAGGCAGGTCTGCAGGCAGTGCAAATGTTTGCAGAAATACCCTCTTTCCTACTTTTCTGTGCCCACTCAGACACCAAAAGGAAAGACCTAGGCCGAATGGGTGGTAGGAAAGCAGACGAAGCTCTGGCTGGGCAGCCCTGCGGCAGGACTGACCTGCAGGCCTTGGGATGGTAGACAGGCTGGCTGAGAGGTGATCTCCAGAGAATTACTGGGATTATACAATTGCTGAGTTTGTGGAGGGCAAATATCCACTCACCCATGATTTCACAACAGTTGGGTCTCTGGCTTTGAACCATAATAATATGGTAGCCCTGACCTTGGACAGGGCCCTCAGTAAAACCTGATCTGAGACTTAATCTCTTCTCCCAGCAAGTGAAGGAAACGGGCCCTTTCAGGTTCAGGGTGCTGAGGGGGTGGTTCTCTATTTGCCAAAGTAATTAGTCACAAGAGTGAGCACATCCTTGGCCACTCCTGGACTAGAACACAGGTCAGAGCCATAAGGTACCTTCAGAGAGAACTGAGCTAATAGAACAGCTTAGCAGGGATTCTGGGCAAGGTAAACACAGAGAACAGTTTTTAAACCCCAGCTCAACAGCAGCCACAGCAGGATGCCTGCCTCTCTCCCAGGCCCCAAGGTACTGAGACGATATTTTCTGCAGAAAAACACTTAGAAAATAAAGGCTTCTTTTTCAGAAAGCAATTTGGCCACTTATGTTACAAACCAGAAAAATGTTTAAACCATTTCTGAACCCATAGTCTCGTATCTGAAATCTAGCCTGGGGAAATGAATCTAAATGTGGAAGAAGCAAACACAGAATAAGCTGCAGACTGAAAGATGTTCATTACAGTATTATTTACACTAGTGAGAAAGTGGAAATTATCTAAATGTCTTCTAATATAGGAATGTCTGTGTTAATTACGGTAGCACTACATGTTCAACTACTATGAAGGCATGGAAAGTGATGATTATGAAGACTATGAAATAACATGGGAAGATGCTGATGATATAGAATTTAAGAAAAAAAGCAAGATACAAAAGTATGTACACATACAGTATGAGCACAACTGTGGCTTGATTTTAAGGCAAAGTCTCTTCGACCTCTGCACAACAGGCTGGCTCCCACCAGCCTCAGCATTTCTGAGTGAGCCCACAGAGGCCGTGGCCTTGCCCGGGAGACCCCAGGGCTCGAGACGGCACACTCTCAGGATTATTTACACAGCTTCCCCCTGACCAGCAGGGCCTGGGCTCTGGGTTGGATTTGGGGGCACGTGGACATTACCAGGGTGGCAGCAGTGGTGGCAGCAGCAGCAGCAGTCACAGCAGTAGTTAGGTCGGCATTCCTCTCTTTCTTTCTCTCTCTAGGAGGTGAAGGGCACAGAAGAGGAAGTAGGTGGAGAGCAAGAAGCAGATCACAGAGAGGAGGTCCTCCTTCAGCTTGCTTTGCTACAAACAGGATTAACAAATAAAAGCAAAAGGCCCCCACTAGAAGGAAAAAAAAAGAAAAAGAACAAAGAGACAAAGATGGCTGCAAGGGAGAGATGTAAGGCGGAGAGGCAAATGTCCAGGCTGTGACCACCCTTGTTCCAGGGCAAAGGCAAATTCCTAATAAGCTGTCATTCCCTGTCACAAAGTCAACGGTGAACAGAGAAAATGACATTTCCCAGAACAATGCCCAGGGAGGCAATTCCCCAGCTCTGCGAGTACCTGTAAGTGCTTCTACACATTCCCCAGGAGACTGGAGCGAGCCACACGACAGAGAGAGGGGAAAACACACAGTAAAGGAAATGACCAATCACTGGGGCAGCACGCAAGCAGTGGTAGGGTACAGATATCCGCAGCAGGGGGTGCTACAGAACAGGACTGGCCTCACCCCTTCCGAGCCCCACTCCTGCACACATCAATCTGGGTGCTGCCAGCTCGGGCAGGAAATGGAAGGCAGGGCGGGGTGATGGTAAATAGACACAATCAAGATGAAACCAAACCAGGGGGGCCTCAGGACCAGGCAGCTGTCCTTACGGGCCTGCTTCACTCTTATTTGTCTTGGCCTCATTTAGGAACCAGCTGCCTGGCCCAGTGACAGAGGGTAAGCTGCTGAGGGGTGGTGACAGATGCTCTCACTCACTGAGCGTGCAAAGGGTGGTCTCCAAACCTGCCCACACTTGGTCTCAGACAAGCAGCCTAGAATCACCTCACGACTGTGCACAGATGAAAAGGAAGAGGGAAAAAATTCCAAAGGTAGACGGAGACTCCTCAGGTGCGAGCTGGGGCCCCCTTTCAGGTCAGGTTTTACCTGTAAGCATGACAATTGCGCAAGCCTTCCAGAAGGTTCTGAGGCTGCTACTCCAAAGCTGCTGCCCCCCTCTCGTGACCCAGTGGCACTCATGGGGGCGTTGCCAAGTGGATGTGGAGCTGTTCCCCAGTAAGGGGAATACACGTGGCAAGGTGAGGCATTACTTAGGCCTCAGGTGATTTCTGTCCAAATCTTAGCTCTGCCACCCAGCCGTCACGGGACCCCCAGCAAGCTGCTCACCTCCGGAAGCCTTCCCTCAGCAGGGATGGTGGGGGTAGCCATTGCCTCACTGAGGGGCTGTTAGGGTCAAAATTCAAAGTGAGACCGTGAAAGAGGTTCAGTCCCAAAGACCATAAAGTTTTATGACCATCAAACACCACAGGGCTTAGAGTAGGTTCTCTGCATTTTTCCTGAAAAGGGAGGTCACCCCTGGTCCACCAGGGACAGGAAGCTTTGGGGAGAGGCTTGGGGGAGGGAGCGGAGGGAGAAGGCTGTCCAGGTTCCCAAGGGTCATGACCTGGCCTGGAGGGGGAAGGAGGCTTGACTTCTAAGAGACACAGACCTCTCCAGAGAACCCAGAGCAAAGGGTCCTGAGAGCAGGTGTAGGTGAAAGGGCAGGAGCCATAGGAAGCAACTCCGTGCTCCAAACACTGACCCTGCGGTGGACCGTGCACGGAGCTGCGTGGTCAGGGAGACGAGCAAGACAGACCTGAGGGTCTAGGGGCCGCTGGGCGGGGAGAGCACGCACACAGGGAATCATCCCTCCACTCTCCCCGCCTCACTAGAAAGCACAATGTGGCCTGGGACAGCTCGGATGGAGAAGTTGGCTCCACTCCAGGCTTTCACAGAGCTAATAAGGCTGGGGAGGGCCTCTCATAGTGGCCAGAAAGAGAGCAACCAGGGGAGGGAAGGGGAGGCATGCAGGGGGAAGGTGGACGGTGCAGCATAAGCAAAGGTGCAGGAGGGCAGCTGGGCGTGTCTCGGGGATGGTGGCGAGTCCAGCGTGGCTGTGGCCTAAAGGTGTGAAGGAGGCCTGAGAGGAGGTGGCCGGAGGTCGGTCAGGGTGGGCTGCAGAGGGCCTCCCTCAGATGCCAAGCTCAGGCCTTCAGGCCCTTTAGACCCTCGCCTGTGGACGGCAGGGACATACTGAAGACTTTAGAGAGGGCATGACACAGCCAGAACTAGAAAAATTGTAGGCAGCTGAGTGAGATCAGAGGCACCAGGGGATATACAAACAGAATCAGAGAGACAGATCCTGGGCACTGCTTCTGGGGCAAAGGGCTGCCATGGTTATTACGAGCCCACCTGGCCAGCTGGGCCTGCATTCCTCACCTGTTTGTTAATTCCCATGGCGGCTAATCCCACAAACATCCTGTATTTCTTATTTAGGGCTAGTGCTGCCAGGGTGACAACCTGCCTTCCCCTTACCTTTGGTGGTTTTATGGTTTCCTTTCCCAATTAAAGTATGAAGAAGTGTAGTGTGCACCCCACCTCCCATCTGCTATGACCTCTTGATGTCCTCCTCCGCACCAAGGTCCCAGTGTTGGACCTTGGGCAGGACACCTGTGCCTCAGAGAAGCACCCTTGGCTCCGAGAGGCTGGACCTGTCAGAACCCTAAAGGGATGTTCAGATGCCAGCTGGCTAGGGCAGGAAGAGAGCTGGACACTGAGAACCAACAGCAATGCTGCTGCTTCTCCAGGTTTACTCAACCGGTAAAGCATACCACCCACCTCTACCACGCTTATTGTGAGATGGAAGTTATTACGGTGATTGGAGGGGACTAAACCAAACGAAAGTGGTTAATAGCTTAGTATGGACAGGGTAGGAGCCACAAAAGCCCAGGAAAGCTCACCCCTGTGTGTGGAGCTTGAGACACAACCCTTCTCTGAAGAAGCTGGTGGGCTTGCCGTGGTCCCTAAGTCCACTATCTGACCCCACGGAGGCCACACAAGTGGGAGGGAGGGTCTCAACGCTGGTATTGAGTGGGGGTGAAGCAGGAGGCGGGGAGAGAGCAGTAAAGAGTTTATCACCACAGTCCTGGGCAGAGAAAATAGGCAGGAAGAAGGGGACGGGATGGGGCGGGGAGGAGAAGGAACTCAAATCAGCTAATGTTTACCAAGGGTTCACTGTGTGCCAGGTGCGTCACAGCCCTGCATGCTAAGGACTAAAACCTTGCCCTCCCACTACTGAGGAAACCGAGGTGTGAAGGACTCAAGCTCAAGGTCACTGAGCTGGCAAGTAGCAGAGCCGGAACCCAGGCAGCCTGAGCCTGGTGCTCACTCCCAGCCCTGGACACCCAGCTTTGAGAAGGAGGGACTAAATGGCCTTGAGGAGGGAGTTAGTGCTGATGCACTGAGAGGGCACTAGGAGACGGGGAGTGGGCTCTGATCTGCAGCCCTACTGTGGCTTATGTGGCTTCCTACCCGTCACTTCCCCTCTCTGAGCCTCAGTTTCCTCACCTGCAAAATAGAACAGTTTTCACACTATCTGGCCTTAGGGGTACACATGAATCCCAGCAAAGACTGAAGGGGAAGTCAGGGGACAGAGATGGGGACATGGCCCCCACTTCAAGTAGAATAGCACCATTGTGACCCACTGTGGATGGGGGCTGTGGAGGATTTTAAAGTGGCAGGAAGAGGTTTTGTTCTTAAAAACCTGTCTGAGAACCCCTGGACTAGATGTCTCAGGGGCCCCTCCTATTTTAAGCACTTTCTCATCTTAAATGGGGTATGTGTTGGGGGTGGTGGTAAATGAAGCATCAAAATGACAGCAGGGTGTCTGAGACAGGAAGACACTGAGAAGCCTATTTGCTCAACAAATGGTACACAAAGCCCAAGCCAGATGCTATGAACTCCCTTTCTCTTACTATAACAGTAAAACAGAGAACACAGGAAGGTCCTAATTTGTAGACGGGGCACGCTCCAAACGTTTCCCCTCCCACCTCTTTCTTTTCAAGGCTTAGGTTTCCTATCATCATTTTATTATGGGTTCTTTATAGATACCATACAAGATATTCTTCACTGGAAAGGTAGAGCAGACTTCAAGTTTCTTTATGACTTGGTTACCTGAAAGTCAGATCATATTTTCCCAAAGAAATAATCAGGGCAGAGCTGGAGCAGAAGAAATTAGATTAACTGGGGGAGAGGGAGATAGAGAGGAAATTATTCACCAAAGGTGAAAAGTTAACCCTTGGAAGAGAAGGAAAAGATGAAGAAGCAAAAAGACACGAACTGGGGCAGGGGTAGGGGGGATGGGGTGGGGGAGAGACGATGATACTGACAAGACTAGAGGAAAAAAAGACGTAAATGTTACAACGCTTGGTGTCAGTTTATTTCTCTTGTAAAAATAAAATACAGTGTGTGTGTGAAAAAAAATAATAATAAAGTTAGATGTTGACAAAACTAAACTGTTTTGTTAGGGATGCATGCAGGTTAAAGGAAATGATTGTGAAGAAATGAGGATGGTGTTTAACCGGGAAGAGGGAAGGAACTTGTGATGAGAAAAGGAGATGGGAGGTTTCTGAGATTCTGACAAGTATCAATACTTTCAGATTTGAGTAGTGGTTATGTAAGTATTCTCTTTTTATTTGTCACATTTACAGTTTTGTTCTGTGCACTTCTCAGTAGGCATATCGTATTTTACAATTAAAAACCTGCATAAAGAAGAAAAAAAAAGACGTAAATGTTTGAAAAATGAAAAATAAAATACTTCCGATGCTGAGATACACGTGGGAAAAGATAGGAATTGGGGGTGTTTCTCAGTATCCTAGGGAAAGTAAGGAGGTGGGAGGGGAGGAGGTGTTAATGTAGGCCTGCTTTCCCCAACGTTCAATTCACGGAACACTCTTCGTTTGAGATGGTTCTTGGGAAACGGCTCTCCAGTCAGATGAGCTCAGGAAACACTATGTGCAGAGTCCTTCTGGAGGCTGTAATGTACACCAGTACACTGAAGGTTCTGCAGGAATGAAACCTGCTTCATGTTGTTCAGTCCAGCATTCCTCAGATGCATTTGGCCTCAGATCTCCATTTCGGAAAGCACACTTTGGGAGAAGCCCCATCTTAGGCAGTGTCCGGTGTCAGCCGGCACAGCAGGGCCACTGGTCCAAGCTGGCTTGCTTAGTTGTTCTGCCAGCTTGGACTGGGGTGGGCAGGAGGAAAGAGCTGGTATAGGACGTTTGGAAATCTGTTATTGGAAACGTGGGGAATATCTATATAAACACGTCGTAGGAATTTAAGATAGTGGCTAAATTTCACTGGTCCAATATCTGTTTTGACTTTATAATTGAAGGGAAATCTCACATTCACCTAAAATACCAGCTTTCTATACATTCGCCTTCTCCCCCCGGGTGCCCACACCAAGTCTTCCTTGACCACAGTCACCTAAATTCAAAAACTTGGCATCATCACTAACTATCTTTTACACTCTTTACCCAAGTATATATTTTAATCTAGTTTATATGCCATCCAGACCACAGCTGTCTCTCCTCTGCTCAGGCAGATTTGTGGGAGGCCACCAGATGCCTTGATGAATAAGATCTGACACGGTGTCTACAGTGTATCATTCATCTACTGGTAAAACAACTGTCAAAGAGGGAAAGGAGATGCAGCTGGCGTGGCCTGTTCCTCGTAATCTCTGCTGGCCCCTGGTGCTGGTGGCTTCCTCTTCCAGGCGCTCACTGCCATTGCTTTAATAACGGGCTCCTGAATCTTGCCATGGTCAACACGTGCTCACTGGCATCAGACAAGTGTTCCTTGATGGCAGGGTTTTTCTTAAGCAAGTCTTCTGGTCCAAGGAAGGCCCACCAAGTCCCTCAACTTTGATAGAAGCTGTCAACTGCTAGTAATCTTACTATTCAAGCTAACTTACTACAAGCAGACCCAGAGTTTATCTTGAAATGAAATGGACACTGGACCTTTTAGAAATGGAAATGCATCCTGTCTCTTCAGATGAATTTCAAGGGAATTTGGTATATAGATAAGTTAGATGTGTTATTCCAGCTGGGAGATTATAGTCTAAAGATAGGAATTTAGGTATTCAGGATAAACTTGAAATACCAAAGTTATACTCTTGGGGAAAAAAAAAAAACACAAAACAACACTGCATGGCATTTAGCTCATTTGCACCAAGATAAGGAGGGGGGTGGTGGTGGTAGTGGAGTTGCAAAATGCCAGATGTCTAAAAAATCACTTCCATTCCTTCACCCCTCATTACTCACATATTTGAGTACACAAGCACGTGCATGCGCGCACACACACACACACGCACGCACATGCACACACGTGTACGCTCCTTCCCTCCCTCCCTCCATCTTCCCAGACCTCACCTGGTTGATAACATAGATGCCATAGTCCAACTGCTGACGCTGTAGGATTGGGTGCAAATAATACAGCCAGTACTTGAGGTGTTCCTGCCGGTTGCGGAACGGAATGATGATGGCCACCTTGTGAGGAGAGATGCAGTCCTTGGGGGTATAGCGACCACCCACCTTCACCTTCGGGTTCTGTTCCTCCACAAGCTTCAGGTCCACAGGTATGTTAAACTCAATCAGCATGGGGCCGACTAGAGAGGTGGAGGGAAGGAGAAGATATCAGGCCACAGGACTCTGCAGGTGGCCAGGCCGCTACCGCTGGAAGCATCTCCTCCTGGGAGGCAGTGTGGCTGTGGAAAAGGCACTCAGGCCCAGCACTGGGTACCATGTCCAGAACTAGCGTGACTGACCATCCCAGGAAACCCTTCAGCATCAGGCAAAACTCAGACAGCTGGTCACCCTCTGAAGCACTTCACCTTCCTAGGACCCACTCCTCTCAGACTCTATGTTGCTCAACTGAAAAATGGAAATGGAGTAATTCCTGCTCAGACTTCCTGACAAGCTGTAGTAAGGATCAGAGAGCACGGCTGAGAAAGCACTTTGTCAGAAATCCTGAGGTTGAAACTCTGCCACCTCCCAGCTGTGTGGCCTTGGACAAATGACTTACATCATCTCTCTGAACCTAACCTAGTCAGGGAAAAGTGTGCATGTGTGTTGGGGAGGCCCCTGTGGAGGAAATGAGCCTGAAATTACAAGGCAGCAGAGAGTGGCATGAGTGACCCATGTCTCAGGAACGGAAGTGATGCACAGATGAAACAAACTCGACGGGGAGGGACTGGAGGAACTAAGGGGAAGCAGAGAGAAGAAACAGCCAGAACAAACATCAAAGAAGAGTGCTTAGAATAAGCAGGGGATGAAGAAGGGAGGAAAAGTCAGGGGCAACTCCAAAGTTTCTGGCCTAGAAGAACATGGCTCGAAATGAGAGAACTAAGTTAGTAAGAGAGCTCTGGGCTCAGAAGACAAATTGATGAGACGTGGATGGCGGCTTGTGAGGTAGTGGTAGGTTAGGAGTAGAAGAAAAGGCAAGGGTGAAGATCCAGATACAGGCATGAAAGTCCCCGTCTCCTAAATAGAAACAGGTGGAGCTGAGAGAGGACCTCACTCCTCCAAGTCTGACGACCACCCCTGCCACAGCACACATGGGGAGGGCAGGAGAAAGATGACTAGCCCAGGGACACACAGGGAATTGGGAACAGAGTCAACACTTGAACCCAGGTCCCCAGTATTCCCTGTAGGCCAGACTTTCTCAAAGTGGGTTCCAGGAAACACTAGTCCCAGTGAGATGCTCAATGGAAGAACACGTCCCCTGGTCAAATAAGTTTGGGAACGCTGCATACTAACTCTTGCTTCTGGAAAGTCATAATGCATACCAAAAGCTCTGAGAAGCTGTGCAGTCAAGAAGTTCACTTTATCTATCCCACCACTTCCTAAACTTATTTGGCCATAGAATCATTTTATCAGGGAACATACTTTAGGAACCGTTACTCTAGCATAACCAGCTTTACCTATGGAGTAAACTATCCACAGGAACAAAGGAAGGAACCTAAACACTACAGAACAGAAGCCAGACCCAGGCCACAAACTCAGAGCAAGTTCACCTGAAACATGCTGGTGAGAACCACCCAGGGTCCAGTGTGCAGCCCTCTGTCGCCCTGTTTGTTTGTCAATAGTATGTAGCTCTCCAAGCACCTCTTGTCTTCAGGGATCACTCACCCTCCTGAAATGAGGCAGCTCAAGAAAAGGAAGCTGTGACTCTCGCTCTCCTTGCCTGTCAGCAGGTATGGACCTGCATCTCCTCCTCCTCTCCCCTCTCCTGGATCCCCAGGACTCCTCACACCTTCCCTCCCTCTGATGCTGACCCAGTTCTATCATCACAGCACCCACTCACATAAGTTCATTTTCTTCTGAGACACAGCTCTGATCCTATCACTTTCCTGCTAAAACCCTCTGATGGCTCTAAGGCTATAGCCTTGGACAAGGTAGGGCTAAGCCTCTTAGCTTGGCAACAAGGCCCTTCAGTCTCAGCTCTACTCTCCTTCTCGTTCCTATAAACTGTGCCTATGCCCACACTTTTCCCTTTGCCAGAAATGCTCTTCCCTCTTTCCTCTAACGTCATTGAGAGACTAGGATCTTAAAATCGAAGGCCCAGTCTGGCCTTGTCCTTTTGCTCTCCTCATTCCCACAGAGCTCAGACGGCAGACCCCGTGCGGCAGGAAGGGGGTCTTCAGGGATCAAAAGCCCTAGTCTCTGCCTGGCCGTGCACCTCGGTCTCTGGAGGAACAGAGGCCTCACAGATCAGTCCCTGACATGACTGCCTGCTGACCCAGCTCCAACCTCCCAGGGTGCCCTCAGGTGAGTAGGTACTATGTCCCAGAACCAAGTAAGGGGTCTGCCTGGCCATTGTCTCTACAGAAAAATGTGAGGAGTGTGAACACATTCTATCATCAGAATCATGTGAAGTAATCAGTAAAAATATGGAATCTCAGGCCTCTCCCCTAGAGAACCTGACTCGGTAGATCTTGGGAAGGACCCACGTAAATAACAAGGAGCCCAAGGGATTCTTATTGGGCAAGATGGGCAGAGGGGAGCCGGACTGCCCATCTTCACAAGGCTTGGGTCTTTCATGGAGGGAGCCCTTTCCCACAGGGTCCAGCAGGCCTGGGTTGCTCTAGTCCCCAAGCCTGGGCAAAGCCTTCTGGGAGACCCTGCTGCACAGGGCACTTGTGAAAAACATGAAAAGAAGATCTGTCATTGGGCTCTTCTCACTTCAGAAGGCCCCACGACATCTGCACCCCATCCCCAGCCTGCCCCACCTTTGGTTCTGAAGATGCTGCTAAACATAACTCCATTTTGGGGAACCCAAGAGGCATCTGGACTGTCACCCTACCAAACTTCTCACAACTTCTGAAACCAGCCCAGAGAACAGGAATTCACACTTGGTCTGCCCACCCTCCCTGGAGCAGACACCTGCAGGCTAGAAGCGTCTTAATTTCGCCCCTTCAGCAGTTCCAGAAAGATGGTCCTGAGGTAGAGTTTCCTGGTCAGGAGAAAGGCTGCCTGGGTCCTAGTTCAGCTCTATAAAGTGACTTGTTGGATGATCTTTGGGCGACTACCAGCCACTCTCAGGATACTGGCTTCCACTTGCAAACTGCAGGGATTGGAACTCACATGAACACTTATTTAACCTCACCACCACCGCCACCACCTATGGCCAATCCCCTTCTGCTCCAGAGTTCCTTCAGCAACTGATAACACTGTCTACCCAACTATGGGAGCTGATAACCTGGGTGGTCCATCTTCCATCCCCCTCCTCTTCCTTCAGCCCCCGCATAGGGGTTAACAGCATGTGACCGTCCATCCACGGGAGCCTACTCAACCATCAAGCCAGAGTCTTTTCTGAAGAGTTTGTTTAACGTAAACGTTTTCTGTGGTGTGTCAAGGCCACTTTCAATTCATTTCAATCAATACTTTCTGGACACCTACTGTGTGCCAGGTGGTGTGCCAGGTCAGGGAGGTGGGAGGTGATGGGATGGACAGCACAGTTCCTGACTTCAAGGAGCCCCCTGCTGAGCGTGGCAGGACCCACGTGAAAACCACCCTGGTTCAAGGCTGTCCGAGGGACTTGCTGCCCCAGTGGCTCCACGCAGAGCTTGATCACTGAACAGCCTCTTTCTCACTCCCCTACTCCTCCCTGTGCCCTCTCACAACCCTGCCCTGTCTCCCACACATCTAGGGCACCCTGACCCCCATCTTGTCCTTCTTGCCCAATCTGGCAATTCTTTTCACTGCCTTCTCTCCTTGAAGCTGCCACCGCTCTGAGAACCCCCCCAATTCACACCCCTGAGATGGGTCGGTGCTTGGCAGCTGTGGTGGCCCCAGACCCGGGGCTGAATGCTTTCCTGGGGCCGGCGCTAGCCGGGAGGCCTCCCTGCATGCCTGGCACACCTCCTGCCATGAGGCAGGGGACGTCCTTCGTGGCACACCTGGCTTTGCCCTAATTAGAAAGTCCAAAGAGCTCAGACTCCAAGAGGGCAGTGACCAGCTCTGCCTAGAACCACACAGACCTGCCAGCAGGTCTCAGAGCCACCGCGGGGGCCTCGGGAGAGGCGTGGGGGAGGAAGCAGAGGGCTGAGGCTTCCTGATGGTCCTCGGGCCGAGCCAAGGCCCCCTTGCTGTGCAGCGCGTGGCGCGTGCTATCACAAGCCCTCGGCCCTGCTGGGCCAGCTTGTGTGTTTTCTTGGCTCCAAGAGCTGGGAAGCAGGGTTACGTAAGCAGATGAGCAGATGTGAGCCTGTCCTCGGCTCCCCCCACTAAAGGCCTGCCACGTGGGCCTCTCAGCTGGGAGTCTAGGTCACAGCCTTGCATGTAAGTCGCTCAATAACTTCAATGTGTGAACTCAACTCAGACAGATTCCACTGCTCCCTCGCCCAGCATGGCAAACCCAACACACATATGCCCCTCCATCAAAAGTCCTGTGAATCCAGAGCCAGCCCAGCACAGACTCCCTGCCTCACTTCCATGCTGGCTGAACCACTCGTTCATTCCTCTAGTCTCAGCCAGAGGCTGGAACATCTAGCCACTGCTTCCCAACTGACCAGCCAATGGGTCAAGACAGTCCCTGGCCTATTGTGGAGTGGTGACAATGTTTCATGAGCCTGAGACAAAATGGTCAAAGATAATGTAAGTGGTCCTTCATTAAGCTCAATGTAATCAATATATCAGAATGCCCATTCTTCCAAGATGAAGTGCTTCTTACTCTTTAAATGTTAAAATCCCCTTTCTTTTATGAAATGATCACAGTGGATTTTGATGCTGGATTTATCTTTTTTAATTCAATTTTTTAAAAAAACCCTTACTTGCAGCCATGGGTCAGGTCTCCAAGTTTTAAAAAACTTTTTTTCTTGAGCAATGAAATTCACTGATCTGGGAACTAGACAACGCCCAGAGCTTTGTGGTTCAACAAGCTGAGATGTTGAAATCTCTTCCTTGGTCAAGCCTCAGACCTAACAGTATGGCATAGCCCCCCTTCAAGCCATCCCTCCCACTGCCCACCCCTCAGCCCCACTACAGTGTTGTTCCTCAGGCTCTTGTGGGTGAGCCGTTTTTCTCTGTACCAGTCTTCCAACGGCCAGATGTATGCTGGAAGCCAAGCCAGGCACTACTAAATCCCCAGGCTTGGGAATGACAGTTGTCTGCAGTGGTCCCACCAACTCATGATGCCCCTTGTAACCCCTTACACTAAAAATGAGAAGCACCATCTACTGCATGGGGCTCATCCCAAATCTTCTCCCCAGTCCTTCAGGGAAGAGAAGCTCTCCAGAATTCTCCAAGGACTTCCTTATCACCAATCCAACAGCTGCCTGGCCTCAGCTCAAACATCACCTCCCCTAGGAAGCCTTCTCAGACCACTCAAGGTTGGTTCTTACTTTTCCTCCGCCTTCTTTAAACACTCATAGCACCACATCCATTCAACCATGCACCTGGTTAGCACACACCACGTGCCAGTTGGTGCCAGGCATGCAGCAGTGGGGTTGGGTTAAGAAGAGGTGTTTGCTCTTGGCAGGGGGGAGACCAGCAAAACAAACAATGATGGTGAGGGTGACTGGTGAGAACAGCTGAAATGGCACAAAGGAAGGGGAGTCAACTCCGGGGCCAGGGAACAGAGTCAAGAAAAGCTTTGCAGAGAAGCAGCTGACTCCACTGGGCCCCTCAGCTCCTCTCTGGGAGAAGAGATGTGAGTGTCCACTTGGCTGCCATGGACACGGAGTACGCCAACAAATCTGAGCTGAGTGAACGGTGCACAGCTATTCTCCCTGCCACCAACACAAGCAACCAAGAGGATTTCAATAAACCTCGAGAAAACCTGATGGAGGAGCACAGGACAGAGAGCCACCAGATGGGACTGCTCAAGGCTCACGTTAACCATGTCTTATTGGGTTTTAAAATCTAAATCACAAAGGCTTCAAAAGTACTGGAAATGATTTATTTCTTAAACCAGATGTTCAGGGTATTTTTCTTTATACCTTTCGGTATATCTTTAAAATTGGACAATAAATATTTAAAAATATAACCCAAGGACAACAATTGTGACCCCTCCTTCATCCCTTTCTCAATAAAGAAGTGCCTTCCAAAATAAAGACTTCAAAACATACAACTCCGTGACCAGAAAACAGGAATAATCTATTCCAAAGGCTGACTTGATATGTCTTGGGTACAGTGCGTGCAGAGTACAATTTCAACACCCACTGTTCTTTCTGCCAACTCACCATCCAAGCCACTGTTAGACCCTGAGGGGAAAAACTTTTTCAACAGGAAGCAGAGCACATTTGTGGTCTCAGAACCCTGCATTTGGGGGCACAGAGAAAAACAAAGTATTTGCTCAAAAAATAAAAGAGCCTGCCAGAGGAAGGCTGCAGAGCAGAGCCCAGGTGGCCAAGGGGAAGCTGGACCAATCAGGCATAGTGGGGCCAGCTGCTCCTCTGTCCATCTCTGTGCTGAGGCACGGCCCTGCCATGTGCCTGGACTGCCCCACTGTGTAGGTCTTCCAAAATATGACCTGCAAGTGACCCGGCGAGGAATGAACCTCAGGGGAACTGCCTTTTCTTGTGCACTGCTCTCGCTCCCATTAAATTCTCACCCAGCCTTCAAACAAGGGCCAAGCACCCTCACTCGCTTTATTGCATTTGCTTTCAAGATACTGTTGAGGTTTCCACCTATTGCAGAGGTTCTCAAATTGTGGAGTACACAAAGAATTATCTGGGGAAGCGTGTAAAACTGCAGGTTCTTGGATCCTCCTCCCCAGAGCTTTTGATGTGCTAAGTCTGGGGCTGGGGTCCCGGACTCTGCCTTTTTACAAGTACTCTATGTAGCTTTAATGCAGGTCCCTAGAGTATATTTTGAGAAACGCTGGTTTACAGGCTCACCTGTTCACCACCACCTCCCTCCCACCCCCATGAAGCTCTTTAAGAGTGAGGTACCAAGAAAAACAACTTACTGTGTATGGCTGCTCTCTGACGATGTTTCACTTTTGGCTTTTGCAAAGGGACAGATGTAATAGCTATTCTGGGCTGCAGCGCTTGAATAATCTACATTTTAACTCTTCCCGAATCTTAACTTTTTAAGCCACATTTTCTCTTTCTCTTGTTTTAATTTATTTATGTTGACCCTTTTTATGGTGTGTATTCTTATAAGTTACCTCAAAAACCTTTGTGAAGTAGGTAAGGGAACAGTCCTTCAAAGTTCAAAGTTTGAACTTCAAAGCTTTCCCCAACTCCCTCAGGCCAACTGGTCCCTTCTCCAGATGCCTACAAACACCCTTTACGTACCAACATCACAACCTTCACAAGCACGCATCCAAGCCGCCCCCCAGGGGGAGGGTGCCAGTCTACCTCCCTGCTTCTTCCAGCAGACCCTCGTCTCCTTGAGGGCAGGAGTTGTACACCATTCCTTTTTGTACTTCGGACAGTTTCTGGCACAACAGGCTGCACAAATGTGTGGTGACCCCACAGCACTTATTCAACTACGAGGTAAGAACGTGAACTAGCAGAATAGGGAACCATCTTGCCTACGTGATGCTTGAGAATCTAGATTGCTGTCCTAAGTACACTACTACACCCAAGGTGACCAAGGGCAAGAACACTCTCCTTTCCGGGCTCCAAAGATGCCTTTGGTTTCCAGGTATAGCACCTGATTCATGATCTACAGGCACATCCCCTGCCCTCAATTTTAAGTAAGTTTCCTCCAGATTCTAGACCTATAATTTGAGACTGTGTGGCAGTGGACAGCCTAACCTCCTAATGAAAATGTTGCTATTTCCTCACCTAAACTTCACACGGCCACAGCAAACAGGCATTTCACCAAATACCACTTGTTCCTTGAGAGAATAACCCCAAATCTCCAAGTCTAATATGGGTCATTAAGATCACCAGAAAAGCCTTGGGTGGTCACTCAGTCCAGGATCCTGTTAGCAAGGGTACCAAGGCCTAAACCTAAGGGAGCAAAGTCAAGGTCAGATTCCATCACCTCGAAGGGTCAGGATCCACCCTGAAACAGACCCGTGGATAATCCTGGCAGACCAGGGCTGGAGGGACCTCGAGAATTATATTTCAGCCCCAGCGTTACACATAAGGGAAACTGAAGGCCAGAGAGACTAACAGGCTTCCTCAAGGACACTCTTGGATTTGCAAAAAAGCCGTCCTTATCTTTTCCTTATTAATCCTTTAGGGTTCTGATGTTCATGGATGCATCTACACAGCAGACAACAGATGACAGCTCACGTGCCCCTCTACTCTCCCTCCACTGCGCCCATGGGGATTCTGTCTCAGAATCCTAGGGTTCAGAATCCGTGGGGATTCCAGTAAGCCACCAACTGATCCAAGGAGCCTAAAAGTGAACCTGATGTGACATCACTGATCTAAACCCTTCTCAAGTGCATTTCTATACATACATGGTCATGGCTCAGAATTCAAGGGGGCAGTAGAAACAAGGATAGAGCGCTGGGAAACCCAGGGAGACCCCAGAACTCGGGGCATAACAGTACATGTCTGTCCTGGGGTGATCCAAGGTTTCCACCAGCAGTGGAACCACAGAGATGCAAGGCCTGAGGTCAAGAAGCAGTGCCCAGGGATCAAGGCTTTTAAAGCCCAGTAAACAGGGGAAAAACTGTTTGTCCTCTGGGGAAAAACTGTCCCAGGAGGAATTTCTGCTTTGTTTGGTTCCGGCCCAAACGCAGATTTCCTCCTCACCCAGCACTTCTCCTGACTGGCTGCCCTCCCTCCACTGGAATTTGTGAAAACTGCGCCTACCCACAGTTATCACTACCAGGAAAGGCTCGGGAGGCCAACTTGCCTGGAAATTAGCCCCAGGATGATAGCGCTGTATATCTCGCCCCTTAGAACTAGAGCACTTCTGGAAAGGATGATTTGAGCTTCTCAGGAAGGATTAGATGATACAGGCCTGGGTGTTATTTTAAGACCTTCCTCTGCAGGCTGAGGCAGCCTCCCAGTCCCCTCCGAGTCCTGCACTCTCTGCCTGGGGTCAGTCACCAGCAGGTAGGCCCTGGGCCTGCCAGGCCCAGGATGGCCAGAGCCACATTTACCTCCATTCCTTTCCTGATTACTTTCCCCTCCTCAGGATGCTGCGGGAGAACACTTTGCTCTGTACCTTCTTAGGCCATTTGTTAGAAACGATGTAGAAATTGGACACACAGTTCTATAGGAACCAAATGCAATTTTCAAGGGAAGCAGCATGGTAGGAAAGGTCACAGACCAGGATTCAAATCCCGGCTCCACCTCTGAAAAGCCACAGGCACGTTTCATAACCTCTAAACCTTGTCTGTAATACAGCACAGTGCCTAACACACAGTAGGTCTACAACATGTATTTGCTGAGTAAATATATGAATAAATACTTGCGTGCGGGCCTTACACTCTAAGAGGCAAAGTCATTCTTAATAGAATTTAATAGAGGCTAAAAGTCATAAGACAGACTGCTGAGGAGAATCAGCAGAGTTAAATTATACAGTTTAATGATACAGTTAAATTATACGTGCTCTTCAATTTTCTTTTACTACAAGGACATTCTTGGGACAACTGACAAAATCTTCATAAGGTCTGTAGATGAGATAATAGAAAATTTTCAATGTTGATTTCCTGATTTGATCATTATACCATGGTTATATAAAAAATCCTTGTTTTTAGGGGTAAAGGGGCATGATTTGGCATATCACACAGGCACAACCATGGAGAGAGAGAAGAAAAAGCAAATATAGTAAAATGTTAACATTTGGGGAATTTAGGGGGATCCAGAGGATATCCAGAAACTCTTTGTATAATTCTAGCAACTTTTCTGTAAGTTTGCAGTTATGTCAAATTTTTAAAAATTGAAAAAAAAGAAAAAGCAGATCTGGGTTAAAAAAAATAGAATCAAAATGAGCTATAAAAAATACCATTTACATAAGTTAAAAATACATATATACATATACTGTATGATCCATTTATATGGCCTTCTCAAAAAGACAAAACAACAGTAATGATCAGTGGTTAACAGGGGTGAAGGGTGAGAGGAAAATGTGACTACAGGGGGATTTTGGGGGGTGACAGAACTATTCTGCATCTGGATCATGGCGGTAGTTTTATATATATGTATATATACACACATATATATAAATTCATAGAACTATAAACCAAAAAAGGGCCAATTTTATTGTATGTTAATCTAAAAAATTGAATTTAAATTAAAAATTGCATATATATGAAGCAGTGGCTCCCATTTAGCAAGAGCAAAAACAGATACACATTAAACACTTTAGAATCGCTGCCCATGGTGGGGTTGGGAAATGGAAGTAGGAATGAGGATAAAATAAAACAAGCAAATAAGGCAAGAGAGTCCTTGATGATAATAGGCATGAAATAAGAAGTTGGATGTCTGGATGGAAAGGAAGAAAAGAAGGAAGAAAGGACACAAGGAAATAAATAGGAGAGTGATGGAGGCTGGAGCTGGATGTGTCCTTCCAGGGCTGTACAAGGGAGAAAGGAACCCTGACCGCTGGACCAGACCAAGGTCCCTGATGGAGTTCTGCAACACTGTGGGGATGCGTTCATCAGCCTGACAGCCTGGCACCATCCAACGTTAGAGTACAACTCACCTCCCTGCTGTGACTTCTGACTTAGCAGCTGCCTGATTATACTATGGCTTCCCTTACAGTGCTGCCAGCAGCCAGAGAATTCTAAGCCACCTGACAGTTACAATCTTGCAGTAGTGCAGAGATTTAGCATTCCAGCATGTAAATAAGTTTTATTACTGAGTCAGCTGACCCTCTGATCAGTTTTGGAGCCCTGACTGCATTTCTGGATCTGCAATGCTGGTTCCAGGTACATCCTTCTCTCTCCCACTAGAACCAGACCTTGGACTGTGGAAAGCCTGCTGCCCTATAGGCCACCTGGGCAGTCAGCCAGCCATGCACTCCTAGCAATACCTCTCTGGCATCAAGACCTCTTTAAATGCAGCCAGTTCCAATTTCTTCCTCTAAGAAGTGGAGATAATAATGTGTTCTCTTTACATGGTAAATGAGATAACACATATACATTCCTATCACAGCTTAGCACTAACAGATGTTCAATAAGCATTATGTCGTACTAAGAGATGTTCAATAAATATTACTCCGCCTTCTCCCGACTCCCTAGAACTTCAAAGCCTACAGATTATTACAACTCTATAATCACAAGCAGCTAAAATTTCACATTTCTATTCTAAGCCACCAGCATAAGTGATATATTTGAAAAAAGAGTCCGGGACCTCAAAGGGTCCTGTGGGTATGATACAAGGCTTCTTACAACATATGAGGGTTGAACAGTGATTCTGTTCATCTTTTACTGTCAGGGACAAGTACTAAAATGTTAAAGAACCAGCTTAGAAAAGAATACAGGGCTTTCCTGGTGGCGCAGTGGTTAGGAATCTGCTTGCCAACACAGGGGACACGGGTTCTAGCCCTGGTCCGGGAAGATCCCACATGCCGCGAAGCAACTAAGCCCATGCGCCATAACTACTGAGCCTGCGCTCTAGAACCCGTGGGCCACAACTACTGAAGCCCGCACGCTTAGAGCCCGTGCTCCACAACAAGAGAAGCTACCGCAATGAGAAGCCTGCACACCACAACGAAGAGTAGCCCCTGCTCACCGCAACTAGAGAAAGCCCATGCGCAGAAACGAAGACCCAACGCAGCCAAAAATAAATAAATTTTTTTTTAAAAAAGAAAAGAATACAAAAGAAAATTTTTACAATCTTGGGATGATGAAGACCTTCCTAAGTGCAAAACAACCTGAAGTCATAAAGGAAAAGACAGACTTAAATACATAAAACTTTTGTATCATCAAAGAAACCAGAGGTAAAATTAAAAGACACATGACACATGAAGATCATATTTGCAAATGATATATAATAAAGGAGTAATATCCATAATATTAAAAACTCCTAAAAACTTATTTCAAAAACTAATAGAAAAATGGGTAAAACTATTAACAAGTAATTTATAGAAGAAATACGAATGGCCAACTAACACATGAAATTTGCTCAACACCATCAGTAATCAGAGAAACAAACTAAAACAAGATACCACATTTGACCATCATGTTGACAAATGTAAAAAGACTGATAACATCCTGTGTGGGAAACAGGCACCTCTCATACACTGCTGATGAGGCTAAATTGGAGGGCAATTTGACAGTATGTATTAAAATGTTAAAAGTACGTGATCTTTAGATCCCAAATCAATAAGCTAACCTTCCACCTTAAAAAGGGTTTTAAGAAAAAGAAAAGCAAACTACACCCAAAGCTAAAGCAAAACAGAAGGAAGAAGATAATAAAGATTAGAGCAGAAATTAATGAAATAGAGAACAGAAAAATAATAGAGAAAATCCATGAACCCAAAGTTGGTTCTTTGAAAAGATCAACAAAAATGCCATACTTTCGGCTAGACTGACCAAGAAAAAAAAAAGAGAGAAGACCAAATTATCAAAATTGGGAATGAAAGCAGAAATATTCCTAACAACCTTAGAGTAATAAAAAGGATTATAGGGAATACTATGAATAACTGTATGCCAACAAATTAGATGACTTAGATGAAGTAGACAAATTCCTAGGAAGACACAAACTACCAAAACTGACTTAAGAATAAAAAGAAAATCTGAATAGACCTATAACAAATAAAGAAATTGAATCAGTAATCAAAAAGCTTCCCACAAATAAAAGCCCAGGCCCAGATGGTCTCACAAGTGAATTCTACCAGAAATTTAAAGAAGAATTAATACAACCCTCACAAACTCTCCCAAAAACTGAAGAGGAGGGAACACATCCCTACTTATTCTGTGAGGCTGTGTTACCTTGATACCAAATTCAGACAAAGACATCATGAGAAGGATGAGAAGGAAAACTACATATTTATTTGCCAATTATGCCTCAATAAAGCTGGAAAAAATCCCTATAGATCAATGTCTCTTATGAATAAGAATTCTCAACAAAAATATTAGTAAACTGAAGCAAGCAGCATATAAAAAGGATGACACACCACAACCAAGTGGGATTTATCCCAGGGATTCAAGTTTGATTTATACCTGAGAAACACCATATCAATAGAATGACAAATGACAAAAACCACATGATCATCTCAACAGACACAGAAAAGCATTCGACAAAACACATCAACGCCTATTCATGATAAAAAACACTCAACAAACTAGGAACAGAAGGGAACTTCCTCACCTGATAAAGAGCATCTGCAAAAATCCCACTGCTAACATCACACTTAAAGACTGAATGTGAAAGACTGAATGTTTTCCCCCTAAGATCAGAAACAAGACAAGGATGTCCTCTCTTACTGCATCTATTCAACAATGTGCTGGAAGGTCTAACCAGGTCAGTTAGGCAAGAAAAAGAGCTGCTGTGAGAGTTACTGAAAATAATGCATATGTAGTACTTTTCCCACACTTGGCATGTCAGTAAGTGCTGAGTAAGCATTACCTGTTGTGGGAGTGGTTGATGTGATTATTGCTGGAGCCTAGAACCCAAGATTCACAGCAGCTCCCAATGATTGGGTTTTCAAGCTGACCAATTTACTTGTGACTTGGGGCCTAAAAACTGGAATTGCTGGAAGGGTCAGCTGGGTGTGGATTTGTCCAGTAACTGACTCAATCCTGGCTCAGGGTCCACTGACAGTCACCCAGCTCTACACGGCTGGCCCACCTGCGGCCAAGACATTAAGCTGTATTAGGCAGGAGTACAAGGCTACATCAGAATTCCCAGGCAGGAAGAAACTCTGGAGAATATCCAGGCCAACCCCCTCATCTCGTTTTATAGATGCGCAAAGTGAGGCCCAGTGAGAGAACATGACTTCTTTCAGATCACTCAGTAGGTTGGTGTCAAAACTGAACTTCAGGGCTTGGCATCCTGGCTTCCATCACCAGCCCCTGGGTAGAGTAAAGACAGGTGATCTACAGGCCTGTGTCTTAGGTTTTCTAACAACACAGTGGTATAGGCCACTGGGCAGACCAGCCTAAGCCCACCTATGTCCAGCCCTCATTTTTTTTTTTTAACACAGCCCTTTTCTTACCCCCTGAGACTCCACCAAATATCCAATGCTCCCTCCAGCTCCTCTCTCCGACCACTCAGCTACATATAATCTATGATGGCCTCTCCCCAGGACACCGACGAACAATGGCCACCTGGAGAAGGGAAGGCTCTGGACGACCACAGAATCCTGGCATGCCTAAGACACGGCAACCTGCACTCCAAGTTCCCAGTGTTGTGGATTCAACAAGAGGCTTCTCCTTGTGGCCTGGGGTCTGTTCAGATCAGCCAGGCCAATATCTCTACCAAACTATGGCTCCAGGCTAAACCCTGTCCCTAAACTGTGGTTACAGTCTCAGACCTCTTCCTCCTCCTCTTCACTGCCCCAGGGCAGCGGGAAAAAACTCCATTTGAAAAAACTTCTACCCTGCAGTCTACTGCAGTGTTGAATGTATGCCTTTGCTGCCCAAGGGGATGCATTGATCAAAAGACAAAGTACTGCCATTACCAAGTACCTCATCTCATCCAATCCTCTTATCAAACCTCTGAGGTAGGAATTATCTCTCCACTTTACACAGGAAGGAATTCTTGCCCTGGGTCCCCCAGGAACAAGATGCGTGACAGCAGCTCTGGCCCAGTTCCAAATGGACCCCTGAGAGTACCCTGTTAAGTCACAGCTGATTGCTGAGGAATGCAGCAGAAGACAGGACACATGGAGGGGCTACAAGATGAATGGAGCAGCTGTCACAGGTTGAATGCACTCCATCTACTGAGTCTGTAAACCTTTGGTCACTGAAATCACTAGCTCTAAAGCCATTCCTACATTTATGCAAGTAGCAGGCTCCTGTTTGTCTACAAAAGAGGCATGTGCATGGGAGGTGGCTACAGGGACAGAAACGGCAATTCATGTTTGCAGACCTTGGGCTACTGATCAACTTACTTATACCCAATATAATTTAAAGGCCTTTCTTCATTTGGGCCCCATGTCTGGATCCCATAAACCAGGGCTGTCAGATCAGAGTTCGTCCACATGGGGTAAATGGTCAGGTGCCCAGGCTAACCCATTAGAGTCAAACATGGGTTCTGCATGCAGTGTTTCCAGCAACCAACCTGCGAAGTTTTAGATCAACAACATTTTAAAGCCAGGCTTTTAAAGCTAGGATCTGTCCACAGTCTACAGGTTTGACTCCACAAATAAAGGAAGAAGGAAAGGTCCTTATGCTGTGTAAATCAACATTTTGGGCAAAGGTGTGTGAAGTGTAGAAAGAGCCACCAGTAAGGCTCCTTTGTGGATACCCAGTAACCTCAGCAGGAACTGCCCAGAAGCAATGGCTTGTAGGAAAAGCCTCATGTCCAGAGCAGGTGCAGTGTCCTACACAGGGAACTTCACACACACTCACACACAGAGAGCTGAGAGTATAAGGGTGAGACTCCAGATAAATCTGACTCTCTCTTGGAAACCACACTCTTTAAAAGCCTATATCCCTGGCCCTGGAATTTACAATTTAGGGCCTGTGGATTATTCCAGTCCTCCAGGAAAGCAAAGTGGCAGTGTGAACCAGTGTCCTAAAGATGACCATATCCTCTGGCCTGGAAATTCCCCTCTAGGAATTTATCCCCAGGAAATAATTCAACTGAAGCAAGGAGCTACATGCAGCAAAGATGTTCAAGATGATCTGTGATGGTGAAACGTGATGTTGAATGCTAAGGGAATGGCCATAAGGATTTTAGACAGCAGCTACTAAAGATAATTCTGATAATTATAAGCAACATAACAGTTTATAAGATAATGTTGAACAAATATAGCAGAAGGCAAAATAGTTCACACTATGGTTGCAACAGTGTAAAACATGTATGCATTTGGAAAGTAATGGCAAGTTTTGTTACCGTGATAGATGCATGTTTTGTACAATGGTAGGGAGTAAAATGATACATTTTTAAACATTTAATGTGGTGACATTGCATTTTCAATCGAAAACGGAAGAAGAAGAAGAAATCCTACAAAGCAAATGCCAAAATCTTCACAAATAAGAACTATTAGTACTACCAATAAAAGACAACATATATTTGGAGCTTATTCTGTGTTAGGCACTGTTTCAGGCCCTCTTGTGCCTATTAACTTCACAACATCTATGAGGTACTTTTATTATCCTCATTTTACAGGTGAGAGCAGTGAGGCACGGGGAGGATAACAACTTTCCCAAATCACACAGCTAGTCAGCATGACAGAAAGAAACAATACCCACGCCATTTCAAAGGTCACCCACCTAAAAATCTTTATGCCTACTTAAACAGAGATGACAAAATCTTCAGCAGAAGCCTCACCACAAGACCCCTGAAATGGGTAGTGGGTAATGAGCCTCACAGGAACTCTCAGAGGGCTTTCACGTTGCAGATATGACTAGGATTTGCCTCCACCCCAGCCTAGACTCCAGGAGGAACAAGAGGAAGGGCACTAAAGACCAACAGGTTGAGCATGACTCAAACTTCAGAGAGGGGAGAAGGGACCAAGGCAGTCGGGGTTTGCCCGAAATGATATAATGAGCTAGAACCAGAATTCAGAATCCTCGCTCCAGAGGCCCTCGAGGCTCGCCCCCATGCTCCGCAGACCACAAGCACCTCCTCTGATCTCTTCCCTTCTCCTTCCTCCCTTTGGTCCCTCAGTCTAGCTATCCTCGGCCTTCCCTCGTCCAGCACGGTCCCAGCTACACCATCTTCTCTCTCTTTTATCATCTTTCCTTCACACCGCCTCTACTTCCTGTCCTCTCCTGCCCTGCCGGCAACTGCATGCAACAGCTGGGACTTCGGTTATGGCAGTCTCCCCATGTAACAGCAACTAGAGGAAATGACAGGCAGTAGACCCCTGCCCCTCCCAACCAGGGAGACTGTTCAAACATGCTGAGAGACAGGGATGCTAAAAATCAGTGCTTGGAACAAAGGCCCTTCATTTTGCCTCTGGCCCTGGCCCAGACCACCCATCCAGCTCCCTGTACCTCCTTAGTGCCCTGGGAACACCCACGCTTCGTCCTCTCTTTGCCAGGATCTGTCCACCGCTGAGGGCCTCCCCGAGAGTGGGGGCCAGCCCTTGCTCATGTCTGTCTCCTATGCTTCATAGAGTGTAGTTACCAAGAAAAGTTTGTTGAATGAGCAAATGAGTCCCCATTCATCCTCTTCCTCGGGGGCGGGTGCCCTTCTGACTTTGGAGGGAAGATTCAAGTCTACCCTTTCTCAGCCAGGGGGGGAACCTGCCCAGGCTGCCTGAAGCGATCATCTGAATGACAGGAGCTACCTAACACCTCCACACCGAGTGTCTGAGCTCCTATATTGCAAATACCAGTTTCCCTAGGTCCACCCTAACTGGGAGCCCTTTCCTGTTTTTTCAAGCTGGTGGTGTCCTGAACACAACGACAGCCCTGCAGTTCAGTTTCAGGAACGTCAAAGGCAAAAGGACATTATGCAAAACAGGAAGAAATTTTTAAAGAAATGTTTAAAGGCATTTTCAGAATGCAACCTGTCATGAGGCCAGGTAGTTACTGAAACCCCTGCCAGGGCCCCTCCCCAGGACCTGGAGACCCACGTGGTGAGGCAGGAAGGAGCCTGACCTCACACCCTACTGGTCACGCTGGTCTGACATACCCTGCCCCTTCCCTCAGTGCAGCCTCCCCCTTGACCCACGGGCTCTGGGCCAGTGAACCTCGGCAGAGTCCCAAATCCAAAGTGTCCCTCAGAAGAGGAGAATTTAGCTCCAGTGAGGACATTCAAAGTGGCATAACTTCAAAATAGGCGCCTTGTGAAGAGCCTGAGTGCCAGCTCTGCTGGTCTCTGAGGCTTCTCCTGAAAGGAATTCCCAGAAACCTACAGGTTCTCACCTCCTGGCCCTTCTCCAGATCTCCAGACCCTCTGGAGGTAGGAGAACTGTGCTGTATGTTTCAGAACCTGGTTTGCTAGCTTGTTCCCACACCTCCTGTGGACACGGTCACATGTCAGTCACGTCACCAGCACTGGGTGAGCACTGGTGCTCACCCAGCACCATGGCCCCAGGGCCACGGTGCACGTAAGCCCGGCCCAGGGACTTGGCTGCTAAGGAGACAAACGGAGCAATTCCTGAGGAAGCTGAGTCCTGGGGCATCACCCCCGCTGCACGGTCCGTCCTGCAGCCTGGCCCTCTGCCCCTGCCCCAAGCGCTTCCTGTACCTAGTTTTTAATCAGAATTCTAGACACATCTTTTATTCAGCAATAATGTGCATCTGCCACCACTAAGCAAACCTGAAATTTTCAATGAGTCTATCCTTTAGTAAGACTGGTTTAAAAACCAAGCCCTTCTCAAAAAGCATTCATCCCTTTTCTTCCTTTTTAAAAAACTCTACTATGGAAACAATCCAAAAAGTACCTAAAGCTTTAGGCATGAGCCTCACTGGACCACTAAGAAAAAAACAAAAACTGTATGTGTTTGGCAACAGTTGAATAATAAAAGTTATACCCTTTGTTGTTTTTAAAGGTGTAGGACCAAGCCTGTGACAGAATCTTAAGGGAAAAATCCTGGACACCAGGCTATCTATATCTATATCTATCTATACCAATCTATCTATCCATCTATAAAGATATCAACTAAATTCTGAAACATGTTCAAGAAAAAAGACTAGCAGGAAATTTGCCAACATGCGTCCTCTAGGTGATAGGAATATAGATGTGCTTTTCAACCTCTTTTAACTTCTCAAATGGTTTTCAATGAGCCTGCATCACTTTTTACAAAAAGGAGGAAGAGATTACCCGCTCCTCAAAAAAACAGGCAAAAGCAAAGACCCACAACCCTGGCCTCCGGCATCCCAGGGAGACAAATCCTCCTCCTCTCTCTCAGGGCTTTGTGAGGGGCTTGGAGAGGCGGCAGGGAGAAAGAGAAGCAGCTACATTACACACCCAGACCAGACACTAAAATCACTGCCAAAGAATTCAGCAACAGCCAATAATACAGCCCCTGGCCTTCATTTGTGCAAGGAAGGGACGGGCTGAGCCAGGCTGGAAAGTAGAACCTGAAACACTGAGAGTGTGACTCAGCCCTTCTGCCTCCTAAGGACGAATCCCCTTAGGCCACGTTCTCCCAGAACCAGCTCCCCACCAGACCCTGTCCCCTACCCCCAAGCCACCACAACCTTCCAACCTGGAGGTCTCTGACCTTTAGAAAAGGATCCAAGATCTCTCCCCCAAGCCGGCGACCTGCGTAGGCCCAGGTAAACACAGAGGGCCTCACAACTGAGGCTTTTGCAATCACAGCCACAGTCTGGCTTTCAGGATCCCTCGCCAAGTTAAGGGACAGGAGGGACCCTGTGGAGATCACCGAATCCAATCTCATGCTTTGTGAACTCCCCAGGAGTCAGGGTCTGGCTTACAGTGACCTCATCACCTGGGCCACATGGGTAGTACCAGAGGCAAAGGTAAAAGGGCCACAGCGGAGGCCCTCAAGGGAGTTAGCTGCGAGGGAGGACTATCTGTCCTAAAACAACTGGACTGCTGCTTAACCAGATAAGAATAACTGGAATTTCCAGGTGGACATGGATTCAAGCAGAATTTCAGTCTCTGCTTCTTATCAAGTACAGGCAAGGAACACTGAGAAGGGAATAAGGCATAGGAGGCACTGGGTAAACAGTTAGTGAAGAAATCACCAGGTTTGGCTTGGCCACAGGATGCCTGGGCCCCTTTCACACGCATCCAGAGCCCAGCTGAGCCCGAAGGATATGAGCCTCCTGGCCCTGCCCCCAAAGTCTGGAAGGTCCCCAGGGTGGAATCCACGGAAGGGCTGGGACTACCTGGCCATTAACTGTCCCGTCTTTCCCAAACCATAAATTAGTCTAGCCCCAGCCTGGAAACCCCTACTCTGCTGCTATCCAAAGACCGTAATACCCAACCATATGGCTGCTGATGTATCCTTATAGTCATTATAAAGCAGCAAGTTAAAGATTACCCACAGAGCTAATGCACGGCTGCAGAAATTAGAGGAACATTTTCACACAATCAGATAAAACCGGGACTGGAGAACTTTAATACCAACTCTGGGTTTCTGAATAAGGGAAAGAAAGAAGGAAGAAAGGAAGGAAAGGGGATGGCTAGGGAGGCAGAGACTAAACATACACGCACACACTCTGGCTTCCCTAAATGACATCGGTATGGTTTAATTATGCCTCCTCTGCCTAAATTGTGAGTTCCAAAAGAGAAGGCATTTTGTCATCTCCCTCTCTGTAGCTCTAGCGCCCAGCCTAGGACAGGCATATTGTTGAATCCAGGAAAGCTGTCACCTCATCAGACATCTCAGATGGACCCACAGACACACCTAGCAGGGATCTTCCCAAACTCAGTGCCACATTAGGCCGCCCTGAGCCTCTGCACTAAGTGTCTACTGGGCAATAACTTTAAGGAAAAGCATTAGACTGGGAAGCAGAAGACCTGGTTTTTCCAGCCCCAGCTGGCTACTGCCTGGCTGTATGGCCTGAGGCAAGACCCTTCCCCTCTAACACAATGTGGGATGGGGGCCAGGGTACTGCAGAGACCCATCTTGGGATGCTGTGGTTCCAAGATGCTGCAGTTTGAGCCCAATCTCACACGTGGCTCTTGCAACCTGTAACCCAAGGAACTTGCACCTGGTTCATCAGGTGGAGGCCCCCGTGCTTGCTCAGAGTCTGGGACGAATTACAACAGGCAGGAGACACTTCTGCGACCATCAGGCTGAGTGGGAAAAAGTGAGCCAAATAGTCATGGAGGGTATTTCTCTACCTCAGACTGTTAGACAAGAAGGCATGTCTGTGTGTAGATCAAGAAATTATTTTCCCCAGGAAAAGCAACAGGACAAAACTGGTTTAAAACACTAGTTACCTAACCTTCCGAAGTTTAAAGATCTGGACACAGGGGAGGCTCCTGGTGCCTCCCCAACTCCCAGGATGAGGCTCCACCACAAGCCAGAAGGTGATGAGGCTCTAGGACTCATCCCAAAGAAGAGAGAGAGAGCCCTTTCCGGAGCTGAGGCCAAGACAGATGTCCTCAAAGTACACTATGTCCCAGGCAGCGTGCTTGTGTCCACATGTGTGCATATGGGGGAAGGGGGAGAAGCGGGAACAGTGTGCTGGTGGAGAAACACCTGACAGCCGAGAGCCCGGCAGACACCCAGCAAGTGCTCTGTCTTGCCAAGGGTACAAACCACGGCAGAGGCTCGGCTGACACCCCCCATGAACCTGGGGAAAACGGCTCACGGATAAGTGCTCTCCCAGGGCCCTGGCTACCTGTGGCTGTTTGCTGGCCCTGGTGCCCATGACTCTCTGGTGCCCACCTCTAGATCAGAGTCCTTTTCTGAACAAAGGAAGAGGCTCTCTTCAAAGCATAGCTGGGCAAGAGGGGCCTCGGGTTTAGGCAGTCTTACACTCATCACCGCCCGCCTCCCACGCACAGACTGTACCAACTGTCCAGGTCAGCCCAGCCTCCCCTAACCAGTCCTACCTGAGGTACTGCCCCCGCCCCGCCCCCAGCCAGCCCCTCTCTGGGCGGGCAGCGCCAGTGCTAGTCAAGTCACGTGGAGCTGCCGCCAAATCTAAGCAGAGATAAACATTCATTCCGGGAAAAGTAACTCAACGCAAGGCCGCTGCTCCTCCCAGGGTGACTACATCTCAGGCAAACACCCAGGCTGCCAGAAAAGGGAGCCTCACTGCCATGGTCAGTGAAATGCTGCACAGCCCAAGGGCCAAGACGACGGCGCCTACAGACCTGGACTCCCCAGGAAAACTCCCTGGGGAACTTGCAGGAATCCTCAGGAAAGACCCACCTTTCCCCTGCAGCCCTCACTCCTGAAAGTCTCACATCAACCCAGCAGGTGTCCCGGGGCAGAGCCTACTACGGCTCCAAACACTGCAACCTGCCCTAATGCACAGTGTAGACACAGGCAGGATTCAAACCCAAGTCTATCTGAAGGCTATCCTGAGGCTCTAACAACCCAGGACAGATCCAACAGTGACCCGTCAGCAGCCCAGTCTGGTGCCTGGCTCCTGCAGGGAAGGGCATGCCCGTTACCCATCACCTACCAGCCCGGAGGGATCACAGCATCTGGCATAGACCCTTGGACATCAGAAAGCAGAGCCCAGTTGTGGAAAGGAACTGCAAGTAGTGAAAAGGCCACAGCTTTAAACCCCACGGATGCTTTCTCCCACCAACCTCAAAACCACCATGCAATGGCTTTGGCTGACACCTGCCCAGCTGAACAGATGGGCTTGACTCCCCCAGCCCACACACTCCCCGGGAGACTTTCAGCTTTCTCAAGGCTCTCTTCTAACCGGGAGCCTCCACTTAGAGAGCACCCAACCCTCAAACCCAAGGGCTCAATAAAAGTGAAGAAAAACACTCCACCCTCACCTTCCGGGGCTACCTCCGCAGCAGCCGAAACGTCACGGTCCCATGCATGTCACACAAAGGCGGACAAGCTACCGAAAGCCCAGGGCCTCTCCCCTCGCCCTCCAAAACTGTGTCTCTCAGGAAGTCTGTTGACGCCGCCAGTTCAGAGTCAACGCAGAAACAGCAATAACTCGTCACCCAGTCACCGGGCAACACCAAGGTGGGTCACCACCGCCTCTCATGATTCATTGAGAAGATCCTACACCTCAAACACCAATCTAATGAACTTTGGGGTACTTTCCTTTAATTTGCTAATTAATTTCTCTTTCCTTCTACATAATATCCAGGCAACAATTAAAAACAAAAGATCAAAATCTGGCCTCTCTGGGGTCTGAGAAGTCACCAACCCTCTGCCTCCTTCTCTGCTGTTCACAGCCATCTCCAGGGTCTGAGAAAATGAAACTTCAAGTCCCAGGTCCTATTTGCCATGTACTTAACATACACAATCTCATTTAGTCCTGAAAATAACTCTGTGAGTTAAGCATGGACAACCCCATTTTACACAAGAGAAAGAGACTCTGAGGAACTCTGTAACATGCCTGAGGTCAGACACTTAGCAGCATGGCAAAGATTCCATTTCATTTTATAGGACCAGTCTGCTTCCCAGACTAACCATCAAGTCCAAAAGAATTCAAGTTTCTGCTTAAAAAAAAAAACAAAAAAAGTCCCCTTTATTACCACAATTCATGTCTGACCAATTCCAGGAGCATCCTCCCAAACTTGATATGAAAATATTGAAGTAATTATTGGAGAAATTGAGCAAGAGTGTGTAGGAGGCCTGCTCTGTCTGGGCTCTGTGAAAGAGTGACAGAGTTCCTACTGGCAGGATGCCTGCCCTCCTGCCAGGGCCCCTCACTCAGAACGACATTCTCTACACCCTGGCATTGAAACTAAGCAGCCACCTGTCTGGTAATCTTGGGAACAACCTGTGGCTGCCTTGGGCCTGACTGCCTGTGGATTACAGGTCAAGGGGAGGTCCCGGTGGGCATGGGCTCAGCCTCCTCGTGACATAAGGAATGCAAACCCACCGACCCAAGCTCTCTGCTTGTGCTGAAACAGAGGCTGGAGTCCTGGTTCACATCATCTGGGCAAGATACCTGAGACTCCAGGTTGCTGCTACCAGGAAGGGACAACTTGGTGATAACTGATTATATTTTAGCCCTCCAGCCCCCAAGGTACACACATTATACTGGTACAAATACCCTCGGCCCCTGGGAGGGCCCTGCTCTTGGGAAGCTACAAGGGCAGGAAGCAGGGTAGGAGGGCCCCAGGGCAGGGATCTAGGCAGAGGAGGAACTGAACACAATAGTGACAATTTACTGAGGGCTTACCCTCATTCTTGTAAATGCTTGTTTACACTGTTTGGTCTAATCTTCCAAAACACCCCCCTCAAACAGGTACCACTTATTATTCCCATTTAATAGATGAAAAACCAGAGATTTAGGGACAAGTCACTTGCCCAAAAGCTTAGGAAAAGGGTTAACCCACACTCAGGAGACAGTGGTTCTATGTGAAGACAGGAGATGTGACCTGGGAGGTCTGCTCCCTTCCCTCCTGGAGGCCTCATCATCAGCGTTCCAAACTAGAGAGAGCGCGTTACTCTGAGCTGCCTCGTAGTCCCTACCAGAGTTAGCAGAGTGAAGGCTGCTCCGAGTTCTAAGCAGACTCAAACTCCCAAAACTTCTTGAGGCTTGGGCCAGAGCAGGGAAGTCTCCAGGGCCTTCTCCGGTTCTGGGATCGGGGGTGGGTGGGTGGCGGTGGCTACGGCTTACTTAAACTGTCCCCGACCCAGCCTCCAGCATGAATCCGAAGGGACTCACCTCCCAACCTCTCACCCCATCCAGCCCGGAACCTGTTTGGGATTAGGGGCTCTGATCCGGAATAGGGAGACTGACTGGCTGTCGAGGAAGAGGGCATGGGCGAACGTGCGTGGTACCTTACCGAGCAGCGGGGACTCCTCAGGGCATGCGGGCAGCGACAGTGCTGTGGCGGGGGGCACTGGGGCCGAAGTCAAGTTGCTCCCGGGGCCGGGGCCGGGGCCGGGGCCGGGGCGAGAGTCCGCGTCGGGGTTGGAGGCGCCACCCAAGCGCGGCTTGGAAGAGGTGCTCAAAGGCGGCGGCGGTGCGGCCCCTCGGGGCCGGAGCTCCCCAGAGGGCTGCCCGATGGCGGCAGCGCCGTTAGAGCTGCCCTGCAGCGGCGTGGGGACTCCGACCAGCTGAGGCAGGCGGCTCAGGTCGCGGCCGACCAGGTAGTAGACGAGGGTGACGCCAAGATGCAGCGCGCAGACAGCCACAAGCAGGCGGCAGGCCCGTTGCAGGGACGCGCCCGGCATCGCGGCGCTGCCGCCCAGGAGCGGCTCCCGAAACCTCATCTTCCCGCCGCTGCTTTAAGAGGGGGGGTGGGCTACCGCGGGGAGGGCGGCCCGCCCGCGGGCCGCCGGCCAGACACTGCCAGACGACTGCGACTGGGGGAGGGATCGGGGGAGGAGGCGAGGGAGCGGCGCCAGCGGGCGGGCGGGCGGCGGAACTCAGACTCTGGCCGACTCAGCAGCCCAGCAAGCAAAGTGAGGACGAAGGGCAGGCGCGGACGGGGGCGGGGGCGGGGACGGGGGCGGGGCCGGGGCCGGGGCCGAGGCCGCCAGCGGGGCGAGAGCACGGCAGCCGGTAGGAGCCGCGTTTTTGGGACAGGAGCTGGGGGCGGGGCCGCCTGGGGCGGGGCCGAGCTGCGGGGCGGGGCCTGTGGAGGGTGGGCCGCAGGGGCGGAGCCGTTCGGGGCGGCAGTTGGCAGCCCGCAGCTTTGGAGCTGAGCTGTTGGGCCCTCACGCCGCCTTCCTCCGCAGCCTACCCCGTGGGGCTTCGGTCCCTACTAAGCCGCGCTTCCTCCTCCTCCTCCTCTTCCTCCGAGCTGCCCCCGAGAGGAGCCGCCACTTCCCGCGGTGCTGAAGGGCTGGGTTATGCGCCTGGGCCTGCAGCGCGGCGTCAGAGAGGAGGGTGGAGAACAGAGCAGACTGGTCGTGGTCTTGAGGGGTCGGGGGCCGCGGCGGCTTTCCTGACGGTGGACCTCGGTAGACCTGGGAGGAGGGTCAGGAAGAGGGGCGGAGAAGGGTTGCCCAGGAAACGGCTTCGACGCCCAGCAGGACGTAGGACAGCGGAAGAGGGAGTCTCTGGAATGTTCGGAACCCCCTCCCTTGGCCGAGCTAGGCCCCTCTACCGAGGTGGGGGCCCAGCAACTAGGCGCGGCTCATCGGGCGCCCTGCGGAAAAGTGGACGAGTCTCCACCTCTCTGAGCTCACTGTCCTACAGCCCAGGTTAGGGAATCCCAGAGACCCGCCCAGCTAGGTTTTGGGGATGCGTGGGTGCTTCTTCTAGCGCATCCCACAACATGCACTGCGTGGGAGGGTGTCAAAGAGCCCCAATGGCTCCCACGCCGCCATGCAGGAGATCAGCCAGCTTTATTTACAGTCTGCGCGGGCCTGGACACAATGTCATGAAGTAGGAATTGTTCCCATTTTACAGATAGAATTCAAGGCTCAGGAAGGTTAAGAAGCTTGCTTAGGATCCCACAGGTGGTGAGAGGCAGAGGCAGAATTCTGGCTCTAAAACCTTTATTTACCACTTGTTGATTTGCAAGGAAGGGCTGGAAGTTGTGTGGGTGAGAGGTTTAGGCACTGAAGTCGCTTGGTTCAAATTTGACCCAGAGGCCACTCGTCAGGCCCACCTGGTTGCCTGAGTGAGCAGGGACACCTCATTTCTGAGAAGGACTCATGGAGGCGCTGTCACTTATGTGGACGGGGAAGCTGAGGGCTGTGGCAGCCTACTCTGAAGTGGAGGAAATAACAATGCTACCGTAGACTGAGAGTTTCCTATATACCAGTCAGACTCTACAAGTGTAACTGCTTTACATACATTGCCTCAATCCTAACAACACCATGAAGTGGGCAGTTGTTACTCTCACCATTTCACGGATGAGAAAACTGAGGTTCAGGAGTTGACATGTGGTTGTGATCACACACAATCTACTTTCTTCACCTGGCTTCCTGGACATCAGGCTTTTCTGATCTTCCTCATTTCACTGGCCACTCCTCTGTCTCTTTTCTGGGCTTCTCTCTTCCCTGGTTGTTGAAGGCCCCAGGACATAGTCCATGATGCTCTTTTCTGTCTACACAGAAAAGAGTGTGATTTATATTCAGTAATACCTGTATGCTGATGACTGCAAAATTTTCCATCTCCAGCCCTGACCAACCAACCCATATTCCACTGCCTCTCTTACTGGCATCTCAAACTCAGCACCTACTCCCTACACTCCACTCCCATTCTTACTTACCTCAGAGAATGGCACTGTTGTTCATCCATTTCCCCCAAGCCCCAAACCTAAAAGGTGTCCTCAATGTGCTTTTCTTATTCTTAAATGCCATTTCCAATCCCTCAGCAAGTCTTGTCAGTGCTACCTTCAAATTATCAGAATTAACCACTTGCTAACTCTCCTGTAACTGTCCTGGACCAAGCCACCATCATGTTGACCTGGGTTATAAGGTAGCCTCCTACTTGGTCACCCTGCTTCTACCTCCACCATGCCCCCTCCCCAGTCTATTCTCCAAACAGCAGCTAGGGAGATCTTTGTAAGCATAAATCAATTCATGCCATTTTATTGAGAACAAACTCCAAATTTGTAGAAGCCCTGTCTAATCTGGTTTCTATCTCCACTCCCCACCCTGTTCTCCTATCACCCTCTACCATGCTCTACGTACTTCCCCATACTTCATTCAGATCTCTCAAATGTCACCTTATGAGAGAGGTCTTCTCAGACTACACTATGTAGAATAGTCCCCCAACCAAAGCTGCTTAACCTGCTTGATTTTTTTCAGAGTAGGTATCACTACCCAGAATTATACATTTAATTTATTGTTTGTTGTCTGTCTGTCTCATTAGAAGATCAGCTGCACGAGTGCAAGAACTTTCTCTCTTGTTCACTACTATATCCTCAGCTCCTAGAAATGAACTGGACACATAGTTGGCACTGAATAGATATTTGTTAAAATACCTGTTAGTGAATGCTTATGATCATCTTGATAATGTGGGAAGGGGAGAGGGGAAGAATTATTGTAGTTAGAACACAAATTCAAGAGTCGTTCACCAGGGAACTGGTGAGAGTGAAGCTGGCCCCAACAGTCTATGCCTAGACTGTCATACAGAATGAAGTAAGTCAGAAAGAGAAAAACAATGTGGAATCTAGAAAAATGGTACAGATGAGCCGGTTTGCAAGGCAGAAATAGAGACACAGATGTAGAGAACAAATGTATGGACATCAATGGGGGGAAGGGGAGGGTGGGATGAATTGGGAGATTGGGATGGACATAGATACACTAATATGTATAAAACAGATAACTAATAAGAACCTGCTGTATAGCACAGGGAACTCCACTTCGCTGTACAGTAGAAACTAACAACATTGTAAGACAACTATATCCCAATTTTAAAAAATTATAAAAGGAACAGAAAAAAAAGCAATTCACTGCCATTTAAAAATGAAAGAATAAAAAAAGAGTTACATATTAAAAAAAGAAAGAGAGGGCTTCCCTGGTGGTGCAGTGGTTGAGAGTCTGCCTGCCGATGCAGGGGACATGGGTTCGTGCCCCAGTCCGGGAAGATCCCACGTGCCGCGGAGCGGCTAGGCCCATGGGCCATGGCCGCTGAGCCTGCATATCTGGAGCCTGTGCTCCACAATGGGAGAGGCCACAACAGTGAGAGGCCTGCGTACCACAAAAAAAAAAAAAAGTATTTGCCCTGTTGGGCCATCACACACACACAAAAGATGATAGTTACATATAATGTTAATTTCTTTATTTTGATGATTGTGGTTATGTTGGAAATATGCACGTAAGGTTTTGGGTAATGTGGCATCATGTCAGAAATTTACTCTCAAAGAGTCCGAAAAAGTATTTGTACTAAACTTGCAACTTTCCTGTAAGTTATCTTTTCCCATACAGATCCAACATACAATGGGAAGACAGAGACAAGAAAATCATAATAGAAACTCCCACTTAAAAAGAGGTAATAAAAGGCATATAGCGGTCCTTAGGTCTTTAGGAAATCTGAGATCCAGTAGCGCAAATGTCACCAATTCCCCCTGCTCCAGGAGCAGGGAACGTGAAGAGCCCAGGCTCTTCACCCTCTGGGCTCTTGGCTCCATCCTCTGGGTCATTCCTCCTTTCCCTTGTTTGCAGCAGAGTAATTTGTTCAGGCTGCTTTGCTAAGTGCCCAGTGTCCTCATTTCATTTTGAACTGTCTTTGCCTATTTTAGCCCAAGCTAATGGTACTTATGCTGGTACAGTTCTCTTGGAGGGGAAGAAAATAAACAAACAAAAATATTGTGCATTTCCCATGAACCTTATTGAGTTTCACTCCATTAGACAAAAACTATATCCCCAAATCTTAAGATAAGTTCCTCCCTTCTTTAGGCTGTGAGTCGGGGTACTATGGGACAAATCCTTAAGATTCTTAGAAGCACTTTTGTCTAGCTGAGAGGTCTATAAGGCACTGCTTGAAATCTATGAGATCGTAAAGAGTCACAGTCACATTCTTGACTTTATCCAAACTTTACTGGGAGTGTCCTATAATTAATCTTTTCTCTAGGTTTTAGTTTACTTTGAGTAAGCTGTTTTTGCAGTCAAAAACCCTGATTGGGGTTTCTTAGAAAAACTAGGTGGTTTTCTGCTTCATATAGTGTTGGCTGGGGTAATAGAATGTCTGGAAGGTATAAATGGCCTCATTCACATGGCTAAAAGTTAGTGCTGGTTGCTGTCTGGGTGTTTAGCTGGAACCCTTAGCCAAAGATCTCAGTTTTCCTCCATGTGGGCCTCTCCACATGACTGCTTGGGCTTCCTAACAGCATGGCAGCTAGACTCTAAGAAGGCATATTCCAAATGCATAGGAGGGAGTGGAAGATCTGTTAAGGTCAAGTCTTGGAAGTTATTCAGTGACACATATGCCACATTCTATCGGTCAGAACAAGTCATAGAGCCAGCCCAGATTCAAGAGGAGGGGAAATAGACTTCACCTCTTTTTTTTTTTTTTTTTTTTTGCGGTACACGGGCCTCTCACCGCTGTGGCCTCTCCCATAGCGGAGCACAGGCTCCGGGCGCGCAGGCTCAGCGGCCATGGCTTATGGGCCCAGCTGCTCCGTGGCACGTGGGATCCTCCCGGACCGGGGCACAAACCTGTGTTCCCTGCATCGGCAGGCGGACTCTCAACCACTGTGCCACCAGGGAAGCCCAGACTTCACCTCTTGATGAGAGATGTGGTAAAGAATTTGTGGTCATCTTTAATCCATCACAACACAAACTGTTTCTCAGGATGGTACTCCCATCCACACTTTCTTTTGAGTGTCCAGCTGGACTTCTTCCCATGACCTGAAGTGAGGTTGGCTTCCTCCTCTCACTCTTTACCCCAAACCCGCAAAGTGCCTCCAGCACTGGGTCTGTGCCCCACAAAGTGACCTTGGCCATCCATTCCCAGCAACATCTACACCCAGGTCAGGATATACCCACAATCTGTTGGGATGAGTTCCTTCCCTCAAGTGCTACTTCCTCAGATCCTAGAAAGGCCAGCAGAAGCCTGAGAACTGCCTTCAATACTGTATCTGAAAGTCTGTTGGAATATCCGATCTGTCTTATTGCCATAATGATGCTACATAGCAAATAACCACCAAATCTAAGTGCTATACAACAATAAAGCATTTATTTCTCTCTCATGTGTCCATGTGTTAGCTGGGGCAGCTCTGCTTAAGGCTGTAGGTCTGTAAGTTGGCTAGATGAGTCTACTCCATGTGTCTCTATTCTGTGATACCTACCAAGGGCATGTTTTTCACATGGTAATGGCAAAAGCACAAGATGGGTGAGCAAAAAAATCCAATGCCTCTTAGAGATTATACTTGGAGTGGTCACTTCTACTCACGCTCCGTGAGCCAAAGCAAATCACTTGGCCAACCCAACATTAGCAGGACAAGAAAGTGTATTCTGTCTCTAGTGGGAGGGACTTCAAAGTCACATGGCAAAGGGATTGGGTACAGGGAGTAGTGAAGAATTCAGAATAATGCAATCTTCCATTCCTTTTTTTTTTTTAATAACTCACAATCTGCAATTCCTCTGGTCACCCCACCTCCAGTTTCCTGCCGTTCCCAACCTGTCCTATGGACTAGATCAGATTTAAGCATTGGAGAGAAGTTGGAAGGACACCAACTCTTCCTTTACCCACACACAGTAGGATCCCCCAACACAATATACTCTCTGAGAGTTCATCCAGTTTTGTGTGCACACCTCCAGCGACAGTGAACTCACTATATTATGAGGCAGCCTGCTCTGTTGTGGATATCATGGACCCAACAATTAAACCCTTCTCATATTAAGCTGAAACTCCCTAGTAGCAGTGATGCAAGCTATGTTCCATGGAGCCACAGAAAATAAACTGAATCCTCTTTCACTTGATGGTCTTTATTTTTATTTTATTTTTTTCTGCGTTGGGTCTTTGTTGCTGCGTGCGGGCTTTCTCTTGTTGCGGGGAGCAGGGGCTAGTCTTCATTGTGGTGCGTGGGCTCTAGGCGCGTGGGCTTCAGTAGTTGTGGCATGTGGGCTCAGTAGTTGTGGCACACGGGCTTAGTTGCTCCGCAGCATGTGGGATCTTCCCGGACCAGGGATCGAACCTGTGTCCCCTGCACTGGCAGGCAGATTCCTAACCACTGTGCCACCAGAGAAGTCCCTTGATGGTCTTTAATGTATTTAAAAAGATCAGACATATGCCTTCTCCCAACCTAAAGACAATTCCTCTCTAGGCTGACTAATACCTATCATTTCTACTGTTCTTCATGCTTCATGGTTGAGTTCCTTCCCTGTCTTGATCATTCTTCTTTGACCAGGATCTAGCCTGTCACTTTCCTCCATAAAAGAGCAGTGCCCAGGACTGAATTCAACATTCCAGCTGGGGTCTCAGCAACAGAAGAGAACAGGACCATCACTAACCTCCATAGTCCCAAATACTGTACTTTCACCAATGCCTTCTAACACAACTTTCACTTTTTGATGTTCATGTTAAAGACAGAGCTGAAGACAAATCCTGGAACAGTGGAAACTTGAATCCTTTTAAAAACAGTCCTCGTACCAATCAAGGTTTTTGACTGCATAAACAGTTAATTACACCACTGCTCTGCCACGGCCACCACTGCCAGGGAACACTCAACATCACCACTTCAGGACTGGTCAAGCTGCTGCTGCTGTTGCCATGAACACTTCCTACACTACATCTGCCCCTTAAATTCACCTCCTAAAAATTAAAAGTCCTTGGTGGGAGTGGCTGAGCCCAATTCACATGATTGAGCCCTGGCTGCAAGGAAGTGAAAAGGAAAATCTTCCCCTTTCTGCTTCTATGGTGGGAGCCAGGGCACTACAGGCCTCCAGTACTAAATTGTTGTTATTAGAAAATTCTTGCAAAATAAGATAGGGGTTTGCATGCTGAGTGGACAAATGTAATGACATAGGTTCACACAGGTTCACTCCAGTCATTTAGCAGGTTACTTTTCCTCTTAATCATCTAACCCATCTTAGTCATCGAACCCATATTTCCCATTTTATCCACACAAGGATATCATGGCAGAGATTGTTAAAAGCCTTACTGAAGACCCAGTTTACTAACAGACAGGCTATCAAATGCAGCTCTGTGATCTGTCAGTTCAGGGACCTGTCAAAAAAGAAATTTGATTGCCCTTGCCCTGAATTGTTCTGAGAAATCTCTCCTTCCTTTACTTTTTAAAAAAATTATTTATTTATTTATTTATTTTTCGCTGCATTGTGTCTTCTTTGCTGCACGCGGGTTTTCTCTAGTTGTGGCGAGAAGGGGCTACTCTTCATTGCGGTGCACGGGCTTCTCATTGTGGTGGCTTCTCTTGTTGAGGAGCTTGTTGCTCTTGTTGCTTCAGGTGCACAGGCTTCAGTAGTTGTGGCTCAGGGGCTCTAGAGCGCATGCTCAGTAGTTGTGGCACACAGGCTTAGCTGCTCCCCAGCATGTGGGATCTTCCTGGACCAGGGATCGAACCTGTGTCCCCTGCACTGGCAGGCAGATTCTTACCCACTGCACCACCAGAGAAGTCCCTCTACTTCCTTTATATTTAAAAAAATCTATTATTGGATGAGAGCATAGTCTGCAGAATCAACTTTTTCGCCCTGTAGTGGACAGGTGTTAATTTTGTCTTCCCTGTATTCACTCCTCATTCTGGTAAAAGATGTCCACTCTTCCCCATGTGGTTGGGATAGTCTAACCTCACCACGGTCCCCTTAATGGATGTGGGACTCATATCTGTCCAATGAGAGCACTGTTTCCCTTCGGCCACAGTGATACGTTCAGGAAGCAAAGATCCCCTCCATCCCAAAATTTCTGTATGTGTTGAGAAAAAAGGCTCTTCCTTTCCTCTAGGGTGGCCAGCCTGGAGTTGCTGAGGGTATTGTATTAGTTTTCTAGGACTCCTGTAACAAACTGCCACATGCTTGTTGGCTTAAAACAACAGAAATTTACTCTCTCACAGTTCTGAAAGCTAGAAGTCCAAACACAAGATGTCAGCAGGGCCATACTCCTTCTGAAAGCTCTAAGGAAAAAATCCTTCCATGCCTCTTTTATCTTCAGTGGCTCCCAGCAGCCTTGGCATTCCTTGGCTTCTAGCTGCGTCACTCCAATCTGCCTCTATCTTCATATGGCCTTCTCTGTGTGTATCTTTTTCTTCTGTTGATGCGTCCTCTTCTTATTAGGGCACAATCACTGTAAATAGGGCCCACCTTAATCCAGTATGACCTCATCTTGCCTTAAGTAATTACATCTGCAAAGACCCTCTTTCCAAATAAAATCTGAGGATTTGGGTAGACATGAATTTGGGGGATTCACTTTCAGCCCCCTACAGCTACCATGCAGAAAGAGCTTGCCTAAGAAGCCAAAAAGGAGGCAGGGGGGTGTGCCCTGCTATGGCCATATCAGACTCTCCCTGGACTGATCGGTTAAGTAAACTGGCAAATCCCCTTTCCCTTTTTCCCCTTAAATCTGTTTGAAGTAACAGAAAGAAACTATCACCCCTCCTTTTTCAAAACTGGAAGATCATTTGCACATGACCAATGTTCCAGACTTCTTCCTACTGCACTCATCCTCCAAAATCTCTGACAGGGATTGAGCAATCTCATTTGGAAGTTCTCTTAGTGCCTTGGATTGACTTCATTTGGCCAGGAAACAAATTTATTTTGAGCAGCTGGACAATCTCTTGCAATGTCTTCCAGCTTTATACAGACCACAAAGAGAAGTGGGCCCAGAAGTGAAGAGTGATTACTGCCCAAGTTCCCGAGGCTTCTTGCCCCATTTGTCCCTCCTGAGACCTAATAGCATTTCTGCCCATGGATTCTGTGCCTCCGGATCCATTCTCCTTCTATTGGAATCTTCCAGGTATTGCATGAGTGAATTTCAGATCTTTACAATCAAAGAGACTGACAAAAAGCCATGGTCATATAACAAGTGGGGACAAATCAGAGAGGGTGAAAGGTAAGGGCTGCTGAGCCTAGGAATGCAGGTCAACGTGGGTCACTGAGCAGGTGAGTAGAGGAGAGGCCATCCTGGCAGGAATGGAGTTTCAGGAACCAGAATAGAAACTTGCTCCCGGCAGGCAGAGTGAGCTGGGCCCTGCCCAGACTTCCTTGGAAGCCACCTGGCCTGCCTGCCAGTCCTCACCTGGGAATTTCCCAGTCTCCCTAGTTGTGTAAGACTGACCACACCAGAGGCACCTGTTCCCACTAGGTTCTGAGGGCTACAGTGTCCCTGCTTTGTTGCCACCTGATATTATAGTCCTCCCCTCCTAAGTGTCTGGAAAGAGCTGCTTCTGCTCACCTTCCCAATCAGCATGTCACTCTGTCAGTCTCTAGCCTGGGAGTGTGAGGAGGAAGTTGGCCTGCAGGTTGGTCCCAAAGGCAATGATCCAAGCCCAGCCCTTTCGTTACAGGTAGGATGACCAACTTACCCCTGTTAGCCCACAGTGGCCCCAGTTTTAAAACTGAAAATCCACATCCCAGGACCCCTCTCAGTTGTGGGAAAACCAGGAAAGTTAATCAGCCTAATTATAGAGCCCCCAGGTCCTCAGTGGAAGCCTGCCTTAGCATTGTGCCTCAAAGGTACCATCCCAGGTCTGGGGACTCCAGCCTCCAAATCCTACTCTCCTAAGGATTCCCATACAACTGGCATTTCTGAAACCACCGCATCTCTCCATAGGCCTGCAGGCAGTATGGCAAGTTAAGTGCACAGATTCTGAGGCCTTCCATTCACTAACTGGGTGAGCTTAGGCAGCTATCTAACCTCTCAGTGCCCCACTGGAAAGTAGTACCAATAATAGTACAGCTAGCTCATCGTGTTGCTGTGAGAAAAGTGAGAATAGTCCCTGACTATATAAATGTTGGCAACTATTCCCATGCCCTCACCCTGATCTAGTCAGTGCCTCTTCCCTCCAATGGGCACTCCCACCTCTCCGCTGGGCACATTTGGCACGGACCCTGGCACAGACAGTGGGAGGACCAGCCTGACTCTAGAGACTTCACCTGGTCCTCCTCTCCCTGGGCTCTGAGATGGGGCCTCAGAGGAGGGCCTGATTTCTTTCATTTCTGGGCAGAATCCTTAAAGAGGAACGTTCATGGGGCCCATTAGAAGGTCCTAGCAGAAAGGGATGCACAAAGGACCTCAATGGCTTGGCCAGCGCTCTGGTATGGATGGGGGGCCCCCATGTCTCTGGTCCCCTGCCATCGTGGTCAGCTGCGTCCCTCAACCTGTTTCTCAGCAGCTGTGCCCTCACACCTGTCAGCCAGAAGTAAGAGATTCCAGGCCAGGAGCATTGTCCCCTGAGAACTCTGCGAACAATCACAGCACGCCTTGAGGACTTTCTCTGTGTGCGTGGTGGGGTAGCGTATGGAGCCTCTGCAGACAGCTAATCCCCACAACCACTGACAACTGGAGGTGGGAGCTGACTACCCACAGAGGCACCCTGGCCTGTGTTCCTTTCTTCCACTCTGTTCACCATGGGGAAGTGTATGCACCAACCCCGGCTTTGTATGTCACGATGAAAACAAATCCCAAAGCCCTGGTGCTGGGTTTCAGGCCCTTAAGAAGAAAACCCCAGGAGTGCCTGGAGGTCTCCCCACCTCCCCTCAGGCCAGCCACACCAGGCCAGCTCTCAAAGGCCTCTTGTGTCTGTCTTCTCTCTCATCTTTCCCCACTCTGATAAATGTCTTGGGAATAGCCCTTCTGTGTTTATTGGATGAGCAATTTGTGTCTGTCTGAAAAGCTGCATCTGAATAATATTTGGCACGAGCTGAAGAAATGTGATCTGCCACGTTCCTCTCCAGGCAGCTCTCGAGCCAGCCCATCTCCTGCCAACAGTGCTATACAGCTCTGCAGCTGGCTCTGCACCCTAAACACATTTGTGGGGTGAGGAGCAGGGGAAGTGGGTAGGAGGGTGAGGGAGGTGGGCACCAGAAACCCAGAGTGACAGAGCAGCCTGAGTGAATCTGCAAATCATTCTGGAGCCCCTATATAATCTGGGGACATCACAGATGCCCATGGTGGTCACCAGGGCACAGGCGCACCAGGGTCCCCACGCAGCTCAGGAGCCCGGGTGGTTACCTGGGCCCAGAGTCCCAGGTGTGAACAGCAGCAAAGGAGATTCAAGGGAGTCCAGGGGGTGGCATGAGGATCTCAGGCCTGGAATCATAATCAGCGCGGGGCTCTTGAGGTCTGAGTGTTTGTGGGGGATGGGGAGTGGTAGGATGCACTGAGGCTGTTTAAATTTCTCCTGACGCTGGGACTTCCCTGGTGGTACAGTGGATAAGACTCCCCGCTCCCAATGCAGAGGGCCCGGGTTCGATCCCTGGGCAGGGAACTAGATCCCACATGCATGTCATAACTGAGAGTTCACATGCCACAACTAAGGAGCCTACGTGTTGCAACTAAGAAGCCGGTGAACCATAACTAAGGAACCCGCGAGCCACAACTAAGGAGCCCACCTGCCGCAACTAACACCCAGCACAACCAGATAAATAAATAAATAAGTAAATGTTAAAAAAAACCTTTTTTTTTCCTGACTCCATCTATACGGGCCCTGAAACTTGGGAGCACAGAGCTTGCAGTGACAATCAGGCAACCCAGTCATGAGGTGCTGAGGAGCATAAAGAGGCAATTTGGTGGCTGTGGATGTATCAACAACCTCCACCCCCACCCCGCCCCAGAAGCCTCTGTTTTTCTCCCGCGGCACCCTCCCTACTCCTGTCTTAGGACACACATTTCTTCTCCTTGAATCCCACGACTCAGGTCTCCGTCTTTCCACCACCTCTGCCCCACTCTCCCCAAGTCAGTGATAGGATTAAAGGCAGGACCTCGTCCCTGGGCCCCTAACAGCGAGCACAGAACTGGCCACCAAGGAGGCATCACCGTGGTTTAGTGAGTAAAGGAATGAATTAGAGAAGCTGGGAGCTCAGACCTCATGGTCACAGACGCACAAGACGACAGCAGACGGCAGGTCAGACAGAAGCAGCAGTGCAGGAAGTTGGTTCAGGAGTGAGAACTTATCTATAACAACACCATCCCCAGAGTCAGCCGAGGGCCATGGGGAAGGCCAGCTCCTCAGGATGGGCCCCTTGCAGCCCTTTGTACGTCCATCTTTGTGCTCCACATGGTTCCATCCATTCAGTTAATGTGCTTTGAATCTCTCCCTTGTACCATACTCCATAGGGTACCATCTGTCCCCTCAAATAGAAAAAAAGCAGATGTACCCATAAAAAGGTAGGAGAAACCAGTGCTCTTACAGTGGCACAGAGAGAAGGCTATAAAAGTTCAGAAGAGAAAGAAGTTAATTTCACTTGTAGGAGCAAGGAAGTCTTTATGGGGATGGGGAGATGCATAAGACCTGGACCTGGAACAAAGTGCACATGCGGGCTTCCCTGGTGGCGCAGTGGTTGAGAGTCCACCTGCCGATGCAGGGGACATGGGTTCGTGCCCCGGTCCAGGAAGATCCCACATGCCGCAGAGTGGCTAGGCCCGTGAGCCATGGCTGCTCAGCCTGCGCGTCCGGAGCCTGTGCTCCGCAACGGGAGAAGCCACAACAGTGAGAGGCCCGCGTACTGCAAACAATATATAAATAAATAAAGTGCACATGCACCGCAAGTGTGCTGTTCATCACCACCCACTGCCTCCCACGCCCATCCCCAGCACACACCCAATTTGGTGGCCATGGTAGATTTTGCTGACGGATCCTTTACTCTTTCACTGAGCCCAAGTATGTCTACAGAATCCTTCTGAACACAGCAACACAGCCAGACGATCAGAGCAGGCACACGAAACGCGTTTGCCATCCCACACCTCGGAAGGTGTGTACAGCTGGGACATACAGGAATGGGAGACAGAGAGAACAGAGTGAGGACAGGCACCATGGTGGGAAAACACTGAATGCATCTGATGAAGGTGAGTGGCGCGGTTAGACTCGTGGGTAAGGTTTGTGAACGGGGAACAGTGGACAACATGGCTGAGAAAGTAAGTTGAGGCAATATCTGGATTAGGGTTTTGCCAGGCTAAGGCATGCGGGCTCAGGCCTGCGGGGGGCAGAGGAGGTCGCACCTCTGTTCGGGGAGACATTCTGGCGGCAGTGGGCAGGGTGGGCCGGGGTGGGAAGAACCTCGAGGCGGGTAGATCAGCCAGACGACCATCCCAGGCAACCAGCGACAGAGCCTCCTCTAAGCTCCTGCAGCACTTGGCGAGCACATCTGTTCAACACTCACCCCACTGTCTCTCTCAGAGCAGTCTTTTGATGGCCTGATGGCCCCCACAGCCTGCAGGTTCCTTGACAGCAGGAACTGCCTCTCTGGGGCCCCAGGCCTGACTTGGTTCTTGGCAGGTGCTCCTTATATATTTGCAAAGTTACTGAATAGGGCAGTGAAGAAAAGGACAAGGAGCGTACAGAGAAGGGCACAGATTTCCAGGATAACACCCTGTTTAGCAAGTGCAGTTCCTCGGGCCTGGGCACTGGCGCAGCTGTCTTTTGGTGTGTGCGGAGAAGTAGAGGCCTGCGCGGGCAGTGCAGGCGGAGAAGGAACTACAGCTCACTCCTAGGAGCTGGCAATTGCCATGACTCTGTGTGAGTGTGTGTGTGTGTGCGTATATGTCTCAGGGAGGGCTTTTCAGAGAGAGGTGGACAGGAGACCCCATGATCTGTACTGTCCTAAGGTGCCTTAGGAAATGTATTAAAACTCTTTTGACTACAGTGACAGAAACTCAATGCAAGCAATCTTAGAGAAAATGGGACATTCATTGGCTCATACGGTGCCTTTGGAGACAGCCAAAACTAAGGGTTCCGGTAATGTCCAGACTCTTGCCATTTCTAATGTCAGCTTTTCTCCACTGGTCAGTCAGCCTCACTCTCGAAGCTGGGCTCCTTTCACAGGCTGGAAACATGGCTACCAGGAGCCTGGGTCTCACCTCGGGGAGCTTCCCCACCAGAAAGGCACCAAAGGCTTCTTTTCTCATGTCCCAACTTCAGAGTTCCCAGGAAAGGACTCTGATTGGCTCTGCTTGTGTCAGGAGCCTGCCCCTGGCCTAAGACTAAATGCACTGGCTAATCCGGAAGCAGGGCCATGGAAGAAGGAAATGCTTCCACCAAGACCACCCTAGCTGAAGTGGTAAATGGGTATTTCCCAGAGGAAGAGCCAACAGTAATAATCCTGTCTGAGTGCTTTGCATAAATTAACTGTTCCTCACAACAACCCCAACAGGTGTTACTATGTTACTATTGTAATCATTGTTACCCTTGAGAATTATTACCTCGGGAAACCAAAGCACAGAGAGGTTGAGTAACTGCCATAGAACACACAGCTAGTAAATAGCAGAGATGGAGCTGAGATTTAAATCTACTCAATCTAGCTCCAGACCCTATATCTTCCTGTTCTGTTATATTGCCTATTCACTACAGAAGGCGAGAAAGCAAGGTGTAGGGCTCTGAGGAAGAAACCTACACAATTTCTCCTGGGACGATCCAAGGCCTGAGCTGAGGAGCTTGTGGAAAGTGATTGGTCCAATGTCATGGAAATCTGGAATAAGACACACCACCACCCATCTTAATCTCACTGGAGATATCTGAAAAGGAATGTTTCATTTTAACTTCTTTTTTCTTCCATCTTTATTTACTTAAAGTAGAGTTAGATGAAGCCAAGAAAAGCACGAAAGAACAATGAGGTCCCATTTTCACCTATTAAATATCTAAGCAGCCATGTAATAGTCATGCTGGCAGCGGTGGGGAGATGGTTTGCTTCTAAATGCTGGCAACAGGACAAAGCGGTCCAACCAGTGAAAAAATTATTTGGCCATGAGGGTCAAGAGCTTTAAAAGCTTTCTTTGACCTGATCACCTCACTCTTTAGAAATAGCTCATGGACTCATAAAATAAAACCTAACTAGTGCCATGTGTGAGAGACACATCTAAAATAGTGCTCCTCAGAAAGACTGAAAGTAAAAGAGAAGGAAAAAATAGAAAACAAAACAAATACCACATATGCAAATACAAGCAATGACAACAACAACAAAAAAACCCCAAGGGTTATAGTATTAACATCAGACATGGTTGAATTCACAGAAAATCAGAAAACAAGATACAGGAGAAAATGTTGTAATGATAAAGGCTGAGAGCCACGATGAAGATCTGTCATCAATATTTATGCACCAAAAATATGGTATCAGAACTTATAATGTTAAAACAATTAGGAAGTACATGGAGAAATGGACAGAAATAGAGTAATAGAAAATTCTAAATCACCTCTTTTAGCCCATGACTGATCAATAAATCATACAATAAGTAAGGATACGGAGGACTTGATTTGTTAACTTAGTAAGGTAGATCAAATTAAAAGATATCAAGCTCTGTACCTTGAAAACCTAGAATATACTCTTTATGAGATCATTAACAAATGACCACATGAAAGGCCACAAAAAACAAACAAAATCTCAGTACATTTCAAAAAGTAGGATGAATACAGATTACATTCTCTAATCACAATGCAGTAAAACTAGAAAGTCATAGCAAAAACAGAAACTGAAGAGCAATAGAAAAGTTGAAAATTAAACAAAAAGAAACAAACAAAAAACTACACCTGAATGGAATATTATTCAGTCTTGAAAATGAAGGCAATTCTGACCTATGCTAAGACATGAATGAACCTTGAAGACATTATGCTAAGTGAAATAAGCCAGCCACAAAAAGACAAATACTGTATGATTCCACTTACTTGAGGTATCTGGAGTGGTCAAATTAACACACTACGTTGGAAACAACATGTAATGGTCGTTTCCAGGGGCTGGGACGAGTGGGGAATGGGGAGTTGTTTAATGGGTATAGACTTTCAGTTTTGCAAAATGAAAAATTCATCTTATATTTTGCACAGTAATGTGAATATACTAAACACTACTGAACTGTACATTTGAAAAGGGCTGAGATGGTAAATTTTATATTATACGTATTTTAAGAAACTTTCTCTTAGTTAATTCTCAAAGTGTAAAATATCTTTTGGAGAAAAAAAAAGGATAATTCCCAAGGAAATAGTGCAAAAGACAAGTCAAAGGAATGAGCATTTCTGTGGTTATTGTATAAGTTTCACATAATCTCCAGGGGAGGATTTAGAGGGGTAAATTCTGAACAGCTCAAGCTCGGAGAATGACACATTGACACTTCTCAAAAAAATGTTGGTTTTCTTCCTGCCCTTAGTCAACAAGCATGTGTGCCAGGCCCTGTATTAGGCCCTGGAGAGACCAAAAAGTATTGAGTCTGTCCCTCCTCAGTGAGGACAGCCTGGGGAAAGGCAGGCTTTGGGGAGATATGTACCTCATGAACCAGAGCCCGGCTGGACCCTGCCTGAAGGGCTACAGGAAGGGGAGGAGGAGGGGGAAGAGGCCCTACCAGGACCAGGACGTTGGAGGTGGCCTCTAAGAGAAAGCTAAGACTTCACCAGAGGAGAAGTGCTGTGAAGGGCAGTGCAGGCAGAGGAAACCACTGAGCAAAGGCCCAGAGAACAAAACTGAAAATTCTGTTCAGCCCCACCAGATACTCCCAAGCAGAAGGAGAAGGAGAGGAAGAGGGAGTACAAACAGCCAAGGGTGGGTCCTTCTCCTCTCTGAAGTTAACCCCCTCCTTACCTGGGCTTCTGATTGTGGCCTCCTCGCGGTGACCACAGGTAAATCATCTCACCTCTCTGAGAGTCAGCTTCCTCATCGACAAAATGCAACTGATAATGCCACCCGGTTTCATGAAGATCAAATGAGATAAGGTGTGTTAAGAGTCTGGAGCCTCACACACACTCAGCACACAAGAACTGCTGGTGCACATATTTTATAGATGAGGGAGCATTCTCCAACTCAACTTTATTCCTTATTCGCTTTGAAGGTTTTGATGGCCTTGTTTCTTCCTTTCCTGAAGTTTCTTCCAGGATTCTCTCTACACACTTTATACACCAGGTTATCAGTTCCCTGAGGAAAGAGAAAAAGTTGATTCTTCTTGCTCTCTCCAGGACCTGACACTTGTCAAAAAGAATGGACTCCTTAGCTTCAGGCAGCCTAATCAAAGTCACAGCCACCCCATGGTGCCTGCCAACCACGGTACCACAAACACCTGGGGCCCCAGCAAATACTACAGGGGCAGCAGCATCTTCTATCTTCTGGTGTTTTGGGTTTTGTCTCCTGTACGTGGCAGGTAGCATCCTTCATACCTGGTAAGTTAGTTTATTTGTTAACTAATTGACATATCAACAAACAATTGCAAAAGTTGCACTAGAGATCTGTGGAAAATGCAGTGGGGACCGGGAGAAGGAGCACTTATGCTTCACAGAGGAGCAGCATGAGATGGGCTTTGAGTCAGGAAAGGACATGGGGGTTAAAGAAAGAAAATACAGTTAAGGAGTAGAGCTTGGGGTCCCTTGCAATAGTTGGCAAGGCTGAGCAACTGTTTCCCATGAGGCCATGCCCAGTGGCAGGGATGCAGCAACTATTAACCTCCTCTAGAGGGTACTTTGCAAATCCTTCTCTCACTGCCACAGCCCTCTCGGCCTTACATCATTGGCCAGAGCTCTTTCCCTAAGGAGAATGGAGCTCTGCCAGAGTCCCAGAGTGAGCAGTAATGGACCAGAGATTAGGATCTGACTGAGTTATAGTCCTAGCTTTTCTATTCTTAGCTCTTAGGCTTTTATGGAGCTCTGGGGGTTGAGCTGCCTTTGAAAAGCCCACACATGGAAAGCATGGTGGGTACAACTTGCTCACCATTAGGAAAAAAATTAAGTTAGAGCTCTAAGTCATGGCTGATGTTAGAATAAATTCCAGATGGCTGAAAGCTTTGAATGTAAAACATAAAATCATAAAAATAGTAAAAGAAGAAGATAGATGAATATTTATCATTTTGCAGGGGAAGGGGAGTACAGAAGTTTAACACCAAAGGCAGATAATAAAGAGAAGATTGACATTGGTTAAAAAAAAAATCAGGACTTCCCTCATGGCGCAGTGGTTGAGAATCCACCTGCCAATGCAGGGGACAAGGATTCGAGCCCTGGTCTGGGAAGATCTCACATGCCACGGAGCAACTAAGCCCGTGCACCACAACTACTGAGCCTGTGGCCTAGAGCCCACAAGCCACAACTATGGAGCCCACGTGCCACAACTACTGAAGCCCACGCACTCTAGGGCCCGTTTTCCTCCACAAGAGAAGCCACCGTAGTGAGAAGCCAGCACACTACAACAAAGAGTAGCCCCTGCTCTCCACAACTGGAGAAAGCCCATACATAGCAATGAAAACCCAATGCAGCCAAAAAATAAATAATTTTTTTAAAAAATCATGCACAAGAAGCCTGGCACAAAAGTAGAAATATTAAGAAAGAACTTCAATTTCAGACTTTCAGATTTAATGGGCCCTGGGCCATTCCTTGGGATGGTTAATTTGGAAACTGAATTTGGAGTATCTAATGAAATTATCCCCTTCTCTTCACATTTGTACTAATCAGCCAGCTGCAGGGGGGATTCACCCCAGACCAAACCACTGAGCATAGGCTCTTGGACCAGAGGCAAGGTCTTGTCCCAAAAAACTAATGCCCAGGAAGGGAAGAGGATTGTCGTACCCAAAAGACAAGGCAGGTCCTCTTCTTCCTTACATACCCCATCGATACCCAACCAGCACGTTCCACTCCTCCCACCAAGTTGCTACATGCAGACTCAGTAAACAGAACAGACAAGTAAACAGTAAACAAACTCAGTAAACAAACAGAACAAGAATGCACAGTTAAAACATGGACAAATGTCTAGAAAACTACACATTTGAGTAAAGTCAAGACTATGAAAGAGGGCCATCAAAATCCACCATCAGAAAAACTAACATTAATAACTAACATTAATAACATTAGTAACAATTAATAACTACTAAAGAACAAGCCTTCAGATTAAGTGTAATTAATAGGTTCACAAGAAATGTGAAAGGATATTTCACATATTAAAAAGAATCAAGTGGAGATTTTGGAAATTTAAGAACTCAGTTTTCCAAATAAAAATTCAATGGACTGATCACAAAATAGATATGGCTGAAGAGTGAAAAACAAAGTTGAAAGATCAAGTGGAGAAATTCTCCCAAAATGCAGTTCAAAAGACCAGAGGTGGGAAGTATAAAAGAAAATTTAGATAGAAATTCCTTGCTCGTCCAGTGGTTAGGACTTGGTGCTTTCACTGCTGGGGCCTGGGTTTGATGCCTGGTCTGGGAACTAAGATCCCGCAAGCCACATGGCATGGCCAAAAAAATAAAATTAAATTAAAAAATAATAAAAATAATAATAACACTAAAAAGAAAAGAGGCAGCAGCCAGTTTGGCCCACTGGCTGTAGTTTGCCAACTTCTGCTTTATGGCTTTCAGTGCCCTCATTTGTAAGATAGGGACAATAATTATACCTACTTCATAGGGTTGTTCTGGGAATTAAATACGGTAATCTGTCAAGTACTTTGCTCATTGCCTTACACTCACTAAGGTGCCAATAAATGTTAGCTATTGTTGTTGCTGATGTGCTTGTTGATGTAGGTGCTGAGAATGAAGAAGGAGGTCATGTTTAATTCAGCACTACTGTGCACACAGCAGGGCCAAGTCTTAAAGGGACTTAAGGGATTTCATTTAGTTATTTTTATTTCTCAATAAAAATACCTCATGTTGGCATAGAAAAAAAGTTGGGGGAGGGGGGAGAAGGAGGCATGGAGGATGGATCCAGAAGTCCTACCATCCTATTTTATAGGAATTCCACAATGAGAGAACAGAGGGAATGGAGGAGGGAAAAAAAGAAGTAAATTATGTCCTACTTCCTAGAGGTGAAGAAAGGAGTAAGTTTTCACAGTAAAATGGCACACTGAGCACCAAGAATAATTTTTTTTAAAAAGACCTACACCTGGATTAATTATGATGAAATTTCAAAATACCGAGCATAAGGGAAATTCCAAGAAGTTCTGTTCCATCTCCTTACATTTGTAAGTGCATATTTCTAGGAAGGGGGCCCAGAACAAGTATCAAGTTCTCAAAAGAACAACCAAAAAGGAAGTTGAAAAACCAATGGCCTCTGTGAAGGCAACTTCTCCAAACAGGGGGGCTGGTGAAACGGGGCTTGACCCCTAAGTGACACCCTCCCCCAAAGGTTGTTCCACATCTGGATCTTTAATTTAAAAAAACAAAACAAAAAAAACCCTCATGCTGCCATAGGGGAAAAAAAGAAAAAAAAAGGTCAGGAAGCATGGAGGATGGATACAGAATGTCTGCCATCCTGTTTAATAGGAATTCCGGAATAAGAGAAGGGAGGGTGTGGTCCCTTTCACTCCTTTTTCTTGCATACCTGCAGAAGGAAAATTTGACCAAGCTCAAAACCAGACTGCCCTTAACTGCAGACAGCACATTATTATATTTTCTTCTCTCTGAGAGGAACATCTACAAAGGTTTTCCTCCAGGAATGTGCCTGCTTTTTTAAAAGTCTCTAAGACTCAAGAATGCTAGTGGCATTTGCTACTCTGAAAATCTAGCTGGGGAAATGGGGTGGAAGGCGGGTCCTGAGAGTCCACTGCTGCCTTGCAGGGTTGGAGATGTGGAGATGTGGGCCTGATCAGTGTTCAAGCTGCGTTGGGAGCCTGGAGACTTGGGTTGGAGACTCAGCTCCACTACTTCCAACTGTGTGATCAGTGTGATCCAGGCAGATCACCTTTACTTTCTGAGACTGTTTCCTGGTCAGTGAAATGGGAACACATTTGTTCTGCCTCTCAGGGTAGATCTCAGGCTAAGATGATAAAACAGTGAAGATGTTCTGAGATAGCAAAATCTAAACTAAGGGTCACTTGTGCAGATGCCTTCAAGGGCCCCTCAGGTAAGGCAAATTTGTGAAGTGGCCAGCTTAAGACACTAGAGAATGGTGGAGACCCTGACCTAATGAACACTCTTGGAAGCCAAATTTAGCCCTGGGTCACCAGCCTGTGACCGCTGCTCTAAACAAAAATAAGGGTAATTAGAACAAAGCAGCTCTCAAAATTTATGTAAAATAAAATTCTTTTTTTTTCCCCGTTATGGGTTCAATTGTGTCATCCCATCTCAAAAAAAAAAAAAAAAAAAAAAAGTAGAAGTCTTAATCCCAACAATATGAGCTTATTTGGAAATAGGGTCATTGCAGATGTAATTAGTTAAGATGAGGTCATATTGGAGTAGGACTGGCCCCTAATCTAATATGACTGGTGCCCTTAGAAGAAGACAGTCATGTGAAGACAGAAAGACACAGGGCCAAGGCCACATGAAAACGCAGGCAGAGATTGTAGTGATGCATCTACAAGCCAAGGAACACCAGGATTGCTGGCTATCATGGGAAGCTAGGAGAGAGGCATGGAACAGATTCCTCCTCAGAACCTCAAATGGAACTAATCCTACCCTCACCTTGATTTCAGACTTCTAGCCTCCAGAGCCATGAGAAAATAAATTTCTTCGGTTTTAAGCCAGCTGGTTTGTGAAACATTGTTATGGCAACCCGAGGAAATTAATACACTCCCCTAAATGGAACTTTATTTTACAACAGGCATGAATTTCTGATCTTCATCATGAGTCAGTGAATCTCCCAGCTTAACTGCTAGCAGGCCCAAGGACTAGGGTGAGGCACATAAGGTGCCAGGGCCCACCATTTGTGGATGCAATCACTCTCAAGTTCCTGCAAGGGCCGATCCTTACGGTGGGTGCCTCCTTGAGAGCTGGCCACCTCTGGCTATGTCGGAGTGTGTGGCAGTAGTCCTGCTTGAACGCTTTATCTAAAATCTTTGAATGGTGCTTTGGAGCTAATTATAAAATGTAGTTTCCAGCCACTTTAACCCAGGGTAGAGCATACTTCTCACCATCTCAGAATACTTCTGTTTTGCTTAAGATGGAGGTTGAAGGGTAGCAGAATATGCCACCCCAAAATGTGACTGTAGGAGTTCAGGACATGCCACTCCAAAATATGCTGCTTTGATATATTGATTATTTTGGGCTGTAAGCACTTGAAAAACAACAAATGCAAGGAGGGCCTTTCTCTGAACTCCCCTTATCTGTCTGAAGACAGAACCTCCGAAATGAACTCCGTTGTCATAAATCTATTCCCCAGGGGTAGCATCAGCTAGTGAAGACTGACTCTTTATCAGAGGAGAGGAGGCCATAAATCATCCAGACACACTTTGTCACAAATTATCATACCTCCCATCTATTCTTCTAAGGGCCCATTCATCTTTCCTAAAAATCATTTCCTCTCTGCTGAGAGTCCTACATTTCCCCTCTTTTTTCTCTACTAAGCTGGTATATAATCCTGAATTCTAAGCCACCTCAGGGAGTCACTTATTTTCCCTTGGGGATCTCCCATATATGCATAAGGTATACATGTTTATAGACTTCTCTTTGCTTTTCTCTTGTTAATCTGTGTTTTTATTACAGAGGTCTCAGCAAAGAACTCAGAAAGTTAGAGAGGAAATTATTTTTCCTCCCTCTGAGGACTTACAAATTGGAGTTCTCTCTCTCCCACCTGCCTCATCCACTCCCATCAATCAATAAATCAGTAAATTCTCTATCCTAGGTGCTGGGGATTAAGAATTGAATAAGACACCAAAGGTGGTGGGCAAAACAGATTCATTTTTAAAAGATCAATTACCATACAGTGTTATAAGTGCTGTAAGAGAGACAATTTAAGGGCCTATGAGAACTCAGAGTGGTACATCACCCAGACCCCAACAGACTGAGGAGACAGGGTAAAAAGATGATATCTACACTGTCTCTTTAAGAATGAATAATTGTTAATTAGATGAGAAGAAGAAAGGAGGAAGCAAGAGGGGGTGACAGATTGGATGGAAGAGGAAAAGAAGGAGTGAAGAACAACACCCAGGTCACTTGGGTGATGAGCAAATGTGATGCAGTCACTAAGACAGGAAAGGCCAAACGAGGAACAGATATAAAGGAAAACAGGTTGATTCGGACTTGGACACGCTGAGTCTCAGATGCCTGCAGATATCCAGGGAAAAATAAAATAACCAATGCAGCATTTCCAAAGTGTGTTCTAGGAACCCCAAGTTCCAGGAGATGTTAATATTCCAGGAAAAAGGTGTGTGTGTGGGGGTCTGTTGCAGGTTGTACTAGCCCAGGTTCCCTAGAAAACAGAGCCTGAGGCAAAGATTATATGCTCAGGCTTTTTATGGAGGCACAAAACCAAAGCCTCAAGAATGATATAAAAGGGAAGAGAGGCATGGAGGGATGGAAATCAATGCAAGATGCAGGCAGCAGCAGCTGGTTGGCCACAGAACTACACCACTGGCTACAGTTAAACAGTTAAGGAAAAGCAAAAAGTCAGGAGTCCAGGTCTCAGGCAGAGCTGAGAGAATCTGAGGAAATGTATTGATTATGTTCAATACAGATGCCAAATAAGTTTAAGAAATATGAGGTATTACACACTCCCTCTTTTTTTGAGATTTATTTATTCATTTTATATTTTATTATTGCTGCGTTGGGTCTTTGTTGCTGCACACGGGCTTTCTCTAGTTGCAGTGAGCGGGGAATACTCTTTGTTGCAGTGTGTGGGCTTCACATCGCGGTGGTTTCTCTTGTTGCAGAGCACGGGCTCTAGGCACGCGGGCTTCAGTAGTTGTGGCACGCAGGCTTCAGTAGTTGTGGCTCGCGGGCTCTAGAGCGCAGGCTCAGTAGTTGTGGCACATGGGCTTAGTTGCTTTGCAGCATGTGGGATCTTCCCGGACCAGGGCTTGAACCCGTGTCCCCTGCATTGACAGGCAGACTCTTAACCACTGCGCCACCAGGGAATTCCCACACTCCCTCTTAAACACTTGCAATGCATAATAGCACATTAACAGTTCTAGGAGCACCTCAGCAAAAAAGTCAATTTCATTCTATTTAACCCAGCATTTTCCAAACTTATTTGACCATGGAAGCTTTCTTTCATGTCCTACTTGTCTGTAGAACTCAGTTCTTGTCAGCTGTGGATACTAGAATCTGGGGCTCAAGAGACAGTACAAATTGTAAATAAAGATTTGAGAAACATACAGATAGTGATTGAAGCCTGGAGAATGAAGGGGATCACGCAGGAAGAGTTTGTAGTTTGATCCTAATCCTGAGTCTTGGGATACACCAGTATTAAGGGACAAACACAGGAAGAACAGATTGGTTCAAGGTGGTGGAGTAGAAGGACATGCCCTCACTCCCTCTTGCAAGAGCACCGGAATCACAACTAACTGCTGAGCAATCATCGAGAGGAAGACACTGGAACTCACCAAAAAAGATACCCCACATCCAAAGACAAAGGAGAAGGCACAATGAGACTGTAGGAAGGGCACAATCACAATAAAATCAAATCCCATAACCACTGGGTGGGTGACTCACAAACTGGAGAACAATTATACCACAGAAGTCCACCCACTGCAGTAAAGGTTCTGAGCCCCACATCAGGCTTCCCAACCTGGGGGTCTGGTAACAGGAGGAGGAATTCCCAGAGAATCAGACTTTGAAGGCTAGTGGGATTTGATTGCAGGACTTCGACAGGACTGGGGGAAACAGAGACTCCACTCTTGGAGGGCACACACAAAGTAGTGTGTGCATCAGGGGGAAGGATCAGTGACCCCATAGGAGACTGAGCCAGACCTAACTGCTAGTGTTGGAGGGTCTCCTGCAGAGGCAGGGGGCGGCTGTGGCTCACGGGACGAGGACACTGGCAGCAGAAGTTCTGGGAAGTACTCCTTGGTGTGAGCCCTCCCAGAGTCTGCCATTAGCCCCACCAAAGAGCCTATGGGCTCAGGTGCTGGGTCACCTCAGGCTAAACAACCAACAGGGAAGAAACTCAGCCCCACCCATCAGCAGACAAGCGGATTAAAATTTTACTGATAGCTGCCAAACAGAGCAACACCCACCTCTACCCACCACCAGTCCCTTCCATCAGGAAACTTGCACAAGCCTCTTAGATAGCCTCATCCACCAGAGGGCAGAGAGCAGAAGAAAGGAGAACTACAGTCCTGCAGCCTGTGGAGTAAAAATCACATTCACAGAAAGATAGACAAAATGAAAAGGCAGGGGACTATCTACCAGATGAAGGATGAGATAAACCCCAGAAAAAAAATTAAATGAAGTGGAGATAGGCAACCTTCCAGAGAAAGAATTCCAAATAATGATAGTGAAGGTGATCCAGGACCTTGGACAAAGAATGGAGGCAAATATCTAGAAGATGCAAGAAATGTTTAACAAAGACCTAGAAGAATTAAAGAGCAAACACCTAGAAGAATTAAAGAACAAACAAACGGAGATGAACAATACAATGACTGAAATGAAAAATACACTAGAAGGAATCAATAGCAGAATAACTGAAGCAGAAGAACGCATAAGTGACCTGGAAGACAGAATGGTAGAATTCACTGCCACAGAACAGAATAAAGAGAAAAGAATGAAAAGAAATGAAGACAGCTTAAGAGACCTCTGGGACAACATTAAACGCACCAACATTATAGGTGTCCCAGAAGGAGAAGAGAGAGAGAAAGGACCCAAGAAAATATTTGAAGAGATTATAGTCGAAAACTCCCTAACATGGGAAAGGAAAGAGCCACCCAAGTCCAGGAAGCACAGACAGTCCCAGGCAGGATAAACCCAAGGAGAAACACACTGAGACACACAGTAATCAAACAGACGAAAATTAAAGACAAAGAAAAATTATTAAAAGCAACAAGGGAAAAATGACAACATACAAGGGAACTCCCATAAGGTTAACAGCTGATTTCTCAGCAGAAACTCTACAAGCCAGAAGGGAGTGGCACGATATATTTAAAGTGATGAAAGGGAAGAACCTACAACCAACATTACTCTACCTGGCAAGGATCTCATTCAGATTCGATGCAGAAATCAAAAGCTTTACAGACAAGCAAAAGCTAACAGAATTCAGCACCACCAAACCAGCTCTACAGCAAATGCTAAAGGAACTTCTCTAAGTGGGAAACACAAGAGGAGAAAAGGACCTACAAAAACAAACCCAAAACAGTTAAGAAAATGGTAATAGGAACATACATATGGATAATTACCTTAAATGTGAATGCATTAAATGCTCCAACAAAAAGAGGCTCGCTGAATGGATACAAAAACAAGACCTATACATATGTTGTCTACAAGAGACCCACTTCAGACCTAGGGACACATACCGACTGAAAGTGAGGGAATGGAAAAATATATTCCATGCAAATGGAAATCAAAAGAAAGCTGGAGGGCTTCCCTAGTGGCACAGTGGTTAAAAATCTCCCTGCCAATGCAGGGGACACTGGTTCAAGCCCTGGTCTGGGAAGATCCCACATGCTGTGGAGCAGCTAAGCCTGTGAGCCACAACTACTGAGCCTGCGCTCTAGAGCCTGTGAGCCACAACTACTGAAGCCTGCACACCTAGAGCCTGTGCTCCACAAGAAGCCTGTGCACCGTAACAAAGAGTAGCCCCCACTCACTGCAACTAGAGAAAGCCCATGCCCCGCAACAAAGACCTAACTCTGCCAAATAAATAAATAAATATATTTAAAAAGAGAGAGCTGGAGTAGCAATACTCATATCAAATAAAATAGAATTTAAAATAATGCTACAAGAGACAAGGAAGGACACTACATAATGATCAAGGGATCAATCCAAGAAGAAGATATAACAACTGTAAATATATATGCACCCAACATAGGAGCACCTCAATACATAAGGCAAGTGCTAACAGCTATAAAAGAGGAAATCGGGGCTTCCCTGGTGGTGCAGTGGTTGAGAGTCCGCCTGTCGATGCAGGGGACATGGGTTCATGCCCCGGTGTGGGAATATCCCACATGCCACAGAGTGGCTGGGCCCGTGAGCCATGGCCGCTGAGCCTTCGCGCCTGGAGCCTGTGCTCCGCAACGGGAGAGGCCACAACAGTGAGAGGCCCGCGTACCACAAAAAAAAAAAAAAAAGAGGAAATCGGCAGTAACACAGTAATAGTGGGGGACTTTAACACCTCACTTACACCAATGGACAGATCATCCAGATAGAAAATTAATAAGGAAACGCAAGCTTTAAATGACACAATAGACCAGATAGATTTAATTGATTGATATTTATAGGACATTCCATCTGAAAACAGCAGATTACACTTCCTTCTAAGTGCTCACAGAACATTTTCCAGGATAGATCACATCCTGGGTCACAGATCAAGACTCAGTAAAATTAAGAAAATTGAAATCATATCAAGCATCTTTTCCCACCATAACGTTATGAGATTAGATATAAATTACAGGGAAAAAAACATAAAAAAAACAAATACATGGAGGCTAAACAATATATTACTGAGAAACCAAGAGATCACTGAAGAAATCAAAGAGGAAATCAAAAAATACCTAGAGACAAATGACAATGAAAACACAAAGATCCAAAACCTATGGGATGCAGCAAAAGCAGTTCTAAGAGGGAAGTTTATAGCAATACAATCCTACCTCAAGAAACAAGAAAAATCTCAAATAAACAATCTAACCTTACACCTAAAGGAACTTTAGAAAGAAGAACAATTAAAATCCAAAGTTAGTAGAAGAAAAGAAATCATAAAGATCAGAGCAGAAATAAATGAAATAGAAACAAAGAAAACAATAGCAAAAATCAATAAAACTGGGCCTCCCTGGTGGCGCAGTGGTTGAGAGTCCGCCTGCCGATGCAGGGGATACGGGTTCGTGCCCCGGTCTGGGAGGATCCCATATGCCGCGGAGCGGCTGGGCCCGTGAGCCATGGCTGCTGAGCCTGCGCATCCGGAGCCTGTGCTCCGCAACGGGAGAGGCCACAACAGTGAGAGGCCCGCGTACCACAAAAAAAAAAAAAAAAAAAAAAAAAAAAAATCAATAAAACTAAAAGCTGGTTCTGTGAGAAGATAAACAAAATTGATAAACCTTTAGCCAGACTCATCAAGAAAAATAGAGGAATCAAATCATTAAAATTAGGAATGAAAAAGGAAAAGTTACAATGGACACCGCAGAAATACAAAGCATCCTAAGAGAATACTACAAGCAACTCTATGCCAATAAAATGGACAACCGGGAAAAAATGGACAAATTCTTAGAAAAGTATAACCTTCCAAGACTGAACCAGGAAGAAATAGAAAATATGAACCGATCAATCACAAGTAATGAAATTGAACCTGTGATTAAAAATCTTCCAACAAACAAAAGTCCAGGACCAGATGGCTTCACAGGTGAATTCTATCAAACATTTAGAGAAGAGCTAACATCCACCATTCTCAAACTCTTCCAAACATTGCAGAGGAAGGGACACTCCCAAACTCATTCTACGAGGCCACCATCATCCTGATACCAAAGCCAGACAAAGATACTACAAAAAAAGAAAATTACAGATTGATATCACTGATGAATATAGATGCAAAAATCCTCAACAAAATACTAGCAAACAGAATCCAACAACACATTAAAAGGATCATACACCACGATCAAGTGGGATTGATCCCAGGGATGCAAGGATTCTTCAATATACGCAAATCAATCAGTGTGATACACCATATTAACAAATTGAAGAATAAAAACCATACGATCATCTCAATAGATGCAGAAAAAGCTTTTGACAAAATTCAACACCATTTATGATAAAAACTCTCCGGAAAGTGGGCATAGAGGGAACTTATCTCAACATAATAAAGGTCATATATGACAAACCCACAACAAACATCATTCTCAATGGTGAAAATCTGAACGCATTTCCTCTAAGATCAGGAATAAGACAAGGATGTCCACTCTTGCCACTATTATTCAACATAGTTTTGGAAGTCCTAGCCACAGCAATCAGAGAAGAAAAGGAAATAAAAGGAATACAAATTGGAAAAGAAGAAGTAAAACTGTTACTGTTTGCAGATGACATGATACTATACATAGATAATCCTAAAGATGCCACCAGTAAACTACTAGAGCTAATCAATGAATTTGGTAAAGTAGCAGGATACAAAATTAACGCATAGAAATCTCTTGCATTCCTATACACTAACGATGAAAGATCAGAAAGAGAAATTAAGGAAACAATCCCATTCACCATTGCAACAAAAAGAATAAAATACCTAGGAATAAACCTACCTAAGGAGGTAAAAGACCTGTACTCAGAAAACTATAAGACACTGATGAAAGAAATCAAAGATGACAGAAACAGATGGAGAGATATACCATGTTCTTGGACTGGAAGAATCAATATTGCAAAAATGACTATACTGCCCAAAGCAATCTACAGATTCAATGCAATCCCTATCAAATTACCAATGGCATTTTTCGCAGAATTAGAACAAAAAATCTTAAAATTTGTGTGGAGACACAAAAGACCCCAAATACCAAAGCAATCTTGAGGGAAAAAAACAGAGCTGGAGGAATCAGACTTCCTGACTTCAGACTATACTACAAAGCTACAGTAATCAAGACAATATGGTACTGGCACAAAAACAGAAATATAGATCAATGGAACAGGATAGAAACCCCAGAGATAAACCCACGCACCTATGGTCAACTAATCTATGACAGAGGAGGCAAGGATATACAGTGGAGAAAAGACAGTCTCTTCAATAAGTGGTGCTGGGAAAAGCAGACAGCTACATGTAAAAGAATGAAATTCGAACACTCCCTAACACCATTCACAAAAATAAACTCAAAATGGACTAAAGACCTAAATGTAAGACTGGACACTATAAAACTCTTAGAGGAAAACACAGGAAGAACACTCTTTGACATAGATCACAGCAAGGTCTTTTTTGACCCACCTCCTAGAGTAATGAAAATAAAAACAAAAATAAACAAATGGGACCTAATGAAACTTAAAAGCTTTTGCACAGCAAAGGAAACTATAAACAAGATGAAAAGACAACCTTCAGAATGGGAGAAAATATTTGCAAATGAATCAATGGACAAAGGATTAATCTCCAAAATATATAAACAGCTCATGCAGCTCAATATTAAAAAAACAAACAACCCAATCAAAAAGTGGGCAGAAGACCTAAATAGACATTTCTCCAAAGAAGACATATAGATGGCCAAGAGGCACATGAAAAGCTGCTCAACATCACTAATTATTAGAGAAATGCAAATCAAAACTACAATGAGGTATCACCTCACACCAGTTAGAATGGGCATCATCAGAAAATCTACAAACAACAAATGCTGGAGAGGGTGTGGAGAAAAGGGAACCCTCTGCACTGTTGGTGGGAATGTAAATTGATACAGCCACTATGGAGAACAATATGAAGGTTCCTTAAAAAACTAAAAATAGAGCTACCATAAGACCCAGCAATCCCACTACTGGGCGTATACCCAGAGAAAACCATAATTGAAAAAGACACATGCACCCCAGTGATCATCACAGCACTGTTTACAATAGCCAGGTCATGGAAGCAACCTAAATGTTCATCGACAGATGAATGGATAAAGACGATGTGGTACATATATACAACGGAATAGTACTCAACCATAAAGGAACGAAATCGGGTCATTTGTAGAGACGTGGATGGACATAGAGAGTATCATACAGAGTGACGTAAGTCAGAAAAAGAAAAGCAAATATTGTATATTAATGCATATATGTGGAATCTAGAAAAATGGTGCAGATGAACCAGTTTGCAAGGCATAAATAGAGACACAGATGTAGAGAACAAACGTAGGAACACCAAGGTGGGAAAGAGGGGGCGGGTGGGGAGTGATGGTTGTGGGATGAATTGGGAGATTGGCATTGACATAGATACACTAATATGTATAAAACAGATAACTAATAAGAACCTGCTGTATAAAAAATAAATAAAGATTTTTTAAAATACACAGGAAGAAGATCTCTTAAAAGAGACAAGGAAGAAACAATCACAGAATTACGAGAATCAGAAACCATCATTAGGTAGTTAAAGCAGAAATGAATTTACAATCAGATGTAGGTAAGCAGAGGACACTTTAGGACTGAACTACTAAAAATCCATCCTAGGTCCCTGGGGGTCCAGTGGTTAGGCCTCTGCACTTTCATTGCCGAGGACCCGGGTTCAATCCCTGGTCAGGGAACTAAAGATCCCACAAGCTGCGAGGTGCAGAAATAAAAAATTCATCCTAACCATCAGATATTACCCAGGAGCTTGTGAGACATGTAGAATCTGAGATCTCACTCCAGATCTACTGAATCAGAATCTACCCTTTAGCTGGATCCTCAGGCCAATATGAACATTAAAATTTGCCAAGGTTTGGCTCACAATATTGCTGGAAGGCCTGGAGGAGTAGACTTAAAATGAAGCTTCCAGAGATAACTGTAAGCCCTCAGGATCATCATGCCTCTGTCATCACGATCAGGAAAGAAGCCACGACCACTCTGCTACAGGAAGCTGCTAAACCAGGAAAGTAGTGACCAGAAAACAAGTCTGCCACAATCCACACCTGCAAAACTGATGCCTCACCTGCCCCTTCTCTCCACTTAACTCCAGGTTCACGTCCTGTGTAAGTTCATTTAATTAGCAATTCCTAAATCACATTTGCAATGCCAGCTGCAAGGGAATCTAGGTAGTGTGTCTTCCCAGCTTAAACTAGAAGGAAGTAGAAAGGGATATTGTGTGAATCACAGTATCCACCACTGGTGGTGTCACAGAAGCTCTGACAGGTGCTGATATCTGCCCCCCAATATCTATTCTCCCTTTCATCCATAGCAATAGATTACCCAGTATAAGGACATTTCCCAGCCTCTCTGCAGATAGATATGACCCATGAGATTAAGTTTGGGCCAATAATATAAAAGCGAAAGTGTCACATAGCAGCTCCTGGGAATCTTTGAGAGACAGCAGGAGCATGTCCTTTATATTCTTCTTTGTCCCTCCTTCCAACATGCTGCTTGGAGCACCATCTTGGACTATGAAGTTGAGGACTACACCCTGGTGTTGGCAGAGCAGAGCTAGAAAGAGTCACTCTTCCAGCTCTGATGACTGATTCTGTATACATGAAGAACAAATCAACCACGGTTATCTTGGATCACTGCCAGCAGAACCTAATTCTAACAAATACAGATTTCAAGGGCACTGGTTCTTGACATTTTGGCAGATCACTGATCCCTTTTGAGAATCCAATGAATGCCCTGGACCATCCTCCCTAGAAAGATGCAGATTTGTACAACACTTGGTATAAAAAATTTTAAGACTGCATGTTGTTTCTTCCTTAAGACAATCTCTCATGGATCCCTAGTTAGGAAGCCCTAGAGTTGAGATTTTTCAAGAAGAAACAATTGTAATCAACAGGTAAATGAAAAATTTAAAGAAAAAGTAAGAACTGGGAAATGGCCCCTGGATTTGGCTTCAGATTGCTGATCCCATTAGTAGGAGCAGTTTCAGTGCAGTGGGGTGAGGTGGGACAGAAGCTACACTGTAGAGTGCCAGAAGAATGGGAATCAAGGAAGTGGAGGCAGCAAGATCATCAACTATTTAGAGTAGCATGGCCCTGAAGAGAGTGGTGGCCAGGAGACCGTGGAGGCCGTGGGCTCCAGGGAACATTTTCCTGGCCTTCCTCTGCTTCTAGGACTAGACCAGCCAGAGTTAGGGTAATCTGGGATATCCAATACCACTCAGTGTTGCAGCCCAACTGGTGGCTTTGGCCTTCACTGCCCTGGAAATGCTGATGCTGTCTCAAAAATGAGCGTTGAGGGGGAGCCTGGGAGCAGGAAAGGTCCCTGCAGGAATGAAGGCTGGAGGATGCTTTGGGTTCAGTCAGAGTAGATGCTATTAATTAAGTCCTTCCCCTTCAGACACTACACACTAGGGTGCCCTGGACATCCTTCCATGAGACGACTGCCCCTGCTGCCCTTCCATCCCCACTTCTGGTGTTGCTGCTGTGACTGGATCCGAGACCTGAAACCAGTGCATCCAGTAGCCTCCACACAACGGTGGAGCTAATGTCCAAGCAGACCACAGCCAGTCCTCAGGAGAGGAGAGGGAACCACACCACGTATCCTGATTTCTCTTCTCACCAGGACGCTCTTTCATGCTCTTCTGCCATCAGGCCTTGCACTGGCATTCCTGGCATGTCTCCATGACTCTCTCCACCCACACCTCCTCAACCCTGCTCTGCGATCCCAGCCTCATCCCTTTCTTCTCACCCTGAGCCCTTCCTTTCATCAGCCCTGAACACATTAGTCACTGACATCCTCTCTTTTTCTAGCATCATCCTTTCTAATGATAAAACCACCTTCCCAATGAAAGATTTATTGTGCAGGGAACCCTCCCCAGCTGCCCATGGTGGTGAAATTAGACAAAGGCTAGTCACATGTGGGAAACTGGAGAAGGAAATGGCTCAGATTTACACCCGAGCCCTGGGGAACAGCACCATCAGTGGGAGCCTATGGCAGAGGCTCCACCCTGAGTGGCGGAACTTTTATGGGGACACAAACTGCCCATTTATCTCCTATCTTGGGAGGAAGCAAGGATCCTCACTGGGGCCTGGCACTTGCCGGTTTGCTGATTGCTGGGCCAAACTGTCAGGTTTTAGTAGTCTTTCAAGGGCATCCAGGGAGAAAGCGACGGTCCCGGGTCAGAGCTGGAGCAGGGTTTGCTCTCACCTCTGTGGCCTCCACTTCCCAGGACATACTCCTGCTGCTCTGGACCACGGCAACCTCCAGAAAGGAGACTGGGCTTACGAAATGGAAATTGTCCAGCAAAACTTATAAACATCCCACCGGTACCCGCCTTACTTCCCACTACCAGGGCCCCAGTGTTCAAAAAATACAGAGCTTAGCAGCCACAGAAAGCCTTTCAAATAAATTAGAGCTGAGCCAAACATTCAAGTACCGGGGGCCTGATTCCCTAGGGTAGCCTCGTCCTCCTCCCCTGACCAGCATTTCCTGGGTGAGGAGGAAGAATTCAGCAAAAGGAGTAAACGTCCCCCTGGAATTTTAGCAAGGGGCCTGGAAAGAAACACAGGCTCTGGCCTCTGAAAAACCTGGGTGGCAATCCCATCCCTGCCACTGACCTGCTGTGTGACTTTGGTCATATCCCTTAACTTCTCCGAGCTTCCACTTGCTTTCTCAACTGTAGACTAAGAATTAGAATTCCCCTTATATACGGTTGTAAGAATTAAACAAAATAAGGTCTGCAGAGTTCCTGGCTTTTATTAAGTTACCAACCTGCTTGGAGATAGAGCCTCTAAAAGAAACTGTTTCCCATTTTCTGAAATGCTCTCCTCTCTGCCCTTAGCTTCCCTTTCTCCTCTCTCATCATTTCTTTCCCCAGCACGGGGAAAGATCTCCTAAGTCCCCACTATTCGAAGGTCCAGGGCGGCAAGCAGCCTCATCCAGGAGTTTGTGAGAAATGCAGAATCTGAGGCCTCACCTCAGACCCCCTGAGTCTGAACCTGCATTTTAGTAAGATCCTCAAGTATTTCTCTGTGCAAATTAAAGTTTGAGAAGCACTTGCACTGGGTTACCTACCCCTTGCTTCTTTTATTTACAACATCAAATAGAACTGAATTTCACACCATTTAATGGGAGTTTCCCTCTAGCAAATTGCTACACACTAAAATCTCCTTAATTGTGACACTTGAGCAACAACAATCATAATATTAATTAAAATAATAACACAATCTAATATGTGTTTAATGCTTTGGTATTTACAACACTCTTTTATACCCACATAATCTCATCTGATTCTAGAATATGGGATGGCTATCTTCAATCAGAGAGTGTTTGAGTGAGCGAATAAATAAATGATTGAATGGATGACTTGGGGACTATTTAGTGGAGAGAAACTGAATTACAAGAGGGCTTTTAGGATTACACCAATGAGGAATTTTGTCCAGTCGCTGGTAAGAGATTCAAAACAACAGTGACCTAAACAAGATAGGGACTTATTTTCCTCTCACATGATAAACCATCTGCAGGCAGGTCAGGCTGGTATGGGGATTCTACAAGGTCTCAGAAGCTGGAATCTGTCATCTGCTCTGCCATCCTCAGCACATGACATCCATCTTCAAGATCACCTCATGAGTGAAAGATGGCTACTGGAGCTCCACCCATCAAATTCATGTCCCAGGGACAAAGAAAGAAGAATAGGGGGAAAGGGAAAAGGGGTGCTTGCTGAGTTAACTCCTTTAAAGAGCTTTCTCCAAATCCCACCCAATCAGTTCCACTGACCTCTCATTAGCCACCCCCATTTGCAAGGAATGTTGGGAAATGTGGTTTTATTAGCCAGATACATGGTGCCCCCAACATAGGAGTAAGTAAGGTGGGGATAATGGCTATTAGGATGAAAGTTAGCATTCTCTGCCAAAAGGGGTATGAATGAAAGGGCAGAATGCACATACAGATCATGTTCAGTGTGTCAAGGCCTTCTTGGAAGTGTTTTGTGTTTCTCCCCATGGAACAGCTCAATATGGAATAGAACAGGGCTTCCCGGGTGGCGCAGTGGTTGAGAATCCACCTGCCAATGCAGAGGACACGGGTTCAAGCCCTGGTCCGGGAAGATCCCACATGCCGCAGAGCAACTAAGCCCCTGCGCCATAACTACTGAGCCTGCACTCTAGGGCCCACGAGCCTCAACTACTGAGCCCGTGTGCCACAACTACTGAAGCCCACGCGCCTAGAGCCCGTGCTCCGCAACAAGAGAAGCCACCGCAATGAGAAGCCCGCGCACCACAACCAAGAGTAGCCCCCGCTTGCCGCAACTAGAGAAAGCCCGTGTGCAGCAACGAAGACTCAACGCAGCCAAAAATAAATAAATAAATTTAGAAAAAACAAATAAATAAGGAATAGAACAGTCTGGACAGGAGAGAGTGGTCCCTGCTAGGCTGCTTCTGGGGAAAAGGAAAGAGTCTTCTTACCAATGTATTACCTGAGGGCTCAAAATGGGGGGAGGTGAAAAATCAGGCCCCTCAGCTGGTCCAGCTCAGCTAGAGTGTTGTTTTCTCTCCAGAGGATGCTGGTTCATGATGGAGTTGTCATCACTCGTGCTCTTCTTCCTGCCTGGGATGCTCTCCCTCCTCGACATCCTAATTCCAATCTTCTTCCACCCAACCCCTGCCCCATCCTTCAGTTCTCAGCTTGTATGTTCTCACAACCCTGTGATATATTTTGTAGGGGAGCAAAATTTGCCACCCCAGAATATGTCTCTTTGGCATGAGGAAGAAACAAAAGACTCAGGAAGTTTTATTCTTTTTTTTTCTTTTCACCTCCCCCTAAAAGAATTCAGAGAGAGGGTCTTCTCCAGGAAAGAGAACTATCACCAGAGCTATCTATAGTATAATATGAACTAGGTGTGGTAGACAGGCAGGAAACTAGCAAAGTCTGTTTGTTAAAATTCCGCTCTCTGTCCCATTGTTTCTACACAGCCCAGCAAACATTTAACAAATACTTGCTCTTTTTTCATCTTCCTACAAATTGCCTTCCTTCCCTTTGAAGTCCCAGACACGTGCTCCCTTCTCCTTAGTCCAGAATGACATATACCTCATGCTGCCTGTATTTGGAATCTCTCATGTTAATGTGGATTTCTTGTACATAAATAATTAAATTTGATTTTCTCCTGTTAGTCCGTCTCGTGTCAATTTAATTCTTAGACCAGCCAGAAGAGCCGAGAAAGGTAGGGGAAAATTTTTTTCCTTCTTGACAGTTCTCATAAACCTGGATTTTACCTGTACAGTACTTGTTCCAGGTCTGTCCTGCCCTAGCCTCCAAGTATAAGGTCCCTGGGGGTATATACCACGTCTATCCTATTCATCGTTAAATTTCCAGTACTTTGAGGGTTTTGGGGGCGTTTTTTGTTTTGTTTTTATAAATTTATTTATTTATTTATTTATTTATTTAATTTATTTTTGGCTGCACTGGGTCTTCATTGATGCGCGTGGGCTTTCTCTAGTTGCGGCGAGCAGGGGCTACTCTTCGTTGTGTTGTACGGGCTTCTCATTGTGGTGGCTTCTCTTGCTTCAGATCACGGGCTCTAGACGTACGGGCTTCAGTAGTTGTGCCACGTGGGCTCAGTAGTTGTGGCTTGTGGGCTCTAGAGTGCAGGCTCAGTAGCTGTGGCACACCGGCTTAGTTGCTCCACGGCATGTGGGATCTTCCCAGACCAGGGCCCAAACCTGTGTCCCTTGCATTGGCAGGTGGATTCTTAACCACTGCACCACCATGGAAGTCCCAAATTTCCAGTACTTTGCACAGTACCTGGAACATAGTAGATGCACCAGAAATATTTCTTGAATTAATAAATGTGTTTGATAAGGAAGTTCATACTATTCCTTAGTCTTTGGATCAATAACAACAACAACAACAAAATCTATCTAAACTAGCTTAAGCAAAAAGGGGAAACTTAATTTTAATGATATCACAGAGTCTAGATTACAGCCTAGGCTCAGGAATGGAGCAGAATCAGAAACTCAAACACCACTGGAAGCCTCCTCATCTTTCATTCTCTCTCATGAGACCAGCTTCCCCTGCTTGTTACTTTCACACAGTGAGAAAAATATGACTGTCAAGAGAACCTGAGTTATATGTTATTGGACCAATCAGGTGGAGAGAAGTTAAGATAGCTCTTTCTCTCTCCAAAATTCCCAAGCAGAAAAATTATTGTTCCAGTGTGGGTCAAATGCCTGACCCTGGACCAATCAAGTGACCAGGGGCCAGGGGCCTACTGTAGAAACATGACAGTTACCACTGCAACCCTGTAGTTTGGGTGTGGGAGAGTTGACTCCTGGAAGAGAGGTTTGGGGCAGACCAAACTGTGGACAACCACTGAAGTGAGCATGGGCTCCCCAACACACACCAGCCCAGCTCCTCAGCCACAGCTCCAGCATCTCCTTGGATTCATGCCAGGTTCTCTGGGGCCTCCACTGGGTCTCCAGGGCGCTTGCTGGAGTTCTCTGGTAGATTCTAGTATCTGGATTTCACTCTTCATTAATTACTCAGAGCCGTTCTTCCCCAACAATGCCAGTGTTCAGAGGGACTATGGGCACTTGAGGCTTTGCAGGAAAGGCCTCCTGCTGGGCCTTCCTGGCTGCAGAAGGTGGAAAGTGGAGTCAGGAGAGTCATTAGGCAAGGTCAGACCTCAGGAGGAGGCAGCTCTCTCCATGATTTCCCCCAACAAGCACTCTATCCTACCAATTACTTCTGGCCATCATGCAGCTCTGAGGGCTCCGCTTCCATAACCATGTAACAAATGAGGAAACTAAGGCCCTGAAAGGGGGCAGGCTACGAGGTGTAGTCATTCAGCAGATCAACAGCAAAGATAACACTTGGAGTGAAGACTGCCGCCATGTCCTGCCTGCCGCCTGCTGCACATGGTGGGTGTCGCTCCAGGACCTTGCTTCAGATGTATAAGCTCCCCCATCCATTAAACCATTGATGTCTCTGTTGCTGACTCCGGGCTCTTCCTTCAGTCTTGAAGCAGGGCAAGCACAGGCCTTGTAGGCCTGTGGGGTGCAGCACAACATGTAGACATAAAGAGACCATCTTCCAGAGCCCATCTAGGAAGGATGAGAAACCCATAATCTGAATAAGTGCAGAACCCAGCTCCCCCAACATGTTCCAGCTCATCTTGCCTGGCCTCCTCATCCGTCGGTGGGGCTCTGGCCTCCTCATTGGTCAGTGGGGCTCCCAGCCTCCGAAGCAGCAATGAAAACTCTCATGCAGCATCTCCAGAGACACTCTGGGCTTCAACCATTACCCCAGGCCTTCCAGCCGAAGCTGATTTTAAAAAATGTGAAAGGATTTTTCTAGAAATGACAAGACGCTGTACATGGAAAGTTGGATGTTACTTGGCTCCTGTGTTAGAAACAGTTTAGGTACCTTACTGTGAAAGTGAGTCCTACAGTATGTCAGTAAAAGGTATTCATAGCAAAAAAAAAAAAAAGATGACACTTGAACTTAAGCCTCCTTTTTTTATGCTCTTAGTATAGGGCCTGGAAGAGCTTGACACTTCTGCAGAGACATGGCTGTGCTCACCAAACACAGACTACATTTCCCAGGCCCCCTCGCATCTAGGTATGGACCATGTGATTGAGTTCAGCCCATAGGAGAAGGGTAGAAGAAATGCAAGCCACCTCCACATTTGCCCATAAAATATTCCAAGTAATCTTCCACACCCTCTCCCTTTCATCTGTGAGGCTGGAAGCAAAAGGCTCTGAGGTGGCAGAGCTTCCTAATGGAAGAAGGCCGAATCTCTCATTTCACTGCTTGAAGGAGAGCTGCCCAGGAGAGAGTCACCCTACCAAGAAGATCTGCTGTGGACTTTACTGGAGCAAGAAATAAATCTTTATTGTATGTTAAGCCACTGAGATTTTTTTTTTTTTTTTTTGGCCTTGCCGCACAGCTTGCAGGATCTTAGTTCCCCAACCAGGGATCAAACCCAGGCCCTCGGCAGTGAGAGCGCGGAGTCATAGCCACTGGACCACTAGGGAATTCCAAGCCACTGAAATTTTGAGGCTATATGTTATCATCCATAGCCCAGCATACCTCGACTAGTACATCTCTGGTGAAGGCCCTCTTCTCTATGGAGAATTAGACCTGACCTCCTCTAGCACTCTCTCTGTCCTTTGACTCTGACAAAGACCCAAACTGCAAAGGGGCAGTGCAGCTTTGCAATTAGGAACAGAGGCCTTAAATCCAGTCATATCCGAGTCTGAACTCAAGACCCACCACAGACAGACCTAAGCAGCTTTCTTGATCTCTTTGAGCCTATTTCCACATGTGTAAAATAATGATACCCAGTCCAAATGTGCTTGTAAGGATTCAGTAAGATATGATGTGCCAGTGGTCTCTGCCCTGGGGAGAATGAGGGACAATGGATCTGGAGGGGCGAACAAAAGACAGCAGGGCACCATGTCAATCAAGGGAAGGCTGGATTCTGTTTTACTTGGAACTTTTCAGCAGGAGAGTCCACCACTGCAGAAAAGCATAATGCAATAGTACTGGTGGTGTTTGAGTCATTAATATAACATATCTGTATCAGTGAGGGTTGCATTTACAGTTGTTGTAGATTGGCGGGGAATAACTACTTCATTATATCTTCTAGTGAGGGTCTGCCCAAGCATTTCCCTGCTGAAAAAAACAAATGTATGTGTATATATATATATATATATATATATATAATCTTCTCTGTATGGTTCCAATTTTAGTATATGTGCTGCCCAAGTGAGCATGAACTATATGTTCTATTATTATAAATTATTTCTATTTCCCCCTTTACACTAATTGTGGCATTTTGTGGTTTAATATTATTGAACTGGGATGTAGGGATGTAGGTTGGTTACATTATCTATAAATGCTGAAGTGGCACTGAAACGTATTATAAGAAAAGGGCACTGGGTTGCATAAAGTTGAGAACTACAAGGTGTAGGTGACTCACGGCCAGCACACTAAGAAGTGCTCGGTAAACAGTACCTATTTTTAGGAAGTCTGTTATCACCCTTCATCGCCTCCAGGCACCGTTGGGTTGAGGACCCTGGAGACCAGTCCTGCTGTGAGTCACCAGCGCGGTCGGTCGCCGAGAAGAGGGCGCAGACTGGAAGCCAGTTCCCCTGGGCGGGGTGGCGCTAAATGACGCAAGCGTGGGTCCCGAGCAACCGACACTGACACCACGGACCCCTCCCTCGTAAGCAAGGTGTCTCCGGAGGAAGGGACTCTTTCTCTCGAGCCCTGAAAGCCCCGCGACGCCCTGTACCAAGTGCGCCTGCGCGCCTCCGTCGACGCAGACCAGCGTCCTAGGCTTTCCCCCAAAGCCGGGCGCGGGGGCCCGCCCTGGCTCCAAAGCCGCCAACCAGGCGCGCCCAGCCCAGCTGACGTCAGCGAGTTGGACGGGTCGGGGAGGAGTGGAGTTGGCCTGGAAGCCGGGCCGTCTCACCCCCAGGGGAAGGGAGGAGGTGGGAGAATTGGGAGAAGAGGGAGAGAGGAAAAAGGCAGGCGGGGACGGGAAGTGAGCCCGCGGAAGTCTGACTCAGGCCAGTCTGGACAGCCGTGGGGAGAGGAAACGGGGTACCAAGTTACTTACCTGCTTGAAACTTGGCATTCAAGGCGCCGGCCTCCATCTCCGTCCTAATCTCCCTGCCATGCCCGGGACCCTCCCGCAGAACTACTTATAGACTCCTCCAAAGGCCAAGCTAATCCATGCCCATGTGCCTTTGGGTACACAGTACTCTGCCTGAATTGCTTTTCTCTGGCTTATCCAGCTTGAGGCTTCCTTAAAAGTCACCTTCGGGCTTCCCTGGTGGCGCAGTGGTTGAGAGTCCGCCTGCTGATGCAGGGGACACGGGTTCGTGCCCCGGTCCGGGAGGATCCCACATGCCGCGGAGCGGCTAGGCCCGTCAGCCATGGCCGCTGAGCCTGCGCGTCCGGAGCCTGTGCTCCGCAACGGGAAAGACCACAACAGTGAGAGGCCCGTGTAACGCAAAAAAAAAAAAAAAAAAAAAAGGTCACCTTCTCCATGAAGTATTTCCCAGTCCAGACATAATTAGTCTTATCTCTGTGCTAAAATCCACAGATATCTACGGTAGACGAGAATGGCCGTTTATCACTTTAGTACAGTGCTTGCAAACTTCAGTCTCCATCAGAATCACCCAGAAGGCTTGTTAAAGCACAGACTGCTGACTCCAGAGTTTCTGATTCTGTTCCGGTCTGGGCTGGTGTTGGAGGAAGAATCGAGAGGGCATGACCACTGATTGACCCACCAGCTGGACTCAGGCAGTCGCAGGCTCCTCCCACACCCTTTGTCTTTAGAATGTACGCTCAGCCTACTTTCCCACAGTGGGAGCTGTTTCAAGGACGTAGCCTTGAGAGAGAAAGGTGTTGTTGAGACTATCTGGACTGAATATATGACTGAATCCAGTTAAGGTTTCTTTAACTTGAAGGTTTTGGTGGGCAGGTACAGGGATCTACTTGTCTTGCAGGCACCAAAGACAAGCCTCGTAAGTAAGTACCCTTGCTTATTAAATCTGCCACCTACCAATCTGGAGTGGTCTGCCTCTTTCTTTGGTCTCTCCCTGCCCTCTGGGTATGGGACTAGTTTGTGAACTAACAGGTAGGGCCAAGAATTTTCACTCCGAACCAAGTTCCCAGGTGTTGTTGATGCTGCTAGTCCAAGGATCACACTTTGAGAACCACTGGTTTAGTACAAGAAATCATCATGCCTGGGTACGATCAGTGCTTATTTGTTAATTCACTCAATAAATGTCTACTTTGGGCCTGCTGTGTGCCAGCCGGGACCAGGTGTTGAGTATTCAGTGTAAGCAAAGCAGACATAGAACCTACCCCCATGGAGTATACAGTCAACTGGGGAGACGGAAATTAAGCAAATAAACATACTATTATATTAACAAATTGTGATAAACAGTCTAAAGGAAAAGAAAAAGAATATCATGAAAAAGAATAGTAACAAGAACCTATTTTATATTTTTCCTATTTTTTTTTTAAAGGGGAGAGCACAAACGCAGTCCCCCACGACCACAAATTATGCAACTGAGTTTCTTTCACACATTTGAGGAAATCGCAAGGGTCGGGACACTCGGAGTGCAACGGAGGAGTGTCGCCCTGGGAAATACCACCTTCTTGATCGTGGTATTTCCCCTGCCAGGTAAGTATACAAGAACCTATTTTAGATTGAGTGGTCAGGTAAGGCTTTTGGGGGAAAAGGGACATTCATAGAGGCGTATTTTAAACAAACTCCTATAGGGTGGACTTATTGCACAGTATTATGACCTATTTTTAAGTTGTCCAGCCTAACACTAGACTATGTTCTCCTTGAAAGCTAAACTCTTGTCTTATTAATATTTTTGCCGGGACTTCCTTGGTGGCGCAGTGGTTAAGAATCCGCCTACCAATGCAGGGGACATGGGTTTGAATCCTGGTCCGGGAAGATCCCTACATGCCACGGAGCAACAAAGCCCATGCCTCACAACTACTGAGCCTGCGCTCTAGAGCCCGTGAGCCACAACTACTGAAGCTTACATGCCTAGAGCCCATGCTCCACAACAAGAGAGGCCACTGCAATGAGAAGCCCGCGCACTGCAATGAAGAGTAGCCCCTGCTCGCCTCAACTAGAGAAAGCACACGCGCAGCAACGAAGACCCAATGCAGCCAAAAATACATAAATAAATAAAGTTATTTTTAAAAAAGACAAAAAAAATTTTGCCTTTAGCATGCTGCAGAGAGTAGGGCCTTGAAAGATAATGTAAGAATGGATGGAAAGATGGAGGGAGCATTGGAAGAATGAACAAATGAATGAATAAAATGTCAGATGATGTATGCATGTGTGCATGGGTGGATGGATGGATGGATGAAAGGATGGATGGTGGATGGATGGATAACTGTCTCTGGCATCAACACAGAGAACCAGGATTCTCTACCTACCAGTGAGGCCAGAGTAGAAACTGATAGAAACTTAGCTGACTCCTTTACTGTATTTCAAAATCCTATTCATCATTTAAGGTGACCACAAATGGCCCCTTCTCCCCAGAGCTCCCTTGATTATCATTGCTCAGTCTCACTTCCCACATGAATGCGTTTTATCACCTCTCACACTCCCGCACATGCCACATTTACTTCAACACACGCAACTGCCCTATGCTTGCCACTTACCACCTGTGTGCAAGTTTCTTCTGTGTCAGACTCAGAAGGGAAAAGGACTGGGGGGGAGGAAGAGGAGAAAGTTTTTCTCCTGGCTCTGAGCTAAAGAAGACACAGAGCACAGAGGGTGGTGAGGAGATTCTTACTCTGATAATTCCTCACACGACTTCAAAAAAAAAAGCACTTTAAATGACACATTTCCTCTAAATATGTGTCTTAGGCTCCTAAGAGGGACATAGTTTATTCAGAGATTCAATTTGAGTTAAATAAGGAGAAGGAAATCACCCAGGGTCCCTCTGGGGTGTTTAAAAACGGAAAGTGAAAAGAAAATTATATAGAGACGAGTTCCTTCCGTTTGAAAACTCTCCAACCAGGGATGAAAGTTCAACTGGCTCTGCAGGCTTCAGACTTCCGTACACTTGTTTCCAGCCCCATGGAAGCTCTTAGCCACCCAAGCCTGTCCTCCTATGCCAAAGGAACTTGACTTCAGAAGGGAATTTCCAAAGGATTTACAGGTGGGAAAAGAGCCCCTCTCCAACCAAAAGAGGGCAGAACAGAGAATCTGGGACATGAAATTCCCCAGAGATTGAAATAAAATACTTCTCAACTGTGAAGGACTTGAACAGAATACTCTCAAAAGAGGACAAGAGATAACAAGTGTGGGATGAACGTCCAACCCCAATATTAACTAAAGAAGTCTAAAGAAAGCAAGATTTCATATGTATGCGCACACATGCATGCACACATTTCAAACTGTAATACTCCAAGTCAGGATGTCCTGAAATGGCCTCTAGTGGGACTGTAATTGGTACATTTCTGAAGTCATTGGGCAGTAATTAGGTCTCAAATGTCTATAAAATGTTCATGCTCTTCCCCCCAAAGAAGCGGAGGATGCGATTTGACATCAATTTATTTCCAAATCTGATCATCTATCCTAAAGGAATCACTTGAAATACAAAACAACAGCAAAAAGAACACTAAACACAAAGACGTTCATCTCTGTGTTATATAAATTAGTGAAAGACTGGAAACAGCCCAAAAGTCCAGCAACTAAAGAATGGTTGTTGGACTTCCCTGGTGGTACAGTGGTTAAGAATCCGCCTGCCAATGCAGGGGACACAGGTTCGAGCCCTGGTCCAGGAAGATCCCACATGCCACAGAGCAACTAAGCCTGTGCGCCTCAGCTACTGAGCCTGTGCTCTAGAGCCCATGAGCCACAACTACTGAGCCCGCACACCACAACTACTGAAGCCCGTGTGCCTAGAGCCTGTGCTCCACAACAAGAGAAGCCACCGCAATGAGAAGCCCACACACCACAGTGAAGAGTAGCCCCTGCTCACCACAACTAGAGAAAGCCCACACGCAGCAACAAAGACCCAATGCAGCCAAAAATAAAATATTAATTAATTAATTAATTAAAAAAAACAAAACAGTGCTGGCTCAGTAGTAAATATGCTGTTTATTAAGGAAGGAAGGGAGGAAGGAAGGTTGGTTGTTGGTTGGACATTTATAGAATTAGATATATCCATGTCCAATTACGTGTTCTGCAGGGTTCTTCCTTGGGGAATGTGCTAGCAGCGACCTTGTGTAGGATGTAGGCTGCAGGTCCTTTAGGAGAACACCCTGACTGAGTCCCTCGAGTCCAAAACCTGGTTCTCAGCTCCTCAGGGTCAGAACCTTACTTCTTACTGCACCACATAAGAGCAAATTCTTGGTGACAGACTTTCACTAATAACACCCATGGCTGATAACATCAAAGACTGATTTATTAGATTATGGTGGATGATATCCCTTTTCAAACAGCAGAATACGTAGCCACTGCCCAAAATCTGTCCCTCATCTGGTTTTGTGTAGATGGGAGGAAACATCAGAAGGTTTCTTGGTGAGCTGCATGTTTGAATAAAAGAAAATGTGTAGTCTTGAGGGGTATTTTTTCAAACCATGGTGAAGCTTGATGAAATGTCCTTGATCTATAGGACAGACAATTTCTCTAATGACTAAGATGCTTGTTTCTCTCCCCTGGAGAGCCCGAAGTCTGCTTGGTGACCAGCTGGCTTTCTTGCACCTGCCTGTCCATGCTCACTGCTTCTCTTTTTATGAATGCAGTTCCATTCTCAGCACAGGTGACTGACCAATCCAGGGGTGGCACCAGCTGGATCAGTCATCGTCACTCCTATGGGCATATGGAGTTGGGATTGTGCTAGTTCTCAATCTATTGCCTCTCAGCTCCAAATTCAATCTTCATTGTCTGCCCTGCAAAAATGTAGTGGATCATCTCAAAATTTTTCCTTTGCGAGCTGACAGATGTTAAGCTTTGTCAGTAGAGGGCACTGGAGAGACATTGTAGGAGATATTTTCCTTCCGGATTCCGGTGTGCTCTGCTCAGCAGGCCCCTGTGGCAGGCAGGACCTGGCTCCTACAGCCTGGACAGCTTCTCCAGTATCCAGCTCCTGCGATGCAAGTGACTTGTCCTGCATCAGCTTCCTGCAGGACAGATGGCTTCTTTAGCATCCAACTCCTACAGTGCACAGTGGCCAGCATCATCCAAACGCCCCAGCTTCCCCTTGCACTACTGCTACAGGTGGTTTTGTAGAAGAGGGACCCCAGTAAATACATCCCAAGCACTCTAGAGGGTGGATTTCCAGCATATTCTGCTCTGCCAGTGCAGCACCATAGTGACTTCTCTACCATCCTGTGAACCACAGCTACACCCTCTCCTACAAGGTCTGGGTCTTAGCTGTGAGGGTGGGATGGCAGTGTGGGCTGCCTCAGCCCTCGGGGGAGCAGCTGCTCCTTGGAGCTGCTGTTCCTATACTCCTGAAGTCCATTGGGCCTTGGGAGGCTCTCTAGTACCCTAATAATCCTGATAATTAATGTCTCCCTCTTTTTTTTTCTGTTTAATCTAGCTCTGGTGTGTTTTTGTAACTTATAAACAAAAGAAACTTAACTCGGGAATCCCTGGCAGTCCAGTGGTTAGGAGTCTGTGCTCTCACTGCCCAGGGCCCAGGATCAACCCCTATTCGGGGAACTCAGATCCCACAAGCTGAGCGGTGCGGCAAAAAAAAAAAAAAATGAGAGAGAGAGACTTAACTAATACAATTGGACTCTGGGAGACCCTGCACCTCTTCTCATTGTATATTAACTTCAGTAGAAAATTTAGAGTTTGAGAGATGTCCCCATTTGAAAAAACATTATTTATAAAAGTGAAAATAAGAAGCAACTTGAAAGTCCAATAATAGATATGATTTGAAAAGTATTAATGTGCCTGTTTCTTTTGGTTTTTTCCTCCTCAGCACAAATCATGTGGGCTAGTTATTCTTCACTTGCCCCTTCAAATCCTTTGTCCACCGTTTTCCAGTCTCTCTGTATACTGGGAGGTTGACCTCTGCAGAATACTTGTTCCCCTGCCTTCGCATTCAGTTGGGCCAATGGGAGGCCCTGAAAAGAGATAGAGGTCAGGTGGAGGGAGATGTCAGAGTCATTACTCCCCTAGTTCCCTCTCAGCCAGACCCTGGGGGAGGCCAAGGCTGCATCCCTCCCCCTAAATTCCTCTGTGACGGTCTCCCTCGCACAGCTGCAGCTTTTGCTGTTGCTCCTAGGACTAAGGGTGGTAACGCCCTCACACATCTCTGGTCCTGAATGCTTCGCCATTTCTTACGTGTTACCCTAGGCTTTCTGGCATCTTTGTAGGTAGTCCCATTATGGAACTCTTCAGTGTCTGCGTTGAGTAAGCCATCTGTTTTCTGCTGAAACCCTGGCCGATTCCGTATCCATGAGAAGGCAGGAGGAGCAGGGGTTAGAATTTGTTACAGAAGAGATGCAAAGAGGAAGACAGGTTTCTGACATGCAAAATGGGATCACATAGAAAGATAAAACCCTTAAAGGCAGGCTATTCAGATTATTTCTTCAGATTATTCTTTAGTTAGACCCACTGTTAATTTTCCCTATTTTTTTTTTTTTTTTTTTTTTTTTTTTTTTTTTTTTTTTGCGGTACGCGGGCCTCTCACTGTTGTGGCCTCTCCCGTTGCGGAGCACAGGCTCCGGACGCGCAGGCTCAGCGGCCATGGCTCACGGGCCCAGCCGCTCCGCGGCATATGGGATCCTCCCAGACCGGGGCACGAACCCGTATCCCCTGCATCAGCAGGCGGACTCTCAACCACTGCGCCACCAGGGAGGCCCTAATTTTCCCTATTAAGGAGGTAGGAAGTTGTGCAGGAGACTAGATCAGCTAGAGACGAAAAATATAGAAATCACAGTTTTCTGCACATTCCCAGTCGAAGTGTGATATAAATCTGTAATCACTACAGGGACATAGCTAACTAAATTATATACGGGTAGGATGGAATATTAACGATGATTACAGCAAATGAGTAAGAGCTTATAACGTACTGCCAAGTGAAAAAGGAAGGCATGAAACTCAGAGTCAGTATGATCTCAGCTAGGTTAAATATGTACACATATATACATAGGGAAAAAAAAAACTTGGAAGGAATTCACCAAAATGTATAAAGAGGTTGTCTTTAGGTGGTGGGATTAAAGGTGATATCTATTTTTTCATTTATATTTTTCTTTATTTTCCAATTTTTCTACAATGAGCATGAATTACTTTTGCAGCCAGAATTTTATTTGGTTTTTTTAGAGCACACATACATCATCCGCTGCTCACGTTATCAGGAACAAACCAGACTGACCCTGGCAAGTCCCAGCCAAGGAATCTGCCCCCAGATATGCCTTGGCCTGGTTCGTGTCAGAAACCTCAGCAAACACCTCTCTAAGTTAACGCTTTCTTCAGAAAAGAGTAGGAGGTGGTGAGGCAGGTACCCTTCTGAGGAGGTTGCCTGCAGGAGAAGTGTTGCTACAGTGGACCCAGGTGTGCTGAGCATCTACCATGGAGCTATGGGGAGCTCTTAGTCTTACAGTCAGGGTTAGGTTGGGCCACCTGTAGTGGGCTGCTGGGAAACAAAGTGAGTCACAAGTAGTCCCGTCCTTGGGGAACAAACAGGGACTCTACCAACAGTGACAGGCACAGGGTATGAATGGTGTCCTTGGAGAGTAGAAAACACAATAAGGCCAGCTTCATCAGAACTGGATGGAGATATGTAAGTTGATCCCTCTTCCCACCCAGGTGAGTGTGGTCTTGCCTTTGGGCCTTTCTGTGGGCCCTTCCCTCTGCTTCAAATGCCACCTCCCTATCCCATCTCTGTCTACTGCCGCCTGACTTACCTTTGGAGTATCTAGGCAGAATAGCAAGAAGTCTTCATCCTGGTGTATTCAGGCACTGGGTGCTCACCTCATCTGTTCTGGCCCCTGGAGGGTGCAGAGAGGCACCCCCTGCTGGGAGATGCATCACACATAAGACCTCCTAAGGGCAGGGGCAGTGCTGGTGTTGGTATTTTGATGTTTTGTTTTGTTTTGCTGTTGTAGGGGAGAAAAAATAATGTTTTCTCTACCCTTCTGAGTTCTTAGCTGAGAACCCTGTAATAAAAGACAGATTAACAAGAGAAAAACAAACAGAAGTTGATTAACCTGTATACCTCATTGGAAATACCCAGGGGGAAATGCATAACGAATGCCCTGAGGTGGCTTAGAATTCAGGATTAAATACCATCTTAATAGAGAAGGTGGGGGGGTGTTGGGCAGGGAACGCAGGACTCTCAGATGAGAGGAAATGATTTTAAGGATAGATGAATGGGCCCTTAGACTGAAGATATGGTGGTTCATGACAAAGTTTATCTTCTGGGTGTACTCTCAACTTCTAGTCTCCTCTCCTGCGATGAGTCACGCTTCCCTAGTTGATGATACCACCGGGGAGGGACTCTAAGACAAATGAGTTCTTCTGGAAGATCTATCTTTAGGCAGATAAGGAGAGTTCAGAGAAAGTCTCTCCCTACATTTGCTATTTTTCAAGTGCTTACAGCTCAAAATAATCAATTTATCAAAGCATTTATTTGGGGGTGGCATATTCTGCTCCCCTTCATTGTGGTTATTTATGTTGTGGTTTTCGGTTTCCTTCCCCTTAGTTACCCCCTCCCTGGGGATAGTCGCCCTCCACCCATCACAGCCTAGTCTGTGGGAAAAGCCTTCCCCCGGGTCCTCACCAGGGCCCCTAGCAAAGGCCCAGCCTGCCCTCAGTCTCACTGTAGCCCACAGAGCTCGCCCCACCAGTGCCCAGGGCTACACCCAGACAAGCGCATGACCTGTGGAGGGAAAGAGATTGCAAAACTGGGCCACCTGCTCAGCGTTGAGGTGCGCTCACCCTGAACTTATTTCCTTCCCAGTGGGTCGGGCTGCCATGAACCCTCCCTGTACCTCCTCCCTCAACAAATGTTGAGGATCAAGAGGAAGAAGCTAAAAGTTCCTGAGCCCTGAGCCCTGAGCCCTGAGCCCTGAACCCTGGGCTCTGTGGCTCTGTGGCCGGCCATTTGTCCAGTCCAGTGCAGAGATGGTATCTCTGGGAGGGTAACAGGAAGTATCCCCTTCCCCTCCAAACCCTACTCTTTCCCTTCCTCCCAGTCAAACCCATTATGCCTACCCAGTCATGGCAGACAGCTAGGCAGGAAGGACCACAGGTATGGCCTCATCACCTGTCCCTGCTACCGGATGACATGCCTGTAGCCTTATCTGCTGAATCAGTCATTGCTGGGTGAGGGTGAGGAGAGGAAAGAAGACACTCATTGCCTCTGCCCATCTTCCCTTCCTATCCTGTCTGACTGGCCTGGCCTGGAGGCTGCTAGGTCAGCCTTTGGCCAAGACATCACACAGAACTGCATTTTGTTTCTGTTTACTTTCTTGTCAGACAGTGTGCTCATTTTAAGGCAGTGCTTCTCAAATAGTAATGTACATAAAGATCCCTTGGAGACCTTGTTAAAGCACAGGTTCTGACTTGGTAGTTCCAACGTGGAACCTGAGATTCTGCCTTTCTAACAAGCCCCTGACACTGCAAGGATTAAGGGGTTCGAGCCCTGGTCCGGGAAGATCCCACATGCCGCGGAGCAACTAAGCCCATGCGCCACAACTACTGAGCCTGCGCTCTAGAGCCCGTGACCAGAACTACTGAGCCCGCCCGCCTAGAGCACATGCTTGGCAACAAAGAGAAGCCACCGCAATGAGAAGCCTGTGCACCGCAACGAAGAGTAGCCCCCTCTCGCTGCAACTAGAGAAAAGCCAACACGCAGCAACAAAGACCCAATGCAGCCAAAAATAAATAAATAAATTTATTAAAAATCAAAAGGTGGGGGGAGAGTCTAGCAAAAGGGTTCCAAGTGAATCCCAGAGTCTGTTTACCATAAAACAATGGTTCCCAACTGGAGGTGATTTGCCCCCTCATTGGACATTTGACAATGTCTGGAGACATTTTTGGTTGTCACAACCAGGGAGGAGGGATGCTACTGGCATCTAGTGGGTAGTAGCCAGGGACATCCTATAATGCACAGGACAGCCCCCTACAGCAAAGAATTATCAGGCCCAAAATGTCAATAGTGCCACTGTTGAGAAAACTTCTTGTTCTAAAACATCAACTGTAATTTAAAATTTAGAATGTTGCTTAAATTCAGCTGTTTTACCACAAAGAATCAGGAGAAATTTATTCAGTAGAAGGTAATCCACGATTATCAATTTGGAGGTTCAAATCTTAGTCAACAGGGACTTCCCTGGTGGCTCAGTGGTTAAGAATCTGCCTGCCAATGCAGGGGACACGGGTACGATCCTTGGTGCGGGAAGATCGCAGAGCAACTAAGCCTGTGCGCCACAACTACTGAGCCTGTGCTCTAGAGCCCGCAAGCCACAACTACTGAGCTCATGCACCACAACAAGAGAAGCCACCACAATGAGAAGCCCGTGCACTGCAACGAAGAATAGCCCCCGCTCGCCACAACTAGAGAAAGCCCGCATGCAGCAACGAAGACCCAACACAGCCAAAAATAAAATAAATGAAAAAATAAATTATAAAAAAAAATCTTAGGGCTTCCCTGGTGGCGCAGTGGTTGAGAGTCCGCCTGCCGATGCAGGGGACACGGGTTCGTGCCCCGGTCCGGGAAGATCCCACATGCCGCAGAGCGGCTGGGCCCGTGAGCCATGACCGCTGAGCCTGTGCGCCTGGAGCCTGTGCTCTGCAACGGGAGAGGCCACAGCAGTGAGAGGCCCGTGTACCACAAAAAAAAAAAAAAAAAAAAAAAAAAATCTTAGTCAACAATACTATTTTGTAAATTTAAATGACATCACAAAGAGCACTACACATTTTGCAGAGAGACATACAAATAAAACGACTCACAGCATACATTTCCTTTAATTTAAAAGTTTCGGATGTTGCCTGGATTCAGCTGTTCTAGCACAAAGAATTTTGGGGGAATTTATGAAGTAGAGGGGATAAAAATGTACAAATAAATAAATATTATAAGTGGAGCTGGGAAGGACCCCACTCCTGGCTATATCATTAGAAAGATTCTCACACAGGTGCATAAAGAACATGTAAGAGGATATTTTATCACAAAGTTATTTGTGGTGATTGGAGGGCTGGACACAATGAGGCATCCATCACTGGAATGTTCTGTCACAGTAAGGAGCAATGAGCTAGATAGACACACAACAGAGTAAATAAATCTTTAAAACATGGTGCTGAATGGGGCAGGGGGAGGGTAAGAAACACAAAGAGACCTCCAGCACAATACTACTGATTGAAATTTAAAATTCATGCTTACAGAACTGTGCCTCATGCTTTCAAGAACACTCACTAATAGAATGATTTACAAATCTTAGGCATTGCACACCACTTTACAGTTGGACTCTTAGAAATTAGTTTCCACTGCCACCTGGTGATAGCAATCCAAAATTGAGGCATAGGGACTTCCCTTGTGGCACAGTGGTTAAGCATCCGCCTGCCAATGCAGGAGACATGGGTTCAAGCCCTGGTCCAGAAAGATCCCACATGCCACAGAACAACTAATCCTGTGCGCCACAACTACTGAGCCTGTGCACCACAACTACTGAAGCCCACATGCCTAGAGCCCATGCTCAGAAGCAAGAGAAGCCACCACAATGAGAAGGCCGCACACCTCAACGAAGAGCGGCCTCCACTCGAGGCAACTAGAGAGAAAAGCCCTCGCGCCGCAACAAAGACCCAACGCAGCCAAATAAATAAATAAATAAATAAATAAATTGAGGCTTAATTCAGTTTTTTAAAGAGATATAATTTATATACTGTGAAATGTACAGATCTTAAATGTTTAAATTGATGAATTTAATCATTCGGTGTAATCACTCTAAATAATATATAGAGCATTGCCATCACCCCAGAAAATTCCCTTCTGCCCTTCCCAGGAAATCCTCTCCACACCTTTCCCTAAAAGCAACACTGATCCATTTCTCTCTGTTCCTATAAATAAGCTTTGCCTGTTGTAGAACTTCATATACATGGAATTATACAGTGTGTACTCTTTTATGTTTGCCTTCATTTGGGAAGTATCATGTTTTTGATTCATTCATGTTATAGCACATATAAAGAGTTAATTCTTTTTTTTTTTTTTTTTTTTTTTTTTTTTTTGCGGTACACGGGCCTCCCACCGCTGCAGCCTCTCCCGTTGTGGAGCACAGGCCCCAGACGTGCAGGCCCAGTGGCCATGGTCCTCGGGCCCAGCCGCTCTGCGGCACGTGGGATTCCCCTGGACCGGGGCACGAACCCGCATCCCCTGCATTGGCAGGCGGACTCTCAACCACTGCGCCACCAGGGAAGCCCAAGTTAATTCATTTTTATTGCTGAGTAGTATTCTATTGTATGGATGTTTCACAGTTTTTCTATTCACCAGATGAGGGACATTTGGGTTGTTTCCACTTTGGGGCTACTACAAACAAAGCTGCTATGAATATTCATGCATATGTCATTGTGCGGACATATGTTTTTATTTATCTTGGGTGGAATTGCTGGGTCATAAAGAAGATGTATGTGTAATTTTTTAAGAAACCCCTAAAATAATGCTCCAAAGCAGTTGTATCATTCTGCATATTCACCAGCAACTGTTTACAAAGATGAACTACACTAGTTTATTCTTTTTAATCGCTGAGTACTATCCCATTGTAAGACTATAGCCTGGTCTCAGACTTACAGCCTCCAGAACTGTAAGAAAATTAATTCCTGGGTCTTCCCTGGTGGCACAGTGGTTAAGAGTCCGCCTGCCAATGCAGGAGACACGGGTTCAAGCTCTGGTCCGGAGGATCCCACATGCCACGGAGCAGCTAAGCCCATGCGCCACAACTACTGAGCCTGCATGCCACAACTACTGAAGCCTGCGCACCTAGAGCCCGTGTTCCCACAACAAGAGAAGCCACCACAATGATAAGCCCACGCACTGCAACAAAGAGTTGTCCCTGCTTGCCACAACTAGAGAAAAGCCCACGCACAGCAATGAAGACCCAACACAGCCAAAAATAAATAAATAAATTTATTTTAAAATAAATAAATAAATTTATTTATTTAAAAATAAATAAATAAATTTATTTTAAAATAAATAAATAAATTTATTTATTTAAAAATAAATAAATTCCTGTTGTTTAAAAAAAATGTACAACCCAATTTATTTAAGTGGGTAAAAGGCTTGAACAGACCCTTGAAGATGTGCAAATAGCCAAAAAGCACATGAAAAAGTGTCCAACATCATTAGTCTTTAGGGAAGTGCAAATTAAAACCACAGTGAGATATCATTTTACATTCACTAAAATGAGGCTATGGAGAAATTGGAGGCTATTGGCTATCACACAGACAAGAGTGAATGACAACAACTCTCTAGGGCCACCAGCCCTACAAAATAAGTATTCAGCATGGGATTTGCACATTCCCACATGGACTATTTTTTTAAATAGATTTAATTAATTAATTAATTTATTTATTCATTTGCTGCGTTGGGTCTTCCACTGCTGTGTGCTGGCTTTCTCTAGTTGTGGCGAACAGTGGCTACTCTTCGTTGTGGTGTGAGTCCTTCTCATTGCGGTGGCTTCTTTTTGTTGCGGAGCACAGGCTCTAGGTGCGCAGGCTTCAGTAGTTGTGGCACACGGGCTTCAGTAGTTGTGGCTTGCGGGCTCTAGAGCGCAAGCTCAGTAGTTGTGGTGCATGGGCTTTGTTGCTCTGTGGTATGTGGGATCTTTCTGGACCAGGGCTCGAACCTGTGTCCCCTGCATTGGCAGGTGGATTCTTAACCACTGTGCCACCAGGGAAGCCCCTCCCACATAGACTATTGTTGGTCAGAAGATAAAACTGATGTTTTCCATCAGTTGGATGGGGCCACTGAGGGTGCCAGAAACATATATTGGGGCAGGCCCTTGTAACTGTTCTTTCTCTCATGCTATAGACTGAATGTGTCCTGCCAAAATTTATTATGTTGAAACCTAATCCCTAATGTGGTGGTATTTGGAGGGGGCCTTTGGGCGGTGATCAGATCATAAGAGCTCCCTTGCTTCTTCTTACCATGTGAGGACACAGAGAAAAGATGAACTGTCATGGCACCTGTGGGTGTGTAGTTTGGCATATGCTGACCTATTACAATGAGCATGTATTAATGAGGCTCAAGGTCTACTGCAAGTTGAATCTTCCGCCTTCTTGAGGCTCAAGGTCTACTGCAAGTTGAATCTTCTGCCTTCTTGGGCCTAGTTTTTGTTAAATCCTATTCTTCTTAATGTTTGTGTCATTCGTTTAATGGTTGTGCCCTGTCCCCTTCCCTCCTGTCTCATTGAGGCTGGGCAAGTACAGGGCTTGCAGGCCTGTGGGGTGCAGCCCAACACAGCCCCTGACTGGAAGTGAGCGCACTGCATCTAGAGGGTGTGCACCATCACCAGGGGGACATTGGACATGGAAGGGAGGGTCTCACAAAAGAAAGAATTTCCAGGACCCACAGTGAGGACTTCAGCCTTTTGGACTCAGCTCCTGTCTTTCGCCAGGCCAAAAGATGGATCGCTAATGGCTTTATCTTGCTCCTTTGGTAAGAGCAGGGTGCATGTGACCCTAGCCTGGCCAACCAAAGAAGCCCAATCCCCTGGCAACATTGATTGGCCCAGGAGATGAGCTCATGACTTATCCAGTCCTGTCAGTCTTCTCTTGGGTTTTTATACACTGAAGGAGGCTGTGGAGAGAGAAGCCCTCTCAGTTTTTTTAGGCCACAAAGTTGGGATGATGTAAGCACACAGCATTCTGACTTTGGAGAGTAAGCCTGTCTATAGCAGGAGACTGTATGAATACATCCGGGATAATATAACCTCAGGAGAGTGTGATTTCAGCCCCCAAAGAGAAACATGGGAATGGGAGATAGGGAACAAAGCTCTGGAGCTCCACAGCACACCGTAGGGTCCTGAAAACATGTCACATGGCTTGTGGAGGTTGCCACTGAGGATGCTGGCTACTTACCTGCCACCACTCTAATTCAGTTCACACTACAGCATCCATGGAGTATGACATGAATGGCAACCCCTGGAGATGACCACATTCCACACACCCACATGCAGTCACTCAGAAGTTAAATGACTTGCCCAAGGTTGCACAGGCAAGGTGTTCAGACTCCAGAGTCCAGGCCCTGATGGCACCAATACCTCCTGGTTCACCTGTAAGGCGTTGCACAGGCCAGAGGGGACTCAGCAATCAGCACTCCAACAGACCCAAGTGAACCTCTGTGTAGTACTCCCATATCCAGGAGACTTCGTCACTTCCCTGTGGGTCCAACCTTATGAAGTCCTGGGCTCCTGAGAGTGAATTGATGCTACAGGTGAGGGATCAGCCTATGGGGAAGATTTAGTGACATCTGTGGCTTTTGTCTGACTAGCAACATTCTTCCTTCTCCTGGTAACAGTTTCTCCAATTTGCTTTGGAGACCTGCTGTCCCCCATTGGATCCAATCTTTGTGGGACCGTTCATCAAAATATCTCACCTTCCCTGGTTAAGAAGTGAACTCTGGCAGGTTTTAAGGGCCCAATTCTTCAGATTTTTCTCTAATTTTTCGTGCAGCTCCGGTAGCAGGCATTGTCAGTGCCTCACACACATCTCCTCGGCACTCACCATACCTGTGCATATCTGTGCTTCATTCACAGCCACTGAGATCCTTTGACAGAAGGCTTTCTCTGGATGCTTGGAGACACAAGAGAGGCAGGCCAGTAGGGCCGGAGAGTTAAGGACCTCCCTCCAGCAGCCTTCAGTGACTGATGATAGTTGGTGAATATATATCCCAGGTCCCTCCCCCTTCAGTGAAAATAACTGAGATGTGTTCCACACACTGTCCCAGCCTGGGGCAGGAGTGCTGTACTGCTGTACCGGTTTCCCACAATGGAACCTCAGTAATGCACACTACTCGTTCCCTTCCCTTTCCCACCTTGCATAGCCTCACTCCCCTACCAGTGCTTCCTGGGATCCCCTACCAGTGCTTCCTGGGATCACCTCCCAGGAAACAGCTTGGAATCTAAAATCTCAGGGTGATATATTCCTGAGTGAGTCCAACCTAAGACCACCACACACTCTTCTGGAAAATCCCAATTTTGCAGTCTGTTTCTGTTGCTTGCAACCCATGGACTCTATCAGATTAATAGTGATCTGGAGTGGTGTCACATTGCACCTGGCCATAATAACCTATGGTCTTCTTTCTAAAGACCATCAGAGCTCTGGAAGGGGAGAAGGAGAATTTCATGAGCCTTTGTTCTAAGCTCTGTTATATGTTAGCTCAGAGGACTTGAGCTCTGAGCTATGCCTGTAAATGGAATTGCTTGGATGACACATGGTCCCAGAACACCAGATCTCTTGTGACCCCAGGTCACTCCTAGGGTGAGGACTGGCCTAAAAATTTATTCTAGTTGATGGCAATCGAGCCAGGATTCCATGTACCAGGAGAGAAGGCAGGTACTGAAGCTGCTGTCTGTGAGCACTAAAGATGGGCTTAGGATGGCTTTTGGAGTGAAGTACCACATCTAGGGTTTGGAGGAGATTTTGGGTTCTTGGGAGCCCAGCCAGGTGGGCCAAGAACTAGAAAAAGTGTGGCCCTTGGAATAGAGTGCCACTTCTGTTCCCATATGGACATAGCACAGTGTGGTCAGTGGCTGGACCCACTGGGCCAACTGGAGTTCAGCTTGGTTTTCAGAGCTCTCTGAAGCTCTCAAGCCCAGCTGACTGAGCATCTGAAGTTGGGCTCCTTGCTGTCCTGAAGTTGCATTCAGTCCCAGATGTATTCCTATAATCAACATATATGCCAGGCCCTGTGCAGGGCATTGGGGATAAGAGGCGAATCAGATGTCCTCCACTCCTCTTTCTTAGGAAATATTGGAGACGGTCACATAAGCAAGAAAGGGCCAGGGAACATTACAGGTGCTACTGGGATGTATTTCTGTACAGATGAGGGACCCAAACTGAGGAGGACTGAGAGCTTGGGAAAAGAGTACCAAGGAGGTGATAGAGGGGCATCTGGGCAGAGGGTGCAGCATGAGCAAAGGTTTGGAGGCATAAAACCCTGGTGGGTGGTTTTGTCTGATGCAGGGAAGGGTTAAGTGGCCAGACATGAAGTTAGAGAGGCCAGCAAAGGCCCAGTCATGGAGGAACATGTATGCTATACCAAAGGTTTTGGTTTTCATCTTCAAGTCAATGAGATTGAATAATTTTAATTGAATTGATAATAATAATTGAATAATTTCAAGAGAGGGATCACGTGTTCATTTTTGCATTTCAGAAAGAAATTGCTCAGGAAGCAGATAGAGGATGAGTTGGAGGAGGTGAAATCGACTTCTGAGCAATGGGGAGGAGGTGAAGTTGGTAAGACCTGATTCCCTGAATGCAGAGAGAAGGGAGAAGTTCAGCAGGATGCCCAGACCCACTTGGATGATGATGGTGCCCTTTTTATTTTTATTTTTTTTGGATTTTTGAATTTTATTTTATTTTTTTATATAGCAGGTTCTTATCAGTTATCTTTTTTTTTCTTTTTTTCTTTTTTTTTTTGTGGTACGCAGGCCTCTCACTGCTGTGGCCTCTCCCGTTGCAGAGCACAGGCTCCGGACGTGCAGGCCCAGCGGCCATGGCTCACGGGCCCAGCCGCTCCGCGGCATGTGGGATCTTCCCAGACCGGGGCACGAACCCGTGTCCCCTGCATCGGCAGGTGGACTCTCAACCACTGAGCCACTAGGGAAGCCCTCTAATCCATTTTGAGTTTATTTTTGTGTATGGTGTTAGGGAGTGTTCTAATTTCATTCTTTTACATGTAGCTATTCAGTTTTCCCAGCACCACTTATTGAAGAGACTGTCTTTTCTCCACTGTGTATCCTTGCCTCCTTTGTCATAGATTAGTTGACCATAGGTAAGTGGGTTTAGATGATGGTGCTCTTTACCCAGATGGAGGAACTGGGAGGTAGGACATCTCTGGGTAGAGAGGAGATGGTAAGTGGACTTTTGGACAGATTGAGTGAGGGGTCCGTGAAATCTCTCTCACACTATTTCTATCACTGCCCCAACCACAGCATTTCATAAATACGGCTCAAGTGTCCATGTGTCCATTCCACCTCCCCACCACTTGTGAACTGCAAGCCCTTTGAGCATAGAGATCCAAGTCTTACTCATCTCTGTGGTTCCAGGACCAGCACAACAGGAACACCCAACAGTAGGTGCTCAATTAGTGTCCATTGAATGGCAGGCTGGGTGTCCCCATGGAGAGATGACTTCAGCCCATTCCCATCACTGAGTCCTCCTTGAAGTCAGATCCCAGACTAGTAGATGAAATCTCCTCTTAAAGGAGTAGAGGGGTGTCCTTTCCTCCCACTGCGATCGTGTGGGGTGCTGCAGCTTTGGGCCAGGTGGAATGGGAAGTGGTCAGACCTGGGACATGTTGGGTGGCTGAGGAGGCCAGGATAAGACAGGTTGTGGAGCTGGCTGTGTCCAGACCAGGGCTCCCTGGAGTGGGTGCCCACACCCATTCCTGCTGCTCACAACAGGTAGATGGGCTGGTAGGGGCACTTGAGGCTGGCGGAAGGGTGGAGCAGGATGTGGGCTGAGGGGCCAGGTAAGATGGCCCAGGGACAAGCTGGCTGTGTTGGCCATGCCATCTGGCAGGCCTAAGACCTGACTGAGTTTGGTTTATTCACCTTAAGCCAAACAAGGCCTCTGTCCCCACCACCCATCAGCAGGGCTCATGACTCAGACCTAATGGATCCTGGGTTGCCGTCATCAAGGAGGGGCTGTATTCCTAGAAAAGCTGGGTGCCAGTCCAAGTCTCAGTAGTTGGGGTGAAGTCTGCTGGGTGAGGCTGGGGTGCGTCAGCTCAGCCAGTGTGCATGTCCCAGGCCTTCACTCTGACCTGGAGCAGGAGATGGAGGAATCACCGGCTCCCTTGCCTGAGCCCAGTTCTGTCCTTACTGTGTTGATCCCAGCACTTGTGTAGGTGTCCAGGGCTTTGAGGGCTTGGCCTTGGCTCTGCTCCCAGGGATCCCCACTGAAGGCACTTCCTTGGCATCACAGTGGCTGCACACATCTCCCCTCATACTCTCCTCCTCAGGGCCCTCACAGCTGCCCTGGGAGTCAGGCTGGTGGTGGTACGTATCAGCGGGCCCATTTCTCAGATGGGAACACATGCACAGGCCCAAAGAGAGGAAGGGAGGCACCCAAGTTCATGCAATAAGTTGGTGGCTGTGCTGAGACCTAAGTACGAGCTGGCCCTCCCCTCCTGGCACTCACTTCTTTAGTCACTCCACTCCAGCCACAATGGACTCCTTGATGCTTACTTCCTGAGCATATGCCAAGCTTGCTCCTGTCCCAGGGCCTTTGCACTTGCCATTCCTTCGCTTGGCAGGCTCTTTCCCCAGATCTCTGCAGGACCATTTCCTTCTTGCTCACACGTCATTATCTAAAAGCAGCCTCCTCCCCTTCTGTCACATTCTCCCCTTACAATATAATTTCTCTTCTGTATAACATATCATGTGTTCATTTTGTATTTCTTTGTTGTCTGTCACTCCACTAGAATATAAGCACATGGAAGGCAGGGACTTTCTCCACCTTATTCACAGCTGAATTCCTGGTGACTAGAATAGTGCATGAAATATAGTAGGCACTTAAGACATATTTGTTGAAGGAATGAACAAACTCAGATCTCTGGGATGCAGAGAGGTACAAGGAGAGAGTTCAAGGTCCAGAACTCTCTCCTTGTACCTCTCTGCATCCCAGAGAAGCTAGAGCAGGAAGGTAGTGAGGGAGGGGTTGGCTCAGGCTGGAGGGAGACAGCCCCTTTGCCAGAGATACACCAGGCACTCTGACCCAGGCTGTGCCACCTGGGGTCTGGCATGTGTCAGCGGGCTCTCTAGGGTTCTCACAACCTCCCAGGAGCATGGAGGGACCAGTGGGGATAGCAATTGCCTTCACTTCACTGCTCCCTCTTTTCCAAAGCTGGGACCATCTCTGTCCTTGGACCCACTGTCTTCTGCCCTCTTTTGGAACTGTTACTCAATATTTACTGGGCATCTACTGTGTGCCAGGCCCAGGACTGGGCACCCAGGGAGCTTTATGAGCAAGGTGGACAAGCAAAGGCCATGAGAGCACAGGGCAAAGCCTGGTGGAGGAAGGAGGGGGCAGTGGGAGGGGGGCATTCAGGAGGACAGCAGTGACCTTGCCCAGGCTGGTGGAGGGCAATAGGAAAGGTTTCAAAAGAGGGGGATATTTGAGCTGGTTTTTATAAGATGGGGCTGAGGGGGACAGAGATGGGAGACCCAGCATTGCCGGCAGAGAGAATACATCGTGCAAAGGGTTCAGTAGAACTGAAGAAGTGTAGGTCCAGAGTGGGGCTGGGCAAAGATGAGGCTGAAAATGTAGGTTGGAATCAGAGGCTGAAGGGCCTTGAACAGCAAGCTGAGGAGCCTGGGCTTTGTCCTGCTGGCAGGGGGCACCACTACAGCACTTTGGGCAGGGGTGACTTGGTCCAATTTTCATGTTAGGAAAGCTCGTCCTGGCCGCTGTGTGCAGTGGTTTGGAGTGGCAGGTGAGGAGGCAGGGATATGAGCTAGGAGACTATTGAGGTAGCAAAGATAATCTAGGTCAGAGATGAGGGTGGCCAGGCCCAGGGTATGGCATTGGGTGGAGAGGGACAGCGTCAAGAGCTATTGAGGAAGCAGAACCTATACACTCAGTGGAGAAGCAAAGAAGGCCGCAGGCTTGGCTCCCAGATTCCACAGCTGGAAGGTGGGGGCCAGTGATTTGGCACCCCTGACCTTTCCAGGCTCATCTCATGCCCCTCTCTATTCACTGACGTCACCTTGGCTACACTGGCCTCTCTGTTCCCTGGATGTGCCAAGCTTCGTCCTGCCTCAGGGCTTTTATACATTCTGTTCCCTCTGCCTGCAACACTGTTCCACTCTGCTACAGCCTGCCCCGCCCACTCACCCTGTGGCCTTCTCTGATTTCCCAGATGGATAGGTCAGTCTCGGATCCTCCTAAAGCACTGAGCGTGTCTCATTCATGGGACTTATCCCAACAGTGATGATACAGTTCTGCTGCTCATTTAGTACCAATCACTCACTTAACCACAAGCTCCTTGAGGGCAGGAACTGTGTGTAACTTCTTCCCTGCTGTAGCCAAACACTCAGCATGGAGCTGGGCACCTAGTTGCTCATTAAACTCTTGTTGAATGAATGGGTGAATTTCGAATTAATGAATGAGGTTTATTTGGATACATTAACATCCACAGGGATGTTGTCCAATAGCAGTTGGATATAAGAGTCGGGCTCACACTTTGGTGGGAGGACAGATTAGGAAGTTTGTTACTGTGAGTGAATCTAGGAGGTGTTTGTCTGAGAAAAGAGACCTTGGGCAGCGGGGAATGGTAGGTGGGCTCGGCAGCCCACAGGCTGCCCTTGATTTTACTCTGGACTTTGGAGGATGCAGAATTCAAGCTTTCTGTTCCCTTGAACAGCTAAAACCATTAGCAGCCATTCCTGCCACAATCATAGAGGTCTAAGGTCCAAAACAAGGGAGGTGACAAGCTCCTTTGCTCCATTCTGTCCCCTTCTCACTCTAACCTGGGACACTGGCAGACAGACCTGGGGACCAGGTGAGAAATGCTGAGAGACCCAGGAGCTTCATCATATGCAAGGGTCGGGGGACTTCCCTTGTGGTCCAGTGGTTGAGACTCCACGCTTCCACTGCAGGGGGCACTCGTTCGATCCTGGTTGGGGAACTAGGATCCCCCATGCCGCGCAGCCAAAAAAACAAAAGCAAGGGTGGGGGCAGGCAAGGGGCTGGACCTGCTTAGCCTGGAGGTGCTCATCTGGGGTTCATGCAGGTACAGGAGGCTAGACAGGGAAGCAGACCTCTTGTGTGAGGAAGGGCTCTGTTCAAAACCATCCAACAATGAAGACAAATACTGTGTGATATCACTTATATGTGGAATCTAAAAAATAAAACAAACTAATGAGCATAACAAAACAGAAACTGACTCACAGATATAGAGAACAAACTAGTGGTTACCAGTGGGGAGAAGGAAGGGAGTGGCATGATACGGGTAGGGAATTAAGAGGTACAAACTACCGTGGATAAAATAAGTAAGCTACAGGGATATATTGTACAGCACAGAGAATATAGCCAAAATTTTATAATAATTATAAGTGGAGTATAGACTTGAAAAATTGTGAATCACTATGTTGTACACCTGAAACTTATATAACATTCTACATCAAATATACCTCATTAAAAATATTTTTAAAAATCAAACCTTAAGAAAAACCCATCCAACAATGAAACTTCTCCCCAACACTGGAGGATGAATGACTTCTTGGTGGGGCTGCTGTAGGAAGGTCTGAGTGGAGAAGGAGAGAGAACCTAGATGACCTTTAAAATTCCCCTTCCTTTATGAGATGGTGTTCTTACCTTAGGACAGGAAATCATGGTTAAATATTTGCTCTGCCCAGCTGGGCAATGGAAGGACATCTGCCACCTGTCCTTCCACCTCAGAGGCATTCCTGAAAAGGGGCAGGAGGATCTCAACACTGAGTTATGGACCTCAGGTGGGTTTGGCTGTAGATCCCAGGCTTCTATCAGCCTGTGAGGGTGATTGTCTGGCTGCCTGTGGCCCCCAAAGGGGCTATTCTTGAACAAGAATCCTTCCCATTGATTCATTTAACTATTTTTACAACCTATTTGTAGGCTTGAAATCATTCAAAGTAAAAAGGTTTTTTAAAAAAACAAAACACTGATTCAAATATTTCAGAGTAGGGCTCAGCATCTGTAGTTTAAAGTTCTCCCCAGGGAAATTTATCTCCAGATGGAGCTGAAAATCACAGATCTAAATGAATTAGAGAAATGCATATGTAAATAAAATTTTGTTGTTCTCTTTATAAATCAGAAATTCTTTGGGGCTTCCCTGGCAGTGCAGTGGTTGGAAATCAGCCTGCCAATGCAGGACACAGGGGTTCTGGCCCTGGTCTGGGAGGATCCCACGTGCTGCGGAGCGGCTGGGCCCGTGCGCTACAACTGCTGGGCTTGCGCTCTGGAGCCCACGAGCCACAGCTCCTGGGCCTGCGCGCCTGGAGCCCATGCTCCGCAAGGGGAGAGGCCACCGCAGTGAGAGGCCCACGCACGGCAGCAAAGAGTGGCTCCCGCCCGCCACAACTGGAGAGGGCCTGTGCGCAGCAAACGCAGCCAAAAATAAATTAATTAATTTTTTAAAAAAAGAAATTATTTGAAAACAGATAACCAAATATCTTAGTCATATACCTGTATAAGTAAGGGGAAGTTTTAGATACTGATTTTTCTTTTTTAAATTCTTTTTTTAAATTAATTAATTAATTAATTATTTTTGGCTGCGTTGGGTCTTCGCTGCTGTGCGCGGGCTTTCTCTAGTTGTGGTGAGCAGGGGCTACTCTTTGTTGCGGTGCGCAGGCTTCTCGTTGTGGTGTGTTCTCTTGTTGCAGAGCACGGGCTCTAGGCATGCAGGCTTCAGTAGTTGTGGCTCACGGGCTTAGTTGCTCCGCCGCATGGGGGATCTTCCCGGACCCGGGCTCGAACCCGTGTTCCCTGTGTTGGCAGGCGGATTCATAACCACTGCGCCACCAGGGAAGCCCCTGTCTTCCTCTTTCTACTTCAGTTTCCCTCTGCCTCTTGCTTCAGCCCTCGGGCTGGAGTCAGCTTTGCAAGTTGTCCAAACTTTTTCTCACTTCCAAAATCTGCTGGCCATAGCCCCAGCCCCCACCCCAGGCCACCATAAGCTCAGCGTCTCTACAGAGAACAAACCCTATCTAGACGCCAAGGTGCAGATAGGTGACACCTCCGGCCTCTCCATCTGGTCTCAGGTAAGATAAGGGTGGGGATCAGCACTATACACAGGCCCCATTGTCCCTGGCCCAGGCCCCAGCTCACTCAGGCCATGTCAGCCCAGGATCAGCATGGCTGTCTGCCTGTGGGTGGTCACCCTGGCCTCTGCCGCCCTCTTCCTTGTGGACAGGGGTGAGTAGGCAGAGCCTGGATTCTCTGTGGCTTGGTATTGGTAGGTGAGCTTGCATGGGGCAGAGGCAGGGCCTGGAGCACCCTCTAACGCCTTGGTTTTCTGCATATACCTTCTTTCTGCACCCTGGGCTAGGAGAAAAGAAACCTGGGTTCAAATCCTATCTCTGTCCCAGAATTGCAAAAGTCCCCTCCCCTCTTGGGGTCTCTGTTTCTCCAGCTATAAATTAGGAGGTTGTTCTAGTTCAAAGCTGCACTGAGCAACTACTGGGCTAGAGATCGGGGAGGCAGAAGGGAGAAGTCTTATCTCTGGCGAGATAGGCAAGTCTGGTGGCTGTAGGGTGGTGGGTGCTGAAGAAAGCTTGGCCTGGGTCCTCTGAGCTCCCATCTGCTCTGACAAGCTGTGGTTGTGGGGCTGAAAGCAGCCTTGTGAGCACAAGGGAGCCCTCACCCTTGGCTACACACATGCCCGCAGGAGTGGGGCCTGCTCAGGGCCTAGGGCGCCTCTGCAGTCTCGCACCTGCTGGGTATCAGGCATTGTTCTGAGCCCTTAGAACTTATCAGTGAGCACACCAGAAAAAGAACTGTCCTGATAGGTCTTTAAATCCAGTGGGGTCTGAGGGAGGGGAACCGACAATAAACAAGATAGGTGCAATGTATGTTAAACAGTATGTTAGAAGGTGATAAAGGCTAAGGAAAAAAATACTGGGGTGATGGGGATTGAGAGGGGGTTGCAATGTTAAATCGGAGGAGTTCTCTCTGAGAGGCTGATGTTTGAGCAAAGCTTGAAGGAGGCAGAGGAGTGAGCCATGGGTGTATCTAAGAGAAGTGGGTTCCAGGCAGAGGGAACAGGCAGTGCAAAGGCCCTGAGGTAGGAGCATGTCTGGAGCATTTGAGGTATGGCAAGGAGGCCAGCGGGGCTAGAAGAGAGTGAGGGGCAGGGTGCAGAGAGATAGGAGAAGAGATGTTACAGGCAACTGGGAACTATATTGGGTAAGGCCTTGGAGGTCAATGTGAGGACATGGCTTTTCCTTTGAGTGAAATGGGAGACACTGAAGGGTAATGAGCAGAGTTATGTGTTAAAAGGTTTGCTCTGGTTGCTAAATTGAGAACAGACTAAAAGGGGAAGCAGGGTGACTACTTAGGACACACCTGGACAAAGTCATGATGTTACAGAGCAAGGCCCAGCAGGACCCCAGGGACACTGGCCTCATGGCCAGTCTCAAACCCATTTCCCCAGCTGGGGTCATAGACTAGGGGCTGACACAATAGAGAATGGGTCTGCAGACTCTGGCCTGGCACAGCCTGCTTACTCCCAGCCTGGCATCCATTCCCTCAGCAGCTCTCTTGTTGGGAACACTGAAGAGGTTGCCCTAAAGAGAGTCCTTTTGCCCATTGCAGATTCCTGCCTGGGCTGTGTGAGGAAGCGGCACACTGGGCCAAGGTCAAGGGCAGTCTGGGGGTAAATGCAACTTCCCACATCATCCAGGAAGAAACTCTGACACCACAGGGTTCTGAACTTCTCCCCCACAATGCACATTAGTAGTCAAATCCTAGACACTCACTGTGTGAAGGGCATTGCCACTTGGAGGCAGAGACAAAGGAACCCCAAGGCGCTCAGGTCCATCGGAAGGTAGGAGTGACCCGGTGAGTGGGTGAGCACATGGTGGTGTGAAAGAAGCTACTAGGGTCTAGCTGTTTGTGGCCCCTCAAATTCATATGTTGAGATTCTAACTCCCAAGGTGATGGTATTGGGTGGTGGGACCTTTGGGGGGTGATTAGGTCATGAAGCCAGAGTCCACATGAATGGGATTGGTGCCTTATAAACGAGGCCCCAGAGAGTTCCTTCGCCCCTTCACCACGTGAGGACACAGTGAGAAGGCACCGACTACTAACCAGGAAGAGGGTTCTTGCCAGACACCAAGTTTGCCGGCACCATGACCTTAGACTTCCAGTCTCCAAAACTATGAGTAATAAATGTTTGTTGTTGATAAGCCACCCAGTTTATGCTATTTTTGTTATAGCAGCCCAAACGGACTAAAACAGAAGCCTAAGTCCAGGCCTGCTCAGGAAGCCCTGGGGGATATCAGGGAATACTTCACTGGGAGGTGGTCTGTGTCTTGAAAGGAGGGTCTGAATCAATAGGAGGAGAAGGAGCAAAAGGACATTTCAGGCAGAGGGACCAGCACAAGCCAACACAGAGCTTGTTCCAGAAGAGTGAGCAGAGAGGAATGGCGGGGGCGTAGGGGCATGGGGAGGTGTACGAGGAAGTGAGCCCAGGGGAAGTTTGGGATCAGCTCATGCGGTGCCCTAATCGTAACATGAAGAGGCTTAGTGGTCACGATAGGGAACCTTGGAAGGGCTTTATATTTTTTTTAATGCTTTTTCCCCCCCGTTAACAATTATGCACCATGAAAGGCACAAGTCTTATCACTCAATGAATCCTATTCAATGTTTTGGGGTTTTTTTGGGTTTTTTTGCGGTACGCGGGCCTCTCACTGTTGTGGTCTCTCCCGTTGTGGAGCACAGGCTCCGGACGCGCAGGCTCAGCAGCCATGGCTCACGGGCCCAGCCACTCCGCAGCATGTGGGATCTTCCCGGACCGGGGCATGAACCCGTGTCCCCTGCATCGGCAGGTGGACTCTCAACCACTGCGCCACCAGGGAAGCCCTATTCAATGAGTTTTGATGAGGCATATACCTGTGTAATCCAGACCCTGACCAAGATACAGAAGAGTTCCATCACTCCAGAAATTTCCCTCATGACAGTCAATCCCTGCCCCTACCCCACCCCTGCCCCAGAGGTAACCACAGCTCTTTTTTCCACCATACATTAGTTTGCCTGCTCTAGAATGTCACACAGATGAAACCATACAGTGTGGATTCTTTTGTGTCTGGCTTCTTAGGCGTGTTTTTGAGATTCAGCCATGGTGTTGCATGTTATCAGTTATTGGATTGTTGGGTTTTTTTAAATGAATTTATTTATTTATTTATTTATTTATTTATTTATATTTGGCTTAGTTGGGTCTTTGTTGCTGCACGCAGGCTTTCTCTAGTTGCAGCGAGCAGGGGCTACTCTGTTGTGGTGCACAGGCTTCTCGCTGTGGTGGCTTCTCTTGTTGTGGAGCACGGGCTCTAGGCATGCGGGCTTCAGTAGTTGTGGCTCGCAGGCTCTAGAGCACAGGCTCAGTAGTTGTGGCGCACGGGCTTAGATGCTCCGCGGCATGTGGGATCTTCCTGGACCAGGGCTCGAACCCGTGTCCCCTGCACTGGCAGGCTGATTCTTAACCACTGCACCACCAGGGAAGCCCTATTGGCTTGTTTTTATTGTTGAGTTGTATTGCACTGTATGTGTGTATCACAGTTTATCCATTCGCCTGTTGATGGACATTTGGATAATATCCAGTTTGGGTGATTATGACATGGAAGGGTTTTGAGCAGTGTGGTGACAAAGCTAGATTTGCATGTTGACACTTCAACAGTGCATCAGAGGTCAGTTTTGGTTCCCTTCTTCCTCTCTGCCTTGGAAATCTCTTGTCATATCATCTCCAGGAAAAGCTAAAACCACAGCGCCTTGCCCACCTCTAGGGATAGAGAGCTCTCCACTTCTGGAGACAGCCTCCTTCATTAAGGCATAGCTCCCACTGAGAGAAAATTCTGGAACCCACACCTGCTTCTCTGCAGCCTCCTCACGCAGATGAGCTGTGCCCTGTGAGGCTGAGAAGAGCTCATCTCTCCCACGGCCCCATGACAGCCCTTCAGAGACTTCAGGAAGCAGCCTGCCCTTCTTCAATTTACGTGGATACCTTTCCTGACACCTGTGGTCTTAAACACAGCTCCCGTTCCCTCATCCACCTGTCACGCTCGCCAGTCACATCGCAATTTGCTTGTGTCCTGTAAGAAGTTCGTCCAGACCTCGAGGGGCCATGGGGCATGACTGCATGTGTGGAGTGACAGATCCATGTGCAAATCCAAGCTCTGCCCTTAACAAACTGTGTTGCTTTACCTGTGAGTCTCTTTCATAAGTTGGTCAAGTTCCCCGGGAAGCAGACTCTGGGGAGTGCTCACGGGGTAACACCTATGAGGGATGTTGACTGTGATGTAGTAGGGCTGGGATGGCCCATTAGCATCATTCTGAGTAGAGAGGAGGAGTTCAGACCGTTGTACCCACATCACCCTGACGTTGGATGCGGGCTGTTTCTGGGTAGGGAATGCAACCTTGGGCAAGCCAACTCCATTCTCTGAGGGTAATTCCCAGGAAAGGACTCTGCCATGAGCAGCCAATACTCCTGGCAGCTGAGGAAATGAGTGCCTCTGGGGGTCGCAGACCACTGCTTCCTCTCCTGCCTGTTACACAGGCTTGAGAAAGCTGTGAATAGCAGTCAAGATCACGTGTTGTCAAGGCCTGGTACACAGTAACTGAATTATTTTCATTGCCATTGTATGGAACATAACAATCCCAATGGGATCTGACTAATAACTAACAGGCTGGACTTTCATCTCCCTAATTCTAGACTTTCTGTCTCAGTTCTTATAATACAAGGTCACATGAGCTTTCTGGGAGCGCCTGTCTGGTGACTCACAACCTTTCCTTGAGGAATTCCAGATTGGGTGGTGGCTGGACAGATGCCCCAAAGAAGCTGTCCTCAGGCCCCTGGACCTGGGGCCTAGAGCCAGTATCACCTAATTCTTGCTTCTTTGCCTTTCAGAAGTGCCAGTGTCGGCAGCAAAGTTCATTTTCTCAAGAATGGTAAGGCAGCTGCTTGCAGTTCTGGACTCAGGGCTGATGACCCGGCCTTCCTTCTGCAGAGGGGAGCCCTCTCATCCATGCTGGGAAACCAGGCTTCTTCTTCTTTACACTCCTGATCATACACCTTCAATGCCTCCGCAGTGACCAGGGTGGCCTCCCGAGCCTGCATGCTCCCCAGGTGAGCCCTTCCAGGCTGAGCAGGCCCACCCACTTCGCTAAAGATTCATGGCTAATCAGTGCAGAGTTCAGGCCTCTCGGGCCTGGGGCCTTCACTGCTGCAGGGCACCGCCCCCCTCACCCTATCCCTACCCCAGACCCCAACCCTAGTCCTCACCCTGACCTCAGGGCTGGCTTGAAACCCTTTCAGGCTGAGCTTCAATTAAGTCCTACTTCTCCAGCCTTCTCATACTAGGGGCCTGATAGGTCATGCGGGCCAGGGTGAGTTCAGGAGCCCCCAGGGAGGCGGGGCCTCCTAGGAATGATGGGTGGTTCCGTCTCCCGGGGTCCTCAATAGGACCAGCAGCAGGGTTCTATTAGACCCCGTGAGGAGTGTGTGAGCCCATAAAGACAGGCACTCACCTGGATGCCCGCATACTTGGGCTCAGCAGATATAGGTACACACTTATGTACACACCCATGGTCCACGGTCGTGTACACACACATAAGCAAACGTGCCAAAGGGCCCTGAGTGGTTGGTTTCATGCTCTTTGGATCCACACTGGGGCCTTCTTGAATCTGGCTCCTCTGTGGAGATCCCCGCCTGGCTGCAAGCAGAGCCCCCACGTCCCTCCTCTCTGCCTCCGAATCCCTGAGCGCCTCCCTCTTCCTCTCTTCCACAGCCCATCTGTGAGCACATGGCAGAATCTCCAGTCTGCCCCTAGATATATGACCCAGTCTGTGGCACTGACGGGGTCATGTATGACAGTGAATGCAAGCTCTGCTTGGCTCGCATGTAAATCCACCCCCCCACCTTCCCCTGGGTTGGCTTGGGTGGGCCCCATCTGTGGTGCATATGAGTCTGAAAGGAGCAGGACTTGACCTGCTTCTTCCTTCACTCACACTTGGCCTGGGAAGAGTCCTCCAACGTTTGCCCATAACATAGTGAGTGCAAGTATAAATCAAAAGAAGGCACATGGTTCCAAGCAGAAAGCCCACTGGTTGGGGGTTCGGGGTTCAGGTAGAAACTCTGGGCTCTTTTCCTTGTTCTGCCCCCGACTGACTAGGTGACCTTATTTGTTCATTTATTCCTCCAGCCAACAATTATTTATTGAACACCTACTGTGTGCTGGACACTGGGGATACAACAGGGCATAATAAGCTAGACAGCATTACCGGCTCCTGGGGCGAACAGTCAGTCTAAGGGGGAAGCCAAGCTGAAGGTCAGCCAACGGCAGCACAGAATGCTAAAGGCCCAGATGGGGGCGCACAGGGTACTGTGGGTACCAGGCAAGGACAAGGCAGGGAAGACTTCCCAGGGGAGGTGACACCTCAGCTCAGCCCTGAGGGATAAGTAGAAATTAGGTAGGAAAAAGAAGAAACAAGGGAAGGTAATTCCAAGTAGAGAAATGAGTTTGTAAAGATCTAGAAGGGAAAGAAAGTTTATATTTGAGGAAATATAAGAAGGTGGGTATGCTGGAGTACATTCTCATTTAAAGGAGAATGGGGGAAAGGCAAGAAATGAGTCTAGAGCGAGCAAGGCCAGAACATGACCTTGGTACATCGGATCTCCTACTTGGTCTCATTTCTTCATTCATCAGACCTTGAGCCGGCCAGAGCTAAGTGAGAACACAGAAGAGAAGAAAGTCTTTGGAAGCTGCAATACTCTAGACAGATGGACACTGTCCTAACTTGGAAAACGATCATGATAATTAAAGACTCATGGTTACATTGGGCGTAGAATCGACAAGCTGTGAGACTGGATGTGAGGGGTTGACAGGCAGGAAGGAAGCAAGAGCAACATGCTGGTTTCTAACTTGTAGGCTTGGGTGGCTGGTGGTACCATGTGGCGGGGGGCAGGGTGTGTGTGGCAGGCTTGTGGGGCGATGATGTTCGTGGACAGTGGAGCCTCTGGGACATCGCAGCGGCGATGTACAATGGACAATCACATGAACAGGCCTGGAGTCTAGGACAGAGGTCCAGGCCAGACAGATTTGCGGCCAACAGCATGCAGAGGTGGTTGAAAGCCCAGGAAGCTGAAACCGCCCCGGGGGAGGGTGTACAGAGGGAAAAGCTGTAGAAGGATATGCCCAGGGAGCCCTGGGACCTCCCCCGCACTGTATACTGGGTGGGTGGGCAGAGCTCAGCAGGGGGTCTGGACTGGGCCAGGGTTCCTGAGGGTACATTACGGTTCCTGAGGAGGTGGCCTCATCCTTGTCTGCTATGATCCTAGAAAAAAGACAGGACATCCAGATCGTGAACGATGGCAAATGCTAACCCCACAGGAGCCCCTTGAGCCATGAAGCTTCAGGCTGGAGAACCTTGGTGGGCATGGAGAGGATGTGACATGAAATAAAAGATTCAGCACAACCTGGCCAAGCAGGTCAGTGTCTTTGGGGATCCTGGGGAGGAGGCTGGCATAGGGGGGAATTTTGCAGTCCTCCCTATTCTGAATCTGATGTCCTCTCCATCACTCTGGTGCTCCTCAACCCTGTCACATGTTCCCCTAGAGGTCCCAGGTATCTTCTGCCTTCTCGAGGGGGTCAGGACTCTGAGAGTCAGTCCCTGTCCCCAGGGCTCTATGCAGTACTCCTGTGTGCCCCAGCCTGGTCTGTCACTGAGGTCAAGAACCTAAGTGAAATCTGTACCCTCTGCCACTGCAAGGCCCAGCCTCGAACAGCCTTTGGGAGGGTCCCACACCCCTCACAGTTTTCTCCCTGGGCTGTACCAGCACCCCAAATCTCACACACACACACACACACAGACCCCCACACATGTCGACACTATCATGGCTGATATTCAGGTGGTATTCATCATACATCTGACTGTTTATTACAATACTGAACCAGGTCTGTAATTGTTGACAACAGGTACTGCCCCAAACCCTTGAGTGTCCCCCTGCACCCTGGCCACCATAGCAGGATCATGTCCAGACCCTGCTCTGCTCTTTTAGTCAACATCCATTCTGACTGGTTGTTAAATATGTTGACATTGGACACACACAGCTCACCTGGGCAGGAATTGTTGCTGATAGGTCTGCAGGTAGCAGGAACTGAGAGGTCACCTGTAAGGCCCTTCTATGGCTATTGACAATAGAAACTTGTTTCCCACCTGCATAGGGTTGGTATAGGATTAAGTCTGGCTGTGAGAGACCAAAAAGCCGAAATAACAGTGGCTTAAACAGATAGAAGTTAATTTCTCTCACACACAGACCTATTAGTACGCTAACTTCATGTTACTTTTATATTATACTCTGCTATCCTTATCAGTTTCCACCCCAATGTCCAAATAGCCGCTTCAATTCCAACCATCATGTCTACACTCAGCCCACAGAGAGGGGGAAAGGGCGCTCTACTGCATCTGACGATGCTTCCCTAAGATGTATACACAACCCATTGGCTAAAATGTAGTCTCTTTGCCATGCTAGTGCAAAAAGACTGGGAAATATTATTTTATCTGGTTGGCCACATACTAAGCTGCAAATTAGTAGTTCACTTAGTGTAGGAAGAGTGGATATTGGTGACATCTAAGTCTCTGCCCTAAGTGGGAAGCCCCTCTTAGACCCAAGTGGCAGAGCTCAGCCCAGCTTCTCCTCAGTGACCCTCCCCTCCCAGGCTTCCACTCACATGATGACGACTCACAAAGGTTAAGCCTGAGCAATGTGCCAGAACACCACACAGAAAGAAAGACCTAATTCCCTACTTTACAGATGTGGAAACTGTGGCCCTGTCTCTGGGAACGACCCTGAAAGGTAAGTGTGGGCCCCAAAGGCCTGTCTATGGCATGTGACCCTGCTGCCATGACCACTGCTGATTGGCCAGAAAATTATTCTCCAGATTTTTCAAATCAGAAATAAGGAAACACACACCATTGTAAAGCAATTATACTCCAATAAAGATGTTAAAAAAAAAAAAAAAAGAAAGAAGGAAACAGAGGCAGTTCCTCTCTGGTAGTGACATGCAATGAGATACAGAGAGAAATTTCAGGCAGCATTTATGTTCCTGAAGTCCAACTGCCCTTGAACTTCCCAAAGTTACATGAGATAACATCCTATCAACAAATTTTCTATTTCAACAATCTCTCGGGAATAGGTTTGTGGTGTTTTCAACTAAGAGTCCTGACTACCAGATGAAGAAGGGCTTCTCAGAGGGGATAAACTTTAAGCTGTGCCTTGAAGGATAAGCAGAAATAATTGACTGAACAGAAAATGTGTGGGAGAATTCTTCCAACTCTGTAAGGCTGAAGGATGTTTGTGGGATCACAGAGCCCCAGTCGTTCCCCTGTGGCACGACTGATCATGTTATGGGCAAGTGGGAAACTGAAGCATACTCTTTCCCTGTTCATAGGTAGAGATGCCCTATAGATGTGCAGATCTATGTGAGCGGGCCGTGTTACTACCCTGCACATCTGCTGGGCAGCCCACCCTTAAATAAGACAATGGCTAGCGGATGCTGTAAATCCCAGTGCTGACAGAGCTTCAGTGGGTGAGTGCAGCAGTGGAAATTTCACTATTAACGTGTGCAGTCAACATTCATTCATTCTCCAAATATTTACTGAGCATCTAATATAAACCAGACAATCTGCTTGAAATACACTGTTAACAAGACAAAGAAGCTCCTTAACCCAAGGAACTCACAGTCTAGCATAAAGGCAAATATTAATCAAATAATTCCACAAATAAATCATCATAGACCATGATTATTATTACCAAGTTTATCGTAAAAAGTCATGACAAACTGTGAGAGGATATCACCTGCGGGCTTGATGTTCTCTGACAGTAGTAGGTGAGGTTTCTCCATGAAAAGACATTTACGTTCTGAAGCATGAACAGGAGTCACCTAGGACAGGGGTAGGGGAAGGGGAAGGATGGCGTGGAGCTGTCCAAGCAGAGGAACAGTGTGTGCGAAGACCCCAGGGCGGGACAGGGCACAGAGCACCTGAGGGCCTGAACTAGACCAGAGTGGCTGACAGCAGAGAACAAACAGGAGAGTGGCCTGAGATGAGAAGGGAGCAGGGTACGGACCTTGACCTCTGAGGTTTTTAAGGTTTTTAAGCAGGGAACTGACAGAGTAATTTGTGTACTTCATGATCACTCAGCTGCTCTGTGGAGAATGAACTGGAGAGGGCCAGAGGGGAGCTACGGAGGCCAACATGGGAGATAAATAGAAGGAAAAGAGAAAATGAGAGGGTGTGAGCAACTCCATGTCAGTTGGGAGGCAAACCGGCAGAAATTAAGGACTTGGGCTCGGACTCAAGCTGCCCAGTTTGTGTCCTGGCTTTGTCACTTACTCTGTGATCTTGAGCAAATTACCTGAGCTCATCTATGAAACAGGGATAGTATCTGTCTACCTCCTAGACTGTGTGAGGATTAAATGACCAATGCACCTCAAGAACTTAGAGTGGTATCTAGCACACAGGAATGTGCTGTGGCCCAAGGCCACACAGCTACTACCTAGAAACAGACAAATACTGGACTGCTCTGATTAAAGCTGGGGGTGGGCGGACCGGGCCCCGAGCCTTGTCCACTTGTCCACCCCCAACCACCACCTTGGCCTAGTCCCACCCACGCAGCCCTAAATGCCTGGGACTTCACAGACTCCCTCTCTGCCAAAGAAGGTTGGCTTCAGAGTGGCCTGTTGGAAGCCTGTCTCCTGGGCACTGTGAGAAAAAATGGGGTGATGGCAGCTGACCTGTTTAAGCGTTCCAGCACACAGGGCCACTCTCAACTTTATAACATAACTAGACTAGAACCTCAGAAGGCTTTTGCTTCCCATACTTCATCTAACAAAAGGGAAAAAAAGTCTAAACACTCTTCTGCTTGCTGACGTATATATAAACTGTTTTATTTTTTTAATAACAATGAAGGGGAAAAAGGCCACAAAACAGACAAAAACAGCCTCGAAGGAACTCGAAGGACATGTAGATCTCAGAAGGCTACGGTTAACAGAAATGCCTTTGAAGGAACTCCTGAGAAGTTTATGGTGGCCCTCACTACCTGCCTGCTTTATTATTCACTCTGTCTCTCTTCTCTGCCCCTCCTAAGCCATGGTTGTGACCCGGTTTTGAGCAGAGGCTTAGTCAACTCTGGGCTGTAACCTCCTAGAGATTTGCTTGGGGACAAGGAAGCCCATGGATCAACCACAGGCCCCAGTCCAGGAGCGGCCCCCTGAGACCTCACGGCCTGTGACTGGTCAGGGTCACTGGGGGGTGAAGACAGGGTCTATGAACCCACAACCCAGCCAGCTCTTCCAGAATTAGGTCACAATGAGAGATACTTGGACTACCTGTGTGCCAAACACCTGTTCTGAGCCATTCCTAACATTCCTGACCAGATGTAGCCTCCTGGTGATTCTGGTTTACACAGATGGGACTATGGGATCATAAGGGCAAAAAGGCCTCATGTATCTGAAGACAGGATAGCTGATAAACCCAGAACTACCCCAGGACAACTGAGAGCTCTCACCAGCCCAAAGAAAGCATCCAAAGGTCAAAAAAGCTGGGAAGACTTGGGCAGAGGAGGCCCTCTCCAGACAAGGTGGGCTGCTGGACAGCACAGATATTCACAGACGGAACGAGAAACTGACAGGTGCGCTAAGATTGCACAAACAACACTTGTTCACTGAGAGCAGGTATAAGAGAAGGAAAACTGGCAATCAGCCAGTTGTCCCCAGCAGCCCCGGGGAAAGCACGTAACTTCTGTTCCAGAGAGTGCAGAGCTGGTGGAGCTGTTCTTCAAGGCAGCATAGCCTTCTCCGCCGCACCTCAGTCAGCCAAGGCCAAGCTTGGGGACTGCAGTCACTCTGTCTCCTGGCAGATGCTCTGCTCCACTGTATCACACACAGCTAGGAACGCCTACAAGGTAAAAGCAGAGCAGTAAGGGCCCACTCAGGGCCAGGCACCCCTGCCAGCCCCACCCACAGAAAGCTCTTTGCCCAGCCGCTCTGGGGAACCCCTGGGCGACTGACTCAGGCTGAAACAGGTGTGCAGGGATGGAGATGGCCTGGGCTCCAGAGGAAGGAGGGGAGGTAGAGGAAGCACAGGGCCAGGGCTTCTGACAGTGATCTATGCCAACAACTCCCAAAGGGTGCTGAGGACAGGAAGCCAGGCCACTGCAACTGCATGATTTCAGGGGGTCCTGTCCATCGGATCAGTATAACATGTCAGCCCTATCTGCTCTCCGGCCATCTTCCTTCCCAATTAGTTTAAATCCAAATTTAAATCAGGGACATGAAAGGAGCTCTTCTCTTAAGTTCTGGGTTCATGCTGAGATACAACAACCAAAGAGAGGCCACACCACACTTGTACTCTACCCTACTTTGAACAGATACATGCACCAACACATTACACTTTGTGATGCCCTACCACACAACTCACCTGAATCTTTTTCACCAAACCCTTCCTTTTCATTCGACTGTCTTTGACATTTTCTGGCAGAACCTACGGAAGAATAAGTTGATGTATAAATAATCCTCAGTGAAAATGACATAAGAACACGTCAGAAATACCTACAGTATACCGAACAGGCCACAGGTCACTAATGTGAATGACATGCATTTTCAGGAATCACTTCCCTGGATCTGTACCCTACATGGCCCTTCCCATGGCTCTCACCCCATACAAGCTCCCTTTGTTCTTGGTGTCGGGGCGATAGATCTATAACATGCACTTTGTCCTCTCACTGTTTCCTGTGCATAGATACTGTGTCCTGGCTGGACCATAAGCTCAGTGTGGCAGGAAAAGCACAGTGCTTTTCTGCTTCTTCTTTACCACGCCTCCCCAAGAATCCCAAGCAGAGTAGTTTAGGCTAGAGATATCATTACTGTGTCATCTCTAAGAGGGAGCGTGGCATCGATGATTCCCAACAGCCTCACAGGAGCTGGGTCTGACTGAATTCTGTACAGATAATGAGCTCAGTGAAATGTCAGACACATGTGTGTTAGGAAAGTTAAGCCCTGTGTTTCTCTAACCATGAGATCATGGACCATTTGGGTCCCAGCTTCCTGAGGATTAGATGCTACTGGCATACATAAATAAAAATGACAGGGACTTCCCTGGCAGTCCAGTGGTTGAGACTCTGCGCTCCCAATGCAGGGGCATGGGTTCAATCCCTGATCGGGGAACTAAGATCCTGCATGCCGTGGCCAAAATAAATAAATATACGTAAATACATAAATAATACGACAAAAGCCCTATGTTGGTGAGACAGGAGAAATCAGGAACCATCTTACCTTTCTGTGTATTCACCAAAGACCTAGCAGTGTCTGGTACACGATAGGTGCTCAATACCCTCAGGCAGTGAGTGCAATACTGAAGGAGTGAAACTGACTGAAAAACAGTCAAAGGAAACTAGTTCTTCTCAGCTGAACATTTACTTACTAGTGCGTCAATCTCTTCCAAGATCTTCGTAAACTTCTCGATTGTGGCTTTTACTCTCCTGTTGAGTGTGCAGAGAGCTTCAGCTTGAAAATCCTTGGCCAGAAAACCCTGTGGAGGAATGATGCATTATTGCAAGGGTTCCTTGAGGCTGATGGAAAACTCCAAGCCAAGGCACTGATGAAGCAGCCACACCCTGAGTCCACATTCCCCAACAGGCTGGGCCAGACCTCAGGCCCGCAACTTCACCTCTTAGGAAAAACAGAAGAGCCGGCCCTGGGCCACCCCAAGCACTGTAGTAGGCTGCAGGCCATTACATGGTCTATCTTACATGGTCCACTGGGGTCACAAATGCCTGCGGAGGCCTGGCTCTGGTGAAGCCCCCGGTCACCAGTGTATACCTGCACATGAGAAGCAGACATTAAGAGCACAGGGTTTAGAGTTTGATAGGCCTGGGCTTCAATTCTGACTGCACTGTACTGGCTTGTGACCTTGAGCAAGTTCCTTAACCTATCTGTGCCTTGGTGTTCTCATTTTTAAAATGGAGATCATGATACCCACACCCCAGAGGGTTACCATGAGGATAAAGAGAAATATATGTAGAACTTTAATAGAATTCCTGACACAGATGTATGAATGCTAACAAATGGCAGCACTTACATTATTTTTATTAAATTGTCTCTCTGTTTATTCACAGTGCTTGGCCTAATGACCAGTTAGCTGGTGACAACAGGTGGACAGCAGGGATCTCTGAGGATCAAAGCCATAGGCTACAGATGCAGATTTGATAATATGTAGTATATATTAGCTGGCAATTCCAACTCAAAGAATTTATTCTACCAAAAAAATCGGGAACGGTCAAAAAAGATTTATGTCCGAGGACGTTCAAAGAAGCATTATGGCTTCAAGATGGCGGAGGAGTAAGACGTGGAGATCACAAATACATCAGAAATACATCTACACGTGGAACAACTCCTACAGAACACCTCCTGAACGCTGGCAGAAGACCTCAGACTTCCCAAAAGGCAAGAAACTCCCCCACGTACCTGGGTAGGGCAAAAGAAAAAAAGAAAAAACAGAGACAAAAGAATAGGGACAGGACCTGCACCAGTGGGAGGGAGCTGTGAAGGAGGAAAGGTTTCCACACACTAGGAAGCCCCTTCACTGGCGGAGATGGGGGATGGTGGGGAGGGGAAGCTTCGGAGCCACGGAGGAGAGCGCGAAGAGCGCAGCAACAGGGGTGCAGAGGGCAAAGCGGAGAGATTCCTGCACAGAGGATCGGTGCGACCTGCACTCACCAGTCCGAGAGGCTTGTCTGCTCACCCGGGGCGGGCGGGGGCTGGGAGCTGAGGCTCGGGCTTCGGAGGTCAGATCCCAGGGAGAGGACTGGGGTTGGCTGCATGAACACAGCCTGAAGGGCGCTAGTGTGCCACAGCTAGCCGGGAGAGAGTCCGGGAAAAGTCTGGACATGCCTAAGAGTCAGGAGACCATTGTTTCGGGGTGCGTGAGGAAAGGGGATTCAGAGCACCGCGTAAACGAGCTCCAGAGACGGGCGCGAGCCCCGACTATCAGCGCGGACCCCAGAGACGGGCATGAGACACTAAGACTGCTGCTGCCGCCACCAAGAAGCCTGTGTGCAAGCACAGGTCACTATCCACACCTCCCCTTCCGGGAGGCTGTGCAGCCTGCCACTGCCAGGGTCCCGTGATCCAGGGACTTCCCCGGGAGAACGCACGGCGCGCATCAGGCTGGTGCAATGTCACACCGGCCTCTGCCGCCGCAGGCTCGCCCCGCATCCGTACCCCTCCCTCCCCGCGGCCTGAGTGAGCCAGAGCCCCCGAGTCAGCAGCTCCTTTAACCCCATCCTGTCTGAGCGAAGAACAGACGCCCTCAGGCGACCTACACGCAGAGGCGGGGCCAAATCCAAAGCTGAACCCCAGGAGCTGTGCGAACAAAGAAGAGAAAGGGAAATCTCTCCCAGAAGCCTCAGGAGCGGTGGGACCTGTCTGCATCTAATTTGTTTCTGGTTTTATGTTTATCTTAGTTTAGTATTTAGAGTTTATTATCATTGGTAGATTTGTTTATTGATTTGGTTGCTCTCTTCCTCCTTTTTTTTTTTAATACATAGGTACATATATACTGTTCCTTTTTCTCTTTTTGTGAGTGTGTATGTGTATGCTTCTGTGTGTGATTTTGTCTGTATAGCTTTGCTTTTACCATCTGTCCTAGGGTTCTGTCTTTTTTTTTTTTTTTAAAGTATAGTTTTTAGCACTTGTTATCACTGGTGGATTTGTTTTTTGGTTTGGTTGCTCTCTTCTTTCTTTCTTTCATTCTTTCTTTCTTCTCTTTTTTTTACTACTTTTAAATTTTTTATTTTTAATTTAATACCTTTTTTTATTTCCTTCCTTCCTTCTTCTTTCCTTTTCTCTTTCTTCCTTTCTTTCTTTCTTCCTTCCTTCCTTTCCTTCCTTCCTTCCCTCCCTCCCTCCCCCCTCCCTCCCCCCTTCCCTCCCTCCCTCTCTCTCTCTCTCTCTCTTTCTTTCTTTCTTTCTTCTCCCTTTTCTTCTGAGCCATGTGACTGACAGGGTCTTGGTGCTCCTGTCGGGTGTCAGGCCTGTGCCTCTGAGATGGGAGAGCCAATTTCAGGACACTGGTGCACCAGAGACCTCCCGGCTCTATGTAATATCAAATGGTGAAAGCACTCCCAGAGATCTCCATCTCAACACTAAGACCAACTCCACTCAACGACCAGCAAGATACAAGATACAGCAAGATACAACAGAACACCCTATGCCAAACAACTAGTAAGACAGGAACACAACCCTATCCATTAGCAGAGAGTCTGCATAAAATCATAATAAGGTCACAGACACCCCAAAACAGACCACTGGACATGGTCTTGCCCACCAGAAAGACAAGATCCAGCCTCATCCACCAGAACACAGGCACTAGTCCCCTCCACCAGGAAGCCCATACAACCCACTGAACCAACCTTAGCCACTGGGGGCAGACACCAAAAACAGCGGGAACTATGAACCTGCAGCCTGTGAAAAGGAGACCCCAAACACAGTAAGTTAAGCAAAATGAGAAGACAAAGAAACACACAGCAGATAAAGGAGCAAGGTAAAAACCCACCAGACCAAACAAATGAAGAGGAAATAGGCAGTCTACCTGAAAAAGAATTCAGAATAATGATAGTAAAGATGATCCAAAATCTTGGAAATAGGATGGAGAAAATACAAGAAACGTTTCACAAGGACTAGAAGAACTAAACAGCAAACAAACAATGATGAACAACACGATAAATGAAATTTAAAATTCTCTAGAAGGAATCAATAGCAGAATAACTGAGGCAGAAGAACGGATAAGTGACCTGGAAGATAAAATAGTGGAAATAACTACCTCACAGCAGAATAAAGAAAAAAGAATGAAAAGAATTGAGGACAGGCTTAGAGACCTCTGGGACAATATTAAATGCACCAACAGGGCTTCCCTGGTGGTGCAGTGGTTAAGAATCCACCTGCCAGTGCAGGGGTCATGGGTTTGAGCCCTGATCGGGGAAGATCCCACATGCCATGGAGCAACTATGCCTGTGTGCCACAACTACTGAGCCTGTGCTCTAGAGCCCACAAGCCACAACTGCTGAGCCTGTGTGCCACAACTACTGAAACCCGTGAGCCTAGAGCCAGTGCTCTGCAGCAAGAGAAGCCACTGCCATGAGAAGCCTACACACCACAACGAAGAGTAGCCCCCGCTCGCAGCAACTAGAGAAAGCCCGCGCACAGCAACAAACACAGAACACAGCCAAAAATAAAAAAAAAATTAATTAAAAAAAAAAACTCACCAACATTCAAATTATAGGGGTCCCAGAAGAAGAAGAGAAAAAGAAAGGGACTGAAAAAATATTTGAAGAGATTATAGTTGAAAACTTGCCTAATATGGGAAAGGAAATAGTCAAGTCCAGGAAGCGCAGAGAGTCCCATACAGGATAAACCCAAGGAGAAACATGCCAAGACACACATTAATCAAACTATCAAAAATTAAACACAAAGAAAAACTATTAAAAGCACGGAAAAACAACAAATAACATACAAGGGAATCCCCATAAGGTTAACAGCTGATCTTTCAGCAGAAACTCTGCAAACCAGAAGGGAGTGGCAGGACATATTTAAAGTGATGAAAGGGAAAAACCTACAACCAAGATTACTCTACCCAGCAAGGATCTCATTCAGATTCGACGGAGAAATTAAAACCTTTACAGACAAGCAAAAGCTGAGAGAGTTCAGCACCACAAAACCAGGTTTACAACAAATGCTAAAGGAACTTCTCTAGGCAGGAAACACAAAAGAAGGAAAAGACCTACAATAACAAACCCAGAACAATTAAGAAAATGGTAATAGGAACAAACATATCGATAATTACCTTAAATGTAAATGGATTAAATGCTCCAACCAAAAGACACAGACTGGCTGAATGGATACAAAAACAAGACCCATATATATGCCGTCTACAAGAGACCCACTTCAGACCTAGGGACACATACAGACTGAAAGTGAGGGGACAGAAAAAGATATTCCACGCAAAAGAAAATCAAAAGAAAGCTGGAGTAGCAACTCTCATATCAGATAAAACAGATGTTAAAATAAACACTATTACAAGAGACAAAGAAGGACAATACATAATGATCAAGGGATCAATCCAAGAAGAAGATATAACAATTGTAAATATTTATGCACCCAACATAGGAGCACCTCAATACAAAAGGCAAATGCTAACAGCCATAAAAGGGGAAATTGACAGCAACACAATCACAGTAGGGGACTTTAACACCACACTTACACAAATGGACAGATCATCCAAACAGAAAACAAATAAGGAAACACAAGCTTTAAATGATACATTAAACAAGATGGACTTAATTGATATTTATAGGACATTCCATCCAAAAACAAAAGAATACACTTTCTTCTCAAGTGCTCGTGGAACATTCTCCAGGATAGATCATATCTTGGGTCACAAATCAAGCCTTGGTAAATTTAAGAAAATTGAAATCGTATCAAGTGTCTTTTCCAACCACAACGCTATGAGATTAGATAACAATTACAGGAAAAAAAATCTGTAAAAAGTACAAACACATGGAGGCTAAACAATACACTACTTAATAACCAAGAGATCACTGAAGAAATCAAAGAGGAAATCAAAAAATACCTAGAAACAAATGACAAGGAAAACACGATGACCCAAAACCTATGGAATGCAGCAAAAGCAGTTCTAAGAGGGAGGTTTACAGCAATACAATCCTACCTCAAGAAAAAACAAGCATCTCAAATAAACAACCTAACCTTACACCTAAAGCAATTAGAGAAAGAAGAACAAAGAAACTCCCAAAGTTAGCAGAAGGAAAGAAATCATAAAGATCAGATCAGAAACAAATGAAAAAGAAATGAAGGAAACAATAGCAAAGATCAATAAAACTAAAAGCTGGTTCTTTGAGAAGATAAACAAAATTGATAAACCATTAGCTGGACTCAACAAGAACAAAAGGGAGAAGACTCAAATCAATAGAATTAGAAATGAAAAGGGAGAAGTAACAACTGACACTGCAGAAATACAGAGGATCATGAGAGATTACTACAAGCAACTCTATGCCAATAAAACGGACAACCTGGAAGAAATGGACAAATTCTTAGAAAAGCACAACCTTCTGAGACTGAACCAGGAAGAAACAGAAAATATAAACAGGCCATTCACAAGCACTGAAATTGAGACTGTGATTAAAAATCTTCCAACAAACAAAAGTCCAGGACCAGGTGGCTTCACAGGCGAATTCTATCAAACATTTAGAGAAAAGCTAACACCTATCCTTCTCAAACTCTTCCAAAATATAGCAGAGGGAGGAACACTCCCAAACTCATTCTACGAGGCCCCCATCACCCTGATACCAAAACAAGACAAAGATGTCACAAAGAAAGAAAACTACAGGCCAATATCACTGATGAACACAGATGCAAAAATCCTCAACAAAATACTAGCAAACAAAATCCAATAACACATTAAAAGGATCATGCACCATGATCAAGTGGGGTTTATCCCAGGAATGCAAAGATTCTTCAATATACACAAATCAATTAATGTGATATACCATATTAACAAATTGAAGAATAAAAACCATATGATCATCTCAATAGATGAAGAAAAAGCTTTTGACAAAATTTAACACCCATTTATGATAAAAACCCTCCAGAAAGTAGGCATAGAGGGAACTTATCTCAACATAATAAAGGCCATATATGACAAACCCACAACCAACATCATTCTCAATGGTGAAAAACTGAAACCATTTCCACTAAGATCTGGAACAAGACAAGGCTGTCCACTCTCACCACCTTTATTCAACATAGTTTTGGAAGTTTTAGCCACAGCAATCAGAGAAGAAAAAGAAATAAAAGGAATCCAAATCAGAAAGGAAGAAGTAAAGCTATCACTGTTTGCAGATGACATGATACCGTACATAGAGAATCCTAAAGATGCTACCAGCAAACTACTAGAGCTAATCAATGAATTTGGTAAAGTAGCAGGATACAAAATTAATGCACAGAAATCTCTTGCATTCCTATACACTAATGATGAAAAATCTGAAAGAGAAATTAAGGAAACATGCCCATTTACCAGTGCACCAAAAAGAACAAAATACCTAAGAATAAACGTACCTAAGGAGACAAAAGACCTGTATGCAGAAAACTATAAGACACTGATGAAATAAATTAGAGATGATACAAACAGATGGAGAGATAGACCATGTTCTTGGATTGGAAGAATCAACATTGTGAAAATGACTCTACTACCCAAAGCAATCTACAGATTCAATGCAATCCCTATCAAACTACTAACGGCACTTTTCACAGAACTAGAACAAAAAGTTTCACAATTTGTATGGAAACACAAAAGACCCCGAATAGCCAAAGCAATCTTGAGAAAGAAAAACGGAGCTGGAGGAATCAGGCTCCCGGACTTCAGACTATACTACAAAGCTACAGTAACCAAGATAGTATGGTACTGGCACAAAAACAGAAATACAGATCAATGGAACAGGATAGAAAGCCCAGAGATAAACCCATGCACATATGGTTACCTTATCTTTGATAAAGGAGGCAAGAATATACAATGGAGAAAAGACAGCCTCTTTGATAAGTGGTGCTGGGAAAACTGGACAGGTACATGTAAAAGAATGAAATTAGAACACTCCCTAATACCATACACAAAAATAAACTCAAAATGGATTAAAGACCTAAATGTAAGGCCAGACACTATAAAACTCTTAGAGGAAAACATAGGCAGAACACTCTATGATATAAATCACAGCAAGATCCTTTTTGACCCACCTCCTAGGGAAATGGAAATAAAAACAAAAATAAACAAATGGGACCTAATGAAACTTAAAAGCTTTTGCACAGCAAAGGAAACCATAAACAAGACGAAAAGACAACCCTCAGAATGGGAGAAAATATTTGCAAATGAAGCAACTGACAAAGGATTGATCTCCAAAATTTACAAGCAGCTCATGCAGCTCAATATCAAAAAAAAAACAAACAACCCAATCCAAAAATGGGCAGAAGACCTAAATAGACATTTCTCCAAAGAAGATATACAGATTGCCAACAAACACATGAAAGGATGCTCAACATCACTAATCATTACAGAAATGCAAATCAAAACTACAATGAGGTATCACCTCACACCAGTCAGAATGGCCATCATCAAAAAATCTGTAAACAATAAATGCTGGAGAGGGTGTGGAGAAAGGGAACCCTCTTGCACTGTTGGTGGGAATGTAAATTGATACAGCCACTATGGAGAACAGTATGGAGGTTCCTTAAAAAACTAAAAATAGAACTACCTTACAAGCCAAGAATCCCACTACTGAGCATATACCCTGAGAAAACCATAATTCAAAAAGTCATGTACCACAATATTTACTGCAGCTCTATTTACAATAGGCAGGACATGGAAGCAACCTAAGTGTCCATCAACAGATGAATGGATAAAGATGTGGCACATATATACAATGGAATATTACTCAGCCATAAAAAGTAACGAAATTGAGTTATTTGTAGTGAGTTGGATGGACCTAGAGACTGTCATACAGAGTGAAGTAAGTCAGAAAGAGAAAAAGAAATACCATATGCTCAAACATATATATATTTGGAATCTAAAAAAAAAAAAAAAAAGATGGCTCTGAAGAACCTAGCGGCAGGACAGGAATAAAGATGCAGATGTAGAGAATGGACTTGAGGACATGGGAAGAGGGAAGGGTAAGCTGGGACGAAGTGGGAGAGTGGCATGGACTTATATATATTACCAAATGTAAAATAGCTAGCTAGTGGGAAGCAGTTGCATAGCACAGGGAGATCAGCTCGGTGCTTTGTGACCACCTAGAGGGGTGGGATAGGGAAGGTGGGAGGGAGACAGAGGAGGGAGGAGATATGGGGACATATGTATATGTATAGCTTATTCACTTTGTTATAAAGCAGAAACTAACACACCACTGTAAAGCAATTATACTCCAATAAAGATGTTAAAAAAAAAGAGGAAGCATTATACATAATGGTAAAATAACATTAGGTGATGAATAATAGAGAATTGGTTAGGTAAACCATGATCCATTCATATGATGAAATAAATACTATGCAAGTTTTGAAAAGTATGACCATTTTTTTTTCAGTCAAAACTTTTTTTCTTTATTTAGGTATAGCTGATTTACAATACTGTGTTAGTTTCAGGTATACAACAAAATGATTTGGTTACATATGATCATTTTTAATGACATGGGAAAATGTTCAATTTTTCAAACCAATAAAGGAACAATTTACAAACAAAGTGTACCTAACATTATAGCAATTTTTTTTAAGATGAAAAAATAGATTCCAGTTTTTAGTAATGATTATCTTTGAGTTGGGGGTCTTATAGGTAATTATTATTTTTCATATTAGTGCCCATATGCTTTCTTAAATGCTATGTACAATCAGCATGTATTACTTTTGTAATTAAAACACAAACATACATCTATAAATGTTATAAAATGAAGGGATCAAAAAGAAGTATGTGGTTTGGGGCTGTTCCTCATCCTTATTTGGTTTCAGTACTCCACCCCTAATACTATAAGGAACTGAATAGATGACCCCTATGCCCACGCCAAGATTATGGTCAACTTGGACCTTCTATGAATCAACACAATGTTCTCTGCCTTGCCAAATACATTATAGCTGACTAGACTGAGAGAAGCTACTTATTCTATTTTAGACAATACATGATCCTAGCATAGCAGGTGTTCTCCTAGGAGCTCAAACAGATGCTGGCTGGGGTTTGGAAATAACAGTGTTGATAACACTTATAAAGCACTTAGTATATGTCAGGCTCAAATTATGTAATTTAATCCCCACTACAGCCCTAAGAGGGAGGTACCATCATTACTCCCTTTTTACAGATGAGGAACCTGAGACAAAGGCAAACTTGCCCACAGTAACAGAAAGGGTAGAGCCAGGGTCTGAACCCAGGGAGTCTGACAACAAAGTCTGCCCTCGTAACCAGACAATTGTATCTCCAGAGAATTCTCATAGAAGACAGAACAACGAAGTCCACGGAGAGAGTTACCTGCTGGATTCCAGTAAGCTCTTTACTCAACTCTTTCAGTTGGTCAGCTAACTTCTCCACAGACTTCTCCAAATCTTTCAACTTCTTTATTTCAGCTTCCTCCTCTGGACTGTTCTAAAATGTTTAAGAATAAAATGAAGTCAATAATTTTTTTTGGTCAGGAAAAAAAAAATCTGACCACAAGTGGGTTAAACCACTGACCTAGAAAAAATCGTCTTAACTCTGTTGCTTCTTAGAAGGCAAGCTGGAGGGTTATACATGAAGGTTTTCTATCTACAAAGACTCTAGACTAGATAGACAGAAGGTATCAGGTACACATTCTGGCAAGACAGCCCTGACGGCTTGGGTTCAGAGAACAAAGCCGATCCACGTGCCAGATTCAACCTCAGCCTGGGGCTGATTACCAACAGATTCCGGACTGAAGCCTGGAGTGTTAACAAATTACAGTGAATGCCTGTGAGGAGTCCAGAACGGTGAGACAGGTGGAATTCTACCCTTCCTTTAAATGGAATTCCTGAGCTCTCTCATTCAATATGATGATGATGATGAATACTTTTACTGAGCATCCCCTGTATGCCAGGTATCATCCTAAGCACTTTACCTGTATTATTGTTTAAGCCTTATCACAATCCAGTGAAGGAGGTATTGTTTCAGATGATGAAATTGAGGTTACTGTAAAGTAACTTAAGGTTACACAGCCCAAAACAGGTAGAAGAGACTTGAATTGGACTTGGCTCCACATACTCCAGGACAGCTCCAACTGAGGGTCCTAAAGCTTCTTTGAATTCAACCCTTGGGTTCCGCTTATTGCCCATCACCATTCTCCCTGACCCTTGAGCAAGAAATCTCTAGATTATTTCCCCTTCTCTCACCTTAATTGGTAGCCAGCAGCTTCCTGCTTTTACACTACCCCAAATTGTTCACATTCTTCTCTGTGGCCAAATCCTGAGTGCCAGTCTCCTGGCAGTTCCAAGTCTGGAGTAGACTTTCCTTGCCTCCACTTTGCTAATCTCTGCCCTCTCTCCACTCTGAATCAGCCACCTCACTCGAAGTAAGGGAACTTCACAGGACCAACAATTCCACTGTGTCACAATGCAGGGCTGGCCATGGCCCTCTCTCATCACCCCAGGGCCTACTTTTCTCACCAACTGGCTTTTTCTCCGTCACCTCTTTAGTCCAAACCTTTCTTTCCAGCCAAAGAGGGTTTATCCTTATGTGAGATTTTAGTAAAAAGAATGGTTAAAGGAAGAGAGGCTCCTGAAGTTTGCAGAGTACTTATTTTTAAAATCTACAGGTTTATTCTAACCAAACGCTCTCTTGCAAATCCCCCTCCAAGTGAGTAGGGACTGCCTCAGGCACTATTTTAACCAGACTGATTCCACCACCAACACAAAAGCCACATTACTGAGGCAGCATAACCACTCCTAATTCCCAGAGTGAAAGCCCTAACCAACAGGAGCTGGAGGGTGTGAGAACTGGTGACTCCAGGGAACAAAGAGACTACATTTGTTTAGAGAGCACTACTTCGCCAGTGCCAACCCTGGCTCCCCGATTTGGCCTTCTAAACAGAAACATGAATAAAAGACCTTCGTCATTTGATTCTGAGGTATTCTGGTAGAAAAAGCAATTTACCTTTTTCCCAATTAACATGACCCGGCAACCATTTTGTATTCCAAGTGCTGACAATGGCATCTTCATTTCCTTCAGAGATTTTCCTGAACAAAGAAGAAAGTAATGTCAGGTTGCAACAACTGTACAACAGTGAAAATAGATTTCAGCAAGGGTACAGGAAGTAGTGTGTTCACTAATGAGAAGAGGATGAATTGGTATAAGCTTTTTAGAAGGTTTCTTGACCCAGTAACTTCACTTTAGATATTTACCCTAACACATAACTGGACATGTGCCTGCACAGTAACTGTTATACAATAACTATTATTCATAATAGAGAGAAACTGGAAAGAGCCAAAAATTCAGGAATAGGGGACTGATTAACTATACATCAGTACAACAGAAGACTTTGTAGGCATCAAAGCTCATTTTTTCAGGAAACTTCAATGCCATAATACATGTTGATGACCCAGTGTTATAAGAAGATCACTAGAAATGATCCTAGTTTTGTCAACTAAAAAAAAAAGCCACAAATGAGAACCCACACTTTGGGATGCCAGGACAAACAAACAAAAAGAGGCTGGACGGAAATATATTGAATTGTTATTAGGGGTTTTATCCAGGAGAACATTTTCTTTTTTGTGCTTTCCTCTATTTTGAAACATGGATTTCTATTGCCTTTATAATTCTAAAATGAAACGTTTTTAAAAAGAAAAGACAAGGAGCTGCACTATGAAGTACGAATATAAATGCTTCCCATCACTAAATTTTTTACGACTGGCACCAAATGGGATAAATTTAGCCTCATCAGATACCAGAATAATGGGTTCCCATGGGAATGGGAAGACCAGAGAATGGGGATGGCAGTGGGTGTGTCCTGGCAGAAATCAGCATCATCCACTGGGCCTGCCACATCCAGGCCCTGGTAAGTTTGTTCAATACCTTCTCTGTGCCAGCACTATGCCGAGCATTGGACACATAGCAGTATCTCTGCCCTCGTGGAGTTTGTTATTGTATTAGAGAAATCAGATGTTCGATGACTATGAAGACAATTATTTAATAGGAATTTCAGTACAAGTTATGCAAAAGTGGTAGGGAGTGCCATCTGAACACACAATGGGAAGAGTATCTAACTTGGCCAGGGAAGACTGCCCATGTGCTTCATCAAAAATGGTAATATTTCTGTCACCTTCATGTGACTTCAACTCTAATACCTGTTCAAATGTTTGCAAGTGTCCAGTGCATAGTAGGTCCTCAATACATATTTGTTGAAGTGATGAATGAATTAACAAGCAAATAAGAATTGTCCTAGTTTCGAAACTGAGAGTTACTATTAGTTAAAGTTAAGCAGTTTTTTTTTTTTTTTTTTTTTTTTGCGGTATGTGGGCCTCTCATTGTTGTGGCCTCTCCCGTTGCGAAGCACAGGCTCCGGACGCGCAGGCTCAGCAGCCATGGCTCACGGGCCCAGCCGCTCCGCGGCATGTGGGATCTTCCCAGACCGGGGCACAAACCCGTGTCCCCTGCATCGGCAGGCGGACTCTCAACCACTGCGCCACCAGGGAAGCCCGTTAAGCAGTTTTAAATAGGCCTTTTAGCAATGAGGGCTCAAAGCTGGAAGAGAAATACCTACCCTTAAATATGAGTTTCTGAAAAGGCAGCGGGACCCCTGTGGCCTCTTCAACAGCCTGGGCCAAGTCTTGGACAATTGGCTCACTACAGCCCTCTTGCGGGATAACTTGAAGATCGTGCTTCTCATTGCCTGGGGAGAGAGAAAAGTGTTGAAGAAAACTCTTTCACACAAACCAATATAGGCTGACACTTTATTTACCCAGCCTTCAAGGCTTGCTCAAGGATTTTTGTTTCCTTTATTATAGTAACTAACAATATCAGTGATATCAGCTAACATTTTAAGCACTTAACATGCATAAGGAGCTGACTAGGCTCATTTCATGCATGATCTTATTTAGTTCTCAGAACAACCCCATGAAGTAGGTACTACCTATTATTCCCCATTTCACAGATAAGCAAACTACGAGTTCAGTCCAATTAAGACCTGCCTAATGAGACCCAACTCTAGAATTAGAACTTGACCTCAGATCTATCTGATTTCAAAGTCTGTGCTTTTCTTCACAAGCCATCTGTATCCTGTGGCCTGACTGTCCTCTACTCTGTGTTGTACTGGGCAAGGAACTATTTTTGTCTCCTTTGCTGTACTGGGCAAGGAAATGTTTTTCCTCCACGTCTCTTCCACTGGGGACACCTTGGCACATACATGGTTGGTGCCCAGTAAACAGACAAATGAATGAATAAACTCCAACAGCAGAAATTCCTTTTTGGAGCAGAGGTGCTAACTCTTTTCTGGATATGTGGACAATAAGGAGGTAGCCTGTGCCGGTGCATCATGCCAAGCCTTAAGCCTACTCAACAGCCACATGCAGTGAGTGGGACAGGTGTTACCAACTCTGCTTCTATGTGAAGTAGAAACCAGCTGCCTAGAAAGGAGACATCCCAAGGTCACTTAAACCTGAATTATCTAGAATCCTGGTCACCAGATTCCGAGGCCCTGGGGTCTCCCCTAATTGGTCCTGAGGAAACCTCATGGACTCAGCTCTCTGGAGAACTCGACACAGAACTTTGTCTAGTTCTGTGTCAACTCCAAAAGTAGGCAGACCCAAAGGGTGCCCAGAGTGTACGCTTGAACCCACGGCTCACTCAGAAAGCAGACAAGAGTTCAGACTCTCGCACACACGTAGGTGTCCAGACACACAGCAGTCATACACAACATGGCTAAAAAGTGCCAGGCACAAAGACCCACAATAACTACGCAGGCACACACTAACACATACAACCAGGACCACGATGTGAAGCACGGACATCGAGGATCTAACAAATGGCCTGAGACAAAACACACCAGCCACATGGAAAGGTGTGCTGAACAAAAGATCCGTACAAAAGCCGGCCCCAAGGGCATAAACCAGATCCCACGCTTCCGGACGCCAGACGAACACAAGGACACACGCTTCAGGAGGGCACGTGGCCAAACCCACAGACCCCGCCGGACTTTCGCAGCCCGCGCTCACTGTGGGTGACGGTTACGCTGAGCCCGGCTGCCGCCATTTTCTCGCTCCGGACCACCTCTTCACTCAGGGCCACCTCTTCGCTTCCTACCGCCTCTTCGCTCCGGGACCCCTCTTCGCTCCGGGTCACCTCTTCGCTCCGGGTCACCTCTTCGCTCCGGGTCACCTCTTCGCTCCGGGTCGAGAGAGGCAGTGCTTTCTTCTTCACCCGCGGCCTGCGAGCGCAGGCGGCGGCGCCCCTGGTGGATCCGGCATGCCCTCTGGTCACACTCCGGACGGCTGATCTTTGGGAGGGAGGCGGACTGCGCTCGGCTGGGAGCACCGACTGGCGCGGCTCCCGGCTCAGCCGAGGGGCGCGCCGCCGGGGGCCCAGCCACTCCCAGTCGCCTCGAGATCTCCGAGCGCCGCCGCGCTCCGCCAGACCCGCGCTAGTTGCCCACCCAGCGGTGGAGGCTGAGCGCGGCGCTCCGCGACCCCGCCCGGCTACTTCCACGCTCCGCCCGGGCCTGCCGGCCCCGCCCCTCGGAGCAGCCCCGCTCCCGCCAGGCTCCACTCCGCTCCCGCCAGGCTCCACTCCGCTCCCGCCAGGCTCCATTCCGCTCTCGCCAGGCTCCATCCGCTCCCGCCGCCCCCGGGCCCCACCCACTCAGCCGAGGCCCCGCCTGGCTTATGAGGTCACGCCCACTCCCGCCACCGAGGCCACGCCCCCTGCTGACTCGGCCTCTCACCTCCAACCTCCTGCTGTTCTTCCCCGGAAGACCGAGCGGAAAATCCGGAAAAAGGATCGGTAAACGCCAATAGGCACATTGCGCTTGCGCATGGAGGGCCGGAAGTCAAGTCGGAGGCGGAGGTGATTCTGCTTCCGTTTCTGGTTTTGCTCCAGTGTTTGGGTTGTCTTCGCGGCTGCTCAAGATGAACCGATTCTTCGGGAAAGCGAAACCCAAGGCTCCGCCGCCCAGCTTGACTGACTGCATTGGCACGGTGGGCACTTAGACACACATAACTAGGCTCAGGGACCCTGACACCCCCCAACCCCACCCACCCCCGGCTTCGGCGCCTACTCCTGGGTACCGGACCCATTGCATCTCAGCTCTCTCCACCCCACTTTCTTTCCTGTTACCCAAGTCATTACTGACTCCACAAACCAGGGACCCCTAACCCATCACTGTCTCGCCCTTCTTGCGCCCCACCCCTTCTGGTGCCCAGTGCCGCGTCCACTCGCTGTTTCTTTACCTCCTCACCCCTACCAGCCATAGGCCCACGCAGCCTTCCCACCTCGTCCAGCCTGACCCCTAACTCCTCTTCCATCCCTCATCCCTCTCCCACGTCAGGACCCTTGGCTTGATACCCTAGTTCAACATATCTGTACCCCAATGCTGGATCTCAGTAACACAAAATTCAGAATTCTGACCCCTGACATTAAGCCACCACCTTCTATCCAAGCGAATAGCATTATTAGATCTGAGCCCTAGCCGGGGTCCACTGGGCACTAACCCATTTCACACACCTCCTGCTTGAGCCCTCAGCCTGACAAGCCTCTGATTCTAGGGAAATCTCAACTAAGCCCAGAGATTCTCAAATTCTTTTTCTGCTCAAGCACACTTGAGAGCGACCCTGGAATATTAGAATTTAGGGGGTGGAGTATAGTTTATGAAAGCTCTCCAGTGTTTCTGGCTGAGAATCTCCCCACCACCAACAGGAATCACTGTTTTCCACCTTTCACCATATGCTCTTCTTTTTTTTTTAATTAATTAATTTTATTTATTTATTTTTGGCTGCATTGGGTCTTAGTTGCTGCACGTGGGCTTTCTCTAGTTGCAGCGAGCAGGGGCTACTCTTCATTGCCATGAGCAGGCTTCTCATTTCGGTGGCTTCTCTTGTTGCAGAGCACTGGCTCTAGGTGCACGGGCTTCAGCAGTTGTGGCATGCGGGCTCAGTAGTTGTGGCGCATGGGCTCCAGAGCACAGGCTCAGTAGTTGTGGTGCACGGGCTTAGTTGCTCCGTGGCATGTGGGATCTTCCCAGACTAGGGATCGAACCTGTGATCCCTGCATTGTCAGGCAGAATCTTAACCACTGCGCCACCAGGGAAGTCCCTCTTCTTTATTTTTCCTTTCTTCCTCTATATTCATTCCTCTCCTGCCACTTTTCATGTAAATGTATTGCAATAACTACTACTGCCTTTGATGTTTTTCCCCTCAAGGTGGACAGCAGGGCAGAATCTATTGACAAGAAGATTTCTCGGCTGGATGCTGAACTAGTGAAGTATAAGGATCAGATCAAGAAGATGAGAGAGGGTCCTGCAAAGGTAAGGTAGGCAGCACCTGAAGAAGGTACTGTGACAGCCTAACTTGAGCACCTGTGGAACTAGGGCCTGGTGGTAAGGGCTGGTGAGAGATACAGAAGAGATGCTCACAGTCTAATAAAAAAACATACGTGAGGGTGTATCCTTCAGGGAGGAGAGTTTGCAGCCATATATGAGAGGAAGGCTGGGATTTGACCTGGTGGCAAGAAGATGCTGGTCACTTGTCCAGAAGCATGTACGTGGGAATTAGCATATTCTACTGAGAAAGTGCTATATTCTACCTGGAGAGCTGGGCCTGCTCAGGAATAATGAGTTGCCAGGCTAGTCAGGTTAGGTAAGTATAATAGACTGGTTAAGGAGTGGCATGTTGGGAAAAAAGTACCAGTGTTCTATTAATAATATCATCACTACCTACTAGCTGTGACCTTTATAAAGTCAGTTAATTTTTTTTTTTTTTTTTTTTTGGCTGCATTGGGTCTTTGTTGCTGTGTGCGGGCTTTCTCTAGTTGTGGCGAGCGGGGGTTGCTCAGCAGTTGTGGCGCACGGGCTTAGCTGCTCCGCGGCATGTGGGATCTTCCCAGGCCAAGGCTCGAACCCGTGTCCCCCGCATTGGCGGGCAGATTCTTAACCACCAGGGAAGTCCCCAGTTAATTTTTTATTTTCCTCTTCTGTTAGGTAGAAACATAGAGTTGTATATTTAAGTGCATGGACTGTGAATGTAGAACTGTCTTCTTTTTTCCCATCCCTGTAACTTATTAGACATTCAAGCTAGAGCAAGTTACTTAGCATCACTGAACCTCAGTTTGCCCGTCTATGAAATGGGGATGATATCTACTTTAAAGTGTGAGATTAAATGAGGTAATTCATGTGACCTACATAGCACTGTGTCTAGTACATAGACACATTCAGTAAATGTTAGGTATTATTATCATCTGTGAAGTAATAATACCTGCTTTTCCTTCTTCATTGGAGGAGACAAATAAAATGATTTATGAAACAGTATAGAAATGGAAGTGACAGGAGGATTTTCTCTGCCATCTTAGTTAGATGGCATGGAATGGAGAGCGACCAGAGGCAGGAAAGCCCACCTCGACTTGAGGAGATGAAAGCCTAAACCATGGTGGTAGTAATGAGAATGACATGAGAGGAATCAATTTAAAAGTGAGTTCTGAAAATCTAAGATGGCAGTGCATGAAGACACAGTAGAGAGAGGAAAGGTAAGGTTGGTGTAACAGTTCTCAACCTAGAGAAGTGAGAGACTGGTGGGGCCATTATTAGTCATTTCCAAGGTAAGAGCAGACTGAGGAGTTTGGGCATGCTGAGTTTGAGTGGATAGCAGACTGTCCAAATTGGGAATCTCCCTAAGGCACCTAGATATACAAAATCGGCCCTCTTGGGGCTGGGAGTAGAGATAATATGCACTAGGAAAAGGAAATGTACTTCAGTACACTGAGATGTGGGATGCCAAGACTGAAACAAGCTGGGGCTTAAAGCCTGCTTGGGAAGTGAACAATCCAGGAGTCCCTGTGTCTACTACCTTGAAGATGAGAGGAAGTAGGTATGTGAGGATATGGGAGATTTTTTTTTACCATATGTATATTTTCTACTTCTTTTCATTAAAATCTGTTTTTCTCCCTAGAATATGGTCAAGCAGAAAGCCTTGCGGGTTTTAAAGCAAAAGCGGATGTAAGTTATAAGCATAACCTCCTTTCCTTTAGCAGGTTTAACCAAAAGGGAAATGGTCTTCCATTCCTTTAGGTTTTCATACCTTTAGGTTTTCATACCACTTTATAAGTATTCTTGAGTTAATTGCAAATTTCATTTACACATACAGTTAGCTGGGTTTTTCTCCCCCTGCATGTTCAGCAACATCTGTTGCAGCACTGTCCATTTAAATAGAACTTTTTGCTTTGATGGGAGGTGTTTTGTATCTCTGCTCTTCAGTACAGTAGCTATTAGCCATGCGTGGCTATTGAGCACTTGAAATGTAGCTAGTGTGACTAAGGAACTCAAGTGTTAATTTTATTTAATTTTAATAATTTAAGTAGCCATGTGTGGCTAGTGGCTTCTGTATTGGACTGCCCAGATCTATAGAGTTTGATTCTCCCATTTATTTAATTAGAGTGTGCCTTTTTAATTTTTATTTGTTTGTCTGTAAAATTGGGAATCTTGAATATTTGTTCCCTCCCATCAGAAGATTTAACGGTCCTTAATTTGTTTTAGGTGACTGTGTCCCAGTGTTTGAGCAGAAGCCCAAGAGTATCTTTGGTACTTACCCTTGTGAGCTGTTGAGACCCTCTGCAGGGTTATAGAGGTCAGATGTAATCAGCTAATAAAGAACCAGAAAAATTGTTGATATCTCTATTCCTATTTATAAACTAACTTTTTATAAGACATCAGACACCATCTTACTCCTTTTAGATTAGACAGAATTGGAAAAATAAATTATAATGCCTAGAGTGGTGAGGGAGTGTGATAAAACTTACCTCTCTAATGGGTAGCATTGCAATTTTTAGGTAACTTTTTTTTTTAATAAAAGGATATTATTCATTGTAGAAACTTGGCAAGTACATAAACATGAGTAGAAGAAAAGGAAATCTACCTAGATTCCTGCTAGCAGAAATAACCACCTTTAAAATGCTAATTTCTTACAGTTCCTTTCTCTGCTTGTGCATACATGGTATGTGTGCATATAATTTTTTAGAAAATAACAAATGGCATGTATATAGGTTATCCTTTTCCACTTAATGTTATGTCATGAGTGTTTTTGTCCTTCTAAATATTCTTTGCAAACATTATACTTTTTAACGGGGTAATAATGTTCCACCACCATTTGCCTGCATCATTGACCGTTTTTCTTCTGGTTGGATGGTTAGATGGTTTCAAAATATTGTATAAGGACTATAATGATATAAGTCTTTGAGGCTGTATTATAAGTTGATATAAAGCTTTATTTTAAAAAAACATGGAGTGCCAGGCGTTATATTAGGTTGGATAGATTACCTATTTGTGGATACGAGATTAATAAAATAACATACCTGTCCTCAAGGAGTTCAGTCTACTGGAAAAACAGTTTCACTATATGTATGAAGAGCCTTAAAAACAGTCTTGCCCTTTCCCCCAAGAATTCCATTTCTGGGACTTTAGCATAGGAAATAATCTAAAACATTATAAAGACATGTATTAAGACTTCTTAACAATGTAGAAAGCAGCAGTAATAATAATAATGTTAAGTGGAAAATAGTGTTGTAACTAAAATATATGCAAAGGAAAAAGACTGGAGGGACATCAAATAATGTTTGTGTTAGATTGATTAAATTGTTTTTCCCAATTTTTCTGTGTATTTAATTTTTTAACGTTTGTTGTTATTGTTTTTAAGAAAATTCTCTTATTTTGTGTTAGAGATACTTTCTTCCTGAGGATTTCTATCTGGCTCACATTTATCCTTCTCAATTGACTCTAAAAAGGTATGAGCAGCAGCGGGACAATCTTGCCCAACAGTCATTTAACATGGAACAAGCCAATTACACCATCCAGTCATTGAAGGACACCAAGACCACGGTACTCCCAAAACACCTTTGCCATGGTTTTATTTTATTTTTGTTTTATTTTATTTTATTTTTGTACTCTGTGCTCTTTTCTTATGGTTTTTAAAAGACAGTTTAACCAACACGGGTTCTTAAGACATGGTGTTTTCTCTTTCCTTTTTTTAGGTTGATGCTATGAAACTGGGTGTAAAGGAGATGAAGAAAGCATACAAGCAAGTGAAAATCGACCAGATTGAGGTGAGATGTGTACTGGTTTCTCCAAGAATATACACTTGTTTCTGAAAGAATCAAAATGATTGTGTATGTGATGGGAAGAGCACAGGAGAGGGATTGAATCTTGGGTTCTGCCATTTACTAATAGAGTAACTTTGGGAAAGGGTACCAAAGGTCTCACTTTCCTCATTGTTAACCTAAGGATCCTAATACCACATACAATTATAATTAGGATGAAATAAATGAGCTGGTGTATCTAAACGCACAATGCCTGGCACCTAATAAGCACCCAGTGAATAAGCACCCAGTTTCCTTTTACTTCTAACTCACTTGATTTTTAGTCAGTTGCCTCAATTGTAAAGTAGTGATGTTGCTGCTCATCTCCCAGGATTGTCCCGAGTGTAAAATGGGGACATATACATAAAGTGCTTAGCACGGTTCCTGGTGTAGAATTGATTCCCTCTTCTAGTAATTCTCTTTATATTTTTTCCCCCAGTTTTATTGAGATACACTTGACATATAACATTGTGTAATTTGAAGGTATACAACATGATGATTTGATACATATATATATAGTGAAATGGTTACCACTATAAAGTTAGTTAACACCTTCATAACCTCACATAATTACTATTTTTTTGTGGTGAGAATATTTAAGGTTTACTTTCCTAGCAACTTGCAAGTATTGTTAAATGTAGCCACCATGCTGTACTTTAGACCCCCAGAACTTGAGTCATCTTTTTTTTTAAAGGTTATATTCCATTTATAGTTATTATAAAATATTGACTGTATTCCTTGTTGTACAATATATCCTTGTAGCTTATGTATTTTATACATGGTAGTTTGTGCCTCTTGATCCTCTACCCCCAATTCTTTAGTTTTTTTTTTTTTTTTTTTTGGCTGCACTGGGTCTTAGTTGCGGCACACGGGATCTTCACTGCAGCATGCGGGCTTCTTAATTGGTGCATACGGGCTTCTTAGTTGTGCATGCGAACTCTTAGTTGGGGCATGCGGACTCTTAGTTGCGGCAGATGGGATCTAGTTCCCCGACCAGGGATCGAACCCTGGCCCCCTGCACTGGGAGCACAGAGTCTTACCCACTGGCCCACCATGGAAGTCCCTAGATTTTTAACAATAATGTCATTAGGTCCTTAAAATTAGCATTTCTTTTTGAGATCATGTTTTGGCTGGGGCACTGAGCCCTAAGAGTTTGGCTCCTCTCGCCTCTCTCAGTTGAACAGCACAGATGGCAGACAGGGTTAGCGGAAGGAGTAGTGACTGGCCTGAGGAAAAGGCTTCCTTTCTGCATATGTGATAGTTCTAACCCCCGGAGTAGAATGTCTCTTTCTAAGAGGGCATGGACTCAGTTTTGTTCACTATTGTATCCCCAGTGCCCCAAACAATGCCTGTCCATAGTTGGTGCTCAGAAAGTATTTAATGATTGATGGACAAATGAACTAGAGGCCATTCATGGAGATAAAGCAGTTCTGCCCAATTGAAGCATTATTTGTTGGTGGAATATTTACTATGTCCCCAGCATTTTACTGCTTCTGCAGACGTATTCTCTGGTAGGGTAGTTCTGGTCTTTAGTAAGTGAAGGCATTCCTCCCATCTCGCTCTTTTCCAGCACCCCTCCTTATACTTCTCGGCACCCTCTTTCTAATCCTCCACACCAGTCTCTGCTTACAAGAATTTAGGCTTAGTGATACCTTCCAGGCGATTCACTGAGAAAAATGTTCTGAGTATGCTTGTCTTATTTGTGTATTATTATTTGATAATAAAATAAAATGAAACTGAATTTTATTTTCTGCTTTTCGGGTTCCTTGTGTTTTAATTAGTGCTATTTAATGAACAAAATAGAAATTTTGATCTTTCTGGTTTTTTGTATGTTTCTTCATCTTTCACCTATGGTTGTCTGACTCTCTCCCCATCTAATTATCCTTCTCCTGTCACCTCATAGATTTGCCTGCATGACAGGTGGAAAGCCCCTTTCGTTGTAACTTTTTTGATGTGTATGGGTATGTGTCTTTGGCTGGTCTAGGTATTTTGAATTCCATTTGTTTTCCTAAAATACTTTACTTGTAAAACATTTTCACTGTTTTATAGTGCTCATTCAGAAAATTTGCCTCTATGTATGTATGTTCCCCTGTTTCTGTCTTTTTTGTTTCCCAGTTTCTGCACATCAAGTGTAGTGCTTATATTTGTTTTGTATTGATTTTGTTTGTTTTTCCAGAACTGAACCTGCTAATTCTTTGTGATGATTTTTTTCTTTTCTGTGTCTATCCTAGAGTCTATTGCTAGGAATCCTATCCATAGATGATTTTGGCAGACTTGTCTTGACATGTAAAAGCATAATATAAGTTCAACTTGATTAGTTTATGTTATTTTCACTCTATTTTAAGTATTGTTTTAGCCAGTGCTTCTCTGTATAGCAGACTGTTACATATGTACAATAGTTTGGCACTTGCAAATGCAGAAAAGCAAAGCATTTTCTTTTTAAAAAAATGTTTTTCTCCGCTTTATTTTATACCCTTTATATGGAAAAACAAACCTAATCTGGGGGCCAGGAAGGAGTTTTTAAATGTTTTGCATTGCTCTAGAAATTCTGAAGGATAAGTGGTGCTGATTTTGACCCTCTGTGTTATCAACACTAGTCCATTCCCCTCTATGTGGAATTTTCAGTATATGAAAAACATATTGTTTTGCACATCCTTAACTCAGTAGAAGATATATAGTATTAAGTGCTTAGTGTTTGACACATATTATGACATATATTATTGCAATAAATCCTTATAATAACCCTATGAAGAATGACTATTAATAATCCCATTTTACAGATGAGGAAATAAAGGCTAAGAGACATTACTTTTCATTGAGTAATGGCCAAATTTTAGCTTGGATATGTTTGACTCCAGAGTCTGCTCTTCTGACCATTATACTAACTGCCCTTTATTATGCTATAGCACTTCTCAGATTGGTTTTACATTCTTTCTGGCCTTGTAATAGTCTCCCAGTTAAGTACAAATAGATAATTCCCAGAAGATTTATGCCCTCAATCAATTTTTTTCACCTGCCTGGTCTCAGGTATCAAGCCTATCCTGATTACATTTCTGTTTCCCCATCCGGGGTGGGCCCAGTACAACTTTTTTGTACTACCCAGTTGTTTCCGCTACTGCTTCCTTTCCCTGTACAGCATAGTCAGTTTTTGGCTGACTCAAGAAGAGTAATTTGCTTGTCTGAATTACCTCCTTTTCTCTATTAACTAGAAAAATTTTGATAGTGTAAATATTGCTTGATTTGATGTTTCAAGCAAACTTTCTGTAATGAGAGAGCTGACTGGGCATCTATTCTTGCAATAGAAGTTTGGATTTCCATGAAGCACCTTAAATTCAAATGCAAGATTACCAATTCTATTCTTTATTTTTAAATTTACATTTTACCACCCAAAATAAGATTATGTGGGCCATTGCTCGTTTCTGAGATTCAGGGGAGAGAATAGGGACAGGGGGTAGTTAGAGAAAAATGGTAAGAAATGAATAAAAATCCTGTCATATATTTTTGTAGGATCTACAAGACCAGCTAGAGGATATGATGGAAGATGCAAATGAAATCCAAGAAGCACTGAGTCGTAGTTATGGCACCCCAGAATTAGATGAAGATGACCTAGAAGCAGGTAAGTTATAGGAAAAGCACTGTATATGTAGCTTTAGCATCTGAGAGGAGTGACTGCCTGGGACCTTTTCTCCCAAATGTTAGAGAAAATTTCTGCAACAGTTCCCTGAGAGTTTATGGTATAGTCTCTGGGCAAAGAGCTTGAGAGGCAGCCATATCAGATTTGCATACCCCACCAACTCTGGGATGGACAAGCTCTGAAGGAATGTCTAGACAAAGGCCTCTGCTGACCTGGTGCTTGGTATCCAAACACTGCCATTCCCTGCCATTTTCCTTTTGATTTTTTTTCTCTTTATTTTCCTGCTGGAGTCCTCTCCCTCAGAACAGCGAAGCAGATCAAGAAGCAGTAGTTGGCAAATACTTAGTGTGCATCTACTATATGCCAGGCACTGCATTAGATGCTGGGGATTCAGCCTTGAAGAAAACAAACGCAATCCCTGCATTTATGAAGCTTCTCCTCTAGCAGGGGTAAGAAACTGCTTGTTTCAAGTAATTCATTAATTATAAGAGCACAAACTGTTGGGAAGGAGAAGTATGGGGTACCATAGGAGCACATAGCCAGTGAATCTAACCTATTTGGGAGTCAGTGACAGGCATTGCACCTGAAGGATGAGCAGAGGGTAGCAAGACAAAATGGAAGGGGTTGTTAAGTGGCCTCGCAGAGAGTTGTTTAGAAACTATTCCTGTAGTCCATTTAAGAAATTGTGGTGGCTGAGACTATGGTGGTGGTAGCAAAAACAGAGATAAGTGGACATATTGAAGAAATTTTAGGAGGTTGAATGGACAAGACCTAATGATTGATTGGGTGTGGAGAGAGAGGGAGGTGTCAGAGGTGTTTGTCAATTTCTAGCATGAGCAACTAGGTAGATGGCAGGACCACCCCACACTGGGTTTTCTGTTGCGTGATTCCCCTGTCCCATTACTACTACTTCTTTCTCTCCATGTTCTGTTTTGCCTAGAACCTTTTTTCCCCCGTTTATTTCTTATTTCTCATCTTAAGTTTCCTCTGATGAGTCTCTACCTGCTGTTGCCATTTCCCCTGGTCACTTCCAACTCACTTTGCCATAGACTTATTTTTAAAGCCTGATCTCATGCAATGGTCACTCACTATACAACAATCTCATGCCTCCTTTCACTGCCTGCTTTCAAGTTCATCAATAAATGGGAGAGGATTTTTTACGTTTGTTATCATCAGGATTTTCTAATTTGAATTGGCCAACCGATAACTATAGAAGACTCATGAAGACTGGGCCTTATAAACCTGTGGGGAATGGTTTTGTTTGTTTGTTTGTTTTATTTTTGTGTTTCATGGATTTTTACCACACCAGTTCCCCTGAAAATTTCTTACAATGGCCATCTTTTATTTTGAAAATAGAAATTAATAATCACCTTCTCTTTGTTTCTAAGTTTTCATCTTATTGTAAATAATTTGGGCAACTTTCTTAACATTAGCTGCCAATTTTCTTGCTTATATTTTTTCGAAATATTGACTATTTCAATCTCAGAGTTGGATGCACTGGGCGATGAGCTTCTGGCTGATGAAGACAGTTCTTATTTGGATGAAGCAGCAGCTGCACCTGCAATTCCAGAAGGTGTTCCCACTGACACAAAGAATAAGGTGAAAGCTTTTTCTGTTTTATTTTCTATGCAAAATGGTCTGAGAATCTAAAAGGTATTCTTAAGTAAGAATAAGGTGAAATCTTTTTCTGTTTTATTTTCTATGCAGAATGGACTGGGAATCTAAAAGGTATTCTTAAGTAAGAACAAGGAAAGACTGTCATTATTTTGGGAACCCTTGAAAGCCCAGTTTTCCCACATTGGATTGTGGATAGGCTACATAAATAGTGTCACTGAGGCCCAGGGATGGTTTTATTCAATGACAATTTGTATAGTATACATAATCACCTTTGTGAGCTTGGACTGGGTGCTATTGGGTTTTAGACATTTCCTGGGAAAGCAGCAGCAACATATGCATGAACCATGCGGGGTGGCAGTATAAAATAAAGGTCCACTCCAGACACGATGATCAATAATAGGGTGGATTTTTTTTTGAACTAGGGATTCATAATTTAAGTATAAAACTTAATGTAGAAAGATTCTACTTCAACAAGGAAAAAGAATCAGGATACATGGGTGTAAGCCTGAGATTGACACCGCTAACTGTGAGACCTTGGCAAATCACTTAGCTGTTTTGAACTTCTCTGTTCCTTGCATCTATAAAATGCAGGTAACTGTAACTATCTCACATAATTGTTGTGTAGATCAAATTAGATCATGTATGTAAAAGGACTTTGCGAACTTAAAGCCCTGTTCAAATCTACATGCTTGTCATTATAAATAGATAAAATTTTGCTGCTGATAAAATCCTGTTTACCCCATCTGAGTTTCTGGTATCACATGTCATTTTTTCTATTGCCACTGACCGTTTACAGTCCTGGTGTTTACCTACTCCCAACGTGCACATTGAGGTGCACAGTATAGTTGACAGAATCCTAGAGTGGGAGCCAGTCTCAGCTCTGCCTTTATTCACTGTGTGACTTTGAGCAAATTAGAAGTTCGTATCTTCTCTCTGAACCTCATGGTTTTCCTACCTGTGCAATGTGGGGAACAAAAAGGTGGGAAAGTAGATAATTTCTCAGGTCCCTTATAACTGAATTTTTTTTTTAATTTATTTATTTGGTTGCATTGGGTCTTAGTTGCAGCAGGTGGACTCCTCAGTTGCAGCTCGCCAGCTCCTTAGTTGTGGCATGCGAACTCTTAGTTGCAGCACGCATGTGGGATCTAGTTCCCAGACCAGGGATCAAACCCGAGCCCCCTGCATTGGGAGTGAGGAGTCCTAACCACCGCGCCACCAGGGAAGCCCCCCTTATAACTGGTTTTGATGAATGTGTGTGTTCCCCTACCGTACCCCTCCCCCCGCTTACTTGAGCCTGGGGTCGTCTTACCTTTCTGTACTACACAGGCCACCCTCACCATTTCAAGGCACCAGGTACATAGGTTGCTTTTTCTCAGCATACCTAAAATCATTTTTGTTAACACTACCATAGCCCATCTTTTCAAATCCTTAGTAACAGGTCCCTGAGGGATGTGTGTTATTTCCACTTTTAGAAGGTCACAGATTCCTGACTTAAATGTGCTGTTGAGGTATGGTTTCTGAATTGATAGTGGTGTCACTGCCTATAAGTTTGTAGTAAAGTGTGATATGGAAGTGACTGCCTGTCCCAGGGCACTGCTCCTTTAAGGATTGATGAGGCAGGCTTCCCTGGTGGTGCAGTGGTTAGGAATCCGCCTGCCAATGCAGGGGACACAGGTTCAAGCCCTGGTTCCACATGCCGTGGAACAACTAAGCCCGTGCGCCACAACTACTGAGCCTGAGCTCTGGAGCCCACGAGCCACAACTACTGAAGCCCCTGTGCCTAGAGCCCATGCTCCATAACAAGAAAAGCCACTGCAATGAGAAGCCCGCGCACCGCAACGAAGAGTAGCCCCTGCTCTCCACAACTAGAGAAAAGCCCGCGTGCAGCAACAAAGACCCAATGCAGCCAAAACTAAATAAATTAAATAAATAAATTTTTAAAAATAATTAAATAAATAAAAGGATTGATGAGGCTACAAAAGGTATTGGTTCACTTTGGGATCAGAGTGAAAGTGGGAATCTGGAGGTAAGCACTCACTCCTCTGCCTTCGCTCCTGGACATTCCCAGTCCCCTTTTCCCCTTTCTGGGTTTACTCTTAGGTTTCTCTTTCTCTCTGTACTCTTCCCTTACTCTGCAAGGAGTCATCCCTTTTGATCCCTTCCACTTCTTTTCCTGGTTTATCACTTCCCCCTTTACCTTTCATAGAACAGCTTGTTCTCATCTTACCAGTGAGATTTTTGTTTTCATTGATTAAACACTTAGAAATGAGTTTTGACTACTAAACACTTGTAATCTTTTTCTTTTTTTATCATTTGGAAAATAGTGGCACTAAGCATTTCTTCCTTTTCACAGGATGGAGTCTTGGTGGATGAATTCGGATTGCCACAGATCCCTGCTTCATAGACTTGCATCATTCAAGTACATCATGTAAAATAAACACATATTCTGGGACTAGGAAATATTTATCTTTCCAAGTTTGCCATAACAGATTTAGGTTTCTTTCCTTTCTTTGGAGGAGAAGTTAATTACATTGCTTTCATTTTTTTTCCGTTAAGAGACTCATTGCTTGAAGGAAGCTTTCTTCATACTAAATTTTTATTCCTTTTCTCTTATGAAAGACTAACTTACTTAAAATTATCATTAGGTATGTATAACTTCATTCCTTAATAATAATTTTGAGATAAAACCAAGGAAATGGGAATCTTTAAGTTCTATGATAGCATATCTCCACAATCTCAAATTGACCCGATAAATTGATGACAAAGACGAGATTAGTGGGACTGTCCATATTATGATCCCAAACCATTTTCTCTTGTGGTATTATAGGTTGGTTAAAGTGATGGCTTTTTTTGGTGATTTTTGTTGTGTCTTGTGAGTAAATTGTTGCTGTGTCCAATACTGGAATGGAATTATCACTACTGTGTCATGGGTGGCTATTTTGATTCTGTGGTTCATTCAGTATTACAGTGGACTTGTAATCAATAATGAATATTTCTTGATATTTAATGTATAGGACATTTATTTATACTCAATAAATATTTTTCAAAAGGATATAATTTTAATAGTATTACCTCAGCCTGAAACTTCCACTACAGAAACCAAATTTAATATAATTTTAATGTCGACTCAGCCCAAAAACTCCACTACAGAAATCGAATTTAACTGGCAGCATTGTGGTATAGTGGAAAGAGCAAGGAGCAATCCAGGCTTGGGCCCTGGGTCTGCATCTAATAACTACTGAGTAGCCCACTCACACCTCTAAATTTTAATTTCCTTACTAGTACAATCATGCTTCCCTCACAAGCTTTTGTGAGGAATAATTGATTGTCTTGAGTAATTTGTTAACTGCCATGTCTCATATGAGGGGTTATTAACAATTAAAAATCAGGGGTTGGGAGTTCTCTGGCAGTCCAGTGGTTAGCACTCGGCACTTTCACTGCCATGGTCTCGGGTTCAGTCCCTGGTCGGGGAACTAAGGTCCTGCAAGCTGCGCAGCTCGGCAAAAAAAAAAAAAAAAAAGTGGGCTTTATTCCCTTCTTGGGAAGTGCCTGGATTGCTACAGCAAGTCCAAATTCCTGCTAGATTTCAGGGTCTTTAATGATCCATCCTCCCTTCTGCCAGCCTCACTGGCTGCCTCACAGTGTCACTGCACCAGCCTTTCATGTGTCAGCAGATCAATAAACATTTATTGAACACCAGCCCTGTAGAGTCTCTATACCGACCCAGGGGATACCAAGAACAATCACAGCTCCTCCTTCAAAACTTCACTGTCTAGTTATAGGTGAGAATGAGACACGGATGTAACCCTCTCCCACCCCCACTAACCTCACCCTTGAAGAAGACTTCCAGTGGAGCAAACATTACACTATTCTTCATTACCTTCTTGAAACCTTCCTTGGCTTCCTTACAAGTTCTCACTCAGCCCTTTTAATATTTCTTCCATTATAGTTCCAATCTGGGATGACTTCTTACCCTTCGTACTTTCCTTGAGATAACTCACACCCATGATTTTAACTATTACCTATGAACTAATGCCTCAAAATAACTGTTACTAGCCCAGACCTCTTTCCTTATTCTTATTTTCAGTTCTGGGTATTCCAAATTAAACGCCCCACCACTACCTAAAATCTAACATCCAAATTAAGCTCATTACCCTGAGCTTTACACTCAACCAACGTTCCTGCTTTATTTCTTATCTTGCCAGTGTTAAATCAGTGACCCATATATTGCCAGTTTTAGTGGGTGATATTTAGTGCTCCAGCTAGACCACTTTAGTACATTAGATACCAGGGAACAATCATTCTACCAGTGTCTCTTCCCTTGGCTTTCGTGATAGTACTCCGTGGTTCTTCTATTCTTCTGACTATTCCCTCCAAGATTCCTTTCTGAAATTCTCATCTCTCCAACCCTATAATGTTGGTGTTCCTCAGGAGTCCAGCCTTTATCCACAGTACTTCTTTCTCTGCTCACTTATATTTAATAATCTCAGCTATTGGGCTTCCCTGGTGGCGCAGTGGTTGAGAGTCCGCCTGCCGATGCAGGGGACGTGGGTTCATGCCCCGGTCCGGGAGGATCCCATATGCCGCGGAGCGGCTGGGCCCGTGAGCCATGGCCGCTGGGCCTGCACGTCCGGAGCCTGTGCTCCGCGGCGGCAGAGGCCACAGCAGTGAGAGGCCCGCGTACCACAAAAAAAAAAAAATAATAATAATAATAATAATCTCAGCTATTCTCATGGCTTTAACTGCTGACTTCTAAGTCTATACTTATATCCCTGGTCTTGCCCCTGAGTTTCAGAATCCTTTTTTTTTTTTTTTTTTTTTGCGTTACGCGGGCTTCTCACTGCTGTGGCCTCTCCCATTGCGGAGCACAGGCTCCTGGATGCGCAGGCTCAGCGGCCATGGCGCACGGACCCAGCCGCTCCGCGGCATGTGGGATCTTCCCAGACCAGGGCACGAACCCGCATCCCCTGCATCGGCAGGCGGACTCTCAACCACTGCGCCACCAGGGAAGCCCCAGAATCCTTTTTATATCCACTTGTTGCCTAAGAGTAATCTGGATGTTCCAGAAGCCCACAAACACTTCACATTCAAATGGCCAAGACAACCATTATCTTTCCCCCAGACCTAACCTCCTGTTTTCCCTGCCTCAGCTAATGGAACCATTATCCTCCATCATTCGAAACAGAAAGCTCTTGAGTTGTCCTTGATGCCTACATTTTGCCTCATCCTACACATTCAATTAATCATTAAACCCAGCTTTTAACCCCTACGTGTTTCTCAAATCCAGCCCCTCCTTTTCTCTTTTCAACTCTCTTTGGCTTGGACATCCTTCACATAGCCTTTGTGAAGAAATGACCTGCTTTCCCTTCTTGCATAAAGTCCTGGTTCCCTGACACCTCCAGCAGGGCTTAAAAAGCTGCCTATTGGCCCCTGCCTCTCTGTAATGGTTTATTGCTTAGTCTTTTCAGAACAGCATTCTCTTTCATTTAGAGAACTGCCTCCCCAATTCCAAATGTGTGATTATTGGAAAAATACCAATTAGAGTAGCCCTACCTTTACTTTTCCACTATGGGAGTGGGCTTGTAACCAGGTTTGTGCCTATTGAAGTTCATCCCTCAAATTTTCTAAGGGGAAATGCTTTCCTTTTTTTTTTTTTTTACTCTTTATCAGTCTGAGAAGTTTGAGATATTGAGTCGAGAGAGCAGCCAAGAGGCAGAATGAAAGAATCCTCATGGCACTGAGCCCTGACTTCTGATCTTTGAGATTCTCAGAGTGCTCCAAGTCTCTGCAACTCCTCCTTTAGTTCTGTGAACTGAGAATTCTGCCAACAAACCCCCTTTTCTGCTTAAACTAGTTGGAATTGGGTTCCTGTCACTTGCTAGTAAGAGTCCTGTTCTAGTTCTCCTGTATCTGCCATACGGTCATTCCCTGCCTCTGCTCATACAGTTTCCCCTCCTTGGAGCTGTAACCGATCAATGGGCTCGTGTGCCCACGGCACAGAAAGCCAAACTGACAGCGGGTGTTTGCAGCAAAGTCAGGGTTTATTGCAGGGTGCCAAGTAAGGGAGTGAGAGACAAGTCTCAGATCCACTCCAGCTTGGCCTTTGAATTCGTTTTTTTTTTTTTTTTTTTTTTTTTTTTTGCGGTATGCGGGCCTCTCACTGTTGTGGCCTCTCCCGTTGCAGAGCACAGGCTCCAGACGCGCAGGCTCAGCGGCCATGGCTCATGGGCCCAGCCGCTCCGCGGCATGTGGGATCTTCCCAGACCTGGGCACGAACCCGTGTCCCCTGCATCGGCAGGCGGACTCTCAACCACTGCGCCACCAGGGAAGCCCTAGTTAGGGTTTTTTTAAGGAGAAGAACAAAGAAGCTGGGGTTAATCATCATTTTGTGACATTTCTTAATTGTAGTTTTGGCAGTCAGGACGCCTATGGTTTACGAGTCTGGTCTGGTGGTCCGTGACCAGGGTTGGGTGGGTCTGTTAGCTCATTTTGCCCTGGAGGAACAACCTGAGTCCCTACCTTAATGATGTTACCGACAATAGCAATTTTAGTCATCTGACTCTGGTTGATTAGCGTTCAGTTAGCACAGGATTGAGGTCAGAGGGGACAAGAAAGGGAATAAAATTTTGGATAGAGAGGTAGGGGATAAACTCGGTAGGGGAACTTGGTTTTAGGGGTACTCGGTTTCAGAGCTTCCTTAACACCTTTGTCATTCTGCTAATTCTTGCTATACCGGGAAAAGACCAAAAGCCAGGCCCTGGTCTTCGTCAATCCCAGCGAATTTAAGGAAAGTGGAGAGGATAAATCCTGTGGTAGGGACACTCTGATCACTGCTATAGCTACCACCAGTTAGCATCACTGGTCAGTTAAGCATTAAAAGCAGAATTGAGTGCAGGTGGTCTCCTTAAGTTGTAATCTAGCAGCCCCAGGAGATTAACAAGGGTGGAGGAGACTGGAATGATCCAGTAGAGAGAAGTTTGGCACTTCTACATCTATTATCCATATCCCTTAGCTTTCCTTTTATACATTCTTATATCACATAGGGAGTTGGCTTGTTTTATTGCTGCCTGAGTCATACCCCCATAGATTCTTATGTAGTATATCTAGAGACAGTGTGGGCACTTGGATTTTTTAAAAGCTCCCCAGGTAGTTCTTATGTGTAGCTAACGTTAAGAACCACTGCCCGAGGGTGCCTGATCAGGATGAACCTGTTTTCATGGACAAGCAGTCTGACTGTTGCCATAAATTTCTGCAATGAAGAGATAGGCAGTGATTGCCCTAAGGCAGAGTTTTCATCCAGAGAATGAGTTGGGAAGTATTACTTTCTCCTCTGTTTTTTGGAAGAGTTTTCGAAGGATTGGTGTCAATTTTTTGAACGTTTGGTAGCATTCACCAGTGAAGCCATCTGGGCCTGGCTTTGTGGGAAGCTTTTTTTAATTATTATTACTAATTCAATCTCTACTTGTTATAGGTCTATTCAGATTTTTTATTTCTTCTTGAGTCCGTTTTATTTATTTATTTATTTATTTATTTTGGCCATGCAACACGGCTTGTGGGATCTTAGTTTGCCAAACAGGGATCGAACCTGGGCCTCCTACAGTGGAAGCACAGAGTCCTAACCACTGGACCGCCAGGGAATTCCGAGTCCATTTTGATAGTTTGTGTATTTCTAGGAATTTTTCCATTTTATCTAGGTGGTCTGATTTGCTAGCATACACTTTTGTTCATAGTATTACCTATGATCCTTTTTATTTTTATAAGGTTGGGAGTAATGTCCCCTCTTTCATTTCTAATTTTAGTGATTTGAATTTTTCTCTTTCTTTGTTTTTCTTGGTCAGTCTAGCTAAAAGCTGATCAATTTTGATGTTTTTGGTGAATGGATCAACTTTGTTTTTGTTGATTTTTTTCTATTGTTTTTCTATTTCATTAATTCCTGCTCTGACTTTTATTATTTCTTTCCTTCTACTTGTTTTGGTTTAGTTTGCTCTTCTTTTTCTAGTTCCTTAAGGTAGAAGGTTAGGCTACTGATTTGAGATCTATCTTCTTCATTACTAAATCTTTTTAAGGGGACTTTTCTGGCGGTCCAGTGGTTAAGACTCCACGCTTCCACTTCAGGGGGTGTGGGTTCGATCCCTGGTTGGGGAACTAAGATCCCGCAGGCCGAACGGTGCAGCCAAAAAATTAAAAAACAAAACAAATATTTTTAGTGCAGTTTAGGTTCACAACAGCATTGAGCAGGACATACAGAGAGTTCCCATACACGCCCTGTCCCCACACATGTACAGCCTCCCCCACTAGAGACGTCCTGCTCCAGAGTGGGACATTCGTTACCATTGATGAACCTGCACTGACTCGTCATCACCCAAGTCCATTGTTTACATTAGAGTTTACTTTTGGTGTTGTACATTCTATTGGTTTTGACAGTGAACCCACTATTATAGTATTGTATCATACAGAGTTGTTTCACTTCCCTAAACATCCTCTGTGCTCTGCCTGTTCATCCCTTCCTTCCCTCTAATCCCTGGAAACCACGATTTTTTTTTTTACTGTCTCCATAGTTTTGCCTTTTCCAGAATGTCATATACAATAGTTGGAAACATACAGTATGTAGCTTTTTCACATTGGCTTCTTTCACTTAGTATTTGCATTTAAGTTTCCTCCATGTGTTTTTCATGGCTTGATAGCTCATTTCTATTTAGGTCTGAATAATATTCCATTGTTTGGATTTCTTTTTTTTTTTTAATGTTGGGGGTAGGAGTTTATTAATTAATTTATTTATTTTTGCTGTGTTGGGTCTTCGTTTCTGTGCGAGGGCTTTCTCTAGTTGTGGTAAGCGGGGGCCATTCTTCATCGCGGTGCGCGGGCCTCTCACTATCGCGGCCTCTCTTGTTGCGGAGCACAGGCTCCAGACGCGCAGGCTCAGTAGTTGTGGCTCACGGGCCTAGTTGCTCCGCGACATGTGGGATCCTCCCAGACCAGGGCTCGAACCCGTGTCCCCTGCATTAGCAGGCAGATTCTCAACCACTGCGCCACCAGGGAAGCCCCTGGATTTCTTTTTTAATGTAAGTATATATAGCTATAAATTCCCACCTGAGCACTGCTTTCGTTGTTTGTCATAACTTTTGGTATGTTGGGTGAAGCACTGTTTGTATAGGAAAGGCAGGATAAATGCTTGCTTACTTCCATTTATTGACAAGTTTTGGAAATAATGAGTGGGTTCCCTAGTATGCCAGTTATGAATTATTGACTTTCAGTTCCAAATTTATCCTTTTTGCCTGCTCTGTGAAATGGATTTGGGCCCTTTAAATACTTATCTTTTACCAGCTGGCAGGTATTAAGCTTTGTCAGTAGAGGGCAACAGAGAGATACTGCAGGAGGAAAGGGTTTCCTTTCCTGTTTCTAGTGTTTGGGTTGGGCAGGCTTCTGTGCTGTAGGCAGCTTCTCCAGCGTCTGGTTCCTGTGCTTCAGCACCTGGTTTCTTCAGTGTATGATGGCCAGCAGCCAGAAATTTCTCCTGGCACCTCCCCCCGCAAAGTGGTTTGTAGTAGACGGCCTCTTGTGAGACTCGTCCCCAAGAATGGCTTTCCCCAATACCATATAAGGTAGATTTCTGGCAACTTCCACCAGTGCAGCACCACAGCAGCTTCCCTATCTAGTGAGCCATAGGCGCATCCCCTCTAACAAAGTCTGCACCTCAGCTCTGGGGTGATCTTCACTGGACACTTTATCTCAGCCCTAGAGGAAGTGGCTGTTCCTTACATTGCTAATCCTGTATTCTTTTAGAGTTCTCTTTTACTTCTTTACTAGTCAGCCCCTTATTACTCTAATCCCTTGTTATAGTTAATAAGTCTTTAAGTAAATAAAACCTTCCCTGTTCAAATTACTATGTGGTTCCTCTCTCCTGACTGGACTCAGACTGATACAACTGGTAATTTCTAAAGGGGATGATAAGGTTTTTTGTTTGATGAACTTATCTGTCAAAATTAAGGATTTATGTTTAATCCTTTTATCAATGAAGGATAAAACTAATGGACATCATAGAAGACAGCTGAAATGTCTAAAACTGACAAGATATACAAGTCGTATATCTAAAATATACAAGAAACCATCAGCAAGAAAAATTGAGCAACCCCAACAGAAAAATGGGCAGAGGATGTGAATAAGCAATCTAAAAAGAGAAACTCAAAAGGGCACTAAGAAATGTTCAGACTCAATAATCAGAGAAACTCAGATTAACAGAACAATGAGATTATCTCATAACACCTTTTGGTTTAAAAAACATTTGGAAGCTGGATAATGGTTATATCTCAAATATACCTTAGATCTGCCCTCTCCTCTCCATCACATTTGCTGTCACTCTAGTCCAAGGCCACCATCTTCTGTATTAACATAATACAAAAATGCAACTTTTCTGCCCACTTATATTCTTGCTCCCCCACAATTCACTCTTCGCTCGGGAGCATAAGAAATCTTTCAGGGTAATTCAGACACTGAAACTGAGTGCCCCTAAAACCAAGTTCCCTTACTGAGTTTATGATTAATCTCTCTATCCAAGACTTTATTCCCTTTCTTGTGTTCCTTCTGACCTCCATCCTGTGCTAACTGAATATTAATCAACCAGAATCAGATGACGAAAATTGCTGTTGTCAGTAACATTGTTAATGTACTAAAGTCGCTATTATAGAGATCATTAATGTACAAACTCAGGACAAGATGAGCTCCCAAGCCATGGACCACCAGCCCAGAGGCTTGTAAACCAGAGACATCCTGACTCCCGAAACTATGATTAAGAAATGTCACCAGATGATGATCAATCCCAGCCTCTTTTATCTTCCCCTTTAAAAAACAAAACAAAATGAAAAAAACCTTGACTCAAAAACCAAGTTGGAGTGGATCTGAGGCTTGTCTCTCACTCTTTTGCTTGGTGCCCTGCAATAAGCACTGTACTTTTCTTCACCAAAACCTGGTGTCAGTAGATTGGCTTTGCTTCGCAGGAGTGAGCAGACCTGTGTTCAGTTAGGTAACCATACCACTTCTTTGCTTAGAACCTTTTAACTTCCTGTTGCTCTTCGAATAAAATCCATTATCATGGCCTGCAGGTGATCCACGTGATCTCCTTACCTACCTCTCCAGTTTCATACTGTGCCACTCTCCTTGCTTACTGCTCTCCAGCAAATATTTCAATAACTTGCACACTTCAAGTGCTTTCCTTCCTCCATAGCTTTTGCACATGCTATTCCCTCTGAATCTTCACATAGCTTACCCTTCTCATCTGTCCTTTTACTCAAAGAAAGCCGGCCACCTTTTCTGGAGCAGATCCTAGTCAGTCTCTATCACTGCTACCCTACTTATTTTTCTCATAACGCAAATTATTAGTTTGTAAATATAAATTACTTAGTTTTAACCTCCCCTACTAGACAATGCACTTCATTGAGGGCAGAGACCATGTTTGTCTTTTTCACCATTAACCTCCAGCACTTAGAGCAATGCCCAAGACAAAAATAGGCATTAGAATGTATGTGAATGAATGATTCTATTTTGTGTTTTTGGGGAAGCCTGGACCAGTGAATTACTTTACAAATGCAGATGCTTCACACTTAAACGTTGTGTCCTAGTTAGTAATGCAACAACAAAACACACAAACAAAAGAACGCCACACATTCACTCAAAACATTTTGCACTTTTTTTTTTTTTTTTTTTTTTTTTTTTTTTTTTTTTTTTTTGTGGTATGCGGGCCTCTCACTGCTGTGGCCTCTCCCGTTGCGGAGCACAGGCTCCGGATGCGCAGGCTCAGCAGCCATGGCTCACGGGCCCAGCCGCTCCGCGGCATATGGGATCCTCCCAGACCGGGGCACGAACCCGTATCCCCTGCATCGGCAGGCGGACTCTCAACCACTGCGCCACCAGGGAGGCCCAACATTTTGCACTTTAAAAATTATCAGTGCCTCCAAACTTTTCCCCCCTCACGTTGTGTCCATCTGCCCGTTCAAGTCCTTTATCATTTCTAATAAATGGTTTTTCGTTTTCTAAACTGATTTATAAGAGCTATTTGTATGTTAGACTTTGATCGTTTGTTTTGCAGGTATTTTTTCCCAGACCGCCTTTTGACTACTTAGTTTTTGTTTTAATCCTAAACCTGAGCTACTCTAGTAAGGAGGTGCTGTCTGAGGTGACTCCAGAAAACCAGGTGAAGCTGGTTGGGTGGGAGCGTAAAAGGGCATGGTAGCAGGAGAGCACAGGGACTGTCAAAAGGGAAACAACTATTGATTACGCAAGTCCTGGCCCGCCTATTCTCCTGGTATCCTAGCCACCTACAGCCACTAGCCACCTCCTTCAGCCCGGAGCCTGGCGCGCCTTTCTGACGTCACGGACGCACCACACAGTTGACTCGGGCCGCGCAAACTCCGTGGCCGTCTACCGGGCGCGCAGAAGCGAACATTCTCGCGGCCCCGGAAGTCCAAGGCACGTGACCGGGTGACAGCGCTCGCTGGGCTGCAGGGCTCGCTTTAGGTGTTGCGGCACGGGATGGCGGAGGCGCCGCCTGTCTCAGGTACTGTCCTGGCCCGCGCGGGACTGGGCCCCTCTCGGGGAGCGGAAATTGAGTCAGTGACGAGTCCTAGGGCACCGGCCATTCGTATCGCGAGAGTGGCGCGTACTAGGGTTGGAGATAGTGGCTCGGAAGGGCCAAGCCACGCGCGTCGTGCGACCCGAGATCTTAACCGTCCTTAACTGCATGGTGAAGCCCGGCACCTGGTTTCTAAGGAAAATGGGTTTGTCTCGCTGTGTCGATGTGGGTGTCCCGCCCTCTCCAGGCCTCAGCCCGGCCTTCCTAGGGCAGCGGTATCCGACAGGCACGCGTCGGCCGGGTCACCGCCCGTGACGGTGTCGGGCTCTGGACGCGCGGCGGGTTTGCTTGCTGCGCTTAAGATGTATTCGTGTGTCCTGGGGCAGCGGCGCGTGCGCGAGCCGAGCACCCGTGGTTTCCAGTGTCAGCTTGCCACGAACTCTCAGTGTGAAGTCTCGTTTTCCTCATCTGTGAATTGGGAGTAAATAAGTCAATTACAGTGACGGTATCCGCCGCTGCTGTACCTGTTACACAATTGTTAGGTTACTTCCCCTCCCGGAGTTGCCTTTGTGTGCAGAGACAGCCTCATTTGGCTGTTAATAAAACATCCATTTCCACTTCCTTCAGGGTACCTTAGATCTTTGTTTTCCCAACTCTTTGGACAGTGACCGAAAAGGAATATTTTACGTGGTGACCTCAGTGCACACAGACATAAATGTAAAAGCGAACCAAAAATTTCAAGAAACAGTGGTTTTCCTTACTATATGCAATACACTCTACTACATATTTCGTTTGAAAAAATACTTGTCCCAACCCACTGCATGATTTGATTTCATGACCCACTCTTTCTGAAAAACAGGGCAGCAGTTTGCAGCATGAGGTTTGTGAACAGTCATGAATTTGAGGCTTCGTTCTACTACCAACCAGCTGTTGGGGCACCAATAAGAGTATATATGTATTTGTGTACTTGGTGGCAGGTAAAATGTATTTACTACTGTGGGTCTTGGTCAGAAAAGTTGGATAACACACTGCATTGGTGTACCCTAGTTCTGATTTAGGTATTAATTCATCTTGGAGTGTAGGGACCTTGTTAGGCTGGTGTTTTGTTCTTCTCCCACCCATTTTTTCCCCAAATCCTCTAAATTGGGTCTGTTGGTCTTCCTATCCTTAGGCTCACGTCTGGCCCATTTCTACACCGATCAGTGTTTGAAGCAGAATTGAGTGGGGCTAGTTGTGAGTCATAGTTTGGGACTATGGTGCTGTGCCCCAGGTTACAACCTCTGCCCCACCTACTGAGGCAAAGTCTCCTAATCCAAAGACCTCCCCAGTCTGTCTCCTGTGCCTTAGTTTGTTTTTGCCTTAGTTCCTATTCCACGTTCTTATTTCAGCATCATCTCTAACCCACACCTCCATCCCCACTCAAGGTTTAATTCTCTTACCTGCTATTGTCTTGGAACACCAGCCCAGTCCAAAGGGTATCTTTCTGCCCATGGGCAGACTCTTCAGTGCCAACTTTGTCTCTGGACTCTATAATCTACAGTTGGATTTTGCCTTACTCTGTTCCACCCATCCACTGGTCACCTACCATGATATTATCTTGGATCTTATCTTATCTTGATCTTATCTTATCTTGGGTACCACTTGCACTATAGCCAAGCCTTGGGGATGAGACATCCTGTTTATTGAGTAACTTCCAGCTGCTCAAAATAGTGAAAAAATAAAGGTGTCTCAGATCTTTGTGTTCAGTTTCCTGTGCCCTTTTCCCCTTCCTCATGTCTCTTAAGGATCTTTCAGAGGGCTTTGCCCACTGCCTCATGTCTGGTGGAACACATACTTTATTTGAATAGGTGCTGCTCTGTATAGATTCTCAAGTTGCATCAACTCTTTGCTACTTAACATGAAAGCACCCTCTTCCCATCCTTTACCAGGCTATTCTGGACAACTTTACTGACATGTTTCTGCCCCTCTTACAGCCTTGCTTCTTCAAGCAGAAGAAAACTACACAATACCCACTTGGTCTAATCTACCCATTCCCCCCTCTAAGTTATCTCTTATATTTCTGGAACACTTTCTCTGCCACCTTCTGAATTTGTCTAATCCTCTTGCCGTTTTGTAAAGCCCTCCACCCCACCCCCAGAATTCTGCCCATTGAAAGCTTTCAGGACAAATCGTGGATTGAGAGAGAGGTTACCCTGTGACCTTTATGATCTCGCTCAGTTCTTAAGTATATGTTTCTGTGGTATGGGCCACCCAACCTCTCACATTGGAGCGTAATGTAAGAGTGTGATCTCTAGGGTCACATAGCCTGGGGTGGAATCCTGAATCTGCTTTGGAATACCCCTGTGGCCTTGGGCAGGTTACTTACTCTCTACAGTGTCTCAATTTTCTCATCAAGAATGTAAGGATTAAATGAGTTAACATATGCAAAGTGCTTAGAATAGTGCCTGACACATGTTAAGTACTTAATAAATGTTAGGGCTTATTATTAAACCTGAAACCCGCAGGCTGTGCACTGCACCCATCTGTGGTCAAGTCTGTGTTTCAGGTAGTTTGTAGTCCTAACAGCAATGATAAAGCACTATTTTAACCACTTTATACATGTTACTAACCTTGCTTTAATCTTCATAGCAGCTCTGAAGTAGGGATTCATACTATTCCATTATTGAGATTAAGTAACTTGCATAAAGACACAAGTGACGGGCAGGGAGTTAAACGCAAATTCCAGGCCCTATTGATTCATAGAATATTCTGTATGCTACACATAGTTCTGACTTTGCTACTAACTGGTTTTGTATCCTTAGGCAAATCATTTCATCTTTGACTTCAGGGACTGAGTTGACTATAAAGAAGCATGTTAGGGGGAAAAAATGAGTAGGTTGAAGGGGCATATGCTTAATTTTTGAGACTCTGGAATTCTGGACCATATTACAGAGATTATGTATGGAAAACCTAAAATATATTCCTGGGGGGGAAGAGATGAGATGTACTCATCTGCTAAGTACTGTCTGTGTGAAGTCTTACTTAAATTCCACAATGACCCTTTGGAATAGTATTACCAACTTTTGTCATGTATGAGGAAACTAAGGCTAAAAGCAATCAGGTGGTATCCCTAAGCTCATACGATAAGTTGGAGGGCCAGACTTTAAACTGATTTTGGCTGACTCCAAAGCCTGTTTACTTAATGCTACCTTAGAGTTTTGAAAGACCACATTGAACCTGCTGATTGATGTCTCACCCCGAACTGTTTGCTGACCTTACATTTGTTGATAAAGATAAACGCGTTTATAAATAATACCCGATAGCCCAGATGAGCAGTTTTCCTTAGCAATTCAGCAGTAGCTGTTGGTGAGGCTGCTGGATATGAGATGATCAGTCTTCCACAAGCACCTTGAACCTACCACCTTCACAGGAAACATAGACCTTGTATAGAGACTGTTTTATACAAAGTCCCTAGGAAGGTAACTTTTAGATATGGCTTACAGTCTTCGGGCTTCATGAGTGACCAATTAATTTCTTTACTTGCATGTCTGTTTCTTATGTCCTAGGTACTTTTAAATTCAATACGGACGCTGCTGAGTTCATTCCTCAGGAGAGAAAAAATTCTGGTCTAAACTGTGGGAGTCAAAGGAGACTAGATTCTAATAAAATTGGTAGAAGAAATTATAGTTCACCACCTCCCTGTCACCTTTCCAGGCAAGTCCCTTATGATGACATCTCTGCTATTCATCACAGTTATCCTTCAGGAAGCAAACCTAAGAGTCAACAGACTTCTTTCCAATCCTCTGCTACTAATAAATCACTCAAGAGCCATGGCCTTCCAAATCAACCTTGGCAGAAATTGAGGAGTGAAAAGCAGCATATCAGAGTCAAGAGAGCACAGGGTCTCACTGACCAGACCTCAGATGCAGCTGGCTTAGAAAGTGTGGCCAAGTCAGAGAGTGGGACAAACCTCAGAGAGCACAGCCCTTCGGAGAGTGAGAAGGAAATTGTCGGTGCAGATCCCAGGGGAGCAAAACCCAAAAAGGCAACCCAATTTGTATACAGCTATGGTAGAGGACCAAAAGTCAAGGGGAAACTCAAAAGTGAGTGGGGTCACAGAATGACTCCCAAACCTGAGGAGGCGGGACCTGAAAACACCAAACCTGTGGGGGTTATCCACCCTGATTCTTCAGATGCATCCTCTAGAAAAGGAGTAGTGGATGGTTATGGGGCCAGGCGCAGCGAGCAGAGAAGATACCCACAGAAGAGGCCTCCCTGGGAAGTGGAGGGGGCCAGGCCACGACCAGGCAGGAATCCACCGAAACAGGAGGGCCAACGGCAAACAAAAAAGGAAAATCTCAATGAAAGACCAGCAAAATCTGCCTGTGACAATGGGAACTTGGCAGTTGCCATCAAGTCTTCCAGAAGGGTTGACCCAGAGAAATGTGCTGTAAGGAGGCAGGATCCTCAGGTAGCATCTTTCCCCCGAGACAAACAGAACCACATGCTAAAGAATGTGGAAACACATACAGGTAAACCTATCTGAATGGGTGGAAATGTTTTCTCTCTCTCTTTTTTTTTTTTTAATTTCTGAATAGGTAATATATTCATACAATTTAGAAACCAGAAAATATAAAAAGGTACATAGTAAAAGTCTCTTTCTCTCCTTGTTCATCATCTCCTTGGGTCCTGCCACCACCTGCTCCCCTCCCCAATAGGTAACCACTTACTTTGTTTTTATATATCATAAGCAAATACAGGTAAGGAACATTTTTCTTAACAAATAAGGAATTTTAAAAGTGCAGGTATGGGTGGTATAGATGTTTGGTTACAAGAGTTGTTTTGAATTCTGAAAGCACAAGTAGGGGGTGGTAACATCACTGCCTCTCCTGGTTCCAGCCTGCATCATCTCTTGTCTGCTTATCTGCAACAGTTCCTAACTAATCTTGCCATCTCCAGTTTTTCTCTTTGAGTTCCCCTCTCACGTCAGCATCAGAAAGTGATCTTTCTAAAACACGTATTGACCTGCGTCACTCCCCTGCTTAATTCTGTTCACTTTTTCTCGTCACCTACAGATTCTGCCTTCTGCCTTACCCAACAGCCTCATCTTCTGCTGCCTCAGTCCCCACCACATTTTACTCCCTGGACTGTATACTGTCATCTTTCCATGCTGTTGCATATGTGGCTCCTTCTGTCTACTACTCAGCTCACTGGTGAATTCTTACTCATTTTTCAAAAGCTATAGTCACATGTCCAGAAAACCTTTTGTCACCTCCACAGATAGCATTAATCTTTTCCAGCTCTGTGATATGTCCTTCCCTTACATATACATGCTTCTTTATAGCACTTACCACTGGAAACCATCATTTGTTTATGTGTCAGTGCCCTCCACTAGTTTATATGCTCCTTGAAAGCAGAGACCATATTTTTCCTTTCAGTTTTATATCTCTATTGCCTAACAGAGCTCTTAGAACACAGTAGGTACTGAGTTCTGACTGTTAGAAAGTTCTTTCTTACATTAAATGGAAAACTTCTTTCCTGTAAATATTTCCTATCTCCTAGTTCAAATTCTGTCCTCTGGAACTACACAGCAACTAGTCTCTCTCCTCACAGCTTCCTTCCCACTCATTGCACATCAGCTCTTTGCAGTATTTGAAGACACTTCTCATTTTACCCTGAGTATATATTTTATCCAGGCTAAATAGCTTCATTCCGCCAGCTTTTTCTCATGGACCTTCACCATTCTGGTCTCCCTCCAGTTTAATGTGACATACAGCCTAACACAGGGAGCCACCACCTGCCCAGGCCTGTTTTTACACAGGCCTATAGTTCTAGTTCTCATTTGCTTCACCAGGCAGTCCTTGGGATCTCGACTTGTGTGTGAACAAAGGCAATGTTATACCAGAGTTGTTCTTGAATCCTCAAGGCTGGTTAATAGTTTCCTATTGCTTCATAAATTACCACAAATGTAGTGGCTTAAGATAACACAACTTTACTATGTCATGGTTTCTGTGGGTCAGGAGTCTGGGTATGGGTTAGCTGAGCTTTCTACTCAGGGTCTCACAGGACTGAAATTTGGCCAGGGATGCAGTCTCATCTGATGTGTGGGGTCCTTGATGCTCACTGGTTCTTGATAGGATTTAGCTCCTAATGGGTGTAGGATTGAGGTCCCCATTTTCTTGCTGGCTGGGGATCACTCTCAGCTCCGAGGGGCCACCCGCAATTCCTTACCACATGGCCCTCTTCACAGCATGGTAGTTTGCTTCTTCAGAGCCTACAGGAAAGAATCTGCTACAGATTCTTTACATCTCTCTGACTTCTGTCTCTGATCACTAGACTCTTTTAAAAGGGCTCACTTGATTGGATCAGGTCCACCCGTACTTGAGGGAAGATTATCCAGGGCATGCACACCAGGAGCTGGGAATCTTGGAGGCCATCTTAGAGTTCTGCCTAACAAATCTCTCTGGCTTCACATCCCAGCATTTTCTTGAGACCTCTTTATTCATATTTATTGAGTAGATGCTGTGTGCCAAGCACTGTTCTAGGTACTGGGAATACAGCACTAATGAGATTTACATTCTGGTAGGGAAGACAGGTAGAAAGCACTTAAGTATTTAATATGTCAGGTGATGATAAGAGCTAAAATATAAAGCAGGGTTTTTTTAAAATTTATTTTTGGCTACATTGGGTCTTCATTGCTGTGTGTGGACTTTCTCTAGTTGTGGCGAGCGTGGGGTTACTCTTCGTTGCAGTGTGCGGGCTTCTCATTGCAGTGGCTTCTCTTGTGGAGAGTGGGCTCTAGGCGCGTGGGCTTCAGTAGTTGTGGCACACGGGCTCAGTAGTTGTGGCTCGTGAGCTCTAGAGTGCAGGCTCAGTAGTTGTGGTGCACGGGGGCTTAGTTGCTCCACGGCCTGTGGGATCTTCTCGGACCAGGGCTCGAACCCGTGTCGCAGGTGGATTCTTAACCACTGGGCCACCAGGGAGGTCCCATAAAGCAGGTTAAGAGGCCAGAGTAACAGGGGCGCCAGTTTACATAGGTTGGTCTCTTTGATGAGACATTTGAACATAGACCAGAAGGAAGTGCAGAAGTGCACCACGTGGCTCTCTGGAGAAGGGCATTTCAGGTAGAGAGAGAAGCAAGTGTAGATTGGGGTGGGAGGGGGCGTTGTGAGCAATGAAGAGGTGGGCAGTAGGGGAGGTCAGAGAAATCACAGGGGCTGGGTCATGTGAGGCTCTTAGATTTGGTTCTGAGTAGGAAGATGAGAAGCAGCTGGGAGGTTTTTGGAGACGGGATGGCATGATCTTACAAGCATTCTAAAATGATCACTCAGTCAGCTGTGTGAGGAATGGGCCCTAAGGAAGCAAGGGAATGAGTTAGGAGGCTGTTGTGGTAATTCAGGTACTTGATGGAGACTTGGATGACGGTATCAGTGGTGGAAGAGGTAAGACTTGGTTAGACTCTGGGTGTATTTGGGAGGTAAAGCTGACAGAATTTACAGATAGACTGGATGTTGGATGCGGGAGCATGAGAGGAGTCCAGGACGCAGCCAGGGTGTTGTGCCTGAGCAATGTGGAAGGCGAGAATTGCCGCACAGTGCAGTGGTAGCGCATGGGAGGGGAAAGCAGTGTTTGTTTTTTAAACTTTTCACTTTGGAATAATTTTAGATTTATAGAAAGTTTGCAAAGATAAAACAGAGAATTCCCATACACTCTTCACCCAGCTCCCTGTAATGTTAACATCTTCTTTGTCAAAACTAAGAAATTAACACTGGTACCATGGTATTGACTAAACTTCAGACTTTTTTTTTGGCCACGCCGCGGGGCTTCCACCGAGGCTTGTGGGATCTTAGTTTTTTGACCAGGGATTGAACTCGTGCCCTTGGCAGTGAAAGCACAGAGTCCTAACCACTGGACCGCCAGGGAATTCCCCCCGGACTTTAGTTGGATTTCACTAATTTTTCCACTAATACCCTTTTTCTGCTCCAGGGTCCAATCCAGGATATCACATTGCATTTAATCAGGATGTGTCCTTATTCTCCAATCTGTGACAATTTCTTAGCCTTTCCTTGTTGGAAAACGTGTTTTTGTGTATGTTTTGCTTTGTCTCCTCCTTGTTCAGGAAAGATGAAGAATTTGGTTAAATTTATTAGATTTGAGTTGTCTGCTAGATTACCATATGGATATGTTAAGTAGAGAGTTGGATATAAAATTCACAGAAGAGATCTGGACTAGAGATTTAAATTTGGGCATTGTCAGTGTAGAGACGGTGTTTAATGGACTAGAGGAGGTCACCTAAGGTGTGAGTGTAGTTAGACAAAAAAAGAGTGAGGATGGAGCCTACCTAGGCTTGGCTGGAAAATGAGCATCCAGTAAAGGAAACGGACAAAGAGTAAACTGAACTAGGATGTGAAACGTTCTAAACACCAAGTAAAGAAATTCAAGGAGGAGGGAGTGATAATTGTGCTAAATGCTGTTGATCAGTACAGAAGGATAACTGCACATTGACTGTTGGATTTGGCAATGTGAAGGTTACTGGTCTTTTTTGGGTTTTTTTGAATTTTATTTTATTTATTTTTCTTTACAGCAGGTTCTTACTAGTTATCTATTTTATACATATTAGTGTATACATGTCAATACCAATCTCCCGATTCATCACACCACCACCGCTCCCCCACCCTGCCGCTTTCCCCACTTGGTGTCCATACGTTTGTTCCCTACGTCTGTGTCTCAATTTCTGCTCTGCAAACCGGTTCATCTGTACCATTTTTCTAGGTTCCACATATATGCGTTAATATATGGTATTTGTTTTTCTCTTTCTGACTTATTTCACTCTGTATGACAGTCTCTAGATTGATCCACGTCTCTACAAATGACCCAATTTCGTTCCTTTCTATGGCTGAGTAATAGTCCATTGTATATGTGTACCACATCTTCTTTATCCATTCGTCTGTCAGTGGGCATTTAGGTTGCTTCCATGACCTGGCTATTGTAAATAGTGCTGCAATGAACATTGGGGTGCATGTGTCTTTTTGAATTATGGTTTTCTCTGGGTATGTGTCCAGTAGTGGGATTGCTAGGTCATATGGTAATTCTATTTTTAGTTTGTTAAGGAACCTCCATGCTGTTCCCCATAGTGGCTGTATCAATTTACATTCCCACCAACAGTGCAAGAGGGTTCCCTTTTCTCCACACACTCTCCAGCATTTGTTGTTTGTAGATTTTCTGATGATGCCCATTCTGACTGGTGTAAGGTGATAACCTCATTGTAGTTTTGACTTGCAATTCTCTAATAATTAATGATGTTGAGCAGCTTTTCATGTGCTTCTTGGCCATCTGTATGTCTTCTTTGCAGAAATGTCTATTTAGGTCTTCTGCCCATTTTTGGATTGGGTTGTTTTTTTTTTAATATTGAGCTGCATGAGCTGTTTATATATTTTGGAGATTAATCCTTTGTCTGTTGATTCGTTTGCAAATATTTTTCCCATTCTGAGAGTTGTCTTTTTGTCTTGTTTGTAGTTTCCTTTGCTTTGCAAAAGCTTTTAAGTTTCATTAGGTCCCATTTGTTTATCTTTGTTTTTATTTCCATTACTCTAGGAGGTGGATCAAAAAAGATCTTGCTGTGATTTATGTCAAAGAGTGTTCTTCCTATGTTTTCCTCTAAGAGTTTTATAGTATCCAGTCTTACATTTAAGTTTCTAATCCATTTGAGTTTATTTTTGTGTATGGTGTTAGGGAGTGTTCTAATTTCATTCTTTTACATGTAGCTGTCCAGTTTCCCCAGCACCACTTATTGAAGAAACTGTCTTTTCTCCACTGTATATCCTTGCCTCCTTTGTCATAGATTAGTTGACCATAGGTGCATGGGTTTATCTCTGGGCTTTCTATCCTGTTCCATTGATCTATATTTCTGTTTTTGTGCCAGTACCATATTGTCTTGATTACTGTAGCTTTGTAGTATAGTCTGAAGTCAGGGAGTCTGATTCCTTCAGCTCCGTTTTTTTCCCTCAAGACTGCTTTGGGTATTTGGGGTCATTTGTGTCTCCATACAAATTTTAAGATTTTTTTGTTCTAGTTCTGTAAAAAATGCCATTGGTAATTTCATAGGGATTGCATTGAATCTGTAGATTGCTTTGGGTAGTATAGTCATTTTCACAATATTGATTCTTCCAATTCAAGAACATGGTATATCTCTCCATCATTTGTATCATCTTTAATTTCTCTCATTAGTGCCTTAGTGCCTTATAGTTTTCTGCATACAGGTCTTTTTTCTCCCTAGGTAGGTTTATTCCTAGGATTTTATTCTTTTTCTTGCAATGGTAAATGGGAGTGTTTCTTTAATTTCTCTTTCAGATTTTTCATCATTAGTGTATAGGAATGCAAGAGATTTCTGTGCATTAATTTTGTATCCTGCTACTTTACCAAATTCATTGATTAGCTCTAGTAGTTTTCTGGTGGCATCTTTAGGATTCTCTATGTATAGTATCATGTCATCTGCAAACAGTGACAGTTTTACTTCTTCTTTTCCAACTTGTATTCCTTTTATTTCTTTTTCTTCTCTGATTGCCGTGGCTAAAACTTCCAAAACTATGCTGAATAATAGTGGTGAGAGTGGACATCCTTGTCTTGTTCCTGATCTTAGAGGAAATGCTTTCAGTTTGTCACCATTGAGAATGATGTTTGCTGTGGGTTTGTCATATATGGCCTTTATTATGTTGAGGTAGGTTCCCTCTGTGCCCACTTTCTGGAGAGTTTTTATCATAAATGGGTGTTGAATTTTGTCAAAAGCTTTTTCTGCATCTGTTGAGATGATCGTATGGTTTTTATTCTTCAGTTTGTTAATATGGTGTATCACATTGATTGATTTGCGTATATTGAAGAATCCTTGCCTCCCTGGAATAAATCCCACTTCATCATGGTGTATGATCCTTTTACTGTGTTGTTGGATTCTGTTTGCTAGTATTTTGTTGAGGATTTTGCATCTATATTTATCAGTGATACTGGTCTGTAATTTTCTTTTTTTGTAGTATCTTTGTCTGGTTTTGGTATCAGAGTGATGGGGGCCTCCTATAATGAGTTTGGGAGTGTTCCTTCCTCTGCAATTTTTTGGAAGACTTTGAGAAGGATGGGTGTTAGCTCTTCTCTAAATGTTTGATAGAATTCACATGTGAAGCCATCTGGTCCTGGACTTAGGTTTGTTGGAAGATTTTTAATCACAGTTTCAATTTCATTACTTGTGATTGGTGTGTTCATATTTTCTATTTCTTCCTGGTTTAGTCTTGGAAGGTTATACCTTTCTAAGAATTTGTCCATTTCTTCCAGGTTGTCCATTTTATTGGCATGGAGTTGCTTGTAGTAGTCTCTTATGATGCTTTGTATTTCTGCGGTGTCTGTTGTAACTTCTCCTTTTTCATTTCTAATTTTATTTATTTGAGTCCTCTCCCTCTTTTTCTTGTTGAGTCTGGCTAATGGTTTATCAATTTTGTTTATCTTCTCAAAGAACCAGCTTTTAGTTTTATTGATCTTTTCTATTGTTTTCTTTGTTTCTGTTTCATTTATTTCTCCTCTGATGTTTATGATTTCTTTCCTTCTGCTAATTTTGGGTTTTGTTTGTTCTTTTTTCTCTAGTTCCTTTAGGTGTAAGGTTAGATTGTTTATTTGAGATTTTTCTTGTTTCTTAAGGTAGGATTGTATTGCTATAAACTTCCCTCTTAGAACTGCTTTTGCTGCATCCCATAGGTTTTGGATAGTCGTGTTTTCATTGTCATTTGTCTCTAGGTATTTTTTGATTTCCTCTGATGTCTTCAGTGATCTCTTGGTTATTTAGTAATGTATTGTTTAGCCTCCATGTGTTTGTGTTTTTTATGGTTTTTTCCCTGTAATTCATTTCTAATCTCCTAGAGTTGTGGTCAGAAAAGATGCTTGATATGATTTCAATTTTCTTAAATTTACTGAGGCTTGATTCGTGACCCAAGATGTGATCTATCCTGGAGAATGTTCTGTGCGCACTTGAGAAGAAAGTGTAATCTGCTCTTCTCAGATGGAATGTCCTATAAATATCAATTAAATCTATCTGGTCTATTGTGTCATTTAAAGCTTGTGTTTCCTTATTTGTTTTCTGTTTGGATGATCTGTCCATTGGTATAAGTGAGGTGTTAAAGTTCCCCACTATTATTGTGTTACTGTCGATTCCTCTTTTATAGCTGTTAGCAGTTGCCTTATGTATTGAGGTGCTCCTGTGTTAGCTGCATATATGTTTATAATTGTTATGTCTTCTTCTTGGGTTGATTCCTTGGTCATTATGTAGTGTCCTTCCTTGTCTCTTGTAACATTCTTTGTTTTAAAGTCTACTTTATCTGATATGAGTTTTGCTACTCCAGCTTTCTTTTGATTTCCATTTGCATGGAATATCTTTTTCCATCCCCTCACTTTCAGTCTGTATGTGTCCCTAGGTCTGAAGTGGATCTCTTATAGACAGCATATATATAGGTCTTGTTTTTGTATCTATTCAGCGAGTCTGTGTCTTTTGGTTGGAGCATTTAATCCATTCATGTTTAAGGTAATTATTGATATGTATGTTCCTATTACCATTTTCTTAATTGTTTTGGGTTTGTTTTTGTAGGTCCTTTTCTTCTCTTCTGTTTCCCACTTAGAGATGTTCCTTTAGCATTTGTTTTAGAGCTGGTTTGGTGGTGCTGAATTCTCTTAGCTTTTACTTGTCTGTAAAGCTTTTGATTTCTCCATCGAATGTGAATGCGGTCCTTGCTGGGTAGAGTAATGTTGGTTGTAGGTTCTTCCCTTTCATCACTTTAAATATGTCATGCCACTCCCTTCTGGCTTGTAGAGTTTCTGCTGAGAAATCAGCTGTTAACCTTATGGGGGTTCCCTTGTATGTTATTTGTCGTTTTTCTTGCTGCTTTCAGTAATTTTTCTTTGTCTTTAATTTTTGCCAATTTGATTACTGTGCATCTTAGCGTGTTTCTCCTTGGGTTTATCCTGTATGGGACTCTCTGCGCTTCTTGGACTTGGGTGGCTCTTTCCTTTCCCACATTAGGGAAGTTTTTGACTATAATCTCTTCAAATATTTCTCGGGTCCTTTCTGTCTGTTTTCTCCTTCTGGGAACCCTATAATGTGAATTTTGTTGCGTTTAATGTTGTCCCAGAGGTCTCTTAGGCTGTCTTCATTTCTTTTCATTCTTTTTTCTTTACTCTGTTCCGCAGCAGTTAATTCCACCATTCTGTCTTCCAGGTCACTTTTCCGTTCTTCTGCCTCAGTTACTCTGCTGTTGATTCCTTCTAGTGTATTTTTCATTTCAGTTATCGTATTGTTCATCTCTGTTTGTTTGTTCTTTAATTCTTCTAGGTCTTTGTTAAACATTTCTTGATCTTTGCCTCCATTCTTTTTCCAAGGTCCAGGATCATCTTCACTATCATCTTCACTATTCTGAATTCTTTTTCTGGAAGGTTGCCTATCTCCACTTCATTTAGTTGTTTTTCTGGGGTTTTATCTTGTTCCTTCATCTGGTATATAGCCCTCTGCCTTTTCATCTTGTCTGTCTTTCTGTGAATGTGGTTTTTGTTCCACAGGCTGCAGGATTTTAGTTCTTCTAGTTTCTGCTTTCTGTCCTCTGGTGGATGAGGCTATCTAAGAAGCTTGACCATGTTTCCTCAAGGTTACTGGTCTTGCTAAGAGCAGTTTTAGTGGAGTAGTGGAGATGAAAGCTTGATTGGAATAGAAAGAGAGGCTTACCCCAAATATAAGTGTCCGTGGCTGTTTGAGAGTGGCTTTGCTTACTCTCACTCTGTACTGAGAGAACGTAGCACTGCCCAGTCCTCCCAGACTGCCTGGATCCCTCATTCTGCAGTGACAAACCCCCCTATATCCTTAATTTGTTTTGGCTCTGCTCCTGCTCTTAATTGACCTATGGCCTTCTGTCGGGTCACCACTTCCTTACAGCCTCAGAGCCTGCTGTTTTCCCTTATCTGACTTACCTTAGTTTCTGGAAGATGGGAGGAGCACACTCCTTCCCCAGTGTCATTTCTAAACTATTATTCTTCTACCTTTGTATCAGAATCCCTGCTCCTTTGAAGCTAATGCTGCATGACCTTTTCTCTCCACCCCCTTCCATGTCTCCTTATCTTTGTCATCTATTAGCCTCCAAATCTCCCAGCCCCAGCCTCATTTATTAATGCATCTAGCCTGTATCTTTTCTCTAACCCAGTGATTCTCAAGGTATAGTCCCAGATCAGCAGCTGTCAGCAACACCTGGGAACTTGTTAGAAATGCACATTCTTGGGCCTCACCTCAGAGTTAGTAAACAGAAATTCTGGGTGTGGGGCCCAGCAGTCTCTTCTTTTAACAAGCCTCCAGGTGGTTCTCATGCACATTCAAGTTTGAGAACTACTGATTTACCATAAATCCTGCAGTTGTTCTGGGTGACTTCAATGATCATGTGCGTTATATCATCCTCAGGTTCTTTGGTCTTGTCACCTGCAGTGACCTTCTTATCAGTTCCACCTCCACACCCACTACCAAGGAAATGACCCTGGGGACGCCCCGTCTCTGAAATTCTAAAGTCCTGTGTTCTGCTTTCTGACCATAACCTCCTATCCTTTTGGCTCTCTCAGTCTCTTCCACCCACTATCAGTTCAGTCTCCATCCTTCTTCATCCCCTCTTCAGGCTAGGCCTTACTGTAAGTCATTTGAAGTATTATCCTTCTGCCAAGACATTTGGCAGGATCCCATCCCTGGATGGATGCTGCAGTCTAGCTTTTCTACCCTATCTGGATAACAGAATACCATTTCAGGAAATCGTATAACAGTATAGATTTGGCACTGCTGCAAATTTACTCACCCTCTGAGGAAAGCCTTCCTGATCACCCTGTTTAAAACTATAATACTTCCCCCACTGCCGACCCTCACTAACCTCTTTTCCTGGCTTATTTTTTTCCATAGCACTTATTACTATTTGATGATACTACTTATTTTCATTATTTATTTGTTTATTGGCTACCTTCCACCACAAGATAGTAAACTTCATAAGGGCAGAAGATTTTTGTCTGTTTTGTTCACTGTATACCCTTAGTGTCTAAAGAGTGTCTGGCACATGGTCAGTTCCCAGTAAATATTTTTGAATAGTGGTCTCCAGCTCAGCTGGCTTTCAGCACTGCCCTTTTCCCCTTATATGACCTTGGGCAGCTGTCCCTCCCATTTTCATCTAAGACTATTCCAAACCTTTTCCACACTTATTCAAACCTTCCTAACATTTATCTCTCAACCTCAGTGGACCTCCTTGCCTCCTACTTCACTGAGAAAGGGGAGGTCATCACTGAGAAAGGGCATAATTTTCTCAACTTTTTGCTCTCTCTAAGCAAACTCAGGGGCATCTGTGCCTGTTATTCCTTTTCTTTCATTCTGAGATCTCTTTTATTTCCTTTCATCAACCTTTCCACATCTACTACTCCAAGTTCTCAACCTGAAGCTCTTCCTGAGTCTGTCCTGCCCTCACTTCCCCCGTACGGGACCTCCCAGTACTGTTTCTTTCCTTCCATTCAGGCTCATCAAGAGTCATCCACTCTGTGTCCTTTTCCCTAATCTGATTCATGTCTCAGTCTTCTGTCATCATCATCACTTGACTCAGAGCTACTGGTAAGGTCATGAATGACTCAGTCCTTACTATTATCCTGGACTTCCCTTTGAGTTGGACATAAAGGGGTCTTTTCTGAAATGTAACTTCCTTGACTCCTTTGATACCACACACTTCTGGTCCTTCTTGTTCTCCTTGACTGTCCCTGTTTATGTCCTTCACGCTTCTCTTCCTCCACCTCTTTCCTAAGTGTTGGTGTTACCTAGGGCTTTATCTCAGCCCTCTCTTCTTACTTGATAAGGCTTCATTGGCAGATTACAACCAGTTCTGTACTTTGAAACCACTGCCTCTGTACTGATTTCTAAACCTTTACATCCAGCCCCTAAGCTCTGCCATAGGCCTTAGACTCACATAAATAAATGTGATGTCTGACATATGCTTCAGGCTCAGCAAGACCATCTTGAACACGTTGATCATGCTTACGTTGTATTAGCTTTTTAAAAACAGCTGCCTTACCTTAAATAAGGTAGCTTACTAAAGTTGATAGGTTAATTTACCTTTATTCCCACCATCCAGATATAATCAGCTTTAACCTTTTAGTCTGTTTTCTTAGAGAATTTTTCAATGCTCAGTTTTACATAGTTGAAATCATATAATAAAAATAATCTTTATTCTTTTATTGCTTATTATATAATATTTTCCCACTCATTAAGAAATCTTTGTAAACCTTATTTTAAATTAATATATAATATGCCATAAATAGATATGCATTAATATTTAAACAATCTCTATCTCCCCCCTTTTTTTTGTTGATATACTTTAAAGTAAATTCCAGATAGCAGGTTATTTCACCTTCATATACTTTTAGGTTACATCTATTTAAAAAATATGGCTGTTTTCTTACATAATCACAGTGCCATTATTGTGCTTAACAAAATTAGCGATAATTCCTTGAAATCATCTAATACCTGGTCCACAATTGAATTTCCCTATTTGCCTCAAAAATGTCTTTTTACACTTGGATTTTTCTTTTTTTTTTTTTTTTTTTGCCATACGCGGGCCTCTCACTGTTGTGGCCTCTCCTGTTGCGGAGCACAGGCTCCGGACGCGCAGGCTCAGCGGCCATGGCTCACGGGCCCAGCTGCTCTGTGGCATGTGGGATCTTCCCAAACCGGGGCACGAACCTGTGTCCCCTGCATCAGGAGGCAGACTCTCGACCACTGCACCACCAGGGAAGCCCTACACTTGGATTTTTCAAATCAGGATTGTTTTAGGTTTTTTTTTTTTTTTTTTTTTTAAAGACAGTTATTTATTGCTGTATCTGAAAAGTTTGTAGTGCATTCTCCTGACAGGTCTCTGTCCTTCTGGTTATTTAAGTGGGTTGTCACCCTCTTTCCTGACATACTATCAAAGTAAAAGTATAGAGAATATACAGTCATGACTGGGGAATGATGGAGAAGCCCTAGTGGGAGAGGGCCTAGGATTGAAGAAGAGCCAGTGGTCAGGATAGGGCTACATACAGCATGGACAAGAGTCTTGCACCTGAAATGTGATAGTTCACTAGCAGAGAGCTATTCCAGAATAGTACCATGTTTTACATATGTTACACGCTTAGATAAAACTGAAATGTTGGTGAAAGAATTATACTGTTTCTCTTTCTAGTATGTTTCTAGAACATTTTACTATTATTTTATTTATTATTTTCATTCATTCATACAACAAGTATTATTGAGTACCTTCTATGTGTAGAGTTAGGAAATAAACAAGGTAAAATAAGTAAAATATATGATAGATAGACTTAAGTGGTGTGAAGAAAAATAAGAGAGATAGGGAATGCTGAGGGAGTGGGTTACAGTTTTTTTTGTTTTTTGGGGTGAGGGGTGGGTTCCAGTTTTTAAAGTGTGGCCAGAGACTGCCTCATAGAGAAGACCACATTTTGAGTAAACACCTGAAGCGGGAGAGGGACTGAGCTGTGCAAATGTCTGGGGGACAGTATTCTAGGCAGAGGGAATAGCAAGTTGTAAAGACCTTCCCGCAGGAATCTGCCTTCCAGTTTAGGGCTGGGAAGGAGGCAGTGTCGTCTCAGAGTGGTGGCCTAGGGAAGGAGGAATCACAGATGAGAACCGGGAGGCAGTGAAGGCCATTGTAAGGACTTTGGCTTTTACAGGCATGTGATGTAGGAACCATTGGCAAGTTCTGAGCAGAGGAGTGTATCATCTATTAATAATTTGCATTTTGGGCTTCCCTGGTGGTGCAGTGGTTGAGAGTCCGCCTGTCAATGCAGGGGACACGGGTTCGTGCCCCGGTCCGGGAAGATCCCACATGCCGCGGAGCGGCTAGGCCCGTGAGCCATGGCTGCTGAGCCTGCGCGTCCGGAGCCTGTGCTCCACAATGGGAGAGGCCACAACAGTGAGAGGCCCGTGTACTGCAAAAAAAAAATAATAAAAATAAATAAATAAATAATTTGCATTTTGACGAGCTCCCTCTGGCCGCTGTGGTGAGAATAGACTGAAGTAGGGAGACTAGTTAGGAGGCCATTGTAATAATCCAGGTGAGTGGATAGTGGCTTAGACCAGAGTGTTAGCAGCAGAGGTTGGATTCTGGATATATTTTGAAGGTAGAGCCAGCAGGGTTTGCCAACATACTGAACATGGGATGAAAGAGACAGCCTTTGGAAAGGCTGCAATTTGTAGACTATTCAAAGTTGACAGCTTTGTAAAGGCAGTAATTTGTAGGCTATTCAAAGTGGACAGCTGTCACCACATAACTAAATGTATGTGCATCCTAGTGGTCAGATTTCACCGTGACTGGGCTTAGAAACATCACAATAGTTCTTCATTAACAAGAAATAAACTAATGAATAAGAGAAACAGTAAAATAAAAAGACAGTCCTCAGGGTAAAAATTGTAGTGTTCTCAGGTGGGTTCCGTACTTCACTTACCTTTCTGTGTCCTTTAATTCTAACTCAGTTCTATTCTGGAATGGTCAATAGGCTTTTCTATAAAATTCACCACAAGTGTAATTCTCACAGACTATTCCTCTGCCCTAATCAGCCTCATATATAGATGGCTCAAACTTAATCTCACTCTCTAATGAGCTCTCTCTTACCTAACTTACCGCTCCAGAATCTTCTACATGTAGCATGGTAACTGGTAGGAAATATAATTGACTCTGTTATTCAGAAATGTTAACCTATGCAGGGTAGGGTATCCCTACTTTTTAAGAAAGAATCTAAGTCTGATTCCTCGGCTTTTATAATAGAATTCAATTTTATGATGTGTTCATCTGTATCTAAAGCAGGTAGGTTTCCCTTTAATCAGTCACTTGCAGTATCTTTATTCTTTCTCCAGAGGGAAAGAGCTATCCCAGAAACTTTAGTAAAGCCTAAAACTTTCAAAGGAGAGAGGTTATGGAGCAGACTAGATGATACTCATTTATTCTTTCATCCATTCATTCAATAAATATTACTGAGCGTTTGGTATATGCCAGGCATTGGATATACTGCAGTGAGCAAGGCAGATGAGGCTCTGGTCCTGCCTCCCAGAGCTTACAGTCTTGATGTTGTGTATTTCTTTTGACTTTGAACTGGATAAACAGAAAGTAATCTTAGGGAGCTAATATTATGGAATAACTAAAATGTGAGCTTTTGAGTCAGATGGCGATGAGTTTGAATTTTGATTTTTAAATTTCTGCTTATATGATCTTAGGTAAGTGCTTTAACTACTTTGAGCCTCAGTTTCTTCATCTATAAAATGGTATCTCTATTATATCCTTGTTAAGAGAATTAAATATGTGTAAAGTGCTTTAGCACAACACTTGGCATGGTGTATTTAAGGTTAGTTGTTTTATTCTTATAACTTACTTGGACCTTATAACAAATAAAATAGTATTGTGAAATAAATGCTAAAAATATGGACTCAAAAAAAAAAACCATACACACACACATACTCTCAGGTCTGGGTACACTTGGGATTTAGAAAGATTTTGCTGAGGTCGTATTTGAAGGAAGAGTCTGGAAGTGGGTGAAGGTACTGAAGAATAAATCTGGGAGGATTCTTAGGATTTTATACACTGGTCTCTCTCATAGATGCTGAGCTTCTGGATCCAGAGACTGTGTCTCCCTCAGTCTAGTAATCCTACCGTGGGGCTTGTGGTAGGCGTCAAGCCTGTCTTTCTTGAGTGAACAACTAAAGACTTTCAGGACATCTACTAGAACCATCTCACCACCATGGGTTGTTGGAACCTGTCTAGGCTTAGGTTTCTTGCACCTGACCACTGTAGCTTCACGAGCCCTTCCCTAACCTGAATCCATGAATGTGGTAGATGCAGAGCCTTCCAGATTGAGAGGGCAAGGCAAGGTGCTACAGCATGTTTCTCCTGTGAATGCTCAAGCCGTGTGTTACGAGGGGCGTTTGGCTATTCTGCTAGGATCCTGGGCAGTTTCTTGGGAATGTTTCCTCAACTGTGGGAATCCCTACCTGAATGTCTGCTTCCTAAGTCCTCTACCTCAGCATATTCCTGCCCCTTCCTGGCCTCAGACTCTGAACAGTCACCTTGCTCAGAATCAGACATCCCTTAAAATCTCTACATTTGAATTCTCCTCTCAAATGCCTTGCTGATCCTTGGTTGACTAAGGAATGTTTTTCTGTGTTTGAGTTTATCTGTTTTGTTTTTAAACAGGTTCTTTAATTGAACAGCTAACCACAGAAAAATATGAGTGCATGGTGTGCTGTGAATTGGTTCGTGTCACAGCCCCAGTGTGGAGTTGTCAGAGCTGTTACCATGTGTTTCATTTGAACTGCATAAAGAAATGGGCAAGGTCTCCAGCGTCTCAAGCAGGTCAGTCATTTCTCTCTTCTGAGTAGTTATTCTCACCCATTTGATGTGTTCAGGTTTTTAACTTAGCTTTAAAAATACTACTTAATTCCTCTTGAGTGTTTTATCTGCAGGGAGAGTATGTTGCCCTGATGACATATTTTGGATGACCATTATTAAGCTATAAATCTTAAACCAGCTACGCATAACAAATTAAAATATACTTAGGGTACAACAAGATCAGTCACTTTTACTGAAAATGGTAGCATTTATCCAAGTAGCAACTATAAAGAACGATTTTTTTTTAATTGGGGTATAGTTGATGTACAATATTATGTCAGTTTCGGGTGTACAACATAGTGATTCACCATTTTTAAAGGTTATATTCCATTTATAGTTATTATAAAATATTAGCTATACCCCTGTGTCGTACTATACATCCTTGTAACTTATTCATTAGGAAACATTTCTTGTATAGTTTGCTTTAGAAAATTTATAGAAATGTTTAATTTACCCTTAGGATTTTGAAGTTGCTTTGCCTTTAACAGATCTTCTCCATAGTATTTTGTGGGCTTTTCCCAAAGTATACTGGTATTTAGGGATAATGCAAATGTTATTTAAAATATGCTTTCTGAACTTTGGCTCTTCTAATTTAAGACATTTGAGTTTTCCTGCATGTACTCAAGTATTTTATCCTACTTTTTTTTTCAAACCAAGATTCAGATGTTTACTTTGATATTAAAAATAATAGAACACTGTCCCACAAAATGAAATGTTAATTTTATGAAGTGATGGAGGTGTTAACTAAGACTATGGTAATAATCATATTGTAATATATAAATTTATCAAATCAACATGTTGTATACCTTAAACTTACACAATGTTATATGTTAATTATATCTCAATTTTTAAAAATGGAATGAAATGGATACCCACTCTATTCGCGGTATCTGAGGTCCTTATAAATATAAGCCTAAATGCAATATTTAAGCAAAGATTTCAGTATTGTGAATTTGTTTCTTAAATGTCTGATATCCTTAACATGGAAATTACTATTACTGCTTCAATATTATGGCTTTCCATAGATTTAAAAATTCTTAAATTACATGTGCTTTTGTAAGGAAATTATTTTGATTTCCTCTCATTTTTCTTGACAGACGGCCAGAGTGGTTGGAGGTGCCCTGCATGTCAGAATGTTTCTGCACATGTTCCTAATAACTATACTTGTTTCTGTGGTGAGTTTTTTTGCATACACTGGAGTCTCTTCCACTTTGCTTATTGTACCTCAGTTCCCAGCCCAGGAGAGGCAGTGTGCTGGGCATGTTTTAGAAGTCACTAATAAGACTTCAGAGCTACAGGAGTTTGTAAGACATCACATGCATGTGGTCTGTCACACAGCTAGAGTCACAGGCCGTTGTGTTCTTGGCAGACTGTTCTGGAGATGGGCCTTCTCGTCATGCCCACCAGGTCTCCTTGATCTTAGTTTAGATCAGAGCCGACCAGATGGCAGAGGTGGGTACAGACATGGGCTTCTTCTCATCTCTAATGGTAACAGCTTTGAAATTCTGGATTTGAGCAACATGAGTAAAGAGTAATGGGGAAGTGTACTTTATTTTAATCCAAGAAATGAGTCATTGTTCTTTATAATAAAGAGAGATTTTCTGTAAACCAGCATTGCAAACTATCCTTGTGCCCTCCCTCTTTATGGAATACTTCTTCCTGGTTTTGAATAGCTCAGTGCTTCCATGTGTTAGGAAAAAAACTTTTCATGATCCACGTGCTCATATCTGTTGCTAACCTATTTCCTGCGTGTCTTTTTTTTTCCCCTCTTTCCTGCCTGTCTTTTAATGGGTAACCTTTACCATCTGGCTGTCGATTTTTCAGATTTTATTTCTTAACCATTTGTCTCCCTCCTTGAACCATTGCATTTTTATCTTTGTCCTCATTACCTCACTGAAACTTATTCAGAAATCATCAGTGACCCTTTCCTGACCAAATCCAGGGCTGATTTATAAATTCTTAACCTTTTTGTCCACACAGCATCCCTTAATGCTTTTGACGATTCACTTCTTGAAATGACTAGCTCTTTCTGTTTCTTTTCTACCTGCTCTCCTTATTTTTCTAACTAATTAGCTCATATTTCTCCTTTCCTGTTACTTAACTGCCGGCTTTCACCAAGAGTCAGTCACTGACCATCAACACTTCTAGACTCAATCTCTTTGTGAACTCAACTATCTACAGTGTTCTTCCCCTTCTTTTCGTTAAATCTCATCCACTGTGTCATTCAGGATCTGACCCCAACCATCCGCTTCCAAAGGAAGCTTCCCCTTTCTTATCTCCTCTCCCACTTTGGCCAGTCTTATCCAGAATCTATTGGTCCTGTATGTTCTATTGCCAAAATCTGAGCCTTAATAGATACTGAATTAGTATTAGCTGAAGGAATGAATATTCTTGAATGTACTACTGGAAAGGCAGCATGAAACTGGAAGCAAGAGATCAATCGAAAATTGGACAAATAAGACCAATACCCAGGCTTAATTACCTTATTTTTAAAGGATTTTTAAACATGAAGCATCATAATGAAATTTAAAATCTTGTTAAAGCCTTCACTGACAAGTTGGATATGAGACCCTAAGAAGGCAGAAGAATGTGGGGATGAAGGTCACGATGATCTGAGTGAGGTGGAATGGTGTGGGAAGGCAAATAATGGCCTGATTTTACCTGAGGACTTTGCCCCACTCTTCTTTTCAAGGAGACCATTGGTCGGGAATTCCCTGGCAGTCCAGTGGTTACGACTCTGTGCTTTCACTGCCAAGGACCTGGGTTCAATCCCTGGTTGGGGAACTGAGATCCCACATTCTGCAAGCCATGCAACGCAGCTGAATTAAAAAAGGAGACCATTGGTTTAATATACTTTATTGAGAACTTATTTATATAACAGTTACCATGAAGAAGCAGAGAAGAATGAGACTATTTACTGACTTCCCAGAGCTTACAGTCTAAAATTTAAGACACAATTAACTTGCTGTTCTACTACAAAGTCTGTGGGAGATCTTTGGGGTGAGTTTGACTTCTGGCTGGAGGATTAATAGCCTTCCTGAAGGAGGTAGAATTGAACCAGGCTTGAAAACTAGGTTTAACACCAGGAAGGCTTAGGATCTGCTGGGAGAAGAGGAAGTCATCCAGTTATGGAGCCCAAGGTCTATGAAGATGGAGGAGTGCGAGATGACTGGAAAGGTAGGGCTGACTTCTTCATGCCAGGCCTAGATATTGGGACTTCATTTGTCAGGTGGTGGGAAGCCACTGAGGGCATCAGTGTGTGTTTTTTTGTTTGTTTTGGTCGTGCCGAGGCATGTGGTATCTTAGTTCCCCAACCAGGGATCAAACCTGGGCCCCCTCCAGTGGAAATGCAGAGTCCTAACCACTGGACTGCCAGGGAATTCCCTGATTCTTTATGAAGATTAGTCTGGTGGCAGTGAGTAGAGTATTTTGGGACCTAAACAGTTTGGGGACTTACAGTAACCCAGATGAAGAATAGTAAAAGTCTGCAATGGGTTTTAGAGTGGGATAGAAAGGAAGGGATATAAGATTTCAAAGGTAAACAGGAATTAACAGCAGTGGGAAAGGAAGGAACCCAAATGTGGCTCCAAAGTTTAATGCTTTTGGAAATGGTGATACCAAGAACAGAAAAGGTCAGGGCAAGTGAACCAGGTTTGGTGGGAACAGTGAGTTCAGTTGAAGTGTTGAGTTGGAGGAGTAAGACATCCAGTGGAAGATGTTCTCCAGGGAGTTAGGAATGTTTGAAGAAAGATCAGGAATCAGGAATGATAGTCACAGGTGAGAGCAATAGATGAGATTCTAGTAGGTAAAAGGGTAGTGGGTGAAAAGGAGTCTAATGCAGAACTCTGGCAGATGAAGGGAAAGAAACATCATTGAGAGTCAGGGAAAAGAGGTTGGGCCATTGAGAGATGGCAGGAGAAAACCTGGGCACCATATTGGAGCAAGAAAGCACAGAGGCAGGGGAGCTTTTCTAATAGCCTATAGAGATGAGGCTCTGGCCAGTAGAGAGGAACAGCAGGAGTAGAGGGGGAGGTGAGGTGTGAGATACACTGTGTAGGAAAATTGACAAGATTTGGTGACTAAATAGAATAGAGAAAAAAAAGAGGATGACTCTAGTTTTTGAGTTTGTGCGACTCTGACAGTGATGGTGTCACTAACAGATAGGGAACCCTGGAGAGGGTGGGATCTAAGAGGGAAGATGCTAACTTTGACTGTAGATACATAGGCAATTTGAAGTGACTGTGAAACCCCAAGCACAGACGTTCAGCAGATGGTTGGACATGTAGGACTGAAACTGAGGATTCAGGGCAATGCAGAAAATGTAGATTTGGGACTCATAAGCCTTTAGATGTATTGAACCGCACAGCATGAATAAGATTTCTGAAAGAGACAGACAGGAGAGAAAAGCAGAGGCCAAGGACTGGGAACAGGCTTCATTTAGGGTGTAAATTGCCCAAGTGAGGATGAATAGCTCAAGGGCAAGGAGGAGTCCTGCGCCTCCGTTTTACTCATCCTGCCCCTGCACTAAGTTCATGGAATAGGCTTACTAAAATTTGTGGAGTGACATTGATTATAAAATTAGAACCCTAGAGGGAACCTTCCTCAACATAATAAAGGCCATATATAGCAAACCCACAGCCAGCATCGTCCTCAGTGGTGAAAAACTGAAACCATTTCCACTAAGATCAGGAACAAGACAAGGTTGCCCACTCTCACCACTGTTATTCAACATAGTTTTGGAAGTTTTAGCCACAGCAGTCAGAGAAGAAAAAGAAATAAAAGGAATCCAAATCAGAAAAGAAGAAGTAAAGCTGTGACTGTTTGTAGATGACATGATACTATACATAGAGAATCCTAAAGATGCTACCAGAAAACTGCTAGAGCTAATCAATGAATTTGGTAAAGTAGCAGGATACAAAAATTAATGCACAGAAATCTCTGGCATTCCTATACACTAATGATGAAAAAGTGAAATTAAGAAAACACTCCCATTTACCATTGCAACAAAAAGAATAAAATATCTAGGAATAAACATACCGAAGAAGACAAAAGACCTGTATGCCGAAAATTATAAGACACTGATGAAAAAAATTAAAGATGATACTGATACAAATAAATGGAGAGATATACCATGTTCTTGGATTGGAAGAATCAACATTGTGAAAATGACTCTACTACCAGAAGCAATTTACAGATTAAATGCAATCCCTATCAAACTACCACTGGCATTTTTCACAGAACTAGAACAAAAAATTTCACAGTTTGTATGGAAACACAAAAGACCCCGAATAGCCAAAGCAATCTTGAGAAAGAAAAACGGAGCTGGAGGAATCAGGCTCCCTGACTTCAGACTATACCACAAAGCTACATTAATCAAGACAGTATGGTACTGGCACAAAAACAGAAATATAGATCAATGGAACAGGATAGAAAGCCCAGAGATAAACCCACGCAGATACGGTCACCTTATCTTTGATAAAGGAGGCAAGAATATACAGTGGAGAAAAGACAGCCTCTTCGATAAGTGGTGCTGGGAAAACTGGACAGGTACATGTAAAAGAATGAAATTAGAACACTCCCTAACACCATACACAAAAATAAACTCAAAATGGATGAAAGACCTAAATGTAAGGCCAGACACTATCAAACTCTTAAAGGAAAACATAGGCAGAACACTCTATGACATAAATCACAGCAAGATCCTTTTTGACCCACCTCCTAGAGAAATGGAAATAAAAACAAAAATAAACAAATGGGACCTAATGAAACTTAAAAGCTATGCAGAGCAAAGGAAACCATAAACAAGACGAAAAGACAACCCTCAGAATGGGAGAAAATATTTGCAAATGAAGCAACTGACAAAGGATTAATCTCCAAAATTTACAAGCAGCTCATGCAGCTCAATATAAAAAAAACAACCCAATCCAAAAATGGGCAGAGACCTAAATAGACATTTCTCCAAAGAAGATATACAGATTTCCAACAAACACATGAAAGAATGCTCAACATCATTAATCATTAGAGAAATGCAAATCAAAACTACAATGAGATATCATCTCACACCAGTCAGAATGGCCATCATCAAAAAATCTGTAAACAATAAATGCTGGAGAGGGTGTGGAGAAAAGGGAACCCTCTTGCACTGTTGGTGGGAATGTAAATTGATACAGCCACTATGGAGAACAGTATGGAGCTTCCTTAAAAAACTAAAAGTAGGGCTTCCCTGGTGGTGCAGTGGTTGAGAGTCCGCCTGCCGATGCAGGGGACACAGGTTTGTGCCCCGGTCCGGGAGGATCCCGCGTGCCGCGGAGCGGCTGGGCCTGTGAGCCATGGCCACTGAGCCTGCGCATCTGGAGCCTGTGCTCCACAACAGGAGAGGCCACAACAGTGAGAGGCCCGCGTACCGCAAAAAATAAAAATAAAAAATAAAAATAGGGGCTTCCCTGGTGGCGCAGTGGTTAAGAATCCTCCTTCCAATGCAGGGGACACGGGTTCGAGCCCTGGCCCGGGCAGATCCTACATGCCGTGGAGCAACTAAGCCCGTGCGCCACAAGTACTGAAGTCCGCGTGCCGTGCTCTACAGTAAGAGAAGCCACTGCAATGAGAAGTCTGCGCGCCACAATGAAGACCCAACGCAGCCAAAAATAAAAATAAAAATAAATTTATTAAAAAAAAAAACCTAAAAATAGCACTAGCATATGACCCAGCAATCCCACTACTGGGCATATATCCTGAGAAAACCATAATTCAAAAAGCGTCATGTGCCAAAATGTTCATTGCAGCTCTATTTACAATAGCCAGGACATAGAAGCAACCTAAGTGTCCATCAACAGATGAATGGATAAAGAAGATGTGGCACATATATACAATGGAATATTACTCAGCCATAAAAAGAAACGAAGTTGAGTTATTTGTTATGAGGTGGATGGACCTAGAGTCTGTCATACAGAGTGAAGTAAGTCAGAAAGAGAAAACAAATACCGTATGCTAACATACATATATATGGAATCTAAAAAAAAAAAAGGTCATGAAGAACCTAGGGGCAAGATGGGAATAAAGACACAGACCTACTAGAGAATGGACTTGAGGATATGGGGAGGGGGAAGGGTAAGCTGTGACAAAGTGAGAGAGTGGCATGGACATACATACACTACCAAATGTAAAACAGATAGCTAGTGGGAAGCAGCCGCTTAGCACAGGGAGGTCAGCTCGGTGCTTTGTGACCACCTAGAGGGGTGGGGATAGAGGGGATAGGGAGGGTGGGAGGGAGACGCAAGGGGGAAGAGATATGGGAACATATGTATATGTGTAACTGATTCACTTTGTTATAAAGCAGAAACTAACACACCATTGTAAAGCAGTTATACTCCAATAAAGATGTTAAAAATTATAACCCTTTTATGCCTATATTTTAACTTTACAATAGGTGAGTTCCTACTATACTGGGGGACTTATGTCCTTTAAATTTCTTACTGCCTCTCCCCTCCCCCCATTGCTCTCTTCCCTTATTCCCTCTTTCTGATCCTTACAGTAGATATTCCCATATCAATTCAAAGACCCATTTACAGAAAGCTTATCTTGTAGGTTTTGTTTAAGTCTTAGATTAAATGTGTCCGTTAGTCAAAGTGGCATTTTCATCAGTAAAAATGACTATTTGTCTTTTCCAGGTAATCCAGAATTTATCATACTCAGTGAAGCTTTTGATGAGTAGCATTACATTCACCTTATTTTAGGACAATGTGTTTATTGAACTAATGAACACCATATTGATGTTTCATGCTGTCTGGCTATATTGTATTATTTCATCGAAGTCTAGGATGCAGTTGAAGTTTATACCATTGACTGTCTTCTTTGATATGTTTTAGGCAAGGTAAAGAATCCTGAATGGAGCAGAAATGAAATTCCACATAGTTGTGGTGAGGTCTGTAGAAAGAAACAGCCTGGCCAGGACTGCCCACATTCCTGTAACCTGTAAGTTGGAACACTAGACTCCTGGGGATTCCTGGTGAACACGCTTTGCTTGCGGCTCTCAGTACACATATCTGGTTAGCACGTAACAGGACTGGGTGAGGGACAGTGTGGTATCATTTACTGAGCACTTGCTTTGTGCCAAGTACTCTGCAAAAGTTGACTCATTGAATCCTTACAACAGCCCAGTGATGTATAGATATTTATCATCTCCATTTTACAGATGAGGAGAGAAATGCACAATAATAAACAGTTGATCAGTTACAAATTTCTGTGGGCTTTGGCTTCAGACAAAGGTTTAATTCCTGGGTTTGTCTCTTTAACAGTTATGTGATGTTGGACAAATTACTTCTCTGAGCCTCAGTTTCTGGACCTGTAAGATAATAATGATAGATAAAAAATAGTTACAGAGTTCTATGAATATTAAATTAATTAACACACTAAAGAGACTTGGTACAGAGCCTGGCACATGGTAAGTGGTCAAGAAATTGTAACACTTGCTTTTATTACCCAAATCTAAGAGAAAACAGACATCAGAGTGTTATACTTGCTTCCACTGGTACCTCGCTTCTATTGCATGGAGCAAGGGTTGGATCAGAGGTCTTGTGATCAAGATGTAGGGATGGTGCTGGGGAATATCATTGTGGGGAGAGCTATTCAGACTGAGCTGAACAGCATGGTCTGCCATCTGCTGGACAATCAGCCCTTCCTCTTCCTTTGACTGCTTCCATAGGTCAGAACTCAGGGACTCATCTGTTCCTTCCCTTAGTTGGCATTTTAGTAAATTCAGTAACAAGAAATTAATCCTACACATGAATTATCTTTAGGAAGCCTTCAGCAGAAGTGGGGCCCTGTCATGACTGTCAGAGAACACCACTGTGGTACAGATCAGGTGGTCAGTCATTTAAGAAGCACTTTAAAACACCAGTGCCCAGTCTCTGCTTCAGAGCAATTGAATCAGAATCTCCTGGAGTGGGTCTGAGCATTGTAGTCTTCTTCCAGGTGATTCTAATATGTAGGCAGTGTTCTGAACCACTGCTCTGAAGGTTATGAGAACCTGGGGTTAAGTCCAGGCCTCAGGGATATTTGAAATAACCTGGAATCATCCACACTTGACCAGCAGTTTGTCTATCAGTCTAAAGTTATTTAAGGGCTTCCCTGGTGGCGCAGTGGTTAAGAATCCGCCTGCCAATGCAGGGGACATGGGTTCAAGCCCTGGTCCGGGAAGATCCCACATGCCGTGGAGCAGCTAAGCCCATGTGCCACAACTACTGAGCCTGCCCTCTAGAGCCTGTGAGCCACAATTACTGAGCCCACGTGCCACAACTTCTGAAACCCACGCACCTAGAGCCTGTGCTCTACAAGAGAAGCCACCTCAATGAGAAGCCCGTACACCACAATGAAGAGTAGCCCCCCGCTCACGGCAACTAGAGAAAGCCCACACGCAGCAACGAAGACCCAATGCAGCCAAAAATAAATAAAATAAATAAATTTATTTAAATAAATAAAGTTATTTAAATGTCCAGCCATGAAAATAGTTTCACCTGAAAGGGTTGAGGTATATCATGTGAAATATAACTGTTGAATAATGATACTCATCCTTAAAGAAGCATGCTTAATCTTATGTCTCCTGTGGGTTCTGTCTGTCAAAATGGATCATCTTAGGAGACTAGGCACATGTTCCTGGATTGTTTTCAGTGTTTAAAGCTCATTTAAGAATTATTATAACTGATTTATTAGTCACATAAAAAATCCAACCAGACCACTTTATAGGCACACCTGATTTTTATAGCAAATTCTGTTACCCACCTGATTAATTACACTTGGCTCTGATTGGCTATTTTTTTTAATTTATTTATTTTATTTTATTACTTAGTTTTGGCTGCGTTGGGTCTTCATTGCTGCCTGCGGGCTTTCTCTAGTTCCGGAGAGCAGTTGCTATTCTTCATTGTGGTGCGTGGGCTTCTCATTGCTGTGGCTTGTCTTTGTGGCAGAGCACAGGCTCTAGGCGTGCAGGCTTCAGTAGTTGTGGCACATGGGCTCAGTAGTTGCGGCTCGCCAGCTGTAGAGTGCAGGCTCAGTAGTTGTGGCGCACAGGCTTAGTTGCTCCGCGGCATGTGAAATCTTCCTGGACCAGGGCTCGAACCCATGTCCCCTGCATTTGCAGGCGGGTTCTTAACCACTGTGCCACCAGGGAAGTCCCCTCTGATTGGCTTTTAATTCCCAAAGGATTGTGATTTGCCATCACATAGGTGTCCCCCCTGTACCCCACCTCAAGTTCCCAAAATGTTTTAAGTAGTGATATTTCTATACAGGTGTGTTATTTACCAGGGGTGTCTGCTTCAAAGAGGGCAGTATTTATTTGAATTGGAATTTATTTCCACTTTGTTCATTTTTTCTTTGGTCTCTTTATAGCATAGCTCCTATAAAAAGCGTTCTAGTCAGAGGCCTAATTCTGACCTATAGCAAAAATTAGGCACAGTTCTTTTCCATGAGTCCCTTTCCCCTTCGTTACTTACCAGCATGCCTCCCCTCACCCCAAGCAACCTTCTTTTCAATGTTCCCGTTGTTAGCCTACCACCTGGTTATCAGTTTACCAGCTGATGAGAAAGTGTCTGTACTTCTCATGGATCTAGCAGATTTAAGCTCTGTTACTTTGCTCAGGTTATGATCTTCTAAAGGACCCCATTGGCCATCCTGAGTGGCAGGATCTTTTTATCCCCACTCACTGTACTAAGTGGGCCGAGACCATATTTAGAAATGTTATCTTTGACTATCAGACCCAAATAAAACCAGTATTTTGACTTGGGCTTTACTTTTCTCGTTAAATATCCTAAGATGATACTGCTATCAATTCTTTCTATATAAAAACATTGTTGGTATCTTTGTTTAAATAGTTTAATCAACTTTAGACAAATACTAAAACATTTTGTAGGAAGTTTATTTGTTGCCATATTCATAGTAGGGCCCAGCTGGGGCAACTTTGTTTAAGTTTGGTTACATGGGTATGATTTATTCATCACAGCCTTTCTTTTTCAGTCTCTGCCATCCTGGACCTTGCCCACCCTGCCCTGCATTTATGACTAAAACATGTGAATGTGGACGGACCAGGTAAAGTTAGAATTGTACTCCGAAGAAGACTTCAGTTTCTACATTAATGGTTTATGTATGAGTTTCTAAAATAAAAGATTAGTAGGTAGGTGCAAATAGTATTTATTTACTACCATTAATAAATGGTAGGTGTAAATAGTACTTTTCCATAAATAGTAATTTCCTGTGCTGCCTTAATCCTGCAATCTTATAGGTGATTAAGAAGTTATAAAATAGATTACCCATTTCAGATGCAATGCCAAGGTGACAGGGACTTTTTTCTTAACCTCTCTAGTGGGTGAAAGAACCAGGAATTGAACCCAGGCCTGCTAAGGTCCAGGAGGCAAGGGTCACTTATCTGTGCCTAGCATAGTATCTGGTGTCTAGGTTTTCAGTGAATATTGTTGAATGAAAGAATAAGTAGCCCCAGAGCCCACTCTCTTTTCATTACAATGCAAGTTCTCCTGCTTTATCAGTCAGTGCAAGGATCACTGATAGCTGCAGAGGTCCAGTTAAGACCACAAAATGATTTCTGAACCACAAGATGAGATGGGATAGTGCAGATTTTCAGTGATAAGCATTTTTTAAATGTTTACTGAACTTACAAGGGTAGCAGTGTGGCCTTACAGGGAGTCACATGCAAGGGGCTGTGGGTCAGAAAGCCCAGGTCAGATTTGGGCTCTGCCACTAACTAGTTGTTGACCTGGGCAAGTGGCTTCTTCTTGGTGAGCCTCATTTTTCTTATTGTATGGTAGAAATAATAGTGTCTTCCTCAAGGGGTTGATGTTAGCTGTGACGCTGAGCACTGGAAACTGATCATCTATGTATGTAACAGTGACTTCTTAAAATAAAATACGTAGTTGAAGTGGGAGTAGGGGGATAGAATAAAACTTTTTGTGGGAGAGTAGACTCCAAGGTCTAAACCATTACCCTGGAAAGGAATCTGAAGATAATTGTCTAAGAGCAGCAGCCTCATATCCTTCTCTAGCGAATAAGTCGGCAAAATCAGGATGTTTATTAGAACAAAGCCAGGAATGATGTCCCCATCCTGAATCAAAGTACATACAGTATGTTCTTAAGTATCATAACTGCCTAAAATGCCAGAGTGCCAGGTCCCAGGAGAATGCCATTGTGCTTTCATTCCAAGAATGTTCATTACAACTACACCTCCCAACCTCCCTACCCACCTCTGTAAGATACTATGGGAGCTCCAGGCTCTTTCCCCTCCTGCATGCTGTTTCAACTCAGAGAAGAAATCACATTGTAACAAATACTTAGGCCCTCAGTTCCTCACTGGCCAGAAAATAGGGGAGAGAAAAAAGGCAGAATGGGAAATAAGGAAAGCAAAGGAGGAAAAAGAAGAAAGAGTGGAGAAGGGAAGAGGAATTGAGGAAATGATTGGAAGAGGGAAACAAAAAGTAGGGGAAACTGGGCAAAGAGAAAAGGTTTAGTAGGTTTTGGGGGAAGGTAAGTTTAGCTGTCAAATAGGACCTCAATATCCAACATTAGACTAATGCTGTCTTTACATCTATTTTTACAGGCACACAGTTCGCTGTGGTCAGGCCATCTCAGTCCACTGTTCTAACCCTTGTGAGAATATTTTGAATTGTGGTCAGCACCACTGTGCTGAGCTGTGCCATGGGGGTCCATGCCAGCCTTGTCGGATCATACTGAACCAAGGTAAGTGGTGAGCACACCAGCCAGCAGTACTTGGGTACTTTTCTGGAATTGTCTTGATGACATGGATTTGTTTCAAGCCTGTAGTCACAGAGACTCTATTAGGTCTGGTACCTTGGGTAGAGAGAACTGGAGATACATGAATGATTAGACGGTTTTTTGTTTTGGGGGGATTTTTCTGCCGCACCTTGCAGCATGTGGGATCTTAGTTCCCCTACCAGGGATCGAATCCACGCCCCCTGCAGTGGAAGCGCAGAGTCTTTAACCACTGGACCTCCAGGGAACTCCCTAGGTGGTTTTCATTATTTTGGTTACATAATACCAGTATAGGTCATTGTCCTATAAAATTTGGATGGTAGATTTTTTTTATGCTGTTTAAAAGTAACTGCTTGTGAAATTTTTTTGCAGTAATTACTTGAAAAAGACCCAGAAAGGCCAAAGTGATCTTGAAAAGGAACAGTTGAAAGACCTGATTTTAAGACCTACAAAGTTACAGTAATTGTGACATTGTGGTTATTGGTGTAAAGGTAGACCAGATCAATGGGAGACAATAGAGTCCAGAAATAGACATCAATATATATAGTCAGTTGATTTTCAACCAAGATATTAAGTTAATTCAGTGGAAAAAGGAGTCATTTTACAAATGGTCCTAGAACAGCTGGATGTATATATGGGAAAAAAGTGACCCCCAACCCCTGTCTCACTCTTTACACAGAAATTAATACTGTATGGGTCATGGGCTTAAATGTAAAACCCAGAAACATAGTTTCCGGACGAAACTATAAGAGAATATTTTCATGACTTTGGGATCAGGCAAAGATTTCATAGAGCAGCAAAAGTACTAACCGTAAAAGAAAATAATTGATAAATTGAACTTTATCACATTAAGAAAATGAACTGATAAATCACAGATTGTATCCAGAATATTTAAAGTACTCCTACCAAAGAAAAAAAGAAAAAGATAAAGTACTCCTACAAATCAACAAAAAAAGACAAACAACTCACACAGTGAGCAAAAGACTTGAACAGGCACTTCACAAAAGAAATATGTTAATGGCCAATAAACACATGAAAGGTGCTTAACACCTTTAAACACTAGGAAAATGTAAATTAAAACCACAATAAGGGTAGAATAATATAACCACTTTAGAAAACAGTCCAGAGGAGTTCCCTCGTGACCTAATGGTTAGGATTCTGGGCTTTCACGGCCATGGCTCAGGTTCAGTCCCTGGTCAGAGAATTGAGATACCACAAGCCACGTGGTGTGGCCAAAAAAGGAAAAGAAAAACTGTCCAGTAGTTCCTTTAAAGGTTAAACATAGAATTACCATGTGATCCAGCAATTCAACTCCTTGGCATATACCCAAGAGAAATGAAAATATATGTCTATACAGAACTTGTAAATATATGTTCATAGCAGCATTTTTCATAATAGTCAAAATGTGTCAACAATACAAATTCCTATCAACTGATGAATGGAATAAATGTGATATGTCCATAAAAAGGAATATTATTCAGCCATGAAAAGGAATGAAGTATTGATACATGCTATGAAGTGAATGAACCTCCAAAACATTATACTAAGTGAAAGAAGTGAGTCTCAAAGGACCACATATTGTGTAGTTCCTCTGTTTGTATGACTGCCTCTAATCTTCAGGGATCCTGAGCTACTATGTATTGGTTATATAGTTTTATTTTATTAGATTTTACCTTGGTGTGATACTGTTGATCTGTGCTTGCACTTAAAGTAAGAAATACCCCTATGAAATGTTTTGTGCTGTGCACTATAAGGATTTTATATAGGGAATTGTGCCGTATACTATCCAGTATTCTGTTTATGGGTCCTCTTGGAAGAAAGTCTTGTCTGGTCTTGGTTCCAAGAATAGTTGTTTTTCCTCACAGACTATATCTTAGGAAGCTGGTATAACTGACCTAATGTTCATCTTTATAGTGTGTACTTTTTAGCTGTGATTCATTCTCTATCCTTACCATTGTTTTTCTTTTTCTTTTCACATCTTTTAATTTACGTTCTCTAGATATATCTCATATATCCTTATATGCTGCCTCAAATCCATTTTGAGATAAGGCAGGAGTTAAGTATATATTGACAGTTTGGTTTTAGCAGTGTAGATTGTAGTGTGGGAGAGTCCCTTTGATTTGGACCATTTTTAGCTCTTGATACATATTGGGCTGAATCACACTTTTTTTCAGATTTGTATGGATCCCAGTCTCTTCCTTTTTGTTTTTGTGTATGTAGCTGATTTTTCAAACCCAGTTGAAGACTTTTTGTTTGTCCATATTAAATATCTAGCAAAGCATTTTGGCCATCAGTGTAGTTTATTTATCTTCTTGAATTGTAATTCTCCTAAGATCGCTTTCAGCCTTATCTGGAGATTTAATAAGCATTCCTTCTGGGTCTTCATTCACGTGTTGGTAAAAATGCTGAACAGGTTCAGGCTGGCAACAGAGACCTTTCTGCAGGCTGTTTTTGGTTCCTTAATACTCTTTAACCAGCAGTGACTCCACCCAACTCTTCTGTCATCAGCTCATATTTCTGTCTCTTGTGCCTAAGCATAGTAGAGTTTTTAGTGTTGTACTCAGATTATTTCCTGATTGATCAGGGGCTCTACTTTTGTTTTTATTGTCACAATTTTCTTATCTTTTCTTTTCTTTCTTTCTTTTTTTTGAGATCTACATGCTTAAATTTTTTTTATTAAAGTATAGTTGATTTACAATGTTGTGTTAATTTCTGCCCTACAACAAAGTAACTCAGTTTTACATATATATACATTCTTTTTTATATTTTCCATTATGGTTTATCCCAGGACATTGAGTATAGTTCCCTGTGCTATATAGTAGGACCTGTTGTCCATCCATTCTATATGTAACAGTTTACATCTACTAACCCTAAACTCCCAGTCCATCCCTCCCCCAGCCCCCCTTTCTTGGCAACCACAAAACAAGTCTGTTCTCTATGTGTGTGAGTCTGTTTCTGTTTTATAGATAAGTTCATTTGCATCGTATTTTATTTATTTTATTTAAATTTTATTTTATTTTATTTTTGGCGGCGTTGGGTCTTCATTGCTATGTGCAGGCTTTCTCTAGTTGCGGTGAGTGGGGGCTACTCTTCGTTGCGGTGCTTGGGCTCTAGGCACACGGGCTTCAGTAGTTGTGGCTCGCAGGCTCTAGAGCGCAGGCTCAGTAGTTGTGGCACACAGGCTTAGTTGCTCCACGGCATGTGGGATCTTCCCAGACAAGGGCTTGAACCCATTTCTCCTGCATTGGCAGGTGGATTCTTAACCACTGCACCACTAGGGAAGCCCTGTGTCACATTTTAGATTCCACATATAAGTGGTATCATATGGTATTTGTCTTTCTGTTTCTGATTTCACTTAGTATGATAATCTCTAGTTGCATCCACGTTGTTGTAAATGACATTATTTTGTTCTTTTTTATGGCTGAGTAGTATTCCATTGTATATATGTATCACATCTTTATCCATTCATCTGTGGATGGACATTTAGGTTGTTTCCATGTCTTGGCTATTGTGAATAGTGCTACTGTGAACATAGGGGTGCGTGTATCTTTTTGAATTATAGTTTTGTCCAGATATATGCCCAGGAATGGGATTGCTGGATCATATGGTAATTCTATTTTTAGGTTTCTGAGGAACCTCCATACTGTTTTCCATAGTGGCTGTACCAATTTACATTCCCACCAACAGTATAAGAGAGTTCCCTTTTCTCCACACCCTCTCCAGCATTTGTTACTTGCAGACTTTTTGCCTCTAGGTATTTTTTAGTTTGCTTTTTGATTTCCTCGTTAACCCATTGATTTTTTAGTAGCATGTTGTTTAGTCTTCATGTAATCGTTTTTTTCTCATTTCTTTTCCCTTGGTTGATTTCTAGTTTCATGCCATTGTGGTCAGAGAAGATGCTTGAAATAGTTTCTGTACTCTTAAATTTATTGAGGTTTGTTTTGTGCCTTAGTATGTGGTCAATCCTAGAGAATGTTCCATGTGTACTTGAAAAGAATGTTATTGTCACAGTTTTCTGACCCTTGATTCTTTGGTTCACAGCTATCCTATGTCTCTGAAAAAAAGCCTCTGTTCTATTTGAGCAGAAACTTAGCAAAGAAAAGCCTGCTTGCAGAAGCTCTCAGTTGCTAGGGTTTGTTTACCAATTTGTTGATTCTACCAATATTAATTGTATTTCCTGCACCTATATTAATTCTTCTAATAAGTCTTTATTGATAATGAGTTTTAGAACAGGGGATGGAACTGCACATGTATTTACTGGAAGAGTAAATGTATATTTTAAAAATCAAGAGTCTTGGTTAATGTCTTTATTGACAAAAAGTTTTCATTATAAACTGAAAATGTAAAGTGGCCCTTATCAGAAAAATTATCTAAGTTGATGAAAATTAGTCCTTACCAGACTTTGTTACATATTAGTCAGAAACTTTTTTTTTTAGTTTGCTTTAGAAACTAACTCCTTAATATAACACATACTTATTGCTGATCTCAAGAAATAAAGTAACCCGTTATTTCTTCAACCCATAGAAAAATCTATAGATGTTAGACTGGGTTCTCTATGCAGTAAATAAAAGTCTCAAGTTATTTGAAACACTTTTTACTCATTGTCAGTACTCACACATGATTACTTCAAATTTAACAATAGTAGAATACAAATTAATAAGGATTTTATATTGTGCCTATTTTTAAATTTCTTTTTAGCATCAGAGACTTTTTCCAAGCATTTTATGTGAACCTCAAGATACGAAGTATTAAATATATGCTGCTTGGTTGAAGTGAGGATGGAATCCAGTTATCAACTCCTCCATAACTACCACCAGTTTAGCTTCCATCTCCTGCAGCATCACCACAGGACCCCAGAAAGCCTCACAATCCATGGTTTTCAACCATGGCCTTATGGACCAGAGAGTAGTCTTTTACTTTAAAGGATTGCTTCACTTTAATGCTCATGTTGAGGTGTGCTGCAGGGGCACCATGAGATATGGACAGAGTCTAACAAGGCCTTTTTAATTCTTTTCCTGTGGTGAAGCTCTTAAGTGGGGCTTAGAACTGCTGTATAAGCCACTTTTATTTCTGTATCAGGTCTAATCAACACTAGTGAATAGCATTTTGTGTTCTCTTATAGATTGTTTAGAATATTTTAAGCATCTGTACAGATTACTAATCTTTTGTTTCTGAAATTATGTCCTCAAGTATGCTACTGTGGCAGCACCTCCCGAGACGTGTTATGTGGAACAGACGTAGGAAAGTCTGATGGATTTGGGGACTTTGGCTGTTTAAAGATATGTGGCAAGTAAGGTTTGATGTTTTCCTCAGTTAGAATAAAGCTGTATTTTATGCAACAATTACGTAATAGTCTGTTGTTTTTCTTAACAGGGACTTGAAATGTGGGAACCACATGTGTTCACAGGTGTGCCACCCTCAGCCCTGCCAGCCATGCCCACGGCTCCCCCATCTGGTGCGCTGTTGCCCTTGTGGGCAAACCCCACTCAGCCAATTGCTAGAACTTGGAAGTAGCGGTCGGAAAACATGCATGGATCCTGTCCCTTCATGTGGAAAAGTGTGCGGCAAGCCTCTGCCTTGTGGTTCCTTAGGTAATTAGTAGGCATAAAGTTGTCTTTTAAAATATGAATATAAATTTTTGGCAGCAATGGCTACTTAAACAAAATAGTACCTAATTCCAGTTACAATATCAGAGGTTTTCCTAAATATTATGATCAAATTTGTGTGGGTACTTTTTCTTTCCTCCTCAGATTATACTTCTGAAAACTCACATTTGCCCAAACGATCTCTCTTTCTAATTTGGGTATTTTATTGCCGACTCAGGACAGTTGTGGTTAGATACTATTCTGTGGGGGAGTGGGCATTGGGGTGTTTATGATTTCTTAGCAACCTACACTAGTATGAATGCCAGGTATCGTTTTACTAATTTAGGGTTCAATAAGTGTTTAGAAGCATTTTCATATAATAGAAACATCTTAAAATAACGGGGTGAGGTGTTTAAGAACTGAAATTTTCAGTACACTTAAACTTCATTCATTTGAACCACTCAAGAAATGTCTTGCTCTACAGCTAGGTTTCCCATATAGCTGAGGATAACACCTCCTGAGCATCATTTTGGAGGGACATTTTTCTAAAATTTACATTCCCTTCTTTCTTTAAACAGAGAATACTGAAGATAATTTCTTTCCCCTTATTTGACCCAGAGTCATCATTTCCCTGAAACTCAGTTATTGTATTATGCTGAATACACTGATTCCCTCTGGGCTTGCTGAGGTTTCTCAGGCGATTTCCCCATAGCAGTGTACAGTTTGAATTGTTTTATTTATTTGTTAAAGCTTTTGGTTGTTTATTTTCTTATGAATGCTTTCAGTATGCCTGTGTGCCTACCTTTAGTCACTTTCCCTTTCTTGTGACTTGGGGCTTCTGATTACTTGGATATAGAAACCAGAAAACGTTTGTTGGGATTAGCTATAAAGTAATAGTCTGAGCTTCTGACAGAGACTTTTTGAGGCAGTCCTTGGGATATGGATATGTACAGTTTTGCAGTGACTTGGCAGTTTCTTTCCTGAGTGAGTGTTCAAAGGCTGTGTGTTTAGAAAAATGAAATTGGGCAAGTGAGTCTGAATAAGAGATGTGTTCCTATAACTAACTGTGATAAAGATAGAATCTTTAGGTTTGGTTTGCATTTTTCCAAAAAGAGAGATTTCACATTTCTTCCAAGTACCAGTAGGAGCACCCTACCTAATTCCTTTTCTCAATCTGACTTTAAAATTATGTATAGAGAAGAAATGCCCTCTTCTCATATTTTAATACATTTCAACCTCATCAGGAAAATCAGTTGTCTGTTGCTTCTCTGTGTCTACTGTGAAAATGTATCTTCAGATAAGCCCTGTGAAATAGAGATCAGATGACTTTCAAATCAAGAAGGATGGTAAAGTTCTTCCCTTTTCAGAAAGCACATGGGTCAGTTCTGTAAGAATTTCATATATAATGACCAGAAATCCTACCCAGAGGCTAAGGTAGCTTGTTGGCATTGACAGAAAGAGGAAATGTGAAATAGTTAATACAAAGAGACTTGAGCAAGAGAAGGACAGTAATTGTCAGTATGAACAGACCTGGGGGTGGGACAAGACCAGCTCAAGGGACTCAAGAGTAACTGCTATACCTCAGCAGAGTTTTAATCATGGAACACTTTTAAGGAACTAAGGTGAGTTGGATTGAGAATCTCAAAGAAAAGCCCATGGCTAGTGGTAACAGTGGCTCTCATGTTTATTCAGTCCTCGCTTATCTATAGAAAGCTTGTTAGGTCTTAGTATCTCACCCAGTAGGAAATTTCCATCCTAGACACATAGCTTTAGTACAAAAGACTACTGCTTTCAGGATGGTAGCATGAGGGGCAAAACAAGCAAAGCTGGGGAAAACTATAAAAAAGCAACCATTTAAAGTCTCTGGAAATTGTCCTATGGGCATACATCAAATGAAGAAATTTTTATTGAAGAAAATCTACTAAAGCTCAGTAAGAACAGCAAGAGTGTGTGTCATTTGAATCACAACCTACTTGCTCCTTCCCCACCCCTTCCCAGCTCAGCTCAACAAAAGCTCCACTCAGGATGGGTGTGCCCAAGAAATTGGGGCTTCATCTACCCTCAGCTCCCAGTCTAGGGTTACTTGCTAGGAGGAGTGGACCACCAGCTTTTCTCACCCCTCCTCCCCCGAACCCCACCAACTCCAAGTTGAAAAGGCTAAATTTCTGGTAATCACAGCTGACAGGTTGGGGACTCCCTTCCTCTGCACAGCCCACCCATAGATTGGAGGCTCTACTCTAGTCACAAGAGGTAGGAGTACTGGGGCCTCAGTCACCCTCACCCCAGCTCACTTGTAGGAGAGAGGTTTCACAGTGAGATAAGCAAGCTAAGAAAACTAGAGGCTGCTATCTCACCCAGCACCCATAGTAGTGACTGAATGACAGGGTGGGGGGAGAAGCAGTCCATAAGGAAAGAGTTCCAAAATATTCCCCAAAGGAACTGACTTTAATTTGAAAGAGAGTGTGGGGAAGTTCAGACCTAAGGGCCCTTTAGAAAGCAATAGCTCCTCTTAATTAAGAGCAACGAGCTAAACTATAGGCCAACTGGTTCACCAGAGAGACCCAGGGAAGGAGATAACTAAGAGGAACCATCCTGGGGTCAGAACAAACCTCACAGATTTGCCTCAAAGACCACCTCTGCCCAAATTTTATTGGATCAGACTGCTGAGCAGTTTATGCCCCAGGACATTGTTGAAAATAATAGAGCAATCAGCCAGCAATTAGTGGAGCCTCAGGACTGAGTGTAATACCAAATGAGGCAGACAGCTTAACAGAGAGGTCAGGGAAAGAGACAGTCAGAGAGCCCTGCTAAAACCATTGTCATCCCAGGGTGACCGTGCACATGCCCAAGGCTGTGCCATCTAAAGAACAACACCAGTGGCTTCATACTGTAATAGAAATAGACTTCACTAAAATAGCTTAGCTAAGTCACAAAACAAATAAACAAGTAGACAACAACAACAAAAAACAAGCTGTGGAAAGAAGAAGCAGGATCCAGAGTGGCTGCAAACAATATATTACCAAAAATGTTCAGTTTCCAACAAAAGACTACAAAGTATGCAAACAGGAAAAAAAAAAAACCCACAGGTAACAGTAACTTTCTGTTTCAGTTTTCTGTGAGAGTGACCAATGTCAAATTTAACAGAGACTTCAAGGTAGCCGTTACGAATGTATTCAAAGAACTAAAGGAAACCATGCCTGAAGAGGTAAAGGAAGGAAGATATAAAGGCAATGTTTCATCAAATAGAGAATATCAGTAAAGAGATAGAAATTATAAAAAAGAACCAAATGGAAAATCTGGAGTTTTCCAGTAATTAAAATTTTAAATTCATTAAAGGGACTCAACAGTAAGTTTGAGCTGGCAGAAGAAAGGATCAATAAATGTGAAGATAGATCTATAGAGATTATATAATTCAAAGAACATAGAGAAGATGAAGTGAATAAAAATGAACAGCACCTCAAGAGAAATGTGGGACACCTTTCAGCACACAAACGTGTAATGGGAACACCAGGAGAGGAGAAAGGAGCAGACAAATATTCAAAGAAATAATGGTGGGAAACTTCAGATTTATTGAAAGACATTCATCTACACATCCAAGAAACTCAACAAACTCCAGTAGGATAGATTCAAAGACATCCACGCCTAGGCACATAGTAAAAATGCTGAAAGCCAAAGACAAGGAGAAAATGTTGAAAGCAGCAAGAGAAAAATGACACATTACATACTAGGGAACTACTATAAGATTCACAGCAGACTTCTCATCAGAAACAGTGGAGAACACTGCATCACAACAGGAAGGCAGTGGGATGACCTATTCAAAGTGCTAAAAGAAAAAAATTACCAACTGAGCATCTTATATCCAGGAAAAGTCTTTCAAAAATGAGAAAAACAGAGTTCTCTGCTGGCAGATGTACTTTACAGTAAATACTAAAGGGTATTTATATACTTCAGGCTGATACCAAGCAAACCCAGATGTAAATTTAAATCCACAAGAAAAAGCAAAGAGTAAAGGTAATTACATAATTATAAAAGAAAGTATAGGGCTTCCCTGGTGGCGCAGTGGTTGAGAGTCCGCCTGCCGATGCAGGGGACACGGGTTCGTGCCCTGGTCCGGGAAGATCCCACATGCCGCGGAGCAGCTAGGCCCGTGAGCCATGGCCACTGAGCCTGCGCGTCCGGAGCCTGTGCTCCGCAACAGGAGAGGCCATAACAGTGAGAGGCCCGGCGTACAGCAAAAAAAAAAAAGAAAGTATAAGTGCATATTTCTTCTTCTTGCAACTGATTTAAAAAGTGATTGTATAAAATATGCATATAATTGTATTGTTAGGCCTACAGTATATAGAAATGTATCTGACAATAACAGCACAAAGGAGGTGGGTGGTATCAAAGTTGTACTGGAGTAAGGAAATGATACCAGATGGTAACTCAGATCTGTAGGAACAAATGAAGAAAACCAGTAATGGTAGATAAGATAAATATAACAAGTTATAAATACATACTTGCTCTCCTTTCTTTTCTCAACTTTAATAGGCATAACATATAAAGCAATAATTTTTAACATTGTATTGTTGAATTTGTAACACATATAAACGTAATATGTATAACAATAAAAGCACAAAAGAGGAGAAGAGAAAATAGAGCTATATGGGTGTAAGGCTTCTGTATCTCACTGGAATTAGGTTGGTACAAATCTGAAGTAGATTCTGATAAGATGCATATGATAAGCCCTAGAGCAGCCATTAAGAAGATAACTCAAAACATAATGGAACATGCCATTACCAGGAAAAAATGTTACACTGGAAAATATTCACTTAATGCCAAAGAAAGCAACAAAGGAGAGTTAAGTTAACAAAAAAGACATTGAGACGTAAAGAAAATTAAAAGTAAAATGGCAGGCATAAATCCAACTATATCAATACTAACATTACCGTCAGTGAATTAAACAAAAACCAGAGATTGTCAAAATGAATTTTTTAAAAAGATCCAACTATATGCCACCTTTGGGAAACAGACTTTAGAGTCAAAGGTACAGTTAGGCTGAAAGTGAAAGGATGGAAAAAATACATCATGTAAACAGCAGCCATTGAGAAAGACTGTGGATGATCCCTGATGGGGTCCTTGAAACAGGACTTGTCCTAAAATCTAGCTTAGCAGAATGACTAGCAGGCCACCTATCACCAGATGTTCATAGAACTTAGTGAAATTATGGATGATGGTTTCTGATTACTTATGATCCCCAGGTGATTTTCGGAGTCAAGAGTACTTCAGTAAGTCACCCATGGCTACAATTTTAAGGACAGCCGAGTCTAACCCGGAGACTTGAGGTCTAAATAAAGAGTCAGAAGATCTGTTCTTTGACTTAGGCAGAGCATCTTGTGCTCCAGAGCATCTTGCTGTGACTAATGCTGGGGCCTGTCCTTGCTGGAAAAGGCTCAGCCTGCCAGATGAAGGGAAGATAGGGGAAGAGGCATTGATAGCATCCTTCTTCCCTCAACTCTGGTGATGGAGTTGCAGGGAACAGAGGTGGAAGACCATTGTGGCTAGTTAATTTGGGAGTCTGAAAATGAGTAGTTGCAATTTTCATTCTCAGCTCTTTTCATTTTTATTAAAGATTTCATTCATACTTGTGAAAAGCTCTGCCATGAAGGAGACTGTGGACCATGCTCTCGCACATCAGTTATTTCCTGCAGATGCTCTTTCAGAACAAAGGTAAATCCTACAGAATGCTAGAGTTGTTGCCCCCAATGCCTTTTACTTATTTGTTTGTTTGTTTGTTTGTTTATGGCTGCATTGGGTCTTCTTTGCTGTGCACGGGCTTTCTCTAGTTGCGGCGAGCGGGGGCTGCTCTTCACTGCGGTGCACAGGCTTCTCGTTGCAGTGGCTTCTCTTGTTGCAGAGCATGGGCTCTAAGCACATGGGCTTCAGTAGTTGTGGCGAGCGGGCTCTAGAGCTCAGGCTCAGTAGTTGTGGTGCATGGGCTTAGTTGCTCCACGGCATGCGGGATCTTCCCTGACCAGGGCTCAAACCTGTGTCCCCTGCATTGGCAGGTGGATTCTTAACCACTGAGCCACTGGGGAAGCACCCAATGCCTTTTAAATTGGTGATTGTGGGAGGAAAGGAATCAAAATAACCTCAGGCTTATTCCTGTTAATACTGTGTATGATTCATTCAATCCAGCCAACGTATACTGACATCTGCTATGGACCAGTTGTAGGATAGGTATGAAGGGGTATGGCACGCAAGGCTCAGAGACCAGTAATAGGCTTAGGGCACATATACAAGTAGCTTGACCAAATACAAGTGTGATAATGCTAGATGCCAGAAGAGAAGAACAATAGCACCGTTGCAAGCAGTTAGCTCACTAAGTTAGAGGGAACACAGTCCACAAGATTGCCCTCACTTCTGACACCCACTGCAGGAGTTCAGACAATTGCTGAATTAGAACAGTCCACATGACCACCCTCACCTCTGATACCAACTGCAATCCAGTGGTCCCCAAGGCTACCCTCAAGGTTTGATTATTTGCTAAAAGAACTCACAGAACTCATTGAAAACTGTTATACTCTTGATTACAATTTACTACAGGGAAAGGATACAGATTAAAATCAACCAAAGGAAGAAGCATGTAGGGCAGAATGCAAGAAAGTACCAAATACGAAGCTTCCAGTTGTCCTCTCCCCATGGAGTTGGAACAGCGCTACTTTCTCAGCACCAGTGTGTGATTGTATGTGTGGAGTATTGCCAACCAAGGAAGCTCACCCACCGGAGAGTGGGTGGTCAGTTTTTATTGGGGCTCCATCATGTAGGCATGGTTGACTGCCCATGTAGCTGATCTCAGCCTCCAGTCCCTCCAGAAGTCTACTAACACTGTGTGACCCAAAGCCCATGCCCTAAATCACATCATTGGTCTTTCGGTGTGGCCAGCCTGCACCCTAAATCATATTAGACTGTCTGGTGACCCCAAGGCTCCAGGGAAACAATGACACTCCCATTAGGCATGATATTCCAAGATTATCTCCCAGAAGCCAATGGCAAAGGCCAGACCTCTCTTCAGATAGTGATAATTTTTCACTATACAACTGTTTTGTCAATCTCTGCTTTCTGCCTGGGACAAACTTCATTGGACTATGTATTATAAAAAGTCATCTTACCATTTTGGAATTAGTGCCCATTTCTGTGTCTGTAACCAGAAGAGGCAAGAAGCTTTCCTCTGAAGTCTTTAGATAATCCAACTTGGGGAACATACTGAATGTTGATCTGTCCTGCTCTCTGACGTACTTCTGGTCATTTCAGTGCATATCGGCACCTGTCCCAGCAGAGCACAGGCCTGGGTAGAGACAGAATTCTGAGTAGTTGATTCTATTTGTTAAATACAGCCCAAGGTCTGGGTAGCAACTGACTTGCAAATGATTCTGAGGATATTGTCTATAAATTGGGAGCTAGCTTAATAGGTAAGCTTCAGAATTAAAGAAAAAATTGTCAAAGTAGTGCAACTTACATGTGACAAAAGTTGTGTGAGGTTGTGTGGGGTTTTTTTCCTGAATGAAATCACAGAATACATAGGACAGTAAAGGTATTTTGAATGTCAGGTACAGGACCATTTTATGCTTTGTAAATACCAGCTTGAAGACTGTGAGATACTCTGATTTAGTAATCATAAATTTAGTAGTGCCTAGAGGTGCTCTTTGTGACCAAGAATTACAAACAGGGTTGGGATACACAACTGTCAGTTTGTTTCTTTCTCCCCAACAATCCCTTTGTCTCTGTGCTTTTTTGCTTCTAATTCACTCTCTGTCCTCACTCCCCCTAATAGTGGATCTCATGGCAGTGAGTGTATTCTTGAAAAGCTATGTGTAAATTGAATTTTTTTGCAAATAAAAGTCTTATTCTAAAATTGCTGGAGGAGCTCACTATCAATATGAATTCTGTTAAACAATTTGACAAAGTGAAAGATCTCTTTGAAACGCTGATAATCACCTCATTGTTCAGCCAGATTTTTCCTGAAATATCTTTTGTAATGGAATGGGCTTTTCCAGGGAAGTGAGTTTTCTAGATAAATAAAAACTTATTTCTTAAAGCTTCAGAAGTTCTTCTCTTTTAATCACTTTGGTAAGAGTCTTTGAGAAATGTTTGCTCTATCTTGCTACCTATTAACAAAGAATCCTGTATTTAAGTTTTTATTGGTAATTCATATTTAGTATAGGGATTTATGGGAGTTCTGTCTCCCTGCAGGTGTACATACCACTCCAGCATGTCATTTCTTTTTCTTTTTCTTTTTTCTCAACTCCAAACAGCCTCATGTTGTGGGTGACTGGCGCCTGTCAGGGAGAGTCCCTTCCAGTTCCCTGGAATGAATGTGCTCCGGCAGCTAGCTGCTGGGCACTCAGGGAAGGGGCTGCCTCTGGCCAGGGTCGACCCGGCACGAGCACAGACCCCTAGGCTGGCTTCGCCAGAATTGTTACCGAACACAAGTTCATGCGCCTGACGCACAGTGAGGCCAAACGAATAAAACTTCGGGGTTTGGAGCAGAGAAGGGTTTATCGTAGGGCCAAGCAAGGAGAATGGTGGCTTGTGCTCAAAACCCCCAAACTCCCAGCATTTCCTGTGTACAATCCAGTGTTTGTATTAACTGGAGCACTCATTCAAGCAATTTCATGAGTCACTTTTGCTTTGTATCTCTAGAGAACATATGGGGAATTTTTTCATGTCATAGAACCAAGCCAACTCATTGATTTACCGAAAACATTTTTCTAGCTAAGAAGCTTCAATTTCTTAGACATCTTCACGTCTGTTATCAACTCCAGCAGCTGCCCCCCTTTTTCAGGGTCATTTTCACTGAGAAGAAATGTTTTTATCATTTTGCTTATTTCTGAGTACATAGCAACCTGTCCATGACATCAAAGCCAAATTCGGATGTAGATGCTGGGCAGCCAGCCAGCCTCACTCTCTATCAAGTGACTGACTCGCCCTTCACACAGCAGCCTCCCCACACATGTTATTCAGGAACATGTATCAGCAAAATTATATGTGATAGACCTTTGAGGCCACTCACACATGATTGAAACCAGGGTAGCAAAACTTCGAGTGGCAAAGGACTTCTGTATTCCACTCTGCTACAGTTCAGCTGCTTGCCAGGGATACTCTTGAGTGTGTAGAGCTGTTTGACCCTGCATCAGATGGTACTGATTGTTACATATTTTCAGTTCTTGTATCTGCTTTTTATGGCTTTTTCTGTCTGTACCCTTGCCAGACAGTTATTTCTCTTTGCCTTGCATACTTTAGCAGTCAGTCCTTCTTTCCATTCAGATTTTATAATACGTAATCTGCTGTGAGTTTGGAGGTCAGACCACAAAGAATGTTATATTTGCATGAAAAGTCATTAGACCTGGCGCTCTGTTGTGAGTAAAGCTTACAGGGACTGGGCAGACATAGCTCCAGATAGGTGAAGTTGGTGAATAAGTGACTGCCAGCGAAGTACTGGGTATTTGGGATATGCATGTTACATTTAGCATTATACTGCAGTTATGTTGTTTAATTTATTCCTAAAGTAGTTACTATTACCTTTTCTTTCTCCATAGGAGCTTCCGTGTACCAGTCTCAAAAGCGAAGGTATGACTGGGAAGGGGCATGAGGTAACTTTCTGGGGTGAAGGTAATTTTTTACATCTTGACAGGGGGATGGGTTATGTGTTTGTCAGAATTCAGTGAAGGTACTTTGTGCATTTAACTGTATGTAACTTTTACCTCAAAAGAAAAAAAAAAGAACCATAAACTGAATTCTAGTTAATGAAATGCTGTAAAATACTAGGGAAGTGTATTCATGTATGCAGCTTACTTTGAAAAGCATCCAAAATTAAGATAAACCGATAGTTGGATGGAAGAATAGAGAGTTATGAGAAAAAGCAACTACTGGTAGAGGCTAAGTAGTGGGCATATATAGGTGTTCACTATAAACTCGTTTCAACTTTTTTATATGTTTGAAATTTTTCATAATAAAATGTTGGTATGGGAAGGGAAGGTAAATAATATCTAATGAAACAAACTTTGTAAAAACTGACTCTGATGCTTGATTCCCTTATGACTTGATAGGACTGTTGGATACCTAGAACAGGGGCACTCAGCCAGCAGCCTTCTTAACCTTTAGGCCTAGAATATTGTTTCTTCCTTTGTCCTTGATCCTGATACTCCACTTTATTATGGTTCTGTCCTTGTTTTACCAACTGTCACATAGTCTTTGTTTAAACCACCTTAAAACTGTTTTGGAAAAGTGATAGAAGATAAACTTACACAAAGTAAAAGCTCTTATTCTGGTCAGAAAGAAAGCTGTATTGGTTAAGGTGCTTCTGGCTACAGGTATCAAAAAACCCAAGGAAAAATGACTTTAGCTCTAAGGAGGTTTACTGTTTCTCATAACAGGAAGTCTGGAGGCAGAACAAGTCCAAGGTTGGTTAATTACGAACCCAGTGATTCTAGGACTCCAGTCCAGCTTCCTGTGATTTTCTTGGATTTCCCCTCATGGGTATAAGTTAGCTACAGCAATTTCACGCATTGAGTCATCTCCCAGCAACACCTAAAGAAAAGAAGGAGAGATTCTTCTCTTCCTTCTTGAGAGCAAGGAAGACAGTCCTGAAAGACCCTCAGTATGCTTTTAATCACATGTTCCTGCCCAAACCTTTCACTAACAAGGGGAATGGAATTACCATGACAGGCCACGCTATTCAGCATTCACTCCTGTAATGGGGGAACATGTGGGTGCCCAATTTCTGAACAAAATTAAGGATCTGTTAGCCTGAGGAAGGTGGAGAATGGCTGAATATCTGCTTCAAATATGTGAATATTTGACATAACCAGAAATATCTTCCTCAAAACCACAGTCAAAATTTTGGTAATTAAAAAATATAATTTGAAAGACTTGCTATATTAATACATAATTTTTAATAATTAAAAAATTAATAAAATAATATAAAGTAAAAAGTAGAAATACACCCTCACCCCATTTTCCCCTCCTATTTCCATTCCCCTGATAAAACCACATCATTAGTTTGTTGGGTGTGGGTCCAGATCTTTTTCTATATTCATACAGGTGTATACATGTGCTGGTATGGTTCTTACTAAACATACTGTGTGGAACTTGTTTTTTTCCCCTAAGTAATATATCAAAGACATTTTTCCATGTCAGTGTGTATAGCTCTCCCTCTTGAGAACATTCTTTATGTGGATATGCCATAGTATAGTTCACCATTGCTCTTTTGTTGGTCATTTAGGTTGTCTCCAATTTTTCCCCATTATAGATAGCGCTGTAACCATCTTGTTACTTTTTTAGCTTATGATGAAAATTTTCAATCATACGTGAAAGTAGAGAGACTAGTATAGTGAATCCCTATGTACCTATCACCAGTCATCAACAGTTATCAGCATTTTGCCCATCTTCTTTCTTCATCCATCCCTCTCTTTCCTATTTTTAATTTTCACTGGAGTACTTTGAAAACAAATTCCAAACGTTATTTCACCCATAAACACTTCAGCGCCTTCAGCACCTTTACTGAGATAATATTCACAGAACATACAATGAAACATATTTTTGTTTTGTTTTGTTTTTTCTTTTTTTTAATAAATTTATTTACTTTTTGGCTGCGTTGTGTCTTCGTTGCTGTGCGCGGGCTTTCTCTAGTTGCGGCGAGTGGGGGCTACTCTTTGTTGTGGTGCGCGGGCTTCTCATTGTGGTGGCCTCTCTTTGTTGCAGAGCACAGGCTCTAGGCACACACGCTGCAGTAGTTGTGGCATGCGGGCTCAGTAGTTGTGGCTTGCGGGCTCTAGAGCACAGGCTCAGCAGTTGTGGCACACAGGCTTAGTTGCTCCGCGGCATGTGGGGTCCTCCCAGACCAGGGCTCAAACCCGTGTCCCCTGCGTTGGCAGGCGGATTCCCAACCACTGCACCACCAGGGAAGTCCCCAGTGAAACATTTTAAAGTGTACAATTCAGTGACATTTAGTACCTTCACAGTGTTTTAAAACCATCACCTCTATCAATTCTAAAATGGGTTCATCATCCCAAAAGGAAACCCTTTGTTTACTAAGTTTTCATTCCCCACTCACCCCTCCCCACCAGCCCTGGCAACCACTAATCTGCTTCCTGTCTCTGTGGATTTAATTATTCTGAGTATTTCATATAAATGAAGTCATATAATATGTAACCTTTTGTCTCTGGCTTCTTTCATTTAGCATGTTTTTAAGGTTCATCCACCTTGTAGCATGCATCAGTACTTCATTCCTCTTTATGACTGAATAATATTCTGTTGTATATATATACCACAGTTTGTTTATCCATTCATCTGTTGATGGACATTTGGTTTGTTTCCTTCTTTTGACTATTGCAACTAGTGCTGCTATGAACATTTGTACACAAGCTTTTATCTGAGAACCTGTTGTAAATTCTTTTGGTTATGTACCTAGAAATGGAATTGCTGGATTATATGTTGGTTATGGGTAGAATTTTTTTTAAAAGAACTGCCACATTGTTTTCTATAGTAGCTACACTATTTTACAGTCCCACCAGTAATGTATGAGGGTTTCATTTTCTCCACATCCTCTCCAACACTTGTTATTTTCTGTTTTTTATTACTACTATTATTATTATTACTGTTATTGCCATCCTCAGTGGGTATGAAATGATAAATCATTGTGGTTTTGATTTGCATTCCCTAATAACTAATGATGGGCATTTTTTCATGTACTTGGCCATTTGTATATCTTCTTTTGGAAAAGTCTATTCCTTTACCATTTTTTAATTGGGTTGTCTTTTTCTTATTGAGTTGAAAGAGTTCTTTATATATTTTGAATCCTAGACACTTATGAGATATCTGATCTGCAAATATTTTCTCCCATTATGTTGTTGTCTTTTCTTGATGGTGTCCTTTGATGCACAAAAGCTTTTAATTTTGATCAAATTTATTTTTCTTTTGTTGCTTGTGCTTTTGGTGTCCTAGCTACTTTTGAAAGTGTATCTGTAGGAAGCATTACTTAAAATGGAATTACCACTTAAATTTTTGATAGATACATATGTACTCCAAAAGTTTATTCTCCCATCCACTAAGTGTATGTGCCTTTTTCTCCACACCTTCACCTGTTCCATACATTAATCAGTCTTCCTATTTCCTTTTCTTCTTAAAAAATTTTTATTTATTTATTTTTTTGGCTGTGTTGTGTCTTTGTTGCTACGCACGGGCCTTCTCTAGTTGAGGTGAGCGGGGGCTACTCTTCGTTGCAGTGCGCGGGCTTCTCTTGTCGTGGAGCACGGGCTCTAGGCGCGTGGGCTTCAGTAGTTGTGGCACACAGGCTCAGTAGTTGTGGCGCAGGGGCTTAGTCGCTCCGCAGCATGTGGGATCTTCCCGGACCAGGGCTCGAACCCATTCCCCTGCGTTGGCAGGCAGGTTCTTAACCCCTGCACCACCAGGGAAACCCCCTCTTCTTCCAGTTTTATTGAGATATAATTGACATATAGCACTGTATAAGCTTAAAGTGTACAGCATAATAATTTTTTGTTTGTTTTTAACATCTTTATTGGGGTATAATTGCTTTACCATGGTTTGTTAGTTTCTGCTTTATAACAAAGTGAATCAGCTATACATATACATATATCCCCATATCTCCTCCCTCTTGTGTCTCCCTCCCACCCTCCCTATCCCACCCCTCTCAGTGGTCACAAAGCACCGAGCTGATCTCCCTGTGCTATGCAACTGCTTCCCACTAGCTATCTGTTTTACATTTGGTAGTGTATATATGTCCATGCCACTCTCTCACTTCGTTCCAGCTTACCCTTCCCCCTCCCCATGTCCTCAAGTCCTTTCTCTATGTCTGCGTCTTTATTCCTGTCCCAGCATAATAATTTGACTTACATACATCATGAAATGATTATTGCAATAAGTTTAGTGAACATTCATCATCTCATGTAGATGGAAAATGAAAGAAATAGAAAAAAAGTTTTTGTCTGTGATGAGAACTCTTACTTCACTCTCTTAACAACTTTCGTATATAACACACAGCAATGTTAATTATATTTATCATGTGGTACATTACATCCCTAATACTTATTTATCTGATAACTGGAAGTTTGTGCCGTTTGACTGCCTTCATCCACTTCCCCCTCTACCCACCCCCCCACCTCCAATGACCACAAATATGATCTCCTTTTTTATGAATTTGTCTGTTTTTGAAGTATAATTGACCTACAACACTATGTTAGTTCCTGTTACACAGCATAGTGTTCTTTTCTATACATTTCAAAATGAGCACCACAATAAGTCTAGTTACATTATGTTGCCATACAAAGATATTATTTAGTTATTTACTGTATTCCCCACACTGCATTTCATACCCGTGAATCACTGGTTTTGCAACTGGAAGTTTGTACCTCTCACCTATTTTTTCCCCCCACCCCCCTCTCCTCTGGCAACCACCTGTTTGTTCTCTGTATCACAATGCTGTTTCTGTTTTGTTATGTTTGTTCATTTGTTTTGTTTCTTAGATTCCACATATAAGTGAAATCATACAGTATTTGTCTTTCTCTGTCTGTCTTATTTCTCTTAGCAGAATATCCTCTAGGCCCATCCATGTTGTCACAAATGGCAAGATTTCTTTTCTTTTTTTTAATGGCTGAGTAATATTCCATTGTATATATTCCACATCTTCTTTATCCATTCATCTATCAGTGGGCACTTGGGTAGTCTTCCTATTTTCTTTTCTATTTTTTGACTGGCAAGTGAAAAGTGATATTTAAGTAGTATGCATTTTCACCATAACTAATTTATTTACATTATTACATTTGTATTTCTTCAGCCTGTAGTCACACAAATATTTGTTGAATGAATGTTCATATCCTCTGACTTTGTTTCCTTCTTAATTGTTCATAGCAGATGCTACATTTATGTGTGACAAGAGGTGTAACAAGAAACGGTTATGTGGACGGCATAAATGTAATGAGATATGCTGTGTGGTAAGTGGACCTATCATTAGGCACTATCAGATTGCATTCATCTAGGGGCTGGGCTTCTGGAAGCCTCAGCCATCTAGAATGCAGCCCAGATTTGGAAATCACTGGGAGAGGCCCCTGAGCAGCAGTCACAATGCTGCCCAGAGAGAGACTGGTCCTTTTTAGGTCTCAGCCAGGTCAAGAAGTCAGCTGATGGCAACATGGAGGAAGGGAAAGAAGAAAGACAGAAGGCCTCAGGCCCCAGAGCTCAAGACCACTGGATGAGCATGTAGTCATCTGCAGGAGACTGTATGCTGTCCCAGCCCACAGACTGGCTTGGCCTTAGCAACTCAGGCTTCAAGTTTCATGTATTCCATGGGTCAGATCAGTAGGCAAAATGAGTGTGGCTTTTTTTTTTTTTTTTCCAGAAGAGAGGCCTCCATTCTTGGATATTCTTTTTTTTTTTTTTTTTGGCTGCGTCGGGTTTTAGTTGTGGCACGTGGGTTCTTTGTTGAGGCATGCAGGATCTTTTTGTTGCAGCACACGGGCTTCTCTCTAGTCGTGGCATGCAGGTTTGCTCTCTCTAGTTGTGGCGCACAGGTTCCAGAGCTTGTGGGCTCTGTAGTTTGCAGCACATGGGCTCTCTAGTTGAGGTGCACGAGCTCAGTAGTTGTGGCACATGGGCTTAGTTGCCCCCGCGGCATGTGGGATCTTATTTCCCCAACCAGGGATCGAACCCGCGTCCCCTGCATTGGAAGGAGGATTCTTTACCACTGGACCACCAGGGAAGTCCCGAGTGTGGCATTTTTTAAAGAACAAGTTTCAGTTATCTGAAATATTCACTTCTGTGGAACTAAATAAACGAAGCACTACCTGGCAGTGGGTACTGTGTTATCGTGTGTGTGTGTGTGTGTGTGTGTGTGTGTGTGTGTGTGTGTGTGTGTAAACAAGGTAACACAGTACCAATAGTAAAGTAGTACATATATACACACACATATATAATACACAATTGTTATTTTTAGCATTTATATTGACAGTGTGAAGAGTGATGAAATTGTTCTGTGTATCAAGACTTACTTATAAACCAGTGTTTGAAAGCTTAAAGACTTCCTCTTATCACTGAATATTTCAAACATATATAAAAGCAGAGAGACAAGTATGAGTCCCATATGCCCAACATCTGGCTTCAGTAGTGATCAGGTCATGACTAATCTTGTTTCATTCACATCCCCACCTACTCCTCCTCCTTTGATTATTTTGAAGCTAATTCCAGATAATCATGCGATCTATAATTGTGGAGAGCTTCTTTATTAATCTTGTTTATGGAAAATATAAAATGGAGATAATTTTGTAAACATATACAAATCTCTCAGGAATTCCCTGGCAGTCCAGCAGTTAGGACTCCGCGCTTCCAGTGCCGGAGGCACAGGTTCGATGCCTGGTCGGGGAACTAAGATCCTGCATGCAATCAATCAATCAATCAGTATCTCTCCTCCTAGGATAAGGAGCACAAGTGTCCTTTGATTTGTGGGAGGAAACTCCGCTGTGGCCTTCATAGATGTGAAGAACCTTGTCATCGTGGGAACTGCCAAACATGCTGGCAAGCTAGTGAGTGTCTTCACTGTATACTTTATTATTTAGAGTTTTCTAGAAAGTCTAAATGATATATTCTGAGTGATTGATTTTCTTAGGTTGGTATGGATTACTGAATTAATAATAATAAGCCTTAGTATTTCAGATATATTGAGACTTTTAAAAGAGGGTATTAAATCATTTATTGATTACACATGATAATGGATGATACACAAGCCTCATTCCCATCTATAACTTTATCTGGTACCATAATTCAGTTTAGATATATTGCATAGGATGTGCCAACAATCATTAATAACCAGAAAACTTCGTAACTTTGCTTGGGTGACCCTTTTAACGGTGAACTCCAGGTCACAACACAGTAACTGTCAGTTCAGCTGAAGACAATGGCTTCTCCACCCAAGCGGGTTGTAAATAAATTTCGAATGGGCCCTGGCATCACCCTGAAGGAATTCTAACTTCACATTGTTGGGGTGAAGTTTACCAAAATGGCTTCAGAGTAGACTAACTTTACACAGCACATTTTTTTAAAAAACACATTTATTCAGCTTCATGAGTGGACTATTACATTTAGCAATCAGCAACATGGGTGCAAAAAAGAAATCTACATTAAAACCTTTTGTTGGAATGCTTTACACTTTCTACAGAACAGAAACTAAAATAACTTGTTATACAATTAGTCACAAATACAGTCCTCAAGTTTTTTTGCCCATACACATGAGTATTGTCCAAAACATGTCTTCTTTGTAGCAGCTAGGCCCTGCCAGTGCTGTGCTTGGCCGAGTTCACAAATCAGTTGTAACCTGTAGCTTCCCTGTCACTTCCCTGGCTCTCCTCTCCTGCTAAGCTTTGTTTCCTGGCAGTAATTAAAACCTTCTGCCACTGCCATAGCTACTGCTGCTACTGGAACTACCATAGCCACCTTGGTTTCGTGGTTTGGCAAAGTATTGGCCTCCACCACCATAGGGGCCAGAACTTCTGCCTCCAAAGTTTCCTCCTTTCATGGGTCCAAAATTTGAAGATTGGGCCTCCCTGGTGGCGCAGTGGTTGAGAGTCCGCCTGCCGATGCAGGGGATACGGGTTCGTGCCCCGATCCGGGAGGATCCCATATGCCGCGGAGCGGCTGGGCCCGTGAGCCATGGCCGCTGAGCCTGTGCGTCCGGAGCCTGTGCTCCGCAACGGGAGAGGCCACAACAGTGAGAGGCCCGCGTACCGCAAAAAAAAAAAAAAAAAAAAAAAAAAAAAAATTTGAAGATTGATTGTTGTAATTGCCAAAATCATTGTAGCTTCTGCCACCTCCAAAATGGCTTCCGTCATTACCAAATCCATTACTGCCATCCCCACTGCCACCATATCCCCCACCACCACGGCTGCCACCAAAGGCGTCTCGACCACTGACGTTCCCTCCACGACCAGAGTTGTCATTCCCACCAAAACCCCCTCCATGACCACCACCAAAGTTTCCAGAACCACTTTGACCTCTTTGGCTGGATGAAGTGCTAGCCTTCTCTTGCTTAGATAGGGCTTTCCTTACTTCACAGTTGTGGCCGTTCACTGTGTGATATTTCTGAATGACAGTCTTGTCTACGGAGTCATGGTCATCAAAGGTTACGAAAGCAAAGCCTCTGTTTTTGCCACTGCCTCAGTCAGTCATGATTTCAATCACTTCAGTTTTCCCACATTGTTCAAAATAATCTCTTACGTGATGTTCTTCAGTGTCTTCTTTAATGCCATCAACAAAAATCCTTTTCACAGTTAATTGGGCGCCGGGTCTTTGAGAATCTTCTCTTGAGATGGCCCTCTTTGGTTGCCCAACTCTTCCATCCACCTCGTGTGGCCTCGCATCCCTGGCTGCATCCACCTCCTCTGCAATGGCATACGTGACAAACCTGAAGCCTCTAGAGTGCCTGGTGTTTGGACCCCTCATTACCACACAGTCTGTGAGCGCTGCCCGCTGCTCAGGTGGCTCCTCAGACTCTCATCGGTTGTTTCAAAGCTCAAACATCTGATGAGGAGCTTCCGCAGCTGTTCAGGCTCTTTGAGAGACTGACTTAGACACGACGGCAGTAGAGGGGGGAGGCTTCCACAATTGCTTACTCGGCAGCATCCACAGGCAGAAAAAGCTATTGAGACTTTTAAAGAAGTTATTCCTCTGTTGTCCCTGAATGTATGAAACTTGGGATGTAAGCAGTGATCCTAAGATGGGGTTTGCTTGTGTTACAATATTAAAAACTCACGTTCATTAATATACTACCAATCCCATCAGAAAACTCTGGGGAAAAGTATTAGGAAGTTGTCAAGCTCATAGTGATAAATGCATATTTTCCAAAATTCTGTTTTCACTTGAAAGCTTGAATGTTATCGTTGGCAGCAAAGTCAGTTTTCTTAAAGTGATGGTCTCACTGTTAATTTTTGATAAATGTCTGCCAAAATACCCAAGTCTGAATAATCATAGTTTGTCAGTGACTTTTTCAAGTAAAACGGTGTGTTATGAAAAAAGAAGTTAATTCAGCAATTCAGCTCACGACTCAGAAAATTGCAGTTCTTTAGGATGACCAGAGGTCAGACAGCCGTCCATATCTGAGGGTTCCACATCCATGGATTCCACATCCATAGATTCGACCAACCGTGGGTTGAAAATGTTCAACGGGAAAAATTCTAGAAAGTTCCAAAAGTAAAACTTGAATTTGTTTTTTGCTGGCAACTATTTATATAGCATTTACATTGCATTGGGTGTTATTAGTAACCTAGAGATGATGTAAAGTATATAGGAGGATGTGCATAGGTTGTATGCAAATACTACAGCATATTATATAAGGGACTTGAGCATTCTTAGATTTTGGTACCCATGGGGGTTCTGGAACCAATCCCTCCCTGCCAGAATACTGAGGGACAACTGTATTTTTGTGTGCAACAAAAGTGCTTGAAGCAGATACCCTGTTTTGTTCCACAGAATATTAGAAAGACATGTATTTAAGGGTCAAGATTTTTTTTTACTTCTTCATCAAGGACTTTCTTAAGTGAAATTGTCATTTTTTATCTACTCTAAGTACGTGGCAGTGAAAAATACAACGGTTACAGTTTGGCACTACTGCCTTATTTGCACTAATGCCCTGGCAGTATTACCAGCTGTTGCTTTTTCACCATCAATGCAAATGTCAACATAGTATATATTGCAAATAGTATCTAAGTATTATTATGAAAATAATTTTGACCTTGTGGACTCCCTGAAAGGATCAGGGAGTCCTAGGGGTCAACGGAGCACTCTTTGAGAACTGCTACATTAAAAGATTAGCGTAGAGCAGGGTTTCCCAACATACCTTCTGTGGAATACTAGGCCTACCATATTTCAAAAAGGAGTTAAGTGCTTTGTTATAAATCACACACATGGAGTTCCGTAGAAACAAGTTATGTAGCCTCTTACTGTTTCCCTAGCTGTTTCACATATATTAGCCCACCCCCCACAATAAACTTTTGAGTGGACAGGTCAAAGTTTGGTATCCCCATTTGACCAAAAGGAAGCAATCTCAGACTCGTTAAGTTACCTGCCCACAGTCACTGCACAAGTGAGAAGTAGGTCCAGGACTAGAAGCCTAAGTCTCCTGCTATATTTACAGGGCTCCTTCCACCATGTTATATAGCCTCTGAAGAGTTTTCTGGAGAGTGCTGACTGGAGAAGAGCAGTGGGTAGAGGAATCCTGGAGGGCCTTGGCTTTCTGACTCTTGGTCCCTAGTTGAGAACCATGGCCGAAGACCCAGCCTCTACCAAGGACCAGGATTGAAGAACTAGCTCCCCTTTGGGTCTAAGGGTTAGGAGAGCTCTTGACAAAGTGGGCCACTTGTTGGAGGCCCCATGTGAATTCTCATTTTGATTGGGCTTGTGAACTGTGCCTAGTGAACTCAGATGTAGCTCTCGGCTTCATCTCAACTTCATATTTTTATCATGATAGATGTCAGTTATACTTATAAGAATTTTTTTAATGGCTTCAGTGGCTCTCTGAGGTTTATATTCAAAAGCACATTTTTCTGTGTTTGTTAACTACCTGTGTCTTGCATAGTCTCTATCCATTTTCCTAACCAAAAAGTTTAAAAAAAAAAAAGAATCTGTTTTTTTAGTGGAAGTCTCCTGTTCTGTCAAAAGAGATGGTCTGTAGATCTTTTGTTTATAAAATACATGTAAAAATGTCTTGGGATACTCATGAACTTAAAGTTTGTTGCAAGTAAAAATTGAACACTTTGCCAGCAGCTCAACTTTAATGAAATAAAAACCTTTTTAAAAAGAGCAGCCCCCCAAAAAATTCTCCTTTAAAAATAGAAGCCAAAAAAAAAATGTGTGTAATTATCTTGTGCACATTTCAAATTCATGAAGGGTTGTTTTGTTTCACCTGCTGCTTCACCAGGTTTTGATGAATTAACCTGCCACTGTGGCGCGTCAGTGATCTACCCTCCAGTTCCCTGCGGTACCAGGCCCCCTGAGTGTACCCAGACCTGTGCCAGAGTCCATGAATGTGACCATCCAGGTGGGTCCTGTCTCCTTGCCTCCACACCTCACAGCCTGCTCACACTGTGTCATTTAGGATGTTGCATGATGGTCTTCACTGCTCTGAGGTTACACTGTGGTAGCCCCTCCTTGTTCCCTGTGCTCAGGGGCTGCTTCTGTGAAGATGGGTCTGAGATCTGGGCCACAGCTGGGAATCACAGTGCCTTCCAATGCTTTACTCTGTGGATGTCAAACACACCCAAAGGGTTGGGAGAATCCCCAGCTGGTCTTGTCTTCTTTCTTTGTGGCCTCCACTTCTGGTGCATATTTCAAAGTTAAGCATCTTTTTGTAAAGTTAAAAGTAATTCGGTTTTGTTGTTGTTGTAGACGCAATATATGTTTATTACATAAAAAGGAAGAGAGAAAGAAAGAAAATAGAGATAAAGTCAAAAGATTGAAATTAAATCATCTCTCATGTCACCTTTTAGGAATTACGCTCTAGTGTATATTTTTCAGGGCCTTTTTCCATGGGCAAAAATATATATTTGCATTTTTTTTCCTAAAATAAAAGTGAGATCCTAATGAATTTATTTTAACTAGATATTTTTCCCTCTTATTATTGTAATTTTAATCTATCTCTTTATCAGTGAATATTTTTCTAGATGGTAGTGGAGTGTCCTGTTACATGGATGGGCCATAACTGATTCAGTCAGTTTCATGTTGCTGGACATTTGTTTCCAGTTTTTCTGTGATAGACTGCTGTAGGCACCAGGTAAATAGCTACTTGACGTCACCCATTTTCTGTCCAGTCTAGTCACTGGCTTCCTCTAGGACCATATTGGCCCTATCATTTCATTTTACCAAGTCCCAGAGGCAAACCTGATATAATTTAAGTCACTGGATTTGATACTTACAATAAATCTGGCCATATGATTTAGTCTGACAAATAGACAAGCAGTTCTCAATTTTTTAAGTTAATAGAGTGAAAAAGAATTAAGTAAATTCCTCATGAAGTGAAAAGTCCCTCCTTTCCTTGGAGACCTGAAGGTGGCCCTCCCAGCTTAGTTTGCAAGCCCTTGCTATGGTGTTCACACCAGCATGAAGTTAATGTCCAAACAGATGTCACCCACTCGCTTGTACTCACTTCCTTTATAGTCACTTGCAGATGTTACAAATGAAGTCCAAATCCTGCTGATTGATGTCCATAATGAGGACTTAACTATTTGTGAGTTGTTTTGTTTTAGCCTGCTTTCATTCAGCATTCACTTAACTTTTCTTGAGTGTTTCTTGTATATCCAGCACGGTGTCAGACATAGAGGGAGGTTCAGAGGAAGGAAAAATAGCCCATGACCTTGAGGTTGTTCTGTTGTTTCTGAGAGGAAGAAGATGGTAGTTGAAAACATTTGACACAACCAGCCAATACATGAAGAAGGGCCAGATAGCATGGCAGCAAGCCATCTGTGTAAGAACTAAGACGTCAGGGAGAGCAAGAGCGCTCAGGGCAGGGTGTGGTCAGCCAAGGAAGGCTTTGTTGTAGGAGATGAGTTTGAATGAACTGCCTCTTCCAGGCAGTAAGGAAATTGAAAGGAGTCAGAGGAAGCATGTTAGATGAGATAACAAAGATGTCTGAACAAAAGGGAGCAGTTGCTGTGTAAGGTAGGACCAAAAGAATGACTGAGTAATGTGGACAGACCATGTGGCAGTGCCACAGGAGACCGAGTAGAAAAACTGCCTCATACTCTGCTTCTGTGCCTCTCGCCCCTCGGTTGGGTTTCTTTTTCTCACTCATGTTCATCTTTCAACACTTTAATATAAAGCCAACTACTTTTACTTTCCAGTGACCATTTTAAAAAGTACTCAGCTCTGAAATTTAAAAGTTCCATGTCATATACCATTATAATATGTGTAGTAGTCTATGTTTAAACATTATTCCTAATTTTAAACATTACTCCTAATTTTACCTTTCTCTTTCTACAGTGTATCATTCTTGTCATAGTGAGGACAAGTGTCCCCCTTGTACTTTTCTAACTCAGAAATGGTGCATGGGCAAACATGAGGTAAGTTTTCTCTCTCAAGTGTTCATTGTTCCAACCAGAGATTTATGATTGGATTTCGTTTAGAGTGTTAGCCTCATTGTTTCTCAAAATAAATATACTCCAAGAAGCAGAGATTTGCTGTTGCCACTGTTTTTCTTTTCTTTTTCTTTTCATTAAGGTATAGTTTGCATAAAATGAAATGTACCCTTCTTAGTGTACAAGTATATGAGTTTTGACAAAAGCATTCGTATAGTCACGTAACCACCACCACAGTCAAGATGTGAGCATTCATTCACCCCCAAACATTCCTTTGGGCCACTTCATAGTTACTCTCCCCTTACCTCCAGGCCCTGGCAACCAATGATCTGTTGTCTGCCCCTGTAGTTTTGCCTTTTCAGAATATCACATAAATGGAATCATACAGTAGGTAGCATTCTGAATCTATTCTGCTCTCATTTTTATTTTATTTATTTATTTATTAAAATTTATTTATTTGGCTGCTTTGTTGCTGTGCGCGGGCTTCTCGTTGCGGTGGCTTTCTCTAATTGCGGTGAGAGTAGGGGCTACTCTTCGTTGCGGTGCGCGGGCTTCTCATTGCGGTGGCTTCTCTTGTTGTGGAACACGGGCTCTAGGCTCACGGGCTTCGGTAGTTGTGGCGTGCGGGCTCAGTGGCCGTGGCTCGTGGGCTCTAAAGTGCAGGCTCAGTAGTTGTGGCACACAGGCTTAGTTGCCCCGCGGCATGTGGGATCTTCCTGGACCAGGGCTCAAACCCGCCGTGTCCCCTGCATTGGCAGGCAGATTCTTAACCACTGTACCACCAGGGAAGTCCCTGCTCTCATTTTTAATCTGGTTACAATCAAATGAAACTCAGCCAGTTGGCCTTGAGAGCATGAGCCGTGTTCAGAGACAACTTCTAGGTTAGCCAGCATGGGGAGGGGTTGCTAGTCTGGGGAAAGGTGTTACAGTGAGAATGTCCCAAGAGTGAGAGTGGGCTCTCCACCAGTTGCCACCATTCCTTCTCTCTACTCCCTAAGCAGCTTTCCATCCTGACTGATCGGCCATACACCTTCCTCCAGGCTAATCGCTGCCATTACCATGAAGGACTTTCATCCTTATTCTTAGTTTCTAAGCTATATTTGGCACCGCTGACTACAGACACTTTGAAACACTTTAAAAAGATTTATTTATTTTAAAAATGCATATTCATTGTAGACGATTAAGATAATACAGTTTTGCTATGCAGAAAGAAATACTCTTAACATCCTGGTGTATAGACTTCCAGGCATGTGTGATACACTCTTTCCCCTACTCTATGAAGATTATACTGTTTTGTAACCTGTTTTTTTTACTTTGTAACATGTTGGCCAACATTTCTTGAAACTCCTGACAACTCTGGCAATATGCTTTCAATATTCTTATCTTTTTTTTTTTTTTTTTTTTTTTTTGCGATACGCGGGCCTCTCACTGTTGTGGCCTCTCCCGTTGCGGAGCACAGGCTCCGGACACGCAGGCTCAGTGGCCATGGCTCACGGGCCCAGCCGCTCCGCGGCATGTGGGATCCTCCCGGACCAGGGCACGAACCTGTGTCCCCTGCATCGGCAGGCGGACTCTCAACCACTGCGCCACCAGGGAAGCCCCGGTATTCTTATCTTGATGGACATATTTTTCTCCACTTATTTCCTGTCAGTGGTTCTCAAGTCATAGTCCTTGGTATTTATTCTTCCTCTAAAAATCTCACTTCCTCTGAGAGTAACCATTCTAAGACGTCCATGTGTCATCTTTGTGTTGCTGGATTTCAGTCAACAAATACTTACTGCGTACCTGCTATGTACTAGGTAACAGGCTAGGTTCGGGTGATTCAGAAATGAGCAAGACAGGTGCCGCCCCTGCCCTTGTGGAGCCTTTACTCTGAGGTGGGAAGCAGACGTGTAAACAGTCGATTATAAGTACAGTAGTGTATGGGACTTCCCTAGTGGTCCAGTGGTTAAGACTCTGTGCTACCAATGCAGGGGGCTCGGGTTCAATCCCTGGTCGGGGAACTAGATCATGCATGCCACAACTAAAAGATCCTGCATGCCGCGACTAAGCCCTGGCACAGCCAAATAAATAAATAAATGCTGGGAAAAAAATGTACAGTAGTGTGGGAAGTACAGAGTACTGAAGGGGATAGAAGGGGCCCTTACCCAGGAAAGGTGTTTCTGGAGGAAGTAGCATAAGTAACATCCTAAAGGACAGTGAGAAGATAAGCAAGTAATGTGGGGAGGGGACAACAGAGAGCATAGCATGTGCACAAAGTATCCCAGTGGTGAAGTAGGTGAGTGTTTAATGACTGGGAACTACATTCTACCAAAATACTGATTCCAAAGCATGTACGTCCTAGGCTTTGGGGGCCTCTTTTCAAGAGTACAAGTTATGTGTCACCAGAGTCGAAGTATATTCCTCATTTTGAGGGTTCTTAAAAGAATTTGAGTGAATATGTAAGAGTAACCTTTGGTTCCACAGGAATAAAATTCCAGCATCTTTTTCGTGGAGTGAAGAATCCTGAATGAAGGCAATTTCTCAAGAAAAAAAAATGATTTGGTTGGTCCACGGCCTGTTGCCTCTTAATTTTTTTAATGACAGAGCTGTCTAAAACTATGGAGATCATGGGTTGGGAGATGTGAGGAGAGTTGAGTAATTAATTACATAAAACAGCCCTGCAAGCAGTCTTGAAACTATGAGCCAAGGGTGCCCCCACCCCCAGGATTTCTGTGAACTCAGTGCCCTAGCTGTTTGCAGAGGGAAAAGGTCACCTGATCCTCCCAGTGAGTCATAAAATTTTCAGAAACTCCCTAGTTATCTGGTTTCACATGCTTGTTACCCGCCTTGGGAAGTTTATGTTGCAAGTCACACTCGGCTGCTAAAACAAATCCTTTTAGATCATAACAAGCATTTTTTTTGGCTGCATGGGGTCTTTGTTGCTGCACGCAGGCTTTCTCTAGTTGTGTCGAGCGGCGGCTACTCTTCGTTGTGGTACGCGGGCTTCTCACTGCGGTGGCTTCTCTTATTGCGGAGCACGGGCTCTAGGCGCGCGGGCTTCAGTAGTTGTGGCACGTGGGCTCTAGAGTGCAGGCTCAGTAGTTGTGGCGCACGGGCTTAGTTGCTCCGCGGCATGTGGGATCTTCCTGGACCAGGGATCGAACCCATATTCCCTGCATTGGCAGGCAGATTCTTAACCACTGCGCCACCAGGGAAGTCCCATAACAAGCATTATTAAATAAGATTCAGGTTTGTTTTCTTTTCAAACTAACCTTTCAGACTTTGAAAAACAGCCTGATTTTTGTTTCAGATAAAAATAATTTTTTTAAAAACATGCTCTTTTTGAAAGTTCAGAAATGTTTAACTAAGAAGTTAAAAATCTACCCCAAATCCTGCATGGAGATGAGAATCTGGCTACTTCTGTCTCTCCTAGTTACGAAGCAACATCCCTTGTCACCTGGTTGATATCTCTTGCGGATTACCCTGCGGTGCCACGCTACCGTGTGGGATGCACAGGTGTCAGAGACTCTGTCACAAAGGAGAGTGTCTTGTGGATGAGGTCTGCAAGCAGCCCTGCACCATCTCCAGAGCTGACTGTGGCCACCCATGTATGGCACCTTGCCACCTCAGCTCACCCTGCCCTGTGACTGCTTGCAAAGCCAGGGTGAGTAATCCTGGCTCCTGGTGGGGCACTGACTATGGTTCTGGGGCTGCTGATGAGTCCAGAACTGCCTACAGTGGCACCTGGGCACACATCCTTACCAGGGGTCTTTGGTTGCAAGGAACTGCAAGTTAAGTTAACAAGAGAAGGGTGGAGTAAATTGTTCAGACTTCTATCTGCCAAGCTCGAGATGGTCTTTTAATTCAGAAAGTACCCACTGCCACCTGACCAGTTTCTGTCTCCCTTCGATCAAATTCTCAAGAGAGACTCTGATTGTCCCCTCCACTTATTCAACAAATGCATAAGTGTCTATTTTGTGTAAGATGTAATGCTGTGGTAGGTGCTGGGGCTCCACCAGTGAACAGTGGACACGTGGTTCCTTTAATTAGAGGGACAGATACTAATTAATTCCTCAGATAATTAACTGTGACTGTGGTAATGTCATGAAGGAGTAGTTACCCCCTTGTAGGGGCTGCCACAAGAACATGTGAGTGAGGGGCTTACCTGGTCTAAGGGATTAAGCAATGTCTCCCCCGCGAGGAGGTGAAAGCAGAGGGAGGAAGTGGAGTCGATTAGACCTTGGCTGGTCCTGGGTCAAGTGTCTACCTCTGGTTCAGTGGTAAAAACTTCATTCTAGGCCTGCCCCTTCAGGCAGGATTAAGGACAGAAGTCATTCCCAGTAAGGGGCGCTGTCGACTGGACATTTCCCTCCTAGCATGTCAAGCACCACGTTGTCAGTTTGCATGTGTGGTTAGCTCCTCCATCTTGGAGGGTAGCCACTCACTGTCTCTCTGTTCTCTTGCTGTGGTTTGATTTGAGAGAGGCTTTAAAAGTGAAACCTGCCCATTCACATATTTACCGTGGGCTGAAAGTTGCTACATGTTAATCTTATTTCAGATAGAGCTGCAGTGTGAATGTGGACGAAGAAAAGAAATCATGATTTGCTCTGAAGCATCCAGTACTTATCAAAGGTTAGTGCTACTTAAATGTTAACAACTGGTGGGTCTAGATAAAGGGTATACAGGAGTCTATTGTAGGACCTTTGCAACTTTTAAGGAAGGTTTTTAAAATAAATTTTCTTGAGTCTAGTTTTTCTGGTTAAAAGAAAAAGTACTGCTTTATGTACCTTACCTTCCCTAACTTTAATCTGTGAAATAACCTTTTTGTTTCTCTCCTCTCCTCCTCCTTCCTCTCTCTCTCCCTTCTGGTCTTATGACACCATGAGATCAGAAGGGAAGATGTCCTGAAGTTGCGTGCATTGCTTCAGCGTTCCACCGCTTGGGGCACAGCCAGGACCAGGTCCTGCGCTCTGGCTGTGGTCTGGGGGGTTCTGACTGTTCTGTGAGTTGCCTTTGCAGCCTCCTGAAATCTTTGGACATGTGTGGTCACACCGTACAGAAGTGGAGGTGTTTAGGGATGGATGGACGAATAGATGCAGAGATGCACCATGGAGATGGGACTTTAGGAGTATGCAGACATCAGATTGACTGTGTTTGAATACACACTGAGTGCCTGGCATTGGCCCGGATGCTCAAGGGGGTACTGAGGAATGGATTACCTCATTTCCTGTGGAGCTGCTTAGCATCTAATCAAGGAGATACCACATAAACTTGTGGATAGTTCATAATAGATGGGCTTCCAAGGCCACACAGATTGTCGAGTGGTAGATTTGCCTTGAAAGAAGTGTTCTGTGTGCCTGGTATGGGGAGGTTCTTGTGAAACTGCAATGCCTTTCTTCCCTTTCTTTTTTATACTTCAGAATAGCTGCTATTTCCATGGCCTCCAAAATAACAGACATGCAGCTTGGAGATTCAGTGGAAATCAGCAAGTTAATTACTAAGAAGGAAATTCACCAAGCCAGGTAATTTTTTAGATGGGTAGCTGTGCCTTCTTTCTCCCGTTAGACTTAATTTCCAAAGGGCAGGGACCATTCATTTGTGTCATTCTGCAACAGGAAAGCCTTGCACACACAGTAGGTGTTCAACAGACATCTCATATTAAGAGACCACACCCACTCCAATGCAGTGAGTCCTACTCGGGATACAGCTAAGACCAGAGGAGGCTTTTCTGGGCCTCACTGCAGACAGTAGCCAGAGGAAGCAGAGACCTTGACGTGTCTATTCCAACCCACAGGAGAACAGAGAACAGAGTGATTTGCTGTGTCGAGAGAGGGAGGTGGGGTTGTCGCGGGGGCGCCGGGAACATTTTGGGGGCTGAGCAGACAGGGGACACTCTGAAGCCCTTCTCAGAACTCCTAGTCTCCCGTAACTCAGAGGCCTGCGCATCTGTCCTTGAGAAGGACCTCATCCAGCCATTGTTTTGGCCAGTCTGTTCTGTCTCCAGGTTGACCATCTAAGAACTTATTGCTGAGTAGGAGCTGTGAAACTTGTACCCTGACTTAATTTTTTTTTCATTTGCTTCTCAAGGCTGGAGTGTGATGAGGAGTGTTCAGCCCTGGAAAGGAGAAAGTAAGTAGTTTCAACTGCTGTTTATCTAATTGTCCTTGAGCTCTGTGAAATTAGTGGGAGGGAGCAACCCTTCAAGCATTCATTCAGCACCTGCTCTGAGTCTTTTGCTGCTGTTGGGGAGCAGGAGAAATTCAATCATCAAGAATCGAAGTGTCTGAGGATAAACCAGTTAGGTGATTTCAGCATATTTCTGAAACATGAGCTTGTGTGGTTTCAGGCAAGTATAAACATCACATGCTCCAAAGCATACTAATTCAGAGACTGGCAGACTTCCTGATTCCAATGGAGACAAGAGACTTAAAATTCTTTTAATGAACTGTTACGTTGAAGTATAATATACTTCATATAGATCAGAACTATAGTGATGAGTGAGTCATCACAAAGGGAATACAGTGGTATAATCAGCACCAAGGTCAAGAGATAGAAAACTACCAGAACCCACTCTTACACTCCACTGAGATATAGCCTCTATCCTGACTTCTAACAGTTTAGGTTATTTTTATCTGCTTTTGGACTTTATGTAAATGATGAAATCATATTGTTTGTATTATTTTTGTCTGGTTTCTTTCATTACATTTGTGACGTTCATTCCTGTTGTTACCTGTAGCAACATTCTGTTGATTTTCATTTCGGCATGATATTTTATTGTATTAATTTATCATCATTTATCTTTTCTATAGTTTATAGATATATGTGTTGTTATCAGTGTTGGGCTATTACAAATAATGCTCTTTTAAGAATATCCTTATACTTGCCTTGCTATATATATGTACTCATCTCTGTTGGATATAAACTCAGGAGTAGAATTGCTGATTAATAGGGTATGCATATTTTCAGCTTTAATTGATTCTGCCGAACAGTGTCCAAAGTGGTTGTACCAGTTACGCTCCCACGAGTAGGGTCATATTTTCCGTTGCTCTCTGTTTGTGTCAGCCCTTGGAATTGTCCGTCTTTTTCATTTTAATCCATTTTTGTAGATGTATAACTAGATATCATTGAGCTTCTAATTTATATTTGTCTGATGACTGGTGAGGTTGAGCACCTTTTCATATGTTTGTTGGCCATTTGGATATCCTCTTTTGTGAAGTACCTCTTCAGGTCTTTGCTTATTTTTTTAATTGTATCATCTGTCTTTTTCATATTGATTACTAGGAATTCTGTATATATTTTGGATATGAGTCCTTTGTTTTATATATTGTTTTCCTCACACTCTGTGCCTTTACTTTTCACTCTCTAACTGGTGTCTTGGTAAACGGAAGTTTCTAATTTTAACGTAGTCCAGTTTATCAGTCTTTTCCTTAGTGAATAGTACTTTTTATGTCTTGTTTAAGAAATATTTGCCTATCCTGAGGTCGTGATGATATTCTGTGTCATTATCTAGGAGCCTTATTTTACCTTGCACGTTTAGATCTATAGTTGACCTGGACCAATTTTTTTTTTTTCTAAACATGGTATAAGGAGCGTTCATGATTCCATTTTTTTCCATACAAATATTCATTTGACCAACATCATTTATCAAGAAATCCTTTTCCCAGTGCTCTGCAGTGCCACCTTTGTCTTAAATCAAGTATTCATATTGTGTATGGGTTATTTCTGAGCTCATTCTATTCCATTGCGCTTGTATCACATTATCTTAATTACTGTACCTTTATAACTGGTAGCATGTCTCTTCAAACATGGTCTTTCTCCAAGATTGTCTTGGCTGTTCTTGGCCATTTGCATGTCCATTTAAATTTTAGAAATAGCTTATCAATATTTGCAAAAAAAAAAAAAACTACTGGGATTTTGATTGAGCTGGTATTTAATTTATAGTTCAGTTTGGAGAGATTTGAGATCTTTATAATATTGAGGCCTCTAATCCATGAGCAAAGTATATCCTTCTATTTAGTCATGTTTTCTCTCAATGATATTTTATAGTTTTCTTTATGTAGATTTTGTACATCTTTCAGTAGATTTTGTTCCTTGCTATTTGATGTATTTTGATGCTATTATAACTGGTATTTTTTCTTGTATCACTTTTAAAATTTAATTCTCTAATTGCTTGTTGCTGGCATATAGGAATACAGTTGATATTTGTTGACCTGTATTCACAACCTTGCTAAATTACTTATTTCTAGTAGTTTATCTTTAGCTTCTTTTAGATTTTGCATGTACACAATCATGTCCTCTTCTAATTTCTTTCTAATTCTTAACTTTTATCTTTTTCTTGCCTTATTGCACTGGCTAGGCCTCCAGTACAGTGTTTTTTGTTTGTTTGCTTGTTAATTAATTTTATTTATTTATTTTTTGGCCGCATTGGGTCTTCATTGCTGTGCGCAGGCTTTCTCTAGTTGCGGTGAGCGGGGGCTACTCTTCGTTGCGGTGCGCGGGCTTCTCATTGTGGTGGCTTCTCTTGTGGAGCACGGGCTCTAGGCATGTGGGCTTCATTCAGTACTTGTGGCACGCAGGCTCAGTACTTGTGGCTCAGGGGCTCTAGAGCGCAGGCTCAGTAGTTGCGGCACACAGGCTTAGTTGCTCCGTGGCATGTGGGATCTTCCCAGACCAGGGCTCGAACCTATGTTCCCTGCATTGGCAGGCAGATTCTTAACCACTGTGCCACCAGGGCTGTCCTCCAGTACAGTGTTGAATGAAGGGTGGTGATAATAGGTATTTCTAACTTATCTCCAGTCTCATAGGGAAAGTTTTAAGTATTTCACCACTATGTATGATGTTTGCTGTAGGTTATTTGAGTATACTCCTTATCAGATTAAGGGGCATTTATTCAATGACTGGCAAATTTTCTGGCTCCAACAAAGATTAAAAGTATATCTCTGAAAATACTAACATTTGGAGAATTTAGCTGAAGAGTATGTAGGAGTTCATTGTGATATTCTTGTAACTTACCTTTCTTTGAAAATTTTTCAAGATAAAAAGTTAAGCAGAAACAGACAAATGCAGACAAAGTGCAGTCTTGTTTTCCCTAGAAGTTTGACCTTCAACAGTTGTTAACAATACCTCTTTAGGTGGCTAAATATATAGAAGGTAATATGATGATTAATAGCACTGCCCAAATTCCCTTGGTTTGACCCTTATGGTAATTTTGTAATAACTGCTATTCAAAACTCTTGTCCCTTAAGGACTGTAACATTGTTCTCCACTTCAAAATGTGAACTAAGAGTCCTGAATATTCAGAAATGCTGTGGTGAATACACAGAAGGTCTCAAAAACATGGAAATGCACCTTTGTGTAGTTGAGACAGTATTGCATGGTAGTTGAGCCAGCCAGAGCTCTAGCTTAGATTGCCCAGATTTGAATCCTAGCTTCACAAATCAATTAGCAATGTGACCATGGGCAAATCACATTATCTCTCCAAGCCTTAATTTTCTTAAATATTTGGGGAAATGGTGACAATAATAGTACCTACCTCCCTGAGTTGTTATGAGGATTATACATTAAAATTAAGGAAGATATACATAAAACTCTTGGCACAAGCCTAAACCATAGTAGATGCTCGGCAAATGTCAGTTATTAATTAGAACTAGCTATTTCTGAAAGCCTTTTGAATTTCTCCTCGATCTTTGAACGATGACATAATGACCCTTTATGTAAGGATTCTTTCTTAAATACTCACAGACCTAAGGAAAAAAAAAATGTGAATTGAAAAGGAAAATGCCATCTAAACTTGCAAATAGAGACCTCCCTGGTAGTCCTGTGGTTAAGAACCCGCCTTCCAGTCCAGGGAACATGGGTTCAATCCCTGGTTGGGGAACTAAGATTCCCACACGCCGTGGGGCAACTAAACCCACATGCCGCAGCTAGAGAGAAGCCCACGCACTGCAACTACTGAGCCCGTGTGCTTTGGAGCCCACGCACCACAGCTACTGAGCCCGCGCGCTCTGGAGCCTGTGCACTGCAACTAGAGAGAAGCCAGCAACGAAGGCCCAGCACAGCCAAAATAAAAAATAGATAAATAAAAAATAAAGTTGCAAATATATGCTCCATTGCAAAAATGAAAAACTGGCTGGCCATATTCATCCCACAGACATGTTTTATTGGTGTTTGTGTTTGAATTAGTGGCCAACTAATCAAAACATCGAAATATCTCCCCCCTAGCAATTCTCTTAAAAATTTGAAAATTAAACCTCTTAAAAAATTAGAAAATCTAGCAACAGTAAACCAAATTCTTATGGGCATGAAGCATATAAGAGACCCCTATCTCTGTGTAAAAGAAAATTGTACTAAGTGCTGAGCTCAATTTTATCTATCTTTAAAAACAAACAAACAAAATAGATGGAGAGATATACCATGCTCCTGGATTGGAAGAATCAATATTGTGAAAATGACTCTACTACCCAAAGCAATCTACAGATTCAATGCAATCCCTATCAAACTACCACTGGCATTTTTCACAGAACTAGAACAAAAAATTTCAAAATTTGTTTGGAAAAACAAAAGACCCCGAATAGCCAAAGCAATCTTGAGAACGAAAAACGGAGCTGGAGGAATCAGGCTCCCTGACTTCAGACTATACTACAAAGCTACAGTAATTAAGACAGTGTGGTACTGGCATAAAAACAGAAAGATAGATCAGTGGATCAGGATAGAAAGCCCAGAGATAAACCCACGCACATATGGCCAACTTATCTTTGATAAAGGAGGCAGGAATGTACAGTGGAGAAAGGACAGCCTCTTCAATAAGTGGTGCTGGGAAAACTGGACAGGGACATGTAAAAGTATGAGATTAGATCATTCCCTAACACCATACACAAAAATAAGCTCAAAATGGATTAAAGACCTAAATGTAAGGCCAGAAACTATCAAACTCTTAGAGGAAAACATAGGTAGAACACTCTATGACATAAATCACAGCAAGATCCTTTTGGACCCACCTCCTAGAGAAATGGAACTAAAAACAAAGATAAACAAATGGGACCTAATGAAACTTCAAAGCTTTTGCACAGCAAAGGAAACCATAAACAAGACCAAAAGACAACCCTCAGAATGGGAGAAAATATTTGCAAATGAAGCAACTGACAAAGGATTAATCTCCAAAATTTATAAACAGCTCATGCAGCTCAATAGCAAAAAAACAAACAACCCAATCCAAAAATGGGCAGAAGACTTAAATAGGCATTTCTCCAAAGAAGATATACAGACTGCCAACAAACACATGAAAGAATGCTCAACATCATTAATCATTAGAGAAATGCAAATCAAAACTACAATGAGATATCATCTCACACCAGTCAGAATGGCCATCATCAAGAAATCTAGAAACAATAAATGCTGGAGAGGGTGTGGAGAAAAGGGAACACTCTTGCACTGCTGGTGGGAATGTGAATTGGTACAGCCACTATGGAGAACGGTATGGAGGTTCCTTAAAAAACTAAAAATAGAACTACCATATGACCCAGCAATACCACTACTAGGCATATACCCTGGGAAAACCATAATTCAAAAAGAGGCATGTACCAAAATGTTCATTGCAGCTCTATTCACAATAGCCCGGAGCTGGAAACAACCTAAGTGTCCATCATCAGATGAATGGATAAAGAAGATGTGGCACATATATACAATGGAATATTACTCAGCCATAAAAAGGAACGAAACTGAGCTATTTGTAATGAGGTGGATAGACCTAGAGTCTGTCATACAGAGTGAAGTAAGTCAGAAAGAGAAAGACAAATACCGTATGCTAACACATATATATGGAATTTAAAAAAAAAAAATGTCATGAAGAACCTAGGGGTAAAACGGGAATAAAGACACAGACCTACTTGAGAACGGACTTGAGGATATGGGGAGGGGGAAGGGTAAGCTGTGACAAAGCGAAAGAGAGGCATGGACATATATACACTACCAAACGTAAGGTAGATAGATAGTGGGAAGCAGCCACAGAGCACAGGGAGATCAGCTCGGTGCTTTGTGACCACCTGGAGGGGTGGGATAGGGAGGGTGGGAGGGAGGGAGACGCAATAGGGAAGGGATGTGGGAACAGATGTGTATGTATGACTGATTCACTTTGTTATAAAGCAGAAACTAATAAAAAATAAATTAAAAAAAAATAATAAAAATGAAAAACATGAAAAAAACAAACAAACAAACAAAAACCGACATACATACCTGGATGTTGGTGAGGTGCCATGAAACACATACTGCTGGTCAAAACAGAAGCAGCACTGTGTAGACCACGATGATCAAGGGTGTGATGTCCATACCATTTAACCCAGTTATCCCACACCTTGGAAACATTTTCCAGAAAAAGAATCTCAAAAGCTTTTTCTTCAGAGATATTGTGTTACTTATAATATTGAGAAACTGGAGAACTGTTGAAGAAACCTAAACGGGATATAAAAAATTTTTTTAATAAATTTTAAAAAAAATGAAAAAAGAAAAAGAGCAAGACAAGAAAAAACAAATAAACCTAAATGGGGACTGTTTAAGTAAATTGTGGGATATATATAATTAGAAGATTATGCAGCTATTAATACAGGGAGTGTGAAAATCAAATAGTAATATGAGAAATGCTAATCACATAATAATAAGGTGAAAAAAGATTCAAAGTTTTATATACACTGATTGCAACTACTTAAAATTACAGAGGAAAAATCTGAAAGGAAATACATTAAAAATAATGCAGAGCTTATGTTGTAAATGCAATTCTTTATTTTCTAAAGTGATATTAATTTTAATATTATCTGTCTATGTATCTGATGTTTAGGTGAAACCTCAGAGGAAGTCATCCCCCATTGACCATCCCCAGTGCTTTCCCTCCCTCAGCCTTCTCTTCACCTTACGATCTAAGTCCCCAGTGTCAGCCTACAGCTTGCTCAGAACCATCTAGATCTGTCTTATTTGTTTTGTTCTTTGAAGACAATTCAATATCTTGTCCCAAGTTGTTCTTATTCTCCTTAATAATTAGGTTTATTGAAATGAGATCATTAACGTATAAAGAACTTAGGACCTGGGGGGCACTCTGTTGCTATGAGATAGTTTTCTTCCCCCTCCTTTCCTTTCATTTACTTACTTCTCCCTCACTTTCAGGCGGTTAGCAGAGGCATTTCATATCAGTGATGATTCTGATCCTTTCAACGTACGTTCTTCAGGGTCAAAATTCAGTGACAGTTTGAAAGAAGATGCTAGGTATGTAAGTTGTTACCTACTTTCTTAATTGTGGCTTACCAGAGTGATCTTTTAAGATGTAGTAACTAATATGCAGTCCTCTGTGACTGAGCCAGTTTATATATCTGTAAGGGATTATATGATGTTTAATAAAAATCCCTCTCTTGGTCTCTCAAAACTGGGAGAAAGAGTGTGTGTGTGTGTGTGTGTGCGCGCGCAGGCCCTGTAGTAGGAATTAGGGCCCCCCAAGGGCTGGACTAGCCTGAATTGAAGGATCTCTGGTTACATTCCACCTCTGTCTGCCCAGGTCTTAATCACATGGGTGGTCCTCACTTGGGTGGTAAAAAGTCTTATTTTCCTCCAGTCTCCTGGCCCTCTGGTGGCTAGTTCTCCTTCCATCTTCCCTTTTCTCATATTTGTTTTCTTACTTTCTCTTCCTTTGTTCCATCACATTCAACCTTCTGTTATCTGACAGTTCCTGACCTCTGCAGGTTTTCTGCCCACATTGTCCACTGCCTGCACTTTATAGGCAGAGGGTGGGTAGAAGGGATTCTCAGAAGATCAGAAACAAATGAAATTAACTGTGGTTATTTCTCATTACAGGAAAGACTTAAAGTTTGTCAGTGACATTGAGAAGGAAATGGAAGCCCTTGTGGAGGCCGTGAATAAGGTTGAAGTCAAAACATCCAGCTGTACATGTCTCTTAAGGCCAGCTTGATAAAAATGTCAAGTCCCAGAAACACTGTCGGTATAAAGTAGTTATAGGAAAAAGTCACAGCTGCCTTGAGGATCCTTATCTTTCCCAAAAGCCCATCCATTTATAACATCCATGGAAACCCTGTCCTGGTTCAGAAAAGATACCTGCAATAATATTAAATGTAAATAAAAATCCTAGCTCCGTGCCTAAGAATGGGTGAAGAAACTCTGGACAAAGGAGATTCAGTAGGGATACTTAGGAAGACATGCTCTGTCCTCAGATCTCTGAAGGGCTGTTGTATAATGGGACACACTGGTTCTTAGTGCCCCAAAGGCAGGAGAGAAACGGTTGGGTGAGGATGAAAAGTTGAATGGGTAGCGGCACAGACTCCTTCAAGAGAGTGAAGCTGTCCTGGAGGCAGCCAACCCCTCGGTGGCTCCCTCTTCATTCAGGGGCCTGTGGGTGAGGGCAAGGTGGCTACTTTAGCTCCACATCTTGTAAGATGGGTTTCCTTCCCGCCATCCCTTCATCCCCTTCCCTTCTATTCCCACTTCCCAGCAAGATACTAACACAGAGGAGAAAATGGGACCATTGTTCCCCTCCTAACTAGGAAGCCTGAGCAAATGTATTTCTGTGCTTGCATGTCTGTATCTGTACACTCATGATTTTTAGCGTAGAATGTACTTTTTATAGGAAGTGAGATTTTCTTGTTTATAAGTCTTCAATTTATTTAGTCATTTCTTGGGAACATCACTCACTCCCCAGTTACGGGCCCCACAGGAGGAACCATTGCACTGTCCGTGTAAGTCTCAGTTTACTTGCCCTCTGTTCCTCTAACCCCGGCCAACTGCTACCATGTGGCTCACAGAGGAGATGAAGGAAGTGCATCAGCCCTCATCCTCCCACAGCCTCGCTTGCTTAACAGTCAGTGAAATGCTGTGTGCTGTGGGCCTCCAAAACTCAACTGTCTCTTTATTGACCCAGGCTGTTCTGGGATGGTGGGAAGGACTTCTGTGGACATATCATGTTTTCAAGATGATTTTTATCAATCAGTCATCTTTTCCCTCAATACAGGGAAAGAATAGTAAGAAGAGCCACTGCTTCCCTCCCATGAACAGAGACCACCGCCGGATCATCCACGACCTGGCCCAAGTGTACGGCCTGGAGAGCATGAGCTATGACAGTGAACCAAAGCGCAACGTCGTGGTCACTGCGGTCAGGTGGGTGAATCTTGCCATTACAGAAGGAACTGCTCAGTGGAGCAAGCTGGACCTGGGAAACGGGGCTAGTCAATATTTGCTTTCCTTACTTCCTTCCTTGGAAGATGAGGTGAAAAGTCTGCCTCTGGGCCAGCCATTATGACTGATCTAAAGGTCCAAACCAGAAAGTAAAGCCCATGCCTCAGTCCTCAGGCCAGACACACCTAAAGGATACAATCCACATCAGACCCTGAGGGCCTGGAGTGGGTACCTGCCCATCACATCTGTCCCTTTTTCCCTTGTGTCCTCCTGGCATGATGGAAACAGAAAGAATGCTGACCTGTGACTCAAGGCATCTTCTGTAAACAGTGTTTGCCATTAGAGGAAACCAAGGCGGTCGTGTGGGCCAGGAGGGGACAGTAGGACCTAAGATCACTGTCAGAACCAGGGGGAGTCGGAAGAACCTCCCAACAAAGAAAACTCAAGTGTGAGATGAGAGGAAGCAGGTAGCAGGCCCAGCAGAGGTGGGTGAAATGGACAAGGGTTAAACAAAGTTGACCATGCCTGAGAGGAGACGGGTCATACCAGAGAGTGCTCCACAGCGTCACAGTGAAAGTCTCAGACTGGATTTCCAGCTGTCTGCCTCTCTCCACAGACAGTTCTAACTTTTCAATACTTTGTGTTCTTACTTTTATCAGAGGGAAGTCTATTTGTCCTCCTACCACGCTGACAGGTGTAGTTGAAAAGGAGACACAGTCACGGCCTCCACCACCGATTCCTCATCATAGACATCAGACAGACAAGTAAGGACTCTTCAGCTGCTTTCCAAAGAGCCCTGTCTGTTCAGAGAAGCCAGCAGGGGCTGAACTGCCCTGGGCTGCACCAGCCATTGGTGGCCTCCTTGGGCCTGGCTTTGGGGTGCTGTGTTCAGATACATAAGGTTTGACTGAGATATTAGACACATATGCTCATTCCAGAGAGGTCCCAAGTTTGATGTTTATAATGCCCACTTCCCCTCCAGGGAGTACAGTCACTGGCCATAATTTCCACAGTGTAGGTGGTGACACTGGGAAATGGATTCAGTCTGTCACACCAGATGATTTAGGAACATCATGTGGTCCACAACAGTTACTCTGGAGATGGAAGTGGGATTCTAGGGGGGAGTTGACAGTGAAGGAGGGGGAACTTTCATGTTTTGCTCTGTCTGCTTATATATGGTTTGAAGCATTTTTACAACAAAAGCATATGTTCGTGATTTAAGGAGAAAAGAAAACCACATTGGCAAGCAGCAAATCTGGCAAGTGTTTTCTCAGACAGGAGCAGAGAGGGGTCTTCATCCCTCCTTCCTTTCCTCTCCCTTCCCAGGAGGGGGCCAGCTGCCCTGCTGTGACACGGCCACACTGCTGGAAGTTGCTGGGAAACACAGTGGGGTCCCTCCTCCTGTTCTGGCCTTCCACACAGAAGCCTAGCAGTACCTCCTACACAGAACCTCTGGGTAGGGAAGTTTGCAAGGTCACCATGAGCGTCCTAGCCATCTGTGTTCCCCTGGAACGGGACGGGACAACTAGGTGTTGCCCATTGGGCACAGCCTCAGCCAGGAGCACCTGGGGCCGTGTAGCTCCCCAGCACCAGCCCTGCTCTAGCCCTGGAATCAGGCGCCCTGGAATCAGGCGGCCTGGACTCCCAGCAGCACAAGCTGCGTTTCCTCATGTTACTCCACAGCTGTGTCCAGTACCACCTGGGGGACGTAAAGTTACTGGCCAGTTTATGACATGCTATCTGTTTTTTTCATTTGCTTGCTGTATTTTTTTTTTTGGTAAGACTTAATTGTGGAAAATGTTTAGAGTAGAGAGAATGGTATTAATATAATATATTAATATAAACCCCTGTGTGCCCATCACCAAATTGCAACAGTTACCAGCTCATGTGGACCCCACTGTCTTATCAAAGCTTCACACATGGTAAATCAGCTGATCCTGAACTTTCCAAGACCTGAGTCTGTTTCCCCCAAGCAAGAAAAGATTGATCATTCTGTGTTTGCTTTTCAGGAATCCTGGGAGCAGTAATTTACAGAAAATAGCCAAGGAGCCAGTAATTGACTACTTTGATGTCCAGGACTGAGGTGATCAAGATGCACTTAGAAAAAAGAATGATTAGGTGGGGTGGAGACTCGTTTGCCAGCAGATAAATCATGCTTGTTCCCAACTGCCTGGTGGACTCAGAGCTCACATACTGTCTTGAACTGATACATCCAAAGCATGAGTGTGTCAGAAATCCCCTTGTCTTCTCTTCTGTCTGTCTAAAGTGTTTCAGTGTGTCTCTGACTGGACGGTCACTAGTGATTCAGTCGTATTTGCAGAGGCTCCTCACACCACCACCGTGATCGCTCTGATGGTTGGGGGAACATGGGGCTTGATTTAGTCAAACCAGAATTTTAGCCTGAAAATGTCACTTAGTCATGGTCTCAGTTGTCCCAGTTATCCATCCTCTCCTAAAAATGCCTGCAGCATCAGGTGCACCTCGTTTTTTTAATCCGAAGTGATCACCATCTTTGGAAAGACATAGGCTAACTTCTCAATCCAAAATACCAAACACTGAATTGGTACACCACAGCTGGAATCACACATGTGGTTAAACCCAGCTGTCTTAGCTGAGTCTTTTGTCAAAAATTCTCGTAGGTCTACCTAGCTGAATTTATTTTAGTGGTCCTCAATACCATCAGTTCCAGACCTAGGAGAGGGGTCGGGTGACTTTACAGAACTCCACCTTCTGGAGTCCGGGGGAGGGCCTCTCATAGCACATCGCTGAGCCTGTGTGGTGACAGACAGGTTAGCCTATCCATTGTGGTGGTGGAGGACATAGAGCAAGCTCCTCCTTCTACCAGGTTCACACTGCAGCCTCTGTGTACTGACCAGTGCAGCCCTAACTCCTCTCTGGTTGAGAAAGAGTCTCTGGGACACTTACCTTTCCTCTGTTGCTTTTTCCCAGGCCTGCAGCAGCCGTATTGGCTTTCCCTGTCTCTGAGCTCTGGACCTCTGTTTGAATATTCAAAAAACTATGTGGACAGTCCAGGGCTTATGCCAGCAGCCCACTGGAAGCATTCTTCAGGCTCCTTTTAAGGCAGGTACATCCATAGTTACGTTAGTTTGGCTCTCTGCATTGGCACTTCTCCAGCATGGAGGCCAGACTTCCAACAACTTCCTTCTGCTCCAGAACAAGCCACAAGCCCCAGAGCAACAGAAGGAGAATTGAGAAGTGACATCACAAACCTGGCACTTAATTTTACTAGGAAGAGCAGGGCTGCCCTTTGGTCCTGACCCAGATGATATGCCTTGAAGGACATGATGTACAGCAATGGGAACAGGTGACTGGAGGGAGGAGACGGAGAGCTACACACCACCTCTATCTGAGCCCATTTAGCAGAGGGTCAGTGGCACCACACCCAACAGGAAGCTCATGAGCATCTGTTACTTCTTTCAAGCAGTGAGTTCAGTGGGTGAACTGTACATTGAGAGCATCTCAAAATCAGCAGGAAGCAGGAGACCTGATCTCAGATTCCAGCTCTGCCACGTAACAGCTTGCTGCTGCTTGGTGGAGTGGAGATATCACCTAACTCACCAGGGTTGTGAGGATTAAATGAGATAATGTACATGGAGGTGCCTGGTCTGTTACAGGTGCTGAAAGTTTATAGTAGCTAGAAAATATATAGGCATCTTCTTTCTCCATAATACCAGCCAAGTGAAAAATCAGAATGCTAAGCAGGCCACTTCTGGTGAATGCTTGCGTCCCTACCCATGCCAGCATGTGCTAGGGCTGTGGGAAACAGACATGGCCTGTTCTTTTACAGTTAGTAATCCAGTGGGGGACACATACCTGAACAAATAAAATGAAATTGTTTGGACTGGCACAAATAGGTCATTAGTCGTTTATTAAAAGCTGAAGGGGGGGCTTCCCTGGTGGCGCAGTGGTTGAGAGTCCGCCTGCCGATGCAGGGGACACGGGTTCGTGCCCCGGTCTGGGAAGATCCCACATGCCGCGGAGCGGCTGGGCCCGTGAGCCATGGCCACTGAGCCTGTGCTCCGGAGCCTGTGCTCCGCAAGGGGAGAGGCCACAACAGTGAGAGGCCCGCCTACCGCAAAAAAAAAAAAAAAAAAAAAAAAAAAAGCTGAAGGGGGCTTCCCTGGTGGTGCAGTGGTTGGGAGTCCGCCTGCCGATGCAGGGGACACGGGTTCATGCCCCGGTCTGGGAGGATCCCGCATGCCGCGGAGCGGCTGGGCCCGTGGGCCGTGGCCGCTGGGCCTGCGCGTCCGGAGCCTGTGCTCCGCAACGGGAGGGGCCACAACAGTGAGAGGCCCGCGTACCGCAAAAAAAAAAAAAAAAAGCTGAAGGGCTGTACCAGGAGTTTTTTGTGGCATGCCACGAACGGATTAGCCCTCACGCTTAGGGGAAGGACCCCTGGATGGGGAACAAAAACAGAAGGAAGCATTTGAGCTGAGTCTTGAGATGGTAGACTGCCATTTGGAGGAGAGAGGCATGCTGAGTAAAGGTAAAAGGCATGAGACACGCCCAGGGCTGTGGTTTGTGGGAGGTTTGAGGAAGGATTAGTTGTCCAGAGTGGGCAGACAACTAGAGAGACAGTTGTTAAGCTGGAGAGGTAGACAGGGGTCAGTTTGTAGAGAGCCACAGGGAGCCACTGAAGGATCCTAAGCAGAGAGCAGCATGGCTGGATTGATGCCCTAGGACAGGAGTCGGCAAAGGTTTTCTGTAAAGGGCCAGATACTTTAGACTTTCTCTTGTGGCTACCCAACTCTGCCACTGTCGTGTGAACACAGCCCCAGACAGTACATGAGGGAATGAGCATGACTCTGTTGTAATAACACTTTATAGACACCAAATCAGAATTTCATAGAATTTTTACATGTCCCAAAATAATAATTTTATTTTTTTCCAACCTTTTAGAAATTAAAAAAAAAACCAAAACATTCTTAGCTTGTGGGTTGTTCAAAAACAGGCTAGATTTGGCCATGACCTTAGTTTGCCCACCCTGTTCCTAGAGCTGTCACTCAGGCAGAGTGTGTAAAAGGGATTGGAGGGCTAACTTTGAGGCAAGAGACCCAGCCAAGAGCTGCCAGAGTGATCCAAGCGAGAGGAAGAGGGTGGTGGGAGTTGGTGCTGCAAAGAGGGAAGAGGTTCAGGAGATCCAGGGGGTAGGCTAGGCTGCCGTGTTCAGCAGGGAGCTAGCCCCCCTTGGATCACCAAAGGGACCTCAGACCCCTCAGCAAGGGGAAGCTGTTTCTCATGTGTTTGGTGGATTCTTCACTAAGCAGCGGCCTTAGACAAAATTTTACCCGTCAAAGTAAATTACATTTAGTGTGGCCTAAAGGGAGAGACACCTCCACCCCTTACATGGAGGGAGCCAGCGGGCATCAGGACCCTACTTTTGCTCCCTAAGAATCTGGTGGTATCTTCCTACCCCTCCAGCCCCACAGTCTCCTCCACCAGGAGTTTCTTCGTGGGGCCAGAGCTTTCCAGAGGCCAAGTTCTTAACTCTGGCATTCCCTTTGGCTTGTCTAGCAGGGCTGGCTCCTCTCAACAGTGGTACAGTCTGGCGTGTGGTGGAAGGTTGTGTGCAGGAAGGAGATGAAAGCAGCCCTCCTAATTGCAGGGTCTGTGTGAAGCCGCTCTGGATCCTGTCCTGGACAGGGCCTGGCCAGGTGGGGGAAGAGGCCAGGGGAGGGGAAGAAGGAATGTCAGTCTTGTGGGGGAGGTGCAGAGTCTCAAACAGTGGGTCCTGAGGTTTAGGTCTGGGGGAGTCCTTCCCATGTGGTGCCGGCCTTGCTTCATGCCTGAGAGCCTGGAGATCTTGTTCTCTAAGGAAAACCTACCAGTGTGCCTCCTCTTCCAGAACTGGGGAGAGATGGCCAAGCCAGGCCAGAGCTCCTTCCCCTTCACAGACCTGCCTTCTTCATCAGTCCCCTCACTCACACACCTGCCACAGCCATTGGGAAAGTTCTACCTCCCGAACTCCCCATGTGGCCTCAGCACAGGTGTCCCATACCGTCTCCCATGGCCTTTGAGAGCTCACAGATCCCCAGGGCATTCTCTAAGCCAGACCAACCCCAGACTAGAAAGGCCCAGCCAGAAGGGACAGGGCTCTAAGGGCTGTGTGTCAGGCCGGAACTGGAATCCACGCCTTGGGTTTCCCAACCTAGGCCAGGAGGGGCTGCGTCCTCAGGAAAGGGGGAGCTGTCTTCCCCACACAGTTCCCTTGGAGTCCTTCCCAGTGGATTAGGCTGCCCTCAGCCCCAGGTTTCATGCACACAGCCTCTTGGGAGACCCTGCTGCAGAGAACCCGGCTGAACTGCCAGGACCCCCGATTGGCTGCCTCAGCTTGCTCTGTGCCTGAGCAGTTTGCTTCCAGTGTCCAGGCATTGATTTTCCCACCTGTCAGCTTGGTGATAGTTTCTGCCTCCTGCCCTGAGCCTTTGGGAGGGTAGTGGGTAGGGAGGGTCTCCCAGTGTCATGTGGCATCTCAGCATGGTCAAGCCTCTGGAGCCTGTCCCAGAACTTGTCTCTCAGGGTGTAGGGAGGGAAGGAACAGAACAGTCGTGAAGCTGCTCTGGCAAGGGCTGGGGCGTTCAGTCACCTCCCCCCTTACCCCCTGCCTGCCCCCGCCTACCCCAAGCCTGCCACATGGGTGAGGGAGTCAGGGGTCTTCACCTACCCACACTTTCCCAAGAATTTCTAATAGAAGAATAGCTTCTAATAGCTTTTGAGCACTTTTGATACACCAAGCACTGTGCTCATCTCTTTTACTCCTCAAAGCCCCATAAAGTATGTATCCTTATTTTCCCGATGAGGAAGCTGAAGGTTGGAGAAGTTAGATCACTTGCCCAAGACCACTCAGTGAATTGGGGATCTGAAATTCCTACCAGGTCTGACCCCAAAACCTGTGTCCTCCCCACTCCACGGGCAGAGCAAGTGGCAGCTCACAGAGCTCATCCTGGAGTCCCTAAGACTGCGTGGGCCAGCAGGTCAGGACACGTGGAGGTCCGGAAGCCTGTACCATGTCCCAGTGTAGAGAATACCACCAGAAGATGAGAACTTTTCCTACGGTGGCCACGAGGGGGCAGTGTGTATCCCCAAACCAGGAGCCTGGGAATGGGGCGAGGGAAGTACTTACACTTTGCCTCAGGGAAACACTCTTTAAAACTTTTTAGATGAGTTTATAACCAATATCTTTTAAGTTTATCACCTTTTCATCTCTTTTTTTCATACTGTTTTTTCTCTGCTTATTGATAGATACAGTATAGGCACAGGAGGAAAAACATCCCAGGCAGAGGGAGCAGCCATGGCGAAGGCTCAGTGGTAGAAACATGCCATGCACCTTCAAGGAACAGCAAAGCCACCAGGCCAAAAGGGGGTGAATAAAGGAGAGAGGAGCAGGGGCCTTGAGGTCATTGGAAGGCTTCGGGTAGAGGAGTGAATGATAAGATCTGGCTCATTTTTGGAAAGGATCATCCCAGCTGCTGTATTGAGACTAGACTGTAGGGCTGAGTCAGAGCAAGCGGAGAGGCTGGGAGAGCAGTCAGAAGACCACTGCTGTAATGCTGAGAGGTGGTTGGATTCTAGATACAATTTGCAGATAACACCTATAGGATTTGCTGGCAGCTGGGATGTGGAGTGTGAGAGGAGCAGAAATGACTGCAAAGTTTTGGGCCTGAGCAATGGGAAGATTGAATTTGCCATTTACTGAGATAGGAGAGAGTATGGGAGGAGCAGGCTTGCAGGATGAGAATCTGTCCAGTAGGCGGTTGTCTGTGGGAGTCTGAAGCCTGGTGACAGGATTGAGCTGGAAATCTCATTTGGGGAGCTGTTGGCATATAGTGGTATTTAAAGGCTGGTGAAATCATTTTGGGAGGGAGGGTGAAAGAGAAGAGGTCCAAGGATTTTGCCCTGGGCACTCTGTCATCCAGAGGGCAGGGAGCTGAGGACAGGGCAGGAATCAGAAATTGCCAGAGCCAGAGCTGGGGCCTGAAGCTGCAAGACTCAGTGATACGGGGAAGTGCTGTGGAGTGAGGGTCTCTAGGACTTTTTTCCACGTTGCCCAGGAGGGCATGAGCTTCCCTCACTTGCCCTGACCGTCTGAACCATCTGAGGGAAGGAACCAGCCCCAAGGCACAGGTCAGTTAAGGCCCCTGAATGTTCGGGCTCCCGGAGCCTGGGGAGATCATGGGCCTTGGCTGCTTCCTCCTCTTTAGCCATCTCTAAAACATGGGCGCTCCCCAGGGCTCCATCGTTTCTCCCTGGGCACCCCATCCAACTGCAAGCCTTCAGCTACCACCCTGGGCTTCAAAGCTCTTTCTCTAGCTCAGGCCCGTGCCTTTCCCATGATGTCCCACAAGTCCCTCTAATTCAGCACATCCAACCTCTAGACTGTCTCCTGTGTCTCCAACCAGTCTCCGCCATCCAGTCTCCCCTGCCCTGGCACTGGGCCTCCGTTAGGAATTTATCTTCGGTCTAATGTCCCCTGACCTGGGGCCAGAGGCCAGGACAGAGGTGGAGGGATGTGGTGGGGCAGTGAGGGCAGGAACACATTCTTGCTGGCTCTGGCAGGGCTGTTCTAGGGGCCTGTTGGAACCCTCATCTGAGGAATCCTCTTTATCAGCCAACAAGGGTTTTGTTGGGTCCTTGGAGGACTCAAAAGTCTCAGCCCTAGATTTATAACCTCATCTCTGTGCCTGGGCGTACCTGGCTCTGAACCGTGTGTCTCATCTTTCAGCCTCTGAGCTCCATCACTCACTCAGGCCCCCAACTGAGCCCAGAGCATCCCCTGCACACACCCTCCAGCACCTCCCCCCACTACCTTGGCTCCTGAACACAGACCCAAGGGGAGACCGTGAACTCTGGTAAACTTGTTCCATCATAGTGGAATGCTGATGGCAAAACTGAAACCTGAAGCACCTCATTCCTCTGGTCCACATGATCCCCATTTTGCAGATGAGGAAACTGAGGCCCAGAGAGATTCAATAACCTGCCAGAGCTCGGTAGGGGGCACTTGAGTGTTTGGGCTTTTTTGTTTATTTAGAGATTTTGGTTTTGTTTTTTAATGTTTTACTGTTATTTTAACTGTACCTGTATGTTTTATACATACGTTTACAGAATATATTTCACAATTTAAAGACCAAACAAAACTCGGCAGAGATCATATCAACAAAGGACTGGACGCCCTACTCTGTACCCCTTACTGAGCCAGCCTCCCCAGCTCCCAGATTCCTTGGGTGTCAGGTGGGTGTGGTGACATGAGGACCACAAGACGGTGTAGAGTGATAACAGCACACACCCTCCCCATGTGCCAGGCATAACTCATTTCACCATCCCAGCAGCCCTGGGGGTTGTGAGCTATTATTCTCCTGTCCTGCCTAAGGTCATACAGCTAGTGAGTTGGGTAGAGCGGATATTTGGATCCGGGCCGGCTGGCCTCATTGTCTGTGCTCTTAGGTGCCATGGTTATGAGCCCTGCAGCACATGGGAGGGTGGGGTCACACCTATTCCCACTCTGGGTTAAGCACGGGGGTGCGTGCAGAGCCGAGCTCAGGCTGCGTGGCTCTGAGTGGCCACAGCCTTCTCCCTCTGAGGGTGCCAACACCAAGGTCCAGCCCGAGATGGCTTCTCCCACCTCTTCCGGGGCTGCGAGACCTCATCTGAGGGAGGGACAATGAGACCAGCCAGACCGAGGTGCTGCCTATGTGTGTCTGTCCCTCGGAGGCCCTGAGTGGGAGAGCAGCAGGCTGCACAGGGAGTTAGGGGCTCTTCCCAAGGCCAGGACCACCGAGCTGAGGACCCAACCTTCATCGGCAAAGCCCTGGAGGGGCTTGGCCTGGGCCTGGGGGGGTCATTCTTGTCCCATCCCTGTCCCCATCTCAAACACAGCCTCAGCTGGCATAGGGGCAGGGGACAGTAATGGGGTCATGACATGAGGCTTCGAAATGCTGGAAGAAGTCAGAGCTGGGAGGCTCCCCAGACACCAACAGATCCAAGCCTCATTGTACAGACAGGGAAACTGAGGCCCAGAGAAGGGAAGGGTCCTGTCTGGGTCACACAGCCAGTCCATGCTGGTCTGGGACTAGGAGAGTGGGAGAGGAGCCAGAGCTCCTATAGCTCACATCTCAGCCTGGCCCCCTGAGCTGCACAAATGTCCCTCCTGAGTCCAGCCAGGGAGTGGTTACAGGAGGGACTGTGTGTGTGAGCAGAACTCAGATCAGGGACCCGTAAGTCGCCAGGACACCTGCCCCACCTCCTCCCTCCCTCCCTCCCTCCCTCCCTCTCCTCCTTCCCTCCTTCCCTCCCTCCCTCCCTCCCTCCCTTCTTCCTTCCCTCCTGCAGTGGCACCTCCCTCTCTCCTCCAGATACCTCCCTCACCTCTGCCCCAAGCCTTGGCCTCACCTCTCCACAGGCTTGGGCTGGGTTCACCCTACCCCCACCACTCCTCTGACCTTGTCTTCTTCCACTCCCCCACTCTTTCCATTCCAGCAATGGTCCTTCCATGCTCAAACCTCAGGTTCCTTGCACTGGCTATTCCCTCAGCCTGGCATGCTCCTCCCCCACATGTCCACATGGCTCACTGCCTCACCCCCTTAGTTCTTTACCCATTTACCTCCTCAGCCCTCCAGTCTTCACTCCCACACACAATTCCTATCCTCCTTTCCCGTTTTTCCTGCTTAGTGTATCACAAACACACCACATGTTTTGCACAGAATGTCAGCTCTGTGAAAACAAGGACATTTTCTATCTTAATTGTGCCTGCATCCTCGGCTCTGGAACGGTGTCTGACACGTTTGTAGGCTGTCAACCAAAGTCAGCCAAGAGAACAAAAGAGGTGTGTGCCCTGTGCACAGAAATGCTCTGTGACCAGGGTCAGGGTTCATCTGAGCCTGACACTGGGACCAGCGTCTGCAGGAGGTTATGGGCAATGGGCCTAGTATAGATCTGTAGCAGAGCAGTGGACAGTAGGAGGGGTTCTGGACAGACCCCCCCTGTCTGGCCTGCCTCCAAAGCCACCTCCCGGGAACATGAGGATGCCAGAAGGCTGACATGGTCAGTGGGGCAGAGGAGGGTAGGAACCAGAACCCTGGGGCCTGTATATGCCCCTCCCATCTGTGACTAAGGCCTTAGGGTCACACTGCTCTGGAACACCAGGAATGAGTGTGGTTACCCACTCTGTGTTCACAGGATCACTGAGGCTGAGAGGGGAAGAGACCCATCCAAGGTCACGGAGGGAGGCAGCTGGCTGGCATTTCCAGCTGTGGGCCCCTCCCTAGCCACTCCCAGCCCTGGTTCCCTGGCTCAGCTCCTCCCACTGTGGGATGTCAGACACATTCAAGTCTCTCCTTCCTCCCTGCACCCCCAGCCCCCTAATCTCAGTGGGACCCATACCTGTCACTCTTCCCACCACCTGTTTTCATGCTACTGCTATTTCTTCTTCATCTTTTAGAATACATGATACCTACGAATGAATATACATCACAGTTGTATGTTATAAGCACAATCACATAATAAACCCAAAAATTTACCCGAGCTCCAGAACTAGAAAATTATTAATAGCTTTTGCCCCCATGTTCCTCCCCATCTTATCAGCCATCTCTGTCTCCATGGAGGAAGCATCCCTTCTTTTTTTTTTAAGTAGTTTTATCACATACGTACACCCAAAGAATATATTCCTTTTTGCTTGTTTTTGTTTTTTTTGTTTTGTTTTGTTTTTTGCGGTACGCGGGCCTCTCACTGTTGTGGCCTCTCCCGCTGCGGAGCACAGGCTCCAGACGCGCAGGCTTAGCGTCTATGGCTCATGGGCCCAGCCGCTCCACGGCATGTGGGATCTTCCCGGACCGGGGCACGAACCCGTGTCCCCTGCATCGGCAGGCGGATTCTCAACCACTGTGCCACCAGGGAAGCCCCTGCTTGTTTTTTAATGGTATAAGGTGTCGTACTCCCTCACTTTTTTTTTTTTTTTTTTTTGCGTTATGTGGGCCTCTCACTGTTGTGGCCTCTCCCATTGCGGAGCACAGGCTCTGGACGCACAGGCCCAGCGGCCATGGCTCACGGGCCCAGCCGCTCCGCGGCATGTGAGATCTTCCCCACGAACCCGTGTCCCCTGCATCGGCAGGCGAACTCTCAACCACTGCGCCACCAGGGAAGCCCTCCCTCACTTTTTATGCCTCCAAACTTTCCCCGTGTTGTTGCAGGTAGCTGTTGTGCCTTAGTTTTCACTGATGTATCGTATTCCACTATATGTGACTAGACTGCAATGTATCTGTTCCTCTGTTGATGGACATCTGGGATGTTTCCAGTGTCCCCTGACCGCCCAGCTTGTGCCCCTCGTCAACCAAACCTCTTGAGAGGCCCACTCCACCTCACAGCTGCCTCTTGGCTGTGCTCCCAGGACCCTGCTCACTGACCCTTCTTTCACCCTTCCTCGGCCCCAGCTATATCCACACAACCACAGTTTCCCCAATCTCTGCTTCAACTCTCTTCTGAGCTCCAGACCACACAAAAGGCATAATGGTTTATTGAGCACTTGCTCTGTGCCGAGCACTATCCTCAGCATTGTACATATTTTATTTCATTGAATATTCACATCAACACAAATGGCAGGTAATATTATTAGACCCATTTTACAAATGAGAAAACCGAGGCCCAGAGAGGCTGAGTAACTTGCCCAAGACTACACACCTCTTGCCCAAGTCCCATAGGCACCTCAAAGTCAATGTGTCCACGATATAACTTATCATCTTCCTCTTCAAACCAGTTCCTCTCCCACGCCCCACGCTCAGTGGGGACATCTCCAACACCCTGGGCCCAAGCCAGAAACTGGAAGTGAGCCCTGGCCCCCGCCTCTTCCTCACCCACTCCTTCCTCCAGTCCAAGCCCAGGTTCTGCAGGTTTTACCTCTTTGGTATTAGGCGAATCCTTTCTCTCCTCTCCGCCCACCAGCACTGACCTGTTAGCTGCCCTGCCACTCCTCTGGAGCAGCCTCACACCACACTCCCTTGCAGGTCCCAGTCTCCCTGTTTTCCAGCATCCTGCACACTGCAGCTCAGGTGGGCTTTCTAAACCTCATCTCGCCATGCCCACACTTCCAGAAGAAAGCTCAGCCTCCTCTGCCCGCTGTCTCCTCCTACCTTAAAGTGTGGCAACCAGCCCCAGGAAGGACACCCCCCATCCCCCATTCTTCTCTGTCTCCTCCTGAGGCTGGGCTACGAGCCTCCTCTTCACCACTTAGCTCCTTCCTTGTGATTGCCTGTCCCCAGTAGGGGCCGCCCCCCTCGAAGGCAGAGACCCAGCCTCATCCCCAGGGCCTGCACCCAGGAGGAGCTCCATGATTGTTGGAAGGCTAAATGCACGAGCAGTGACAGGAGCCATGGGTGATGCTGCCTTCTGAGTCCCAGAACACAGATGATTCCACTGGGCCCCGGGGTCAGTGGACTCTAGCTGCCCCACCGCCACCCAACCTCTGCACCTGTCCCCCTGCACCCCACGAGACCATTTCCTGTGCCCTTTGGAAGGATTTTCCTCTCCGCATCTTCCTTTCCAACTCTGGAGCTCCTTCCTGTGGGAGAGCTCTGGCCTCAGGAGGAAGGAAGAGGAGCCCAGTCTCTTACCTCCTTTCAGTCTTCATCAGGCGTTTTCAAGGGTGGGGGGAGATTTTGCTCCCATGGGAGAAAAAATGGATCCTTGGAAGGTAGAGATTATTTTAATCTTACTTTTTTTGTATAAAGCAAAGATATATGTACAGTACATAAACAGATATACAGTATATCTGTGGTATTAAAATACTGTGTGATTAAGGAAAAAATGTCTAAAAGGCTCCTGAGGGGGCGATAGTGAAAACAAGATTGAGAAACTCTGTCCTACACACTTGGGACTTGCTTGCCTGGTCCAAGGACTGGCCAGAACTGAGGGAGAGTGTAGAGTCCTATCCCAGGGCACTCAAGGTATACCCAGAACTGACCCCCACCTGCTAGCTGGTGTCCCTTCCCCCAAGCTATCTCCTCCTACCCTGTGCCTGAAAGTCCACTGTTCTGTGTCCAGTGTCCTGCGATCTGATCCTGTTCTTACTGAGGCCACAGGTTGGCCCTTCCACTTTCTTCCCCAGGGGCGACCCAGCTCCCAGGGCCGGAAGGAGTCGGAGGCCTCTCAGCTCTGTGCTCAGCCTTGGGCTACGGCATAACCCTGGGGCTTCTGGAAGAATCCAGGAGGGAAGCCCAACCACAGGAGGCACCCAGAAACCGGGGGTGCCACTGTGGGACAAGGCTTTTTTTATTGGGATGGGGATGGGGTCACAAATAGTCTTACTTAGAGGTGCTCTAGGCAGATGGAGTCACTTAAGGGTGGGAGAGGACTGAAGGTCTGTTGTCGGGGACACAGAGACAGGGGTGAGGGAAGAGGTCACGGGTGGGTGAGACATGGTCTCGGGCAACACAGGTGTTCTGTGGTCTTCACATGTCGAGGGAGTCTCCAGTATCTGGGGCTCCCGTTGGATGCTGGAGCCAATGAAGATCAAGTAGATGATGGCACCTAAGTAGGCACCCAGGGGTGGGGCCACCACTGGCACCCACCACCAGTTCTTGGTGCTGCAGGCAAGAGGCAGAGGCCTGCTTAGGGGGCCGATGCCCAACCTGGCACCTGCATCTACCTCAGGCCAAGACAGAGAGTAGGGCCTGAGAGTAGAGGAGAAACCCCACCCTAGCGCGGGAGTTGCCCCTGAGCCTGGGGCACCTATCAGCTTCAGCCTGATTCAGGGACAGAGGCGGGTCTGGGGCAGGGTTGACATTCAGTCCAGGAGCAGGGTCTGGAGGACAGTCAGGACCCACCCTTGCCTCCCCAGGCCACTGGGAGCTCTGCAGGATGCTCCCAGGCTACTCCACCCCTCCACATGTAGGGAACCCACGGAAGACTCACAGGAATGGGTTGGACAAGGCAGTACCTGAAGACCTGTGTGCCCCAGCCAGCAATGAAGGTGAAGAAGCGTGGAGGCAGGTCCCGGGAGGGGTTGATGGCATATCCTGAGTTCATGCCCATGGACGCTCCAATGATGACAACAAGGATGCCGATCACCAAGGCCTGTGTCCCTTCCAGTGCTGGGTTGTTCCCCTTGTCCGTGATGGCTAAGAGACACAGCTGAAGCATCCCTGTCACTAACACCTGGGGAGCAGACACCGTGGCAGCCACCTGGGACCCCTAACCAGGCCATAGGGCCTCAGCAGTGCCCCCAGCCCAAACCCACTGGCAGAAACATGTCCTGGCACAAGGACAAGTCCCCATCCAGAGTTCTTGTCCTCCTCACCATGAGGGACTGCCTGCTGGCCCCCTCCTGAGTTGGGGAGGGCTTGAGGAGGGGCACCCACCCTGGACCACTGACCTCATCCAGGAAGCCCCTCCACAAGGTCATGTGGTCAGGAAGGTAGGTGGCAAAAATGTTAGCAGTGGCTGTGGGACCAGTCACTGTCAGCCTTCCCCCCGAGTAGTCGATGATGGCGGCTGTGGAAACACAGATTGAGTATAAACCTGCCCCCAGCCAAACCCCACTGCAGTCTCAGAGATGAGGTTGTAGGATGGAGGGCAGGGAGCCCCTTCAAGACTTTTCTCTCCCAGACATTTTCACAGGCTAGGACACTCGGTTGGATCAACCCATATTTCAGGGGAGGAGGCTGAGGCCAGAGATGGACAACCCAGGGCGGGACACTCACTGTAGAAGAGGCAGTAGATGGTGGCAGCAGCCAGGAAGGAACCCAGGAACTGACCCAGAACATACACGGGAAACTTCTTCCAGGACATGCGGCCTAGTGCACAGTTGGTGAAGGTCAAGGCCGCGTTCATATGGGCCCCTGCAGGGAGGGTCAAGTGTGTCGGCGTAGAAACAAACAACAACAATCAGTAATACTGAGAGCAACAACAGCAACAATAATAACAGCTAGCGTTCGTGGAGCGTACTCACTCAGTCCTCAAAAGGACCCGGCGAGGCAGGCACCACCATCTCCATTTAGCCATTACGGAAAGTGAGGGATGGAGAGTTTCAATCGCTTCCCTAAGTTGACCCAGCTAGTAAAACCAAGGGATCAAGGGGGCTCGTGAAGCGTCTGAGCAGAGGAAAAGGGCTCAGGGTGTTCTCCCTCCAAGCGGCCCGTGAGGGCAAGGCACTGGCTGACTTGGAGAAGGGGACGGCCGGAAGGGGGCAGCAGGAGCCCACAGGGGACACCTGGCCGTGCCTGTCAGGTGGGGCCCAGCCCACTCACCAGAGATGTTCCCTGCCACGTGCACTCCCATGGTGACTCCAAAGCCAAAACCCAAGTTGACACCGAGGTAGCTCCCCATCTTGTCTCCTAGAACCATGTGGGCCACGGAGCCGAGACCAAACACCTGTGGGAGAGGGCCTCTGAGGGAGCTGCCCACCCAGCAACCCCAACCTCACAGCAGCGTTCCGCCCCTCCCGCGCTAGCCTCCCCGGCATTGCCCTTGGGGACCCTCTGCCCGCCCCCCTCCTCCAGAGACTTCCCTCCTCGTGACCTCTCCCCCTTGCCCCTGCCAAGGCCGCTCAGACATGACCAGTGAGAGCTGGGTGAGGGCTGTGCAAGGAGCCGGGGTGGGGCAGTGGAGTGAGGGGCTCTCACGGGCATGTCCAGGTCCCTAGACTCCAGGCGCACCTGAAGGGCCTGGAGGAGGCAGGGCTTCCGGGAGGGCAGGGCTGGTGTGGATTCGACCCCTCAGAGCTTCTCACACTTCAGCCTAGCCTGAAGGGAGTTTCTTCAAGGAATCTCCAAGCCTCACATCTGGACTCTGCCAGGAACCTCCAACCATCAAGAGCCCCACACACTCAGCCCTGGAGCCAGCCTCATTCCCATTGCCCTCGGGCATCACTCCTGAACTTGCCCATCCCCCAGCACCAGATTTCAGCAGGTGACACAGCCCACTGACCCCCTCCACAGGGAGGTTAGAGACCTAAAAGGAGGCCCTCACTCAACAACACCCACCTGCCCCTATATTCACCTCCCCTTCAGCTCTGGCCCCTGCTCCCACCTCTCTCTCCTTCTGCAGAGACCTTCCCCTGGCCTGTATCCTCCACACTCCCCTTGACTGGCTGCCACACGCTAGGGTCTCTTCCTTCCTGAAAGTGAAGCCTCCCACCTCAGCCTGGCCTCCCTGTCCACCGGTGGACTCCTGGACGCCCCCTCCCATGTCAGTCAGGCTCCAGGAAGGACCCGCTGGCTGGCTCCTTTATCCCTTCCCTTGCCCTCCCTCCTCAGCCCGGCTTCTGCTTCCAACTGTCACGGACACCGGTGCTCTGTCCAAGGGCTCCAACCTCCAGATTGCCCAAAGGTCCCTTCAGGCATCGTCTCACTTAACTGTGCTGACTTTCACCCCCTTAACCACACTGTGCTTCTGGAAAGTACCTCCTCTTTGGCTTCCATGACATCTCCCTCTCCTGGTTTTCCTTTTCCCTCTGTAGCCTCCCCCGGTCCACAGTTCCTTCCCACATTCTTCTTCCTTCATCTGCCTCATAAGATACAGATGATCCCAGGGTTCTATCCCTGGCCCTTTTCATATCTCACCCCAGTCACTCCTGCGTTTTCTTACCAGGGCTAGAGCTTCATATATGCCTGATGCACTAATTCCCAAAACCTCCAACTGGGAGCCAGATCCCTATTTCCAGATACCAACTGGAAGTCTCCGGGGTGCTTCACAAGCGTCTCCAGCTCTATTTTGAAAGCTCACCATCTCTCAGAAAATGTGATCTTCATCCCATGTTCCCCCATCCCAGTTGGCCAAGCCAGAAACTTGGATGTCCTCTCCCTCCTCCCCCACACACAATCAGCTCAGTTTACATTCTCCCAGATCTTACTCAGTCTCCTCCTTGCAGCCAGAGTGACCTAACACAAAAATCTGACCATGTCTGCCTTTTGTTCAAACGTACACTGGTTCCCCTCCATTTCTAAGATGAAGTCCAAAGTCAGTAAGCCACCATTTAAGACCCTTGATTTCATGCCTTCTACCTCTCAGTTTCTTATCTGCTCCAGTGTTCTCTATGCTGAGCACTAGTATTACTAATAATAGCATTACTACTATTATTAAGAAAAATTACCATTTATTGAACACTTACTATATGACAGCAAGTTCTATCTGTCACCTGCTTTAACCCTTAAACCAACTTATGCATTAGGTACTATTATTCTCCCCATTTGAGAGATGGGCAACCAGAGGCTAAGAGATGTTGAGTGGCTTGTCCGAAGTACACATCTTGCACATGGTAAGCCAGGTTTTGAATGTAAGCAGTCACCTATACCAGTCTCAGAGCAAACAAGCACACTGCTCCCTGCATGCCTTGCTTTCTCATGCCTCTGTGTTTTTGCATACGCCACTCCCTCCCTCTGGAATACCTGATCCTAGATCCTGAAAAATTGATACTCTAAAACCATGTTCAGAGACTTCCCTGGTGGTCCAGTGGTTAAGAATCCACCTTCCAATGCAGGGAACACGGGTTCAATCCCTGGTCAGGGGACTAAGATCCCACATGCCACGGGGCAACTCAGCCCGCGCGCCCCACGACCACTGAGCCCACATGCCTCAACTAGAGAGCCTGCACACCAGAAACTACAGAGCCCACACGCTCTGGAGCCCATGCGCCACAACTAGAGAGAAGCCCGCGCACCTCAACTAAGACCCGATGTGGCCCAAAATATTAATTAATTATTTTTTAAAAAAGACCACATTCAGACGGCACCTCCTCTGAAAAGTCTATGCGTTTTGGATATGTTGTCTTTGAGGGACCTCTAGATGTCCAAACTGCTGGAAATCAGAGTCTAGACCCCATGTCATCCAATATGATGGCCATGAGCCACATGTGGCTATTATGTACTTGAAATGTGGCTAGTCCAAATTGAGATCTACTGTATGTGTAAGGCACACACCAGATTTCAAAGACTTAGTAGGAAAAGGAAAATGTAGAAGATCTTATTCATAATTGTATATTGATTACATGTTGAACTGGTAACATTCTGGGTATATGGGTTAAATACAATAACTATTAAAATTAATTTCACCTGTCACTTTTCACCTTTTTAATGTGGCTACTAGAAAATTTTAGATTACATATGTAGCTCATATTGTATTTCCTTTGAACAGTTCTAGAGTTTTTGAAAAAAGAAAACCTGAAGAACTGTGGACACAAGGGCTGCAGTTGAAGCCGTCAGGCAGGATGAAGGCCCCCGGGAGAGGGCGCAGGGTAAGTGGGCATCTGAGGGCTGAACCTAGGGCAGAATGTCAGCCCTCAGGGGTGGGCGTTAGAAACCCCAGCTGGAGCAGCTGTTGAAATGGAACAACAAAGAGAATGTGCCCTGGACCCCAGGGAGAAGCAGAGTTTCCCAAGAAGGATGTGGCCCACACAGTCATGTGCAGACTCTGGGTCAAGCGTGAGAAGGCCTGGAAAGCACCCCTTTGGGTGTGACCATCCAGTGGTCATGAGTAGCGTGGTGAGCACTGTATCATCAGGCCATGGGGTCTGATGAAACCAGGTCCCAGAAAGCGTGAGGGGGGTAGGTGGTAAACAGTTGAAAGGACCAGGGTAGACATGCCTTTGAGAACCTACCTGAGGAGGGAGGGAGAGCGAGTGTGATAAATGAAGGGATGTTCTGTGTTCTGCTGTTTTAGGTCGAGAGACCTGAGTGTGTTAAGGTTGAGAGAGGGAGGGGCTGGAGATAAAGGAGAGAGGAAAGGACGAGCAAAGTGTCTGAGTAGCGCTGGGGGCGGGAAGCAAGGCCAGGCCAGGCCAGGCTGGCAGGCTTGGGGGGGTCAGGAGGTGCAGGGGCTGGAGCAGGCATGGAGGGTCTGAAGACCAAGGGTCCCCATTTCCAAGTAGGAGCTCAAAACCATTTACTAAAAATAATGAATGACTGAATAAACCCCACGTGATCTCCTGTGTCAAGGTTGCCAACTGGCAGCCCCTGGACCTAAGCCGTGCAGCACACGTTTTGTTTGGGTAACCTGGTTTTGACACAAGCACAGAAGTTTCAGCTTCTCTTGCAAAATCAGAAGCTCTGCAACAGTGGCCCGCATTCTACGTGGCATGGCAACGGTCGGCTGGAGTGGTGGCAGCCACATCTTCGCATAGGTCAGCACTCTGCCATTAGCCACCATCTCCGCCACCCTCAGGTGACTCTTTATGGCCCCCCACAGCACGAGTTTGCAACCCCTGCCCTACTACTCACAACTACAGCTGGTTTTCCAGGGCCCTGATAGCCCAGCACCCAACCCCTCTGATCAGTGAACGTGGCCCAGCCTGTCCAGGTCCCTCCAATAGCCACGGGCCCAGCCCAGAGGACAACAGCCCCGGAGGTTACAGAGTGGAACCGAGTGGAACAGTCTGCTTCCCTTATCTTGTCGGCAGTAAATGGGGCCCAAGGTCATTCTAGCTTTTCTGGGGTTTGCGCTGATGACTCACTGAGCTTCCTATCAACTGAAAAAGCCACCACTTCTTGGCACAAAGGCCCGACACCTAAAAATAACAACAACACGATGTCCTCTGTGAGCATGAACCTCACAAAGTTCTTTTACAAGGGTAACTTCCCTTCGATCCTCACAGCAACTGAATGGCGAATGTTTCTGCTCCCAAGGGAAACCGAGGCCTGGAGAGTGGTCTTGAACTACCCAAAGTGAGGGCCTTACCTCAGCTGGGGGACAGTCAGAAATCCACAGCTAAGCTAAGGGACAGAGAGCATAGCGATGAAGGGTCAAGACAGGGATATTAGACTGGACTGGATTTCATCTTAACTTAAAATGTGACCTTGGGCAAGTGACTTTGTCTCACGGAGCCTCAGTCTCCCCACCTGTGAAATGGGGATAATAATAGTACATCCCTTACAGGGCTGTTGTGAGGATTTGGGAAGATGCTGCACATAAGGGCTTAGCATTATAGTGCCTGGTATGCAGTAGGTGCTCAATAATAATCTCAATAAAAGGAAGAAAAACGCAAACGTGGGCAGTAGGCAGGCATGAATGCATGTGGTCAGTGCTTGCTTTCCCTAAGAGCTCTCTGAGGAGGCACCCTCCCGCCTCCACAGTTCCAAGGTTTAACAGCCCTCACAGGGCTGGAATGTCTTATCATAAATGAATTACTTTGCCCTGGATTAAGGCAAGAGTGGATCCAGATGCTGTCGTCACAGCTCAGGAGGGCAGGTAATGGAGAAGGGGGAGACAGCGAGTGGCAGGGAAGGGAGAGCAGCTGAGAGTGCTTGTTAGTTTGACAAGCAACCAACACGTATGTCCTATGTGTGCGCTGGGTGTCGGGCTCTTGACCTTCTTCACACAGTTGGCCAGCTCGCTATTAGTAAAGTTCTGAACAGTTAAGATGCTTATGTAAGATCACAGAGCTAGAAGATAGCAGAGCTGGAATTCAAACCCAGCTCCAAAGCCCATGGAGGCCCGATTCAACACACTTGATAATGTCTGAGAAGACAGGCTCTGAGCCAAAGAGAGACCTGCCCAAGGCCAGCTGGCATGATGATGCCAGCATGATGATCAGGATAAGAACCTAGGTGTCCAGAGTCTCCTGGGCTCTGTGGATCCCACTGTCTCCTACACCGTGACACAACGCACAGACACACACACGAACACACAACCACACTCATCCTCTCCTCCCAACTCCCAGCCCCCTGCCGCCTCTGGCATGCTCCCGACGCCTTCACTTCCCTTCCCAGAGGCTAGCCCTTCTTTTCATGGACCTGGGCCTTCGTAAGTTGCAAACAAGCATGGCCACAGCTTAAGAACAGAGGTTGGATGGGATAAGTGGCAGGGCCGACGCAGGTGGATGGACAGGGAGTTTCCAAGAAAACCCACATCCCACTTGCATATGGTTTCTGTCCCATCATCCACTAAAAGAGCCCTCACCAAGGTGCCCCGGGACCTCCAGGTTGCCATACTCTACAAGAAGGCGTCAGCGCTCACGTCTCTGGCCTGTCTGCAGCCTCCCACACTGCTGACCACTCCCTCCTTGTGGACCCCGCTGCTTCTGTAACCTGGTCCCCCCCTTCTCCTCTCACCCCTCTGGTCACTCCTTCTCAGGCCCCTTTGTGTGCTCCTCTTCATTCTTCAGGCTCTGTCCTCAACTCAGTTTTTTTCTCTTTCTGTACATTCTCACTGGACAATTTTTATAACCACAGTTCATATTCTGATGTAGTCTAGCTCTTTACTCCCAGCCCAAGCCACTCTCTAGAGTTCCAGACCTCTATATCCAACCACCCCCGAGATTTCTCCCCGGCACCTCACCTGGTCACATTAAAGCTGACCTCACGCCTCGCCCTGCGCTGGGCCGCAGGCCCCGCGGAACGGCCCCCTAAGCACTTACCCCACATCTGTTGCTCGCAGGTTCCCTCTTCCATAACTCTCTCAGATGTGTGCTTTCTTCTCCACACCGTCTCTATCTCTATCCTAGGTCATTGCCACAGACTCTTCGGTTCCCCTTCCTCCAGCTTTGCCCATTTGGTTTAGGCTCCACACTGCGCCCGGAATTTCCTTCTAAGATCCAAATCTGGCCATATCATTCCCTTGCTTGAAAACCTTCGATGTCTCCCCATTGCCCTCAGGATTAATTCTCAAAGCTTCAATGTCCTCTCCAATCTCTTTGCTCTTCGTTTCCCTTCTCCTCACTTCCAGGCATGCCCCTGACCCACCCATCCCCAAGCAGCCCAGGATTTCATTCTGCTCCCACGTACCATGAGCCCTTTCTCTCCCAAAAAGGCTTGGTGAGAAAGACAGAGCTCTCTCCTTATTTTCCTATGCTTCTCCCTCAGGCTCCTAGCTCAGAGGCCAGGGAATGGACAGTGTGGCTCAGGGCCCAGCGGTGCGGAGGGCGTCATGGATTGCCCTTACTGAGCCCTACCTTCCTGAGGCCCCTTCCTCAGAGCCTGCTCACCCTGTGCCACCCACCCACTCACCATCATGACAAACGTGCTCAGGAACTCAGCCAGGAACTCACGCACCATCTCCTTCTGCAGTAGTGTTTGCATCCTTGCTATTGCAGGCGATGTGACCATCTTGGACATGCAGGTGGACCTGAAGCAGCAGCCCGAGCCCATGGGCAGAAATGAGATCAGGCGCGCTTACAGTCCATCGGGTTTTCAACTCATGGCTGAGTTAATGGGTAACCCAGTGGCCTCTCCACACACCTCCTCTTGCCCAGGGCAGCTGGTACTGCTGGGGTCAGAGGCATGTGAGAGTCCCAGGGATGTGGAGAAGGACTGGGGGTATCCAGATCATGCCCCTTCTTCCTCCTGATGGGGACTGGACCATTGGGAAGGGCGCGCTAATGAGGCCAGGTTGCAGAGGGGGCAGCTGGGAAGCCAGTAAGCGCCATCTGTGCTGCCAAAGAGCCTCAGGGGAGAAGCAGATGCGAGAGAGCAGGCAGGAAAGTGGAGCTCAGTTGTCTGTCTGTCTGCCTATCTGCCTGTCTGCTGGGGCCAGAGCTCTGGGGACACAGGTAAGGCATCAGGCAGGAGCTGGCAGCAGTGAGGCTCTGCAAACAGCACAGGTTGTGGCAAAGTCTGCTCCCGGGCTCTAGAAACAGCACCAAGGACTGAAGCATGCCCTAGGTTCTGCCAGAGATGACGGGGATGGCAGAATATACCAGGCTCTGAAGCAAGGTCAACTCAAATGAATGCTTGTGAGTGAGTGAATGAATGAACGAATGAACGGGAGGGACAGAGGAAAGGAGGGACTTTGTCTTACTCCCTGGTGTATCCTCATTGTCTAGCACAGTGCCGGGCACATAGTAGGTGTGCAATATACACTGTCGAATGAACAAAAACTGAGAATTCATCTGTTACTCTCCACTAGATCCCCAGAACTTCCCACAGTGCCTGACACATGGTAGAGGCTTGATAAACGTTTGTTTAGTAAGTGCATGATTGGATGGATAGACAGATGAAAAAGTGAGTTAGAGGCTCTATCTTCTGTTGGTGGTGGGGGAATAGGACTTGAGTGTGAGGAAGGAGACGGTGTCCGGAGGCTAAGGAGGAGGTGGGGTGCAGATGCCTGTAAGTGCAACCTTAGTGCTTGTTCAGACTGGTGACCCTCCCCCGCCTCCCACGCTGAGTGACCCTCACCTTCCTCATCCCACTGGGGTCAGCAACATCACCCACACCCCGCCTCAGCTTGCTGACTTTCCCCAGCCTCACAGCAACAGAGAGTAAGGGAGTGAGAAATGTAAACCAGGCATGGATAGAACCCCTTCCACTTTTCTGGCTGAGACCCCATTTTCATTTCTCACCCACCCTAGTCCTTGCTGTCTCCTTACTTCAGGGAAACAAACCCAGGACTGAGCACATGGAGGGGGATGTAGAGTTGCCTGGATGGTCGGCCCACTGGCTCCCATCCAGCTGCAGCTCCCATGCAGCATCATATAAGGGTCGCCTTGCCCCTATGCCTCCTCAGCCCTGAAGAAGAGCCTGAGACAGCAGGAATTCAAGAACAGTCCTGGGAAGGTACCACAGAGGCAGAGGAGCGGTAGACAAAGCAGGAAGTCACAGACACCAAGAGAGCTCTGGAACCCTGGCCCCTTCCTCCTCACCACAAAGCAGGCAGGACGCAGTGAGTGACAACCACCAAGGAGTCAATGAACCAAAGATTTATTGAATGCCTAGCATGCCTACTGTGTTCAGTGACTGCAGTAAAGAACATTGGCATGGTCTCTGCTCTTAGGAAGATGAACAATTAACTAAGCAGTTACTTAAAAGTGTAAGGAGTGTTGCCACAAGTGAAGAGTGGACACTGTGGGGTTGCAGGGAGGAAGCAGATGACCCAGAGGACGGAGTAGGAGGCTCTCCCAGAGGAAGGGAAATTTAGGTCGAGAATACAAGACCGGCCAGATGAAGGAGCATCAAAGGAAGCTGGGGAAGGTTCTGGGCTAATGCTTGGACAAAGGCTTGCAGCTACGACAGTGTGTGATGTATAGAGGAATTCTATAAGGATGGGCTGCAGAGAGAGAAGGGAGAGTGGCACGAGATGGGCAGAGAGGGGCAGATGGCCTCATGGCCCACGTTAGGGAGTCTGACCTCGCCCCAGAGGGCCGTGGGGTGGAGGATTTAAGCGGAAGCGCTGTCTCCTCTTTGGAGGCAGGAATAAGGGAGCATGAGTAGAGGCGTGGTGAGCAATCAGACAGGCTGAGAGGTGATGGCAGCCTGAGCCAAGAAGGTGCAGTGGCGGTGGTGAGAGGAAGACAGTCAAACCGGCAGACTTGGTGTCTTATTAGAGAGGAGAATGAAGAAGGAAGTGTCAGGGATGACCCCAGGCTCTGGCTAGAGCAGCACGATGGCCTGCGTGAGGCACATGAGAGAAGCTGCAGGCTTAGGCTGGAGAATGAGGGGTCCCCTTCTGGGTGTGGCGAGTTTGAGGAGCTCACTAGACAGCTAAGTGGTGGTGACCAGTAGGAGGCTGCTGGTCATGTGGTCTTGTTTAGAGATACCCATTTGGAGGTCACCATGTCATAGATGGTCATCTGACCCATGGGCATAGATGAGAGAGCTCAAGGAAGGGTATAGAATGATAAAGGGCATCTAAGAAAACTAGCCTACAAACCAAGAAACTAACAGCCAATGAGGTAATTACCTAAGTAATATGTGCTAACCAAGGAACTAAATATCTAACAACCCACCAACCAACCCTTCGACTCATCAACCTAGCAACTTAACCAACTAACTGATTCTCCTATTGACCAGCTCATTTAATTATCTGATCAACCAACCAGCTGCAAACTATCCAACTAACCTCAAGCCAACCATTTAACCAGCTAACCAATATTTATCCATTTAACAAATGTTTGTTGAGCAGCTACTTATAAGTCAGGCACAAGGGGTAAAAGTAAAAATCCAGTCTCTGCCCTTGGATGGCTTCATCCAGTGGAGGAGATGGATAACACCGTCAGAGCAAGAAGCCCCTGGGTGGGAGGCAAGGCCTGAAGAGACTTGAAGAATGGGCAAGTGGTGGCCTAAAGTGGCTGTGAGGGAGTAGGGATGTGGGAGTGAGGATATCTTACATATTTTAGCAGATTGGTGGTTAGATGTGAGGCGTGGGGGACAGAATATCAAGGACAAGGCCTTGACTTCTGGCTTGAGCATCGGAGGAGAAGGGGATCCTTGACTGAGCTGAGACCACAGGAAGTGGCGGGAGAGGAGTGGAGAAGGCTGTTTTCAGCTGGGACTGAGCTGCCTGCAGAACGAGTGAGTCTCTGGAAAAAGGGTCTAAAGCCCTATGAGAGTCCTGGGCAGAGACAGCGATGTCATCGGCACAGAAGGGACCCATTCATGCTCTCTATCCAAGAGCACACAAGCAGACCAACATGCATGCTCATGTGGAGCTGACAGGCAGAGATGAAACGTCCTAAGTAGGTCATCTGTGTGGTGGAAGGTAGTACATCCTACGGGAAAAGGTGGAGCAAGGAAAAGGGGGTGGGCAGTGACTGAGTAGGGCAGTCAGTGTGAGCTTCACTGAGAAGGTGCCATTTGAGCAAAGACAGGGAGGAGGGGACTTCCCTGGTGGCGCAGTGGTTAAGAATCCGCCTGCCAGTGCAGGGAACACAGGTTCGAGCCCTGGTCCGGGAAGATCCCACATGCCGCGGGGCAACTAAGCCCGTGTGCCACAACTACTGAGCCTGCGCTCTAGAGCCCACGAGCCGCAACTACTGAGCCTGTGCGCCACAACTACTCAAGCCCGCGCACCTAGAGCCCATGCTCCGCAATAAGAGAAGCCACCGCAATGAGAAGCCCATGCACCGCAAGGAAGAGTAGCCCCGCTGGCAGCAACTAGAGAAAGCCTGCGCGCAGCAACGAAGACCCAACGCAGCCAATAAATAAATAAATAAATAAATTTATTTTAGATGGAGAGATATACCATGCTCCTGGATTGGAAGAATCAATATTGTGAAAATGACTCTACTACCCAAAGCAATCTACAGATTCAATGCAATCCCTATCAAACTACCACTGGCATTTTTCACAGAACTAGAACAAAAAATTTCAAAATTTGTTTGGAAAAACAAAAGACCCCGAATAGCCAAAGCAATCTTGAGAACGAAAAACGGAGCTGGAGGAATCAGGCTCCCTGACTTCAGACTATACTACAAAGCTACAGTAATTAAGACAGTGTGGTACTGGCATAAAAACAGAAAGATAGATCAGTGGATCAGGATAGAAAGCCCAGAGATAAACCCACGCACATATGGCCAACTTATCTTTGATAAAGGAGGCAGGAATGTACAGTGGAGAAAGGACAGCCTCTTCAATAAGTGGTGCTGGGAAAACTGGACAGGGACATGTAAAAGTATGAGATTAGATCATTCCCTAACACCATACACAAAAATAAGCTCAAAATGGATTAAAGACCTAAATGTAAGGCCAGAAACTATCAAACTCTTAGAGGAAAACATAGGTAGAACACTCTATGACATAAATCACAGCAAGATCCTTTTGGACCCACCTCCTAGAGAAATGGAACTAAAAACAAAGATAAACAAATGGGACCTAATGAAACTTCAAAGCTTTTGCACAGCAAAGGAAACCATAAACAAGACCAAAAGACAACCCTCAGAATGGGAGAAAATATTTGCAAATGAAGCAACTGACAAAGGATTAATCTCCAAAATTTATAAACAGCTCATGCAGCTCAATAGCAAAAAAACAAACAACCCAATCCAAAAATGGGCAGAAGACTTAAATAGGCATTTCTCCAAAGAAGATATACAGACTGCCAACAAACACATGAAAGAATGCTCAACATCATTAATCATTAGAGAAATGCAAATCAAAACTACAATGAGATATCATCTCACACCAGTCAGAATGGCCATCATCAAGAAATCTAGAAACAACAAATGCTGGAGAGGGTGTGGAGAAAAGGGAACACTCTTGCACTGCTGGTGGGAGTGTGAATTGGTACAGCCACTATGGAGAACGGTATGGAGGTTCCTTAAAAAACTAAAAATAGAACTACCATATGACCCAGCAATCCCACTACTAGGCATATACCCTGAGAAAACCATAATTCAAAAAGAGACATGTACCAAAATGTTCATTGCAGCTCTATTCACAATAGCCCGGAGCTGGAAACAGCCTAAGTGTCCATCATCGGATGAATGGATAAAGAAGATGTGGCACATATATACAATGGAATATTACTCAGCCATAAAAAGAAACGAAACTGAGCTATTTGTAATGAGGTGGATAGACCTAGAGTCCGTCATACAGAGTGAAGTAAGTCAGAAAGAGAAAGACAAATACCGTATGCTAACACATATATATGGAATTAAAAAAAAAAAATGTCATGCAGAACCTAGGGGTAAAACGGGAATAAAGACACAGACCTACTTGAGAATGGACTTGAGGATATGGGGAGGGGGAAGGGTAAGCTGTGACAAAGCGAAAGAGAGGCATGGACATATATACACTACCAAACGTAAGGTAGATAGATAGTGGGAAGCAGCCGCAGAGCACAGGGAGATCAGCTCGGTGCTTTGTGACCGCCTGGAGGGGTGGGATGGGGAGGGTGGGAGGGAGGGAGATGCATGAGGGAAGGGATGTGGGAACAGATGTATATGTATGACTGATTCACTTTGTTATAAAGCAGAAACTAATAAAAAAAAATTATTTATTTTAAAAACAAAAAAGACAGGGAGGAGGGGAGGGAGCGAGCCCTGTGGGGAACTGCGGAAAGAATGTTTCAGGCAAGGGGGATGGCCACTGAAGGACTCAGCATGTTTGAAGGAAAGGAAAGGAGGGGACAGTGGGGTAGGGGAAGGTCAGAGAGGAAACGGGCACTAGATAGGCAGGGCCTTGGCCATTGCAAGGACTTTGGCTTTTATTTCACCCCAAAGAGACCTGAGCCTGAGCGGGTAAGAGGTGGTGAGTTCAGTTCAATTGAGCACAACCTACACAGGGGCAGCTGGAACCCACTGCCCAACACCTTGACTCTCATCTGGGTCTTTCTGAGCCTCCCCTCAGCCCAGGGCCCAGCCCATGCTTGGCTATGGGCACAGGTGGGAGAGATCCTTCTTCTGGGCCCCATGGGCTGGTACGGGGTGGGAAGGAAGGAGTCTGGGAGGATCAGCTACTGTGAGGGAGAGGCTGAGAGAGGCAGCTACTGTGAGGGAGAGGCTGAGAGAGGGGCAGGGAGGGCCCTGGGGGTGTGCTGGGTGCAGGACGGGAGGGCTGGGGTAGGGGAATGGGTGGGATGCTTACCGCTTCTTCCTGTCGGCCTGAGTCATATTCTGTCTTTGAGATTTTTAGATGCTGTGGAGCCAGAGAGAGGTCACTAGGGCTGGGGGGCTCAGAACTTCGCCCCTCATTCTCATCAGACCTCAGCTCCCTCAGAGGAGAAGCCACAGGGACAGCTGCTGCCAGTGCCAACCCCTCAACCCAGCCGAGCTGGCAGGGAGGGAGAAGGAGGGGTCGGTGTCTCCAGCCAATGGGGAGTGGCACTGAAGCCCCACCCCCTCACCCCTGCTGGCCCCCGGACTCGTGGCCCCCGGACCAGGCCCTGCAGAGGTCCTCCTGACCTTCCCAAGTCTGCAGCCCAGCTTTGGACAGTGGAGATGCCCACAGCCTCCCCCCAGCAGCTCCACCCCTCACATATGCGGGTATTATTGTCTTCAGTCTAACCTCAAGCTCTCTTGCTGCTGACTTAAACTGTGACTTTCCAGGGCCTTGTCTGCCTCACACACACACAGGATGAGGTCCTGAAAGTTCACTTAGTCCTAACCCCCACCTCAGAACAAAATCTACCCTCTCACCTTTCCTGAAAATTCCCCCCTTTTAATCCCCATTTTCCTGACAAATGACAGCACAAAGGTAACCCTGGAGTTTCCCCATCCTGCATGCTCCCTTGTTCTCTAGCCTGCTTCCCTCTAACTGCAGCCTAAGTTCACATCCCTAGCCCTGATGGCAGAAACCCTCTAGCCCCAGCCTCTCAGGAGGGGACTCCAGAGGGAGGAAACACTCTAGCAAAGCCAGAAATCCACCCATTACTCTGATCTGCATCTCTTCTGCTTTGGTCCCGTGTCGCCAGTCTCTACTCGCCCCCTGACTCCCACCCCCTCAGGCTCTGCTGGCAGCCCAGTCCCACACATCCTCCCAGTCTCTGCTGCACCACTGGGCCTCCCAGCATTCAATTTACAGGTAAGGAAACTGAATCCCAGAGAGGAAGTGTGATGCGCCCATATGACGCAGCAACTCAGGACTAAACCAGAACGGGTATCCAGGCCTTCAACTCCCAGCTGGGGTTCCTTCCCCAGACAGTCCCATGGTCACCTCCTCCCCATGTGGTCCCCAGGAGTGGCACTCCCAGGCCTGGGTCCCAGGGGAGGCCCCCTGTCCCAGCCCTGCCTGGAACCTGACTCACTCTGCCCAAGTGCCTTATGCTTCCCAGCGTCTGCCCTGGGGGCCTCTCAGTCACAGCAGGTCTTGAACTTGTTCCTCCGTGACTGTCTCAGGCTCTGGCTGCAGCCCCTGCGAGGGCTCCGCTGTCCCTGAATCCCCAAGCTAGAGCCCGCCTCTCGGCCCTCCTTGGGGTGGCCTGAGCACTGCTCTGCTCTGCTGTTCCAGGGAAGAGGTCAGTGGGGCAGGGGTTTGGCCCCTGTCACTTGAGCCAAGTCCGGACGCACTGCCCAAAATAGCATCCCTTCTCCTGCCAACAGCGCCATGGAGACCAGGTTCTGAGGCAGCCTTTGTGAGGTCAGAGGTGGAGCTCGGGTGAGCGCTCTGGGCCTCAGGTCCCACAGGAAGGGCCTGTGCTCCAAGCCAAGGGTCCAGCCCAGAGCCAAAGGAAGCCCTCCCAGGGCCCCAGACCTGGGAGAGGCTCCAGAGGCTCCTGAGTGCCCCCGCTGTGGGCAGAACTGCACAGAATGGGGATTGGAGGTGGAAAAGTCTGGAGATCCACAGCCAGGTGGAAGGGTTGGGGAGAAGACCCTGGGTCAGACCTAAGGAAGAGCCCGTCTCGAAGGAAGAAGGGGAGACTCATGCCCTGGACTCAGGGGCCTCCCAGTCTGAGGGGAAGGAAGAGACATAAGCCATATTTGCAGGAAAACCTCAGTCTAAGAGGGGAGGTAGAAAGCCAGGCCTGATTCTCTGAAGGTTCTTAGTCTGGTGGGGAGGCGAAAGAGCCTGGGCCTCGTGCTCTGGGAGCCCCCGTCTGAGTGGGGGAAGGGGAACCCTAGGCCCCGCCCTCAGGAAGACGCCTTCCTTGGGAACAGCAAGCAAGGCCTCTGGCAAGGAGCCAAGCTGGACCAGAATGTGAGGCTGCAGGTGGGGTGACCAAGGAGGGGTCAGGAGCAAACCAGGGCACCAGCTGCCATCTGAGAGGACTTCTGAGCCAGGGAGTGGCTGAGCCTCCAAAGATGGGCCAGTTTGGGATCTGAGCAGGTGACCTGGTGCTGAGAAACAAGGGAGGAGTTGCTGGTCTGCGGAATGTAAGGAGACCCGCCAGGTGGAGTCGTGGATGGTGGGCAGTGGGTCCAGAAGCTTCTGAGGCCTGCAGCCCCTCATTGTGGAGAGGTGGTATAGGATCTAGTTGCAAAGCCAGCTCTGGTAATAGAACTGTCCTCTAGAGGGTGCCAATAGACCGGGTCAGGTCTGGAACTTGCATTGCCCAGGTTCCCACCCCTACTTGCCCGGGTCCCCAAGCCTACTTACGAAGCAGGTCCCTCTGTAAGGAGAGACAGAGGTAGGCTGCCCAGTCAGAGACCATCCTGAAGGAACGAACTCTTCCGCTGCAGCACCTTGGCTGAGGCTGTGCCCCTCACTCCCCTCTGCAGACTCGAAGAGGGCTCAGGACGCTGAGTCCTTCTTCAGGGAGGTAGAGATGTACCCCTGGTAGTGAGGGGCTCCTGCCTTTATTCCTTTCCTTTGTGTGCTGTTGAGGCCAGGGCGAGGTAAGAGTCAAAAGTGAAGCTGGAGTCTTGGATGAGGTCAGAACTTGAGCAGAACTGGATTGGGCTGGGATCAGGCTGGTGAGGGAGGGAAATGGGATCCATGTTGGAGTCAAGGATCCAGCCCTGGGCTCATTTACTGGGCTGTACGCTGAGGACCCAGAGGTAGAGCAGACACCCTCCTGCCTGTGTCTTGGGACAAGACAGATAATCAGCAGGTGGTTCCCACAGAAAGGGGCCGGGGAAAAGGTGCGAAAGCAGCGTGGGAGCGCAGGTGACGTCCTAGCATTGCCCATTTTTAAGCAAGAAGAGTCAAGTTTGCCTCCAGATAATGAGAATAAAATCCTCCCTTTTCAATACGTGCTTTGTGCTGCCACCTCTCCAGCAGTGAAACTCCATGATGAAACCCTGACATATCTCAATCAAGGCCAGTCTTATGAAATCCGAATTCTAGACAATAGGAAACCTGGAGAACTTCCAGAAATTAATGTCAAGCTGGTGAAGAGTATATTCCGTGTCGTGTTCCATGACAGATGGCTACAATACACTGAACATCAGCAGCTGGAGGGCTGGAGGTGGAATCGACCTGGAGATAGAATTCTTGATGTAGGTATCCCAATGTCTGTGCGTATAATCGATCCTAGGGCTAATCCAAACCAACTAAATACAGTGGAGTTCCTGTGGGACCCTGCAAAGAGGACACCTGTGTTTATTCAGGTGCATTGTATTAGCACAGAGTTCACTATGCGGAAACATGGTGGAGAGAAGAGAGTGCCATTTCAAGTACAAATCGATACCTTCAAGGAGGATGAGAACGGGGAATATACTAAGCACTTACACTCAGCCAGCTGCCAGATCAAAGTCTTCAAGCCCAAAGGTGCAGAGAGAAAACAAAAAACAGACAGGGAGAAAATGGAGAAAAGAACACCTCATGAGAAGGAGAAATATCAACCTTCCTATGAGACAGCTATACTCACAGAGCGTTCTCCGTGGCCCGAGATCACATATGTCAATAATTCCCCATCACCTGGCTTCAGCAGTTCCCATAGCAGTCTTTCTCTTGGGGAAGGAAATGGTTCACCAAGTCACCAGCCAGAGCTGCCCCCTCCAGTCACAGATAACCTCTTGCCGACAAGGACACCTCAGGAGGCTCAGCAGTGGTTGCATGGAAACCGTTTTTCCACATTCACGAGGCTTTTTACAGACTTCTCAGGGGCAGATTTATTGAAACTAACTAGAGATGATGTGATTCAAATCTGTGGCCCTGCAGATGGAATCAGACTTTTTAATGCATTCAAAGGCCGGATGGGGCTTCCCTGGTGGCACAGTGGTTGAGAGTCTGCCTGCCGATGCAGGGGACATGGGTTCGTGCCCCGGTCCGGGAAGATCCCACATGCCGCGGAGCAGCTGGGCCCGTGAGCCATGGCCGCTAAGCCTGCGCGTCCAGAGCCTGTGCTCCACAACGGGAGAGGCCGCAGCAGTGAGAGGCCCGCGTACCGCGAAAAAAAAAAAAAAAAGGCCGGATGGTGCGCCCAAGGCTAACCATTTATGTTTGTCAGGAATCCTTGCAGCTGAGGGAGCAGCAGCAACGGCAGCAGAAGCATGAGGATGGAGACTCAAATGGTACTTTCTTCATTTACCATGCCATCTACCCAGAAGAACTGACAGCTGTTGAACTGACAGAAAAAATTGCTCAGCTTTGGGCTTCCCTGGTGGCGCAGTGGTTGGGAGTCCGCCTGCCAATGCAGGGGACACGGGTTCGTGCCCTGGTCCGGGAGGATCCCATATGCTGCAGAGCGGATGGGCCCGTGAGCCATGGCCGCTGGGCCTGTGCGTCTGGAGCCTGTGCTCCGCGACGGGAGAGGCCACAACAGTGAGAGGCCCGCGTACCGAAAAAAAAAAAAATTGCTCAGCTTTTCAGCATTTCCCCTTGCCAGATCAGCCAGGTCCACAAGCAGGGGCCCACAGGAATCCACGTGATCTTTAGTGATGAGATGATACAGAACTTTCAGGAAGAAGCCTGTTTTATTCTGGACACAATGAAAGAAACCAATGATAGCTATCATATCATACTGAAGTAGGTGTGGGGCATTCCATCCTCAGTGGCTGCTGCTGCTTTCACCTGTTGGGAACTCCCCTCTTGAAGGGGGTCTCAAATGGAGCTTTGAAGGGCTGCAGGAACCTGACCCATCTGACTGTGTGTGTGCGGGTCCAGGCCTTGGAGGCAGAATCCCAGGCATCTGTGTTGGCCCAAGCTCTTAGGGCACCCACAGATTACTGCCCAACATGCATTTCTGCAACTATTTCTTATTTAAAATTTCTGGACCCTATTGTTGTTGAATATCAATAGAAACTCCACATCACTTAGGGTGTGTGTAGGGCATAATGATGATGAGGATTGTGTGATGTTTAACGGAAAGATGTTATATTTTGTGATATGGAGCCATGTAATTTTTTTTTCTAACATAAAAGCAAACATCTATATTCATAAGACTAGATCCTCAATCTATTTTGCCTCTGAAAACCTCATTAAAGAGAAATACGGAGAAAGAAGAAAATTCTTCTTTTGATTCCCCTGTAATTCTATGACTAATAGTAATTTTAGGTAACATTTATTGCACATTTAGTTGTGTCAGGCAGTGTGATAAATTCTTTAAGTGGATTATCTTGTTTAAATCCTCTTAATAGCCCTATATGAAGTAGGTAATAATGATCCCTAATTGAAGATGAGGAAATGGAGACAGAGTGGCCAAGGAGCTTGCTGAGTAACAGGCAGCTAGCAGCTAGTGACACTGAAATGCAAACCCAGGCCGTCTGGCTCTTATTAACTGCCATCCATGACTGCCACCCTTGCAGTCCTCTGTGCTTGCCATCGTTTCTTACTGTGGCTCTTCTGGTGAATTGGATGTAACACTGAGCGAGAACTGAGGAATTAACACCAAAAGGGACAAACCACACCTAAAAAACGATGAACAAATCAAGACCTACAAAAAAATGAAAACATAGACACTTTCAAAGCATCATCAGTTACCAGATTCACAGAATTTTATTTATTTTTTATTTTTTTATTTTTGCGGTACACAGGCCTCTCACTGTTGTGGCCTCTCCTGTTGCGGAGCACAGGCTCCGGATGCGCAGGCTCAGCGGCCACGGTTCACGGGCCCAGCCGCTCTGCAGCATGTAGGATCTTCCCGGACTGGGGCACAAACCTGTGTCCCCTGCATCGGCAGGCGGACTCCCAAGCACTGCGCCACCAGGCAAGCCCCTCACCGAATTTGAGGTGGTGAAAACTAGGGATTATCTGTAACTCCCCAAATTCACTGTTCTTGAATGACCTTCTCAAACTATTTATTAATGAGTTAGACTAACCTCTGCTTTCTCTTTCCCCTTTCTGCATCTTCTCTTGGTATAGAAAGTTCTTTTACTCATGCAGTGTTCTTTTATATAAGCTTTACAAGAAATTCATTCCCGTCCTGTTTGCATTCTTACCATATACTTTAGTTCTTCCTGATTGTGATTGTGTGCTCTTGTGTGTGTGCATGTGTAAGACTATGGAACAGCTAAGCCAGCCTGGAGGTGGGCAAGAATCTTCCAGAAGAGATGACATGGGCACTGAGTCCTCTAAAATGAGAGAGGGAGGATGGGGTGGTAGTGGTCTTTTTGTTTTGTTTTTTATTTTATTTTATTTATTTTATTTCTGGCTGCGTTGGGGCTTCGTTGCTGCATGCGGGCTTTTCTTTGGTTGCAGAGAGAGGGGATTACTCTGTTGCAGTGCGCTGGCTTCTCATTGTGGTGGCTTCTCTTGTTGCGGATCACAGGCTGTAAGCAAGCGGGCTTCAGTAGCTGTGGCTCGTGGGCTCAGTAGTTGTGGCTCGTGGGCTCAGTAGTTGTGGCACACAGGCTCAGTAGTTGTGGCTCACGGGCTTAGTTGCTCTGCGGCATGTGGGATCTTCCAGGGCTAGGGCTCAAACCTGTGTCCCCTGCATTGGCAGGCGGATTCTTAACCACTGCGCCACCAGGGAAGCCCCGGTAGTGGTTATTTTAAGTCATTTGAAGCCCAGTGGGATTGTGAGAAAACCTAATATGTTCTGGGGACTGTCAGTGGTTTGCAGAAGGCTGGAGAAATGGGCAGGGACAGACCATGAAGAGCTTTGTCTGCCAGGACACAGAGGCAGACTTTATCCCAAGGGCCTGAGGAGCCCTTGAAAGGTGCTAAGCGAAGAGAAGAGTGAAGTAGTCAGTCTGGGGTCCTTGAGGCCTCAGAGCGCCCAGCAGGCAGGGGCATGATTGGGCCCAGGCTCAGGCTGGAGGAAGAGAACAGATGTCAGCCCCTGGGCATCTGCCACAGGAGTTGATGGGCTCGCCAGGAAGCACGAGGGTGTGGGGCAAGGGATGGAGGCAGGATTCTGGGGACAGGAGGGTGACTGAGAAGGAGCAGGTGAGGAGGGAGTTAGAAACCCAGACACCAGGCTGCCAAGAGGACACTGGAAGCTTGGGGAGGCTGTGGCCCCAGAGGTGCGTGCTGAGGAGAGGCCAGCCTTGGTGAACTGGCGGGATGGAGGACAGTCACAGCGCTGAAGAAGTGGAGGCTGAGGCGGCAGAAAGTTCAACCATAGAGAGAAGACAGGCAGCAAGAGGGTCAGCGAGGCTGGGCACTAGGGTCAGAGGTGGGTCTAGACAGAGCCTGGGGGTATCTCCAGGGCCGAGGGGGGTGGTGCAGGCAGACAGGGAATACCCGGGGTCCTGTCTGCACAGGGTGGGCTCTGAGTAGGGCCGTCAAATAAAACGCAAGATGTTCAGTTTTTTGTTTTTTGTTTTTTTGTGGGGTTTTTTTGCGGTACACGGGCCTCTCACTGTTGTGGCCTCTCCCATTGTGGAGCACAGGCTCCAGACGCGCAGGCTCAGCCGCCATGGCTCACGGGCCCAGCTGCTCCGCGGCATGTGGGATCTTCGCAGACCGGGGCACGAACCCGTGTCCCCTGCATCGGCAGGCGGACTCTCAACCACTGCGCCACCAGGGAAGCCCGACGTTCAGTTTTGAATTTGAATTTCAGAGAAACAATATATGCAATATTTGGGACATACTTATGCTAAAAAATTACCCATTGTTTACAAACAAAAAATGAAAAACAAACAAACAAAAAATTACCCATAGTCTCTGAAATTCAAATTTAACAAAGTATCCTAGCTCTGGCTTCAGTGAAGACCCCGCCAGATGCCTTGCACATTTACCTGGGTTTGAGTCCCAGCTTGGCATCAGATTCACTGCCCAACCCTGGCTCAGTCCCTGCCCCTGAGCCTCTGTTTCCCTACCTGTGAAATGGGGTTGGAGGGTATGCAGTCCTCTCACCCCACTACTTTTGGCATCCAGAAAGGATCCAGGAAAAGGTTTACAAAGGCAGCAGCAGACCATTAACTCAAAAACTAATTTGGTTGAAATGGATTGGTAATATTAGTGTGCTACAGGGCAATTTTGCAGACTCTGATGTATCTTTAGGCATTTGGTCCCTCTTTCAGAGTCATTCAGTTTTCTTATTTTAATTTTGCCTGCAATACACTACTTTTGCTAGTAAATAGGTTGGAAATAACCCAGTGCTCATCAACCTCCCCTTTCTTACTCACTACACTAAAAATCTTTTAATGTGATCTAGTGATTGGGGACATTAATGTTCAACCTAGCTGAAAATTTAAATGTTTATGAACACATAGCCAAACAAGTCAAGCAGATATAATTGTCCATCATTGGAGTGGAAAGTTTTAAAAAATGGGAAAAAAATCTCAGATTCTTTTCTTTTACTTCTTCTATTACCTAAAATAGAAATAAGCAAAAAGAGCATTTTCCCTCCATGACAACAACTACAAAAATTCTGGTAGATTTCTTTCTAATCCTTTTTTTTTTTTCCCTTAATTAATTAATTAATTAATTTATTTAGGGCTGTGTTGGGTCTTCGTTTCTGTGCGAGGGCTTTCTCTAGTTGTGGCAAGTGGGGGCCACTCTTCATCGCGGTGCACGGGCCTCTCACTATCGCGGCCTCTTCTGTTGTGGAGCACACGCTCCAGATGCGCAAGCTCAGTAGCTGTGGCTCACGGGCCTAGTCGCTCCGTGGCATGTGGGATCTTCCCAGACCAGGGCTCGAACCCATGTCCCCTGCATTGGCAGGCAGACTCTCAACCACTGCGCCACCAGGGAAGCCCCTAATCCTTTTTTTTATGTATACACATACACACATTCTCCTCCCCCACACCGCACTTTGTCAACAATAAGTAGAATGAAACTTCTATAAAGTTTTGTAAAGTACTTTTTTCACTCAAACATTAAGAATATCTTTTCCATGCCAGTAGGTCCACATCCATGTCATATATGTGGCTGTACAGCACAGAATGTCTCCAATTTTAAATGTATCCAACTCTTTTCTATTATGAATAACATGGGGTAGACACAATTGGCTGAAACCCAGTTAGGAATAAAAATGCAAATAGAAATTTTAAAAAATCAGAATAAAGAAAAATGCCCAGATACACTAAAACTTCTCTGAACTTCCCTCAAATGCCCCCCAAAGTATCAATGTGTAAAAAATGAATCATTTCAACTATTTATTTCCACTAACATGCCATTTGATTAACTTATTTATCATGTAAACTGGCTTTCAATCAAATTGTTTTCCACTTGGGATTTTCCAGACTTTTTTTTTTTTTAAGAACATTTTTTTGGGCCACGCCACGCAACATACGGGATCTTAGTTCCCCAACCAGGGATCGAACCCATGCCCCCTGCAGTGGAAGCATGGAGCCACAGAGTCCATATAACTCAAGCACTGTGGTATCAATCAGTAAGAAATGAGCAGCTCTGGTTGAAGGAGCAGGGAGCGGGGTGGGAGAGCAGTGCCTGTACCTCGACAAACCCTGGTCTCTCTGAAATCACCTGACACCTTGAAAATTCTCAGACTGCTCAAAAAAGAAAAGACCCTTAATCCTCACCCAGGTAAGTGTCCCCTTTCAAACTCAAGTAGGGAAACTGAGATTCAGAGCAAGGTAGCAACTTACCCAAGATGACCCAGAACTAGAACATCCAGATCTGCCCAGGAGGCCAGGGACCCAAGCTAGGAGAACTGGGGGCTAGGTGGCTGGGCTGGCGAGGGCTGGGGGCACAGGCAGGACCCAGGATGGTCTTTAACCCTGACACTCTCCAATGACCAGACCCTCCCCCGAGCCCAGGCTCTCATCCTTCCTTCTCAGAGTCATACGTGGGCCTCCAGGAAAGAGTGGACAGAGACTGAGGCAGACAGGGTCAGGAGGCACCACCACTTGCCCAAGGACAAACATCCTATAAGTCATGGAACCAGAATTCAAACCCCGCCTGCTCCTCTCTAAAGCCCTCATCAGGCTACCTAATTTGGCGTCAGAAACCAGGCATAGAGCTCAGGCCTGTCACTTTTTAGTATGAGCTAGAGCTATCAGGGAAGGCTTCCTAGAGGAGGGGGTCTCATTGACAGAAGAAGTTGGGAGATGACACTGAAGAAATTTGCATGTGTGAGAAGCATTTGTATCTTTGTATATATCTGTATGTGAACATATGTGTGAATGAGTGGGTGTGTGTGTATATGTACGTGTCTATGTCTGGTCTTGAATGTGAAAACCTCTCTGTGGACTCACTCTCTCTCACACACACACACAAACACAGAGTCGTGCACATACGAGCATGCGCCCATTCCTCTGGGTTAATATTTTCCTGACTGCGTCAGCACGGTGCCCGTCAGCGGGCAACTCACTGCAGAAACGTGCCCTATCTGATCTGGAACAGGGGGCTGAGTGTGGGCAGAGAGCCTATCTCAGCAACCCCAGGCAAGTTACTATCTCTCCACTCTCCTGCTCAGCCTGAAAAAGGAGGCACGCCCAGAGGGCCTGGCTACCGGGGTGTGATGTGACTACGCCATCGCCCCAATCACACTGGCGGCTCCCTGAATGGAGCGGTCTCCCTACCTCCTTCCAGGTGGGCAAGGTCAGCTGCTCCCTGAGATACCTTCCCCACCTGTCATCTCTGCCCAAATCTCGAGGCCTCTCCACACATATATATGTTCCATTGAGGACAAAGAAGGAATAGCAACCCCGAGGAAATTCTCACAAGGTGCCCCCCTTCAGCAGGAAAGCAGCTCTGAAATGACCATGCTAGCCTGCGGGAAGGTGGGATTTGACTTACAGCTTCCCAGACACACAGTAATTGCCCAGGGGGCTGTTCAGAGGTCTCTGTGGGCAGGAACTTGGGCCCAGGCACCCACAGGCATTGAGCCCAGGAAGGCTTGATGGAACACAGGGGCCCAAGGCGAAGTGGGGCCTTCCCAGTTCCCGGGCCTCTCCCAGTATCAATGGAGGTTCCTCTCACGCCCAGGCTGCTCCCCTGCAGTACCAGCTGAGCCAGATTGGACTGAGCAGGTAGACACAGTCTCTTCTGCTCTCGGTATAGCCGAAGGTCCAGCGTGAGTCAAGCCCAGGTGTCCTGGCTCCTAGCCCGGCCTGAGGATTCCCTAATGCATCTCTGCATGGGAGAGACAAGGATGGAGCGTACAGGGAGGAGGACCACCCCAGCATGTTGTTCCCCACGGTGCAGAATTAGCAGCAGTGACTGCAGAAGGGGTGGTTTAACATGATGGTGGTTGACATTGTAATTGGATGGAATTGCAGGAAGGAAATGAGGACATGTTGCTGAGTGAATTTAGAAGAGTCAGCAGAGGTTGGGGGAGAGACCCTCCCGAGACAGAGTACAACTTGTTCAGCTCTGGTGATGGTCTAGGTGCCTCCATTGCCCTGTCCCACACCAAGGAGGGTATCCAGAGAGCTGGTCTTGCCTTCTGGGCCCCTTCCCATCTCGTCTGGCTGGGGGCACTAGCTCGGCCCTCATCTCCCCCCTCACACTCCGTAACAGGGCCAGAGGCCTTCCTCTGCCTACAACTCTGAGCTCTCCTCTTGATGTCCCTCAGCCCAAAGACTGGGCATCTTTGGTCAGGTTTCCATGGCAGGAGAGACGAGGATGGAGGGCAGGAAGGCTTGACTGATTACAGAGTGAGTGGAGTTGGATGAAGGGCTGCCTATGTCTGCCTAGGCCGACCCAGAGAGCCTGCCGCGTCTTGGGGACAATGCGCTGTTTCAGTTCCAAACAAGGATTTCCACCAGCTACGCAGATGTCAGAGGAGCTGAGATGGAGGCGGTGGACTGGGCAGAGATGAGTTCTCAGCAGTCAGGCCAGCTCAGATGCCCAAGCCCAACGCCTGGAAGCAGGCTCCATACCCCTTTAAAGCATTTTTAAATGAAAATTTCTAACATGCACCAAAGTAGTGTACGAACCTCCACATAACCTTCACCCAATAAAATCATCAACCTTTTGACACTCTGGTGTCACAGATTTTTTTTTTCTTATGAAGTATTTTAAAACAAATTCGAGCCATTATAGCATTTCACTCCTGCATTCTTCAGTATTCATCTCTAAAATCTATGAACACTTACTTACATAATGACAATCCCATGCCTAACAAAATGAACAATTCCATGGAATTACCAAGTACTCACATTGTTTCCAAATATCTTCATTTGTTGGTTTATTCCAGTCAGGATCCAAACACATTGCACTGGGTTAAATGTTGTCTTAAACATGACCAGTTCCCCTTTCTGTTCTGTTCACATTCTGTTCCTGTCACTGTCACTGTTGAGTAAATGTGGTTCCATAGGAAGTCACAGTTCTGGGTTTGTGTTTGCTTCCTTGTGGTGTCATTTAAATTTTCCTCCATCCCCTGTATTTCTTAGAATATATAGGAAGTTAGCTCTAATCGTGTAATTTTATTTAGGATCAATTTGGGGGGTAGGGAATCCTTTGTGGACAGTCCTGTGTGCTTCCTACTGTACTTCATCCAGAGACACATAATGTCTAGTTGCCCCATGCTTAGTGATGCTGACCAGTCAGTGGGTTCAGAGGGTGGCAGCCTGATCCCACCACTGTCAAGTTCCCCATCAGCCATTCACCTTCTGGTTTCATCCTTTGATTTCTGCCTAAATCAATATCAAAAATCCTTCTACAGTAAAACATTTTAAAGGAGAAGCTCTGAGCAGCAATTTCTTAACCCACAAGAAAACAGAGTCAGGGCTTCCCTGGTGGCGCAGTGGTTAAGAATCCACCTGCCAATGCAGGGGACATGGGTTCGAGCCCTGGTCTGGGAAGATCCCACATACCGTGGAGCAAGTAAGCCTGTGTGCCACAACTACTGAGCCTGTGCTCTAGAGTGCATGAGCCACAACTACTGAGCCCGTGTGCCACAACTACTGAAGCCCGCACACCTAGAGCCTGTGCTCCACAATAAGAGAAGCCACCGCAATGAGAAACCTGCGCACCGCAACGAAGAGTAGCCCCCGCTCGCCACAACTATAGAAAGCCCACGTGCAGCAACGAAGACCCAACATAGCCAAAAATAAATAAAATAAATAAATTTGTTTTTAAAAAAGTGTCTAATAATGGTGGCATCTCAGGTACTGAGTTAATCAGAGCAAAGAGGGAGTCCAGATCAGGGATGCTTCATGAGAAGACGAAAGAGTGAGGTGGTAGCAGAAAGGAGCAGTGAAAACCCCAGGGACCTCCTGGCTGGGAGCCTGAGTGTGGGGCTGTTTTGGGGTTTGGCTGTTCAGGAATGGTTCCCCCCATCCAGGTAGTGAGCTGTGGTTCCTAACTCAGACTTTATAGCCAGCAGACCTGAGCTTGAATCCAGTTTGTCCTCTTAATTGGTGCTGGGTACCTTTGAGCAAGATATTCAATTGGGTGTCTTCATCTGTATGATGGAAATACTAATCCTCACCTTGCAGTGTTTTGGGAGAATGAGTTGGTGGTGAGTGCCTGGTAGGGAGTAAACACTCTGTGGTGGAGAGGACGCCTCTTTTTTTTTTTTTCTTACTAGTTATCCATTTGATACATATTAGTGTATATATGTCAGTCCAATCTCCCAAGAGGATGCCTCTTCGAGGAAAGGAACCCTGCACCCCATCCCTTCTGCCCTGATTGACTCTTGCCTGACTCCAGGGCCAAAGCTAGAAGGGCTGCGGGGCCTGGGGATGGGGTAGGAAATGATACCGTGCTCATTCCACAGGCAGACAGCAAAACCAAAGCCCATGGACTTCCGCCCAGATCTCAAGATGCTCCAGCCAGCTGGGTGCATCTGGTCTCCAGCGCTTCCCATTACAGCTCGGCCGCTCAGCTCTTGGACTTGACTTCCCGGTTGCCGCCCCCCAACCCAGGGTCTGGGGGCGGGGCTTGCCCCAGGCACCTGGCAATTGCCAGCTCAGTCAACAGGCAGTCAAGTCCAGGGGTGACAGGGCCTTGAGCAGGCAGCCTCCTGGGGATGCCCTGGCCTGCACAGGATGTTGTGCAGAGCAGGTGCACAATAAATGTATGTTAAGAGAACTGAGCTCCACCTGCCCCGAGTGGGAGAGAAATAGGCTGTCAGGAAGGGCAACTAGGCCTGTGGGTGGGGTGGGGTGAGGGGAAGTCTTGGGCATCCCCAGGAATTCATGGCTCCGAGACCCTGAGCCCTGGGGCCAACAGCCGGGCAGGGCGTACAGCCGGGAGGTCCTCACTCCGGCTCTAGTTCCAGGCTGTTCCATTCCTGCTCCACCTGCAACCCTGGCCCTCAGTTAGCCTCTCAACTGCTTTCCACAGCAGCTGAGGCAACCTAGCCTAGGCTTCAGGGGGGCGGTTGAGGGGGAGGGGATGTTGAAACCCATCCCCCTCCCAATCACACCCTTTTTGCAAGACTTATGAGACAGCACTAGCTACCCCTGCTGGCAGCCTAAGCTGACACCTCGGCCAGAGTCCACAGGAGGCACCCCCCAGGAGCCCCGCCCCACGAGGGACTGGCTGGGCCAGCCTTAGTCCCAGGGTCCTGCTCTTAGGAGGGACGCATGGCTCCATCCAGCTCAACCCACACACCTTCACTGTGGCCTCCAAGTTTTCTGTTCCACATCACCTGTGCTGCTTCCTTTCTTGTTTTGTTGACTTTTTGCTGTCTGTTTGCTCTGGCTAAGCCTACAGCCCCAGGATGAGAAGTCTGAACTCAGGGCATTTGAGCCTGAAAGACAGCAAGCTGGGAGTGGGGCGGTGGCGGGGGAGAATGAGAGAGGGAGAGCTGTGTGCCGGTTCCCAACCTCGATCTGGGGGAATCTGCTGTTCACCCCACTACAGGCAAGCCGGGTTGGGAGGGGCAAGGATGGGTGGACAGACTTTCCCAGCCTCACTGCAGGCAGGTCTTGGCTTGTAACGTCAAGTTGTTTTGAAGTTCAACCCCAGGGCTTCCCTGGTGGCGCAGTGGTTGAGAGTCCGCCTGCCGATGCAGGGGACGCGGGTTCGTGCCCCGGTCTGGGAGGATCCCACATGCCGCGGAGCGGCTGGGCCCGTGAGCCATGGCCGTTGAGCCGGCGCGTCCGGAGCCTGTGCTCCGCAACGGGAGAGGCCACAACAGTGAGAGGCCCACATACCGCAAAAAAAAAAAAAAAAAAAAAAAAAAAAAAAAAAAAAAAAAAGTTCAACCCCAGAACTCTAAACACCTCATTTCTCCAGGAGGTTTGAACACCCCTTGTAAGGAAGAGGGCAGGTTCTCTGGAAGTTGTTCCCTGATTTCAACCCCTAGTCCTTCAACCAAACATTCCCCTTGTGAAGCCCCCAGAACCAAGCCTTCCTGACTTTTCAACACCTCCGTGAGATTCTGTTACCCAACAGCCTGTGAGGTGACACCACAGGGATTGCTGCCCCTCCACATTTTACAAAGAGAAACTTGAGCCTCAGAGAGGGTGAAGGGACCTCTCCAAAGTCAGTAAGAGAGCTTGGGGTAGAACTCAGGCTTCCTGGCTCCTAGCCCAAGCTCTTTGCCCCACTTCAAGCATCTCTCAGATCATGGAGCACAATGGGAAGGCGGCACCAAGCCCCGGGTGCTCGGTCAGGGGCCAGCACACCCAGACGTGGCTACGCACGCACACTGCATGCCAGCACACATACCAGGGGCATGGGCAACCTGGGGCCGCCATGCTCTCCCCATATCCCAGCAGACCAGACACCACTCGGACCCTCATGTCCTTCCCACCCACAGAGGGAGTGAGAGGAAGTTCTGGCTGGATGCCCACACTCACTGCTCCTGGCCTGCCTGTGGTCTGTGGAGCGTGCCTGCCCTCTCAGGGTTAGGATGGGGGAGCCATCCTGGCCTGTAGCCGAGGGCTTAAGGGATAAGCTCAGGGAAGCCGCTGCCATCAGCACGGGCTTAGAGTGCCTGGCATTGTCAGCTGGTCCAGCCAAGCCTTCCTTGGGGAGGATGAACATCATCAGGGAGATTCCTCACCTGCCTCCCACCCAGGCTTCCTTCTCTGAGGGCTCACCACGCTCCAAAGCCGCATCCCTCTTTCAGGGAGACACCTGAACCCGTGCACACGTGCCCTCGGAAGAGCTATGTGTTCACCACCCCCTCAGTCTTCGTGGGACACCCTCCACACCTGTGGCCCACATCTTTGGACATCCCACATGGCCTGTAGGCACAGTCAGACATGAGCACACATCTCAGACTCAGGCATGTAACACAGCGTGTACCCCCATATGGAAGAATACACAGCTCCATTCTACATACCCCCGCTGCCCCTACCTGGACCACGGTCATGTGAAGGTGAGGGGTGAGTCACCTGTCAACCCGTGGGACCTGCTGAGCCAGCAGGATGCGAAGTCCCAAGCTAACGGCTGTGAACTTGAGGGACCAACACCCCATGTGGGGCCCGCCCTGCCACCAACCCACAGTACCCCTGTAACACTCCACTTCCACCCTTATTATCTCCTGCCCACACCCTCAGCCAGAAAGGCACCTCTAGTCCTTTCAAATATATATATATATATATATATATATATATATATATATATCTGCAGCTGAGCTAGCTGTCTGTCACTGTGCCTCAAGGGCTCCCATCAAACTTCTGCTGTTAAATACAGATGCCCAAGGAGAAAAACCACGAATCCAGCAGGACCCATCCCCTTTCCTCTCCCCATCCAAACCCAAGCCTCCTATCTATGCCTCCTCCATGGAAGCCCTTCCTATTGATGATAATTCACATCTCTTTCTCCTCTTAACTTGCATACACTTGAGTCAAGGCCCCACTCTGGGCCCAGACAGGCTCTGTCCCACCTGTATATGCCTGTTCAGGAGGCTGTCCCTGAGACGGGGAGCTCGCTGAGGGCAGAGGGAAAACCAGGAGGCCAGAGTAGCCCAGGTGAGTGTACTGTCCACCAGATGAAGGAAGCTAGTAAAGCCCACCTACCCTGGCTCCTCATACACCATTATCAGCAAGTCAAGTCTTGCTGGGTCTGAAGAATGTCCTCAAGCTCCTACTCTCTGCCAAGCATATCTGTAAACATTGATCAACTTTGTACATGCATTAATATTAAGAAACATCACTCCAAGTCTCGTTATCTTTCACGTCTGAAAATATGTCATGGTTAAGAGTGTTGCCTCTGAAGCCAGACTCCTGGGTTCAAATCCCAACTCTGCCACTTACTAGTTATTTAATCTCTCTGGGCCTCAGTTTCCTCATCAGTAAAAGGGAGGCAATGAAGTGCTTGGGAGAGGGCCTGGCCTAGGGAAAGTGCTGAGTTTGCTGCGACTGTTCTCCCTCCTTCCACTAATCTAGTGCTTTATAAGGTGTCCCTAACAATCCAGTCTTCACACAACTTGCCAACGTGATCTAAACACAGATCCAACGGGCTCTCTCCTGTATTCAAAATCCTTTTGTGGCTCCTCCTAGCCCTCAGGATGGTATCTGGCTTCTGAGCCCTGCTCACAAGCCCCTTCACACCTGTTCCAGTGCTCCAGCCTCACCATCTCCCCCTCACTCTGCCCTGAATACCTGGACTCCCCTGGACCCTTTCTGCCTGAACCCTCTGTTCCACGGTGTGCTGGTAAATGCTTAACACCTGGCTTTCTAGAAATAATGTGTACTTCTATATATGTACACAAATTTATCATAAATTTTATTGGTACAAAGCTGTAAAATAGCACACAATTTACAAATACTACTAAAATATACAGTGTTCTTTATTGTAAATTCTACAGCATCAATTGCTCTATAGAATTCTCTCTTTGATTTTTGCCAACGCTTATATCTATAGCCAATCTATGGTTGCAGTTTATCCAAGATCTGACAAAATCACATCCTGAACAAATGCTTGATTACTATTCAATTCTGCAAAAAGTCATTCACATCATTGACTAACGAGCATAGTTCCGACCTTAATGTTGGCTGATATTTTCATTTACATTAAAGAGTAAGACAAAAGTAAAAGAACAAAGACACGTATTTGAAACATCAGTTATTCACCAAAGATATGTGACCTTTTTTGCTGAATTGGATGATGGTCTTCAAATATTGGAAGAATGTTTCCTCAAGGCTTTGTGCTATTCACAACGTAATGGCCATAGACATGACAAAGTTTTATGTTTCATCTGCGTTAATGTTTTCTCCATTGCTTTTTTAAATCTAGACCAGGGGTCAATAAACATTTTTGTTAAGGGTCAAATGGTAAATATTTTAGGTTTTGTAGGGCATACCGTCCCTGTTCAACTACTCAGCTCTGCCGTGGCCACGTGAAAGCAGCCACAGACAGTACGTAAACAAATGCACAAGACTGTGTTCCAATACAACTTCATTTGCGATCGCTGAATTTTGAATTTCCTCCTGTCACAAAATATCTTAACTATTAAACAATATAAAAACCATTATTAGCTCACAGGCTGGATTTGACCTGCAAGCTGTAGTTTGTTAACCCCTGGTCCATGCAATCAACAAAACCATAAATTAAGCCCTGATTTGTAGTGTTAGTCCATTTCAATGATACAGGGAATGCCCTGGCGGTCCAGTGGTTAGGACTCTGTACTCTCACTACCGAGGGCCCAGGTTCAGTCCCTGGTCAGGGAACTAAGATCCCACAAGCTGTGTGGTGCGGCCAGAAAAAAAAAATTTTTTTTTCAATGATGCAAATACTACCACCATGACTGAGTATAAACTACCAACATAGAGATGAGCAGCCGTACACCATTAGGTAGTTCCTCCACCCAAAGATTCAGTAGATATAAATAACTTGAAGAGCATAAAATGTAATAACAATTAGGAAGTAGTAAGTTTCATTAATTATTACCTTTGTTTTAAAAATAATTTCTGTGATTATACATTTATACAATTTAATTTTTAATAATGGCTGTGTTTAACAAGTGGTTTGACAAATTCCTGAAAACGTAACAATTGTCCCTTGTAAACCTATTGGACTGGCTTCAGAACCTCTGCCTCTGTCTCTGAACAAGGCTGTCCCCCATGGCCTCCCTGGCAAACTCCCACTGACCCTTCCAGGCTCAGGGTCTACGTTACCTTGGCCCTGACCTCCCCTGGGCTTCTCTGAGCTCCCACAGCCATGTGGCCTCTCTCATATAGCCAGTAAAGGCAAAGCTACCTCATTTATTTTCCTGCCTGTTTTCCCCTGAGGGGAGACTGAGCACAAGGACCAACAATCTTGTTCACCTCTGAATCCCTAGGGCTTAGAAAATACCTGGCAAATAACAGGTTCTGGACAAATATTTGTGGAATGAAGCAGGGAAGGGCCGAGGAGCCTTGAGGAAGGAACCTGCAGCAAAGAAACAGGATTAGGGAGGTGGGCTGATGAGAGGGGCTTAATCCAGGGGTTCAGAATGTCTGGGAAGGCAGGGTCAGAATGTTGCCTAGTTGCTGTGGGCACCTTTGGGTGGAGATATCTGGTCAGGCTACTTATATCCTAAAGCACCACTCTACCCCCAACAGGTCCAGGCTCTCCACTCTCCACCTCACTCAGCCTAAATTTCAATGTAGTTTTCTCTTAGCTCCCCAACACTTCAGAAGGAATTTATAAGGGAGACTCCCTGGTCTTTGGTGACCAGATCAGGAAACACTTTGTCTTTGGTAGACGAGGACCAAGGAGATTCTCCCCATTTCACAGAGAAACAACCACGGTCCAGGGCTGGCAGGTGCCTGAACCAAGGCTTAGATATCCCAGGGCTTCCTCTTCAACTGTGAATCCCCTAAACCCTGGCTCAGAGCTACAGGCTACTTGGTTCCCCAGGTCATCCTGTCTATCTCCCTTGCCTTCGAACAAGACAGCTCTCTCCCACTGGGGCTGGGTGGAATGACTTTTCCCCACCCTCCTGGGAAGCAGCCCAAGAAGAGGCACCTCATCCTCCCTGATCCACCATCACCTGCCCCCGCTGCAGTCTCACCTAAATCCTTCCTGCTTTCATGACACCGCCTTTCCTTCCCAGAAAGAGACCTTGGCTCCCACCTTAGAAGTGACCTCACCAAGGGATAGTTCTCCACCCCCAGCCCTTCCCCAACCCCACGGCAGAGCCAGGACCTAGCCCAACCCAGCTTGTATCTCTGCAGTTCCTTAGTGCTGTCACCAGGACAGGTCAGCTGACCTGCTGGAGCCACCTCTCCCATCTTTGACCTTTGCCTGAGATCCACCCTCGCCTACCCCCTCTCCACGACACATACACACACACCCCATCCTGGGGCCCAGGCTCCACTGTCCACCTGTCCAGACTTGCCTTCTGTCCTGCTGGCTGACACACCCAACCTAGCTAGTCCCCTGTGGTAGACTGTCTCACTCAGGTCAGTGAAAGGAGAGGTCACCAAAAGCCCCAGTGTTATGAGTGGGCAAAATGAGGCCCCCAGAGGGCCTTGAGAGTGTGGACCCTGAGAGCCAGCCCAAGGCCTCAGGGTGGGTTAGTGGCAGGGACAAGACTAGATCCAGGGCTGAATCCTTTGCATAGTCTCCCATCCCTGCACAGGATGGTCTCCTTGCCATGGACAGCCAGGAGACTCAGAGGGTTCCCCGGAGGAAGCTGGGGATACCAGAGGAGTCAGAGGCCAGCGTCAATTCTAGCAGAGGACAACCTTGCCCTGCAGAATTTTGAGAAGTTGGATACCTTTGACATCACTCCCAGCTCAGTGCTGAGGGGAAGAAAACAGACCAGCTCACCCAGTAATCAGTGTTCCTTACCAGTGGCATACTACCTGGGGGTGGGGTGGGAGCAGTCCTCCCTGGGGACAAACAATAGGGGGTGCGTGACCTGCAGAGAACTGAAAAACAACCGAACTGACTAAAAGTCAGTCTGCTTATTATCATCAGCAGCAGCAATTCTAAACGATGTCAATAATAAAATACTTCTTTCAGAAAGAGTGGATCACTCACGTTGCCCCTCACTTAGTACACCACTGTTCCTAACTACACATTCACTCCCAAATTCTTGCCTATCAAATTCACATTATTTCTTAGATCATAAGACAATTTCATCCCCTTTGGAGAATTTATGGATCCTTCAAGGGCATCTTTTTTCTGAATGTCTACTTCTGAGCATCTTAAGAAGTATTAATCAGTTCCTACAAGGGTACTTGATTCATTAATTACTCATTCATTCATTCATTCATTCACTCATTCAACAGCCTTGGAAGACCTACCAAGTGCTGGTTGCCGGACGTGCCATGAAGAACAAGTCATAGGCCCAGCACTGGAGAGCTTACAAGGCATATAGGGAAGCTGGTGAGCAAATAAGAAGTCACAATGCAGAGATCAGAGATAAAAAGCACAAGGGCCTGTAGGAGTTGAGAGGAGGGGCACCTAACCAAGCTGGGCAGAAGCTTTCCTGGAGGAAGGGACATTCACTTTAACAGCTGAGATGTGAGAAAGAGTTAGTTAGCCAGGCAAAGGAGTGTGGAGCAGAAAGGATTGCTTCCCCTGGAGAGGAAACAACTCATGCAAAGGCCCAGAGGGAGCCTGGGAAATGCCAAGAGCAAAATTCTGTGTGGCTGGAGTATGGTGGGAGTGTGGTGATGGTAGAGAGGTCAGCCTGAGCCAGATCATGGACTGTTTTCTCCTTGCTCTTGAGAGCGATGGGGAGCCACTGAAGGGCTGTAAACAGGGGAGGGGCAGGGTAGGTTAGTGTATTAGAAAGCTCAGCATGGCTGTAGCTCAGAAGGCATGAATTTGGGGTGGGAAGAGTAAGAGTAGAGCAGAGAAGCTGGTTAGGAGGCAGCTGCAGTAGTGAAGCCAGGAGATGGTAGTGGCTGGAACAAAGTGGGGAAAAGGTGGTTGGGCTTGTGAATGGCTGACTCTGGGGGTATAGGAGCCTGAAGTGTGGAATGACTTTCAGGTTTCTGGCTAGGGCAGTGCTCCTCTCTGAGATGGGTACAAAGGAGGAGGCCCAGGCTTAGTGGATCATCAGGTTTTATTTTCATATTGCTTTTTTTTAATGAAGTTTGCTTTTTTATTAGCATCTTTATGATGTCCTGATTTTATACATTTGTCGTGTTTCAACCTATTACACTCATTATTCTTTTGGTGCTCAAATTTTCCCATCTTGGGCCACTGGAAGTGTCTTCAAGTTGGTTCCAGTGTCATTTTAACAAGACCTCAGTAATCTTTTTTTAAATATTAATTTATTTATTTGTTTTTATTTTTGGCTGAGTTGGGTCTTTGCTGCTGTGTGCGGGCTTTCTCTAGTTGCAGTGAGCGGGAGCTACTCTTCATTGTGGTGCGTGGGCTTCTCACTGCAGTGGCTTCTCCTGTTGCGGAGAACGGGCTCTAGGCGCATGGGTTTCAGTAGTTGTGGCACACGGGCTTAGCTGCTCTGCAGCATGTGGGATCTTCCCGGACTAGGGTTCGAACCCATGTCCCTTGCATTGGCAGGCGGATTCTTAACCACTACACCACCAGGGAAGCCCCTATTTTCATATTTCTGATAAGATTTTCTCAAATTCCCTCATTTCTTAAACATACCATCAAGTGTGTGAGGGTTTTTTGGTTTTATAGCTCAAGCCATCACCCAAAACACTCTTTTTGTGTAAGGAGGTGTTACTCTGAAGAATTAAACTGAAAATCAGTGATGTAACATGGAAGAACAAATCTGAGTCCATATTGGATCTGTTTATTTTACTTTAACCTTTGTATTCTGTTGCTTTTGCTGCAAGTTAATCACTAAAGGGATGTTGCCTATAGCTGAACGTATACATAATGGCCAATCTCTAGGAATCCCGCCTTCCATTCCTGAGTTTAAGCTAAAATACCTTTGTTTAGGGACTTCCCTGGCGGTCCAGTAGTTAAGACTCCACGCTTCCACTGCAGGGGGTATGGGTTCGATCCCTGGTCAGAGAACTAAGATCCCACATGCCGCTCAGTTCAGCCAATAAATAAATAAAATTAAAACAAACAAACAAACAACAAAAAATAATCCTTTGTTTAGCTCACAGGAAACATCCTGACCAGGCCCACCTTTGAATGGCTGCAGGAAAGAAGAAATTAACACATCCCCTCCAGAGTCTGGCTGGAACCAGGAAATATTTGCAACAACTTCTCCCCTTTTTTTACTTCACCTCCCCACCTTCTCCTCTTTGGTCTATAAAAGAAACTGGCATCCAAACCCAGGCAATATGGTTCTTTGGGACACTAGTCCACCACCTTCTCAGTTTGCGGGCTTTCCAAATGGAGTCGCTACTTGTCTCTCAATTGATTGGCCTGTCATGTGGTGAGCAGTACGACCTTGGACTTGGTAACAAATTTTGGAGAAGCCAGACAGGAGCCCTGCTGCTCTTGGCCAGCCAGCCCCAGTTGGGGAATTTTCAAGTAAGGCCCAAGCAGCTGCTGGGACCACTTGTCCTGAGGATCTTCCCTTCAAAATTCTCTGAAGGAGCTCTAGCTGCCCCAGAACTTGACAGGTGGAACAAGGAATCAACATCTGGAAGCTGATGGACTCCATATAGTAGGGTAAGTCACTCCACTGTGTACAGCCGGAAACTTTATTACTCTCTGTTTGGGGATTTTTTCTCTGGAATAAGCCAAGCTATTTTGTAGTTGAGCGGGGTACCCTGCTGGAGAGAGGAAATAGTTGCTGGACTTTTACCCAATTTGTGAACTGGTTCGTTTGTTTCTTTAGATGCTAGCATTTGTGTGTGCCATTTGTGTTTTTTTGTCTTGTATTTCTGTCTTTAAAAGATGGGGAATGTTTCATTTATCCCTAAAGAAAGTCCTCTGGGGTGCATTTTGGATAAGTAGTCTGATTACAGCTATGAACCCATGACTAAGAGGAAGATGAACAATGTGTGACCATAGTACCTATAAGGATCTTCACAAGGGATTTATGCAGGATTATCTTGGGACCCTGTGTACCATGTACTGTCACTCTTGCCATGTTAAATATGTTGTTTGCAGTCTCCTGTGTCATCGGTCTGGAACCAACAGCTCTCCAAGGAGTCACATTGCATGGGGTTTGATTTGATGGTTCTTGTGATAGGTAAAACCCCAAGACCAAACTTGAGGGTTTATTTAGGGTTTTCTCTTTGTCCTTTGGGTTTTTCTTTTTTCTTTCTTTTTTTTTTTTTTTTGCAGTACACGGGCCTCTCACTGTTGTGGCCTCTCCCGTTGCGGAGCACAGGCTCCTGACGCGCAGGCTCAGCGGCCATGGCTCACGGGCCCAGCCGCTCCGCGGCATGTGGAATCTTCCTGGACCAGGGCACAAACCCGTGTCCCCTGCATCGGCAGGTGGACTCTCAACTACTGCGCCACCAGGGAAGCCCTCCTTTCACTTTTTTATCCTTTAATCTTTCTAAGTACAGTACTCTGTTGACATAATTGAAAATAATTCTGTATAAGCTTATTTGTATAATGCCCTTTTCACCTAATGCCATGATTATAGAATAATTATCAAGTCTTCAGAACCATGATTTTAATAACAAAGAGGTAAACCATACTTTATTTACTCTATCCTCTATCATTGGGTATTCAGTTTGTTGCCAACTTTTAAAATTTTTCTATTTCATTTTTTTCATTGGTAAATATACATTTGTATTTCAATGTTTTAATGGCATAAATAACCTTGCAATGAAGATCTTTGGGCAAAGCCTTTGTCTACATCTCCAATTATTTTCCCAAGGATAAATTCCCAAAAGTGAAATAATGGGGACAAATAATACCAAAAAATCCAGGTTTATTTTAACCCTTTATATATTATTTACCTCTCAAAACCACCAGTTTTATGGTGTGAGGAAAGGATCTAATTATTGCTTTCCAGAGATCAGAAGAAGTGCTCTTCCTGTGTTAGCCCCTCCCCCTTCCCATCAGCCCCTGGCTTCTTCCACCTCCCTTGCAGAGTGGAAAGATGAAATCAAGAGGTGACCTTACAAAGCCGCCATTTTCTTTGCCTTAATCACAGCAGTGCTTTTCCTTGTTCTGTGAGTAACTGGCTTTCTCTAAGTGTCCTCACCTTCTGATGAGTAACTGGAAATGTGCTTCTCTGCTTGAACTTTGTCAGAAGTGCTTGTGCCAAGTCAGCTAAAAAGCCCTTGAGATGCTCAAAAGTAAATAAAATGAAAAGGGACACCAAAATACAACAGGGAATGAACAAGTTAATATGAGTATAGTACTTAGCACAGTGCCTGGCACTGTTAAGTGCTCAACAGACATTCACTGAGTCCCTACCAGAAGCCAGGCACTGTGCTAGGCTCTGGGGACCTGACAGTGACCAAGATGAACACAGCTACCATCCTCCCAGAGTGTCCCATCTGGTGGGCAAGACAATCCTAAACACATGATTATATGAATAAGTAGCTGATCACAAGTGTTAGGTGTCAAGGTACTGGGGAGCTATGAGAGTGTATCACAGGGGGTTAGGTAATAGTCTGAGGGAGGGAACATCAAGGAATTTTAAAAAGGGAACTAATAGTCTATTTATTTATTTATTGGCTATGCCACGGGGCTTGCGGGATCTTAGTTCCCAACCAGGGATTGAACCCAGGCCCGCGGCAGTGAAAGCACAAAGTCCTAAACATTGGACCGCCAGGGAATTCCCAATAGTCAATTTAATAACTGGAAATTTTAGGTCTCGCCTGGGTGGAAGAACTGCCAGATGTCACAGGTATAGGCAGAGAAGATTCAGGGCTTCCTGGTAAGGCCTCTACCTAGTATTCTTTCAATACTCTGGGAATAAGTGCATGGCCCCAGGGTCCAGACAACATGGTGAAATGAAGCACCCCTGGCCAGAGCAGAGAGCAAAGGTAAAGAGCTTGGCAATTCCAGATACAGAAACCCAGAGGAGGCCAGAGGCTGGAAAGGCAGGAGCAAAGGCTCAGAGGTGGGCCCATGCTGAGAATGTCTACCCCAGAGGGGAAAGCCCATTTCGAGACCTAGGTGAGGGGCTGGAGACAGGAAGATGTTGATGACAGCGATGGGGGTGGTGGAGATGGGCAGTGCTGGTGAACTAACCGGGGAAAGGTGGTGACGGTCCAGAGGACTTAGAGGTGATAGAGACTGGGACAGGTGGTAAGGGCTGTAGTGACTAGGATGACGAGGATGACAGGCACAGGTGGTAACAGTGAAAGTGACAGGGAGACGAGAATGGAACTAGCCAGTGGCAGGGTTGGGTAAAGGCCTTTAATAAAGAAGACAGTGTGGGTTCAGATAGCAACAGCCTTGGGCATGGGGCTGGGACAGGGATGGTGGCAATCTGGAGACGGTAACACAGTGATGGGAACTGGGTCGAGTGACAGCATGGTTAAGAAAGCGGCAGTGGTTGTGATGCAGGGATGCTGATGAGGGTGGCAAATGAGTGACAGGATGGGAGATGAGTGATGACAATAAAGGTGACCCGGGGTTGACACGAAATGTGGGAGGTGAAGATGTCTGTGCTGTAGAGACACCCACCCTGCCCCCTCCCCTGGGCCTGTTTCAACATCAGAACTGTTTTCTAGGCTGCAGTTCCCATGACTCAGGACCATCCATCAGCTGCCCCCAGGTAAGATCTCTGGGGCTTCCCTGGTGGCGCAGTGGTTGGGAGTCCGCCTGCCGATGCAGGGGACACGGGTTTGTGCCCCGGTCCGGGAAGATCCCACATGCTGCGGAGCGGCTGGGCCCATGAGCCATGGCCGCTGAGCCTGCGCGTCCGGAGCCTGTGCTCCGCAACAGGAGAGGCCACAACAGTGAGAGACCCGCGTACCGCAAAAAAAAAAAAAAAAAAAAAAAAAAGATCTCTGGGTGCAGACACAGCCAGAGGGGCTGGCTGGGTCCCTTTCTTGGCTACGTCCAGGCCCATCAAGAAACCTTAGTGTTGCCTCTGCCTCCTCTGTCCTGGGCACACATCCACCCCAATCTGAGGTCCACCAAGAACCCCTAAACTCCCTCTCCTTGGAGAATACAGCTTCCACAGCTGTCCTAGCCTGGGATTTGTCTATTCCACCAGCTTCTTCCACAGCTGATTCTTCTAATGCTTTGTTATAACCATTCCCTGGAAGGAGAGAGAAAAAACGTGGGCTTCGAGGGGAGATCTGAATAATCCCATTCATTCATTTAGCAAATATTTACTGAACCCCTTGCATCATATGAGGCGCTAGCTTTTACAATCAGACCTGTGTTTCCCTGTCTCCATGAAGCTCAGTCTCGGGGACAGACAGGTAAATGGCAGTCACCATGGGGAGAGAGTTCTATTCCCTTGTAATGGAGGAGGGCAGACTGCTTTTTAAAACCTGAGGAGAGTGGGTCCCATTAAAGGAAATCTCAGGACCTATGCTAGTGAGCCTTTTGCTCAGCTGAATACTTTACCAAAAAAGTTTAGAGTATAGTGAGCCATCCAGAGGGAGAAAGTGAGGAGGGAAAGTAAGAAGAGAAAAAAAAACCTGTGATGAGGCCAGAGGCTTGGATGCTAAGTAGGATAAAAGGCCAGTGAGAAATCACCACCAACGTGATTTCCAAGAACAGGAGTGCCTGATACTCAACTTGAATGTGTTGGGTTTGTGCAAAGTAAACTCCCTCCATCTCCCCAAGCCTTCAGCAGTTTGTTACTAACGTAAGACCTGCTATAAAAAGGGAATTTCTTTCTCTTTCTTTTTCTTTCTCTCCCCCCTCCCTCCTTTCCTTCTTTCCTTCCTTCCTTCCATCATCTGAATCTAAGACTGTTAGGAACCCCAGAAGAGAATCATAGAACTTCTGTGCTGGAACTTGCTTTGGGTCTCAGAGCAGCCTGGTGCTCTTGACACCCAGGCCTCTCATCATACTCCACTTACTTCCCTGATCTGTTCACTGTGGCATCTGATCTCCTTCCAAGGCAGGGTCTGGCCCCCAGCTGGCTCCTCCCTGTCCGTTAGCTTGGTGATGGATGGGCTCACGGGGCCACTAAGCAGGAGACTTAGGAAGCTTCAGTTTCCCAGATGCTCCATGACCGGTATCCTACCCGACATGGCCACACCCACTTTCCAGTCTCATCTAGTACTCTAAGCTCCAGCCGCAACTGAATTCCCTCCAACTTTTCCAGGGAACCTGATCTCCTGCCACCAGGCTTTTGCACAAACCGTTACTGCTACCTGGAGTACCCCATCTGGCTGACTCCTTCTCCTTCTTCAGGTCTCAATAAAGAGGTACAGGGCTGGCTTTATGGACAGGTGACCTGGGCCTTAAAAGGGCCCTACACTTGATTTAATACTGTTGCTGTCTTGAAATTCTAAATAATTTTTGAATAAAGGGCATTTTCATTTTACACTAAGCCCCACAAATTATGTATCCAGTCCTGTAGAAATGTTTCGTTCTGGTAAAATGTCCCAATTCCCAATTTCACCTGTTTGATTGTATTTGTAGTCTCCTCCACTAATTCATCTTTAAGTTACATGAAGACAGGAGCTATTTGGTAGGCTCTGGTTTCCCTTTTCCTAACAGTCCTCATTTCCATTTGGTAATCCATTTTGTTCGGGTGCAGCTGACATCTCTCTTGGGGCCAGAGATGGAACATGTGACTTAAGCTAATCCAATTAATTGGGCCATGCTTGTGACACAGGGCTGGGCATGAAACCAAGCTGGTCCAATCAGAGTGTGCCTCTGGGTATTTTCTGGAACTGTGGTGACAATGATGCTCCCTCTTCCCTGCTGGACATTAACAAGAAGCATGCAACCTGGAGCCAGGTATCTTGGATCCATAAGAGAATCCAGGTTTAGGGTGAGGCTGACGCCTTATAGAAGGAGGAGAGGAAAAACAGAATGGAAATGAATGCTGGATCAAGCCTCACCTGAAGTTTTCCTCTGATTTTTCAGTTTTCTGAGCCAATGAATGATCACTGCTGCCCAAATTAGATCGAGTCAAATTTCCTCTTTTGTGCACCCAGATGCATCCTATATGACCTTGTATATATCTTGCTCATTATAGTAATCCTGGTATCTACCACAACCTGGCATGAAAAAGATCCTCAATAAATATTTGATGAAATAGTAAGGAAACAAATGAATTAAACCCAAGCCCTCTGGCAGAAAGACCAGAGGTACTACTTTATATATGAGACATTTCCAGGAGCTTTTCTGCAGAGTTTCTGCTGGTCTTCTTGATCCTGTATACCTTAAGGGACCCCAACAGGTCCCCATCTTTCCTGGCTAGGGCCCAAATCCCTGGGACAGGCCAGAGCTTAGTCACTTTCTGTTCATCCCCAAGCAGCTAAGCCTGCTGTGGCTTCTGTCTTCACTCAAGTGTCACTGGGCTTAGAAGCTTCCCCTGAGCCTGGGACCTAGGTCTGGACTGGTACTGACTGACCTAGTAGCTTCATGTAAGTCACCTGTACTTACTTACTTACTTACTTATTTATTTATTGGCTTAAACAATAAACATTTTATTTCTCATAGTTCTGAAGGCTGGGGAATACAAGGTTTTTTAAAAATTCTTTTCCATTATGGTTTATTATAGGATACTGAATATGGTTCCCTGTGCTGTACAGTAGGATCTTGTTGTTTATCCATCCTATATACACTAGTTTGCATCTGCTAATCCCAAACTCCCACTCCATCCCCTCCCTACCTCCCTCCCCCTTGGAAACCAGAAGTCTGTTCTCTATTTCTGAAGTCACCTGCACCTGAGACTCAGCCTCCTGCTCTGGGAGATGGCAGTGAGGACGTAGAGCCGTTGACTTCAGAGGGTGAGATGGCCCTGACTCCTTGGTTGCCTAGGACTCTAAACTTCTGTGACACAGACAGGCAGCTCTACCAACTGGAAATGGGGAGTTGTAGTCAATCCTGCTGTTCTCTTATTCAGCAAGTATTTGTCAACAGTTACTATGTGCCCTGCCCAGGCACTGGGACTCTCATTCACATTCTCTAAACCTCCTGCTTCCTGACCCCTTGCCCTGAAAATCTGGGTTGTGACCTCAACACCTAAAGGCTTCCCAAGCCCACATCCTGACCCCTGTGATACTCACCTCTTTACCTCCTGTCTCTGCACTCACCCACACACACACATCAGACTCATTGCACAGATGCGTGGCTTCTGGCGACCTGCAAGGAGGAGTGCCTTCGAGCTGGGTAAGTGTGTATTCAACTGTGAGTGAGTGTGTTGATGTGTACTTAAGCGTGCATGGCTGTAAGAGTATGTGTGTGTGAGGCCATGGAGGGGAGGTGTGCGTCAGAGTTTGAATGTGGAAGTACTGGGTGTACAAGAATGTATCTAAGTGTGTTTGAGCACCAGAGTGAGTGACAGTGAGTCACTGTCAGAGTATGAGTGTGCATGTATGAACATAGGTGGGTTGAATGTGAAGTGAGTGTGCCTGGGTGTGTTGGTGAGTGAGTGAGTGAGTGAGCGTGTAAATGCACTTGTGTGAATAGGCACACACAACCCCAGCCCCCAGAATTCCCTGGCGGTCCAGTGGTTAGGACTCCGAGATTTCACTGCTGAAGGCGCCGGTTCAATCCTTGGTTGGGGAACTAAGAAAAAATGCACAACCCCTCCAGTCCTTCACCAGTTACAGCAGACACACCCTCACGAGTATGTGGGCACACCTGCACCTCTTAGGGCCAAAGGTGGCTCAAGCTATAAACCTTTAGTCCAATAAAGGGGAGACTTTGTTCACAGGCCGGGATCAGTTTCCCTTCCCTACCCCTGACTTGGAACTGGGGAGCTGACTTCCCTGGGTAGCTAAAGGCTACCTCTCCTAGGAAGGAGCTCCCTCAGACCAGAGCCTGCAGCCTGTCTCCTCGCTTAAGCCAGTCCCCTCCCTATTCCCCCCATCTCATCTGTTTCCTGCCAGGCCCTGGCAGTGACCCTGAGCAGAGAGGCAAAGGATGAGGGTGGGAGGCAGGACATTCCAGTTACTTCCTTGGCTATGGGGTGGGGGTGGGGTGTCTCCATGGAGATGAGCGGTGGACCATGTCCAGATGGTTATCAGGATTCCCAGAGTCCTCCCTTCCCTCACCCAGTCAGGCCTCCTTGGCTCTGAGCACAGTGAGGAAGCCTGGCAAAAGTCCATCACTCCTCAAGGGGCTTCCAGAGAAGAGACAGGGGCTAGAGGTTCCTGGGAGTGGGCCAAGAAGACTTCCCAGAGCAAGGATCAGAGAAGCTGGTTGAGATGACTGCATCTGGTTTAAGCCTTTATCCCCAGAGAGTTCTGGAGACAGAGAAGAGTAACACCCACCCCTTCTCCACACCACATCACATCTGACTTGAAGGTATGACCAAGGCAGTCCAGGGAGGTGTCAGATTATTAGTCAGTTTTCAGCCTCTTCATAACCTCACCCCACTGGCAACTTCAGCTGTCCATAAGACCCCCCATTAGTGACCCCCAGACCTCCTGTCCTTCGGTCATATGCAGGATTGGGTAGGGGCACACAGACCCTCTTCCTCCTCCCAAAGCTACTGGAACTCCCGGTGCATTGGTGAGAGCTGGAAAAGACCCCCGGTGTCACGGTAATTGTCCTGGGAGCTGAAGCAGGATGGCAGTGAGCCCTGAGGAAGTATTTCCTGAGTAGCAAAGAAGCAAAGTTTGGAAACACAGATTGGGATTTTTGCTTCTGTCTTCAGCCACCCTGGGATCAACCCTCTCCCTCTAAACCCCTAATGCATCACTGCAACCATTCTCAACCTCTACCAGATCCCCAGAGCCCCACAAAATGGTGGGGTGCCTACCTCTCTGTTTCTCAGGAACCTGAGTTTTCTGGAGAAGAGCCAGGATGGGAAAGGGGCTCTGGTTTCATCTCCCCTGACTCCAGTCTTCCCAGGGAAAGTTGGTTCCACTTGAGTTGCAGGGATTGAGGCTAAACAACCAGGCTGACAAAGGTCCCATGGAAGCACCAAGCAGCCTGGAGCTGGAGGGGATGGCCTTGGACAGTCAGGTATCTCTCTCCAAGCCTGGCTTCCCACTTTCTCTCCTCACCGTACACTGGGAGCTCACAAGGAAAGAAGCACGACAGTAATAGTATTATTATTATTCTATATTCTACAGCACTTACTGCTACATCTGGCGTTGTTCCATACATGTGTTAACTCATTCAATGCTCACCTTGTGCAACTTCTTGAGGTAAGTAGAACTATCTATTCTCCCCATTTACAGATGAAGAAACTAAAGAGTAGAGAGGTGAAACCTGTCAGGAATCCAGCAGGAACAGTATATTGTCAGAGGGCTTTACTGAAGAGAGTTTAGGAAGGGACTATTTACAGAGGCGGGCAGGGTCAGGGGATGGCCCAAGAACTAACAGCGGGCAGAGGAGGTAAGAGGAGAGAGCAGTGTTACTGGATGCAGTGAAAGTCCTGGAAAAGGTGTGAATACCCAGACTTTCTTCCCGACCCCCTCACACCCGCCCTGCCTTCTGATTTCCTAGCTGTGCCTCGCACTTACCAAACCCACCTGGAAGCCAGAGAGCAAGAGGGCCCAGGTGACGCAGCCCACAAGTGTCAACCTCCCTGGGCACAGAGCAGGAGGAGATTGGATCTGGAGGAAATGAGACCACATGCCCAAGGGCCCATGTCTGGGAAGGGCTTGTTTGGAACGCAGGTGATCTGGCCCAGGAGCCCTGCTCCCTGAGATGTTGCAAAGTGCTGCCTGGGAAAGGGGTTCAGGGCAACCAGGTTGGGGACAGTAAGCTGAGTTCTAGTCCAGGCTTTGCTGCACTGCTCTGTGACCCTGAGTGAGACTCTGGGCCTCAGTTTCCCCTTTATGCAAGGTGGGTGCCTCTCTAGGAGAGCCACAGTGCCCAGACCAGGCAGAGTCTCTGTTCCCACTGCCATCCTCGTCTGACCGCAAATAAGCCTGGCACCAAAGGCCAAGGCCCCAGGTGTGGAGACACTGAGTGCCTGAGGGGGCCACCCCCAGCTGCTGGGCGGACACACCCACTCCTCTGCCTGCTTAGGACTCAGACATTCTACTCAGTGTTCCAAGGTGAACCCCTTGAGGGCCCCAGTGCCTCCTTCTGATTTAAAAATATTTTTATAGTTTAGTTTAGTTTTTATTTTATTTTTTTAATTGAAGTATAGTTGATGTACATTATATAAGTTACAGGTGTACAGTATAGTAATTCACAATTTTTAAAGGTTATACTCCATTTATAGTTACTATAAAATATTGGCTATATTCCCTGTGCTTTTTGTGTGTGTGTGTGTGGTTTTTTTTTTTTTTTGCCACACCGTGCAGCAGGTGGGATCTTAGTTCCCCGACCAGGGATCAAACCTGTGCCCCCTGCACTGGGAGCGTGAAGTCTTAACCACTGGACCACCAGGGAAGTCCCTCCCTTGTTTGTACAGTATATCATTGTAGCTTATTTTATATGTAGTAGTTTGTACCTCTTAATCCCCTACCCCTATATTACCTCTCCCCCACCTTCCATCTCCCATCTGGTAACCACCAGTTTGTTCTCTGTATCTGTGAGTCAGTTTCTTTTTTGTTATATTCACTAGTTTGTTAGATTTTTTAGATTCCACATATAAATGATATCATACAGGCTTCTGCCATCTTTCCAGCCCTCAGTCAGACAGGCGTGGAGACGCTTCTAGAAGTAACATCACGATGGCTGCCCAAGGAGAACCCGAAGTTCAGTTCAAACTTGTATTGGTTGGTGATGGTGGTACTGGAAAAACTACATTTGTGAAACGTCATCTGGTGAATTTGAGAAGTATGTAGCTACCTTGGGTGTTGAGGTCCATCGCCTTGTGTTCCATACCAACAGAGGACCTATTAAGTTCAATGTATGGGATACAGCTGGTCAGGAGAAATTTGGTGGACTGAGAGATGGCTATTATATCCAAGCTCAGTGTGCCATTACAATGTTTGATGTAACATTGAGAGTTACTTACAAGAACATGCCTAACTGGCATAGAGATCTGGTACAAGTGTGTGAGAACATCCTCACCGTGTTGTGTGGCAACAAAGTGGGTATTAAGGACAGAAAGTTAAGGCACAGTCAATTGTCTTCCACCGAAAGAAGAATCTTCAGTACTATGACATTTCTGCCAAAAGTAACTACAACTTTGAAAAGCCCTTCCTCTGGCTTGCTAGAAAACGGATAGGAGACCCTAACTTGGAGTTCATCGCCATGCCTGCTCCCGCCCCACCAGAGATGGTCATGGACTCAGCGTTGGCAGCACAGTACAAGCAGGATCTAGAGGTTGCTCAGACAACTGCCCTCCCAGCTTAAGAGAAAGTGAAGCTGGACCCCAGCGTCAGAAGTCTAGTTTTATAGGCAACTGTCCTGTGATGTCAGTGGTGCAGCGTGTTTGCCACTTTACTATATAGCTAAGCAGAACATGTGCTTAATCTTTGGGATGCTGAAGGAGATGAATGGGCTTCGGAGTGAATGTGGCAGTTAAAAAAAATGCCTTCATTTTTTGGACCTGCTTATTTAGGTGTTTTGGAACACAGTTGTTTCCTCCTTGAGTTTCAAATATAAGACTGCTACAGTCACATCACACATGCACACACACAAAAAGTGATATCATACAGTATTTTTCTCTGTCTGACTTATTTCACTTAGCATAAATACCCTCCAAGTCTATCCATTTTGTTGCAAAGGACAAATTTTCATTCTTTTTTATGGCTGAATAGTATTCCATTGTATATATATTTATATATATATACATATATGTAGTATATGTATAGTATAAGTAGTATTCCATTATATGTATATAATGGAATATTATTCAGCAGATGAATGAATTAAGATTAACAGATGAATGGATAATATATATACCACATCTTAATCCATTCATCTGTTGATGGACATTTAGGTTGTTTCCATATCTTTTTCCATATCAATTGTAAACAATGCTACTATGAACATTGGAGTGCATGTATCTTTTAGAATTAGTGTTTTTGGTTTTTTCAGATATATATCAAGGAGTGGTATTTCTGGGTCATATAATAGTTCTATTTTTAGTTTTTTGAGAAACCTCCATACTGTTTCCACAGTGGCTGCACCAATTTATATTCCCACCAACAATGTATGAGGGTTCCCTTTCTTTTTGGAAAAAAACATATTTATTTATTTATTTATTTAGGCTGTGCTGGGTCTCAGTTGCAGCATGCGGGATATTTAGTTGCAGCGTGCGAACTCTTAGTTGCAGCATGCACGTGGGATATAGTTCCCTGACCAGGGATTGAACCCGGCCCGCCCCCTGAATTGGGAGCTTGGAGTCTTAGCCACTGGACCACCAGTCGCAAGGGTTCCATTTTCTCCACATCCTCACCAATGTTTGTTACTTGTGTTATTTTTGATGATAGCCATTCTGACAGGTATGAGGTGATAGCTCATTGTGGTTTTGATTTGCATTTCCCTGATGATTAGTGATGTTGAGCATCTTTTCACGTGCTGCTTGGCCATCTGCATGTTCTCTTTGGAGAAATGTCTATCCAAGTCTTCTGCCCAGTTTTTAATCAGGTTGTTTATTTTTTTGATGTTGAGTTTTATGAGCTGTTTATATATGTTCGGTATTAACTCCTTATCAGTCATATCATTTGCAAATATTTTCTCCCATTCAGTAGGTGTCTTTTCGTTTTGTCAGTGGTTTCCTTTGCTGTGCAAAAGCTTTTAAGTTTAATTAGGTCCCATTTGCTCATTTTTGTCTTATTTCCTTTGCTTTAGGAGACTGATCCAAAAAAAAATATTGCTACTATTTATGTCGAAGAGTGTTCTGCCTGTTTTCCTCTAGGAGTTTTACTGTCTCTGGACTTTTTTTTTTTGGCTGTGTTGGGTCTTCGTTGCTTCGTTGCTTTGTTGCTGGGCTTTCTCTAGTTGCAGCGAGCGGGGGCTACTCTTCATTGCGGTGCACAGGCTTCTCATTGCAGTGGCTTCTCTTATTGCGGAGCATGGGCTCTAGGTGCGTGGGCTTCAGTAGTTGTGGCATGTGAGCTCAGTAGTTGTGGGTCGCGGGCTTAGCTGCTCCGTGGCATGTGGGATCTTCCCAGACCAGGGCTTGAACCCGTGTCCCCTGCACTGGCAGGTGGATTCTTAACCACTGCACCACCAGGGAAGCCCATGGTCTCTGGTCTTACATTTAGGTCTTTAATCCATTTTTAGTTTATTTTTGTATATAGTGTTAGAGAGTGTTCTAATTTCATTAGTTTACATGTAGTTGTCCAGTTTTCCCAGCACCACTTATTGAAGAGACTGTCTTTTCTCCATTGTATATTCTTGCCTCCTTTGTCATAGATTAATTGACAAAAAGTGCATGAGTTTACTTCTGGGCTCTCTATTCTGTTCCATCGATCTATGTGTCTGTTTTTGTGCCAATACCATAGTGGGGTTTTTTTGTTTTGTTTTGTTTTGTTTTGTTTTGCGGTTCGCGGGCCTCTCACTGTTGTGGCCTCTCCCGTTGCGGAGCACAGGCTCCAGACACGCAGGCTCAGCGGCCATGGCTCATGGGCTCAGCCACTCTGCAGCATGTGGGATCTTCCTGGACCGGGGCACGAACCCGTGTCCCCTGCATCGGCAGGTGGACTCTCAACCACTGCGCCACCAGGGAAGCCCACCATAGTGTTTTGATTACTGTAGCTTTGTAGTATGGTCTGAAAGTCAGGTGGGACATGATTCCTCCAGCTCTGTTCTTCTTTCTCAAGATTGTTTTGGCTACTTAGGGGCCATACAAATTTTAAGATTATTTGTTCTAGTTCTGTGAAAAATATCCTTGGTGTTTTGATAAGGATTGCATTGAATCTGTAGATGGCCTCAGGTAGTATAGTCATTTTAACAATATTAATTCTTCCAGTCTGAGAACATAGTATATCTCTCTATCTGTTTGTGCTATCTCCAATTTCTTTCATCAGTGTCTTATAATTTTCCAAGTACAGGTCTTTTCCCTCCTTAGGTATGCTTTTCCTAGGTATCTTATTCTTTTTGATGTGATGGTAAATAGGATTGTTCCCTTAGTTTCTCTTTCTGTTAGTTCATTGTTAGTCTATAGAAATGCAACAGATTTCTGTATATTAATTTTATATCCTGCAACTTTACCAAATTCATTGATGAATGAATTGATGAATTCGGTAAAGTTGCAGGTGAAGGAGGCTCCCCACCTGACTTTCTCCTTCCTTTGCACTGCCAGCATTCCCAGGTGCACACCTCAGTGTCCCCACCTCCTCCCAATGAGGAGGCCAGTACCTTCACAGACCCTCCTGTGGGAGACCAAGGGTGTCTCTGGCCTCAGGGGTCTCTGTTCAGGGTGGAGTAGTCCCTCCTCTCCCCTCCCCACCGCACCCAATTCTACCCCACCCACACTTCCCCCAAGCCTGGGGGGACCACACCCAGGCTTTTAGACAAACAAAATCAAGGGGAAAGAGTCAGCAAGAAGGAGGGAGCTCATTACTAGGAATTAAGGAGGAGGTATGCCCTGGGGTAAGATAAGCGGGACTGGTCACTCAGACTCTCTTAGGTACTTAGGTAAATGACATGTTCTCTTAGAAGTACACATAGAAAGACCCAGACACAAAGAGTCAGGCAGGGACAGAGACACAGAAAGAGACAGAGACATGGTCAGCCAGGGGCACAGACCCAGAGCCATACCAGACAGACTGAGAGAAAGATAGGTGCACCCAGCAGCACCGAGAGGTGCACAGCTGCATGTGCGCACACACAAGCAGGCACACAAGGAAACGGAAACCAAGCTCAGGTTTCAGGGAGGTGGATTTCAATGCAAGCAAGTCAGAGCTTTAAGGAACCATGAGCTCCTCCAAAGATGGCTGTGGAGAGGACTAGCTCAGGAAGAAGGGACAGAGATGAGACGTGGGATCTTGATTCTCTCTCAAGTCCACCCTGGCAAACGGATTAAGCTACTTTCCTGAAGGAGATGAAGAGGTTTCTTTCTAGAACTTGCTATCAGACAGAACTGCTGGTAGGAGGCATATCTCAGAAGGGAGTAGGGGAGGTGGGAAGCTTCGCTCCTGCCCCCAGGGGTCATGCTGCTACTTGGCTTCTGTCACTGGGCAGCCAGGCCTTCCTCTTCCTCACTCGGTCTGACCTTCCATCCAACGTGTTCCCTAGGCTGCATGCTCCTCTGCTGTCTACACCCGTGGTGGCCCCCTCTTGTGTCTCCCTTCTATTCCTCCCAAAACCCTCCTCAAGTTAGGGCACGGCAAGCCATCACCCCGTTCTTCCTCCCCCCTCTCAGGAACTTCAGATTCGTGGAAGGAATCTGAGGCGGAAGAGGATATTAAATTCAATGACCTTTAAAAAACAGCCTTCAGATCTCTCCACCACCACCATCCCCCCTCCCCTGTTCTGCAGAAAAAAATCATTTTTTGACATTTATTGACTATTATCTTCCATTACCTCCTCCTCTCAATGTCTCCCAATTCACGGATGAGGAAACTGAGGTTCAGGGAAAGAAAATGACCACCCCAGTATCACACAGCTAGAGGGAGGCCAAGCTGGGCTTGAAATCCAGGTCTGACTATTTGTTCACCACTGGGCCAGAAGCCCTCCCACCACCCCCTGGTCAGGGTCAACTGCAGGAGTTGAGAATAAGAGAAGACAAAGGTCATGGGGCATGCTGGGGAGGATAGCAGAGTGAGGGTACCCAAAGCGGGACAGGTGTGGCTGCAGTGAAACTCTGAAGCACACATTCTCCTCCCATGGTTTGCCCTTTCTCCCCCCAGGGCCTGAGAAGAGGACACTCCCTCTGGCTCAGGTCCCTTCAACATTCCAGACACGCCTCTTGGGAGCTGGGGACAAGTGGGTGGAGACCTGAGATGCAACTGCCTTCCCCCAGCCCCAACTGCCCAGAGTCCAGGCTGTGCGACCCACCCCCTCTGGGCCATGGTCTCCTCATCTGTGAAGTGGCTGGGGAGCAAGAGTTGGCTTATCCTCTAAAAACCACAGTTCTCCTCCAGACCCAGGCATCCCAACATGGTTAACTCTGCAGGAGAGCTTGGGTTGGGGCCACCTTCCCTTTTTATTCCCAGTGAAATTTGAGGAGGATTCGGTAAGGAAGGAGCAGGAGATGGGAAGGGGCACGTGATCTCCCAGCAGAGCTTCCCAGGCTTCAGTCAGGGCACCAGAGTCAGTCCAATCCCAGAACCCAGCCTTACAGGACACAGGGGTGCCTCAGACTGAAGAACTGAAGAACTGAAGCACAGGAGGCATGAGTGAATGCAGCTGTGGTCTCTGGGTTCAGACAACTGACTGCAGAGATGGTGAAAGAATGGGTAAGGCAGGGGTGACTTCCTGGAGGAGGTGATGGAGCAGATCAGGAGGATTTTAGTGAGTGGGCAGTGAGGTAGGAAGGCACGGGAGCACACAAAGTAGTCTGGGGTGGATGGAGCATTGTGAGGGGAGGTGTAGGTACCAGGGCCAGGTCCTGGAGGGCCTGACTGCAGGATAGAGGGATTTGAATTGTCTCTGGGTAGCGGGGAGAGCCGTAGAAAGAGGCCCACTTTCAGCAGGTGTTTTCAGAAAGATCCCTCTGGTTGCTTTGTGGACTGACTGGGGCAAACTGGAGTCAGAGAGGCTGCTCAGGGGGCTGTGGCCAAGGTCTAGTTGAAGGTGATAGAGCCCAAACAGCTGCGAAGTGTAGAAGGCAATAACAGGTTCCCGGTCTGATTGGTCTCTTCCAGCAACAGGGAGCTCACTATTTCTTGGGTAGCAGTCTTCTGCTTTGGGCAGCTCTGCCTGGGAGAAAGTTCTTCCCTAGGCCAGGCTTCAGCCTGCCTTCCTGGGGTAGTAGGTGGGTGCAGGGGTTGGGAAGATGTGATTCATTGTACTGGGGGGTCCCAGGAAGTTGGAAACTTGGGGGAAAGTGTGGGACGCCGAGTTCAAGCTGAGCTGAAGGAGCTCTCTGACCTGTGTGACTGACCCCTGCCCCTAGGGCAGGTTTGAGTACTACCCTCAGGGTGCCCTGGCTATCTGTGGCCAAACTCACCGAAGCTCTTTAGCTGGTGCCAGAAAAACAGCAGAGTGAGCAGAGAGATATTTACACAATTGGCATATATTTTATTATTTTTTTTATAAAAGGCAAAAGAGTACATGAGTTGAGGATTAAAGGAGTGAAGAAAAAAAAAAAAGGAATGAAAAGCCTATTTAGAGTCTCCCAACCCCCATCCCTAAAACTGTAGCATCTTATATATATATATATATATATATATATATATATATATGTATATACACACACACACACACACACACACACACACACACACACACACACATATATATATATACACACACTTTTTTTTTTCTTTTTTTAAAGAGCAAATGTGAAACTTATGACCTGGACTTCACCCCGCCCCCCTAATGCCTCCATTGTGACAGAAACACATCACTCTGCTCCTACTTATGTATGAAGAGCCAGAGCTCCTCATCTGGGCTGTGGTCCCCTCCTCCTAGCCCTACTCATATTCCCACCCTACCTCCCCCAAAGCCTATAGAAGCCCCCTATGTAGAAAAAACAGCAGACACACACATACTAAGAAACACATGTACCTGGACCCTCCTCCACACGGAGCCCCTGAAACATGCAGACCCCTGGTGCTTTCCTCACTCATAGATAGACACAACACCCTCCCTCCCTCCGGGCCTCCTCCGCACGCCCACAGATAGAATCCCTTCCACTTGGTCCTTTGCCCTGAATATCTGGAAAACCACACACACGCACATGCACACATCTGCTGCCCATTCTCTCTCTTTGGGAGACAAAGGACTAGATTGGCCCTACTCCCTGTGCCACCAGCTTACAGACAGTGGCCAGTGGTCCTATTGGGTCCTATTTCCTTCGGGATGGAAAATCCTGAAGGGGGCTGTCTAGAGGGGTGGTGGTAGACAAGGAGCTTCTTAGCCTGGGAGGGGGGTCTGAAGAGGGCTTCTAGGAAGCAGCCCCTGCACAGTCAAAGGATGCTCATGAGAGGGGGTGGGGGGGAGGCCCCCTGCCCATTCACATCTGCCCCTTGTGCTTCACGTGGGACAGCTTCACGTTCTCCTCATCGGTGGAGGGTGGAGGCGGTTCCAGGTGGCAGCCGATCATGAGCTGATACACGAGGACACCCGCAATGGAACCCAGGAGTGGGGAGACGATGGGCACCCACCACCAGTGGCGGCCGGTCCTGGGGGCAGACAGATGTGGTCAGGGACGCATGGGGCAGGGCAGAGGGGAGACGGGCTGGCGCACGCTGGCGGGGACTGCACTCACGTGAAGACTTCCGTGCCCCAGCCAGCAATGGCTGTGAAAAGGCGAGGGCCGAAGTCCCGGGCGGGGTTGACGGCGTAGCCAGAGTTGAAGCCCATGGAGGTGCCGATGACCAGGACCACCAGGCCCACAGTGAAGGCCTCCAGGCCACGCGGGACAGGGTTATTGTAGGGGTCCACAATGGCCAGCACACACACGATGAGGGAGGCTGTGCCAATGAACTGGGAAGTGGGGAGAACAGGGTGAGAAGAGCCCCCATCCACCTTCTGGCCCCTCCTTCCACCATCCAGCTTCCCTCCACTCTCAGAGTCTTGGCATCTCCCGTGCTCTGCTCTCCAGAGCAGTGGTGCTAAGACTTTTGCTGGTTAAATTTGCAGATTCCTAGGAATCTGCTCTAGATGAGGAGTCCTGTCCCCCAGCCAGCCCCTGAGCAACCCAAGGCAGCCTGGTCCTCCTCCCCGAGTTCCCCTCACTCACCCCCAGCCCGTACCTGGTCGAAGAAGCCATTGACCATGTCCAAATGTCCAGAGGGGTAGGTGGCAAAGATGCCGGCTGTGCCATTGGGGCCCGAAACTATAAGCTGGTTGTTGGCGAAGGCCCAGATTGCATCTGGTCACAGATTAGATACCAAGTGGGTGAGTGCAGAGGCCTGAGCCCCATCTCCCCTCTCAGGCTGGGCCCACCCTCCCAGGGATCACAGCTGAGTGTAATTGCTGCTTTATTCCCCTGGAGTTGGGGATGAGAAGGTGGAGGAGTGGAGGGCCTGACTCCATTGTTGCCCGACTCATTTCTTTCCCCTCATGACCCCCACCTGGGGCCTGTGCGTGAATGAGTCATAAGCCCGGGGCCTGGGCAGGCCCCAGCCATCTGTCATCGAAAGGCCTGGTGCCAGCAGGTCCCAAGCAGAGGGAGGGGGTAGTGGAGGAAGGCAGGGTGGGAAGGCTCACCATAATACAGCCCAAAAACGATCCCGGCACCCAGGAAGGCTCCCAAAGTCTGAGCCAGGGTGTAGACGAGCAGCTTGATCCAGGGCTCACGCGCCAGGAAGCACATAGCAAAGGTCACGGCGGGGTTCAGGTGGGCCCCTGGGCAGAGGGGAGATGGAACCTATTAGCCCCCGCCTGCCACAGTGGGGAGGCCAGGATTCCCCTGCCCCATACTCCCCCTCTCTGGCCCTGGTGAGCAGGGATGCAGAGAAGGGTTTCTTGTACAGAATGGTGTGTTGGACTGTGTAACAGACCAACTCGACTAATCTCTGATTCCAAGGTGAGAGTCGAAATTTCCAAGTATCAAGTTCCTTCACCACTCTTCTCTTCCAAGGACCCAAAGCTAAGCCCTGGCTATGCCCTGTTCTGAGACGACCTCCACTCCCACCCTATTCTCCAGCGGGACACCTTGTGGGAATGCTATGGAGGGGTGATGGCTGAGGGTGGGGTAAGGCCTTACCAGAGACCTGGCCAGCGATAAGGATGCCTAGGGTGACGGCGAAGCCAAAGGCCAGGTTGATGGTGAGGAAACCACCGTGGGTGCCCCGGCTGAGCACGACCTGGGCCACAGAGCCACAGCCAAACAGCTGTGTCAGGAAACAGAACAAAGCAGGGAGGGTGAGGACAAGTGAGTCTCACTCCAGAGGGCAGGGATGAAGCCAACAACCTCCCCCTGCCTTCATGGGGAGGACGGGAGGGCGGGAAGCCCTTTCCTGGAATCGAACCCCTCCTCCTCCTGCTGCAATTATACCCCGCAGAAGAAGCAGACATGCCCTCTTAGCCCCAATGTCCCAACTTTACTAATAACAGGGTCCTATGGAAGGGACTGGAAGCAAAGTTTGCAACTTCGAGCCCAGAAGATGGCTGAACCATCTCCACTGATTTTTCTTGACTCTCAGTAAGAGTGGGTGGAAGGGGACACTCTCGCCTGAGCAGTTCCTCCCCCAGCCCTTCAGGTCTGGCCCATAGGGGTGGGAAGGCTCTCACTCATCCCCCACCTGCAATTGCCTCCCTCTCTGCCCCAAAGAAGAGCTGAGGGGGAGAGGGCACAAAGAAAGGGAGGAAGCCAGAAGTTCGTTTGAGTCCACTTCTCCTGAATCTGGGGTGTCAGAGCGCCTGCCTCGCCCTGCTCTCCCTCTCAGGATCTTCAGCCTCCTTGACCTGTTCCTGACCCAGAGCCTCCTCTCTCCACTCGCCCTGACCTCCCTGCCCTCAGAGGTCCAGGTTCCCCACTCAGATTTGGAGGTCCTAAAGACAGCGATCTGTCTAGTCTCACTAGCCATAGTCCAGGACCCCCAGAGCAGTGGAAGTGGGGAGATTGGTTCTAAGCTCTCTGCCGGAAATTGGCGGGGGGAGCGGATTCAAGAGGACTAAAATCCCTGATGTCCTGCAAGTACAGAATGTGCTATTTGTGGGTTCCCCTTGTTCAAATGTAAAAATGTTTCTGCACTAGCTCCTCTGTAAAGAGCCATTGCCCTGAGCCCCCAAAGTGTCCCCCGAAGCTGCTCCAGCCCTGCCCCAGGTCTCCTTTCGCACCTCTCCATAACTAAAGTCTTTATGCCTATCCAGCAGAAAATTTCCAAAACCTATGCTAAGGGCCCTCGTCCCTTCTAAAGGGTCAGTGTCCTGCTGTACTGGGTGGTTAAGCATTTTGATCATCATCCTTCACGAGGACCAAGAGATAGTGGGGAAGCCAGCAGCAGTGATGCAGGGCAAAGGTGTGCAGGCAGGTGAGAGCAAAAGTCAGAGAGTGTAAGTATGTATGTGTGTTGGAAGAGGCACGTGAGGGTCTGGGGCACCCTGCCCGGCTTGGCTGGCCCTGGCCTCAGCTCCTTGCCTGCCTGAGGCCCAAACCTGGCTCCATCCCAGGAGGCCTTGGAGGCAGAAGCTGTCAGAGCCAGTTCCACCACCTTGAGACTCATCTTCCTCTTCCTCCAGGCTCCCTCTCCCTCTCCTCACCTTACTAGGAGCCTCAGAGAAAGGGGCTTCCCTCACCCAAAAGCCAGCCTTGCTACTGCCACTGCAGGCTTTCGGTCCCCAACCCACAGAGGTATGCAGGTAAGCCCTCACCGACCACTTGGGCGTCTCCCGGGCCTGGCCTCTCCTCTTCGCACACTGACACAAAATGCCTCTTAGCCACCTGAGCCTGAAAGCCTTCACAGACATAACACCCTCCTTCTGTGGTCAGGGAGAAGCCAAATGATCCTGGGGCTCAGTGGGAGGCCTGACTGCTCCTTTGGGGGAAGGCAAACTGAGACTAGGGAGGAGATAGGGAGGCCCTTCTGTGAAGGGAAGACAATTTGCTCTGTCCTGGTTGCTCTCAAACAGGGGGCTGGACTAAAAATCAGACAGGGACGGGGGGACACAAGCCTCCAGGGCAGGAGGACAACAAGCATCTGCCCCTATTCCCTTCTTGGCACTTGGCACTGGAGGAGAAGAGAGGCAGATGACTGGGAGGTCTACTAGTCTGGGGAGGGGGTATGGATAAAGTGCCCCACCTGGCTTCCCCCCTTCCTGTTCCTGGAAGCCAGAGGTGAGTCCAGCTTTCCTCTCCCTATAGAATCTGCTCCACCACCACCACCCATGTGGGGTGGGCCATCCAGCCCTACTTGCCCCTAGTTAATCTTGCTAGTCCACAGAGGGCCGGCTGGTCTATGTTACCTAGGGTTGGAAGTGGGACACGGATGGGACACGGAGTACCCCATCCCCTGCAACGGAGCAAATGAACCCAGACGTAACCCAGAGGGAAACAGGTGTAACCACAAGAATGGCCGAAAATCTGAGAGTAACTGGGACAGGAAATGGAGCCCATAACTGTTGTGTCTGTCAGACCCAAGAAGTGCAGAGTCACCCAGGAACAACCCAGACCCAAACTGGCATAACCAGGGCATAACTGGGACTGGGGAGTAACCCAGGCAGGGAAGCATCGCCCTCAGAGAGCCTGTACAGTAACTCCGGCCCCGGGGAGTAAGTCAGAGTGCTTCTGCACGGAAGCTGACAGCATCTGTCTGGGAGTTGCCCGGCACTAGGGGAGGAATTTTAGTGACACCACGTGCTTTGTGCCTGGGGCACAGCTGCCTTCCACAGCCTCCTATCTTCAGGATCCTCCCTCCTTCCCGCTTGCTCTTTGCTGTGTGTAGCCTCCGCCCTCTGCCCCCACCTGTGGCAAACTGTCCTTATGGCAGAGCAACTTTTGGACTTTCTAAGGCTTAATTATTCATTAGGGGCCAGGCATCCAAGACCCAAATAACCCAAGAGGGGCCCATTTGCCACTGCCTCCACTGCCTCCCAGGGCTGGGACTCCAGGAACCTGGGGAGCTGTGGAAGCCAGAAAGGGCTGGAGGTCCCAGACTGCAGAGGTGACTGCTGTCCCCAGCCTGTGGGCTGGGTCACTGGTGAGAGGGTAAAGGATCAGAGCTGTCACTGGGGCATAACAGCTGTCATTCTGGCAAGAGTCGGAATTGTCAGTCACTGAGGGACTTAGCGCTATGGGCGAAGGGTGCTCCCGAAGGGGTCAAGTTGGGGGCGAGGGATCAGAGCTGGGAGAGGGGTCGAGGCTGTCTTAAAAAACACAGACCCTCCGGTGAACAGAGGGACTGGGAAGTGTGGGGCTGGATAGAGACTTCTCCCTCCACTCACCACGAGGATGAGGGTCCCCAGGCACTCAGCCAGCGCCTGGCGAAGCAGCTGGTAGCGGATGTGGAGCATCTCCCCGCAGCGGGACACCAGCTCCTTCTGTCGACCCATGGCTGGGGCAGGCGGCGGTGCTGTCGGGCGGCGGACGCAGCAGCAGTGGCCGTGAGAGCCGAGTGGCGCCCTTTTTATAGGAGCCGGAGGCACGCGCCCCGCCCGCCGGCACCGCCGCCCGCCGAGCCGGGTGCCGGCCTCAGGAGTGGGCGGCCACCCCGCACTGCTCGCCTAGGGAGGCTGGAGGGGACGCTGGGTTGGGGGGACGCTGATAAGGAAGGTAGGGGTGTGTGGTGTGAGGAGACTTTAGGGCTGGTGTTGGCCCGGGGAGGAGATGTCTGGGGGCTGAGACCAGACTGCGGGATTGTGGAGTCTGAGAGCCGATGGTGGGGTGTAGGCACGTGCAGGACGGGGGCTCAGGGGGGAAAAGGAGCCACCAAAGGGACTTCCTTGGGCCACTCGCAGTGAGCCTCGCTGCCATCCTCACCACGGTGGAGGGGAGAGGAGGCATGTCAGAAAGGAAAGGAACTCTGCATAATAATGCACTGTGGTGTCCTAAGTGGGAGGGAAACACAGAAGGGAGGGGATATATGAATAGGTATGGCTGATTCATTTTGCTGTGCAGTAGAAGCTAATGCAGCATTGTAAAGCAACTATACTCCAGTAAAAATCAGCTAATAAAAAATTTTTTTTTTTTTTTTTTTTTTTAAAGAGAGAAAGGAAAGGAACTAGCCCCAGCTCTACACGATGGCTGGACCTGGCGTGTCCTCAGTCAGGGGCCAGGACGGAGGAGGCTGTGGGCCCCAAGGGAGAAGAGACCCTCTCAGAGTCCAGACCCAGGTGGACTCAGGAACACAGGTGCTGAGTGCCAGCCAGAGTACACCTACCCTTGCTTCTTGTGCAGTTAGTATATGTCACATGTTGCATGTCTTGACCTGCTCCGTTCTCAACTGTGTCCACACATGACACACTGATCAGTGTGATCAGTGCCTGATCACACTTTCTGGGCATTTTTCATGGCTTTGCTCATGCCTGTTGAACATGGCTGGGTTAACAGAGCTGTCACACGTGTACCTGCGTGCATCTTGCACATGGCTCCAGAGGCTAAGCTGCAGTTGTCCTGACATGCCACAGGCAACATGCTTGCTGGCAAGGTGAGTTCCAGCTGGTTTGTTTTTTGGTTTTTAATATTTATTTATTTATTTATTTGGCTGCACACTTGGGATCTAGTTCCCTGACCAGGGATCAAACCCCGGGCCCCCTGCGTTGGGAGGGCGGAGTCTGAACCCCTGGACCACCGGGCAAGTCCCGAGTTCCAGCTGCTTTTAACCCTCTCCTCTCCCACTCTGGCTGATCCCTGGCCAGGGGCAAGTCTTTCCCTTTAAGAGATTAAGCTGGCTGAACTGTGGGCGTGTCAGTCCCATCTCAGGGGAGGCATGGGGCAACCCTGTTCCCTATGCTGCATCTGATAATTGGGAAACTGAGGTCTGGTAGCCTGGGCCTTACTCCCACAGGACTGGGAGCAAATATGCCCTCACCCCAGTCTCTAAAGGCAGCTTTGCCAGGGAAGAGCACATTTTCCAAAGGGACTTAATCCAGGTGGGTTAAGGGCCCAGGGGAATTGTCCCTTGAGGAATGGCTGTCAGAAATGAGGGCTCCAGAGGCGACTCATGCCCAAAGAGATAGGGTTTGGCAACACACATAGGTAGATTCACAGGTGCACATGCCGGTGTGCAGCACACACACTACCCCCGAGGCTGGCAGCCACACTTGCCTATAGACCCTGAGCTTTGTTCACATGCTGCCGGGATCCCATTGCCCATGAGAGCCTAGCCATAGGCTCACATATATATATGTAATCCCCACACAAGAGGTCCCCCATGACCCTTGGCCCAGGAAGAAGCACCGTACCCCCTGAACCCCACGGGCTGGGAGGACCCAGGGTGAATCAGGGAGCCATCACTGAGTGCCTGCCGGAGGCCCCACTGCCCATCTGTGACTCCGGACAAAACCCTAGACTCCTGGTGCCGGAGCCCAGACTGTGGGAAGAGGGGAAAGCCCCCCACAAAGCTTCACTCTCTTCTCCCCACTCCCTGGTATGCTTGTCAGCCCCTCACTGCCCCAGGTGGGGCTGCACAGGGCAGGAAGTGGCAAAGTGGTTCCTCAACACTGAAAGAAAGTAGGGAACCCCAGCCGACAGAACCCCATCCTCACTCCTGCTGGTCCTGGGCCTGCCAGCAGCTGAGCCTGGCCTGGAAACCGGAGAAAAACAGGGGCAGCTCCGCCATCAGCAGGCAGAGCACACACCTCCCTCTCACCCCATATACACATGTGTTTGCACTCAGTTCACACAGGTGTTCACATGGGCTGCACCCTGAGGGAGCAGGTCACACACATAACTGTGGATCTGTGTATCTCGCGAGTAGCATCTATTTACACATGTGCACGTACCTGTACTCACACATGTGCACATGTGTGTACGTGCTCACCTATAATCCTGGGGCTGCAGCTCACCATAGAGCATCTTTGCGACCTCCCACTTCCCCAGTGGATGCAGTGCCATGCTGAGGCACATGGCTTGGCAAGTGGAACGAGAGCCAGTTCCCAATGCCCCCTCACCCCAAATCAAGGTCCATCCTTCAAGACCATGACCCCATATACTCCCACCAAACTGGTCCTTATCTGTAACTAGGGTGTACACACATGTTCATACATGTACACACCATGCATATTGGGATGGGTTAGGGTTGGAGCTGAGGAGGTATGGGTAGGGCTTCATGCTTCTTAGTGGGCCTGAGAGGACCCTGCCTGGAGGAGGGGGAAGGATGCAATGCTTTCCAAGGGTCCCTTATTCCTGTCAGCCCTCCTCGGGTCATCTGGGAATAAGAGGGGTCAGGGCCTGAGGATGCTTGTCCAGAAGCGCTGGGCTGGCTGGCCTGAGTCTGGGGGGCTGAAGCAGGACCTCATTGCACAACTGGATGCAGGTGTTGGGGTGAGGGGGCTCATTCTCATTGTAGTCAGTGTGAATGGTGCCCCCAGGAGCAAAAGATAGAAGGAAGCTCGGCTTCACAGGAAGAGCCTGAGCTTGGTGAGGCAGGCCCTGACCCTGAGTCACCCGGCTTACCCAGAGCCATCTGGGCTCCCTCCTGTGCTTCGGGAAGGAAAGCCTGAGTACGGGCTGGAAGCCAGCCTGCCTGCATGGGAGCTCCAGGACGAGGCACATGAGGAGGCCCTATCTCCTCCCAACACATCTTGAGCAAGGTCTGTGTCTCACCTGTGCAGGAGGGCTGAGGGCAGGAGGGCTGAGCCCAGGAAGGGGACTGACAGCCGATCCACCCCATGGGAGGCCGTGACTCCTTGAGGTCAGAAGCTGGGGGAGTGGGTTCCCAGGCAAGGGAAGGGCTGAAGACGCAAGTGCCAGCCTGTTGGACCAGAGGGACTGGCTGGGGCTCTGTAAGGGGTAGGGGTGGCACGCCCTTCATTTCCTGTCCCCCAAACTCTTTTTGCCTGTATGAGAGCAGCTTGAACCAGCAGGGAAGGAATCATGGGCCTTGCTGTCAGCAAGTGGAGTGGAGAAGAGTGTAGACATAGAAAACAAGTCATACTACAGTCCCCCTGGCCTCCCTGAACCCCTAACCTCTTCCCGAGCATTGGAGTGGGATGGGGGAGGAGCTGACCAAAACAGACAGACATACATTTTTCAAGTTTAGAAAGTACTTCCTGGGGCTTCCCTGGTGGCACAGTGGTTAAGAATCCGCCTGCCAATGCAGGGGACACGGGTTTGAGCCCTGGCCCTGGAAGGTCCCACATGCCACGGAGCAGCTAAGCCTGTGCGCCACAACTACTGAGCCTGCACTCTAGAGCCTGCGAGCCACAACTACTGAGCCCGTGCACCACAACTACTGAAGCCTGCGTGCCTAGAGCCTGTGCTATGTAGCAAGAGAAGCCACCGCAATGAGAAGGAGCCTACGCACCACGACAAAGAGTAGCCCCCGCTCGCAGCAACTGGAGAAAGCCCACGCACAGCAACAAAGACCCAAGGCAGCCAAAAATAAATAAATAAATTTATATATTAAAAAAGTAAATAAAATAAAAATAAATAAATTTATTTATTAATAATAAATAAAAATTTTTTTAAAGTACTTCCATTTGTGAAACAATAAATAAATAATTATTTATTTATTGTTTCACAAATGGGAGGAAGTACTTTTTTTTTTAAAAAGTACTTCCTCCCATTTGTGAAACAATCCCCAGAAGTGGGTGTGTACTTTACCCTTTCACAGATGACAAAACTAACAGTTGGAGAGAAGTCACTTGCCGTTAAGTGTTTTTTTTTTTAATAAATTTATTTATTTTATTTATTTATTATTTTTGGCTGCGTTGGGTCTTTGCTGCTGTGCGCGGGCCTTCTCTAGTTGCGGCGAGCGAGGCTACTCTTTGTTACAGTGCGTGGGCTTCTCACTGCAGTGGCTTCTCTTGTGGAGCACGGGCTCTAGGCGTGCAGGCTTCAGTAGTTGTGGCTCATGGGCTTAGTTGCTCCGTGGCATGTAGGATCTTCCTGGACCAGGGCTCGAACCCATGTCCCCTGCATTGGCAGGCGGATTCTTAACCACTGTGCCACCAGGGAAGCCCCCCCCGATTAAGTGTTGAGCTGGATTCAAACGCCATGCGGATATGGAGGAGACGTGAAGAGGGCAGGGAGGCCAGGGAGCCACAGGTCCCTCCATGCTTCAGCACCCTGTCTAGAGTGTGCCCCACTCTTAGGCCACTGCTGGATGCTATTCCTGTTTCTGGGCCTTGAGAGTCGGGAGCTGGCTCTGGACAGGAACAGGGAGTGGAGAGCAGAGATGAATCACCCTCTTATGAGCGTCCCCAGACTGGGGGGTGGGCAAGCAGTTCCTCCTGCTGCACCAACTGTCACCCCCTGTCTCCAGGCAGACGAGATGGAGGAGAGCCTGTGAACACAAACCACACCCCAGGGCACCTCCGGCCAGATGTCCAGCTGGAACTTGAGAAAATCTACCTTTTGACCCATATCCTGGGGACTCTGTGTTCACCTTCTGGTGTCACCCTGAGCTGCCCTCGGCACTCTTTTAGGACAGCAGAGGGTCACAGAGAGGAGGCCGAGGAGTGGGACAGGAGGCCTAGGCCCTGTGCTGAGGAAGAGCCCAGAGCCACAGGGGCTGTGCTGATGCGGGCAGAGCCCTCCCGAAGACCCAGAAGCTCAGCTCCAAGCCTCGCTTGGCCACTGACCAGTCAGGTTGCCGAGCCAGCTCCCTTTCCTCGCCCCTCAGTTTCAGTTTCCTCATCAGTCACCTGCAGGTTTCAGGTGGAGTCCCCCCAACACACACACACCCAGGGCCCCTGTAAGAATCAGACAAGATTACGGATGTTTCAGGCTTTGAAAACTGTATTACAGTCAATGTAGAAGGAAAGGTTCATTCCAGAAGCTGCCTCGTTAATGAGTCACGTTTCCTCCTGTATGAATGTCGTGTGCATCCATGTGCGTTCTTGGCTCTGTGTATGCATGTACCCATGGAGGTCTGTGTGTACATGTGGGTGACCCTGGGGTTCTGTGTGCATATCTGTGTGTATCCCTGTCTGGGCTTGGCTGTCTGTCTGGGTTCAGTATTTATAAAAGCCAGAGATAGGAGGTGGGGATCTGTTGAGGAGTCTGGGGACAAAGTGACCTGGTACAACATGATGAGAGGGTTTGGATTTAGGATTTAGGAGGCAGAATGGGCAGAGCAGGTAGGCAAGAAGCTGAAGTTGAAGGCAGGCAGAATTGCGTAGACAGCAACCTGAACCTGGGTGGGGCCCAGGACAACTGCTCTCTGAGAGGCCTGCGGTCTGAAGGTGGCCATGGGAGGACAGGTGGTGGAAGACGCCGCATCTGGTGTTCCAGAAAGGTGATGGGTATGTATGAGCCCCAATATACTCTCCCCTCATCCAAGCCCAGTCTGGGTGCTAATTACAGGGCAGCCACCCACTGCTGGCCCTAAGGGAGAGAAGTCTCAGGGGAAGGATCGAGAGGCGAGGACAGCCCGCAGCAGGAGATTCTGCAGTCAGACTTCAGGAATGACTTCCTGAGGGTCTCTAGACCTTGGGGCAGTGGAGAGGGAGACTGGGGAAAGGTCAGGATGTCATATCTATCTTTTTCATCCAAACCATTTGGTCATCAGGTGGAACAGGAGCTGGGTCTCAATGCCCCTCAATGACCCCTCAGTCAGGGTCCAACCTTGGCTTCGCCAGCCTCTAGGAGACCCCAGCTCTGTTCTGTGGAGGTTTTTAGTCTGGGAGAACAGAGGAGAGCTCCCAGACAGGGAAACAGAGACATAGGCTTGCGGTGGACCAGAGTGTTCATGCTCCCACCCGCTACCCCTATCCTTGACCTTGCTCCCCTGGGTCTAATAACAGCTTCATTCTGCTGCCTTGCACAGAAGGGAAGGGGCAAGACTGGCAGGCAGCCCAGGACAGGGGAGGGGCCCGGCTTTTCACTCCTCCCTGCCTCACTGGAGAGATCCAGAGCTCTGACCTCTCTACTCTTTTTTTATTCCTCATCACCCGACCCCTTAGCCCCAGGAAAGCCAAGGCTCAGAAGCAAGGCCTGCAGCCAGGATACATAGATTCTCTGTAACTCCCTGTGTGACCCTAGACAAGTTCCTACACCTCTCTGGGCCTCTTGCAAACCAGAAAATCCTCTCCATCCCTCTTCCAGAAACTGAAGTGGGAGAGGGAAGTGAGTCTCCCTCTGGGTCTGGAACACTCTTGTCCCCTTAGTTCCCCAGCGCAGCCCAAGATGCTACCTTCTCTCTGCAGCAGAGGGATGGGCAGGCTGGCCTTTCCTGAGGAAGGTGGGGGTGGCTCACGTGCCCCAGGCTTCTCCTCCCCTTTATCTTTATCGCTCACCTAGATTAATCTGTGACTCACAAAGCAAGTACCAGATGTTGAGGGGGTTAGGTGCATATTTATTGGGGTGGAGGTGGTGGGCCTCAGACTAGCCCAATCTGACTTAGTAGGTCAGGGACGGAGTAGCCCTTAGGATTTCACTGAATGTAACCTGCTGCAAGGACCCCTGGGCTTTGGGGTCTTGCTCTTTTTCTCCAAAGTAAGGAGCTGGGCAGAGGAAAACAGGGTCTTCAGCTAAAAGGATTCTGATTTAGAGGAGGTTGTCAGATAGCACAGCCCGAAGAGAGGACCGTTTGATAATTCACTGAATGTGACTACATAGAGAGGCTTGGGAGGTCTGACAGGACTGGGGAAACTGCAGCCCCAAGAAGGGGAAGGGGAAGCCTTTATTTACAGCCATTTAAATTTACAGGAAGGAATCCAGAGTTCCTGCCTCCTGAGAGCTTTTCCTCCTGACTTGCTCTTTAAAAACAGAGCAGATTTTGCCTTTTACAGCAACCCAGAGCTGGAGGCAAAAACCTGCACAAGCAGACTAGTATATACAGATGTGCACACACCCTACTCCAACACACACAGAGCAGACAGATCACACCATACATCACACACAGCCTCCTGCCCCATCCATGTCTACCTGCAAACGCAGAGGCCCACAGGGGCAGACGCACGCGTGGCGGCGCTCTAACACACATCCCCCTGCACACCCTCGCTCCAGCAGGAGTTCCTCCTCGGCTCCTGTCCTTCTCTTCCCCTGAGGTTCCAGCTCCTCATGTCCCCTCCCCCAAGGTCATGTTAGACCACACCAGCCCCCTCACCTACTTCCTAGAGAAAATCCAAGGAAAACAGGTTGGAGCAAGCACTGAAATTGGAGCCTGGACTTTGTGCTCTCCTCACCCCGCACCACAAGCTGGAGCAGGGAGTGCAGAAAGCATGGCGGATGTACCTCCTTGGGCTTCTGAGTCATCTGCCCTCTTCCCTTGCCACACTGGGCACCTGACAAAGCCATTATCATGGCTTTTTTCTTTCTTTCTTTTTTTTTTTTTTTTTTGGCCACACTGCTTTGCTTGAGGGATCTTAGCTCCCTGACCAGGGATCAAACCCATGCTCCTTGCAGTGGAAGCATAGAGTCCTAAGCACTGGACCGCCAGGGAAGTCCCTATCATGCCCATTTTGTTTTCATGCCCATTTTAAAGATGGGGAGGTTGAGCCCAGCAAGGGGAAGTGACTTGCCCAGGACCACCTGGGGAGGTAGCAGGGCCAAGGCTCATTTCCCGATTGGGACTGGTATCTGCACTTTTTGGAGCCACGAGCTTACCTGGGGGCAGATTCCACGCGCTCCCTGCACTGGAGTTGTGAAGGAAGCTACGAGCCTGAAGCTGACCCTGGGATGAAACAGGATGGTTTGAAACCAGCCTGTACCCCCTGCCCCTCCCCAGAGTCCACGGAGGGACTGCCACATGTGAGGGACTAAGAAAAAGGAAAGCTGAGAAGCCAGGGATGACCACAGGGCTGGGACTGCATCTGTTGTATCTCACTGAAAATACAGCCTGGCACACTGAGGTCTGGAGTACGTGAATGAACGGCACAGGGAGAGAGATGGAAACAGACCTCAGTTCACACAGCCAATCAGCGTATTCCCTATACTAATTTCAACCCCAGGCCAAGCTGTCCCATGACAGTGACAGGCAGGGACTGGCATCGGTTCACAAAGACTAACAGAATTGGGACAAAATCGGAAACCAGAGCTCCCATGTGTGGCTAAGCATCTTGAGGATGAAGCCAGATAGCCAGGCATCCAAGTCCCTCTACAAACAGGCCCCCACCTGCCGCTGAACTTGACCTCATTCAGAAAATGAGGATAATGAGGAAAAGCAGGTACTTCATAGGGCTGGTATGATTATATGATCAATTTCTTTATGTAAGATATGGAAAATAACAAAGGGTACCTTATTAGGCAGGCACTCAATAAAGCTTTTTTTTTTTTTTTTTTGGCTGCATTGCATGGTTTGATTTTAGTCCTCGACCAGGGATTGAACCCAGGCCCTCAGTTGTGAGAGTGTGGAATCCTAATCACTGGACTGCCAAGCAATTCCCAACATCAACTTTTTAATTCTCAGGCCTTTCACCATCAAAACCCTACCCATTCTAGGCAGAGATCACAAATCATGATTCTCTTTTCCTTGAAGTCTTCTGGTGGCCTGCCCTGTCCTCCACCTGCCTGGGCCAGGTGCCCCTTCTGCACACACCTGTATCCTACTTGGGCAGAGCGCTGTACTAGGTGCCATGAAATCTTTTCAAATATGTTTCCTGCCCTCAAAGAGCGTACATTTAGGAGACAAGGTCAAAACCATGCAGAAAAGGCAGACAAGCCAATAACATAAGGAAATTAAATGATTTAATTTTAAATCACAGTTTAAAACAAGAGAGTTCATGTCACTGTACGTGACTGCAAAGAGAAATGAACAGGCAGTAATTGCTCTAATGTTTCAGAGGAGAGAAAGCGCACCTTAGGCTGAGGGCGAGGAAGGGTTTAAGGAGGAGTCACTGTTAGAGCTGAGTCTGGAAAAACAGCCAGGATTAGGGAGAGGCTGCTGGAAGGGGGGTGTGGACCAGGCTGAAAGGAAGCAGCACCCCCTCCCTCAGGGCACTGGGAGCTCCTGGAGAGCAGGTCTTGGGTCCCACTCACCTCTGCACCACCACTGCAGGAGCACAGAGCCTGAGGGGCTCAGACACCGGAGGCCAGGGCAGCAATCAGTGCTTTCTGCATCTCTCCACTCACCCGGCCCCTTCCAGTCCTCTGTGCTTTTCCATGTCCCCACCCCGGGATGCAGTGGAACCAACACAGGTGGGCATTGTGCCCCTTCAATGCGGTGTATTCACCCCACGTAGCCCCCTCTCCACTGCTCAGTGCTGGTGCTCTGTGACTCTCAGGCAGTGCCACACCTTCTCTGAGCCCCATTTAAAAGGCCTGACAATGCACCGAAGGGCATACTGAGGTCGAGGCACACATCCTGGCAGAGGGGTGGGGACAGAGCCTCAGCCCTGGGCACAAAGCCTCTTCTCTGGGCTTCTGGGAGCAGCCTGGGAAGGAAAAAATAAAAAAGGCCCAGGCCAGGCTGACAAGTAGATGGATCTCCTGGGTTCATTCAGTGTCCCCTCTGAGCTGGCTCCCAGTCCTCTTCTGGTCAGGCCCAAGGGACTCCACAGGACACCATGGCCCCTGCCCCAACGCTGGGGCATCAGACAGAAAATTGGGACAGGGCTTTGTTGGGAATGATTCAGCATGCTCAGGCCAGCAAGCCCTCCTTGGAAGGTCCATATGCAGCAAGGGTGGTCACGGCATTGACATCTTGCTCCAGAGGTCTGCAGTCCTGTTGTCCATCTACAGCTTGCTCCCGGGCTGGAGGTCACACGGTCCACCTCTCACTTCGGGCCTCCACAGCCTGGACCAGGCCTTCGCCCAGGATGGCAAAGTCCTCCAGGATGGCTTCTACATTGGGCACCATCACCAGCTCCCCACCTTGAGACACCACCATGCGCCCCTTTGTGTTGGAGGCCTGGGAGAATCAGAGAAATGTAGATTGAGGTGTCACGAGAGGCACATGCAGAGACACCAACACACGTTTCACACCTGCCACCGGGTCACTCGTGGAACCACACACAGACACGCATGCCCATGTGGAACACATGTACACACTCAGGAACAGACAACTGTCACCAGCCAGCTCACCTTTAAGGGCTGGGGCTGGAAGCTGGTGGGCTTCCAGAGGACACCGATCACCTTTCCGCCATGCTGGTCATAGAAGAAAAGGGCCAGGTCCCCAAAGGCCTCCTAGAAAAGGGCAGGACAGAGACAAGATTATAGGTGGACACCTGAGAGCCACCTCCACGGCCCCAGCTCCACCTGGATGTTCCCTTCCCAGGGTCAGCCAGCCCTTGAGGACCTACCCTGAGCTGTGCCAGGTAGAGCTGAGGAGGATCGTAGCCCAGCACGGGCATCAGGGAGGAGGGCCCCGGCTCACTAAGCAGGCCCCGGCAGAAGGAGGCAGCTGGCGAGTCCACAGCCTGGCGGTGCCGGGGGATGTGGCGGGGAGACAGGTGGATCAGCACGTCGTACATGTCCAACGGTGGCCGGAACACTGTCTGAAGAGGGGTAGGGGGTGCTCAGCAGTGCCCACTGGGCAGCCGGGAACTGGACCACAAACCCCTCCACATGCCCACTCTGGTTCCCTCCTTCCCCTTTGTCTGACCCACCCATTATGGGCCCAAATGCTCATTTGAAGGCAGGAACAACAAGACCCAGCTGGTGGCAGCTTGGGTCCCCAGGAGGAGCGCGGGATAGAAGCGCGAAGCCAGGGCCCCAATTCTCCTGCAGGCTCCCCCACTGCCAGGCACCATGGGCAGCTGCAACGCCTTCTCTGGATTCAGTCTCACCAAACAAGGGCCCCTAGAGCTCCAGACTTCCATGGTTCAAAGGCAGAGTCGCCAGAGACCCTGGAGTCAGTCTGGGCCCGGGGCTTACCCTGATGTCCCCAGGACCCCGGGGATCCATTAGCTGCTTCTCTAGGATGGGCAAGGCTTCGGCTGCCAGGACCATGAGCTGGTGTAGGATCTGGGGGGCACACATACATCAGATAGGTCACACCTGACCACAGGTCTCTCACAGCTCAGGCTGGGCCTGCTTTTTCCTTGGGGGAGAAAACCACACATTTGAGAGCAGGAATGAAATTAAACCTGGGGCGAGGGTCCATCCTGTGTCCATACAGAGCTTTTGCGATCCTGGGGGGTAATGATGACCATGACGGGGAGTTTGGTCCGGGTTGCCAGGAAGACGCTGCGGATCTCCACCTGCTCCTCCGCTGTGGATGAGAGGGGGTCTTGGGTCAGCCTGCTCCTCCCCGCAGACACCTTCTACTGCCCTGGGTCCTCCTAGTGCACACTTAGCAGCTGCCCATCACAGGGATTTTCCAACATCCCCCAAATGGCAAAAGCGATGAAAGGGACACCGCATCTGCCTCAACTGGGCAGGGTGTTAAACTCCCAGCCTGGGACCAGAAGCAGAATTTTCCACTGCCTGGCACCCTAGTCTGGTTTCCGGGCCTGCACAAGCTGAGGCCTGCCCCTGGCCCCTTCCTACCCTGGGCTCCCACACACCTGGGGAATTAGAAAGCTGATATTTTCCTCTTTGCTGGGACCAGAAGCTCCTCATATTACAACCAGAAATCATCACTCACCGCCGCCCCCCGCACCCAAGAGGTCTGGGCATGTATTCTAGCCTGAACCGCTCCCTGCTCCCCACCATAAGACTTCTCACCTGGTGTTCAGAGTCCCTCTTCCTCTTTCCTCTTCCCTTCCCAGCCCCCCAGGTAGCCTGCTTATCATCCCCAGTCCGCTGTGTTTCTGATCATCACGTGGACAAACCATATCTCTACAGTCTCGGAGCTCCCTAAAGGCTTGATTTGGTCCTCTTCCTCCTTAACAATTCCCTACCCCCAGGCAGTCAGGGTCAGGAGTGGATATCCGGGATAGGGGAGGCAGAGAGAAAACCTAACAGACGGACAGGGAAAACCCGTGCCTGCCCTGTTCTACCATCCACAAAGGGGAGTTCCTGCACTAGTCCGACCCTGATCCTACCACTTACCAGTGAGCTCATCATTGAGGTTGACAATTAGGGGGTTGTTCTTCCAATCAAAGGTTGATATCAGGAAAAGGAACCGAAGGAAGCCCACCTGGGGGGAGCTGAGAGGAAGGGGTAAGCAAAGCATCTGGGCCAGCCACACATGCCCAGGCCCCCCGCGGCCCAGAGAGCCTAGGCCCCTTGGTGTGGATTGCGGGGGTTAGAACCCCTTCTGTCCCTTGGTTCAGCCACCTCTCCCATGTGGACTGAAGCACGGGGGATGAAAGCTGGCCCCAGTGGAACTTCCTGGCTAGGGGAAAGGTGGAGGGAATCACCTGGGAGGGGTGAAGGGCTCAGGGTGCAGGAAAAGGGCAGCAGCCACCAGGTCCAGGCTCTCATCGGTGAGCTCCTCACCTAGGAGCTGGGCGCGCACCCACCGCTTGGCCAGCCGAGCCACACCCGAGAAGGCTGGGTGCTGTTGCTGGAGTCTGCGGGGAGAGGAGGGTAGTGGCCATGACAGTGAGGCCCTCAGGGCCCAAGAACAGTGTTTCAGCCCCGCTGCTGCTATTTACTCAACTTTACCCAACACTAGCCTCTGTGCTAATGCATTACACGTATCATCTCACATCTTCCTAATTAGTACCCCAAGAGGTTGGTCCTAGCATGATTCCCATTTTACAGATGAGAAAAATAAGGTTGAGGGGAGGGGGAATCCTGCTCAAGGGACACAGCCAGTGAAGTGGCAGGGCCAGGGTTCTAGCACTTGCCTGACTCCAGAACTCATCTCTCCAACCGGCCTTCCAGAGAGACAGATGGCCAGGAGAGCAGAATGGGGCCAGGAAAGGGTCTACGGACATGAGAGCCTGTGGGGGTGGCCATACCCATGCAAGGTGCTGGTGAGCAGGGGCAACTGCCTAGTGTCCCTCTCAAGGCAGAGGGAGGCGGGAGTGTCCCTCAAGGAGATGATCCCCTCGGGGCTCCGCATCTCCCTCAGGATCTGGGGCTCCCGTTGATAGGCCACACAAATCCGGAACACAAACCCATCCTGTTGGAAGAGGGGATGGCATGGGAGGCGGGCCACCCTGACACCCCTGTCCCCTCCCCCTCTGGGTATCCCTGCCCTGCACCAGCCGAACCTTGAGGACATCGGTGTGCGTGGCTGTGGCGCGGCACTGCAGCCCATGCTGCTGCGTCAGCAGCTCTGCCAGGCGCAGCTGGAAGGCAGCCCGGACCCTCCGTATGGCCTCAGCATCCTGTGGCCACTGCCCACTGCCCTCCAGGTGACATACCACTGTGGAGAAGAGTGAGAGGCCTCAGCCTGCGGCCTGGGGTGAGAACAGTCCCTCTCACCCCCTCGCAAGAGCTCCCTCACCAGTCATGGGCTCCACGTAGGCTGGACAGGGCTTGTCAGGCCGGGGCAACAGCGAGGCCCGCTCTTGCAGCTGTTCATAGAAGGAGTAGGCTGGCCGGACTGCAGTTGGTGGGAACACCTATGGAAGAAGCGGTGCTGAGGAAGAGGCCTGGGACTGGGAGGGAGTGCCCAGAGTCAAGAAGCTGGAAGGGAGAATACTGGGTGAGTGGAGCAGAGGTGGGTGTCATGAAGCAGAAGGAGCTCCCTGCCCCTTGCGCCTCACCTCAGTGTAGCGCAGCACTGGGTGAGCTCCCTGCACGGCAGACACGGTCAGCGGCAGACCTTCCAGTCCCCACAGCAAGCGGCTGAGGTCATCGTAGCAACGCACCGCAGCTGCCAGGGCCTCCTCACCTGTGCTGGAGGTCTGAGAGGGAAAAGAAAGACAGGAGGGCACGACGTTTCAGAAGAGCCCGACCCCCTGGGATACAGCCATGGCTCAGGCTGCTGCTGCAGAGCCAGGGAGCCCCCTGCTGGACGCTCTGGGAAGTGCAGCCTGGCTAAGGTGGGGCTCTCCACCCCCATCCCCATCCCCACCCCCAAATCCAGCCACACAGGCTGCTTACTCTACAGTCCCTAGCCTTAACCTAAGCCCTGAACCAGGGCCCTTACCTCTTTCAGGCCTTGAATCAGTGCATCCAGGAGGCCGCCCGTATAGTGGATACAGGTATCTGGGATGTCAGCATGGCTGGAAAATGGGCACAGGCACAGTGTGGGCACTGGGGGCCATGCCGAGAGCTACTGGATGTGGGCTGCTCACCCCAAAAGCTTGGGCCAGACCCTCCTAAAAGGCTCCCCAGCCCATGGCTGCCTCCTGGCATTCAGATGCTAACACTCACAGCGTTAAGAGATGAGTGACCACCTGGTGGGGAATAAGGCGCTTCTGGGCCATAGAGGCTGCCTCCCAGACCACAGCTTCCCGAATGGCTCCATCCTGGAAACGCCGAAGCTCAGAGCGAGATCCCCAGAACTGGCGGAAGTCAGCAGCCTGGGAAGAGGAAAGGGGTAGTGGTAGAGATCAACAAAGAAGGGCTCTGTCAGAAATCTCCCAACAGGGGACTTCCCTGGTGGTCCAGTGGTAAAGAATCCGCTGTATACAAGGCAGGGGATGTGGGTTCAGTCCCTGGTCGGGGAAATAAGATGCCACATGCCATGAGGCAACTAAGCCCGCGTGCCACAACTACAGAGCTCGCGTGCCTCAACAAGAGAGCCTGCGTGCCACAAACTACAGAGCCCACGCGCCCTGGAGCCTTAATGCCACAACTAGGGAGAAAAAACCCACACGCCACAACTAGAGAGAAGCCCGCGAGCCACAATGAAAGATCCTGCATGGCTCAAAAAAGATCCCGCGTGCCGCAACTAAGACCCGATGCAGCCAAAAATAAACTAACTAAATAGATAATAAATAAATCTTGCAAAAAAGAGGAAAAAAGAAAGAAGTCTCCTGACAGGCCTCAATCCAGGTGGCATGAGGATGGTCCACTCCACTCCTTTCAATGCAAGACAGGACCAAATCACCCCTCAGACTCCAGGGCTCCTCACCTCAGGCTGGTCAGCCTCTGGACCCAGCTCGAGAACACTGGTCAGCCCCTCAGGCCGGAGGAGCAATCCCAGGGTCAGGACCCCAGAGTCTCTGTGCTTCGGTGGATCCTGGCTGATGTCCCACTGTAGGATGTAGAAAGGCTGAGCTCGATCCAAGCATCCCACAGCTTGGTCTGGAAACCCACTTTCTAGTGAGAGGGATGGTGTGTCTTTTGTATCCCTTGGGACCCTGGGTCCAACCCCCTCGGTCCCACAAACTCCCCAACCAACACCATCTCACCTCTGAGACTGGGGGCCGAGAGTGGGCCAGCAGGTGCAGCCGGGACCCCAGGCCCTGCTCCAGAAGGGTGGTTAGTGGGCCCAAAGCAGCTGAGACATAGTCCCCACCATGATCCTGCAGCTCTGGCCACAGCTTTAGTCGGTGACACGCTGCCTGCAGGCGACTCAGTGGACGGAGACTGGGGGGGCAGAGAGGGACAACGAGGGGGAATCAGGTACTGCTGGCCCCAAGTATCATCACCCCCTCCACCAGGATGATCTATCTGAGCACTTGCCTGAGGACCTTTGCCCCATCACTAGCCCCAGGGACACAGGACTCACTGGCATATCCTGGCACCCCGAAACTTACTGCAGTATGTGGTCAAAAGCCCGAATCATGGGTTTGGGAGTCATCAACAGCAGCTGGAACCCATCGTCAGCTTTGCTGTCCAGCAACACCATAGACAGCCGTGCCTCATGCTGCATCTGGGGCCACAGAGTAAGGAGGGAACTCCCGCGTGAGACCACCAGCACTGCACCCCTCCCCTCACGGAACACAGGGCCCAGACCCAGAGACAGGCCTGACCCAAGGTCTCTGGAGAGGAGTTTCTGGGGTTCTGGTGCTGGCAGAAGGGACAGGGTCTGGGCTGGGACATCTGAGGAAGCCAGGAGTGGGCGACACCTGTACCTGGTGGCAAGTGGAGGCAGTGACATCAGCACAGAGGTTGAGATGGCCTGAGGAGTCCAGGAAGACAACAGGGAAGGCCTGGTGGAAGTCAGCCAGGGCCGGCTGGGAGGGGGAGAGAGAAGCCAGTCAGGGCTGGGCCTTAATTTCAGGATGCCTTGCCCAGACTCAGCACTGCCCTACTCACCAGGGAGGGATCTGAGCTGAAGCATAAACTGATCCCGTTGACCGTCAGATCTGTACTGGCTGAAATGAGCCAGAGAAGGTGGGTGTGTCAGAAGATATCCCCCTCCCTAGGGACCCAGCCCTCGTGACACCCACCCTCCAGACAGGTGGCTGCAACTGCCTGCCTCTGGGATTCGGTTTGCTCATCTGTCTGAGGACCAGAGACCCGAACGACCCCTGATGGGTATGAGTGGGGCCCTTGGCCTTTCCGAGTCCAGCCGCCTCACCCAGAAACTGCAAGGTGCTCCTCAGGACCTGGTAGCCGCTCATGGTGGTATGGATCTTGTGTGTAGACACAAGGAAGGCAACCAGCATGGAGACAAGGAACCCACTGAATCCTCCCAGGCCCTGAGGGAGAGACGGAGGGAAAGGCCGGAGCTCAGAGCCAACCCACCACTCATTGAGGCAGGGAAGCTGGGCCAGTCCCCACTCACCTTGTCCAGTTCCCGCTGCCGCAGCCAGACCTTCAGAAGTGCCACACCATCCTTCAGCCCCGAGGCTGAGCCCAGCACGGTTGACAGCAGCTGCGCATGGGACTCAAGGGTTGTGTCCTGCAGGACCCATGTGTTATAGCGGGGGGTGGGGGGCTCTGGGCTACCTGCGGGAGGAAAGGGGAAGTCATGAGAGGAGAAGTCCCCACAACACCCTTCCCTCCAACTCCACCCTGATACTCACCATCCCCTGAAGGACTCTGCCCTCGGTACCAGGCAGTGCGCACATTGTTCTTGGACGGCAGCAGGCGGCACGGGCGGAAGAAGTCAGGTGGAGGGCATGGATGCAGACGGACAGTGACCAGACGCTCATCCTTCCCTGCGGGGAGATGGGAGATGCTGAGACCCTGCAGCCCCCTGGAGCCGGAGGAGCCCCTGTACCACCCGCACCGCCCCCCCTGCCCCATTTGAGGGCCTTACACCTTTCTCCTCCAACTTGAGGCCCAAGCTTCTCACCTTGGACTTGAGGCCCCAGTTCCTCCCCCACTGGATTTGCAACCCCATACGGTGCCCTCCACCCGGTATATGCCTCCCACCATGCGGCCGCAGCAGCAGCAAGGGTTTCAGGTGGCAGCCATTGGTGTAGGAAAAGCGAACACTGCCAAAGAGTGGGTCTTGGGACAGGTGGTGAGCCAAGTGGGCCAGGTAGAGGGCACGCTTGCGGAAGTAGCGCTGGTTCAGTCCATCCTTGTCCTGTAGGATCTCCTGGAGGGGGTCAGGAGAAGAGAGAGATGGCCAGTCACTTAAGTCTTTGTTGTTGGAGAACTTGGGGGCCAAATGAAGCCAAGGTCAAAGCTTGGCAACCTCATCTGCTGGCCAGGATGCTTAAGCCAAAGCTAACAATACCACAACTCAGATGAGGAAGACCAAGGTCCAAATGGCAAATCTAAGCTCCCTCAGGACAACTGCAGTGGTCTGTTCTTTGGATTTAGAATTCAGATTTCAATGCCCCGGCAAGCGAGAGGTGGGAAAAAGAGAGGGATCAAGGGATTTGTAGGTGGTGAAATGGCAGACCTCTCCATTCCCCAAACTCTGAACCTCACCCTGGGCATGGTCAATGCCACATCCACATTGATGTCCGGCCGGATGCAGGTGCCCAGAAGGTAACTGCCCACAACAGTGACCTGGGCTGGGGGTAAGAAGCGGAAACAGCCCTTCACAGTATAGGGCACTTGGTGGAGGGGGACTCGAACCCCATCCTGGAGCCATGCCTGGTTGGTCAGCTGTGGGGACAGAGACAGTGACTCGTATTAATTTGATTGCCTTCCTAACATGTCCCCTTGATGTCTAGTAGACATCTCAAATTCAACATGTCAAAATGTTTGAAACCAAACTTCTGATCTTCCTATAAACATGTCTTCCCCATTAAGACAACTCCATACTAGCTGCTCAAGCTAAAAACATTTAAATCACCTTGACTCATCTGTTAAGAACACCCATTTCACTTTCAAAAGGTATCCAGACACTGACCACTTCTCTACTCTACCCTAGTCTGAGCCGTTTTCAGTGGATCATTGCACAATAGGTTTCTAACTAGTCTCCCTGATTTCACCTTTGTCCCCCTCCAATCTACTTTTTTTTGTTTTGTTTTGTTTTCTTTTGGGCCTCTCACTGTTGTGGCCTCTCCCGTTGCGGAGCACAGGCTCCGGACGCGCAGGCTCAGCGGCCATGGCTCACAGGCCTAGCCACTCCGTGGCATGTGGGATCTTCCTGGACCGGGGCAGGAACCCGTGTCCCTTGCATCGGCAGGCGGACTCTCAACCACTGCGCCACCAGGGAAGCCCTCCAATCTACTTTTAACACAAAAACCTGGGTGAACTTTTTAATACTGAAGTTAGATCACAAACAAAATGCCTGGAGTTATTCCCCATCTCATCCAGAGCAACAGCCAAAGTCCTTGTTTTGGTGCACAAGGCCCTGCATGATATGCCCCCCTCCTCCATAACCTTTCTGAACTTACCTCCTTCTATCTTCCCCTCATTCATTCCAAGGAACGTACCAGACCTATTCTTTTTTTTTTTTTAATTTTTTAGTTTAACTTTATTTTTTTATACAGCAGGTTCTTATTAGTTATCCATCTTAAACATATTAGTGTATATACGTCAATCCCAATCTCCCAATTCATCATACCAGACCTATTCTTGCCTTTGAACCTTTGTGTTGGCTATTTTCCCTTCCTGGAATGCTCTTCTTCCCTTAGATATCTATATACCTGACTCACGTTCTTCACACAAATGTCACTTCACTAAGGTCTACCTCAACCACGCTACTTGAAGTTGCCAACCACTCTCACCCTCTGGTATTCCCATAATCCCCTTACCTTGTCCTTCTTCCTTTTTCCATAGTACTTACCACCTTCTAACACTGCCATACAGTTTACTTGTCATGTTCATTATCTATCGTCCATAAGTCTAACACTAGAACATAGGCTGCTTTGTTCACTGATGTACCCTAAGCACACAACTACTGCAAGGCACGTAAGTGTTTGCTAAATGAATGAACACATAATTGACTGCACTCCTAGCTGAGACTCCTGGCAGTGAGAATGAGCTCCCTAGCACCCCATCCCCTTCAGAGAATAACAAGGCCCCTAAGGACCTCTTCTGGGCTTTCCAGTTCCCTCCACTACCTGCCTTACCTCTGTCTCAGGGGTTGAGGGCACCCTCATGATCCGCTGGTTGACCTTCCGTAGGAAAGCATCAATCCGCTCTTTCTTCTTCTCTGACAGCCTCACTTCCTTCAGTAGCTCCTCTACCTGTAAGAAGTGGCAGGGGTGAGTAGTACTTCAGCCTCAGGGTCTCAGGCCCACCTCTCTAACCCAATCTCCAACCACCCAACGGTACCTGTAAACGAAGCAAGCTGGAATGGAACAGACTCTCAGTCTCCCGAAGGCGATTCAGCTCCTCATTGGTAGGCTCCTTGTACAGTTCTGCCCGGCTGAGCTTCACGGGCTGCAGGAGGCCCTCCACTGGAGAACCAGCCACCGAACACTTCTTTGAGGATTCCTTCTTCCCCTCCTTGCCTGTGCCTTCCAGAGCTGACGTCATCACCTGTGGCCAACGAGAGGAAAAACCCAGAGTGACATCACAGATATCTAGCATCCACTGCCTGACGTGCCACCATGACAGGATGTGGGTAAAGGCTTTACCTGCTCTTGGTCTCTCTTGAATAGGAGTCAGATTGTGTAAAACTCAGAATAATTTTTACTTAAAAGAACATTACTGAGCTCTATACTGAAAACTCCTTGAGTTGAGGGTTCCCCATCTATCTGACAGCACAAGTTGCTAGGGGTAGTAGCTGACTGGGCCATGCACCAAGCAATGCCTCAGGTCCTTGTAAGTACCAGGAGCTTCCTCTTCTGCTGGGTTAATCCTGGGACTTTGCAAATGCCATCTCCACTCTTGCTCTATCCAAATCCTGCCAGGTTACACACACACACACACATCCTGCCCCAGCAAGCCCTGACTATAAACTATATAAGTATACATTAAGTGCTCAATGATGGAAGAGCCTACTGACTCTGAAGGACACACTCAGTGAATCATCCAATCCTCATAATAATCCTAGCAGAAAACGGACACCCGAACGAATCCCAGTGAGCTAGAGGTTCCAGTTGGCATGCCTAAACTGTGAGCAGGCTTCGAACCCTGGGCTGCGGGATCCCAAACCTTCTCCCCTACAGCCCTGGGCCCCGCCCCCCTCCACGATCCCACACCCTGGAGAGCCTTACTGTAGCGCTCCAGGAGCGCCACCACGTGGAGAGCACAAAACTAGACACAAGAGGGAAGAAGATCCCGTCCAACCTCCAGGAGGACTTCTTCAGGGAAAAGACCCAAGCCGCAGAAGGGGGTGGGTTTTTTTTTTCAGTTTCAAGGTGTAGAGCTAGCGAACAGAGAGAAGCTCAATTGGCTTTACTATTTCCATCCGGATAATGCCAAGTTCCATCTCCCTTAGCAAGCCATGATCGTCTCGGTATCCTGGGCTGGAAGCATCAGGGGAAATGGGGCTCTTCCAGAAGGGACCGTTCTCGTGCCCTCGCTAGAGAGCTGTTAGGTTCTGCCACCTCCGACACGTTGCGCATTCCTTCCTCCCAGATGGCTCACCCACCTCCGGCTCCCCGGCAGTTCCGCGATGCTGCGCTCCCTTATGTGCGGGTCCCATCCCTCCCGTACTGCTCCCGCACTTTGGGTTTAAAGTCCACTTGCTCTGCACAACTTCTTCCCACGTTGACAGAAATGCCCAAACCGCGTCAGATATGCAGCCCAGATCGCCAGCTTTGCTGCAGAGAGCGGAAGCTAGCCTCGTGGCACAGGACTCCACCCAGTTCAAGAGCCATTGGGTGAGTGCCCGACGAGTCGCTTGTCATTGGTTTCTGTCACTCTCCAGGACCGCCCATTATGGGGGAGGGGCCAAATAGGGTTCTCCGATTTACGGCCTCCTTGCGACGCCAGGCCTGAAGCCTGCTCGTAACTTGGCGGTCGCTTCCTTTTCCTCACTTCCTCCGTTTGGGTCGAAAGGGGAAGGGCGGGGCTAGATTGGGCCCTCTGGGGACGGTTTGTTTACTTAACGCCAGTGAGTCCTTTTCTTTTCTCATCTTATCAATTAACCAATCTCGTCAGTTCTACTTCCAAAGTATATCTTGAGTTTATTCACTCTACTCTGTATTTACTGCCGAGTTCGGTGCGCATCACATCATCTTGTGCCTAGAATAATGTAACAGCTTTTTTCCAGTTTATTACATTTTCCAAGTCTACTGAAATGTTGCTATAATATTATGATGAATGCCCATATACCCTTCACCTACCCATCATAACTTAGTGTTGATGTTTTGCCAAATTTGTTTTGTCTTAATGGGTTTTTTTAGAAGCCTGAGTTTTATTTGTTTGTTTAATATTTATTTATTTATTTGGCTGCATCGGGTCTTAGTTGTGGCAGGCGGGATCTTCCTTGAGGCATGTGGGATCTTTCTTTGTAGCACGCAGGCTCTCTAGTTGTGGCGTGCAGGCTCTAGAGCACACGGGCTCAGTAGCTGCGTGGCACGTGGGCTTAGTTGCCCCGTGGCATGTGGGATCTTAGTTCCCTGACCAGGGGTCGAACCTGCGTCCCCTGCATTGGAAGGCAGATTCTTAACTACTGGACCACTGGGGAAGTCCCTGTGTATTTATGTTTTATTATTTTTCATAACCATTTGAGAACCAAATGGTTCTTAAAAACCATACCTAAGTACTTTGGCCTGTGTCTACCAAGAATAAGGACTATCTCTTATGTAGTCATAATTCAATTATAAAATTCAGGAAATTTAACCTTGATTCAATGCCATTATATAAAGTCCATATTCAAATTTTGCAATTATCCCAATAATAACCTTACATAGTAGCATTTTATTTCCTGGTGCAAGATCAGGTATCTATTTAGTCATCATGTTTCTTTTCTCTCTCTTAATCTGGAACATTTTCTGAGCTCTCCATTTTTTGTTTTTTGTGGATTTTTTTTGTTTGTTTTTATTTTGACAACAGTTTTGAGGAATATAGGACAGTTTCATTTAATAACTTTTTCTTTTAATCTTTTTTATTGAAGTACAATACACATATAGAAAAATTCACATATCTCAAGGATACAGCTTGGATATTCACAAACTAAACATACACATGTAATCAGCTCCCAGAAAAAAAAAAAAGCAGAACATTTCCTGCACCTTGCCAATCTCCCTTCATTCTGCCATCTAGTCACTGCCCCCCAACAGTAACCACTATCCCAACTTCTAATAGCATAGGATATTTTATGCAATGGCTTTTAAAGCAATTTTCACAGAAGTGGTCTTGTCCTTCTTCAATCCATTCCACGTGGTTACCAGAATGAGTATTCTGCAACTAAAATCCTATCATGCCACTCTCCTTTTAAAAACTCATCAGTGGCTCCCAACTGCACTTAGAATGAAATACAGACTTCTACAAGGCCATGATCAATATATTCCCTCACTTGCTGGCCCATCCTTTTTCTTGACACTCCACCCCTTGCTTGTTGAGCTCCAGCAACATCCACCTTCTTTCATTTCCTTGGTTGTATCAAGTTCTTTCTCACCTCAGAGACTTGAGCCAAGCTGTTTGCTCTGCCTGGAATGCTTCTTCTTGAATTTTTTTTTTCTTTTCATCCCTCAGCATTCAGTGTAAATATCATCTCTTTAGTTAGGCCTTCACTGATCATCCAACCTGAAATATGTTTTCCCTTATCTCTTCACCCCATTGATTTCCTTTTTAGCACTTTTAAAAATGATTTTTGGTTGTTTGTCAATTGTCTATCTCTTTGTCCTTGACTGTGAGTCCATGAAAACAAGGACCAGGTCTACATGTCCAATGCCTAGCACACTATACATACTCAATAAATGCTTACTGAATGAATGAATGTGACCACTGTCAACATTCCAACCTTGTCTCTCATCATCTCCATCAAATTTTAAGTCCCCGCCATACTGAACTACTTGGAGGAGTTTCCCTAGTCTATCTTGCTTTCTTGTCCTGGGCCTTTGAACTTATTACCTTCTTTGCTAAGAATGTTTTGATTTTTTTCCACAGCTTTATTGAGATACAATTGACATATAACATTGTTTAAGTTTTAGTTGTACAATGTGATGATTTGTTACACATGTATTGCAAAATGATTACCTCAATAAGGTTAAAGTATTTAACATATCCTTCACCTCAAGTAATTACCATTTGTTGTTGTTGTCATGGTGAGAACATTTAAGATCCACTCTTGTAGCGATTTTCAAGTATATAATACAATATTTTAAAATATTGTCACCATGCTGTACATTAGATCCCTAGAACTTATTCTTATAAGTTATAAGACTGGAAGTTGGTACCTTTTAACCAACATCTCCTCATTTCCCCCACCTCCCAGGCCCTGGCAACCACCAATCTACTTTCTGTTTCTATGGGTTTGGCTTTTCTGGATTCCACATGTAAGTGAGATACTACAGTGTTTGTTTGTTTGTTTGTTCATTTTTGGCCACACCAAGCAGTTTGCGGGATCCCTGTTCCCCAACCAGCGATTGAACCTGGCCCACGGCAGTGAAAGATCGGAATCCTCACCACTAGGCCACCAGGGATCTTCCAGATACTACAGTATTTGTATTTATCTTTCTCTGACTTATTTCACTTAGCATAATGCCCTCAGTGTTCATCCATGTTGTCACAAATGGCAGGATTTCCTTCTTTATACCTGAAGAGTATTTTGATTGTTAAGGAAGGTTTCCTGGAGGAGATGGGGCTGGTGCTAAGTCTTGAAGCATGATTTGACTTTGAATTGACTGAGAGGAGAAAGCACCACTGTGGAAGTCGGAGGAAGACCAAAGGGGCCAGAGATTGGTCAACCATTCATTCCACACTGGATGATACTTAAGAAATGTCAAGCCCTGTGCTGTGTCAAGGATAAAGATAAATAAGACATGATGATCACAAGCCAGAAATCTGGAATAATGCTCTTGCGTTCACATTTCACAGGCTAGTCCCTGCTCTTACATTTAAAAGTAACCTCAGCGAGGCTTCTTCTGACCCTGCCTCCATTTATTTTTTTATTATTTATTTATTTTTGCGGTACGCGGGCCTCTCACTGTTGTGGCCTCTCCCGTTGCGGAGCACAGGCTCCGGACGCGCAGGCTCTGCGGCCACGGCTCATGGGCCCAGCCGCTCCACGGCATGTGGGATCTTCCTGGACCGTGGCACGAACCCGTGTGTCCTGCCTCGGCAGGCGGACTCTCAACCACTGCGCCACCAGGGAAGCCCCCTGCCTCCATTTAAAATTGCATCCACCCCAACAGTTTCCATCTTAGCCCTCCCAATCACCTTCATTAGTACTCACCAAAACTTGCAATGTTATTTGTCTACTAATTTCTTGTTTTTGTCTGTTTCTGTCTCAACCACTAGAATGTCAGCTCCATGAGGGCAGAACCCAGTCATTTGTGTCTCATTCACTACTGTATCCTTGGCATTTAGCACAGGGCCTGTCACGTAGCAGGCCCTCAATAAATATTTGTTGAATGAATGAATGGCTCTTTCTTAAGAGCAACTCAGAGGCTGGGAGAAAAATGTAAACAAATAGTTGCAGTAGAGCACGGGGGTGATATGATATGTACAGATTGCTGTGGGCACATTAGACTAGGAACATTACAGCATGGTGGTTAAAAGCAGTCACACTAAAGTGGGATGGCCAAGGTTCAACTTCAGGTTCTGCCATTCACTCACTAGGTGACCTTGAGTAACTTTCTTAACCTCCCTAAGATTTAGATATTCTAGTAATGACCATGTCGAGGATTTTTGTGAGAATTAAATGAGATTTACTGCATGTGAAGAGCCTGTCACATACTGATGCATAGCAAATGTTAGCTGTTGTTATCAAAGGAAGACTGCGGCTCCTTAAGAGCACTATTCAAGACTTACATGTATTAACATATGCAGAATGAAAAACAAAAACAAAAACGGTGGACTCTTTAAAAAAAGTCATTCTAGGGAGTTCCCTGGTGCCCTAGTGGTTAGGATTCTGGGCTTTTACTGCATGGCCCGGGGTTCAATCCCTGGTTGGGGAACTGAGATCCTGCAAGCCGAGCAGCATGGCCAAAAAAAAACAGTCATTCTATAAGGTCAGAATTAACCTTTATAAAGGAGATAACCCTCCCTCTCAGTTATTTCACCAAGATTTCCACATCTTTTCTTTCTGGAAGAAAGGTAATAGATTCTTTATAGGAGCCCTGGTTGGAGAATACTAGGTGATGCCATAGAGATTAGGGGGTGAAGGTCCTGTTTTCTTTGCCACCAGAGGGCACCAGTCAGTCAAGTCAATCTCTACCTGTCGTGAAACTATAAGAAAGCTCTAGGAAGCTATCTCTGCCACTCATTCTTTGTGTTGTAAGTACCCACTATGCACAAAACATTATAATAGCTTGTATATGGTTATGAGAGAGATCTGTTGTCCTTCTGGAATTTATAATCTTGAGCACCTGTGTCTGAGAGACCCTATTAGACACGGGGGGAGGGGTGGAGGGTGGGGTTCAATTTGTGATTTGTTGTTGTTGTTGTTACTGATTATCTTCCTGCCCTTGGCTGTGAGCCCATGAGAACAATTACTTAGTGTCTGTTTTGTGTCAGACAGTGTGCTGGTTGCTGAGGATCCAGGGATGAACAAGACACGGTTGTAACCTACTAATAAACAATCTTACCCGCTGAGATAAAAAGCCATGAGACAAGTTCCACGGAATTTGAGTTCCTCTGCCGTGAGTATGGAGTCTTAGGTACGCAACTCATTAACACACTAGGCTGTGAGCTTCCTAGATAGGTATATGTTTATTAGTCACCCATCTTAGGGTCATGGCATTGTGAATATTTAGTATGAGTTTGTGAGTTGAGCTGAGTCCAGAGACAGGCTTCTGGTCTGGGTGCCAGGTGTATGTTTCAGTGACTTAGGCTAGGGATCTGCCATCTTCTGGGTCAGGGTGGGGCTATGATGAGTTTATGTGGGTGAAATGCTTTGAAGATGAACTTTCTGCCTATTTGTCTACGCACAGCCTTGCTATTAAAAGCGTCAACATCTGGCTTCCCTGGTGGCGCAGTGGTTGAGAGTCCGCCTGCCGATGCAGGACACACGGGTTCGTGCCCCGGTCCGGGAAGATCCCACATGCCGCGGAGCGGCTGGGCCCATGAGCCATCGCCGCTGAGCCTGCGCGTCTGGAGCTTGTGCTCCGCAACGGGAGAGGCCACATTAGTGAGAGGCCCGCGTACCGAAAAAAAAAGTGTCAACATCATCTCCCACATTTCCAGGTCAGCAATCTCCCTAAATTGAATGGTGGAGGAGGGGAAGTCAGAACCAGTCAAACACCATCCTTTGGGGAGGAGGGGCTGAATTGACCAAAATACGCTCCAATTCCAGTGGAGTTTAGTCTCAAAACTGAGGGAATAGAGTTGGGAGGCTAAGGAATGATTCTTTAAAATACTGAGAAAAAATAACAACAACAAAATGAAGGGGCTCTTTCATTGTGGATTGTGCATAGTGACTTCCTTCTAAAGAGTACAGTATAGAAAGGAGATAAAAAGAGTAACTTTACAGTGGAGAAAAGTGGCTGACCTATTCTGTCAGCCAGGTGACTGAGGTCAATATCAACACTAATTCACGCTGATATTATGTGCTCTTGATATGATGTGATGAAAATATCATTTTACTCATGTGATCTCCCCTTCAAAACCCCAAAACTCCAGTTTAATCATGAGAAAAACATCACAAATTCTAACTGAGGGACATTCTACAGTATCCTTGACTAGTACTCTTCAAAACTTTTAAGGTCATCAAAAACAAGGAAAGTCTGAGAAACTGTCAGTCAAGAAGAGCCTAATAAAACATGAAAACTAAATATGGCGTCTAGGATAGGATCCTGGAACAGAAAAGGGACTTTAGGTAAGAACTAAGGAAATGTGAGTAAAGACTTTAGTCAATAATAATATATCAGGGCTTCCGTGGTGGCACAGTGGTTAAGAATCCGCCTGCCAATGCAGAGGACATGGGTTCGAGCCCTGGTCTGGGAAGATCCCACATGCTGCAGACCAGCTGTGTGCCACAACTACTGAGCCCGTGTGCCACAACTACTGAAACCCGTTCACCTAGAGCCCGTGCTCTGCAACAAGAGAAGCCACCGCAATGAGAAGCCCGTGCACTGCAATGAAGAGTAGCCCCCGCTCGCCGCAACTGAGACGCCCTTGTGCAGCAACGAAGACCCAATGCAGCCAAAAATAAATAAATTTATTTAAAAATAATATATCAATATTGGTTCATTAATTGTAATAAATGTACTACACTAATGTAAGGTGTTAATAATAGGAGAAATTGGGTACCAGGTATATGGGAACTATCTGTACTATCTTCTCCATTTTTCTATAAATCTAAAACTGTTTAAAAAAAAGTCTGTTTAAGAAATGGAGGGGGTGGTATCCAGAAAATAACTTTGCCTTAAATTTTTTTAAAATAAAATTTCCTATTTATGGATCATTTACCATATGCCAGTCATTGTGATAAACTATGTACATGGATGATCTCATTTAAATATTTACAATTGTTTATATACTAGGCATAATTAACCCTCTTTTACAGAAGCTGATGATGAAAAAGGAAGAGGTAATATAATGTAAATGGTGGAGCAGGGGTTGGAACCAGGGATCTTTCTGATCCCCAAATTCTAAGTGTACGGAACTCTCACAGTATCCTGGCTTTTCTAGGAAACGTTCATGGAGTTATCATAGGACATGCCTTCCAAAGAGAAAAGGGTATTCTAAATCATGGGGATTGAAGACCTCTACATCTCAATTCTGCCAGGATTATCTTAAAAGTCCCCCAGTTCTAAGTTGGACTTTCAAGCCGGAAAAGATCTGTAGGGGGTCAAAGTTCAACCAAATACGCCATTTGACAAATGGGTAAACTGGGGGATAGCTAGAGCGTTTGCCCCAAAATCACACAGAAAAGGGCCAAGAACTCAGGTTCAGTCTGTATTAGTATTTCTCTCCTTATTTCTCACAACTTCCTCTTTGTAGTTGAGAAGTAGAAACTGACCTATCTGCCTTCCCCATTTCTCGGATGGGAAACTGCCCCCCCAACCCCCTAAGTTGGTGACACAAGGCTCTCCAAGGACACAATGGCAAGAGGACTGGACCTGCAGAAGAGATGTCAGGAAGCTTGTTTCCACCGACAAAACCCACATTGTCAGCCCATCCTTGTCAAGCACCTACTGAGTGCGGGGACGACGGACTGTGTGTCAAGGCGCGGGGGGCGGGGGGTTAGGTCTGCAGAGGATCTGGGGCTCGTAGGACGGCTGCGGGAGGCCGGTGGATACTAGTGGGGAGGAGGGCGATGACAGCTCTAGGACAGAGGTCCCTTCCGGGGCGCGCCTTGGAACCGCGGCGTGAAGCTGCACGGCCGTCATTTTGGGGCCAAGGGCATCCCCTGCGGCCACCCTCGACCCCCACTGCCGCTTGACCCTTTTAGGGCGGGGGATACTCGCCGGAGTCACAAAGCGCCGCCACTGCGCGGGGCGGTGTAGAGGAGGCAGGGAAGTGGGAGTGGGAGGAGGAGGAGGAGGAGGAGGAGGAGGAGGAGGAGGAGGAGGAGGAGGAGGAGGAGGAGGAGGAGGAGGAGGAGGAGGAGGAGGAGGAGGAGGAGGAGGAGGAGGAGGAGGAGGGAGAGGAGGGCGAGGGAGGGAGAGGAGGGCGAGGGAGGGAGAGGAGGGCGGGGGAGGGAGAGGAGGGCGGGGGAGGGAGGGGCGCGCGCACGCGCGTCGCGTCGGGCCGCCCGCCGCCGAGAGCCGCCCTCCCTCCCGACGTGCGCCCCTCCTCCCACGCTCCCTCCCTCCTTCTTCTCGGCTCCGTCGCTCCCGCGGCGCGAGGCGCTCTAGCTCTTCTCCTCCTCCTCCGCCGTCGCCCCTCCCCCCGCGCAGCCGCCGCCGCCGCCGCCGCCGCGAGACCCCCGCGTGCCGCGCTCCCCCCCCGCCCTTCGGCCCCGCGCGCCCTTCGGCCCCGGCGGCCCTCGAGGAAGCGAGAGGGCGAGCGAGCGCGGCGCTCCCGGGCCGGCTCGGCCCCGTCCGCTCACCATCGCCGGCCCTCCGCCGCCTTCCTCCGCTTCCACCTCCTCTCCCCCCCCCCGCCAAGTTGAGGCCCCCTCCGGGGGGGGGAGGCCCGGGACCCGGAGCGAATTTCTCTAACTCTCTCCACCTTTCCCCGACCCGGCCCGAGTGTGAGGAGAAGGGCCCGGCCCGGCCCGCGTCGTGTGTGAGGAGGAACCGGGCCGGCCCACGGGCCGTCTGGGGCCTGGTCCGGGCCGCCGGGTGTGTGAAGACAGGGGCCCGGTGCGGGCCGGCCGAGGGCGAGCGGAGCGGAGGGGAGGGGCCTGGTCCGGCGCGGCCGGTGCGTGAGGACTGGGGCCCCGGCCCGGCGCCGCCGTCGCCGCGATGGCCCAGCAGCAGATGACCAGTTCGCAGAAGGCCCTGATGCTCGAGCTGAAATCCCTTCAGGAGGAGCCGGTGGAGGGCTTCCGGATCACCCTGGTGGATGAATCCGACCTCTACAACTGGGAGGTTGCCATCTTCGGACCCCCTAACACCCTCTACGAAGGCGGCTACTTCAAGGTACCCCCGACCCCATCTCAGACCAGGCTTCCCCAGGCGGAGGCTGCAGCTTTCGGTAGTTTTCCCGGCCGAGAGTGGGAGCGCGGGTGAGCGGAGGGGGCTCCTCACCTCGGCAGCTCCCTCCCCCCATCGGTGGAGGCAGGAAGGCCTCGCTCGCTCACCAAGTGCCTTTTCTTTGTCATGGGGGCGGGGGCGGGAGGCCAGACTGCACCGGGAAATAGGAAAGCCTCTTTGGCTAGGGTAGTGGCTACCGGAGGAGGAGGGCGGTCTTTGTTTTGTTTCCCCAGCCGAGGGTGTACGGAAAGAGAGGTGGTCTGGCTTTCCCCTCTCGTCTTCCCATCTCTGCGCCGGCTGGAACTACCCCAGAGGGCAGAGTGACCTGCACTTATGGGATTGGACCTTTTTTGGGGTGGGGTGGGGGAGGGGTACCGGCTTGTCATTCCGGAGGCTGCCTAGTGGCCTGACATTTGGGGGGTTTGATGGGCGTCTTGCATATTGGTGGTTCCAGCTTCGCATTCCAGCGGGCGTTAATGGAGAATAGGAACCCTAGGGGTGCTAAACAAGGGTGCCTGCGTTTTCTTGCCATTAGCCACTTGAGGGAACTGTAATTTAGCCCCCTTTCTGTCCTCGTTTTGTATTTACTTCAGTGGTGTTTCCAAATGCCCTTTGTCCTCACCCTGCCACCAACTTTACTGCCCCCGCTCCCCTCACCCCCCGCCTCCCGTGTAGAAATATCCACAGAGGGCGGGACATGTTATGTAGGGAGAGAGTTTCCCACTTTAGGGACACAAAATTGAAACCTTTCGCTCAGATGGTTAACTCTAGCAAATGGGGGGGTGGTCTTACGGATGAAACGTATCGTCTGAGGTGGGATGGTTTCACAGAGTAGGACCGCTCCTTAACGACCATAGACATTGTTTCTGTTGTTTTCCAGGATGTTAGAACAGTGGTTATTATCATTCCTGAATCCAGTAGTTTCTTTATTCCAAGACAGATAACTTGGAGATACTGAGGGGTTTTTGTTTTTGTTTTTATTTTACCATTTTTTAAGGGGCAAATCACAGGTTGAAGGTCGAATGCTTTAAATGGTGGGGGAACAGAGAGATGAAAAGAGTGCTTAGGAATTCATTTAATTTAATTTTTTGTTTCCAAAATTAAGTAAAATAGGGCTGTGAGTCAGTCTTGGTTTGTTTCGAAGGGAGGGGCTATCTTGGCAAAAGTTTTAAATGAGTATCTTAGTCATGTAGTTAACGTGTATTTTTAAGGAGTACCCAATTACTTTAGTTCCTACTCCTCTAAAGGTAGAAGCCTCAGTTTCAGGCTTGAAATTGGGTCTATTTTGTAGAAAATGTCAGGAATTGATAGGGGAATGTTTAATATTCATGTCTGTGATAGTCACTAAATACCTAGTTCAAAACATGTATTCAGTGTTTAGAATATTGTGTATACCAACTGTATGCTTCATGTTTTGTGGTCACCATATGCTGTACTCCTCAGATGCAGATACTTGCAATATCTACTGGCTAACTTTAGTGAAATGAAGTTTAATTTCCAAAAAGTATCATTGTTTGGGACAATCAGTAGTCAAGATAAATGGATACTAGCTAGAATGATCTTACTCCTATGCAGTTTGTTAAAAAAACAAAACAACAACAAACTGTACGTGGAAGGAAATAATGGGTTAAAAATTGTAATATTTTTGCTTAAGTAATTGGGAAGGGAGTGTGGTGAACCCTTCAGTTTGGAATAGGTAGTTTGGAAGGAGGATTCCCTGTAGCATACACTGATTTAAACTAACTGCTTTTTAATTTCAGTCTTATTTAAAAAGAATGGTTTGATCTCCAATTTTGTTGTATGTGTTAGATATCTTAATCTTTTTTTTACCTTTAATTGTGACATGTAAAAAAATATATGAAAATTCTTAAACAGGTTTAGTGTTTTAGTCTTGTGTAAGCATTTTGGTCAGTTTTGTTTCTTCTGCTTTTGGCAAAGGACTTTGGCTTTTTATACCAAAGTTCTTCGTTGGAAAAAGGCAAATTTATGGTCATGAGCAGTTAACACTGGTGATAAGTTTAAAACCATTGTTTTTTATTTCACTGCTTTTGTGAAACAAGGCTTTTAGTGTTTTCCACTACAGCTGCAGTTAAAAGTTGGCACAGACCTTTCTGTACTACTGTTCTCCTTTATCAAATGGTGGTCCTTGACCATTTAATATAATTTATCAATATTTTCAAGTTAAACTCTTCTCTATTTTGCATTATACTTTCTGAAGGCAGTGGGCTGCCAGTCATTCTTTAAATTTTTCATAACGTAACTCCTTTACCTTTTACATATTAATAGGCTTCTAACTGATCTTTTTCATCATGAAATAGTTGGCTCCAGTCTGTTTTAACTTTGGCATCTGTTGTAGAGATTTGTGAGACCTGTATTTCACAAATTTGTTTTTTCATCCTATTTTTCTTTTTTAAATATTTTGAATCTGTATGATTCTTAGCTTGGCTGGGTGGGGGGAATCTAGATATATCATGGGCAAAGGTAGTTTTCTTGTGTCTGATTTTCTGCATGTTATAAACTCTTCTCTGGCTTCACTATCTTTTTGTCCAATTTCTTGATCTCATTATTCACCCAGTGAATTTCTTTGCTGCTTTGAATTTTTCCTCTGGTGTCAACCATTATAGCACATAAAGTAGGAGATGACTTAGAACACCCAGAACACGTCTGAACTTAATTTTGCTAATGTGGAGCAAGTTGGAGTTTTATTATGTTACTGGAAGAATAACTTGTCGATCAAGTGAGCAGTTAGTGATGACTTTTAACACGTTCACCTCCGTTCCTTTAAAAAGAACTGTCTTTTCAAGTAAGTCCTGATAATGATCATAACTTAGTGTGGCTGCTTTAGTATAGAACCTCCTTGGAACTCCTGCATTATTTATCTAAATGCACAATAGCAGTGATTCTAGATACCAGAAAGTGAGAGTGACTCTTTCATGATATGAGTAACGTTAAAGTTTAAGTGATGCAGAATGTTTAAAGTATTGCAGTTTTTGTAGTTTTGGTTTTATTCAGTAATGTAAGGGAATGAAATATAGGCGTGTTTCTTTTCTGGATAACTCCCAACTAATAAAATTTAGGAAGTATTTGTGATATACTCAAAGTTTTCCTTAATAGGATCTTCTTCATCAGACTTACCGCTTTGTTTTATATTAAAGAAACTCTTCAATAGTTTTTTAAAATAAAGGACATGCATTATTTTCATTTGTTCTAGAGTAAATGAATGTATTCTTTGCATGCCACCCCCCACCCCCCCCCAAAAAAAAACCCACCGAACTACCAAACTTAATCTCTGTGCCTGGCGGTGGTCTTCAGATTATATATAGCACATTCTATTTTATGACTTTAAAATTCTTAACATACAGTTTAAACAGTTTTTCTAAGCAACTGTTAGTCTTTTTGGTGTAGGGATCCTTTTGAGAACTTGATAAATTTTCTTTGAAAGACAATGAGGACACAGAAAGTAGTTTGTATGCATTTTCAGATGGTTAACTAACCTGTTAAGAATCCCTCTTTGGGGACTTACCTGGTGGTCCGGTGGTTAAGACTTCGCCTTCCAGTGCAGGGGACAAGGGTCTGGGAACTAAGACCCGACACAGCCAAATAAATAAATAAATATTTTTAAAAAACAACAAAAAAAGAATCCCTGTTTTAAGGGATTGGATTGGCAACTTTAAAAACAAAATTAAACACCTTTGACATTATAAAAGTATTGCTATTTTTTTAGAAAACAATTTTATGATGAATCAGTCCGTTAAAATTTTCTTAGTTTTAAGTTTTTCCTCAGTTGCTTTAAGAACACCTCTTAGGGCTTTTAGCTGTTACCTTTTCTGGAAGCTGAACTTGTCTTGAGTGCTGGGTGAACTAAAGCAACATTGTAAATGGAAACGTGGTTAAAGTCCAATGGTTTGGGGCACTAAATGCAATTTTAGTCCCCTATCCCCAGCCCCCACCTCTGGCAAATATAACACCTCAGTATTTCAGAGTATGCTTTTACTGTATTAAGTTGATTCCAAGATGCATATTTTTCTAGTTTCACTTCTCAAATTTGGAATGAGTCCATGAAGTCTTAGAATTGCCATCAGCTAGCTGACACTTGTGACCTAGTTGTAAGAGACCCTTCCATTGAAATCTTCTAATAAAATCTTTTTAAATGCCAGCATCAGTGTCTTAAATTTGATAAAATCAGGATTATTTCTTTTTGAACCAAGGATTTGTGTCCTCAGTACTTTTTGCTGCTTATTGATTCCCCTTTTTCAGAGGTTTGTGTTCGTAAACAATATTTACCGAACACACATCAAAGGCGAAGCACTGTAGGAAGTGTCACTACCTTTTAGACAGTAAGGAAAAGTATTAGGACATTGATAACCTTAGAGCTTTTATGAATGATCTTCATAAAAATCTTTGTGCAGACTTTGAAATACAGAAATGTGAGGTGTAGGTGTTACTGACAGAATTGTAATGGTAATTAAAATCAGAGTTTTAAGGCCAGTTAGCGCATTGGTCAACATAACCACAGTTTGTCATGATGAAATGTTCTGTTCCATCTTTGCAAGTTAGTGGTCCTAGTCTAAGGTTCCAGAAGAATCTGTTGGAGACAGGTGAAATAAAGGAGATCACCTAAGAAATTGGCCTACTTCTGCTAATATAGTTATGGGAAAATAACAGGAAGAGTTACAAATTCAGGGTTTATGACTACAGAACTCCGTCTTGCTGAAAGGTCATATTTAAACGTTTTAATTCTTTTATGTTCCTGAAATTCTTTTGGTCTGTTTCGTGTACAGCTACATAGATATCCAAATAAGACTGAGCTGAGCTTCTTTGAAAGTGTTTTGTCAGCACAGAATTAATTCATTTCAGCTTTATTCAGTGAGAAATTGTTATTCAGAGTTTATGCTTATGTTTCTTTAAACAAATTGATTCTGAAGTGAATGGATGATAGATACTAAATTGAAGACATAATTTGAGTTTGGATTGCCAAGGTTTGATTTTACATAAATATTCTTCCATATGAGAATTGGAATATTGAGATTTGGGAATATGTATTTAAGATAGAAAATGAATATCCACTTTAAGCACCTTTACTTGATTTGTTTTAATAACAAATATAAAAATGTTTTTGTTACAACCCAATAAATTAAATTTCTGTTGTAAACCTATTGGTAAGGTAAGTAGAATGAGCACTTAAAACATGCTAAAACTCTGAAGGTCGTATCTAATTGCAGATACACGCTACTATCCTTATTACAGTAATATAGATATTAGTAGCTAACATTTATTGAGTGCTTACTGTGTGCCACATACTTTAAATAGAATATCTCATATAATCCTCCTGTGAGGTGTGGCTGCTATTATATATATATGGAAACAATCATAGAGTTTGTTTAACTTGCTCGGGGTCCTCAGCTAGAAAGTTGTAATACCAAGCTGGACTACCAGACTGCTTGACTCTAAAGCCTGTGTTGTTCTCTTTTTTTTTGCGGTACGCGGGCCTCTCATTGTTGTGGCCTCTCCCGTTGCGGAGCACAGGCTCCGGACGCGCAGGCTCAGCGGCCATGGCTTACGGGCCCAGCCGCTCCGCAGCATGTGGGATCTTCCTGGACCGGGGCACAAACCCGTGTCCCCTGCAATGGCAGGCGGACTCTCAACCACTGCGCCACCAGGGAAGCCCCTGTGTTATTCTCTTGGTGAGATCTTTTCTCTCTCAGGATGTTGTTTGAAGGTATAAAAGGGGAGCTTTAAGAAAATAAAATTTATGAATGAGACTTCCCTGGCGGTCCAGTGGTTAAGACTCTGTGCTTCCACTGCAGGGGGCACAGGTTCGATCCCTAGTCGGGTAACTAAGATTCCATATGCTGCACAGTGCGGTCCAAAAAAAAAAAAGGAAAAGGAACTTTATGGAGCATTTGAAAAGGAACTATTTTTATTTTAAATTTTATAAGTTTAAAGGTCACAAGGTAATTGTCCCTTCAAATTATGGGGAGAGATTGTTATGACTTCAGCTTATAACTGTTAAATTCACTGGAAAAATTGGATTTGTTGTTGTTCTTGGACTACTTGGATTAGAGAGTAACAAATCATATTGCAGAAGGATTTTTTTTATTGGCAAATTGATTCCTTTAATAGCAACTTTCTCAATACTTTAAGGGAGAGTGGGATGGTGCTAGAGTTGAGAAATATGTCTAAAAAAACTAATCTTGGGGTTAGAAATGATGATAAAACACCTTTGAAGTGATGGTGGGAGATCATAGTGGGAGTTAAATTTCTTAATACAATATTGGTTTATGCTTTTTTTTTCCATAGATCTTTATTGGAGTATATAATTGCTTCACAATACCATGTTAGTTCCTGTTGCACAACAAAGCGAATCAGCCATATGCGTACACATGTCACCATATCCCCTCCCTCTTGAGCCTCCCTCCCATCCTCCCTGTCCCACCCCTCTAGGTCATTGCAAAGCACCAAGCCGATCTCCCTGTGCTATGCTGCTGCTTCCCACCAGCCAACTATTTCACACTCCGTAGTATATATATGTCGATGCTCCTCTCACTTTGCCCCAGCTTTGCCCTCCCACCCCATGTCCTCAAGTCCATTCTCTATATCTACCTCTTTATTCCTGCCCTGCAACTAGGTTCATCAGTACCATTTTTTTTCTTTTTAGATTCCATATATATGTGTTAGCATACGGTATTTGTTTTTCTCTTTCTGACTTAACTTCACTCTGTATGACAGATTCTAGGTCCATCCACCTCACTACAGATAACTCAATTTCGTTTCTTTTTATGGCTGAGTAATATTCCATTGTATATATGTGCCACATCTTTATCCATTCATCTGTCGATGGACATTTATGCTTTTAAAATGATAGTGTCTTAATACTCTTCCAAGTATATTTAAGCACCATAGGAAACTTGAGCAGTGTAAGGTTAAAACTTACTTTGTTGTTCTTTCAGTTGAGTCTGTTAACTGGTACTCCTTTTTTTTTTTAAAGGGAACGCTATTTATTTATTTATTTAGGCTGTGTTGGGTCTTCGTTTCTGTGCGAGGGCTTTCTCTAGTTGCGGCGAGCAGGGGCCACTCTTCTTTGCGGTGCACAGGCCTCTCACTGTCGCGGCCTCTCTTGTTGCGGAGCACAAGCTCCAGATGCGCAGGCTCAGTAGTTGTGGCTCACGGGCCTAGTTGCTCCGTGGCACGTGGGATCTTCCCAGACCAGGGCTCGAAACCGTGTCCCCTGCATTGGCAGGCAGGTTCTCAACCACTGCACCACCAGGGAAGCTCTCGTATTCCTTATCTCTGTTGACAGCATCTTTATTTATTTTTGGAACTATTGATACATGTAATAATTTGAATGAGCATTACACTGAGTGAAAAAAGTCAATCTCAAAAGGTTACATATTGTATGGTCCCATTTATATAACATTCTTTTTTTTTTTTCTTTTTTAATAAATTTATTTTATTTATTTATTTTTGGCTGCGTTGGGTTCTCGCCACTGTGTGCGGGCCTTCTCCAGTTGCGGCGAGCAGGGGCTACTCCTCGCTGTGGTGCGCGGGCCTCTCATTGCGGTGGCCTCTCCCGTTGACGAGCATGGGCCCCAGGCGCGTGGGCTTCAGTAGTTGTGGCACGCGGTCTTCAGTAGTCGTTGCTTGTAGGCTCTAGGACGCAGGTTCAGCAGCTGTGGTGCACAGGCTCAGTTGCTCCGCGGCATGTGGGATCCTCCTGGACCAGGGCTCGAATCTGTGTCCTCCGCACCGGCAGGCAGATTCCCAACCACTGTACCACCAGGGAAGCCCTATATAACATTCTTGAAATGTCAGAAGTATAAACAAAAACAAGTCAGTGGTTGCTAGGGGGTTAGAGATGTTGGGGTGGGGGGAAGGAGGTGGATGTGATTATGAAGGAGGAGCATGGGGGAGATCTTTGTGGATGGAGTAGTTCTATAACTTAATTGTGTTGGTAGTTACACAGATCTACACAGACCATAAAATGACACAGAACTACACTCATATATTGTACCAGTGTCAAATTCCCAGTTCCGATATGGAGCTATAATTATGTAAGATGCAACCATTGGGGGAAGTTTAGTGAAAGGTACAGATCTCTCTTTACTATCTTTGCGAATATATGTTGTGAATCTATATTCTAAAATAAGATGTTAAAAAATTTAATCATCAGAGGAAGCCATATATTCATACGTTATTACAGCATCTTAAGATCATTGCCACAGTTTCAATCTGTTGTGTATTTGGATTTTCAAATGTCACAGTTATCTGCTTTTCTGTATTTGCTGCATGGGCAGCTGATGCTTAATTTGAGGGATAAATCCCTTGAAATAATTTGGATTATGTGGCTCATTTAGTGGCATACAAAGGAATTCAGATTGTAAACATTGAACGTTTACTACGTCATTGAAAATAACCATGGCCCCATTTATAAGGTAATATTAAGAATTGGCAAAGTCACAAAAACTTGGACGATATGTAGTAATTCTTTATAGAAACAGTGATTTAAAGCTTAGAAAACAGATTTTTAAGTTTACTTGAAACCATACCTGATATATATAAGGCAAAACAAAAAAGTTTCATTATTCAAAGGAATATTCTTCATATGATTTGAAACTTTACTTTTGAAATTGTTGGTAGAGGCACAGGTAAAATTAGTCTAATACTTCATGTTCACATTTCATTTTTGACTAAAATATACTATTACTCAGATTATCTCCCTCATTTACCAAGTTGAATCTGAATCACCTTTGGATGTTTTAAAAAGAAGTCCACACTGAAGAAGTAAAGATTTGCCACTAATAAGAACATTAAGAAGTGTGCAATAGGTTCTGAAGGCAGTTCTCAAAAAAAGGAGTCTTGAATTGTTATGAGTAGTGGCAGTCTGGCATTGTTGGAGTGGGTGTATAGCCAGCCTTTTGAGGTGTTTGCTCTGAAGGGAGCAAAGCTCATTTGAGTTCTGGTAGTTGGGTTTAAAACAAGCAAACAAAAAACCCTTATTACTTAAGAAGGCTCATCTTGGTCTTGTCACATAACGGCTGTTTCTCCCATTGGCTAAATAGGGATAGGAGTAATATATTTAAGCCATTAAGGGCTAACCCCTGTGGAAAAACTTCAGCCCTAAAGGTAAAAAAAGAAAAAAACACAACAACAAGGTCCTACTGGATAACATAGGGAACTATAGCCAATATCCTGTGATAAACCATAATGGAAAAGAATATGAAAAAGAATATATATGTGTATAACTGAGTCCCTTCGCTGTACAGCAGAAATTAACACAACATTGTGAATCAACTGTACTTCAATAAAACTTAAAAAGAAAAAAAGTATAGTAACTGTGTCCTCAGGGTTTCTACTCTGAGTTCTTTGGACTTTGTTAATCATATTTCAACATTTACTCTAAATAAGAATGAGGGAAAAATTACTAGACAAAAAAAGAGAAGTCTTACTGAAGATATGGAAATTCTGTAGAATTTAGATTAAGATATAAGGAATCTAATATTGAAAGGGTTTTAAGGGGAGAGCACTTACTGAGTTTTGAATTGATGAGTTGCCACTTTTCTTATATAACCATTTTTTTCTGAAGTTATTTTTTTTATTGGTAAATTGTAGAATAAGTTATCTTTTGAGGGAGGTCACATCCTTTGAGAACGATAGTCGTGTCCCCTAATTCTCCATGCAGTTTCAAGAAATTACTGATACCTGAATTTCTTCCTTAGATCTTAGGTGATTCAGTCCCTCGTCTAGAACATAGTGGTAAGACTAGTGGCTCAATATTTGGATTGCTTAGTTCCTCTAGTTGTGCTTTCCCTTTCTGGAAGAAATTGGATTTTATTTGGGTTTTTCCATCAGTGACATTTTTCTATAGTTGCCAGGTTGCCTCAATTTAGCTAAAAATTAAGATTGAGTTCTTGGTTATATAGTAATATAGCAAATTAGGATCTTTGTAAAGGGCTCCTCTTATAATTTAAGTATTATAAAACATTTAGGAGAGGTTAAGAATTTTGGAGCAGTGATAATGAGAGGCATTAGCAAAACCTGCTAGATACAGCAACCTTGACTTCTGTAGTCCCATGAAGATCAAGATTGCTTAATCTCATTTTGGAAAATCTAATGAATAAAACAAAACAATTAAACCCAGTTTTGTTTTAGCCTTACTTTTTAGAATATCAGAAGACATTAGATCTTTTAAAAGCAGACTAGAAGCGCATTTCAGAAGTGCAGAATTTCTTATAAAGTGGAGGATTTTGAAATACACGTTACAAATATTTTAATGGTTCTTGATACATTAAAGGAATCAGAATAATTAGAAAAGTATATTTTTATAGCTGTACTTGTGCTTTGATAATACTCTGCATGCATGCAGTTTGTTAAAGAATAATTTTGGCGACTTTTAGCCAAATATATATATATATATATTTTTTCCTCCCTTCTCCAATATATATAAAGTCTACTAAATATAAGATTAACTACATCTTGATCATTCTGTTTACATGTACACCTTGAATGAAATAATTAATTCTTAACAAGGTAGAGAGTAGGGAGGGAACTTTTAAAATAGGTTAAATTTCTGTGGCTTGTGAACTGTAACAAACAAGCTCCCCTGGGTTATTGTTCCAGCTACCAGATATGTCCTGAAGACTTATATGTCTGCATCTCTAATTAGACCTCCCTTGAGTTTTTGCCTGCCTAGTAGACATTTACACCAGTGTGTCCTACTTACACTAAACACTAAACTGAACTCTGCCTTTCCCATAAGCCTCTTCTATATTAATTCTTCTGGATATTGGACATTGTCTACCTAGTCACACAGCCTAGAAGCTGGAAATCAGTTCAGATGATTTCTGCTTCCTCTTTCCACATATCCAATTATTTTTAGTATCTCATGTCTCTGGTATTTAGCCCCTAATCTTTATTCCTACTCTCACCATGTAAATTCCCACTCAGTTGTCACTCACTTGGACTTTGACAGCAGTGTTTTGTGCCCCTTCAGTCTATAATGCCACCAGAGTAACCTATCTAAAGCTCTAATCTGACCTGTCCCCACCAAAAAACCCCACAAAAACAAAAACAAACAACTTATCAGTCCATCTTCCACAAAATTAAATAAAAATTCCTTTGTGTGACATATAGGGCCTTCATGATCTGGTTGTTGCTTACTTTTCCAACTGTATTTTCTGTTCTTGCCCCATAGGTGGTCTTTGACAGTGCCATTGCCTAAGCTGTTACCTGTCTGGAATGCCTTTTTCATTTTTCAGTGTTTCTCGCATCCTCTTTAGTCCGTGAACTCCAGCTTGTATCTTAAGATCCAGTTCACTGTGAATGACCTCTTGGATTCTCTCCTGTTAATCCCCACTCTCCCTAATTAGATTGTTTTAAAATAAACCCCAGATATCATATCCTTTCATCCCTAAATATTGGAGTCCCTAATAGATAAAGAATCTTTTGAAAAACATAATTGTATTATCCTTACACTTATTAAACAAACGATTCCTTAATATTATCTCATATCCAGTCAGCGTTCAGATTTTCCCAATTGTCTCATAGATATACTTTTAAGTTAGTTTGAATCAAAATCCACAGTAAGGTCCACGATTGTATTTGGTGATGTGCCTCTTAAGACTGTAATAGATAGATTTCCTTTCTTCCTTTTAAAAAAAATAGCTTTATTGAGATATAATTTACATACAATTCGCCCATTTAAATGTACAATTCAGTGACTTTTAGTATATTCACAGAGTTGTACAACCATCACCACAATTTTAGAATATTTTCATCACTCCAAAAAGAAACCCCATACCCTTTAGCAGTCACTCCCCATTTCTCCCCATGCTCTAGGCAACCTGTCTGCTTTCTGGGACTATAGGTTTGCCTATTCTGTAAACATATAGATTTGTATTTCATATAAATGTAATCATATAATATATGGCCTTTCACTTAGCATATTGTTTTCAAGATTCATATATGTTGTGGCATGTATCAATACTTCATTCCTTTTCATTGTTAAATAATGTTCCATTGTATGGACATTTTATTTATCCATTCATCAGTTGATGAACATTTGGGTTGTTTTCCACTGTTTGGCAGTTATAAATAATGCTGATACAAACATTTGTGTACAAGTGTTTTCATTTCTCTTGAGTATTTACCTAGGAATAGAATTACTGGGTCATATGATAACTCTATGTGTAGCTATTTGAGGAACTGCCAGACTGTTTTCCAATTTTACATTCCCACTGGTAGTATGATGGTTCTAATTTCTCTACATCTTCAGCAACACTTGTTCTCTCTCTCTTTAAAAAAGAAAAATTGTTTGTTGGCAACTGAATATATTTAATTGCTGAACTGCTGTCTTCAGTTTTAAGATATTAAAACTAGACTGATGATAATTATATTTTATTCCAAACTAAAGATATTATTATAGTACCAAAAGTAAAGTTACTATGTTTCTAACCCTGGAGGTCACCAGACATTTGTTATAAAGTAATTATGGTAAGTTTTGGCCCGAAATCTGGTTAGCTACCTATTTTTTCCACATTATTTCTTCTCTGCGTTAACTCAGACATCTTTGTGCAGGACTTAGTCTTATCTCAGCTTCAACATGGAGCCACTTAAATTTAGTTTAGTAGATTTGGTGGGGAAAAATACTAAGTTCATGATGGATTAATCTTATCATGTAGGTGTTATATAGGAATATATTTTTTCCTAACAAAGATGTAACGAGGAACATTTATTAAGGGTGTTCATTTATTATTTTTCTTAAAATTAGACTAGGAAAACAATTCAAGCAGTATGAAAGTCTTTCTCTCCCCCGAAAAACACTTAACTGTTTGAATGTAATCCTCCAGAAATATTCTATATATCTACAAACATATCTATGCATTTTAAAACTATGAATGTGGTTATAAGTATTTTTCTGTATCTTGCTTTTAAAAGAAATTATTTATTTACTTATTTTTGGCTGCATTGGGTCTTTGTTGCTGTGCATGGGCTTTTCTCTAGTTGCTTCAAGCGGAGGCTACTCTTAGTTGTGGTGCGTGGGCTTCTCATTGCAGTGGCTTCTCGTTGCAGGGCACTGGCTCTAGGTGCACAGGCTTCAGTAGTTGTGGCACACAGGCTCAGTAATTATGGCTCGCGGGCTGTAGAGCACAGGCTCAGTAGTTGTGGCACATGGGCTTAGTTGCTCCGCGGCATGTGGAGTCTTTCCGGATCAGGGCTGGAACCTATGTCCCCTGCATTAGCAGGCGGATTCTTAACCACTGCACCACCAGGGAAGTCCATGCATCTTGCTTCTTAAAAAACAGTTTATATTGGAGATCTTTCCATTATTAATATTTATGGGTTATCTCATAATTTGTAACTGTTGCACAATATTCTAGTTGTTAGGGAAGTACTTTATTTATTCCCCTATTGATGAAAAATTGTTTTCAGCTCTTTACTCTGATAAGCAAGGCTGAACAGGAAATTTTTACATACCTCTATACTTTTGTGAGTGGATTTGCTGGATTAAAGGGTATGTGTATTTAATTTTACTAGATAGTCAAATTACCCTTCAAAAAATGTTAATATATATTCTGTGATGAAGCATATGGGTATTGTCAAAGTATAAAATTTGCAGTCCTGATAAATCAGCCTGTATGATGGTTGTTTCTTTTCTTTTCTTTTTTATTTATTTGTTTATTTTTGGCTGTGTTGGGTCTTCGTTGCTGTGCGAGGGCTTTCTTTAGTTGCGGCAAGCAGGGGCTACTCTTCGTTGCGGTGCGTGGGCTTCTCGTTGCGGTGACTTCTCTTGTTGTGGAGGACAGGCTCTAGGCATGCAGGCTTCAGTAGTTGTGGCGCATGGGCTCAGTAGTTGTGACGCGCGGGCTCTAGAGCACAGGCTCAGTAGTTGTGGCACACGGGCTTAGTTGCTCCATGGCATGTGGGATCTTCCTGAACAAGGGATTGAACCCGTGTTCCTGCATTGGCAGGCAGATTCTTAATGACTGAACCACCAGGGAAGTCTGTTTGTTTGTTTGTTTCTTATTTATTTATGGCTGCGTTGGGTCTTAGTTGCTGCACGCAGGCTTTCTTTAGTTGCGTCGAGCAGGGGCTACTCTTGGTTGCGGTTTGTGGGCTTCTCATTGTGGTGTCTTCTCTTGTTGCGGAGCACGGGCTCTAGGCACATGGACTCAGTAGTTGTGGCACACGGGCTCTAGAGCGCAGGCTCGGCAGTTGTGGCTCACGGGCTTAGTTGCTCCGCAGCATGTGGGATCTTCCTGAACCAGGGCTCGAACCCGTGTCCCCTGCATTGGCAGGCGGATTCTTAACCACTGTGCCACCAAGGAAGCCCCAGTTGTTTCTTTTAATTGTGAATGAAATTTAGCTTACTTTCATGTCATTGGCCATTTGTAATATTTATGCAAGTTAACTATCCTTTGTTCTTTGCCCATCTTTCTTTAGGTTTTTTTTTTTTTTAATAGAATAAAGGCTGCTTGCATAAAGGAAGTTAGTCATTGGTCAGATGTATTGCATGTTGCAAATATCTTTTCTTTGTGTGTCATTTATTAATGATGTAATTTAAAATATTGTGCTTAGAATTATGTCCAATGTTAAACATGAAGACAAGTGTAGAGAAAATTGTGTTGTAACTGTTGTGACAGCCGAGAAGAAGAATTTGTAGGGTTTAGAGTAAGTTCTCTTAACATTGTCATGTGGGTTACTCATATCTTAACGAACAAGCTTGATACTAATAATGTACAAGCTGATATGGAGGTACCTGTATTTTTCTGTGTAAGTGGCAGTAACACTTTTTTTTTTTTTTTAACTCAAAATATGGGCTTCCCTCGTGGCGCAGTGGTTAAGAATCCACCTGCCAATGCAGGAGACACGTGTTCAAGCCCTGGTCCAGGAAGATCCCACAGGCCGTGGAGCAACTAAGCCCATGTGCCACAACTGCTGAGCCTGCGCTCTATAGCCCGCGAGCCACAACTACAGAGCCCATGCGAGCCTAGAGCCTGTGCTCTGGCAACAAGAGAAGCCACTGCAATGAGAAGCCCGCGCACCGCAAGGAAGAGTAGCCCCCGCTCGCTGCAACCAGAGAAAGCCCGCTCACAGCAACAAAGACCCAACGCAGCCAAAAATAAATAAAAAATAAATAAATTTAAAAAAAAACCCTCAAAATATTTATACCCAGTTATAAGTGAACACATGTTTATGGTAGAAAGTTTTTAAAGTTCTTGAAACTATGAAGAAAAAAGTCACTTGTGGGCTTCCCTGGTGGTGCAGTGGTTAAGAACCTGCCTGCCAATGCAGGGGACGTGGGTTTGAGCCCTGGTCCGGGAAGATCCCACATGCCATGGAGCAACTAAACCCGTGCGCCACAACTACTGAGCCTGCATTTTAGAGCCCATTTGCCACAACTACTGAAGCCCGCGTTCCTAGAGCCCGTGCTCCGCAACAGGAGAAGCCACTGCAATGAGAAGCTCGCGCTTCGCAACGAAGAGTACACAGAACTGGAGAAGCCCACATGCGGCAACGAAGACCCAACAGAGCCAAAAATAAATAAATGAAATAAATTAATTTTTTAAAATCTTTTAAAAAGTCACTTGTAATGATGCTATCCAGAAATGATACTTTAAAGTATATTTCTTCTGAAATACACTGTATTTCATCTAAAAAGTTGGATACTGTGTATCCATTTTTAAAAAAACTTAACATATTTTGAAGATTTTCCCAACTAGTCATTATTTAACCTTTCCCCTTTTGTTGGATCTGGAGATTTATTTTGCTTTCTAAAGAATACTGGGTTGGGGGCCTCCCTGGTGGCGCAGTGGTTGAGAGTCCGCCTGCCGATGCAGGGGATACGGGTTCGTGCCCCAGTCTGGGAGGATCCCATATGCCGCGGAGCGGCTGGGCCCGTGAGCCATGGCCACTGGGCCTGCGCACCCGGAGCCTGTGCTCCGCAACGGGAGAGGCCACAACAGTGAGAGGCCCGCGTACGGCAAAAAAAAAAAAAAAAAAAAAAGAATACTATGTTGAACACATTTTTATATCTATATTTGTGTTTTTCACATAAGTTTCTGGTACTGGATATATTGGGTCAAAAGTTATGAGTGCCTACATATTATCATATTTAGAGAACATATTTTGAACTAGTTTTGACAAGATAAAATGCAACAGTAAAAATGCCAGTTTTCTTGAGGTCAAGGAAACCACTAAAGAGAGATGACTGTTATGGCTTGAGTTTCAAATAATTATGTATCGAAAAGTTAAAAGAACTAGAATAATCAAAACAATTTTGAAAAAGAACGAAGCTGCAAGACGCACAATATCCAATTTCAAGATGTACTGTAAAGCTACACTAATCAAAACAGTGTGGTGTATTGGCCAAAGGCACGGAATAGGGGGCCCAGAAATAGACTTATTCAGATATAGTCAACTGATTTTTTGACAAAGGTGCAAACATACTTCAGTGGAGAAGGGACAGTCTTTTCAAATATATGATATTGGAAAACTGGGCATCCACATGTAAAGTGAGCCTCAACCTATGTAACATATATCTTATACACAAATTAACTCAAATGGATCATAAACCTAAATGTAAAACATAAAGCAGTAAAACCTTTAGAAGAAAGCATTGGAAAAAGTCTTCTTGACCTAGGGTTTGGCAAAGAGCTCTTAGATACAGTACCAAAAGCATGATCTGTGAAAGAAAAAATTGGTGAAGTAAACTTCATCAGAATTTAAAACTTTTTCCTGTGAAGGACACAGTTAAAGAGAATGAAAAGACACGCCATGAATTGGGAGAATATATTTGCAAACCACATATCTTAGAAAGGACTTATATCCAGAGTTTATGAAGAGCTTTCAAAACTCAGCATAGGGGGAAAAAACCCTAAAAAATCAACAACCCACTTTCAAAAATGGGTGAAAGATTTGAACAGATATTTCAATAAAGATGTTTGGATGGCTTATAAGCACATGTAAAGATGCTCATCTTTAGTCCTTAGGGAAATGCAAATTAAAACCACAATGAGGTGCCATTTACGTATCTTTTAGAATGGCTAAAATAAAATAATAAAATATTGCACTGACAGTACTGAGTATTGGTGAGGATGAGGATGAGCTGAAACTAATACTTCTGGTGAGAATGCAGACTCTGGAAAAGTCTGTCAGTTTATTACAAAGTATACAATTACCATCTGTCTCAACATTTCTAGGAATTTGTCTTAGGACAATATAAACTTACTGTTTATACAAAAATGTGTATGTGAATGTTTGTAGCAGCACTATTCATAATTGCCCCAAACTGGAAACAACCCAAATGTCCTTCAGTGGGTGAATGGATAAGTAAACTGGTATATCTATATTATGGAATGCTATTCAGCAATAAAAAGGAATCAAGTATTGACATACTAGTAATATGGATAAGTATCAAAGGCATTATGGCAGTCACATAAGATTACATTCTGAACGGGTCTAACACGATATTCTCGAAAAGACAAAACCATAGGCACAGAGAACAACAGATCAGTGGTTGCCAGGGTTTGGGGGTGGAGGAAGGATTTGACTACAAAGGGGTAGCCTGAGGGAATTCTTTGTGGATATTGGAATTGTTTTGTATTCTGTTTATGGTGGTGCTTACAAGAATCTATGTACATGCTAAAACTTATAAAAGTGTATGCCGAGGAAGTGAATACTGCTAGATGTAAATTTAAAAAGTAAAAAACTTACAGATTTAGTTACCTTACAGTTTTATTTGTCGATTATACCTCAGTAAGGCTGAAAAAATAAGACACAGTAAAAATTTTAAAGAATAAAAGAAAATGTCCTTGTTTTAAAAAAAAGATGCAGAAATGACTTTGTTATAAATAACAGAGTACCACAGACTGAGTGGCTTATAAACAACAGAAATTTATTTCTCACAGTTCTGAAGGCTTGAAGTCTGAGATCAGGTTGCCATCGTGGTCAGGTTCTGGTGAGGGCTGTCTTCCAGGTTGTAGACTTATTGTATCCTTACATGGTAAGAAAGAGGGCAAGAGGGCTCTCTGGGTTCCCTTGTTTTAAGGGTGCTGATTCCATTAACGAGCGTTCTACCCTCAAGACCTAATTGCTGCCCAAAGGTCCTTCTTCCTAATATCATCACATTTGGGGTTAGGATTTCAGCATGAGTTTTGGGGGACATAAATTTGGTCCACTGCAGACAACATCCAGCTTTGGCATAAAATATTACAATTTAGTTGTATCTTTAGGATAAATTCCTAGGAATAGATTTTATGGTTCAAATATGTTTACATCTAAAGACATTTGTTACACATTTTATATGATTTTCACAAAAATTAGACTGAAGCAAGTTCCTGAAGGATATTTAGATTTTCATTTTCTTTCCTGAGTGATATCCAATGCCTGAGTAGTATTGGTATTGAATACTAACAACTTTTAAGTTTAATAACCAGTTACATAGAAGCTAGAGGAGGAGAAAAAGTAAAAGAAGGCAGATGTCAATCCATTTCAACATAAGTAAGGATTCCCAAAATTTAGTGCTTTCCATTAGAATTAAAGTATTTTGGAAAGTAGTGAATTTTTTGTCCCTGGGGATAGTCAAATGCATGTTGGATGACACCTAGGGACAGTGTTCTAAGAGGATATTAATCATCTGCATGAGTGATTAAACTGCTTTAGAATCATGTTGGAAACTTTTAGAAATAAAAGATTCCTGGCTCTATTCTCACACACTATTTTATAGATTCAGTCTTTTTTTGTTTGTTTGTTTGGCTGTGCCTTGTGGCATGTGGGATCTTAGTTCCCCGACCAGGAATCAAACCCGTGCCCCCTGCAGTAGAAGCACTGGGTCTTAACCACTGGGCCTCCAGGGAAGTCCCTAGAATCAGAATCTTTTGAGACTCTGGTGGGCATCTCCAGGTGATTCTGATGTAAAGCAAGGTTCCTATTGCTGAGATTCAGTATGATTCTATGTTTTGCTATTTTCTGGGTAGAGTGCATTTATGTTCCAAAGGTAATGTATCTATAAGTTCTTTATTAGCCAAAAAAGGATACTTTAAAATTCATTGTTATGTAGCTTCTCTCTACCACCAAATACTTATCTTCCCCTCCTACAGGTGAAACACACACCTGTGAAATTATAAACAAATTTTTTAAAGCTTTTGAATTGTTGTTAATAGCTTGCCTAATTTTATTCAAAGGATTTTTGTGCATGATTTTTAAAAATTGAAGTATAGTTAATTCACAGTGTTGTGTATGTATGATGTTTTTAATGAGTAGTTGACAGTTTTGATTTTTGTTCAGATAAGGAAGTTGTTTCATAACATATCTAATGTATTTCTGAGTCAGTAATAAATTTCCTTAGTAAATGAGAACATGAGTAGAAAGTATTGCTAAACTGAATATTATAGCTTCTTAGGTAATGCTTTACCACTTACAGAAGGATTTGGGGCCTAAGTACACCATCAATATGTTCTTTCTCATATATAATTAAAACTGTCAATATTAACTTCAGAAATATGGAAAACATTTATTTTAAAGTTTATTATTTTTATTGTTTCATCATTAAAGATTTATTGAGCACTTACTATGTGTCAGGTACTGTTGTAGGTGCTGAGGAAACAGTGAACAAAAACCAAAAATTTCCTACTTCATGGAGCTTTCATCCTAGCGGGAGAGATAAGCAGTGAACAAAAAAGTATGTGCCGACTTAGAAGTGGTAAGTTCTAAGGAGAGAAGTGGGAAGCAGTGAGGTAGGGTCTGAAGTTGGGAAGAGGATATTAAAATTTTTCTTTGTGTGTGACATTTTAAACACCTCTGAAGAAAGGTGAAGGTGGCTTTTGGAGTAAAATCATAAGGAAGGGATGGAGCTAACCATGAGGATATGTGGAAGAGCATCTTACTGGAGAGCTGAAGAATAGAGTATTGGGGACTTCCCTGGTGGCGCAGCAGATAAGACTTTGTGCTCCCAATGCAGGGGACCTGGGTTCAATTCCTGATCAGGGAACTAGATCCCACATGCATGCTGCAGCTAAGGGTTCGCATGCCACAACTAAGGAGCTGGCAAGCCGCAACTAAAGGAGCCCTGGAGCCGCAACTGAGGAGCCCACGTGCTACAACTAAGACCTGGTGCAACCAAATAAATAAATAATTTAAAAAAAAAGAATAGAGTATTCTTTAGTTTATGCCCTCCTGGGTTAATCAAGTAGAAGGCAGTGAGTAAAAGTTGAATTGTTTTCTGTTGTAAAGGCTTGTGGTTAGATTTTTTTTTTAAGTGCTGTTTAGTGTTAACTAATTTATTGGGCTTTTATGGGCTATGATTTGAGTCTGTAAGCAGCTTTAGAGATTATAGCCTCAAGGTTGCCACTTAAAACTATTGATGATATTTATTTTTCAGTGGAGTTGGAGAGTAGGCGTTAAGTATTTTAGTGATCCTTTGTGTTTTATTGTGCTAAATCTTGTTCTCAATATTAAAGAACAGAGAGGCAGTATAGTATAGTGGTTAAAAATATTAACTCTAGAGTTGGACAGCTAGGTTCCAGTGTAGGGTCTATAGCTGTGATCTTGGGCAGATTATTTAACCTCTGTATGTCTTAATTTCTTTTGTAAAATGGGGGAAAGTATGGCATCTACTGTGTTAGGGATACTGTGAGAATTAAATACAGTATGTTAGTACATGTAGAAGTACTTAGAATGTGCCTGCTATATAAAAGGCACTCAATTAGTGTTAGTTGCTACTAGTGTTAGCTATACTGTTTTGAATGGTACTTTTCACTTTATAAGTTAATACATGTGCAAGGTAAAAATAATATAAAGTGATATTAGGTGATGAGTTTTATACGCATACTACGTTAATACCCCTCCCCATATCCCTGGTCTTACCTCCTAGAGGTTTTTTTTTTTAAATTAAAAAAATAATTTATTTAAAAAGTTGTGGTGAAGTGTATATAACATAAAAATTCCCATTTTTGACCTTTTAAAAGTGTGTATTCAGTACTTAATGCCATTGATTTTTAAATTTTATTTATTTATTAATTTGGCCATGCTGTGCAGCCTGCAGGATCTTAGTTCCCCGACACGTTCTTTTTTTTTTTTTTTTTTTTAAACGCAGGCCTCTCATTGTTGTGGCCTCTCCCATTGCAGAGCACAGGCTCCGGACGCTCAGGCTCAGCAGCCACGGCTCACAGACCCAGCCACTCCGCGGCACGTGGGATCCTCCCAGACCGGGGTATGAACCCGTGTCCCCTGAATCGGCAGGCGGACTCCCAACCACTGCGCCACCAGGGAAGCCCCCTGACACGTTCTTTTGGCAGTGAAAGTGTGGAGTCCTAAGCGCTGGACTGCCAGGGAATTCCCTGATTTTTGTATTTTAAAAGCTATCTAGTTTTTTGCTGTGGGAGGAAAAAAACACGTAATATATCATCTACTTCCCCTCTGTTGTATAGCCTCCCAATTTTGTGATAGTTTCTTAAAACTTTAAAATTTCTTGTTTTGAGTTAAAGCATTTTTTAAAAGTAGAAGTTATGAATGTTCCTAATTTAAAGAATCAAATGAGTTCCACAAAGTTATTACATAAAATAACAGTCCTCCAAACACCCCTCTTCCCCATTTCTACCACTCTACAGGAAACAACTTCTAATTCTTTCAGCTTATTATTTTGGCATTTACCTACTTGTAAATAGTCTGCTTCTGTTGCTACTTTTTTTTTTGGCCGCACCCTGCACGGCTTGAGGGATCTTATTCCCCTGACCAGGGATCAAACCCCGGCCCTCAGCAGTGAAAATGAGGAGTCTTAACCACTGGACCTAAAGGGAAGTCCCACTACTTTTCAATTTCTAAATTTTATTCATCATATATGATAGCTCCCCACAGAAGATAAGGATTTCATTCTTTTCCCTCAACCTCCTCCTCTCTCCCTGCAGCATACATGTACATACATTCACACATACATGCACTTAGATTTCTCCAGTCTACCAGTAAAGTTATATCATAATTATAGATCTTCGCTGCTTACAATCTTAAGACGTAATTAAATATTTTTCATTTCCCACATATTTTGTTTTCCATGTAATTATCCTTTTTTTCTTAGTTTTCTATATATTTACCACTAATTCTAAGAATTTTTACTAACAGCTTTGTTGCAATATAATTCACATTATCATATAATTCACCAATTTAAAGTATATAATTCAGTGGTTTTAATATATTTAGAGTTGTGCAGCCATTATTATAATCATTTTTAGAAGATATTTTCATCACCCTCCAAGAAAACCTTTTGTCCATTAGCAGTCACACCCCATTTCCCCTCATCCTCTTCAAACTTAGGCAACCACCAGTCTACTTTCTATCTGTATAGATGTGCCTATTCTGAACATTTCATATAAATGGAATTATACAATACATAATATGTGATCTTCTGTGACTGACTTCTTTCACTTAGTGTAATGGTTTCAAGGTTCATCTGTGTTGTAGCACGTATCAGTACTTCATTCCTTTTTATTGCTGAATAATACTCCAGTGTATGGACATACCACATTTTGTTTATCCATTCATCTGTCGATGGACATTTGGGTTGTTTCTCCTTTTTGGCTGTTATGAATAATGCTTCTGTGACTATTTATGTACAAGTTTTGTGTGAACATACATTCATTTCTCTTGGATATATACCTAGGAGTCAGATTGCTAGATCATGTAACTGTGTTTATTAGCCTTTTGGGGAATTGCCAGACTGTCTTTCAAAGTGGCTGCATCATTTTACCTTCCCACTTGGTCTCCTGGAGTATTCTGAACTTCATTCTGTATGGTTGCTTTTTCTATAGTTCACAGCTGTTATCTGAGTTCACACCCTTCACCATCATCCTGGGTATTTCATGGAAGCTCCTTCTACCTGTGTTGGAGTGGCTGTTTCCTATATCTTCTCTGTCTTCTTTGATTGATTCTTTTGTTTTGGTTTATCACATCCTTGAGTAGAGTTTTTTTTTTTTTTTTTTTTTTTTTTTTTTTTTGCGGTACGTGGGCCTCTCACTGTTGTGGCCTCTCCCATTGCGGAGCACAGGCTCCGGACGCGCAGGCTCAGCGGCCATGGCTCACGGGCCCAGCTGCTCCACGGCATGTGGGATCTTCCTGGACCGGGGCATGAACCCGTGTCCCCTGCATCGGCAGGCAGACTCTCTACCGCTGCGCCACCAAGGAAGCCCTTGAGTAGAGTTTTGAGGAAGTATGCATAGCAGGTAAATTTTTTGAATTCTTCGTCTAACTTTATACTTGAATTGCTTGGCAGGGTATAGAATTCTAGGTTGGGAATCACATAGCTTTAGAATTTTTAGGCTATTGCTTTTTGTCTTCTTGGTTCTAGAAGTGCTGTTTGAAATTCAAAGCCATTCTAAGTCCTGTCCGTTGTATGTGAACTGTTTTCTTCTGGAAGGTTGTGGGATCTTCTTTGTGTTCCCAGTGTTCTGAAATTTTACATTGCTATAGGTACTTTCAGTCTGGAAACTCATGTTCTTCAGCATTGGGAAATTTTCTTGAATTATTTAAATGATATTTTCTCCTATTCATTTTTGCTATTTTCTTTTGGAAGCACCAATTATCAGGATATTGGATTGCCTAGATTAATCCTCTAATTTAAAAAATCTTTTTCTCTGATCTGATTTTCAGTTTCTTTTTGTTTTTACTGCTTTTTATCTCACCTTTATCTTCCGTCCTTTCAGTGGAGCTTTTTGTTTGTGTTTTGTCTGGCGTTTTTTTGGAGTATAATTTACATACAATAAAATGTGCCAGTTTCAAGTGTGTGATTTGATTAGTTTTGAGAAATGCATACACCCCATTTAGCCACCACCACAGTAAAATTATGGAACATTTCCATTATTCCAGAAAGTTCCCTCCCATTCCAGTCATTTCTCCCACACCATTCTAGGCAACCACTGTGGTTTTCTATCACCATAGCTCTTAGTTTTTCCTGTTCCAGGAAATCATACAGTATGTATTCTTGGGTTTAGCTTCTTTTGCTCAACATAGTGTTTTTGAAATTCACATATGTTACATGTATGGTAGTTTGTTCCTTTTTTTTTTTTTTTTTTTTTTTTTTTTTTTTTTTTGTGGTATGCGGGCCTCTCACTGTTGTGGCCTCCCCCGTTGCGGAGCACAGGCTCCGGACGCGCAGGCTCAGCGGCCATGGCTCACGGGCCCAGCCGCTCCGCGGCATATGGGATCCTCCCGGACCGGGGCACGAACCCGTATCCCCTGCATTGGCAGGCGGACTCTCAACCACTGCGCCACCAGGGAGGCCCAGTTTGTTCCTTTTGATGAGTAGTATTCCACTGTATCAGTATACCTTAATTTGTTTATCCATTTCTCTGTTGATAGATACTTGAATTGCTTCTGATTTTTGGCTATTCTGAATAAAGCAATTATTATGAACATTCATGTTAAGGTCTTTTAGTGGGCATTTACTTATTTCTCTTGGGTAAATACCTAGGAGTGGAATTTGTTGTATGTTTATTTCTGCTGTTTTATTTAATTTCTAAGAGCTCTCTTGATATGCGATTTTAAAAACTAACATTCTAAAACAAATTTAAAAAAACAACATTCTGTTTTTGAGTCATGGTTGAAGTGTCTCCTCTTAATTCTCTGAACACACTATATATAAATACATACATATAATGTAATGTATATATGTATACTTTAAAAGTTTACTTTCCCTTGTAGGCTGTTTACTCTAGATTCTTACTTGTTTTTGATAGGTGTGTTTCATGTTAAATACTTTCCCCAGATGTCTTGTAATCTTTGGTTATCTGCTTAATGGTTTTTAGTTGAGGTATAACATATGTACAGGAAAGGGTATATATCTTAAGTGTACAGCTTAATGAACTTTTACTGTATACTCTCTCATATGTTCACTGCCTAGAACAAGAGAGAGAACATTTTTAGTTCCCCAGAAGGCACCATTGTACCACTTCCAAGTCAGTACCTTCATTCTCCTATAACCATTAATTATTCTGATGACTTATATCGCCACGATTTAGTCTTGCCTATTTTTCAACTTCATATAAGTGAAATTGTTCCATTTTTTTTCTTCTCTACTTGTTTGTTATACATTCTTTAATTGGTTTCAGTGGTTACCCTGGATCAGAGTTTTTCAACCTTAGAACTATTGACATTTGGGGCCAGATAGTTTTTTGTTTTGGGGTGGAGGGGGCTGTCCTGTGTGTTGTAGGATGTTTAACAGCATCCCTGGTCACTACCTACTAGATATCAGAAGCAACCCCCCATTTCCCAGTTTTGACAACCAAAAATGTCTTCAGACATTACTGAATGTCCCCTCGGGGGCAGAATACCCCTTGGTTAAGAACCATTGCCCTAGATATTTCAGTATGCATTGTTAATTTATTACAGTTTAAGTTAATGCTTTTCAAAGAATGCAAGAGGGCTTCCCTGGTGGCGCAGTGGTTGAGAGTCCGCCTGCCGATGCACGGGATACGGGTTTGTGCCCCGGTCCCGGAGGATCCCACATGCCGTGGAGTGGCTGGGCCTGTGAGCCATGGCCGCTGAGCCTGTGCGTCCGGAGCCTGTGCTCCGCAGCGGGAGAGGCTACAGCAGTGAGAGGCCCGCGTACCACAAAAAACAAAAACAAAACAAACAAAGAATGCAAGAACCATACAACAGTTTAACTCCATCCCATCCCCCTTGCCCTTCGTGCTATCGATGTTGTATATTTTAGTTCCACCTGTCTTATAAACCTCTAAGGCAATAGCATTGTAATTTTATATAGTTATCATTTTTAATCTTTGTATTGTAAAATAAGCAGAAAATCTCACACACAAACTTTTTTTTTTTTAATAAATAAGACAAACATCCTTGTAACCACGCCACCTAGGTCAAGAAGTAGAACTTTTCAGCCATCCCGGAATCCCTCTACATGTCCCATTTCAGTTATAAACCTGTGCCTCCCCCCTCCCATAACTACTGTTCTGACTTTTGTAGTAATTCATTTCCTTATTCTTCTTTGTTTTATCACCAAGTGTGCATTCTTAGACACTGTAGTTTAGTGTTATTCAGTTTTTTTAATTTGGTATCTTTTAATCTACAGTTTACCTCTCTGCCCCTTTCTTTTACTTGCAGTTTTTCTGTTGAAGAATGCTTGCCAAAATGTGAATTTTACTGATTGCACACTCATGTTGCAGTTCAGCATGTTCCTTCATCCTCTGTATTTATTGCAAATTGGTAGTTGGATTCAGAGTCTTGGTCAGACTCTGGTTCAGTCTCTGATATTATTATAGGCAGTGTTGTGTTCTTTCATCAGGAGGCACATTACTGGGTTTCTCTCTTTTTATGATGACAGCAGTTGGGCTCAATGCCCAGATCTATTAAATTATTTGTAGGTGCAGAATAGTGACCATTCTGTTATTTCTTTTTCATTTATTAGTTGGAATACTTTTATTAAGAGATGCTTCTGCTTGTCTACTACAGTTGACCCTTGAATGACATGGATCTGAACTGTGTGGGTTCACTTATATGTGGACTTTTTCCAATAAATATGTACTACAGTACTACACAATCTGCTGTTGGTTGAGTCCGTGGATGCAGAATCACATATATGGAGGAATAACTGTAAAGTTATGTGCAGATTTTCAGCTGCATGGAGGTTGGCACCCCTAACCCATGTGTTGTTCAAGGGTCAAGTGTATTTATTTATTTATTTATAAAAATTTAATTAATTAATTAATTAGGCTGCATTGGGTCTTTGTTACAGTGCACGGGCTTTCTCTAGTTGTGGCAAGCGGGGGCTACTCTTTGTTGCAGTGTGTGTGCTTCTCATGGTGGTGGCTTCTCTTGTGGAGCACGGGCTCTAGGCGCACAGGCTTCATTAGTTGTGGCTTGTGGGCTCTAGAGCGCAGGCTCAGTAGTTGTGGCACACGGGCTTAGTTGCTCCTCGGCGTGTGGGATTTTCCCGGAGCAGGGCTTGAACCTGTGTCCCCTGCATTGGCAGGCGGATTCTTAACTATTGCGCCACCAGGGAAGTCCCTCAACTGTATATAGTTATCCAGAAGTACAAGTTGTATAGGAAAGGTAGGATAGATGCTTGATTCTTGGCTCTTATCACTTTTCAAGAGAGCAGGTTAGTTCCTTATTATCCCCTAAGAGAAACGGCTTTTTTTTTTTCGCCATGCTACGCAGCTTGTGGGATCTTAGTTACCTGACCAGGGATTGAACCCAGGCCCTTGGCAGTGAAAGGGTGGAGTCCTAACCACTGGACCACCAGGGAATTCCCGAGAAACAGCTATTTTTAAAAATGGTATTTGTAAAAATACCATTGTGAATTCAGGGATTCAAACATATTTGCTGGTTTTTAATCAATGGCAGTTATTATTTACACTCAAATTGTCCTGTCTTTGGCCAGTTGGAGCCTCCTCAAGTTGGCTCCTAGATAACTTGATCCACTCCAGGTAGTCTTTGTAGCATCCTTGTTATCTGGTATGACCAAGTGTTCCAGGCTTATCTTACATTTCCTGCTCCAGAGTTGTAACCAGCTGGTTTCTCCAGTCTGGGCATTGAGGGTGCTCATTGCTGTGAGTTACTGTGTCTAGGACAGTTAAGGGTGATATATGTACATCTGTATATATCTATATATCTGTACATATACACACACACATAAAGATTTTAAAAATTTGCTCTCTTCTGTATTACATCTATAGTTCCTTTTTTCTATACCAAAAATTCTCGTTCTCAAGGATACAGGGGATAATGAATTAGAATATCCTCATTATTAATTACTCATTTGTTTTATTCCACATTATACAACAGTCTCACAATAGCAATATTACCATTTCCAATATGATTACTGAGAGCAGTTGCATAAAATGTCTTGCATATATTATCCTCATTCCCTTCTCACTTTGTATCTGTACTATACTATATCATCAGATTATATTGCCATTACATATTATAGAGTAGTCACCCCTTATCCGTGGGGGATATGTTCCAAGACCCTCAGTGGATGCCTGAAAATGTGGATAGTACTGAACCCTATATATACTATGTTTTTTCTGTATGTACATACATATGATAAAGTTTAATTTATAAATTAGGCACAGTAAGAGAACATCTGAATTGCCACTACTCTTGTGCTTTGGGGCCATTATTTAGTAAAATAAGGATTACTCGAATACAAGCACTGCGGTACTGCGACAATTGATCCCCATAACCCAGACAGCTACTAAGTGAATAACAGGTGGGTAGCATGTACAGCATGGATACACTGGACAAAGGGATGATTCACATCCAGGGCAGGATGGAGAGGATGGTGCAAGATTTCATCATGCTACTCAGAACGGCAACTCAATTTAAAACTTACGAATTGCTTATTTCTGGAATTTTCCATATAATGTTTTTGGACCCCTTGCCTGCAGGAAGCTGAAAGTGTGGAAAGCAAATCCGTGGATAAGGGGGCAATACTGTACTCTTTTTTCTTTTTTAAAAAATAATTTTATTTATGGCTGCATTGGGTCTTTGTTGCTGCGTTTGGGCTTTCTCTAGTGGTGAACGGGGACTACTCTTTGTTGCAGTGCGCAGGCTTCTCCTTGTAGTGGCTTCTGTTGTTGCAGAGCACGGGCTCTAGGTGCATGAGCTTCAGTAGTTGTGGCTTGCAGGCTCTGGAGCGCAGGCTCAGTAGTTGTGGCGCATGGGCTTAGTTGCTCCCTGGCATTTCTCCTCTTGATATTTGTCTTTTAGCACGTCGTTACAATGCAGATTAATCACTTCCAATTGAAGTTTAGGTGGAAGCTCTTGGACAGCACAAGTAGATTTAAGAATATGTAAATTTCTCTCATAATTTTGCTCAAGGTTTGGAAAACACTGCTGAAACTATCCTTTGAGCTCAGAAAATATATCTGTTGCAAATTTGTATGGGAATGGAGATCTCACTCCTTGTTTTAAATTTTGACCGAATAGGAAGTGAATAAAGCAGTTTAACATTACTTGTGATTCCAACTGGCTTTAGTTGTCATCAGAATACTTTAAGTTTTACTACAATATAAGTTTTGCATATAAACAGTATTTTGCCTTATAATTTTATTTTAAATTCATTAAGGAACATTATCAAGTTTGTAGCAAAAGCTGATTTCCAAAGCCATTTGGTGTTTTGTAATAATGGTTGAGGCTAGTTTTTTCCTTTAGAAAAAATTTGAGCTCATTCCTGAGCTCAAAAAATCACAATAAAACGTTAAGCAGGGCCTCCCTGGTGGCGCAGTGGTTGAGAGTCTGCCTGCCGATGCAGGGGATACGGGTTCGTGCCCCGGTCTGGGGGGATCCCATGTGCCGCGGAGCGGCTGGGCCCGTGAGCCATGGCTGCTGGACCTGCGCGTCCGGAGCCTGTGCTCCGCAACGGGAGAGGCCGCAGCGGTGAGAGGCCCGCGTACCACAAAAAAAAAAAAAAAAAAAACGTTAAGCAACTGCCAAGCCATTGATCTACTGTGTGGTGGCAAGTCAGGATATTTGGCTTCTGTTTTGGAACAGAAGATGGCTAAATCCACAAAAGCAAATGAAATATATCTTTTGTCAATAAGACATGATAGATTCAAATGTTTTCCACAAAGTACCTGCTGATGAATAACCATAGGTTTGCAATACCATATACATTTTACATTCCCACAGGTTTTGTTAATTTGTCCAACTAAGCCTTTTTCTGTTACACACATATTTTTGCCACCATCACTTGTAACATTCTTTAGCAGATTCCACCTCAGGTTGTACTGACTTCGTGTTTTCTCAAGTTTGAAAATACTGTTTCCTGTTGTAGTTTCACAGATATTCTTAGAGGTTAATTCCTTAGTCACTTCAAATTCTGTATTGACTGCTCAAATAAACAACTGAATAGTAATCAGTAACATCTGTTGACTCCTCTAGAGCCAAGGAAACCCACTGGAAACCATTTGTCTTTTTTTTTTTTTAATAAGTTTATTTATTTTTGGCTACGTTGGGTCTTTCTTGCTGTGCGCGGGCTTGCTCTGGTTGCGGCGAGCAGGGGCTACTCTTCGTTGCAGTGAACGGGCTTCTCATTGCGGTGGCTTCTCTTTGTTGCCATGCACGGGCTCTAGAGCGCAGGCTCAGTAGTTGTGACGTGAGGGCTTAGTTGCTCCGCGGCATGTGGGATCCTCCCAGACCAGGGCTCGAACCCGTGTTCCCTGCATTGGCATGTGGATTCTTAACCACTGCGCCACCAGGGAAGCCCCTATTTGTCTTATTTTTTAACTTTGTTTTTAATTAAAAAAATTTTTTTTGGCCGTGCTGAGAGGCATGTGGGATCTTAGTTCCCCAACCAGGGATCAAACCCACGCCCCCTGCATTGGAAGCACAGAGTCTTAATCACTGGACCGCCAGGCTAGTCCCCTTAATTGACTATTGATGTTGCTACCATTATCCTCAACTTGCTTGAACAACCGTTCTCACTGAAAAGCTGACAATCTCAAACAAGTTTATTTTCTCTGGATGCATTTCTTTGACTACTGTAATCAAACACGATTTAATTAACTTGCTAACAGTAAATGGCTTTCCTTGCTAGGCTGACAAATGACCACTCACACACTGAGTTTATTTGCAGTTTCATCTTTTGTTTTATGAAAAAATTCTACAATATGATATTCAACTTAAAATTTTCTAATTTTTCTGACTTGCTTTCCTGTGAGTTGGGGATTGTTGTGATGAATGCAGTCTAGTAATGTCTAGGTATATTGTATTCTTTAGCATAGTTATAATGTTATTGCATAATAAAGACAAGGCTTTGCCATTTAATTTGGTGACTAAACACACTCCACTGTGCCTTAATGTGTGGCATTTGAAGTGCACTTTTCTTGTTTTGACATGATGGGTTATGCACTCGTAAATAAAATAAAAATGTCATGGTGCAGCAGCATGTGTGACACCCAAAATGCTGTTGGATATAACTATATCACTGCAGTTTCTAGTGTACCATGATGCAGCAGTTTGCAGCCATAAGGGCACCGCATATGGGCTCTGTCGCAACTACTCATTTTGCCATTGCAGTGTCAAAGCAGCCACAGACAAGTCATAAATAAATGACCATGACTGTGTTCCAATAAAACTTTATTTTATGGATAGTGAAATTTGAATTATATATATATTTTTTCATGTGGCACAAATGTTCTTTTGTATTTATGTTCCCTTTCCAGTGTTTTTCATTACTTCCTGCAGTGGTATTTTTATCTAAGATATTTTCCTTCAGTCTACAGAACTTTTAATAAATTTTGTGTGCAAGTCTGCTAGAGCAACCTCTCTCAGATTTTGTTTGCCTGAAAGCATCTTTATTTTTTGTTTTGTTTTTAAATATTTATTTATTTTGGCTGCACCAGGTCTTAGTTGCAGCATGCGAGACTCTTAGTTGTGGCATGTGGACTTCTTAGTTGTGGCATGTGGACTTCTTAGTTGTGGCATGCATGGGGGATCTAGTTCCAAGACCAAGGATCGAACCTGGGCCCCCTGCATTGGGAGCACAGATTCTTACCCACTGGACCACCAAGGGAGTCCCAAGCATCTTTATTTTTTTGAAACTTTTTTTGGCTGGGTGTAGATTTCTAGGTTGGCTTTTTTCTTTTTAAATCATCTCCTTTGAGCACGCCTACGTTGTCATTTCAGTGGTTTCTGACTTCCTTAGTTTCTCTTTTCTAGCTTTATTAAGCTATAATTGACATGCAACCTTGTGTAAGTTTAAGGTGTACAATATGATAATTTTGATATTTGTATTGCAAAAAGATTACCACAATAAAGTTAGTTAACACATCCTTCATCTCACATAATTACCATGTTGTTGTGGTGGTGGTGGTGGTGGTGGTAACATTTAAGATTTACTCTCTTCCCAGCTTTCAAGTATAGAATACATTGTTGTTAACTGTAGATCACCATGCTGTACATTAGATTCCCAGAACTTATTCCTCTTATAACTGGAAGTTCATACCCTTTGACCCACATCTCATGTCTCCCATCCCACCTCCCCTCACTGCCAGCCCCTGGCAACCACCAGTCTACTCTCTGTTTCTATGACTTTGGCTCTTTTAGATTCCACATATAAGTGAGATCATACAGCATTTGTATTTCTCTAACTTATTTCGCTTAGCATGATGGTCTCAGTGTTCATCCATGTTGTCCAAAATGGTAGGATTCTCCCATTTTAATGGCTGAATAATATTCCACTCTGTATGTGTGTGTGTGTGTGTGTGTACACACACACACACTTCCTTATTTTCTTTTGACAAGTCAGCCATTAATACTGTTATTGCTACTTTAAGGTAATATCTTTCTTCTGGTTACTTTTAAGATTTTCTTTGTCTTTGTTTTCAACAGTTTATGGCTTGCCTGGACTTTTTTTTAATCCTGTTCTGATTCACTGAGCTTCTTAAATCTGTGTGTAGATATATTTCATCAGTTTTGGAAGAAGATTCTTGGCTGTTATCTCTTCGGATATTCCTTCTTCCCTGTTCCTTCCTTCCCTCCCTCCCTCCCTCTTTTCCCCTCCCACCTCTATTTACATATGTATTGGACCTTTTATAACTAGGTTCCACCTACCTACTACACTGTGTTCTGTCCTGTCCTCCCCCTTTTTAAATATTTTTTAATTTATTTTCTTGTTTTGGCTGGGTCGGGTCTTAGTTGCAGCACTCGGGACCTTCAGTGCAGTGCGTGGGCTTCTCTCTAGTTGTGGTGTGCAGGTTTCCTCTCTGCTTGTGGCGTGTGGGCTCTGTAGTTTTGTGGCACGCAAGCTCAGTAGTTGTGGCACGCGGGGCTTAGTTGCCCTGCGGCATGTGGAAACTTAGTTCCCTGACCAGGGATAGAACCTGCGTCCCTTGCATTATAAGGCAGGTTCTTTACCACTGGACCACCAGGGAAGTCCTGAATTTTATTTTTTAAATTAAATCTTTTCCTCTATTTTCCTTTAACATACTAAATCATTGTTATTTATTGGTTTATTTATTTTAAAGATTTTTTTTTTTTTTTTATGGTACGCGGGCCTCTCACCGTTGTGGCCTCTCCCATTGTGGAGCACAGACTCTGGATGCGCAGACTCAGTGGCCATGACTCACGGGCCCAGCAGCTCCGCGGCATGTGGGATCCTCCCGGACCAGGGCACGAACTCGCGTCCCCTGTATCGGCAGGCGGACTCTCAACCACTGCACCACCAAGGAAGCCCCGATTTTTGTTTTTTTGATGTGGACCATTTTTAAAGTCTTTATTGAAGGATTTCCCTGGTGGTGCAGTGGTTAAGAATCTGCCTGCCAATGCAGGGGACATGGGTTCAATCCCTGGTCCGGGAAGATCCCACATTGCTGTGGAGCAACTAAGCCTGAGAGCAGACCCAATGCAACCAAAAATAAATAAATTTGTTAAAAAAATAAATTCTTTATTGAATTTGTTGCAACATTGCTTCTGTTTTATGTTTTGATTTTTTGGCCCTGAGGCATGTGGGATCTCAGCTTCCTGACCAGGGATCAAACCTGCACCCCCTGAATTGGAAAGGGGGAGTCTTAACCATTGAGCCGCCAGGGAAGTCCCTCATTTTTATTTAAAAGTCCTGTTTGCTAACTCGAATACCTGGGTCATCTTTGAATTTGTTTCTGTACTTTTTTCTTCTCTTGATTATCATTTGTTATTCTGCCTTTCTGCAGAACAGTTTTTTTTTTTTTTTTTTTGCGGTACGCGGGCCCTCTCACTGTTGTGGCCTCTCCCGTTGCGGAGCACAGGCTCCAGACGCGCAGGCTCAGCGGCCAGGGCTCACGGGCCTAGCCGCTCCGCGGCATGTGGGATCTTCCCGGACCGGGGCATGAACCCATGTTCCCTGCATCGGCAGGCAGACTCTCAACCACTGCGCCACCAGGGAAGCCCAGAACATTTTTTTTCCCCCCCAGTTGTATGCCAGGGCTTCCCTGGTGGCACAGTGGTTAAGAATCCGCCTGCCAATGCAGGGGACACGGGTTCGAGCCCTGGTCCAGGAAGATCCCACATGCTGTGGAGCAACTAAGCCCACGCGCCACAACTACAGAGCCTGTGCTCTAGAGCCTGCAAGCCACAACTGCTGAGCCCATGTGCCACAAATACTGAAGCCCGGGTGCCTAGAGCCCGTGCTCTGCAACAAGAGAAACAACTGCAGTGAGAAGCCTGCGCACTGCAACAAAGAGTAGCCCCCACTCGTTGCAACTAGAGAAAGCCGGCGCGCAGCAATGAAGACCCAACGCAGCCATAAATAAATAAATAGATAGATAGATTGATTGATTGTATGCCAGATGTTGCATATGAAAGAATAGAGAGGCTAAGATATTTTTCTCCAAAGATGCTTTCCCCTTACTTCAGTTAGGTAAATAGGTTGTGGGGTTGTTCTCTTCAAACCAGTTCAAGGATTAATTCAGGCTGGAGCTTGGGTTACAGTTTTAGTAAGACTCAGCCTGTCTCTGTCCTTGTGCTTCTGGTGTGCCACTATGGGCTTTTGGTTGAGAGAGGTAAATCTTGGTTTCCTCAGCTTTGAATGACTGTAGGAGATTGAATTCTGGCCTTCAGAGGTTCTGAGTTTATTTTTTTACCCTCTAACACATTGCAGCTGTAAAATCTGAAAGGAGATTATGTTTTTCTGTCAGTGCCCTAATGCCATCAAAATCCCTTAGGCAGGACTTCCTTGGTGGTCCAGTGGTGAAGACTCCACGCTTCCACTGCAGGGGCCATGAGTTCGAACCCTGGTTAGGGAACTAAAATCCCATATGCTGTGCGGCATGGCAAATAGATAGATAGACAGACAGACAGACAGACCATCCCTCCCTCCCTTGGGGAAAATTGATCATGTGTCTTTAAGCACTTCCTGTCCTTCATTTCAGCTCTGTGTGACCACCAAAAATTGAGCTGATTTCTTTCTTTTAGTAGCGTCCTTCTGCCTGTGCCCAGTCTGGTTTTTTAGCCTACCTCCAAAATTGGCAATTGCCCCCCAGAAAAAGAAAATGAAGAAAATTGCCAACAACTTCTGGCTCACCAAGAAAGGGCTCTCCCCTTCTGAAATTTTAGTTCCTACAGTTATTACTTTTGTAGGTTTACGAAATCTTTTTTAAAATACCATTTTTGCAAAACTACTCCCCCAGATGATTGCAGTGGGAGCATTGGAAGCAGAACTGTCTTTTTAAAGTCTGAGTGAGTGACCGAAAGCTGACAAAGTTCTCAGTGCATGGATTGGGGGGGCTGGCAACTTTTAACTTCTTTATAGAGTGATCTGGCTGGCCTTTTCCTAATGGAACCTCGCAATGTCACTATCGTTAGGCCTCTCTCTTGGGTCTGTGAGTTTTCCCAGTGAAGACTCCTCCATTTTTCTGTTTCTGGAGGGTAAGGGACTAACTGCCAGTCATCCTGTGAGTCGCCTGGGGAAGAGGACTAGGGTTGTCAACATTTAGCATATTAACTTTTCCTTCATCCCCCACTATTTGCAGCATGGGGCTCCTGCACCAATCTGAGCCTGATGTTGCCCAACTCAAAGACCTTCCCCAGAGAATAAGGTGCCCATGTTCTGGCATGAGTGCCCAGCTACATGAAGTAAGGGAGGAGATCTGAAAAATCTATCTGCTTCATAAATAAACTTTCAGGCAGTCTTCCTCCCCTTAGCCTCTTCATACTCCCACTTCTAGAGCAGTTTGATACTTCTAGTTCTCAAGATTTTGGGGGATTGTATGTGTAAATTATGTTGGTTTTCTACTTTTCCCACCACCAGTTTAAGATTTGGCTTTCTCTGGTCATTTGGAATAATTTCTTTCTTTTCCATCTGTTTTCTACTGTCCAAAATTTAATTGCTATTGTCTCTTTGCCAATTGTCTTTGTCCTTATGTGTGCTTTTTTTTTTTTAATCCCTATATTTTAAGTTTTAGTGGATTTTGAGAGTGGGCAAGAATAGAACTGTTGTCTGTTCAGTCTATAGCACTGAAAAAAGGTAATATGGTTTCAAGTTCATAAGGTATAAAAGGAGACATATAGCAAAAAGTTAGTCTGAATAATCTATTTTTTCTCTTATTGATTTGAAATGCTACCTTTATCATAATCCAAATTCCCCTGTTTACTTGAGTCTATTTCTGTTGTTTGTTAACATTAATCTCTACCTAGTTCTACTTATTTTGGCTTAGAATATATTTTTAATGTCTGTTAGGGCTATTGCCCTCTCATTACTTTTGTTTTTCCCTGAGAAATTTCTTGGCTGTTCTTCCTTTTTTTTTTTTTTTTTGCGGTACGTGGGCCTCTCACCGTTGTGGCCTCTCCCGCTGCGGAGCACAGGCTCCGGACGCGCAGGCTCTGCGGCCATGGCTCACGGGCCCAGCCGCTCCGCGGCACGTGGGATCCTCCCGGACCGGGGCACGAACCCGTGTCCCCTGCATCGGCAGGCGGACTCTCAACAACTGCGCCACCAGGGAAGCCCCTTCCTTATTTTTTTTGTATGAATCTTTGAGTCAAATTAGCTAGCCCCCACCCCCCACCCCGACCCTTTTAGTGTATATGTTTTTTGTCGTTGCATTTTTTGTCGTTTACATTTATAAATTGGTTTGAAGAGAGTTGACATCTTGACATATTAAAATCTTTCTCTGACCTTCCATTTATTCAAAGCTTCTTTTTCGTTTCTTTCAGACTTCAGACATTTTAGGGGTGTGTGTGTGTGTGTGTGTGTGTGTGTGTTTTAATTGTATTTTTTTGGTAAATAAAGACTATTTTCTTAGAGCAGTTTTAGGTTTCCAGCAAAATTGAGAGGAAGGTACAGAGGTTTCCCATATATCCTCTGCCCCCATGCATGTATAGCTTTCCTCATTGTCAGCATCCCCCAGCAGGGAGGTACATTTGTTATAATTGATGAACCTACATTGACACATCACAGTCAGCTATAGGCTGTAGTTTACATTAAGGTTCACTCTTGGTCCTATACATTCACAAATGTAGGACAACATGTATCCATCATTATAGTATAATAGAGTATTTTCACTGTCCTAAAAATCCTCTGTGCTCTGCCTGTTCACCCTGCCACTCCCCAACCACTGGCAACTTCTGATCTTCTTTCTGTCGTCATAGTTTTATCTTTTTCAGAATGTCCTATATTTGGAATCATATAGTATGTTGCCTTTTCAGATTGGCTTTTACTTAGAAATATGCATTGAGGATGTCCATGTTTTTTAGTGGCTTGATAGCTCGTTTCTTTTTTATCACTGAACAATATTCTGTTGTCTGGATGCATCACAATTTGCTTATATGTTTACCTATTGAAGGATATCTTGGTTGCTTCCAGGTTTTGGCAATTATGAATAAGGTTGCTATAAACATTCATGTACAGGTTTTTATGTGGACATAAGTTTTCAACTGATTTGGGTTTTAAATACCAAGGAGCACAATTGCTGGATTGTATGATAAGAGTATGTTTAATTTTATAAGAGACTGCCAACTGTCTTTCAAAGTGGCTGTATCATTTTGTATTCCCACCAGCAATAAATGAGAGTTCTGTTAGTTCCTAATCCTCACCAGCATTTGGTGTTTGTCAGTGTTCTGGATTTATATATATATATAAATATATATTTATATATATATATAAATCAATTAATTAATCAATCTATTTATTTATTTATGGCTGCATTGGGTCTTCGTTGTTGCGTGCGGGCTTTCTCTAGTTGCGGTGAGCAGGAGCTACTCTTCATTGCGGTGCATGGGCTTCTTGTTGCAGTGGCTTCTCTTGTTGTGGAACATGGGCTCTAGGCACGCGGGCTTCAATAGTTGTGGTGCGTGGGCTTCAGTAGTTGTGGCACACGGGCCCTAGAGCACAGGCTCGGTAGTTTTGGCCCATGAGCTTAGTTGCTCCGTGGCATGGGGGATCTTCCTGGACCAGGGCTCGAACCTGTGTCCCCTGAATTGGCAGGCGGATTCTTAACCACTGCACCACCAGGGAAGCCCAGTGTTTGGATTTTAACAAGTCTAATAGGTATGTAGTGGAATCTCATTGTTTTAACTTGCAATTCCTGTGATGTGTAATGTTGAGAATATTTTCATATGCTTATTTGCCATCGGTATATCTTCCTTAGTGAGACGTCTGTTCAAATTTTTTTTTTTTAGAGCATTTATGTTTAAGCTTCTTTGGTATTCTTTTATTAATTAATTTATTTACTTTTGCTGTGTTGGGTCTTCGTTTCTGTGCGAGGGCTTTCGCTAGTTGTGGCAAGCGGGGGGACTCTCTTCATCGCGGTGCGCGGGCCTCTCACTATCGCGGCCTCTGTTGTTGCGGAGCACAGGCTCCAGACGCGCAGGGTCAGTAGTTGTGGCTCACCGGCCTAGTTGCTCCGCGGCATATGGGCTCTTCCCAGACCAGGACTCGAACCCGTGTCCCCTGCATTAACAGGCAGATTCTCAACCACTGTGCAACCAGGGAAGCCCTGTTCAAATATTTTGCCCATTTTTAAGTCAGGTTGTTCATTTTCCTACTGTTGAGCTTTAAGAGTATATTTTGGATAAGTCTTTTATCAGATGTGTCTTATGCAAATATTTTCTCCTAGTGTGTGGCTTGTCTTTTCATTCTCTTGGCAGTGTCTTCCACAGAGCATGTTTTTAATTTTGATGAAGTTCAACTGATCAATTCTTTTGTGCCTTTGGCATTATATCAGAAAAGTTATTACCAAATCCAAGGTCATTTAGAATTTTTTCCTATGTTACGTTCTAGGAGTTTTATGGTTTATGTTTTACTTTAGGTCTGTGATCCATTTTGAGTTAATTTTTGTGAAGGGTGTAAGGTCTGTGTCTAGATACCTATTTTTACGCAAATCGCACACTTAATTTGCAGCACCCTTCTTTTTTTTCCCCTTAATATATACTTTCCGTATTATTAAAGAGTATCTTCATCCTTTTTCTTTAGTTATTAATTTTGCACATTTAAGTTTATTGCTAAGTAATTAATCTTTATTGTTATTTCTGACAGGGTATTTGCTTCTATTTTCTAAATAGATTTTTGTATCTGGGAGTACTGTTGAATTTATTGGTGTTAAATTTGTACCAGCACCCAAATGGATTCTGTTACCATTTGAAATAATTTTCCAGTTGATTCATTTTAGATTTCCAAGTAAATCATATAACTGAAAATCATGATAGTTTTTTAATTTTTGTACTTTTCTTTTTCCTGTTAATTACATTGACTGGTATATGCAGAATAATGTTAAAAACTATAATGATAAAGAATATCCTTATCTTCTTTCTGACTTTACTGAGAGTGCTTGGGGCACTTATCAAAGATTATATTGGGTGTTGGGTTAGACATATATGCTTTACTATATTATTGAAGTATCTGGCTTTTTAAAAAATAGTCAAGAATGGATGTTGAATTCTGTTGCATGAGTTTTCAGTATCTTTGGAGATGATCATCTGGTTTTTCACTCCCAATTCTATTAACCATTGAACCATTTGATAAATAAATAAACCTGGTGGCGTATGGTTATTATTTAGAACTAGTTAAGGAAGGTGGAGAAGGTCTAGACTTGCCCACTTGTTTCAAATAAGACTGCCTGGAACTGAACCAGCCTCACACATGTAGAAAAACGGTCCAGTCTAATGGGCTGGGCAATTTTCAGGCCAAGATGAGTCTAATCTGAGATGAGAATATTGTCTTAACAGAGATTTACAGAGTTAATAATAGGCACTGTTTATTTTTATTTTTTTGATGTGGACTATTTTTAAAGTCTTTATTGAATTTGTTACAATATTGCCTCTGTTTTATGTTTTTGGTTTATTTGGCCACGAGGCACGTGGGATCTTAGCTCCTCAACCAGGGATCAAACCTGCACCCCCTGCATTGGAAGGCAAAGTCTTAACCACTGGACTGCCAGGGAAGTCCCAGGCACTGTTTGAGTGATTAACATGTGCCTTGCCCTGTGCTAAGGGGAATTAAAAAAAAATATATATATATATATATAGAGAGAGAGAGAGAGAGAGAGAGAGAGAGACAGAGAGAGAGAGAGAGAGAGACAGAGAGAGAGTGATATCCAGACTCCGTTAGTTACTAGATGTGTGACCTTGTGCAAATTTCTAAAATTATTTTTATTTATCTTCCTCTTTGTAATAAGGGTTTGATGATAATACCTACCTCATAGGTGGTTTTAAGAATTAAATGAGTTAAGGGAATTCCCTGGTAGTCCAGTGGTTAGGAGTCCTCGCTTTCACTGCCAAAGGCCCGGGTTCAATCCCTGGTCAGGGAACAAAGATTCTGCAAGCCACATGGCGCGGCCAAAAAAAAACACACAAAAAAAACCAAAAACAAAATTAAATGAGTTAATATATGTAAAAAAATGTAGAGCAGTGCCTGGCACATGTTGAATTCTGTGGCTCAGTAGTTGTGGCTCGCGGGCTCTAGACCGCAGGCTCAGTAGTTGTGGCACATGGGCTTAGGCGCTCCGTGGCATGTGGGATCCTCCCAGACGAGGGATTGAAACCGTGTCCCCTGCACTGGCAGGCGGATTCCCAACCACTGCGCCACCAGGGAAGTCCTGGTTGAGGGTTTTAAATAGTAAGTCAGAATTGTCCCTGGGAGTTAGAGATGCACTGATTCTGTGGATGTTGAAAGTGGCGATAGCTAGCTATAGGTATGATTATGGGAGAAACTGGGAAGAGTAAATCACCTGTATTTACTCTTCTTCTTATGATACTAGACCAGCTGTTCCCCTGATAACAGCTGGACTCATGAGCTGCTGAACTCATGGTTTAGATGCCCTTTGCAATAACCTGCGTCCTGATGGCTGATAACTTAACTGACCTGCCTATCTGGATTCCTAACTACTGGTTTACTCTTTTTCCTCCAAATCCTGCTAATTTAGATTCCTTACTCCCTTCCCATTACTGATTTGACACTTGCTTCTTTCTGTTAATTAAATTTATTTTTCATTTATAAAAATAACTCATATATATATATATATATATAGTTTTAAAAGTCAAATATACTATAAAGTTTATAAGGAACAGTAGTTCCTTACCACTCCCCACTACTCAGAAAGCAACCTCTTCAGACAGGGAGGTTTGTCACAAAGTTGTCTGGTAAGAGGACCAGATACCTCTTGTAGCTGTTTTAGAAATGGAGAGAAAGTGAGTCTTCAGTTACTCCCATGGTTATGTCTAGCATAAAGCCACACCTGAAGTGAGCCTTACCCCCCAGACTCAGTCACATATATTTTTAAACCAGTTTTTTGTTATTGTTCCTAGGATTGAATTAATAATCATACTTACCAATTCATGGCTCTTTATCATTATTTTGCCCATACCAGACCTTTTCTTTTGTTGGTTGGTATGTATATATGTATCCATTTCTTTTTATTCCCATTCCATTTCTCCCCTTCTCCTATTCCTTGGGCAACCATTCAAATTTATGAATATCCTTTGGTAGGTACTCTTTTTAAAATGATTTATCTATTTATTTATTTTTGGCTGATTGGGTCTTCGTTGCTGCACGTGGGCTTTCTCTAGTTGTGGTGAGCGTGGGCTACTCTTTTATTTATTTATTCATCCATTCATTTATTTATGGCTGTGTTGGGTCTTCGTTTCTGTGCGAGGGCTTTCTCTAGTTGCGGCAAGTGGGGGCCACTCTTCATTGTGGTGCGTGGGCCTCTCACTATCGCGGCCTCTCTTGTTGCGGAGCACAGGCTCCAGATGCACAGGCTCAGTAATTGTGTCTCACGGGCCTCGTTGCTCCGTGGCATGTGGGATCTTCCCAGACCAGGGCTCGATCCCGTGTCCCCTGCATTGGCAGGCAGATTCTCAACCACTGCGCCACCAGGGAAGCCTGCAGGGGCTATTCTTCGTTGCGGTGCGTGGGCTTCTCATTGCAGTGGCTTCTCCTGTTGCGGAGCACCGGCTCTAGGGCTGGCAGGCTTCAGTAGTTGTGGCTCACGGGCTCTAGAGCACAGGCTCAGTAGTTGTGGCACATGGGCTTAGTTGCTCCGAGGCATGTGGGATCTTCCAGGACCAGGGCTCCAACTCATGTCCCCTGCATTGGCCAGGCGTATTCTTAACCACTGCGCCACCAGGGAAGTCCCAAGATTAATTTTTAACAGAGAAAAAGGCAAGTGAGTAGGTCATTTATGTAGGAACTGTTTTCCAGGACTGCAAAAAAATTTTCAAGTAGTATTTATTTAAGGCCTACCCTCAGGACTTGTTCTGGCTGTGTGAAAGAATTCTCTCTTCCAAAGCAAGTCTTAGTGTCTTTAACTTTTCTATTTTAATTCTATTATGTATTATCACCATTCTTGAATTATTTTCAAATTTTTGCTGATTATCCACCCACAACATTTTCTTTTTGGATCTTAGGTGCAGAGGGTTAAATTAATCATAATTCTCAGTTTATAGCACATTGTTGTCATTAGTCTGTGCAAATTATGCCTCTCATTATTTCCTTCCTTTTATCCCCAAACTCCACTTTCATTTCTCTCCTCCTGCCATAGGCAACCATTCTACTTTACTTGTTCTTGTTCCTATACAATGTGTTTTGTTCATGTACATGTACTTTATGTTATTTAGGTATTGTTTTTCCTATTTCTTTCTATTAATTTTTTTCCTCCTAAGCAGTATATTTTAAAGATCCATCCATGTTGCTATGTATACACCTAAATTGCTCATGACTGTTACTTAATATTGTAGTACGAGTCCATCACAACTTAGCTGTTGACTTTCAATGATGACCACCCAGGTTGACTCCATCTTTACTTCGTGATTGTCACTGCTATATATAGTGAACATCCAGGTGTGGATCTTGTTATGTACCTTTATGAGAATTTCTTTGGAATACAGAGCCAGGAGCAGAATTGCTGGATCATAGGGGATGCATACTTAATTTGACTGAAGAGTGTAGGATTGTTCTCTAGTATAGGGAATAGAATAGGGAAGAAATGAATCTGTACTCTTAACTAACAGTGCATATTTCTTTTATCTTTGCCAACACTTAACAATATGCAGCTTTCTTATTTTGGCCAATCTATAAATGTATGTACTGTCCTTCTTTGTTTGTTAAAGGCATTTTTTGGTCTTGAATTGCATTTTATCAGATTGTTTCTCCAGCTTCTTTTAGCTTATTTTTTCTTAGTACATTTTTCTATCCTTTTATTTTTTCCAATTTTTTTAAATCTTAAAGGTAACAAATTGTTGGGTTTTGGAACAGATGGATCGAGAACTAAAATAAGCGTGGTAGTATATTTAAGGAAATAAAGAATTGAAATGGTATTTGTTGTCTGGTTCTATCTGTCTCTTACTATAGTTGTATGTATCTTCAGGTGATTATTTTGGTTCATTAGCTGCTTTTTCCTGAGGTTTTCAGCTACTGTGTTTGGCTTTCAGCTACTATTTTGGGGAAATAATTAAAGTCCAGGTCGAAGTCTGTGTACATTTCTAGGGGAAGAATGAGCCCCAGGCACCATTAAATCAGTGTCGGTCATTCCTGTTTGCTGCCACTTCACCATACAACAACACTGGACAGGGTTTTACTTTGAAACTCATGGGAAAAAGTAGTGGAAGGAGGCCTTAGATTATAATCTATCCTCCCTGGGGATCTGGAGGAGGAAAGGAAGAAAGGCTTGGAAGAGTGAATGCCGAGGGTAAACTAATCACCTTGCACCCGTTTTCCTCAGTGGCTTACAGTAGCAAGGCTTTTTTTTTTTTTTTTTTAAACATCTTTATTGGAGTATAATTGCTTTACATTGTTGTGTTAGTTTCTGCTGTATAACAAAGTGAATCAGCTATATGTATACGTATATCCCTATATCCTCTCCCTCTAGTGTCTCCCTCCCACCCTCCCTCTCCCACCCCTCTAGGTGGTCACAAAGCACCGAGCTGATCCCCCTGTAGTAGCAAGGCTTTTGCACTGTCCTGACTTTACACTGCAAAGTGTGATTAGACTGTTGATTTATTTGGAGAAAGGGACAGGCAGTCTTATCCCAAAGCATAAACAGGGGAGAACTAAGGACAAAATGTAAAAACTTTTCACCACCCTGTTCTTTCACCACCCTCCCCGCAGGCAGTCTTTATTTTGTTTTACTTTTATCAAAATAATATGTGTATATAGTTGTGGGGTTTTTTGGGGTTTTGGGGGGTTGTTTTTTTGGTAACTTTATACCCTTTGAACATCAACTTCCTCATTTCCCCTCCCCCCATTCCCTGGCAACCACCATTCTGTTCTCTGCTTCTGTGAGTTTGACTATTTTATAGATACCTCATATAAGTGGAATCATGCAATATTTGTCCTTCTGTAACTGACTTCACTTAGCACAGTGCCATCCATGTTGTTGCAAATGGTAGGGTTTCCTTCTTTTTTAAGGATGAATAATATCCTGTTGTATGTATATACCACATTTCCTTTTGTCTGTTAGTCTGTTGATGGACATTTGAATTCTTGGGATATTTTGGCTATTGTGAATAATGTGTACATAGTTATTAAAAAATACTTCTAGATTTATGATGTTAAATAGCAGTACCCTGTTTTACCTGTTCCCTCCTTTATTTCCTCTTTTCAGTCTTGTTTTCTGATACAGCTTTTACTTCCAGATTTCTAAATGATGTGCTGATACTGTAAATGATTTTTCAATTTTTAACATTTTCTTTTGAATTGCTGTTATGGAACCTAACAGTTTAGTCATCTTATACAAGTAATCTAGAGATGATTTAAAGTATATGGGAGGATGTGTGTAGGTTAATGCAAATACTATGCTATTTTATATAAGGGACTTGGAGCACCCTCAGATTTTGGTATCCATGGGGGTCCTGAAACCATGGATACTGAGGGACAGCTATTATGTAAGTATTATGTTGACTCCGTCCCCAGCTGTACAGTGTGATTACATTTCCTTTCTTGGAAAATCTTTTATTTTTCCTGGAGTTAATAATTGTCTTGTTTTCCCATTTTCCTTGGTTTCCTTTGTCACTCTCATTTATGATTCTAAATTCTCTAATAGAATTGTAAAACCCCTTTGAATACCGTTTTCCATATGGTCAAATAGATTATTCTTGATTTCGTTTTAGGTCTTTTATCATTTATTATACTTACCTTACTTTGAAGGCTTCTCTGGAAACTCTAGTCCTTTAGTTCTGGGAAATTTTATTAAATTCTTTAATTATCTTTCTGACATCTTTTCTCTCTTTCTGGAATTCCTATTACTTAGATGATGAGTTAGATTGATTCTCTAATTTTCATGTTCTCTTGTATTTTCTACATTTTTGTCTTTTTGTTCTACTCTAAATAATTTTCTCAACTTTAATCTTCACAATCTTTTGAAATGTGTTTTAAAATTTTGGTCATTTAAAAAACTTTATTACTGAAAATGTAAACATAAACAAAAGTGGGGAGAGAATCTTAAAATGAACTATGATCTACCTATCACCCAATTTAGTGATTAACAATTTGCCAATGTTTCATTTCTCTCTCGTTTCTGAGAGCAGGTTTAGACATCATGCCATTTTACCCATAAATAATTCAATATGCTTCTCTAACTATGGTTATCTTGTTATTAACTGGAAGGCTTTCTTTTTCCACGTTTACCCCTTTCATAACTTAATGTTACTGTTTTGTGAAACAGAAATTACCTGAAGATATTAATTATAGTGTTGTTTTTCATTTCATTTGTCTCTATCTTCTTAGTTGCTTTTTACTTTTTTTTCTTCTAATTTTGCCTCTCATTTTGGAGGTTTTCCTAAAATTTCTAGTTTTCTTTAGCCCTTGATTTATATTTAAGAGTGAATCACTAAGAAGCTGCAAGTGGGAAACTGTGTGAGTGCACCTTGTTGATTAGTGGGTCTCAACGAGTTTAGATTAGGGCATCGACTTTTTTATGGGAAACCCACGAGTATCAGTATCTATAGGCCTTTTCTCTTGAGTGAGTAGTTTCTCTGGATAGGAATCCTCTAATCTTCCACCTGAGAGAGAAACGACTGGTGTCTGGATTGGGTACATGAATGGGACGAGCCTGTGGTTTTAGCATTTACAGAGTTTTATTTAATCTCCTTGTTTTTCAATAAATCTTATTTCTGCTCTCAGCTAGTGGTTCTCTTGTTTAACCTTCCCAGAGTACAAACCTTCTGCCATATAGGGGTAGTCACCTGACTGAAGAGCCAGAGGAAGAGATTTATGTGTTGTTTAACTGCTTATAACTTTATACACCTTTTATCCTTTTATTTTCAGCCCTGTCTCACACCTTGACTTTCTCTCTCTTTTTTTAAAAAATTAATTAATTAATTAATTAATGGCTGTGTTGGGTCTTCGTTTCTGTGCGAGGGCTTTCTCTAGTTGTGGCAAGCGGGGGCCACTCTTCAACGCAGTGCACGGGCCTCTCACTATTGTGGCCTCTCTTGTTGCGGAGCACAGGCTCCAGACGCGCAGGCTCAGTAATTGTGGCTCATGGGCCCAGTTGCTCCGCGGCATGTGGGATCTTCCCAGACCAGGGCTTGAACTCGTGTCGCCTGCATTGGCAGGCAGATTCTCAACCACTGCGCCACCAGGGAAGCCTTCACCTTGACTTTCAAACTGTTTCGATCCTAAGCCTTTTCAGATTTATCTATACACAAGAGCTTGCTTCAACCCCTCATTCTCTCCCATTCTCTCCCCCCTATCCTGTTAGGTTTCAGCCTTCTACCAGTCTGCTAAATTCATCTTTTTTCATATTGCAATATTCTCTCAATATCTGGTCCACTGTCCTCTTATATTTTCTTTATCCTTTTGATTTTTTTTTTTTTTTTCGCGGTACGCGGGCCTCTCACTGTTGTGGCCTCTCCTGTTGCGGAGCACAGGCTCCGGACGCGCAGGCCCAGCGGCCATGGCTCACGGGCCCAGCCGCTCCGTGGCATGTGGGATCTTCCCGGACGGGGGTACGTACCCGTGTCCCCTGCATCGGCAGGCGGACTCTCAACCACTGCGCCACCAGGGAAGCCCTATCCTTTTGATTTTATATATATCTTTATTCTTCTTATGGTCTTTTTGTTAGGGTTTCAGAAGAGAGTAGAGGTGAATACTTAAGTTTCTTCTTCTGTGTTCAAACCACAATTAGTATTGACTTTTAAATAATTTTAGGTTAGAAAGTATTATTTCCTGTACTTGAAAGTCATATTAGGTATTATTTAGTTTATAAGGTAGTATTTAGTCTTGTGTGTGTGCATGTGTGAGAGAAATAACTCAGCTAGCTGATTAGACTGGTGAGATTGTTAACCTTTTATGCTTTAACTATGCAAAAAATTGACTAATTGTTGAAAGGCATGCAAGCTGTTTTGCTTATAGTAGTATACAGTGACTTAAGAATTTTTTGTCGTTCAGAATTGTTCCTTAATAAGAGCTAAATCCTTAAAGGGGTAGCTTTTTTCATTTTTTTTACATATAAGTTAGGAAGTCTTGGGTCATATTCTGTTTTATACTACTCTGAGGCTAAGACACTAACTTTTTAAGGCACTAATACTGCTCATTTAGATTTTTTTTTTTTTGGAACTCATGGAATAATCGCATATAGTAAAAGCTAACCTATTCATTCATTGCAGATAAAATACTTATGCACTTTCACATATCTACCTGTAGTACATTACTGAGTGATGTAAATAACAGTTGATGTAGTACCTGATGTATCTTCAGAATCCTCTCAGGAAGGCTAGGTTAGATTTAGAAAGATGGCTTACCATTATTTTGAGGTAGTGCTCTTTATTCTCCTATAAAATGTCTTCTTACTGTTATATTCTAATCAGAGATTAAAGAAAATATGAAGACAGTTACCAGGGGAACAGGTGAAGGCAATAATTATACTTCGTTAAGCTTAGGTTTTTGGAAATTGATGATCTATAATAATACGGTATAAATGTTAAATTTCTAATTATAATTATTACTAAACTATTGTATTCCACTCTAGGACTATGCCATGTAATAGTCTATTTTCTTTACATTTCAGTTTATAGAAGAGTTCATTTTAATGCCTTTTAAAAATACACTATGAGTTATGGTGCCTGTATTTGGGAGCAGAAATGCAAATACTTTGAAAACCATTTAGCCTTTATAAATTCTTACTTTGAAAATGTTCATTATCTTATCAGTATATGTAATTGCTACTATAGTGTCGCTTTGTGTATTTTATCTCTTGGTAGATTAGTACCTGCCCTAAGCTGACACACTTGGATCCTCATGAAAACAGCTGAACTAGGAAGGACAATTTATATTTAAATTTGTTAAGGCTCATTGCCCAAGTTTAGTTTAGAATTCCTGCCCTACCTTGACAGTTTTAGACCCTTGAGAATATCCCTGTTTTAACATGGAAGGTCATCATAAAATCTTAAGACTGGGATGGACTTGTAGATACTGTTTTTCTTTTTATGTCTTTATTTTGGAAAACTTATTAGAACTAGGACTTTTTCCCCTATGTTTTTGTGTGACATAGAAGACCTTATTTAAGCTTTTTTTTGTTTTACAGAATGATTTTTGTATTCAGTAAAACACAATTTGATTATTTAAAAATAAATTTAATGTTTAGCATATAATCCTTGTGGGTGTTCAAGCTATTTTATTTTAATATAATTGCATTTTAGGAATGCAGATTTTCCAAGTAATTTTGCCAAAGAAAATTCTCTTAATTGGGAATAACACTTTCATGACATGCCAAATATTGATACATAAGCCTCTTTTTCTCCTGACATCTTAGCCTTTGGTATAAGTTTGTATTTTATTGCCTCTGATTCCTAATGGCTTTTCCCTAACATTTTTCTATCATTAGTTAGGTCTCAAACAGCAAGTACCATTTTGAGAGAGTGAGGATGCAACGTCTCGTTATGTTGGCATGGCATAATATTCCATAGCACTCTTTGGCTAAGTAAAAGCATTGCTGCCAATACCTTTTCTAAATGAGTTCTTGTATGTCACATGTGTTCATTATTGAATTCATATGTGTTTGAAATCAGAATTTTCACAGATCCGTGGTTGTATAACATCAATACCCATTTTTTACTTGTTTGTCATGTCTGACACCTACTTTTTCTCTTTCTGGGGGTGGTGTGGTAAAAGAGAATATGAGTTGACTCAGTGTTAAGTTTTAACAAGCTATTCTTCGGTAATTAGATAATGCAAGATAAGATCTAGTTTCTGTCCTCTGCAATTTTAGTGAGGATCTATTTTCTGTAGTTGAGAAATTTTTGATTTTGAAAAAAGATTACAAGTAATTATATTAAGCTTTATTATTATTTGACAGAGTAAAATATGGTTTAGTGAAGAAAGGGGTTTTAAATCTTTTCATTCTGTTGTTTCTTCTCCAGATGATTGTCACTGGAGGTATGTTTGTTGATCTGCTTTCACCTTTGGTAATAAAATGTTGTTGCTTGTCATTTGATATGAGAAACAGAGCCAAGAGTTAGCAATTTGCTCCTTTTCCTCTTTTGCCATTGCCACTATCAAAATCTAGACTTTTCCCCCCTTCATATCTGGTGAGTTAATTTAAACCCCTTCAGCTGTCATGCATACCCTTATCAAATACCTCCTTGTTCATTATGCCAGTCTCCTGCTCGAGAAACTGTAGTGTCTTTCTTGGTGTTTAGTTAGGTAGGAATGCAGAAGATAGTATATGTAGGCAGAATACTATTAGATTCCTTTTCTTCTTTTGATAAACTTGATGCTTCGCATATATTTCTCTATGCTTGGCTGAATTATATGCTGTATACTCTGACTTCCCACTGGTATATACAAAAAAATTTACAAATATTTATATTTGTAAAAATTGCTGACTCATTTTGCATATAGGAGTGGTTTTCTATCTAAATTTCTCAAAGTCCTGGTGAGTCCATGAAAAGTCTGCTAAGTAGTAGAATGTATTTCTCTGTTTTTGGCTTGTTCACATCCTTTACCTGTTTTACTATAGACAGGTTTGTCTTTATGCTTTGATTTAGAAGCATTCTTTATGTAAGTATATTAACCTTTTGTCAGAAGTTATATACATCTTCCCTAGTTTGTGGTTTTGCCTTTAACCATATTTATGGTGTATTTTGCTGTGTCATGTGGAATTGTTTAATTTTCATGTTATAAAATTCATCAATCATTTCCTTTAGCGTTTTTTTTTTTTTTTTTTTGCGGTGCACGGGCCTCTCACTGTTGTGGCCTCTCCCGTTGCGGAGCACAGGCTCCGGACGCGCAGGCTCTGCAGCCATGGCTCACAGGCCTAGCCACTCCGCGGCATGTGGGATCTTCCCGGACCGGGGCACGAACCCGTGTCCCCTGCATCGGCAGGCGGACTCTCAACCACTGCGCCACCAGGGAAGCCCTCTATTTTTAATTTTTTAAGGAACCACCCTATTGTTTTCCATAGTGGCTGCACCATTTTACATTCCTACCAGCACTGCATGAAAAGTGTTTCCAGTTTCTCCACATCCTCACCAACATTTATTTTGTTGTTTTGATTTGTAAATAGCCATCCTAATGGCTATAAAGTGGTATCTCATTGTGGTTTTGTGGTTTAGTCATTATGTTTCCTTAATGACTGTTGCTGTTGAGCATCTTTTCCTGTGCTTATTGGCCATTTGTAAATTTTCTTTGGAGAAATGTCTAGTTGTCTTTTGTCTGATTTTTAATCCTGTTGTTGTTGAGTTGTATGTAGTTCACTATATATATTTTGGATATTAATCCCTCATCAGATATATGATTTGTAGATATTTTCTCCTATTCTGTGGGTTGCCTTTTCACTCTGTTGATAGTGTCATTTGATGAAACACTTATTTATTTATTTATTTATTTATTTATTTATTTATTTATTTTTATTTGGCTGTGTCGGGTCTTAGTTGTGGCATGCGGCATCTTTGCTTTGGCATGTGGGATCTTTTGTGGCGCACAGGCTTCTCTCTAGTTGTGACGTGCAGGCTTAGTAGTTGCGGTGTGCGGGCTTAGTTGCCCTGTGGCATGTGGGATCTTAGTTCCCCAACCAGGGATAGAACCCATGTCCCCTGCATTGGAATGTGGGTTCTTAACCACTGGACCACCAGGGAAGTCCCTTGATAATGTCATTTGATACATAAACATTTTTAATTTTGATATAGTCCAATTTACATTTTTTTCTTTTGTTGCTGTGCTTTTGATGTCATGTCCTAGAAATCATTGCCAAACTGAGTGTCATGAAGCTCTTCCCATTTTCTTCTAAGAGTTTTATAAATTTACGTGTTATAGGTCTTTGATCCATTTTTGAGTTAATATTCGTCTATGGTGTAACGTAAGGGTCCAATTTCATTCTTTTCCATATAGATACCCAGTTTTTCTGTCATTTGTTGAAAAGACTGTACCTTCCCCATTGAATGCTTGGCACCCTTGTCAAAAATTATTCGATCATAGGGCTTCCCTGGTGGCGCAGTGGTTGAGAGTCCGCCTGCCGATGCAGGGGACACGGGTTCGTGCCCCGGTCTGGGAAGATCCCACATGCCGCGGAGTGGCTAGGCCTGTGAGCCATGGCTGCTGAGCCTGCGCGTCCGGAGCCTGTGCTCCGCAACGGGAGAGGCCACAACAGTGAGAGGCCCGCGTACCGCAAAAAAAAAAGAAAAAATTATTCGATCATGTAAGTGAGGGTTTATTTTTGGGCTTTCTGTTGTGTTCCATCAATGTGAATGTCTTTATGCCAATATCACATTGTCTTGATTACTGTAGCTTTATATTAAGTTTTGATATCAGGAAGTATGAGACCTCCAAACTTTGTTCTTCTTTTGCAAGATTGTTTTAGCTGTTTGGAGTCCTTTGAGGTTCCATATGAATTTTAGGATGACTTTTTCTATTTCTGCAAAAATCATAATTGGGATTTTGATAAGGATTGCATCTCATCTGTAGATCGCTTTCGGTAGTATTGACAGCTTAACAATATTAAGTCTTCTAACCCCATGAACATGGGTTGTCTTTCCATTTGTTTGTGTCATCTTTAATTTCTTTCAGCAGTGTTTTGTAGTTGTCAGTGTATAAGTCTTTCACCTTTGGTTAAGTTTATGCCTAAGTATTTTATTCTCTTTTTTTATATAAATACTTTATTACAAAAATACATGTGAGAATAGAGCATCGTACAGCATACATTTTATTTCTTCCTTTTATTTATTTATTTTTTTGGCTGTGCTGTGGGGTATGTGAGATCTTAATTCCCTGAACAGGGATCGAACCTGTGCGCCCTACAGTGGAAGCACAGAGCCCTAACTAGTGGACTGCCAGGGAATTCCGTATGCCTAAGTATTTTATTCTTGCTGTTATTGTAAACAGAGTTATTTTCTTAATTTCCTCTTTGAATTCATTGCTATTGTATACTTTTTTTTCACAAGTGATTTTTAGATGTTGATTTTTACATCTTGCAATATTGCTAAATTTGTTTATTCTGTTTTTGTTTTGTGTGGAATCTTCAGGGTTTTCTATTTATAAGATCATCTCTGCAAACAGATAATTTTTTCTAATTTGGAAATTTGGGTGCCTTTTATTTATTTTTTCTTGTCTAATTGCTCTGGTTAGGAATTCCAGAGTGAAGATATACTTCTGTGTTTTCATCTAGAAACCTTTATAGTTTTAGTTTTGCAGTTAGATCTGTGATCTATCTGTAAATGATGTGAGACAAGGGTCAAGGTTAATTTTTCTATGTGGATATCCAGTTGCTCTAGTACCATTTATTGAAAACACTGTCCTGTCACCCACTGAATTGTAGTGTTGTTTTCATTGTAAACTAGGTGATTCTGTATATATCTGTTTTTGGATACTCTCTTCTGTACCATTTTTCTGTTTGTCTAGCCTTGTACCAATAACAGTCAATGACTATAGCGTATGGTAAGTCTTGTAACCTAGTAGTGTATTTTGGGAACAAAAAGGCTTTACTTTCTAAGCTGAAAGAAACATTTTTATATTATTCTGTTAAAAAAATAGAGGACTACCAGTATTAATTAATACTGAGAGTTACTTCTCCTTAATTGTCAGAAGTTTACTTTTAAGAGTCCAGGGGACTTCCCTGGTGGTCCAGTGGTTAGGACTCCGTGCTTCCACTGCAGGGGACACGGGTTTGAACCCTGGTCAGGGAACTAGGATCCCACATGCCCCGTGGTGCAGCCAAAAAAAAAAAGAGTCCAGAAGGAGCATCAGGGATTTCCTGTTATTTATATTTCATCTTAACTTTAGAATAATTATATTAAGTATTATAGTAATTCTAAATTAACTTTTTATATTGAGATTTGTAATCAATAAAGACATAATTTCTTGACTTTAAAGCCTGTGGCACATATTATAGCATCACTAGGTATAGCTATTCAATATATTAATTACATACTGTTAATGAACTATTTAAGTTTGTACTGGTGGTTGGCAGACTTTTGAAACTTGGAGCAAGTTAATAAGAAAACATGTTTTGATTGCTTTTGCTGTCATGTTGGAAACATATCCAATAGCAGATGTGAGCTGATGACATAGCAGAAAAGCTCAGCAGTGGGAGTATCCTCATTTCACACTATCTTCAGGCACTAATCCAAATGCAACAGCAACTCTACATTTGTTGTCAGGTGACCTATTACCAAATATAGTTGTGTTTAGGACTGGGAAGCTTTTTCTTAACTTACTCATATTAATAACCAGGTAGCAGGAATAATTAGAATATATTTCTCTATTCATATTTGTTTTTTGTTATGGTATAGCTGAAATTCCATATGAAAATAATTAGTGGGATAACAAAATTACTTTAATGTTGCACATTGGGTTAGCAAAATTTTGTCCTAAGCTGATGTATACTTCATTTCCATATATTAATGTTATCTAAATTCGTTTTTGGTGTTATGCATTTTAGTGTTTCTTTTTCTTTGCCCAGAAGTTTTTGGTTTTTGTAATGTGTCACATCTGGGGAGAAGATTCTTTAAAGAAGAAAAGTATTCTTTAAAGAAACAGGGAAACGTTATAATGAGAGCACATTAAGTTAAAAAGACGAGAGGAGCTAAGGAGTATAAGAAAGAATGGGCAGAAAAGCTAGAGCATGAGGAGACAGTGGAATTGGTGAAGCCCAGTAAATAACATGGTTAGACAAAATGATAAACATTGGGGAGATGCTTCTTGGTAGACAGAAATGTGGACTGGAAGATAATCTGTTCCTAAGTTAAAAGTCATCTGCATTTGTGGCTGTACATGCATCTCACCTTTTAATTTTACAACTGAGTGATGAAATGAAATGATGCATATGAAGCATTTAACCCAATGCCTACCATTTAGTACATACGTTTTATTTATTTATTTATGTATTTATGGCTGCATTGCGTCTTCGGTGCTGTGCGTGGGCTTCCTCTAGTTGTGGAGAGTGGGGGCTACTCTTCGTTGCGGTGTGCAGGCTTCTCATTGCTGCAGCTTCTCTTTGTTGCCCAACACGGCCTCTAGGCACGAGGGCTTCAGTAGTTGTGGCTCGCGGGCTCAGTGGTTGTGTCTCGCAGGCTCTAGAGTGCGGCACACGGGCTTAGTTGCTCCGTGGCATGTGGGATCTTCCCGGACCAGGGCATTGAACCCATGTCCCCTGCATTGGCAGGCGGATTCTTAGCCACTGTGCCACCAGGGAAGTCCCAGTATCAGTGGTTTTCAACAGTGATATGTTGAATGATTAAATAAATGAAAATATTAACATAAATGCTCAGTGTGTGAATAACTAAACATAGATGTCTGGTGAGTTCAGTGATTTCATTAAGAGTAATGAAAGAGTACTTCATTAGGAGTAACCTGAGCATTTTAGAGAAAGCATATGTGGTAATGGCACAGAAAATATTTTGGAGATACTTCTTAGGTGTTTGCACGTTAGTCAAGAAAGATATAAGGAGCTGCCTTAAAAAAGAGTCAGAGTCTAAATTACTTGTAAAACAATTTGTATGTTTTAAGGTGTGACTTTTCAGATTTATTTCCCATATTTCTTGATACAGTCATATATGAAATTTAAAACTGTACTTCATGAATAAATTTGTAAAAGGTATAAAAGACAACTCTTCAGTACTTAAACCAAAAATCACAAAGCTGAGTTTATTGCTTACTTAAGAGTTTTGCTGGTCAAATCACAGTCTCTACACATAGAGCAGACTGCTGATCTTATATAGGGTTTTTGAGAAGTGTTAAGTTTAAGGATTGGTGGATTTTTCACAGTCTTTGTGGGGTTGGCATCAGCTGTGGAAGCATGGGTACTTGGCTGAGACCATTACTGATTGGTTGGTATTCAGAAGTGTGTTCGTGGACAGGAGTGTGCTCCCAGTTGGCTGGCTTTCAGAAACAAGGGACCGTTACTGATAGGTTGGCTTGCCAAAACATACTCACCAATAAAAGTTGTTTAAATGGGTTTAAAGTTGGTTCTTGTTCCATGCCTACAGAACTGTCAGGTATTGCTTAAGCAATTTAAAACTGATTCTGATTATATATAGAATGGATAAAAACAAGGTCCTACTGTATGTATAGCACAGGGAACTATATTCAGTATCCTGTGATAAACCATAATGGAAAAGAATATAAAAAAAGTGTGTGTATATACAAATAAATATATATATGTGTATACACACATATATGTAACTGAATCACTTTGTTGTACAGCAGAAATTAACAAAACATTATAAATCAACTATATTTCATTTTAAAAAACTCATTCTGGTGGCTCTTTGTTACTGTGGCAACAGAACAATCTATCTTTTGCTGCTAGCATATGAACTCCTTTTTACTCTTGGAGATCAAGGATTGTCCAGTTCTTCACAACTGTTGTTGATTCTTCTTGAAGATGAGGTTTGATCTTTGTCTCCTTACAAGTGAAATCTGATTTTCTTTTCAAGTGTCTATAAGCATCTTTACCCCTTTATCCAAAGGAAGAGTCATTTCCCCCAACATTATTTGAAACTTTCTCCTGCTTATTTGAAATGTTGCCTTTATTGTTTTCTGAATAACTTATTCTATATCATTGATCTGTGTGTAGTTTCCTCCTTTAATAGCATCTTTTTAGGATGTTTTTCTATCTGCTAGTGTGAACCCCTCCCTGTTATTGGTTTTTATCAAAAACAGTATTATTTTCAAGTATTTTCTCTTTCACATGAACTTTATTATCACCTTGCCAAGTTCCATCATGTTCACTTGGTTAATAGTGGCATCTATTGCTATCATAATGGTATGATTATGCTAGTTACGCAAAGCACTGTAACGCTTTTAAAAAATAATTGTATGTTAGTCATCTCATTTCTTAAGCTTTTTGTATGTTTGAAATTTTCCATAATATCAAATTAGAAATAGGAGTCCAGTAAACTCTTTGTGTACCCATCACTCAGCATCCATAATTAACTCATAGCAAATATGTTTAATCTATACCTTATCTACTCCTCTTCACATTATTTTGTAACTGATTTCAGACATCATATCATTTCACTTGTGAATATTTCAGAATGTATTTCTAAAATATAAGAGCCTCCTTTAAAAAAGTAACCACAATGCTATTATTACAGCTGAAAAAGTTAATTCCTTAGTATCCAGTCAGTGTTCACATTTCCCTTGTTCCTTGTTATAAACTTAAAATAAGTTTATAGTTTGTTCAAATCATACCCTAAGATTTACTAGGATTGGGAATGGATAAGAGCAAGTTTTATACTTAATTAAACTTAAAAATTTTTCACCGATATAATTATGAGCTAACATAATTAGCTCCCCGACCAAGGATTGAACCTGGGCCACGGCAGTGAAAGCGCTGAGTTCTAACCACTGGACCTCCAGGGAACTCCCGGGCATAATACTTTTAAAAATCAAAAATAGTTTTTGACTTTATCCTGGAGATGCTACTTTTTAAAATTTTGTGGCGATAAGTAGTGTTCAAGGTACAGAGGTAAAGATAAAAGCTCAAAATATTAGTAGATACTTAGAGAAAATATAGAAACCCAATTAACAATAGTAAGTAATTAATGTTTATTAATTATATATAAGTAAAAAGTAATTAGGATTTGTAAAGCTCTTAGAAAAGTGGTTCCATAAGATTCAAGTTCTTAGGTTGGGAAGAATCTCTCTAGTTGTCTTTTCTAAAGCTGGTAGTGTTATAATCAAAAGGCAGGTAAGTAAAAGCTATAAAACAAAGCGAAAATGAGCAGTCTATAAAAGAGGCTTTTTTTTTTTTTTTGCGGTACGCGGGCCTCTCACTGCTGCGGCCTCCCCCATTGCGGAGCACAGGCTCCAGACGTGCAGGCCCAGCGGCCATGGCCCACGGGCCCAGCCGCTCCGCGGCATATGGGATCCTCCCAGACTGGGGCACAAACCCGTGTCCCCTGCATCGGCAGGCGCACCCCCAACCACTGCGCCACCAGGGAAGCCCTGAGGTTTTTTATTAAAGAAGGTTTTCTGACATATAACCTCTGCCAGTTTAATTTGCAGTTTTTAAACAGAACTCTTACATATATTTTATTATATGTTAAACACTGTTCTAATGCATTTTATACAAGCATTTACTCATTTAATTCTCATACCAAGCTGTTTAATAAGTACTATAAGCTTTATTTTACTGATGAGGAAACTGGAGACACAAATAACTTCAAAAAACAGCTAATGAATGGCAGAGCCAGGATTCAAACCCAGGCAGTCTAGCTTCTTGAGTGGATGTTCTTTACTACTCTTTCAAATTGGTGCATGTCATACGTTCTTTATGAATTTTCGTGCAACCATTCCTAGTTACTCTGCAAAGATTTCTTTTAATATAGTTAGTAGTCTAGGAGGACATTTTTGGGGACCTAAAGATTTGACTAACAATACTAAATTTTATTGACTATTTATTTTTAAAAAGGATAATCTGATTTCCCATAGAAATATGTTAAAGGAGGTTACATTTTCAACGATCAGAGTTCCAATTTTGTATGGAAATTTTTACAATCCTGTTTTATTCAGATATGCATTATATAACTATGTCATCATTACTAAAGCTTTCTAAAGTATATGCATATTCTGGAGATGAGGCTGATTAAATGAAAAAGAGGAAACCACTCCTAACTTCTTTCTGTCTTTTATCCGATTCAATCCATCTTTTACGGTGCTGTCATAGAGTCATTTATTCTAAAATAGACATCTTGCCTTTGATTTTCGTTTCCTTTTTTTTTTTTTTTTTTGCGGTATGCGGGCCTCTCACTGTTGTGGCCTCTCCCGCTGCGGAGCACAGGCTCCGGACACGCAGGCTCAGCGGCCATGGCTCACGGGCCCAGCCGCTCCGCGGCACGTGGGATCCTCCCGGACCGGGGCACGAACCCGTGTCCCCTGCATCGGCAGGCGGACTCTCAACCACTGCGCCACCAGGGAAGCCCTTCGTTTCCTTTTTTAAAAAATTTATTTATTTATTTATGGTTGTGTAGGGTCTTCATTGCTGTGCGCAGGTTTTCTGCAGTCGCGGCGAGCAGGGACTACTCTTGCAGTTCACTGGCTTCTCATTGTGGTGGCTTCTCTTGTTGCGGAGCATGGGCTCTAGGCGCACGGGCTCAGTAGTTGTGACCTACAGGCTTAGTTGCTCTGTGGCATGTGGGATCTTCCTGGACCAGGGCTTGAACCTGTGTCCCCTGAATTGGCAGGTGGATTCTTAACCACTGCACCACCAGGGAAGTCCCTGATTTTCTGACTTTATGTAGTTTCCCACTAAAACACCTAAACAAGGCTTCAACCTACCTTCATCCAGTCTTCTATCTCCTATAGTTACCACCAGGCATCCCACTAGCCATACCTGACCACTCCACATTCTTTGCACCTGGTGCCTTGCTATTTCCTCTGCTTTTATCCACCCAGGGACCTACTCAAACAACACCTAGCCATGGTACCAATACTTTGTAGGCTTTCAAAGTGTACAATTCAGTGTTTTTTTATTCACCAGGTCATACAGCCATCACCACCATCTAACTCCAGTTTATTTCATCACCTCCAAAAGAAACCTCATATCCATTAGCAGTCATGCTCAGTTCTCCCCTACCACCCCTAATGTCCTTTTATTATTCCTGTATACAATTCAGAATCCTGATTGCATTTAGTTGTCATGTCTCCTTAGTTTCCTCCAATATTTGATGGTTTCCCCATCTTTCTTTTTTTTTCATGACCTTGACAGTTTTGAAAAGAAGTGGTCAGGTATTATGTAGAATGTCCCTCCATTTGGGTTTGTCTGATGTTTGTCTCATCATCAGACTGGGTTATGGGTTTTGGGGTAAGAGCACCACAGAGATGAGCTGCGTTTCTCAGCACATCTTATAAGGGAGGTCATGATTTCAGCGACTTAACACCAGTGGTGTTAACCTTGATCACTTGGTTAAGGTGTTGTCTGCCAGGTTTCTCTATGATAAAGTTAGTATGTCTTCCTTTCCATATTCTTAGGAAGTGAGTCATTCAGCCTAGACCACACTCAGGGAATTAAACTCCACCTCCTTAATGGGATATATCTACATATATTATCTGGAGGAAGATAATATATGCTGTGAAGAAGATTTGTCCCTTCCCCAATATTTTTTCATTCAATAATTTATACCAATATGTACTCATTCACATTTATTTTATACCTTGGGTTATCCTCCAGTACTATGAATTGCTTTACTTTTGGCCAGTAGGGGCTCTTTCAGGTTGGCTCCTGTGGCTTTTTGTTGTTGTTTGCTTTTTTTTGTTTGTTTTTTGTTTTTGACATGCCTCCATATTTTTTCTGTAGCATTTCCTTACTTTCAGGCACTATAAGATGCTCCATGCCCATCTTGTATTTTCCTTGCCCTACATGTAGAATCAAGTATTTCTCCAAAGAGCCTTGTTTCTTTTTATTAGAAAATGGTATTTTGAAACCAAGATCTGAGGAACTGGGTATTCTTGTTGCTATTGGGGTGTGACTGCTTTTGGACTCCAGTTTTTTGTTTGCTTTAATTTTTATTTATTTATTTTTAAAGATTTATTTATTATTTATTTTTGGCTGCATCGGGTCTTAGTTGCAGCATGTGGGCTCTTCGTTGCGATGCACAGGCCGCTCTCTAGTTGTGGCATGCAGGTTTTCTCTTCTCTAGTTGTGACGCTTGGGCTTCTTTAGTTGTGGCGTGTGGGTTTTCTCTTCTCTAGTCGTGGTGCGCAGGCTCCAGGGCACGTGGGCTCTGTAGTTTGCGGCACGCAGTCTCTCTAGTTGAGGCACATGAGCTCAGTAGTTGTGGTGCACGGGCTTAGTTGCCCTGGGGCATATGGGATCTTAGTTCCCTGACCGGGGATGGAACCCGCGTCCCCTGCATTGTAAGCATTGTAAAGCGGATTCTTTACCACTGGACCACCAGGAAAGTCCCTGGTTTTTTTTTTTTTAATAAGCAGCTTTATTGTGATTTTAATGTATATATACAATTCACTCATTTAAAGTACACAATTCAGTGGTTTCTAGTATATTCATAAAATTGTGCAACCATCACCATAATCAATTTTAGAGCATTTTCCTCATCCCAAAAGCCCTATACGTTTTAATAGTCACCTCTGTTTCCTCCCAGTTTACCCCCAGCTGTAGGCAAATACTAATCTCTTCTGGACATTTCATAAATAATATGGTCTTTTGTGACTGACTTCTTTCACATAGCTAATGTTTTTGAGGTTCATCCACATTGTAACATATATCAATACTTTATTCTTTTTTTTTTTTTTTTTGGCTGCACCACGTGGCATGTGGGATCTTCCCTGGCCAGGGATCGAATCTGCACCCCTTGCAGTGGAAGCTCGGAGTCTTAACCACTGGACCACCAGGGAGGTCCAGTACTTCATTCCTTTTAACTGCCACATAATATTCTAGTGTATGGATATATACCACCTTTTGTTCATTCATTTCCTCAGGTGATGGACATTTGGGGTTGTTCTACATTTTGTCTATTATGCTGCTGTGAACATTTCTGTACAAGTTCTTATGTGGATGTAATGTTTTCATTTCTCTTGGACATATACCTGGTAGTGGACTTGCGTGGTACATGGTTAACTATGTTTATTCTTTCAAGGAAATGCTAGACTGTTTTTCAAAGTGGCTATACCATTTTGATCCCTTCCAGCAATGTATAAAGCGTTCTAATTTCATGACATCCTGGCCAAACATTTTGTTTGTTTGTTTGTTTAATTAATTAATTAATTTACTTTTGGCTCTGTTGGGTCTGTTGCTGCGCGTGGGCTGTCTCTAGTTGAGGCGAGTGGGGGCTACTCTTTGTTGCAGTGCATGGGCTTCTCACTGCTGTGGCTTCTCTTGTTGCAGAGCAAGGGCTCTAGGTGTGTGGGCTTCAGTAGTTGTGGCTTGCGGGCTCTAGAGCGCAGGCTCAGTAGTTGTGGCACACAGGCTTAGTTGCTCCGCAGCATGTGGGATCTTCCCGGACCAGGGCTCGAACCTGTGTCCCCTGCATTGGCAGGCAGATTCTTTTTTTTTTTTTTTTTTTAAATTTTTTTTTTATTAGTTTCTGCTTTATAACAAAGTGAATCAGTCATACATATACATCTGTTCCCATATCCCTTCCCTCATGCATCTCCCTCCCTCCCACCCTCCCCATCCCACCCCTCCAGGCAGTCACAAAGCACCCAGCTGATCACCCTGGGCAGGCAGATTCTTAACCACTGTGCCACCAGGGAAGCCCTGTGCTCATTTTTAAATTGAGTTAATTCTCTTTATTATTGAGTTATAAGCATTCTTTACATATTCTGGGTACATGTCCCTTATCAGATAAATGATTTGCAAGTATTTTCTCCCATTCTGTGGGTTGTCTTTTCATTTTCGTTATGGCGTCTTTTATTCCTTCTGGTATTCCTATTACATGTATCTTACACTTCTTGTAGTTGTCCCACACTCCTTGGATATTCTGTTCTGTTTTCACCCCCCAGTCTTTGTTCTCTTTACTTTTCTGTTTTCGAGGATTCTATTGATAATATCCTCTAGTGCAGAGGTTTTTTCCCTTAGCTGTGTCAGTCTTACTAAGCCCATCAAAGGCATTCTTCAGTGTTTTTATCTCTAGCATTTGTCTTTGGTTCTTTCTTAGGATTCCCATCTCTCTGCTTACATTGCCTATCTGTTTTTGCATGCTGTCTACTTTGTCCACTAGAATCCTTAGAATATTAATCATAGTTGTTTTAAATTCCCAGTCTAATAATTCCAACATCTTTCCCATGTCTGGTTGTGATAATTGCTCTGTCTCTTCATTTGTGATTTTTCCTTTAGGTATGCCTTATAATTTTTTCATGTTAGTTAGCTGTGATGTACTGGGTAAAAGGAACTGCTATAAATGCCTTAGTAATATGGTGGTGAGGTGTGAGGGGAAGGGGAAGAGTTCTGTTCTCCTATGATTAGTTTTCAATCTTTTTAATGAGGCTTTGCCTCTGGACTGTGAACTTTTCAAGAGTTTCTCAGTTTTTCCTCACCCCTTAGGTGGGATATTAGGGCTGGAGTTTTTTCGTAAGATGTTATGGAGAAACCCTAATGAACTTTTGGCCAACCCAATATTTCTCTTTCCCTAGGTCAGTTAGGCTCTGACAATATCCTAGCAAGTTAGGCTGTAACTGGTTTCTCCTGAAGGCAGGCCTTGTTAAAATACAGAGTCCGTTGGTGTATTTCAAAGGATTTAACTCCATTCTTTTGCATGTGAATATCCAGTTGTCTCAGCACAATTTGTTGAAAAGGCCTTTCCCCCCATTAAATTGGCCTTATATGAGTACCAGACTGTCTTGATCACTATAGATTTGTCGTGTTTTGAAACTGGAAAGTGTGAGTTGTCTAACTTTGTCTTTATTTTTCAAGATTGTTTTGGCTATTCTGGGTCCCATGAGTACCAGCTTTTCCATTTCTGTAAAGAAGGCAACAGGGGTTTCCATACAGTGATGCTGAATCTGTAGATAAGCTTGAGGAGGATTACCATCTTAACAGTATTGAGTCTTGCAATCCATGAACATATAATATCATGGATATTTAACATTTATTTAAGTCTTTAATTTCTTTTAAAAATGTTTTGTACTTTTCAGAGTGTAAGTTTTGTGTTTCTTTTATTATATTTATTCCTAAGTATTTTATTCTTTTTGATGCTATTATAAATGGAATTTTCTTAATTTCATTTTCAGTTTGTTCAGTGCTGCAGTGTAGAAATATAAATGCCGGTATGTTGATCTTTTATCTTGCAATTCTGCTGAATTTGTTATTCTAATATATTTAGTGGGTTCCTTTTGAATTTTCTATATACAGGAATATCTAATTTGCAAATAAAAATAACTTTGCTTCTTACTTTCCAACCAAGATGCGTTTTATTTCATTTCCTTGCCAGCTGGCCTGACTAGCATCTCCAGTACAGTGTTGAGTAGAAGTGGTGAGAGTGGACATCCTTGTCTTATTTCTGAAATTATTTCACCACTAAGTATAATGTTAGTTATAGTTTTGTTTACTACATTTCCTTTTTCAAGTTGAGGAATTTACCTTGTATTCCTAGTTTGTTGGGTGTTTTCAGTCATGAAGGGGTATTGAATTTTTGAGTTATTTCTTAGTGGTTACCCTCGGGATTACAATCAACATCATATAACTGTATATAAGTTCAGTTAATAACCATCTTAATTTCAATGGTATACAGAAACTTTGCTCCTATGTAACTCTGATCCCTCCCCTTTATTTTGTTTTTTATTGGAAAACAAATTCCTTCTTTGTGTATTTTTTGCCTTTCAATAGATTTATAATTATTATACTATGTAATTATCTTTTAAATTAGGAAAAAAGTTATAAACAAAAAGTACATTTATTGTTTCTTTCATATTTATCCTATACTTACCCTATGTTTTGATTTGTGCTCTTCCTTCTTGTTGTTTCATGTACTGGCTAGTGTCCTTTCATTTCAGCCTGAAGGACTCCCTTTAGTGTTTCCTTTTTTTTTTTTTTTTTTAATTTATTTAATTAATTAATTTATTTTTGGCTGGGTTGGGTCTTCGTTGCTGTGCACGGGTTTTCTCTGGTTGTGGCAACCGGGGGCTCCTCTTCGTTGAGGTGCATGGGCTTCTCATCGCGGTGGCTTCTCATTGCAGAGCACGGGCTCCAGGTGCGCGGGCTTCAGTAGTTGTGGCATTCAGGTTCAGTAGTTGTGGTTCACTGGCTCTAGAGCGCAGGCTCAGTAGCTGTGGCGCATGGGCTTAGTTGCTCCGCAGCATGTGAGATCTTCCCGGACCAGGGCTCAAACTTGTGTCCCCTGCATTGACAGGCGGATTCTCAACCACTTACCGCGCCACCGGAGAAGTTCTGCAGACAGAATTTTTGAGGATCCTGACTCTGCCATTTTCACTGCTGTCCTTAGCTTATTTATTCTTACCTTGTTCTTTCATTCCCTTCTTCACTCCCTTTTACTAGTACTGTTAGATGAGAATTTGTCTGGATTTTTTCATATGTGAAATGTGGGATGCTGCCAAGGACATTCACTGTAGCAGTATTTACAATAGCAAAAGAGTGAAAAACAACCCAGCTGTTCCAAAATAAGGAAGTAGTTTTTTTTTTTAATGGTTCATCTATATATTTGTATGATGGAACATTATGCACATACTAACAATCATATATACAAAGGAAAATGTTTATGATATGATACAGATGGAAAAAACAGAGTATAAAATAAAGTATATTCAAGTTTTTGAAAATAAGTTTTGTAAAGAGATAAGCATATATAAGCATCAAAAACTCTTGGAGGAGCCATATCAAAATGGAAGCATTTGTTACTTCTGGGTGGTAAACGGTGTTAAGTAAAACAAATTATCTTTGTTCTGTATTATGTACCATAAGGTTGTATTAATTATTTTTTGTTATTAAAATAAAATGTACCCATTAATGTGACACACATATTAAACTGTTTTTCATTCGTGTGTTCAATTATATAACTGTTGAGCTTTGGCAATTTAACATTAATTTTTATAAATATTTAAAGAGATAGTTAGAACACATGCTAATAATAACCCTGGCATTGGGGATAACAGAATATATATGAGCTATTTTAATCTCCATAGTCTACTGTGTAGAAAGGAGTTTTGTTGCGCTGGAGTATATCAGGGTGAATTGTTAGATGAATAACCCTGTAGTCTTACTAGCATTTCATTCTTTTTCTTTTCAGGCGCATATTAAATTTCCTATTGACTACCCATATTCACCACCTACCTTCAGATTCTTGACCAAAATGTGGCACCCCAACATTTATGAGGTAAGAGATGTCTATCATGAATTTCTCTGAAGATTTATTTAAGATACTATCCTTTAAAATAGCCTCCATAGCTCGGTATGCTGTGGTAGTTATGCTGTAGCCACAGAGAAGTATTCATGGTTTCCCATTTTTGGTTAGCAGTCTGTAGTTGAATTGCTCAAAAATTGAGGGTAGTTTTTTAATACCAGTGTATATTATGGTTAATTTAAGGTTGAGGCTTTAAACCTTTGCTGCTCATTGCTAAGATTATAATTCATATTTGTTAACATTTGCATTTTTTTAATTTAGTAGATAAAGTCATACAAACTTATTTGTGTACCTATCCTCTAGCTTCACAGCAAGGGTTTGTTTGTTGCTTTGATCAGAGATTCAGCTTTGGGACAGGAGGGTGTGGGAATTTATACTATATTTGTACTGGTGTCCTTTAAGGAGTTGCTGCATACCAGTTGAGAGCCTCTTTTGGAATAAATCCAAGGTTAGGTTCTTCTACTAGACAGTGCCTGGAAAAATAATTTGTAGCTTTTTTGATGAAATGTACTTAGCTTTGTGCTAATTTATAAGGATTCTGGAACAACGCATTATGTTTCTCAGGATATATGACAAGGCCCACTAAAATATCCTTTGAGTCTATCCTAAAGTCTACTCCTTTACCATCCTGTAATCTTTTTCATTGCAGTAGTGCTGTGAAGTTGTAGCTGAGGCCAAGGCATTAAAATTGTTTTTTAAAATTTGCAACCTTAGTCATAGTTCTTTTTTTGGTCAGGTGGTTATTGGCAAGCACCTTTGCTCCAGAAACAGAGTTACAGAGCCTTTAAAATGCTTATAGGCAAGGGATGGAGAACTTACTCTGTAGTCCTGAATTTGGATCTCAGTCTATAAATGAGCACACTGGGGTAGCTTTATTATTTTTCACAACCTGCTTTTTCTGTCAGTCATTATCTTCATTTTTCTTTCCTTCTTAAAACAGGACAAACTAGTGTTCAAAAGGTGATGCATAGTAACATTTCCAGAAATAGGTTCCCAGAATATTGTTTTCTTTAGTATCTTTAGTATTTGACGTAATCATAATACAAATAAACAACAATGAATATGTTGTACTATTCTATATAACAAAGTTATCCTGTTGTAGGGAGAGACTATAGAAATAATTCACTGTTCATAAGTTCAAACTGGGTTTAATACACATAGAAATATTTTTCTGTCCCTGTCCATTTAATAATCAAAAATTCTTGCCTTCAGAACTATGTGGTATAAAAGCAACTATACTCCAATAAAAATTAATTTAAAAAAATTAAAAGGGGGCCTCCCTGGTGGCGCAGTGGTTGAGAGTCCGCCTGCCGATGCAGGGGATACGGGTTCGTGCCCCGGTCTGGGAGGATCCCATATGCCGCGGAGCAGCTGGGCCCGTGAGCCATGGCTGCTGAGCCTGCGCATCCGGAGCCTGTGCTCCGCAACGGGAGAGGCCACAACAGTGAGAGGCCCGCGTACCACAAAAAAAAAAAAAAAAAAAAAAAAAAAAAAAAAAAAAAATTAAAAGGAACATGAATTCAAGAAAAAAAACCCAACTATGTGGTATGTACAGATTTTTTAGATAGCAAAAGAGAAGTGAGAAGACTCAAGCTTTTGTCTTGCTACTGAGAACTAATTCACCTTAGAGCCATATATTCGCCTGTTTCCATCTCAGGTATCTAATTCTCAAACCCTTCTCAACAAAGAAGCAAAAAGGAAAAAAAAAAAAAAACAGAATAAAGGATTCAAAGCTCTTTCAGAAGAAGGTGTAGGTAGATACACTCCCCTTTCCACTGCTTTTTCACCACTTAGGTAGGCTATTTAGTTCTGTCTCTTAAGATTTAGCATTGGATCACTATTTTTAAAAATATTTTTCATATGCATAACAAAAATTTCAGCAGTAAAATAATACATGCATATCTTATAAATATGCAGTTGTTTTCCATGCCATAAAAGTTCTGTTTTTAAAGAAGTGTTAAGTCATAGTTAGGAATTAAATTTGATGTAATCAGATGAGTCACAAGAGACTCTTCTCACAAATTAATAATATGTTAATTTACTTTACTACATTCTGGAAATGGTATCAGAATTGAACTTTTTGAGGGCCCAAGTCAGTATTTGTGATTTTAGACATTAGGGCTCATGGTTCTTAGCCAAAGGGATATTCCAGGAAGTTGCTCTCTCCTCATCCATCTTATGTTTTCACCTAGAAACACAATGGACCTCAATGTCAAATTGCTCTGGTCACCAAATTGTTTACTGCAGTTATTTGTAATAGAACTGGGGATGAAATGGGGGAACAATGGCAACAATGTCAACAGCAACAAGACAAAAATACAAAAGGAAAAGCCTACTCAAATGCCAAAACATGTGAATTGATGAGTTTTTGTATCTTAATAACTTCATGAGTATTAAAAATATCATAAGGACTATTTTTGGTAGAAAATAGTTTATTTTATCAAGTTTTTAAAACTATAAGAGTTTTGGTTACAGTTTTATTAAATACATTCACAGACACATTACTGCAGCCCCCAAAGTTATAAATACTGCTGTGTTATATGAATGAATTTAATTAATTTAACATTTGTAATATCATTGCCACATTTGTGAAATTTATAAATACCAAGGGGAAGCTTGGAGAACAAAAGAAATTTAATATGAGCTTGTCATCAGTGATCATACTGCACAGTCTACTCCTTTTTGCTTCATAATATGTTGAGTGATCTCAATAATAGTTTCCTGGTTATGTTTGTTACTGTGTGCTCAGAAGTAGATAACCAATGAAGCCCATTTGCTTCACAAACCATGTATTAAAATGAGGTTTTTGTGGGCTTCCCTGGTGGTGCAGTGGTTGAGAGTCCGCCTGCCGATGCAGGGGACATGGGTTCGTGCCCCGGTCTGGGAAGATCCCACATGCCGCGGAGCGGCTGGGCCCGTGAGCCATGGCCGCTGAGCCTGCGCGTCCGGAGCCTGTGCTCCACAATGGGAGAGGCCACAACAGTGAGAGGCTCGCGTACCGCAAAAAAAAAAAAAAAAAAATGAGGTTTTTGTACACTCTTCACTGTGAACTTCAGAGCTGTGGCAACTCAGAATCTCACTGCTCTTAGTATGTATTTATTTAAATAATTTTTTTGGTAGACTAATAGACTAATAGTTAGAATAGTTTTAGTTTTGCCACAAAATTAAATGGAAATTATACAGAAGTATTTAGCATTTGATGATCCTTTTAGTACTAATGAGTTGTAGGACACAGTATGGCTCTTTCTTTTAAAAAATAATAAAGATGTTGGATGTTACAGATCATTTTTCCTGTATAGTGTTTACAGATGAATTTCACAGGTGTAGTCATGAAATAAATGTTACAGTAAGATGGTGTATTTTAGGATACTTGATAGCCAGTAGGAAAATATTTTACTGTTTTACGTAAGGTTCTAGCTCTGAAGAGTTATTCTTGTTTCTAGACTCAGATGATTCTCAAGGCATTATACTAATCTCTGTAGCTACTGACACTGCAAGGATATACCAATTTGGCTACTATTCCACTATCATTAGGGCATGGTATTCTTAAATGTTATTGTTTTAATAATGATTAAAAATAGATCCTACTGTTTTAATATAACTCCAGCTGCCATAACAAAATACCATAGATGCGGTGGCTTACAACAACAGAAATTAACTTTCTCACAGTTTAGGAAACATAGTTTCTACTGAAGACTCCTCCTGGCTTATCTCTGTGTCTTCATGTGGCTTGAGAGGAGAGAGAGCACAAGCTAGCTCTCTGGTGTCTCTTACAAGGTTTTTTTTAATTATTTATTATTTTTTTATTTATTAATTATTGGCTGCGTTGGGTCTTCGTTGCTGTGTGCGGGCTTTCTCTAGTTGTGGAGAGTGGGGGCTACTCTTCATTGCGGTACACGGGCTTCTCATTGTGGTGGCTTCTCTTTGTTGCAGAGCATGGGCTCTAGGTGCACGGGCTTCAGTAGTTGTGGCACACAGGCTCAGTAGTTGTGGCACATGGGCTTAGTTGCTCCATGGCACGTGGGATCTTCCCAGACCAGGGCTTGAACCCATATCCCCTGCATTGGCAGACAGATTCTTAACCACTGTGCCACCAGGGAAGTCCCTCTTAAAAGGTTTTAAAAAGGTTTTTGCCAAGTCTGCAGAGCAATTGCATTTTGGAATAGTAAAATTTAGGCTATGTAAGTGGAAAATGGGTCTAATTACATATAGTTTATGATCTTTGTATTTATTTATATGGTTGATAGGCCATTAGGAGTGAAGTGGATGAGACCCACAATCAGCGCTTCGAAAACTGAAAACTCAATGTGTCAAGAGGTCCTTTACAATAAAGCTGTAATTATAAATTATATTTTGAAATTACACAGAAAAGATCAGGTAAAAGCAAAGATACTGTGTCAGTTGGGAGTCTTCAAAGAAACAGAACCAATAGGATATATAGAGATATATGTAAGAGGAGGTTTATCATAGGAATCGGCTCACGTGGTTATGAAGACGAGAAATCCCACAGTCTGCCTTCTGCAAGCTATAGAGCCAGGAAATCTGGAATTATAATTCAGTTTGAGGCCGTAGGACTGGGAGCTGTTTGTATGAGTCCCGGAGTCCCAGGACCCAAGAACTAGGAGTTCAGATGTAGCAGCAGCCCAAGAAGAGAGAGAATTTGTCCTTCCTCTGCCTGTTTGTTCTGTTCAGGCCCTCAAAGAATTCGATAATGCCTATCACATCATCATGATGAGGGCAAGTCTTTTTTTACTCAATCTACTGATTCAAATACTAATCTTTTCCAGAAACACCCTCACAGATATACTCAGAAATAATGTTTTGCCAGCTATCTGAGCATCCCATAGCCCAGTCAAGTTGACACACAAAATTAACCATCACAGATAGCTCTCTTTTTCTACCATTCCCCCCTTGTCATCCACATTATGGTCCTTCTATACTCTGTGTACATCATTATGTTCTCAGGGGGTGTAATTTGACTGGCACTACACTTGAATCCTTGAAATAGCAAGTTGTTTATAGTAAGGGTTTACGCCCTTCTTATTTCATTACACGTAGTAAAATTATATTTAGATAGAAAAACAATGGTAGCCTAGCTGGTTCTGCTTCATCTCCTCTGATCATTTAACACACATTTTTCTCTCTAATTAAATTATTATTCTTTTCTCTGTTTAGTGGAATTATCTCAGAGCTTCTGTGGTATTTCCGTAATTTCTTTGAGAATTTATTTTAATGTTTTTTCCACCCAAGAATCAAATAATGAACCCCCCAAAATACATAAGGATTGATTACAAAGTTGGAATACTACATTCTCTGATGATCTTTCAAGACTAGGACAAACTGCTTTAGTTCATTATTCTTGAACTCATTTCATATAAATTTTACATACAGAGTTTCTAAATTATAAAATATTTAGAATACGTTTTGTTAAAATGCTTTGATTTCAATATCTATGTTATAAACATACTAAAGTATTAAGTTTAAACCCACTAATTTTTTTAAAATTTTGAAATAATTTTGGACTTAAGAGTTTCAAAACTAGTACAGAAAGTTCTCATATACGTACCTTTTACTCATATTCTTCTAATGTTAATATCTTTTACAACCATAGTACATTTATCAAAACCAAGAAATTAACTTTGGTACAATACTATTAAGTAAACTAGACTTCATTTGGAATAAAGTATGGCATGGGGAACCTAAAACATGTATTACTTGTCCTTAGCTAGGTGAGACAAACTCTGTTTCTGTATTGTGTTATTAAACCATCAGAAACAACATGCTTGAACTTTGATCTTAATTCACATAAAGGTGCTGAGTGCTGTGTTATAAGATTTTGTTATATTATCAGAATTTATTGTCTTCATTTTTTAAAATGAATTTGATGAACATTTTAAATTTACATAATTTTTACTCAGTTGTCTTTAAGAAGGGACCTGAATAAAACAAATTCATTCAAATGAATGAATGCTTGCTTAATCAGCTAATCAGAAATGTGTTATGTAATATATTTTATTTGCTTTAGCTATTAGGATAAATTGACAGAAATAACTTCCCTTTGGTACCTGGTAAAATATCTTTGTTTTCTTTCAGTGGTTTTTGTCATTAAAATAACTAGTCATTAATTGACTTGTAAAATATTCTTTATTTCTAAAATATTAGAGAAAAGTTTAGTGGTAGAATGTTCCTATAAAACTTCTAAAGTCTACAATGTGAGTTTCATCTTGGTTTATATGAACCAGATGAGTAAGGTAGAAAGTTAACAGAAATTAGAAGACTTTGATCTGGTGTTGAAAGTTTTCCTAGTAAATGTAATTTAGTATTACACATTATTAAAGGTTTGAATTCTATTGTGTGCTTGTTTAGATTTCGATTTTGCTTCTTTTTCCTCGTATTTTTTTTTCTTTTAAAAAATGTAAATTAGGATGGCAGTTTGCTCTGTGAAGATATATATACCTTAAGGATTTAACTATAGATACATTAGCCACCATTTAGAACATGATGATATTTGGGCCACCAAATTTGTCCTCTTTAGAGCTGAGCTCTGGTTTGTAAATAATTTGCGACAAGCAGGATTTTATGTATTTTTATGTAATTATATTCATGGATTTGCAGATATTATGCATTCTCTCTAACTTGAAGGTATAGGGAATAGGTTTCTCTAGGCAGTGATGTCCCCAAATTTGGCAGCTTATCAGAATCTTGTGGAACAGTTGTTAAAAATAAAGAATGCTGGAGATTTTGGTTTGATTGGATTTAGATAGGGCCTAGGCTATATAGCCTTCATTTTACATCTTAGAACTGCCTTTCTGGAGGCCTAAAACTTCTCCCATTAAAAAAAAAAGGCCGAGGGGGCTTCCCTGGTGGCGCAGTGGTTAAGAATCTGCCTGCCAATCCAGGGGACATGGTCCCTGGTCCAGGAAGGTACCACATGCCGCGGAGCAACTAAGCCAGTGTGCCACAACTACTGAGCCTGTGCTCTAGAGCCTGTGAGCCACAACTACTGAGCCCGCACGCTACAACTACTGAAGCCCGCGTGCCTAGAGCCTGTGCTTCGCAATGAGAAGCCCGCACACTGCAATGAAGACCTGACGCGGCCAAAAATAAATAAATTTATTTAAAAACCCAATTTATTGAGATAAAATTTCACATACATAAAATTAACCATTTAAAGTGAACACAATTCGGTGACATTTAGTACATTCCCAGTGTGGTACATCTAACACCTCTATTTGTAAGGCATTTCCATCACTCCAACATAAAACATATTACCCATGAAGTGATTATTCTCCATTCCCATTTCTCCCTAGTCTCTGACAACCACCAGTCAGGTTTATGTCTGTATTTATCCATTCTGGGTATTTCATATAAATGGAATCATATAATATGTGACCTTTTTTGTGTGGCTTTCACTTAGCATAATGTTTTGGAGGTTCATCCATGTTGTAGCATGTATTAGTACTTCATTCCTCTTCGTGGCTGAATAATATTCCATTGGTTTGATATATCACAGTTTATCCATTTCTCTATTGATGGGCATTTGGTCTGTGTCCACCTTTTTTTCTTTTTAACATCTTTATTGGAGTATAACTGCTTTACAATGGTGTGCTAGTTTCTGCTGTATAACAAAGTGAATCAGCTATAGGTATACATATATTCCCATATCTCCTCCCTCTTGCGTCTCCCTCCCACCCTCCCTATCCCACCCCTCTAGGTGGACACAAAGCACCGAGCTGATCTCCCTGTGCTATGCAGCTGCTTCCCACTAGCTATCTATTTTACATTTGGTAGTGTATGTATGTCCATGCCACTCTCTCACTTCATCCCAGCTTACCTGTCCCCCTCCCCGTGGCCTCAAGTCCATTCTCTACATCTGCGTCTTTATACCTGTCCTGCCCCTAGGTTCTTCAGAACCATTTTTTGTGTGTCCACCTTTTGTATATATAAACAGTGCTGCTATAACCATGTGTATACATGTACTTGTTTAAATACTTTTTCACTTCTTTTGGTTGTATACCTAGGAATGGTATTGCAGGGGTCAAATTGTGATCCTGTGTTTTACTTTTTGAGGAACTGCCAAACTGTTCTATAGCAGATGAACCCCCTCACCAACCACCAGCAATTTATGAGGGTTCCAGTTTCTCTACATCCATCCTTATTTTGCATTTTTAATTTTAATTATAGCTATCCTAAGGGGATATGATGTGATAACTCACTGTCATTTTGATTTGTATTTCCCTAATGACTAATGATATTGAGCATCCTTTCATGTGCTTATTGTCCGTTTATGTATCTTCTTTTGAGAAATGTCTGTTCAAGTCCTTAGTTCATTTTTTAATTGGCTGGTTTGTCTTTTTGTCATTGAGTCATAGAAGTTCCTTATATATTATGGACATTAAATTCTTATTAGATGTATGACTTGCAAATACTTCTGTATTTATAGGTTGTTTTTTTCACTTTCTTTGGTAATGTCCTTTGCACAAAATTTTTTCATTTTAATGAGGTCTAGTTTATCTTTTTTTGTTTGCTTGTTTGTTGCTCATGCTTTTTGTGTTGTACCTAAAAAATCCATTGCCAAATCCAAGGTCATGAAAATTTTACACACACACACACCCGTTTTTTAAGAGTTGATGATTTTAGCTCTTAGATCTTTGTTCCATCTTGAGTTAATTTTGTATATGGTATGAGGTAGGAGTTCAGTTTCCTTCTTTTGTTTTTGGAAATCCAGTCCCAGCATCATTTGCTGAAGAGACTGTTCTTTCCCCATTGAATGGACTTAACCATCTTGTCAAAAATCAATTGGCAATGTATGGGTCCGTTTATGGACTCTCAGTTCTATTGCCTTGGTCTATATGTCTATCATTATGCCAGTCCTAAACTGTCTTCTTGTCTGTAGCTTTATAGTAAGTTTTGAAATCAGGAAGTGTGAGTCCTTCGACTTTATTATTCTTCTCCGAGATTGTTTTGGCTATTGTGGGTCCCTTAAATTTCCATATAAATTTTAGGAACAGTCTGTCAGTTTACACAAAAAGGGAAGCTAGGATTTTGATTGGGATTGCATTGAGTCTCTAGCTCAAACTGGAGAATATTGCCAACATCAAGTCTTCCTACCCATGAATGCAGGCTGTTTTTCTATTTATTTAGGTCTTCTTTAATTTCTTTGAGCAATGTTTTGTAGCTTTCTGTAGCTTTTTGTAGTCTTCTTTAATTTCTTTGAGCAATGTTTTGTGGCTTTCTGTGTACAGGACTTTCACCTCCCTGGTTAGATTTATTCCTAGATATTTTATTCTTTTAGAGGCCATTATAAATGGAATTGTTTGCTTAATTTGGTTTTTGTTGTTAATATTTATTTATTTAATTGTGCTGGGTCTTAGTTGCAGCAGGTGGGCTCCTTAGTTGTGGCATGGGAACTCTTAGTTGTGGCACACATGTGGGATCTAGTTCCCTGACCAGGGATTGAACCCCCCAGCCTCCTGCATTGGGAGCGCAGAGTCTTAACCACTGTGCCACCAGGGAAGTCCTGCTTAATTTTACTTTTAGGTTATTCATCACTGGTGTATAAAAATGAAACTTTTTTTTTTTTTTTTGCCACGCTGCACAGCTTGCAGGATCTTAGTTCCCCGACCAGGGATCGAACCCGGGCCCTTGGCAGTGAAAGTGCGGAGTCCTAACCACTGGACCGCCAGGGAATCCCAAAATGAAACTGATTTTTGAGTGTTGATCTTGTATCCTACAATTTTGCTTAATTGATTAGGTCTAGTAGCTTTCTTGTGAATTCTTTGGAATTTTCTTTGACATTTGCAATGGAAATAGATTTACTTCTTCCTTTTCAATTTGTACACTTTAAAATTTTCTTTTTCTTCTCAAATTGCTCTGGCTAGAACTTCCAGGACAGTGTTAAATAGCAGTGGTGAAAGTGGATGCCCTTGTCTTATTTCTGATCTTAGGAGGAGAGTTTTCACCATTAATTAAGTATGCTGTTTATTAGCTGTGGGTTTTTTGTTTTTGTTTTTTTAAATAAATTCCCTTTACAATTTTAAGTTAGCTAGAAGGTAACTATAGTTTTCTGAGTGTTTTTATTATGAGAAAGTGTTGGGTCTCGTCAAGTGCTTTGTCTGCATCAGTTGAGATGCCCATCTTTTAATATGTCATTTCTAAGTACATATCTATTTTTGTCATTTCACTACTAAGAAATTTTACTTACACACATTAAACTCTGAACAAAGTAACATACTCCTCTGGCCTAATTTTTGTGCTCTATTTTTCATTCAAACTGTGTTCTTCACTCCTGTGGTAGGTAGAATAATGGTCCCTCAGAGATGTCTACATTCTAATCCCTGGAACCTGTGTTATGTTAGATTACATGTTAAGAGGAATTAAGGTTGCGTATCAGATGACTTTAAGATTATTCTGGATTATCTAGGTGGGCCCAGTGTAATCACAAGGGTCCTTTAAAGTGGAAGAGGTAGGGTAGGCAGAAAATGACAGTGAGGAGATGTGACTTTGGAAGAAAGGCTCAAAAATGCAACATTGCTTGCTTTGAGGATTAGAGGAAGGCGGCCAAGAACAAAGGAATGTGGGTGGCCTTTAGAAGACAGAAAGGGCAAGGAAAGGGATTCTTTCTTAGAGCCTCCAGGAAGGAATGCATTGCTGCCCACGTATTGACTTTAGCTCTGTGAAGGGCAGTGTCAGACTTAAACCTACAAAACTGTAAAATGATAAATTTGTGTTGTTTTAAGCCACTAAGTTTGTGGTAATTGGTGTAATAATACAAAATAAATGTAACTGCCTGAACATATTTATGATGCTGGTTTCTTCAGGCAATCTCATGTCTGAATTTCCCTTAGGTTATTAAAATTGTAATCATTATTGAAAGCCCATCTCAAAGCTTCCTCAACGATTAAGCTTTTTGTTTTTCTTCCACACCATCTCCCAGGTGTCCTCTCCAAATATACCTAGTTTCTCTCTCCTTGTTTCTGTAGTGCTTTTTTACCTTCCTCATGTTATCTAACAATACAGAGTTTTGGAATATAGTATTCGGTATTGGCTTTATTAAAATTTTATTCTCCTTTAAAAAATGTTCTGTTATCTTGGTGTGTGTGTATTTATGTGTAAATTTGGGTTTATATGTAAGATTTTTTTCACTTTATATGGTTACACCTCTAATGTTTTAAACATTTGAATCTTTTGTTTCATTTTAGACCGAGAGATAGGCAACTGTATCGTTCTCAGTCTTGTCTTTTCTGTTAACAATCTGTATTGCATGTGGTAGATAATCCATATATGTTTGACTTCAAATGTACTTGTAATTTAGGTCCTATAATTTAAATTTATGTACCAGAATATTATAGTGGTGAATTCTTCTATCCATATACTGAGGGAGTTATATATAATTAAGTTGTTGTGAGGCATGTGTCAGTTTATATAAACCATATTTATTGAAACCAGTGATTAATATTAAAGGTGATTATAGCTTCTCTCCAGGCAGATTTTAAGCAAGGTCAGATTTTTTTTTGTTTCTTTTAATGTTAGATGTGTGAAAATAAAGAGAGAGATTTAGTTGCTTCTCAGACTCTTGAATCATGATTTATCATGTTTGTCTGTTTCTATTTTTAAATGATTTGTTTTAGAAGGATGGTGTTACAGACGCAGTGTTTCTTTTTTTAACTAAGAAATGTATTTTGGAGATTGGTCAAAATGAATATTTATAATATAAAAAAATGTTTAATTCTTCTTTATCATTGATTCCAAACAAGAAAAAGCAGGATTGTTTACTCCCCTAATGGTAAGAAAACAAGTCTTCTAGGAGTAAAAGAAATTTCAGCGGAATTGATATTTTTTCAATAACATACTTTTGAGTGTTTACTGAATGTGATATTTGTGTCTCGTAGAATGGAGATGTATGCATTTCAATTCTTCATCCACCTGTAGATGACCCACAGAGTGGAGAACTGCCCTCTGAAAGGTGGAATCCTACTCAAAATGTCAGGTAAGGAATTACATAAGGAATAATCTGGTTTTTAGGTGGCTCTTAAGATTGGATATTATCTTTTAACAAGTACAAACGAATCCTTTCTATATTTGGTTGTTTTGTCTTCTACTGGAGCTTTAAGTAGCATGTATGCCTCATTTTGAAGAGTTGTATTTCTGGAGTAATAATGCATATGTTACTCATTTCTCTGTGTTCACTTTGGAAGAATTTTTCTACTCTGAATTCTTCCTCTTACATTATCTAAGTTCCATCCTGCTGCTTTGGATTTCATGAGTTCCATGTTTGGATTGGTTGCTTCCTTATTCTAGGATTCTTATTACTTTTTGCTGAAAAGTCTTAGTCTTTACACTTGTTTATCCATTCACCAGTTGATGGACATTTGGGTTGTTTTCCTCTTTTTGGCTATTATGAATAATGCTGCTGTGAACATTGTGTGCAAGTTTTTATGTGTACATACGTTTTCATTTCCTTGGACATATACCTGGAAATGGAATTGGGGGTGCATAACTCAGTGTTTAACTTCTTGAGAAACTGCCATATTTTCCAACATGGCTGCACTAAATTTTAGAGCATTCCCACCAGCAGTGTGTGAGAATTCTAATTTCTCCACATCTTTGTTAACACTTGTTATTTTCCATGTCTTTTATTATAGCCATCCCAGATGGTGGACATGGTATTCTCATTGTAGCTTTGTCATCAGTGTGTTTCTTTTAAAATAACTGTCAAAATTTTAGAATGGTTTTAGATTTTTAGAAAAATTATGAGGAAAGTACAGATAGTTCCCATATTCCCCACACCTGCCAGATTTCTTTGTTATTAACATCTAACATTCATTTGGTTCATTTATTACAGTTAGTGAACCTGTATTAGTACATTATTATTGACTAAAGCCCATACTCTTTCACGTTTCCTTAATTTTTACCTAATGTCATTTTTCTGCTCTGAGATCCTCATGCATGATAGATAGCATATTATATTTAATAGACAGTTATCCTTAGACAACTGCAACAGTTTCTTGGACTGTTTTGATGACCTTAACAATTTTGAGGAATACTGATCAGGTATTTTGTAGAATGCACCCCAAATAGGATTTTTTTTTTGATGTTTTTCTGGAGTTATGAGTGTAATACTGGAGTTATGAGTGTTGAGGAGGAAGACATGGAGGTAAAGTACATTTTCATCACGTCATAGCAGGGGTACATACTGTCATCCTGACTTACCACTCGATGTTAACATTCATCACCTGGCTGAGACTCTTGTTTTTAGGGTTTCTCCTCTGTAGAGTTCCTCCTGTCCCCCTTTCTGTTCTGTATAAGGGAAGTCCTAGGTGCAGCCCACACTAAGGAAGGGGGAATTAGACTCCCGCAAGGCTGAGATATCTGTATAAGTTACTTCAATTCCTCTGCACAGGAGATTAATCTGCTCTCCCCCATTTACTCATTCATTCATTTTGTTAATCATTTTTAATGATCTGGAAGCTAGTAACTCAATTAGAATCTCCATTTTTGTCAAAAGCAAAGAACTTGAAGCTTCCTGATGCACACAAGGATTTCTTACCTGTCTCTTATCAAGTTATGTGTTTGCTTCCCACTTTCTGAGAAGAGTAGACCAAAAAGTCTATTCAAGACATATCAAATACTATTGATTATGCTGGTTACTCATTTCTTTAGGTACTTTGTTCCATCCAGTATACTTAGAAAGGATTGGGAAAATAGATATATTTTAGATTTCAACACATCTTGCCAGTATATTTTTTTAATGAGAAGAAACTGACTTGCCTTTTAAATTTAAATAAATGTGTTGATACACCTCACCTTGACAAACATCATGCCTCTGAATAATTCTCAGATAGATCGGGTATTGAGACTTGCCATAAATTTATTATGTCTATGAAATAAGGAATCATTGCATATTCCATATACTTTCTGCTTTACTTTAGTGGGACTCTCCCTCGGCGATGATGCATTTCTTTCTTTCTTTTTTTTTTTTTTGCGGTACGCGGGCCTCTCACTGTTGTGGCCTCTCCCATTGCGGAGCACAGGCTCCGGACGCGCAGGCTCAGCGGCCATGGCTCACGGGCCTAGCCGCTCCGCGGCATGTGGGATCGTCCCAGACCAGGGCACGAACCCGTGTCCCCTGCATCGGCAGGTGGACTCTCAACCACTGCACCACCAGGGAAGCCCTGATGCATTTCTTAACGGTAATCAGAGATGGAATTAATTTGTTTTAGTGAAAATATAATTCCAGCAGCCCCAATCTATACATATCTGAATTTATTATACTCCACTATATAGCAAAATACTTTTTTTTTTTAACATCACTCTATGCTTTTAACAAAATTATTTATGAGAAGGGAAATGCAGTCGGCTCTATTTGTAAATTTCTCTTTGTTTTGTACTTCTGATGTTTCATCACCACTAGGCAATGCACCATAGAAATATTTGGGATGTGTGGGAGGTATGCATTTCTTGTAAAGGGCAGTTGTGAAAAGGGAAGCTGGAAAGGAGAACTGATAGGATATTTCGTATGTCTCCAGGGGCATGTATGTATTAGTTTTAAGACCATTGTTTTACACAGGATCTTTTATGATCATTAGTAAAATTAGTATATCTCTACTTCATCCCCTCATATCCGTATATCACACAGTTGTTAGCTCATTATTTAGACCTTTAACTTATACATACTTATTACTTGATTTTTCAGCATCAAATGGTATACTGACACTTAGATATAAAAGAAAAGGAAACCTACCTCCCTCTTCTAACTTTTAAATATTATTGTTTCTTTATTGTCAGGGTTATAAAATTTATAATCTGTACTCTTCTGTAGCTTAATCCCAGTTTTAAAAATTGTTATTCCTGTTGTTAAATGAATTCATTGTTTGTTCCTCATTATTTTACTTCCTTTGGTCTATTAACTGGCTGAAATTTGTCCATCAGTAATTTCTCAAGGGATTGCTCCTAGGAGCTATATTACATTCCCTGAGTTGTTACGTGTTCAAAATACTATGTGCTTGTGTATATGGGAGTATACGTGTGTGTTTGCCATTATACTTCAAATGACAGATTTTAACTAGATATAAGATTTCAGGATCATGCTTTCTTTCCTTGAGGATATTATGGGCATTACTCTATTGTTGCCTTGGAGACGTTTGGCTACCCTATTTCTCATCTCTTTCACACTATATAATTGTTTAAGAGGCTGGCATGCTTTCGAAAGAAACACATTATTTTATCAGTAAAATTAAACTGACAATGTAGAGAAAAGGTTTTAAATATCTTGGAAGATTTGTTGAAAAATTGGACCAAAAATGCAGAGTTGTCCTTTAAGTATGATTTTGGTGCTTGTTTTTCAGGGCTAGTAGTAACCCTAGACCAGAAGAAGTAGTAGCTCTAAGGTGTTAGTGATTCTTGCTTTTGGAGGTTGAACGTTGAATCAAATGCTTCACATACCACCACCACACCCACCCTTTGAGAAAACAAGCCTCCTCTTTTTTTTTTTTTTTTTGGTGCGGCTTAAACAACAGAAATTTATTATTTCATAGTTCTGGACTCTATAAGGTACCGGCAAGGTTGGTTTCTTCTGAGGCTTCTCTCCTCATCTTGTCTTCTCTCTTTGTCTTCACACGGTCTTCCCTTTGTTCATGTCTGTGTCCTAATTGCCTCTTCTTATAAGGACATTAGTTATACTGGATTAAGACCTGTTCTAAGGACCTCATTTTAACTTAATTACCTCTTGAAAGACTCTGTCTCCAAATATAGTCTGAGGTACTGGGGGTTAAAACTTCAATATAGAATTTGAAGCCTCCCTGTTCTTTAGATGCAAAGCCCCGAACAAGGTTTTTCTCATTGCATTCTCGTGCTGCTTGGATGGACAATCTATTACCATTACCCACAGGAATTCAAAATTTTTGCCTTTACTTCTGTGTAAATACACACAGACTGTATTTGCCTTGTCTCAGCCTAAAATATTATAAACAGTTTTTCTTTTTAAGAAAGGTCTTTTTGGGGAATTCCCTGGTGGTCCAGTGGTTAGGACTCAGTGCTTTCACTGCTGTGGCCCAGGTTCAATCCCTGGTCAGGGAACTAAGATCCCACAAACCATGTGGCGCGGCCAAAAAAAACAAAGGAAAAGAAAGGCCTGTTTCTCATTTAATCCATTCCTTTGGGGGCAGGGAACTCCTTTCATATTAATCTGCCCTTTAAAACTACCTTAGCCACTTTGGGTACCAGTACCAGCATCATTTTTTTTCTCTCTGGGCCCTCAGGTCACCTGAGCCCCAATTTAGAAGCACCTGGACTTCACATGAGGGATTGCCTTCCCTGCGTTTATGCTTTTTTTATTTAGAGGCTTCACAACCAGAACTTAGTTATCTTCAGATTGCCCCTTTGATCTTCATCCATGGCTCTAAAAGGTATTTGCATTGGAAATCGTTACCTTCTTGGACCTTTTTGTTTCTTAGTTCCATATAATCATTGGATGGTTCTTCAATGTGTTGCTTGGGGTGGGAGAGTGCATGGAGAGTTTTGGTGTTTGTGGATTTCTAGGGGGGACATAGAGTGTTTTGCATGCCTTGTGGAACGTCATCTGGAACACCTGGTGATGTCCAGAACTCTGAAAAGTCAGGAAAGTACTACCTAATGTGGGACACTTTTCCCTTTCCCATTTGTTTCTGTGTTATTTGTTTTGAGACAAGGGAGCTCCTTAAGGTAGTAAACTGTACATATTTCTCACAGGTTATTTACAGCACTGAAATATCAAGAGGCAAGATACGAGATGCCAGGGATTTTCCTTTATATCCCTTTGCTACTAAATTATCCAGAGTAAGCACTTGTCTGACTAAGGGTTCTAAGCTCCATATCCAGTTTGTGGCATAGCCAAGACAGCAGTGGAGGTGGCAGAAGGTTCAATTCAGCCTGTTGTAGGGTCTTGACTGCTGAATGGCACTGTTATCTGAAAGTGGTTCCATGTTCACATGTGTTTGGACTCCTCCATGACCACCTGCACTAGTCTTTCACTTAACACCTCAGTGAACATATTCAGAAAATAAAGTTGTACAGGCTTTTGTAACCTGAAGAAGAGTAAGGAATTCCAGTTACCTTTGAGAGCCGAAGTTGATTTATATAACAAGACCTAGTGAGTAGTGAAAGTTGGCTAAAGGGGAAAGCAAGAAAAATGTACTATGCTATAACTGTAGGGATCCAGAGCGGCAGCCAGCTAGTTTCCACTAAAAGCTCAGTAGTTCTCCTCCTCTTCGAGGAAGCCAGCATACTTTCTGGAAAAAGAGATCCACAGATGTCCAGGATTACATTCAGGGAGTGAGAGTTCCTTATGGAATTGGGAAGTTTTGAGGAGTAGGCATTAGTCAGCAAAGAATGAAGTTGGGGGCTTCCCTGGTGGCGCAGTGGTTGAGAGTCCGCCTGCCAATGCAGGGGACGCGGGTTCGTGCCCTGGTCCGGGAGGATCCCACATGCCGTGGAGCGACTGGGCCCATGAGCCATGGCCGCTGAGCCTGTGTGTCCGGAGCCTGTGCTCCGCAACGAGAGAGGCCACAACAGTGAGAGGCCCACGTACTGCAAAAAAAAAAAAGAATGACGTTGGGAGGATAGGGCCCCCTGATGCTGCTATATGTATGTGATTAGGAGTCCACAACACCATGCCTCTTCTTGGTGAAAGAAACAAAATGTGCCTTAATCCATGTTCTGTCTAGAACCAAGTGGGAGCTTCCAGGGGGTGGGTGGGGTGAGTGGGGTGGGTGGGTAGGGGGTCTCTCAGACCTTGCAGTAGAATTCACAAGTGCTTTCTCTGAGGCACCAGCCCCAGAACTACCTGCCATACCTGCTGCAGGCTCTTGGATAGGAAAGTGGTCTTTGGTAGGGATTTGCTTTCCTTTGAAGGATAGATAACAGTGTTTTCTTTGCCACTGTGAAGATGTATCATGGGACCAGATTTATGGATCCACTCCAGAGGCCACACCTTCATGTAGAAGCGTCTCTCAGGAGTAGGGTAGGGTGTTTTCCTATCTAGTCTTCTCTATAACCCACTGAAAGGGCAGGGAGCTAGAGACCGCTGCAACGATTGGGTGGCAAAGTAGGCAAGGTCATAGGAAATGGCTGTGACTGTGCTGTTCCTAGGGCTCCTGTAAACCCCATTCTGGGCCAGGACTATTTTATTTATTTGCTCCCTTGATGTTTGCACATTGGGTCCCACTGCACTCAGATTGCCAGTTTCGTTCTGTGCAAATGATATGTATTTTGTGTATTTAAAATTTATCCTTTTTAAACTAAAATGTTGTGATTTGGTCATTTTGTGTATTTTAATCTGAGACCCTTATTCCTACCATGTGTTCTCAGGGGTATGTCAGTCAACGGTAGCTCCAGGGACTGCACAGCAGGAGCTGTTGAATTTGTTAGTTGCTTTATTATTTTTTTTTAATATTTTATTTATTTATTTGGCTGCTCTGGGTCTTGGTTGTGGCACATGGGATCTTCGTCGCGGCGTGCAGGATCTTTGGTTGCGGCATGCGAACTCTTAGTTACAGCATGTGGGATCTAGTTCCCTGACCGGGGATCGAACCCAGGCCCTCTGCATTGGGAGCTGGTAGTCTTAGCCACTGGACCACCAGGAAGTCCCTGTTAGGTGCTTTAGCAGCATAAAGAAAAACTATTTGTAGTATGTGGACCCATTAAGCTACCACGTTTTATCTTCCCAGTCATAACAGACTTCTTTACCATGAAGTCCTCTTTAAATCTCTCCCATCTTGAAAACATATAATGAGGATTGAGTTTTAATTGGGTGATCTTCTGGTGTTACTGGTCCATCTTTTGAAATAGTGTAAATGAGAGATTAAAAAGAACCCTTCTAGGTCAACTAGAAGGGTCAGGCAATGAGCTTTGCTTCTCTATATGTCACTTTTTATCAAATTAAGGCCTGTAAAATCTAAGAATCTCAATCATTCAAACTCTCTTTCAGTATTTCTATGTATGTTTTAAGAGTCAAGAAAGTTGAAGTTTTAAAGAATGAACCCTTTCTACCTCACACGTTGCCTGGGAGGGTATGTGTATGTACTGAAGGAAAAATGCCCATCTTTAATCCTACAGAATTCCAAACTTTCGCTGCTTGGCTTCTGGGGAGACCCATAAGCCATGTCTTGTTTGTTGAGCTAAGGCCAGTTTCTGCCCTCCCTGCTAAAATTGTACTTGTGGTGACATAGTAGCTAACAGAGAAAGGGCAGGCCCATCTCACTGATTATTGTCTATATGTTGAAAAGGGACAAATACAGTATTACCCATTGGGTCATAGATGTTTAATTATGATTTCCTATCTCCCTTAAATACTTCTTTTTCTTCTGAAAAAATACAATAAATGAGAAAGGATTTTAAGATACTTACTGAAACTAACAACACCAAAAAATAGCAACAACAAAAAAAGAGGTAATTGTTGGAATAGCTTCAGGATTCAATTGTGTTTTGTATGTTCTACCAGTATTTGCAATTTCATTTTTCCACTCTATAAAAATAGGATTAATAATAGTACCTTGCAGAGTTGTTTACCATGCTACAGATGTAACACCTGTGTTAAATTATTTTGGTACAAGTGCCAGACAGTTTAAACTATGTATGATATTGCTTCCCGTCCTTTTCCAGTCATGTTACATAGAAAATATGAAATGATAGTATTCGTAGATCACAATGTAGTAAGCTGAAGATGCTCCTTTGGCCAAAAGTTATTGTTCCAGGCTCAAGTTGTCCCAGGTCCTACCTACCAATCTGCCTGAGGGAATCACATACAATTTACCTGTAACCCACTCACAACATACTGGTTGGGAAATTTTGAATAGGATATTGCATATGAATTGCATCAGGAATCTTCATTAGTGTTGGAATCCTTTGCCAGTACTTGGTGGTATGTCTACTGCTGTGGGTAGGTAGGTTTTTATGAAGGTGTGGCATGGTTGTTGTTTGAAGGTGTACTAGAGGAAGGAGATTAACCCCATCTGAATCAGTGGAATGGATTCCCTGTACAAAAAACGGCTCTACTCTCCAGACAACGGGAGGAAGTGAAAACGTGCTGGGTTAATAACTATTCTCACAGTCAACTGTAGTTAGTGCCTGAGGCTTCTGAAAGCATCATGGATTTCAATTTAGGGAGTACATGGTATTAGAAGTGAGTTTCTTATGATAGAACTGGATGATTCACCATTTTAAAAAATTGTACTTCCCAATATGGTATTTTAATAATAAACACAAGATATAAGAAAATCAACCTGGTGAAACCACTCCTGGGAAAAATTTCCTAATTCAGTTAACATAATTCATCTAGACCTGTGTTGTCCAGTATGATAGCCACTGACTACATGTGGCTATTTAAACTTAATTAAAATTAGTACTAAAAAACTCATTTCTTCAGTTGCATAATCTACTTTTCAAAGTGCTCAGTGGCCACATGTGGCTAGTGGTTACCATATTGGATAACACAGATTATACATTTCCATCATCACAGAAAGTTGTAAAGAAATGCTGATCTGGACCATTAAACTGTGCCACAGTTTGTCCTTGTCCTGCTTATCTTTCTATCAGGTTTTGTATATGTTTTCTTCTGAAGCAATCCTTACGGAACTTTTCTTTCGCTTCTAGGATATTGTCAGTCCATTTCGCATTTTTGGCAATGATGAGTTTCTTTGAATCTTCTTAGTGTAATTACTGAAGAAGTCCAGAAGGATGGAAGTGGGGGTACAGGGAGTTATTCTTACCCTAATAGAAAGGTGGGGGGTGTATATGTGGTAAATGAATTTGAACTAGATGGGAAAGTTTTCTTTGAAAGTGCCTTTGTCGTAATCTTGTATAATCACATAACAGAAACTCTCTACCCTTTTTAGGAAAAGGTTTCATCAAATCAAACATCTAATTGCCTGGTTCCCTCCCTTTATTTTTTGCTTGGGGCCAGGAGCAAAAGGCTATTTTGCAACAACAAAATCTATAACCTCGCACCAATGAGAAAAGGTAGAGAAATTTAATTTTTCCTCCCATGTTTCTCCTTACCTACATGCACATAGCTTTTAGGGGAGAAAAAAGCCTGGGAACTATTTCAAACATTTTTGGAGCTTATTGAGCTTATTTTATTTCACAGAAACTTTATTCCCTGTGATTAAGGTGTCTAGTTTTTATCTGTGGATGAAAATTTCCCAAAAGATTTCTGAGCCCTGAGAGATCAGGGATGGCAACTAACTCTCTCACTATTGTACATCCAACATCTCACTAGATGCCTCTGGCACAATAGTAAGGGCTTAGTAAATATTTTTTGAATCAAGATTTCTGTTATTCAGAGACTAGTTCTTCCATGTCAAGGCTATTGCTTTTTCTCCATTCTCCTGCTTAACTCTTATCTTGCTTCCCTTAGAAGTATGGAAAAGAAATACATTTGTATGTAATACTGGTTTTCAGATCTTCTAAGCAGCCATGATATGAATTAGATATATGGAGTAGCATCATTTTTACCCTTTTCCACAAAAAGATTGCCTTCAAGCTAAATATTTTTTGCTTCTGCTTTTTCCTGTTGCACTTAACTTGTAATTTTTAAAATGTTATTTGAAAAGCTTCCAGACCTCCAATTTTTGTAGATTGGAACATGTTGCCAGTTAAGACAGTGCCTTCTACAGAGTTCATATTTTGCCCTGCAACCTTTTATGCTAAACTCAGATTCCCTCTGCTTTGTCTCCCAGGTAGCAGCTTGTTCCTAGCCTAGCCAGATGAGTACTGAAAACAAAATTTTGATACTCTATTTCCATTTCCCTAAAGTCTCAAATATTATAGTCTTAAATTTAAAACAAAATACTGTTGAATACTGTGAATATGAGTATTCATAGCTGACCCTTTTTTCCTGTTTCTAGGACTATCCTGTTAAGTGTAATCTCATTGCTTAATGAGCCCAACACCTTCTCCCCAGCCAATGTGGATGCCTCGGTTATGTTCAGGAAATGGAGGGACAGTAAAGGAAAAGACAAAGAATATGCTGAAATCATTAGGTAAGGTGTCTTGTTTTGTCTTCTGTTTGACTACTTCAAGTCTTCATACAGAACCAAAGTATATCCTAGAACCAAGGGTTTAAATTGAACTTAAATATCCACTCCACTTCTGTCAGATAGATTTATTGTTTGGGAAGAGGTTTCTGCCTGAGCCTAATGGGTTTGGCTTTTGAGACAGCAGATCTGATTTCCCAGGAAACAGAACTTCCAGGTTCTAAACTAGTCAAGTTTGCAAACTCTTCCTCCTGATCATTTTAGGGACACTGTTCTGGGTTTTGAACATGTCCTTTAAATGTATCAAACACCCAGTGTATTCCAGACATTCCAGGTATTTTTGTTTTCAAATTTTTTATTAACGAAACCCAATAGATTATTGGCCTCTCTGACCATAGCAGCAAGTATCTTCTGGGAATCATCATTATCAGCAACTCTAGTATATGGTTTAACAGAGCCCTAGAATAAGAATCAGGAGACTTGGAATATACTCTGCCACCCTCATGTGACCTTTTATCAGTTAACTTTTGGGGTTTTTTAATATTTACATCTGTAAAAAAAAAAAAAAGAAGGTATTAGGCTCAACCATTCATCTCTCAAATTATATCCTACATAGGATATAAGATTTTCCTAACAGTACCTAAGGATTGGTAGAGCCCCAAGGACAGTTGCAGCACATTCTGTGACTTTCCAAAGTCCCTCTCTATAAATCTAGTTGGCATGATACCATGTGATATGAAAAAAAAAAAGCATGTCATCTGACAGCTGAATAAGTTTTCTGCCCACCATAATCAGCTTTTTAGACCCTCTCCCTAATCCAGAGTCATTTAATGAAATTACAAGGATAGAATCTGGGCATCTGTATTTTGTTTTTACCAAGCCACTTAGGTGACAGGTATATACCAAAGATTGAAGATAACTAGTGTAAATAGTAAAGACCTGTAGAAGTTTAGAGTGAGAGTGGACTGAGGATTGGAAAATGGGAATGCTTCATAAAATAGTCAGGACTGGAGCCTGATGTTCAAGGAAAGGTAAGATGTAAGGCATAGTCTTTCTCCTTAGAGAGCTCATACTTTTGTTTGTAAACAAAGAAGTGAACATGTAATATGATAAGTGCAACTATAGAAGCATAAACAAGATACAGTGGAAGGAACATATAATATGGTTCCTAGGAGAGATAACCAATAATTTTTCAGGGAGAGAGAAACATGCTTGCTAAAACACGGGTGTATAGTAACAGCATGACACATCAAGAGAATTGTAAATTCTGATTTGAGAAGTAATGGGAAATTAAGAAACGCATCAGGCCTTAAAAGACACTGAAGTCATAAGGTGGGTTTGGTCCTTAATCTTAGAGGTGTTGGAGTGTCACTTAAAGATTTTGTGTGAAAGGATAATCCTATTTGAGTTCCAAAAGAACACGACTGACCAGGAGACCGGCTGAGGTTTGAGGAGGCTGAGATGAAGACTAAACTGACGTAGTAACAATCAAGAATGAGAAAACAGATTTGAAAACATTTAGGACTTTGTAGTAGTAAGAGTTATAATTTTAGGAACTGAATACTCCACGGAGGTGGACAATGACAAATGCAGACTTGCTGAGTTAGGATTCCTATGGAACGTCAGGACGGAGACATCCAGATGCTCATATAAGGGTATAGAGCTCAGAAGAAAAGCTTAGGCTGGACAGAGCTGTCAGCATGAAGGGTTATAACCATGGGGATGGACAAGATGGTTCAAGGAGAAGGCTGTGAGAAGAGAGATTCAAGCCTGAAAGCCTCAGCAGCATCAGGATGTAAGGCAACAGGATCCACCAAGAGAGGTCTAATTAAAAGACAGGGAGAATAGTGGTTGTGTTTTTGTGGGCTTTTAAAAAGTATTTATTTATTCATTTGGCTGCACCGGCTCTTAGTTGCGGCATGTGGGATTTTTTTTTTTTTTTTTTTAAGCTGCGGCATGCGGGATCTTTAGTTGCAGCATGCGAACTCTTAGTTGTGGCACGTGGGATTTAGTTCCCTGACCAGGGATCGAGCCCGGGCCCCCTGCATTGGGAGCACAGAGTCTTAGCCACTGGACCACCAGGGAAGTCCTGAGAATAGTGGTTTGATGTTTTTAAGTTCAGTTTTTCTAGTCCCTTGAGGGGTCGAATTTTCATACTTGTTGAAGGAAACGTTAACCTTCCTGCGTTCATACAGTCAGTATTTGTTGCACAGCTGTATGTGCCCAGGCGGTGTTCTAAGCACTGGGGAAATAGAATTAACCAAGATAGACAAGGTCTCTGCTCACATTCAGGGGCAAGGAGAAAAACAGAAAAATGAGCAAATGAGGAAGATGAGTAGGATAATATGAAGGAATGACAAGATGGCTGCTTTAAGTTGGATTGTCCGAATAGGCCTCCTCTAAGTGACATATAAGTTCATATCTGAGTGACAAGAAGCAGCCAACCATATGTAGGGCAGAAGAGCAACTGGTCCTCACAGAAAAATCAACTAGGTATGTTTGAAGAAGGTACTAAAAAATCCCAGAGTGGCCTGAATGTTTTGGAATTGGAGAAAGTAATGGGTGGCGAGAATGAAGCGGTAGGCAGGTGGATCATGCGACTTTGGAATCCAACATAAGATATTTGGATTTTTCTCTAAGTAGGAGGATTATTGAGTTGTTGGGGCTGCATTCTCAGTTTATTGCGAGAAGATAAGGCGGAAAACCTGAGGTGATTTCTGGCCAACCAGCATGTGAGGTGCATGGCTTTAAACGCCCTTCAGAAGGGTCATTTTTAAGTGTCCTTCAGAATGGTACCTGATGGGCTAGAACCTTTGGTGTAGTAGAGGGTATCTTGTCACAGATGCTTTCAGGTAGGTAGGTACTAAAGTTCAGAAACCAGTAAGGAATTTTGGATTGTTTAGGCCAATTATAAATCCATCTTCCAGAGACTTATATAAACTATCCTCCCTTCAGGAAACAGGTGTCAGCCACTAAAGCCGAAGCAGAAAAGGATGGAGTGAAGGTCCCCACGACCCTGGCGGAATACTGCATCAAAACTAAAGTGCCTTCCAATGACAACAGCTCAGATTTGCTTTATGACGACTTGTACGACGACGACATTGATGATGAAGATGAGGAGGAGGAAGATGCCGACTGTTATGACGATGATGATTCTGGGAATGAGGAGTCGTGACGTGCTCCTTCAAGGCCCCTGTACTGCCCTGCCGTCTCAGGCCAAAGGGAGGGGAGCAAGTGGGGACCTAGCAGTGGCCCCTCAGCAAAAACCTATCATGGGGGTGGGGAAAACAAACACGGCTCCTGGTGACTCCCCTTATGGATCTCAGTTTGCTCCTTTTTATGGACCTCTTAATGGAGAGAAACTAATCCTCCACAGAATGTCTGAATTCTTGCATTCTTTACCCTTCCATCACTGTATTGATTTTTTTTTTTTCCCTTTCTTTAAACCCAAACTCCCACCTCACTTCGTCTCTGCAAAGTGTTCACAGCAAAACACGTTTGGTCTGTTTTTAGATTCTTGAAGAATTAAATAGTCTTTCATCAAGACGTTTAATGTGTTTAAAGCTGGGAACCCATCGGGAGTTCACAAGTGCTGCATATGCTGGGTAGCAAAAGAAAAAAAAAAAACGTAAAAGCCCCACAAAACAAACTTTTTCTTAAAGCAAATTTGCCAAGTTTTAGCTGCTCATTTACATTAGTGTGTGTGCATTCGTTCAGCCCCGTGGTGGTGAATTTTCTTTCCCTTCTTAAGGCTGGGGTACAGCAGGCGTCAGGGACTTTGTTCTGAACCTGTTGAAACGTGTTCTTAAGGGCACAGGGCCCTTCAGCCTAACACAGAGGCCTCAGCTACTCTGAGGAGAGAGATCAGATTTTGTTTTTCGAAATCGATTGGGATCTAAAGCCTGAAATAAATATTCATACTTTACATAGAACTGATTGCTATTTATTTTGAAGGCAGAGTTATTTTTTTCCCCCAGGGAGTGGGGAGAGAGTGGGGATTAGTGTGTGTGTGTGGAGTCTTAGTGACGGGAACGAAGAGTTAAAATCACTATGCTGGTTTTGGTTGATGCTGCTGGGGGAAAAAGTCAAACTACTGGTGACCACTGTTGGGAGAGAAAACATCTGTTTTATATATTTAACATGGCCTTTCCCTGAAAGATACACTCTCACCATGAGGATTTTTTTTAAGTAGCGAGTTTTAATTACTCAGTATTAATACTAGGTGCATGTATTAAGATTTTGGTTTTCATTGAGCTGCTTATACTGATAGTGGTAACTGTGGATATATGTGAGACATGAGTGACCGGTTCCCGCTTATCTCACTGGATGTGACCTGGACTTTTCTCTCCTTTCAATGTGCTCGGGCTGTGGAGTGCAAGCAGAAGTTGTGCATGGAGCTTTCCCCTGAGCTTCTTTGACTCTTCTGGCAGAGCCAAGGGAGTTGGCTGCAAGCAGTGTCTGGGCAACGCTAGATCTTCCTGCCACGCAATTGCTGCAGCCTTGATTTCCCGTGTCGATCGTGTGTTACTTCAATCAATACCGAGTTCCATCAGCCTTCACCAACCAGGGACTTCTTCAGTACTTGGCGATGATTTTTGTTTCTTATAGGGGCGGGTCAGTTCACAGGAGGGCAGTGTTCTTTCAGTGGGGAAAATACCGCTATGAACCTACTTCAGATCCCTGCGCGCTAGCGTTCAACTCCTTTTCTTCAGATCGTATAGCTCAGAAAGAACGAAAGGGTTGATGAGGGACGGGTAGGATGGACCCTAGGACACAGTCTGTGATACTTAGGTCCTTAGTTCCTCCTTCCTTTCTGATCTCAGGGTTTTCATTCGCTCTTCAAACTCTCCAAACATTTGCCAACTAATTCCCAGCAGCCTTCTCTGGAATCTAGTCTTAAAAAAGTGGGAATGTTGAACGTGCTAAGGTTCACATGGGACACTGTTGAGCCTGGTCCCAGAATCTGTCCAAACTCCATGGCCTACTTGCACCCGAGTCAAGTGACTCCAGTCAGATTCAGAGAACAGAGCAGCTCTCCTGTGACAAAACACTGAGTGCAAACTCTCATAGGACATTGAAACTAGTTTTTCGCCCCACACGTAATGCTCTGATCACCCCCTATCAATCACTCCACACTCCCAAAACACACACGCGTGCACCGTGTGCTTGGTCTTACGCTCTCTCGGAGACCTAAAACTAAGCCTTTTCTCTTCCTGCCAAAGCGTCTCTCCCCCAGGGCAGGCCAGACTCCTTGGCACTGTGGGAGGTGCTGTGCTGTGCTGCTCAGCCCTGTCCCACAGGCCCTGCTGGCCTCTTTTACGTTGACTCAGAGAGCCAGGTGGAGGTTGTACCTCTCAGCCTTTGGGGTGTTACTCTTGAGAGCTGGGTTTGCCTCTGATGAGAGTAGTCGTTAGTTCCAGAAAAGACTGGGGTGTGTTGATTTGCTAGGAGGTGGGACATTCTGATAGCTCAGACTGACTTGTAAAACCCAGGTGCTGGTTCCAGAGCTCTGTCCTGCGAACACATACTATGGCAAAAGAAAACTGAAGCACGTAACTTCTTTCGGGAGTGGAGATCTCAGGCTTAGGCCACAACCTTGTGAGTACAGTTGTGCTGATTATTTGGTGTAACATGAATTCAGGATCCATCCTGCATTTTTAGGTTCCTTTTGATTCTAGTGGAGGCCTCTGGATGCTCTTCAGGTCTGTGTATTTTGAGGCTGGGTGGAGAACGTACATCATGATTCTGTTGCTTCTTGCAGTCTTCCCCTTTCATTTCACATCATTCCAGAGTTCTTTTCTATTAGCCAAGCTTTTTTGTAGTCCCTTCTTTCCTCTTCCCTGGTAATTATTTGCTTCTTTATTTGCTGGTTTCCTTATGTTTGGAAAATACATAGTAAGCAATTGAAGGGGAAAATGTGTAGTTCTCCACTGAAAATTAACTCTCTACCCTCCCATCCTGATTTTTAAAAAGGTTTACATTTACAAAGATTCAGATGCAATTTTCAACTATTCTGAAACCAGCAGGACACACCTGACTTTAATAGTTTTCTTAGCTGAAATTGTAGATGTTTTTCTTCAGTTTAACTTATGAGAAAAGATTATCTGATGCATTTTGTGTTCAATTTCCCCTTTAGTAGTTTATTTTTTGTCTTTTTCTGCCCATCTGTCTACTAATAAAATGTGAAATAAAATATACCTGTATTGCTACTTCCCCATGGGATGACCCTCTTCTTTTTTTGTGTATTAAAATTAAAAGGTGGTCTTAATACTTCCTCTGTTCCCTTGCAGATTATGCACAGGACTCAGCTGAAAAACTGAAACAAAAACCAAATATTGCCCACCTGCCTTTTGACAGTCTGCTCAACTCACCTCTTTGCAGAATAAATATCCCCAAATCCTTACCAGCTTTTAAGAAAGGTTATTAAAGACAAAGCCATTTGTTAACCTTAATTCTGAAATAGGGCACAATCTGCCAGTTCAAGTAGGTCGGTGAAGTGATGGAGGAGTGCTCCACTGCCCTCCTTAGGCAAGTTTTCTGTTTTCATTGTCACTTGTCAACTTCCCGCTGCTAAAAGAAGGGATCAGGAAGCAATAGATCACATAATTTAGTAAGTTTCAGTTGTGGACACTTACTTTTTTTTTAAGCCAGCAGTGCTTGACCTATCTGACGAATGACCATTGATACTGGAGGTCAAAAACAGACAAGGTAAAGACTGTACCCCTGGGCTGGTTCTGGCACGCTGACTTGAAACGGGACGCTATAATACCTCGGGCAACACCTCAAGGCCTTGAGCTAGCTGCCAGGCTGGAATACAGCTGCGCCTCAGACAAGTATGGAGATCTGCTTCCTGGCGGACACATGGAGAGTTTTACAGCCCCAGTTCCTTCTGGACTGGTGGCCTGGAATTAGGAGGGAGGAGCTTAAGAGAAGTCAGAATCCTGGCCCCAGGTGAATGGTTCCTTGGGACTTTCTGGAGCAGATATTTAGCCCAGGACCCACTTACCTACTTCACACCACCCTGACTCACTAGTCATCTGTCCCGCCACAGTCCTCGACGGTCAATCAAGATTGCATTTGGTTGATGAAGAGCAAAGGACAGAGAGGTTTAGCTGTGCAAACTTACTCTCTCACAGGCCTGTAACTGTATTCTCAGAGTTCTTACCTTTGTTCCTTTGGAAAAGAAATTACCCTACCCTAATATTCCTGTTGACAAGACCCTTTTAGAGACTGCCTTGTCCCCTAAGTCTGTTACAGAGTTGCAAGAAAAACAAAGGTAACCGTTGATAAGCACTGTCAGGAGGGTTAGCTACCTTGTCAGCTGCGTCCTTTACCTTTTCCCTCCCTGAATGCTGATTGTTTTGGGGCAAGAGAAGGGCCCAGCAAAGCAAGGAATATCCACTGAAGCCCTGACACCCTGATATCAGAAGCCTGTGACCACATGAGCTCTACTTCAGCCCTGTGAAGTCCAGGATCCCTGGAACCATAATGAAGATGGTCTCTGCCCTGAGCTCTCTCTGAGTCACACCACACAGAGAAAGTATGCTCTCAGAACTTTATTAGGTGGAGTTTGGGCAAAAGAGAAAACCTCTGAAACAGTCGCCCACTTGGTTCAGGACGACTGGAATAGAGGAGCCTTTGCTTGGAGACATGTTGTCACTGAGATGAAAGCATATCTTTGATTTTTTTTTTTTTTAAAGGGGAGCTGACTGGCTGAGTATCTCTGAGCGCAAATTCAGATTATTTTAAAAATGGTCAGCCAGAGGAAGGCAAGTCTCTGGGGACAAGACCAGACCAGAAGCCGAAGCCCCTGCTCTCTGTGGAGACAAACAGATGCCACCTCTATGTGGGTGGGGGGCAGGGCTATCTCTCTGCCATTCCCAGATCAAGGTTTGGAGGGAGGGGAACATGACAGATGACAAAAGGACCAGTTTCTCAAAAAGCAAGGGATAAAGTAAGTACACAGGGACGAAAACTCAAAGAGTGGTTTACAAGGGAGCGAGATGAGTCGTGATTCTTCATTGGTACCTGACCCCAGTCCCCAAACTACCTCGAGCCAGCCCCTTCCAGACGCTGCCTGCCGGAGGGCTCTGTAGAAGGCCTGAAGGCAGAAGGGGGAAAGGGGGCTGCTTCTGCTACAGCGAGAAGGGGCTTGAGTGGGGAGAGGAGCAGCTGCTGCCCCCTCCCCCAAGCCTTCTACCACATTTACAAATACATACATAAATACATTACATACAACAGGGAGTCTGGGAGGCAGGCTCCCCACAGAGGCTCGGCTGACACGGCTACACGTCTCAGAAACTCTGGGGAAGGGCGCCGGGCTCCGTGTGCGCTCTCCTGCCCGGGGTAGGCCCTGCCCCGGCCCCCCCGCTCTTCAGGGTTCAGTTTGTCCAGTATGGAGAGTTGCCGTAGGCAGGTTTGGAGGCTTGCGACTTGGGCTGCAGGGAGCTGGGCTGGCTGCGCTGACCGGAGCCGCTCTGAGGAGGAGGAGAGAAGGCTGTCAAGGCTGCAGCAGAGCCCCCAGCCCAGGGCAGGATGGCCACCTGCTCCACCGGGCTCACCTGAGTGTCCTGCGGGAGGTGGTGGTGCAGCAGCTGTGAGTGAGGCTGCTGGTGGGCGGGCAGGATGTGCACGAGCGGTGAGGGCGCGTAACCGGGGCCCAGGGGCCCAGGGGAGCCCAAGGCCGAGGGCAGGCTGAACGGTGGTGGGGTCCCCGCGTGAAATCCCTGCCTGTCGAAAGTCTGCAGGGCAGAGAGACGACAGTGAGGCTCGCTTGGCGGCACTCTGCCAGCCCTCCCGCCAGCACCAGCCCTCCCTCACCTGAGTCTTGCTGTAGACGGACCCGGTCACGTCAGGGAGGCCGGGGGCGCTCGAAGACGCCGACACTCCTAGAAGGAAAAGCAGCTGTTCCCACGGCAGCTGGCCCCAGCGCCAGCCTCCCCCGGCTCCAGGGGCCCTCTGGGGCAGCCTCGCCTGAGAAGGAGTCGGGAGGAGACGACTGCTCTGGGCCGCAATCCTGGAAAGGCCTACCTTTGCCAGGCCCAGAACCTGAAGACTTGCTCTGTGCCTGCGATGATCCACCATAGCCACCCTTGGTGTAGTCTCCTGCTGCTGCCCCCTGGCTCACGTCATCGTAACCTAGCACGGCAGGGGACAAGAGGCACGTGTGAGCTAGGTGAGCCTGTCCTTCCTGTGCCTCTCCGTGGCAGGAGCACCCCTCACCTGCGCTGTAGCTGTGCTGGCCATAGCCACTGGCCTGCTGGAAAGGGGTGGTGGGGCTGCTGAGGCTCACACTGTGCTGCTTGGCTGAGGCCGAGGGGACCTGGTGGCAGGCAAGCAGGAGAGGCATTAGTAGGGGGACAGAGCCGGGGGAGCAGGTTACCCCGGCTTAGTCTCAGGCAGCAGGTGGCACCACTAGGGAGGCGTCTTCAGTAGCGCAACACGCTAGATCTCAAAACAGATGGGAAAGGAACCTCGCCCCCAAGCCGGACTCATTCCTCAAGGCCAGGTGACACTCTGAGTGGGGACCTGTCCCTCCCCCCCTGCTTCTGCTCCCTGGAGCTGGAGTAACACCCCCCACCCCCGAATACTCACAAACACGGTGGGCCCATACTGGAAGGCACTGGGTACGCCTGTATAGTAGGGGAGGCCAGTGTAGCTGTAGCCAGGTGGCAGGGCAGGGTTCAGAAAGGGCTGCTGGGCTGTGTGGTGGGCCTGGGACTGGCTCTGCTGGGGCTGAGCCAGGGTGGTGGCAGGTGCAGGGGACGCAGAGTCTCCTCGGCCAAACTTTGTGACATCACCTGGGAGAAACGGGGCACTGAATCCAGTCACTGCCCCCTATCCAGCCAGGAAAAAGCCAGACTGGTCCCTGTGAACAGGAACAGGCCTGGCTGCCAGCTCAACAACAGGAAGCTGGCAGGTCTCTGCAGCTCTTCTGCGTCTGTTTCCAGACTCCTGGGATGAGCCACAGGCCAGTCCGATGACCACTCCGCCCCCATGCCTAGCCCCCTGAACAAGACTAACCTGAATAGGGATTATTAGCAAGGCTCCCATCTCGACTGGCGAGGGCTGCGGGTGTAGTGAAAGGAATCCCATAGTAATCCTAGGAGAGACCAGAGAGGTTCAGTCAGCACAAGAGCCTCACCCCACTCCCAGGACAGCAGAACCTGCAGGCAGTACGGGTGCTCCAGGCAATGGCACATTCCCCAGGCCGACCAGACCGCAGGGACGTCACAGGCACACCACCAGAGGGCAGCACTCACAGAGAATTCAAAACAAATGGTGCCGGTCAGAGCTGTGCAGTGTGGCAGGCACACAGCATGCAGACACACTGACCGATCCCTCAGCCTTTCCCGGGCAGAGCCAGCGAAGGCCCAGTCACACACATCCATTCTACATCACAGATGGATGCTGGTGAATGTCACGGGCCAAACCAACTCTACTGGCTTCTCCAGTGAGAGGGATTCTAAGGGCAGCTAGGAAAGTTAACAGGACAAGGAGAAACCTGAGGAGGAGGAGGGGCCTAAAGGGTTTAACAGGGGTCAGGTCCTGAACTAGGAGAGACCACCCACTCTGCCCTGGCAACGCTGACACTGCACAGGAGTCAGGACAATTGTGGATGCTGAGGCAAAACACAGTGGAGCTCTATGAAGAAGGCGAGGCCTGCCCTGACCCTCACTCACCGCCCAGGGCTCTGGCAGCCCTGGACATACTGCACCCCGGGCCTCTGAGCCAAGGGAAAGCCCTCCTGCTTTCCTCGTGGGCAGCAGTGTCTAGGAAAGGCACCTACAGCCTCCTTTGGCCCCATCTCCTGGACACCTCCAGGAAATCCACGGCACCCTCCGACCAGAACCACAACAGAAGGCAGGGCTAGGAAAGCACAGTTAGTAGAACACAAGCGGGGACAGGCCTGGAGGAAGCCCAGGAGGGGGAGCTCTTTCACACAAGAAAATCCAAAGGTGGAAATGAGGCACAAAAGTACCAGAATCTAAGAAATGACCAAAGGGGAAAATTAAAGAAATGCATCTGAAAAGGCAGGCTCAGAGGTGATTGCTTCTAAGGCACAAAAAGATTGAAGGAATATGAAGCAGCCCAAGATGATTCCCAGGGCTAGAATCCCACCGAGTCATTCCTAGGGGCCCAACCAGGCACCACCTTCAGACTCATTCAGGACCACCTCCTGCATTCCATCTCTGATGCCCTGGGGCTCCTGGCTGCAGGTTTCCTGTGTCAGGGGGACTAGGGCCACTTCTGGTTTCCCTGCAAAGCCCTAGGGCTTAAGGTATCCCCAGAAACCGTAAGTTCTGTTTTCCACCCTAGAAATCTGTCATCATGTCCTCAATATCCTTTCTGGGCCCTCCAGGAACATGGGCAGCAGCTGGAGAGTCCCGCAGGCCCCTTGAGCAGCAGTGTGATTGGCTGCTGGTTTGCACACTGGGTAAGAGCTGCCCAGCTACCAACCTATGGAAACATTCCAAGCAGATGAAAGGGTCTTCTGAGAGACACGAGCTTCAGCCACTGGGGCCTGGGAGGTAGAGGTGGTTCCTGCAGCTGCCTGAGCTCTCTGTGGCCAGCCCAAGAGGGGCTAACACCAGTGGAGAGGAGTCTGAGGAAGGACACCTCACCTTCACTTGGGGAAAAGGAAAGACCATACCCAGGAGAGTTGACATTGGGGTCCAAATAGCTATTTACTCCCAGTGTGACAGATGTGGCAGATGCCCTGGTCTGCTGCAAATGATCAGGAGTCTGGGAAATGCCAGACCAAGAAGGGGGTGGCGGTACAGGAGCCTGCAGGCTGTCCGGGCAGGAAGCGTGCCTCGTCCTGTACCTCTTCTGCACTGCAGTCCTGCTCATGTGGCCATCCCAGAGAAGGCCCAGTGCTTCATCCTGGTAGCAAGGGCCAGAATAAAGAGGCAATGCTGCCCTCAGAGTGAGGCTGCAGCAACCAGAGAGATCCTGGGGCCAGTGTTCTTATACACGGGACGGCAGGCTAAACCCAGAAGGGCACTTGAAGACTGCCGGCTCCAGCCACTCACTCAGAAGAACAAAGCTGCCATCACGAGCATCACCAATGGCCACTTCAGAAGCCAAAAAACACTAGATGGTACTTCGGAGAGGACTTTATAAAAAGTCTAGGGGCACGTAAGCAGCGCCATGTCCTGTTTGTTTGTTTTGGTGGGGGGAGGGGTGGAACTTGAGGGAAGAGAAGGACCCACGTTTGGTAGGGACACTGCCTACTGGGGCCCCAGGTCCCAATGATCTTCAAGATCCCCAGGCACGAGCACAGGACGCTCGAGTGCCCAGGCTGTAGGTGCAGCAGGCACAACCACCAAATGGAAGCAGCATTCTCAGCTGTGGTGCTGAGGGAAGTCCTCAGGCTGAGTGTCCTGAAGGCCAGAGAGGGTGGCAGTCACGGCCACGCGGGTGAGATGCGCGAGACTCAGAGCCTGAATCCCCCCCGCCACCACCCCAAATCCCACTCACCATCGGCAGCCGTGACTGCAGCATCTGGAGCTCGTCATAGCCATAAATCTGTGTGAGGACCAAAAAGGCTGTTAGATGCCCTGCCTTGACGGAGTCTAGCTGGAGAAACGCCCGGGATCCGAGCGGCAGAGGTGGGCTCAGGGAAGGAGCAGCAGCAACCCAAGGCCCCCAGGTCCTGCTGGGGGCCGGCCCAGAGCCCCACGTGCGCTCACCGGGTAGGCAGGAAGCAGTCCTCCGGGGCCCACGAGGTACTGGCTGTGCAGCAGGGGAGGCGCCCCCTGGGGCAGGCTGGGGGGCGCTTTGCCTGTGAAGGCAAACTCAAATGGAGTGAAGGGGCCACCACAAGGGCGAGAGTCCTCAGGTACTGTGGGCACGGCGGGTGTCGAGCCCACTGTCACGGTGCTGTCCCAGACGAGGCCACGGGCAAGAGGGGAGGGCAGCAGCGGAGAGAAACGGAAGCCATGCTAGGGGGCGGGGGAGACAGAGCACGTGCCACCACATCCAGGCTGTGTTACCAGAGGGGTCCGCGCCCTGCGGCACAAAACACCGCCACCCTCTCTTGAAGGCCGCACTGCGCCGAGAGGGCCCGAGCAGCAGGAACCGCCTGCCCCTCAGAACAAAGCAGGCTGGGCAGTGCCAGGAGAGGCACAGCTGGGCCAAAGGCGAGCGAGCAGTCGCTACCAAACCACAGTCTGCTGGGCCCACACAGACTGCCCGGGTCTGGCTGCCAGGCAGTCACAGCAAGAGCAGAAGAGCCCACGAGAGCTGCTCCGTCATCTCAGCTCCAGGGATGAGCGAGGACAGAGAAGAATGGGGAGCTACGAGCACAAAGGCTGCCAGGGATCTGCCCAGGGGAGCGTGCCCCCAGACACTGATTTCAGAATCACCCAGAACCTGGCCCCCCACATTAGCTCTGGAAGATCCGGCCTCAAGAGGTGAGTGGAACAAAGATGACAAGCAAGTGGCGGCACAGCCGGAGGGAGACTGTGAGCTTCCGATGCTCGTGGACCCCCCCAGGCCTGCCCCCCTCGGCCTCCTCCCGGGAAGCAGAACGGCACCTTCGAGGGGCGGGGGAGCCGGAAAGGCCCCGGGGGGCACACACCTGAGGTCACCAAGGGCGTGGCCCTGGCACTGCTGCTGGGGGCACTCACAGCGGTACCGCCCAGGCAGAGGCTGTTGACCGTGTTCATGCTGCTTGGCAGGCTGAGCCCTGAGGATGCGGCACTCGAGGCACAGGTTGCTGCCGTTGAGAAGGTGGCTGAGGACTGGAGGGAAGGGGCGCTCTCCACGCCGGCATGCTGGCAAGACAAAAGCCAGGACACATGGATCTGGGGGCAAAGCACAAGAGTGCACAAGAACCGGCCTGGCCTGTGTGCCCGCAGTCTCAGATGGACCAGTGTGCTCACTGTGGCCTCTCACACTGCAGCCATATTAGGCCATCGGGACACAACTCATCAGCTGAGCTATCAAGACCATTAAAATGGAGATTTACGATCAAAAAACCCTCCTAAAAAATCATTAAAGTTGCTCAGGCTTTGGTAAGTGAAACAAAGCAGACACAGATGAGCACAGAACATCTCAATATGAGGTGAAAACCCACCTCACAGAAAAGCAAGGAGCCTCAGGAGGGTCGAGCCTGGGGCCACAAGCAGCCCTGCCCAAGTCAGAGCCTTCTTGGCTCCTCTGACCTGAAGTCACAGGTGGCCAAGAGGCCTTTGCTCCAGGATCTGGTGACACTTTGTAGGTCACCAGGGACTACCAAGCAGGGCCCGGCCCGGCCCTATGCCTGCCCGACAAGAGCCACCAAGGAAAGAAGGGCAAAGCCTAGCAGAAAGCTGTGAAGAGCCTGAGTGCCAAGGGTCCTGCCCAGCTGCTAGTAAACAAGGCATCAGGAAGGGCTTCAAGGGCTGAGGGGCGGGTGGAAGAGATACACCTGGCTGGGCAACGCAAGGGTCAAAGAGGGAGGAAAAGGCTCTGTAAGACTGAGACCAGCCTCCAAATCAGAACCTGTGCATAACAAAGAAGCCGGGAAACTCCTGGAGGGGAAGCTGAAGAAGAGGAAAGACCGGGAGAAAGGGGGCCACCATGTGCTCTGCTTTCCACGGCACAGACGGCGCCGTGCGAGTCCCAGCCCCGCGGGCAGCCCTGCCCACCCGAGCACTAGTATCCAGAATCGGCTCAGCAAGTGAAGACCGCTGAAATTATGGTCTTCTGGGGCTCCTCAGGACTCCTGCCCCTTCCGCCTAGATGGACAGAACCAGGGAGACGAGAGCCCAGGGTAGGGCCAGGGCTGCCCAGCACCCATTCCACGGCCCCCTGCGTGGAGCCAAGGGCACCCGCCACAGGATCAGGAACGGCTCTGACCACCGCACTGTGATGGTGGCACTGGCCGCACAACCTTTCAAACCACAGGATTAAAAAAAGAAAAAAAAAAAAGAACATTCCCAGACTGGGGAGTACGGAGAATTCACGGGAACTCCAGAGTCATCCAGCAAGCCTCTCCTGCCTTCAGTGGACCCTGGCGGCGTTCCTGTATCTGCCCCCTCACCTCTCAAATCTGTGAGGAAGACAAGTTGCTGGCTCGCTCGGACCATCCGACAGGGCTGCCACTCTGCCCCTCAGATGGGCCCAGAAAAGCACAGCTGCACCAAACCTTCCACAGAACACTAAGGGCAGGAGAAAACACTAGATTTCCTTTACAGACAAGGTAGGAAAGACCTGGCTCTGTTAGACTATGATATATCCGACTATTCAAAAATCAATTCATAGGGCTTCCCTGGTGGCGCAGTGGTTGGGAGTCCGCCTGCCGATGCAGGGGACACGGGTTCGTGCCCCGGTCTGGGAGGGTCCTGCATGCTGTGAAGCGGCTGGGCCCATGAGCCATGGCCGCTGAGCCTGAGCGTCCGGAGCCTGTGCTCCACAGCAGAAGAGGCCGCAGCAGTGAGAGGCCCACATACCGCAAAAAAAAAAAAAAAAATCAATTCATAAAATGACAAACCTAGGAAAAATATTTGCACTTCCCATCACAAAGGGCTACCTACTAAGTCTCCCAACTATAGAAATAAAGACCACAGACCTGACAGGAAAATGAAAAATGTAAACAGCTCACCCAAAAGGAAATTAATGGCTTTCCAATATATAAAACAGATGCTCAAGCTCTTTCGATTAAACACTATATTGACAGGTCATTTTTCTATTAACACATTGGAAAAATACAAATATTTGGTAACATCATTTCAGGAGGTCATGGGGAAAGGACATTTCATTCTTTGCCAGTGAGATCTAAGTGGGTTAAAATCACTATGCAGAGAAATTTGTATAAAATGACAAATGCCTAGCAATTCCACCTCCAGGGTTTACCCTCTAGACACAGCTGCACATGTGAAACATGTGCAGAAGGTTATACACCGTTGTTTGTACAGGCACATCTCATGTTCTTGTGCTTCTCAGATACTGCGTTTCTTACAAAGTGAGGGTCTGAAGCAACCCTGGGTCAAGAAAGTCTATCGGCACCATTTTTCCAACAGCATTGGCTCACTTCCTCTCTCTGTGTCACATTTTGGTAATTCTCACAATATTTCAAAAATCTTTTCATTATTATATTTGCTATAATGATCAGTGACCTCTGATGTTACAAATGCAAAAAGATTACAGCTTGCTCAAGGCTCAGGTGATGGCTAGCATTTTTAGCTAATAATATATTTTTTAATTATGTATGTTGTTTTTGTAAACATGTTATTGCACACCTTAACAGACTACAGTATAGTGTAAACAAAACTTATATGCACTAAGAAATCAAAAGATATATGATTCACTTTCCCACAATATTCCCACGGTGGTGGTCTATAACTGAACCCACAGTATTTCCAAGGTATCAAGACTGAAAATGGCCCTAAAGTTCCATCAGAGGAGGCCTGATTAAATAATGTAATGCAGCAGAGCTGCATTAAAAAAAAGAACTCTGATTCAACACAGAAACCTCCTGAAGACACACTGTTAAGTGAGGGAAAAAGATAAAGGACACTATGTAGAGAATACTCCCATTTATATTACAGGAAAAGAAAAAGGGCAGGAGGAAAACTACTATGTATGCATTTTATGGGTTTATAAAATACAAACTAGAGGATCAAGAAAATAGTAGGAAAAGGGGTACAACCAAGTAGAAAAGAGACAAACTTTTCAGTATATATCTTTTTATGTCTTTCGTTATTGAATCTGTGACCACGTTAGCAATTGTACGAGGCGATTCTGGCTGTGGCCATTGGGACTGTAAGATTTGGGGTTTCCTGCTAAGACACAGAGTGCAGCTAACCCATGAGAGCAAGAGCTCTGGGCTCCAACACACAGTGCCCGGAACAGGAGGCCAACTCTGCACGGCTCACAAAGGGGACATCTCAGGGCTCCCACTGGCCAAACAGGAGGCACTGGCTGGTGGGCAACTTACTCCAAGGGCAGAGATATTCACACCAATCTCTGCTATGAAGACAGTGATCTATGTGTTTTAAGACAAAGAATTATGTGTAAACTGATTTCACTTGGAAAGCTAGAGTATGAAAGCCACGAGGTTAGCCAGGTCCTGATAAAGGGTAGGACCTGAATCTTTTCCATCGCTTCATTCTACAGTGAAAGATTTGACTTCTTCAGAGGAAACAAATTTCCCCGTTTCCCGACTCTCCTGTTCATCTGCACCTAAAACTTCCTTCCCTACTTGAGGAACCATCTACTTCCACCTTGCGGAAGCCTGCTGTCTCCCAGGAGAGGGACACTGTGCTCTCTCCAGGCACCTTTCCTTTCACGTTCCAGCCTCCCCGGCTGCTAGCACAACACCCGCCCACTGCCCTGCCTCCTTGCACGGCCCGGCCGCCGGCCCTCAGCCCGCTCCGTCTAGACTGAGCCCTACCCGAGACCACGCTCCCAGCTCCACAGCTCAGAAGCTGCACCTCCGCAAGCGCCATCTAGGTCACTCTTCAGCGCACCAGGACACTCGCCAGCTTGTGCGTCCACTCTTGCCTCTCCACACCCACACTTTCTTCTTCAACAGCAACCTTCCCAAAGCCTCTGCCTCTGAGCTGGGGAAGACGGCCTGAGGCGGCAAGAGTGAAGCCTCCACGACCACCAGCAACCTGGACTGCAGTTACACTGACTGGGCTGTCAGTCTCAGAGACACACGCGCTCTCCCTTTCCTTTCAAGCACTCTCCCTACGGGGGGCTTCACAAAGTAACAGAGCGTTCCCCAGGAACACCGCTCTTGATTAAACTTGACTTTTAGTAGAGCCCACGTGGAAGTTAGCAACGAGTCTACTTTCCTCTAAAAAACTTGCAGAGACCCCAACATAAGAAGCCCCAGCAAATGAAACCAACCCTGCCAGGTAGAAAGGTCTCCTATCATGAACAGGGAGTTCAGTGAGTTCTTGGGAACAAATTCACCACCTGACAACAAATTCAGCCCTGCCAATCATCTATCAGGTATGGAGAACCAATTCTTCCACAGGGACATGGACTTAGGAAGCAAGATGTCCTCCATGGTGCCTAGGAAATCATCTGTTCAAACCATGTACCTAGATGGAGACATTACAGCCAAGCTATGAGAGTATTTCAGATATTTAAAATCCACAAACTAAAGCCCCACCTGCACATGACTAAGCTCCAAGCTGGCTAAGCAGGGTGCTGGGCAAGGGAGCAGGGAAAACACTTACCGTGTGTGACGTGCTGGTGGAGAGCACCGTGTGCGCAGAGGAGAGGCTGCTCTGGTGGCCGGAGAGAGAGCTGGAAGACAAGGCAGAGCCCCACATGTGCACCGCCCAGCATTCCACCCGAGGGACCCACGCGTCAGGAGGGCTGCACACGGGCTTGCCCATCCCTTCACATCCTTCCTTCCGTGTGGCCTTGGAACCCAGTCCAGGTGCTCTGTGGTTAGAAATGATCTAAAGGGTCACTCACCATGAGGACCTGGGACATCCTGCCCTAGGAAGGCTACAGAGCCAGCTCAGACAACTCTAACCATTTGCTCTGCAGACTGTAAATGCTAAGAACAGGATTGCACTAAGAACACGGCCAGCCCCAGAGACCCCATTAAATCTGTGTGTGAGGGAAGAAAGTTCCTACGTTCAACCCCACATGCCAGAGACAGAGCTTGAATTCCCATCAAATGCAGAACTCAAACCAAACGCTTTTGTTCCTGGCTACAGAAGGAAAGAGGAGAAGTCTACTCAGAAGACAGGGTAAGGACCAGACAAATCCCATTCTCCTGCACCCTGTTCTGATAACTTGATCTCTGATACCACGACAAGTGCGAGGCAGTGACCTGCTCAGAAAACCCCCAGCACTCTCACCCCACATCACAGCAACGGGGCCCAGAATGCGGAGGAGAGACAAGGCTCGGGGAACCCTCCTGTGGGCTGAAGAAGAGTAGCAGTGACCCCTTGGACCCACCCGATTCCCAGGGGACCCAGGGCTCTATGACAGCAGGGGCACTACAGGCCAGCAAGGCTTTCACACTCGGCGCCTGTGAGACCCTACCCAGCCACCTATGCTGCGACCTTACTGCAAAAGGCCAGGACGTCATGCAGAGAGCAACAGTGGGTTCTGCTCACGGGAACAGCCATGTAGAAGGGCTCCAGGACTTCACCCCCATGTGTCTCGGACTCTGGGCCCGTATTTTCCACATACCTGCTAAGCTGAGAGAGGGGGCTGCTGGACAGGTCACCAGGCTGCGACAAGGAGGGCAGAGCGGCAGTGTGCTGGGGTACAGAGGGCAGAAGCGGAGTGCAGGAGGTGGTGCTGGGCAGGGAACCCACGGATGGGAGGGCGGAGGGAGGGTCTGTTGTCTTTGGAGCTGGAACAGATGAAGGAGCTGTAAGAAACAGATCTGTTTAGCGCCAGAACCAACCGTTAAGTATCAGAAATAACGTTTTGTGACACGTCAGGCTCAGTTGAGACATATACAAAGTTACACCCCTGGGGAAAATGCACAAGCATGCCACAGGTAGGCCCTTCTCTGTCTGCTGCGACTATGGAGAGGACTGTGAGAACACAGGCCCCAGGCAAGGAGGGAGATGACATCTTTACCAGCATATACGGCCCCTCTGGGGTAAACATACTCCTCCCAACTAAAGGAACCCGACCCTGAGCCACACCCAGAAAGGGAAAGAGGCTCTAAGGTTGACAAATACAGTTACATGAGCACAGCAAGGGACAGTGAAAATCTGGTAGGCAAACCACCCAGGGGTTAGGTCTGCTTCTATCAAATGAGTATCAAATCAGGCTGACTTTGTGAAAGGTCACAGACAGTTTAGGGCAGGAAGGGGTTGAGAGCCCAGGGTACATATACTGTGGAGAGCTACACAGGCCTAAAATCTGCAGAAGACACCCCTGCTGTCCACACCTACTTTCAAAAGCGCAGTGAGCACTTCCTTCGCATGTGCTTGAACAGAACAGACCTCAGAGCACACAAACGCACATGTTAGGCTTTCAGAAGAGCATGAATGCGATCAATCCTAGCTGCAGAAAAGACTCAGTTTTAGTGCCATCCACACATACAACTCAGATATGTGCTTGGAAGTAAAGCATCATTGTCTTTTCCAGTTAGGAGGAGGCAGCACCTTTCCTCAGGAGGCCCTGGGAGTCCAGGGGACACACACTAGTCTCTAAATGGAGGACAACTCGAAAACCAGAACAGGCAGCAGCAGGGTAACATGGCACAGTCAGTTCTTAAGAGTGGTCTTCACACCCCTGAGGCTTGCTTTTTACTGACAGTCCTTCCCAAATGACACCTGTTCTTACAGAAACTAGATAAACACACCATAGATGTCCCTGGCCCCAAACTCACCTCCCTGAGTGTCGGATCACGTTAATGACAGGTTCACAGAAAGCCTCTCAAAGAACGTGTGTTTGTATGAATTTGAGTGTGTCTGTGTGTGTGTGTGTGTGTGTGTGTGTGAGAGAGAGAGAGAGAGAGAAGGGGGGGCGGGGGTGGCGGCGGTTGGAGAAGAGAGCACAGGAGATAAAAACCTATCTAAAACGTGCACTATGTTTTACGGACATTTCACATCTCATTATCTCACTTAAAATCTCCAGTACACCTCTGTGTGCTCTCGACCCCATGCCTGGACAAAAGAAACTTCCCACCACGGCTTGTGGAATTCACACTTCCTGTGACATCCTATGTTCTCAGAGCTACCCATGTTATCTGTTGCTCTGGCGGCCCAGAAACACCAAACCCAACTCTGGGTAAATCACATGTGTCATTTCAATTCCAACTGAGGCCCACTCCTGGTCTGGCAAAATCCCACGGCCACTCTCCAAAAATTCCTAAATAAAGAGGGTCTTTTTGACTTCCATACCAATAGTGGATACCCATTTGCTTTACTGAATGATGAATGAAAATCAGTTTCATTTTAGACTATGATCATAACCATAGATAAATTAGCTAAGAACAAAGGAAACAACTAACGGGGATTCACCTACACTCTCTCCAGTGATCACTGAGCTGTGCTGGATGTGGAGGGCCCCCTCCTTTTCTCCCAAGTGTTTATAGTGAGCAACTTTTTCTCTCTTCCTCACAATGTCTTTCCTGAACTAGCATGCCAATTTCTGCTTTAAATGTCTTTCACATTATTGAAGTGAGAGCCCTCTGAGCATCCTGGAACCTGGGCCTCTGAGCAAAGCATCTTTTAAATCCAGCGTACACTCTGCACTTGGGGGCGCAGTCTGACAAGGGCAGAATAATACAATACCTCCTCCTTGCTGTGGATGTAACATTTCTAATAATACCATCAGCTACAACCTGGTCATGGGGAATCTCTAGCTAAACTCTAAACCCAAAGAAATGATGCCAACGATGGATCAGACACAGCTCTCAGAAAAAATGTAAAAGGACTATTTTTGCAGAGTTAGCCTTTGGCCAATCGTTTTCCCATCACATTAGCTACGCTCTTTTTCTGTCTGTGGTTTCCACCAGCCACGACAAGAATAGTTAGCTCATATACTTACTGTCTACTGTCTGCTGACTTCGACTACCACCATGTCCATTCTATAAGAAAGAGAAAAGAAAGTAAGTAAACCTGCAAAATCAAATGACAACCTAGATGACTTTCTACGGGACTTAGCCACAAACATATGAAGCATTATGAATTAAGCAAAGAACTATGGCCTATTTTGTTTTGTTTCTTAATAAAAGGAGAGGCAATACAACAAATTCTTAATAAATCTCAACAAGCTGACATTTTTTTTAAAAAACAAACTGGGTATTTAAGGAAGTAACAAGGATAAAACATAAGACCAAAAGCACAGGAAGTAATGAAACAGCCCTAAAAATTATTAAGCCATAGGAAGGACTTAGGAATTCTCATATTGAAATCACCACAAGCCTTTCTGTCTCAAGCACATTCCGTCTCCTGAGTACCCCCCATACAAGAAAGAAAATGTTTCCAAATTATAACAAAGATAACTTTCATACAAGGAATTATCATATTTTATATTATTAACAAAATGGTTCTCTTCTCAGAGAAAGACGTTACTTTGAAACACGTTTTTTTCTGAACTGGGTGGGGAAAGAGTGAGTTAGGACTGTTTGGTAGTCAGTCCCCAAAAGAACAGGATCTGAAAACAACTGGTTTGAGTTAACCATAAAGCACTTCACTGGAACCTTCTCACAGAAGGAGGCATCCTCACAAGGAAAACTTTACTTCCACAGACTGGGTGGGGAGACCCGGCAAAGAGTGACTGACACTGGAACCTACAGGGCTCAGACACTGGTCCTGGATGGGAGAAGGAAGCTGAGGAAATGACCTTCTCACAAATGTCAAAACTACTACTACTAAAAAAAAGACAAACCTTATAGCTTTTGACTCTGCCTTAACCAAAATCCAGTACAATTTCTGCTCATAAAATCTTATTTACAACACATTTTAGTCTTAAAACAATGAGATTATATATAAGAAATATAGACAATAAAACAGAACTGCTAGGGAAAAACAAAACAAGAGTTAAAAGACTAAAGTCAGAGAAAGGGAAACACCAATACACAAAGATAGGTGGAAAGCAATCAGAGTTCTACTCTTCTGCCTCCCTCTCAACAGGGGTTCACTGTTCAGTAAATACATACACATGATATCAAGCATGTGCAGCCAAGACAGCACAAACCCTGACATACAAAGTCTTCTCAAAACTACACCAGACAAAAAATAGAAAAGGGGAATGAAACAGCTGCCATCATACTTTAGGAACACTTCATCCCACCTAGAAAATCATTTTTCAAATTTATTTGGCTGTGCCGGGTCTTAGTTGTGAGCATGCGGTATCTTAGTTGCAAGCATGTGGGATCTAGTTCCCTGACCAGGGATTGAACCCGGGACCCCTACATTGGCAGCGTGGAGTCTTAGCCACTGGACCACCAGGGAAGTCCCTAGAAAATCATTTTTAAATACAAACAACGGAACAACAAGGTCCTACTGTATAGCACAAGGAACTATATTCAATATCTTATAATAATCTATAATGGAAAAGAATCTAAAAAAGAATATATGTGTATAACTGAATCACTTTGCTGTATACCTGAAACTAACACAACATTGTAAATTAACTATACTTCGATTAAAAAATATTATAAACAAAACCAAAAAACTCCACGAACAATGGACAAATTGACACAACAAAGGAGCCATATTATTTGGGATGGGGGAAATTCTAGGCAGAAGCATGGTGGGAACAAAAATGAAGTATCAGATGATAGGGAGAGATCAGAAATCTGGTTCAATTAGCTGAGCAAGAAACGAGGTGAACAGTGATACAGACAAGCAGAACAAGAGGTAAAGTTAGAGCTGGAACTGAGATGTCATGGAGATGACAGATTTAAGCACACAGTCTGATTTATGTTTTAGAAACTATAGACCAGCACGTTCCAAGGCAACGGAATATTCTTTTTTTTCCCAATTATTTATTTATTTTTGGCTGCATTGGGTCTTTGTTGCTGCGCGCTGGCTGTCTCTAGTTGTGGTGAGTGGGGGCTACTCTTTGCTGCGGTGCGTGGGCTTCTCATAGTGGTGGCTTCTATTGTTGCAGAGCACGGGCTCTAGGCACACGCAGGCTTCAGAAGCTGTGGCACACAGGCTCAGTAGTTGTGGCGCACGGGCTTAGCTGCTCCGCAGCATGTGGGATCTTCCCGGACCAGGGCTCAAACCCGTGTCCCTTGCATTGGCAGGCGGATTCTTAACCACTGTGCCACCAGGGAAGCCCGGGAACAGAATATTCTGCAATAATGGAAATACTGTCTGTGTGTGCTTGGTCTTATATTGTAGTGACTAACCATATCTAGACAGTGAGCATTAAAATGTGGTGTGTCTGAGAAACTGAACTTTTAATTGTGTATTTAATTTAAATAAACTACTACTACTACATGTGGCTAGTGGTTGCCATGTTGGAAATCACAAAAATAAACTTCTTAAAGAAGATATATGAAGAATACACGGCTTTTTAAAAATATGTAAACCAAGAAAGGCAAATACAACCAAGAAAGGTGGAAAATGAGAGCAACAAAATTTTGTACAGTAGAAAGCAGATGCCAGAGAGTAACTCTGACTTAGCTGACCGGGTAAAGCCAAATCATAAGCAACTAGTAGGGAAAACCAGAAAACCACTCAACTTACATCAAGGAACCACACCAAGCAACTCAGTAATTGTATATATCACATAACTTTGGAAGTGGGTATGGAGGTAGGGCTAAACATAGGAGAAATGTTTTAAACTCTGTACAGCAGGGTGAATGCCCCCTTCCACCTTCTCCCACAGGCTCTAAACTTCATCAAGAGGGTAACACATGGCAAGGAGTACTATAAAAAAAAAACACAGATTAAGTCAATGCAGACAAAACAAATTATTCCAACGGCAGCCTTCTATCTGCACTAGGCTCTTAAGACACTAACAGACAGGTATAGGCCCTACAGGGAAGAGACTAGAAGAACAGTCCCTGGAGAATCCAAACAAACTCAACAGAAAAGGCCCACAGGGGCTGATGAAGGAACTCCCCACCCCTAGAGAAATGGCCGCCCACACTGTCCCTCACGAAAGCCCATATCCAACAACCTGCCGCCACAGGCAGTTAACCTTTTAGTGTCAAGTGGGTGGCCTGGAGTCACCAGACATTTGAGGAAAACATCTAACATGAAAGGTGGAAAAGGAAGGGAGGAAAAATCTCTTAAGTTGATATATATAAATATTTCCTCAGAATCTTAGAAGGAAACCTAAAAAAGACAACGTACCCAAATTTCTGCTATGCCAATTCAATTGTTTTCATTATTTTCATGTTCTCATCCACTCTTTAAAGTAGCTCTCACTATAATGCTTGAATGTCTTTGCCTTACAGGAAAGTGAAATATTACAGACTATAGTCCCTGCCTACCCCATCCAAGCCACTCTGAACAACTCAGGGTATATCCTTACACTATCCTTATACCAAGTGCCTGGGTCCATTCACACAATCCTTGTGCAAGGGTGCTTGAAACACAGGTTTCAAACGAGATGGCCACTAATGGCAAATCCAACAAACTATACGGATTCTACTTAAAAGGTTAGCCATTTCTAAAAGGAAATCTTAGCCAAAAAGCTTGATTTCCCAACTGCACACTGAGCTCCAAATAGGATTTCCTCTGAGGAGAAACCGGAAACACCACTAACCGTGATGGTTCCTGGAGCTGACTCCGATGGACTCACAGAGCTTTGGTATGCGCTCCTGTCATGCACAGAACTCTGGTCGTAGGAGGAAGATGTTGTTACGGGACTAGTGGAGCTCAACGATGAGCTGGTCAGATTGGAGGAGGTAATGACTGAAGTTGTGTGGGTGGAGTTCTGCACTGCACTGGTCACTGCTAGGGAGGTATTCCAAGAGTCACTACAAAGAATAAAAGACATGAGACATAAATTTGTGTCACTTTACAGGTTTTCATGAAGTAGAGTGATTTCATCTCTTTATTGTCATATTCTAAATTAAATAATCGTATCTGTAACTACAAATTTACACTACTGCATTATTTATTTAGTTGTTAATTTTTCTCGTGCAGGATCCAATCCAGGATCATCTGCATTACTTTTTTTTGGTAACATCTTTATTGGAGTTTAATTGCTTTACAATGGTGTGTTAGTTTCTGCTGTATAACAAAGTGAATCAGCTATACATATACATATATCCCCACAACTCCTCCCTCTTGCGTTTCTCTCCCACCCTCCCTATCCCACCCCTCTAGATGGTCACAAAGCACCAAGCTGATCGTCCTGTGCTATGTGGCTGCTTCCCACTAGCTATCTGTTTTATTTTGGTAGTATATGTAAGTCCATGCCACTCTCTCACTTTGTCCCAGCTTCTTACCTGTCCCCCTCCCCGGGTCCTCAAGTCCATTCTCTACATCTGTGTCTTTATTCCTGTCCTGCCCCTAGGTTCTGAAGAACGTTAGTAGATTTTTTGATGATGGCCATTCTGATCAGTATGAAGTGATACCTCATTGTGGTTTTGATTTGCACTTCTCTAATGATTAGTGATGTTGAGCATCCTTTCATGTGTTTGTTGGCAATCTGTATATCTTCTTTGGAGAAATGTCTATTTAGGTCTTACACCCATTTTTGCATTGGGTTGTTTTGCTTTTTTGACATTGAGCTGCATGAGCTCCTTGTATATTTTGGAGATTAATCCTTTATCAGTTGCTTCGTTTGCGAATATTTTCTCCCATTCTGAGAGTTGTCTTTTCGCCTTGTTTATGGTTTCCTTTGTTGTGCAAAAGCTTTTAAGTTTCATTAGGTCCCATGTGTTTATTTTTGTTTTTATTTCCATTTCTCTAGGAGGTGGGTCAAAAAGGATCTTGCTGTGACTTATGTCAGAGTGTTCTGCCTATGTTTTCCTCTAAGAGTTTTATAGTGTCCGGTCTTACATTTAGGTCTCTAATCCATTTTGAGTTTATTTTTGTGTATGGTGTTAGGAAGTGTTCTAATTTCATTCCTTTTACATGTAGCTGTCCAGTTTTCCCAGCACCATTAATTGAAGAGGCTGTCTTTCCTCCATTGTATATTCTTGCTTCCTTTGTCATAAATTAGGTGACCATATGTGTGTGGGTTTATCTCTGGGCTTTCTACCCTGTTCCATGGATCTGTATTTCTGTTTTTGTGCCAGTACCATACTGTCTTGATTACTGTAGATTTGTAGTATAGTCTAAAGTCAGGGAGCCTGATTCCTCCAGCTCCATTTTTCCTTCTCAAGATTGTTTTGGGGGGCTTCCCTGGTGGCACAGTGTTTGGGAATCCACCTGTCAATGCAGGGGACATGGATTCGAGCCCTGGTCCGGGAAGATCCCACATGCCGCAGAGCAACTAAGCCCGTGCACCAGAACTACTGAGCCTGCACTCTAGAGCCCGCGAGCCACAACTACTGAGCCCACATGCCACAACTACTGAAGCCCGTACACCTGGAGCCCGTGCTCTGTGACAGGAGAGGCTGCCGCAACAAGAGCCTGTGCACTGCAATGAAGAGTAGCCAACATTCATCACAACTAGAGGAAGCCTGCACGCAGGAACGAAGACCCAATGCAGCCAAAAACAAATTTATTTAAAAAAAAAAAAAAAAAAGATTGCTTTGGCTATTCGGGGTCTTTTGCATTTCCATAAACACTGTAAAATTTTGTTTCTAGTTCTATGAAAAATGCCATTGGTAGCTTGATAGGGATTGCATTGAATCTGTAGATCACCTTGGGTAGTAGAGTCATTTTCCAATGTTGATTCTTCTAATCCAAGAACATGGTATATCTCTCCATCTGTTTGTATCATCTTTAATTTCTTTTATCAGTGTCTTACAATTTTCTGCATACAGGTCTTTTGTCTCCTCAGGAAGGTTTATTCCTAGGTATTTTATTTTTTGTTGCAATGGTAAATGGGAGTGTTTCCTTAATTTGTCTTTCAGATTTTTTGTCATTAGTGTATAGGAACGCAAGAGATTTCTGTGCGTTAATTTTGTATCCTGCAACTTTACCAAATTCATTGATTAGCTCTAGTAGTTTTCTGGTGGCATCTTTAGGATTCTCACGTGTAGTATCATGTCATCTGCAAACAGTGACAGTTTTACTTCTTCTTTTCTGATTTGGAATCCTTTTATTTCTTTTTCTTCTCTGACTGCTGTGACTAAAACTTCCAAACTATGTTGAATAACAGCAGTGAGAGTGGGCAACCTGGTCTTGTTCCTGATCTTAGAGGATATGGTTTCAGTTTTTCACCATTGAGAACGATGTTGGCTGTGGGTTTGTCATATATGGCCTTTATTATGTTGAGGTAGCTTCCCTCTATGCCCACTTTCTGTACAGTTTTTATCATAAATGGGTGTTGAATTTTGTTGAAAGCTTTCTCTCCATCTATTGAGATGATGATATGGTTTTTCTCCTTCAATTTGTTAATATGGTGTATCACGTTGATTGATTTGCGTATATTGAAGAATCCCTGCATTCCTGGGATAAATCCCACTTGATCATGGTGTATGATCCTTTTAATACGCTGTTGGATTCTGTTTGCTAGTATTTTGTTGAGGATTTTTGTGTCTATGTTCATCAGTGATATTGGTCTATAGTTTTCTTTGTGACATCTTTGTCTGGTTTTGGTATCAGGGTGATGGTGGCTTCGCAGAATGAGTTTGGGAGTGTTCCTTCCTCTGCTATATTTTGGAAGAGTTTGAGAAGGACAGGTGTTAGCTCTTCTCTAAATGTTGACAGAATTCACCTGTGAAGCCATCTGGTCCTGGGCTTTTGTTTGTTGGAAGATTTTTAATCACAGTTACTACTGCATTATTTAAATGATGCAACTGAAGATTCAAAAGAACCACCCCTCCCCCCTCTCAAATTAGACCCACCTAATTTAATTGACAGGCAGGGTGACATCTTTAAGAATCCTTAAGAATCTTTAAGGAATCCAGATATTGTGAGTCCATCCTTAGAAAAGGGAACTCAAGCAATTATCAGATTTAGGCTCTAGAAAGTAAAAAATTTAATAAAATAGAATCTAAAATCTGGGATTCTCTATTTATAAAATATTCCACTGAAAGAAAATAAGTATTGACAAAGATGTATAGAAACTGCATCCCTCATAAACTACTGGTAGGAATGTAAATGCTGCAGCCTCTGTGGGAAAAGTTTGACAGTTCCTCAAGTGGTTAAATATGAGAGTTACCATATGATCCAGCAATTCCTAGGTATATATACAAAAGAAATCAAAGCACACAAAATTTTTAACTGAATTTTCACAGCAGCATGATTTATAATAGCCAAAAAGTGGATGCAATCAAATGTCCATAAACTAATGAATGAATAAACAAAATGTGATGTATCTGCAAAATGAAATATTATTTGGAAACAAAATGCATACACACTATAACATGGATGACCCTTGAAAACACTATGCTAAGTGAAAGAAGTCAGATACAAAAGGCCACTTATTGCATTTTTCTAGTTATGTGCAGTGTCTGGCACAGGCAAATTCAGAGACAGATTACTGGTTTCCAGGGGATGGGGAGGGGGGAAATTGGAAGTGACTGCTAACAACAGGCACAGGATTTTTTAGGGTGATGGAAGAAATGTTCTGTAAGTAGATACTGGTGATGACGGCACAAACCCATCATTACAGGGTGTCTTTTCTCCACCAGGTGATTTCTTAGGCTCTATTTTATCTTACTTTGCAAAGGACTTAATTCAGTCAAAACCGGAGAGAGAAGTGGGAAGTTGTATACCTTAAAGATTTCGAATACAAGCTAATGGGAATCTGGCTACTATTTTCACTGCTTGCAGCTGATCCAAATTCAGAGAGAGAAGGTTCTGATCCAAATTCCAAGGCACCAAACTGGACATTTAATCCTGTGACATCTGCTGAACCAGGCATTTCCACTGCAGAAGCTGGGATCTGAAAAAGCAAAACCATGATGTCAGCAACAGAGGTCAGAGATTCCAAGTCCCAAGGCCTACAAAGCTAACAAGCACTGGGTTCCCAGGGCATTGTGGGCAGGCCTGAGGAACAAGGAGTGAAAGGCTGAAAGGAAGGAAAAAGGAACATGATTTTTTTTTTTTTAAAGAGAGAGAAAGGAACAGAGCAAAGAAAAATTATAAAGTTAACAGGAGAATAGTCAGTGCCACCAACTGCTTCTTTGAGCAAAGAGAGGGGGCAGGATTGTGGTGAAGGATGAGTGAAGAAGAGGGGCCTCTAATGAAAGCATTACCTGCTCAACGAACCACTCATCCTCTGTCTACAGAACACAGCTAAATACGTAAGAACAGCAGGTCCTCTGAGTTAAATACACAAGACCATCAGATTTCCTGAGCCAGACCTGTAATTTGAATGGACAGTCCCTGTCTCTTAGCGCAAACCCATTCCCTCTATATTAGCCCAGTTGCTCAGAAATGACCGAGTCCTCATAAAGCAGTAAACTATGTACTTGAAAATACCACAGGAACTAAGTGTTAAAATACGTCCATCTTTGGGACTGTGACTTCACGATGGAAGACCCACCTTAGAAGCTGGAGGTATTCGCCGCTTAGGGAGTTTGATGTGTTTAGGCTGTGGCTGGTGAGCAGACACGGTGATGTTTTCGACAGTCATGCTGGGAAGCTGCAGAAGTTTGTTCACAGTGGAGGTACTGCTGTCTCTGGGTGCTGACTCTCGGAGTTTCACCTGGGAAGGAAAGGACTCCAACCCAGGAGGAGGAACAGTGACTGCCTGAGTCTGCTGCTGCTGTCGTTGGCTCAGTTGGCTAAGAACAGGGGATGGCTCAGGCTGAGATTTGAAGTCTAAGAAGGCGGGGGTGGGGGGGTGGGGGGCAACAATCAATCATTTAGGCACATGAGCTCACAGCTACCTCTTCCACCAGCACTGATGCTGAAGGGTTGCTGTCTTCACTAGTTTCTCCCAACCGTCTTCTAGCTGAATCCCAAACGTGGTGTGTGCGTGTGTCTAATGTTTAACAACTGGTATATGATAGATTGAAAAGAACACCTGAATGGGTTTGTAGCTAATGTCTTATGCAGAGAGGAGATTCAGTTTATGCTAAAGCATATAGGGTGGGGAATAGATGTTTTATATTAACTTCTGAAAACTATTTTATTGATTTTTTTTCAGTAAGTAACATATGTGATATTACAAAATCTAAAAAATACACATGAATGTGATGTGAATACAAATCACTCTTCCACCCCATCCCCAAATTTGATCCACAGAAGCAGACACAGTACCCAGTTTCTTGAATATCTTCAGATATACTGTTTCAGTATATATACATAGAGACACACACACACACATATATCTTGCTTCCTCGCAAACCACTTAGTTTTCAGAGACTGTTCCACATTAATGTGTAAAGAGCTACTTCATTTTTATGATTACAAAGTAATCCATCATACATAGGTATTGATTTTTAAAACCAGTACTATATTAATAAACTTCTAGGTTTTCCGATCTCTTGCTATGAAAAACAATGCTGCAATGAATATATTTTTACGTAAGACATTTTGGTCAAGTGCAAGTATATCTGTAGGATCAACTGCTAAAATACAGTTGCTGGTTCAAAGAGTGACTATATTTAAAATTTTGACAAACACTTCAAAATTCCTATCTACAGACAGAACACAAACCTTTTAACATACTGTAATACCACACTTTTATCCTTCCTAGTTTGGTTGGTGGAAAAATGGCAGAAAAGACACAAATTAAAATGATATAAGTTTCGGGGCTTCCCTGGTGGCTCAGTGGTTAAGAATCCGCCTGCCAATGCAGGGGACATGGGTTCGAGCCCTGGTCCGAGAAGAACCCACATGCCACGGAGCAACTAAGTGCCCGTGCACCACAACTACTGAGCCCGCGTGCCTAGAGCCCGTGCTCCGCAACAAGAGAAGCCACCGCAATGAGAAGCCGGTGCACCACAACAAAGAGCAGCCCCCACTCGCCGCAACTAGAGAAAGGCTGCGCCCAGCAATGAAGACCCAACGCAGCCAAAAGTAAATAAATTTTTTTAAAAAATGATATAAGTTTGGCTAAAAATCATGGCATACACTTAAGTTTTCTTTGCCTATGAACTCTGTCCATACCCTCTCTTGACCATTTTTTTTTACTTCGTTGTTGGTCTCCTTGATTTTTATTTAGTTTTTATATTAAGGAAGTTAGTCCTTTGCCTATGATACAAATTTTTTTTTTCATAGGTTGTCTCCCTTTTCATTTGGTTATGGTGTTTCCTATCATATCTAGAAAGGTCTACCTCACACAGAGTATATCAAAATCTTCCCATGTTTTTCTCTATTATTGTTCTAGATTCATTATTTATGCTTGGGTATTTCACTCATTTGGCACTTTGCTGAAGAGTGGGAGTTAGGGATCCAACTTCATTTTCCAGCCAGTTACCAAACAGAAATAAACCATCTTTCCACCATTGAGTTGAAATGCTACCTCTGTCATATAGGATAGAGGTTGGCGATCCTTTTCTGCAAAGGACAAGACAGTAAATATTTTAGGCTCTGAAGGCCATCTGTTAGCAAATTCTCAACTCTGCCTTTGTAGATTGAAAGTAATTATAGGAAAAACAGAAATGAATGGCTGTGGCTGTGTTCCTATAAAAGTGTACTTACACAAACAGGTGGCAAATCCAGTTGAAGGTTTGCCATCCCATTACTTAATATATTTCCATCATAGATGAATCTATTTTTGGCTTGATATTAGAGGCATGTACAAAGAAGATGGGCTTTTAAAGAATATGGGAATAGCACGCTCAAATCTAAAAACTCACACCACTCATCTGTTAAGTATGCAGAAAAAAGTTAACATACATAGGAGGCCTATAGCTGCCATCAGAAATGCCAGCTTGCAGATGGGCTCTCAGCTTCTGTCTGGGAACAGGGAATTTTGGTATGTTCTAGACAAAGGATGCCTACACTCTAACTGATAAAAGGGATTCTCTGCTCCTCGATTATTTGTACAATGTAGTTTATGTTGAATACTTGCTTTCCTTCTGGGATTCTACAATTTTGGTTTGTACTAGGTGGAGGGTGCCCATGTAACCAGTCCCCCAGTAAAAACCTTGGGCACTGAATCTTTAGTGAATTCCTTGGTAGACACAACTTCAAACCTAGAGTAGTCTCAGGTTTGTAAACAGTAAACCATTTCACTCAGCAAAGAAATGTGCTTCCATGTCTCTCAATACACCCTAAACATAAACCAGACAGCTGACCCTATGGTTAAAGTAACCCCCTGCTATTGTGGCATGTGTGTGTTGGTGGGAAATGGTGGTTTAATGTCAAAAAGTCTATGAGAGTACAGCTTAGAAAACATCCAACTTACACATGATGCCTTTAAATTATAAACCACAGACATTAAGGCTGGACCAAATCATGGTGGATACACTCATGTGTTAGAATCAGAAAGCAACCAGAGGATGTGATTTAAAGTGTTGTCCACATTCCACCTTCTTATTCTAATAAAGCTCAAAAAATCTGTCTAGGCATTTATTCAAAGTGTTGTTTCCTTATATTTGCATGACTATTCCCATGCTTTGGCACGTCTCTTCAAGGTATGTACTTACTACTACTACTAATATTAACAAATAAATGCAGGTATTTATACAATGTCAAGCTGACTGATTTAACTCAGCAACTCTGCAGAAGTTCTACTAAAAAAGAAATATGTCTGGTCAAATCCACATTAGTGTGCAAAAGTCAAACTGCTCTGCTAATGTTCGGCATGTCCTCACTAGGGGCAAACCACCACACTTACCAAAATACACACTTACCAAAATGACTAAGGACTGAGGACTGGGATGCTGAGGGCTTGAGGTCCCAAGAAGAAGCGGTTGTGGGAGGACTTGTATTATTCTGCTGTGAACTTGGGGTGGTGGTAAACTGGCCCAAACTCGGAGCTTCCAACTGGTCCAAAATCTGGGAGCTGGTGATGTTTGCCATTTTGGAAGGTGCGAGCTCTCCAAATCCTGAACCAAGGATGGATGACTTTAAAGGGAAAGAAAAGCAAAAGTCCTCAGCAATACAGAATTTCTACAACAGGCTCTAAAACACGCCATGTATTTTCACAAGGATTTTAAAAATTATAACCTAAAACATTCTGAATTAGTAAGAACCATCTGAGTAAATACTACATGAAAACATTACTATGTAACAAGATCTGACTACATAAATCCAACAGTCCTTCCTGATTCTGATATAAGAGGTTAGAGGGGGCTTCCCTGGTGGTGCAGTGGTTAAGAATCCACCTGCCAATGCAGGGGACACGGGTTCGATCACTGGTCCAGGAAGATCCCACATGCTGCGGAGCAACTAAGTCTGTGAGTCACAACTACTGAGCCCACGTGCCACAACTACTGAAGCCCGCGCACCTAGAGCCCATGCTCCACAACAAGAAAAGCCCGTGCACCGCAACGAAGAGTAGCCCCTGCTCGCCACAACTAGAGAAAGCCCGTGCGCAGCAACGAAGACCCAACGCAGCAAAAAATAAGTAAATTTAAAAAAGAGGTTAGAGGGAAGGGGAATATTTCCCCTAGATTTTAAGAAATTGATTTTTATTTAAAAAGTGATGTCACAAGTTCACAAACACAATACTACTTTTTTCTTTAAAGAGAAATACCATGAATAAAACGACAGAGACAAGCCTGAAAAACAAAATACAGTCTTTAACTTTTTAATGTTTTTAATAGGTTTAGTCACAGAGATATCAGCCATCAGGTCATCCTGCAAGATCAGACGCAGTTCGCAGTACTTACTTAAAAAGTTCGTATTCCAAAATCAGATATGAATTACACAGGTGGTATCTGTGTATTGAGCAGATTCCCTGGACACTGCTGTGTTTATTTCAAGGTGTTTAGATGACTAACTACACCACATACGCTCCCAATGCGAATGAAAGCCTATGACTAGACAACATACAGTGGCAGATCAACTGCATTTTTACTTATCACAATCATTCAGTTTCTGGAAAGGTTAAGCCCTTTGTCAAAAATAACTTTGCAGGGACTTCCCTGGAGTTCCAGTGGTTAAGATTCCGTGCTTCCACTGCAGGGGGGCACAGGTTCGATCCCTGGTTGGGGAACTAAGATCCCACATGCCGTGTAGTGTGGTCAATAAATAAATAAGTAAATAAGTAAACAAGCAAACATTAAAAAAAAACAAACCTTTCCATAACCATCTTTTTTTTTTTTTTTTTTTTTTTTTTGGCGTTACGCGGGCCTCTCACCGCTGTGGCCTCTCCCGCTGTAGAGCACAGGCTCCGGACGCACAGGCCCAGTGGCCATGGCTCACGGGCCGTGGCATGTGGGATCTTCCCAGACCGGGGCACGAACCCGCGTCCCCTGCATCGGCAGGCGGACTCCCAACCACTGCGCCACCAGGGAAGCCCTCCATAACCATCTTAAAGGTTAAAAAGAGAAATGATCTGCATTCCATCAAGAGGTCAGATCTAGAGAGCGGAATTATTTCTGCTATCAATTTCCAAAGGCATGGACTATCTATCCCAGTTGTTCTAAAGGTATCCAAATTCTCCAAAACTAGGTTGTCGGCACTTATTGAACATCAAACACAGAATCTGCTTCTATTAGAACAGTTGTGCTAACATTACTTATTGCTACTCCTGATTCTGTGCTCATGCTGCCCGCTACCTACTCTTATGTTGCTATAAATCCGCCAAAACCCAGCTCAAGCCTACTTGCTCAATAAAGGCTTCTTGGATGATGCTTTTATTCTTTCTCTCTTTTCTTACCTAATCTCTATCCTGTTTCAGTATTTAATCTTTTTTTTTTTTTTTTTTTTTTTTTTTTTTTTTTTTTTTTGCGGTACGCGGGCCTCTCACCATTGTGGCCTCTCCCGCTGTGGAGCACAGGCTCCAGACGCACAGGCTCAGCGGCCATGGCTCACAGGACCCAGCCGCTCCGCGGCATGTGGGATCTTCCCCGACCGGGGCACGAACCCGTGTCCCCTGCATCAGCAGGCGGACTCTCAACCACTGTGCCACCAGGGAAGCCCCAGTATTTAATCTTAATGCACTTTCTGTGTGTTTCACAACACGATGACATCACTGCATCAATGACTAGCACCTTGCTTTAGGTAACACTTAGCACAGGACTTTAATTCCACCTACGCATTTCAATCAATGGGGGCAGTTTACAAATGTGTCTATTGGTACACTTGTGCACATGCACTCACATATACATAAGCACACACGAGTGCCCAACTCCCAAGCACAAAGATTCTGACTGGTCTTGTGTAGAATCTGGTATAATTTTATTATTATTATCATTATTAATGTTGTTATTAACTAAAGTTTTCCAATGGTTATAAAAGTACAGTAGGGTTGGAACTTCCCTGGTAGTCCAGTGGTATAAGAATCCGCCTTCCAACGCAGGGGACACTTAATTCCTGGTTGGGGAACTAAGATCCCACATGCCGTGGGGCAACTAAGCCTGCGCGCTCTACAGCCCACACGCCACAACTAGAGAGAAGCCCGCGCGCTGCAATGAAAGATGCCGCATGCCGCAATGAAGATCCCGCGTGCCGCAGCTAAGACCCAATGCAGCCAAATAAATAAATAAATAAAAACAATTTTTTAAAAAAGTATAGTAGGGTTGAGAACCACTGCTCTAATATGCTAAACAAACAATTCTTACTCCAGTTTCTCAAGATGTTGTCCACAACAAAAAGCAACATACCTGGGGGATGCTGTAAAAAACAGAAACAAAAACAAAAACTCAACTCACGTCTTATCTACGCTCTCAGTGGCCTATGATTCCAGCAAGTCAGCAAGGACATCACATCAGTATACCAGTGGCAGATGGAGGAAAGGAATTGGATGGTTCAATCAAACTCAGGGGTATTACTGGGCCATCTCAAAACAGAGACAGCACCCTGCCTTGGGCCTGTCCGACTTCAAGCATGGATACCCTCTCAAACACTATCAACAATGGCACTAAAAATGTCAAGTTCCCAAGCCTGTTATACTTGACATGACATGACTATGTAGAGTAAAAGATAACATATTCAATTCTCCATTTTTTTAGGGAACAGCAAAGGATTCTGAGTCAAGTGGGAGAGGGTGATTATCATAGATCGTATTCATAAGAAATTCCATTTCTCAACTGTAGATTTCAGGTAAAACACAGCAAAGAATGAACCAAAGTAATTGTCACTAGGGAAAGCTGTGGATCTGTGTTTATAGTCCTTCCAACCTCCCCTCTGCCACCTCAGAACTGCCCACACTTGGATAGGGACTTGAGTTCACCATTCTGCAGCTACATTCTTTCACATTCTATGCTCTTTTATTCCCATCACCTCTCTTCATATGCTTCACTAAAGGTTCCTGAACTTCTTTCTGATGGGAGTTTAATTCTTATGGGAGCCAGAGTCATATACGCAGCAACAGATGACACTGTTCCACTGAAAACGCATTTAAATTTTTAAGGGCCTCTACTACATAATTTTTTGGAATAACAAATAAAAATGCAAAAAATGTAAGAACCTAGGTGGACCTAGAAAGAACTATTCTTGCATATTAGCAAGCCAATAATCACAAACATTAGCATTTAAGTAAACTGGAAAGCAAAGGAAAATTTAACATCTTAAGTATAGAGACAGACTTTGAAACAAAATCCAAGAAAAAAAATCATTAGTAAGAAGGATGCCTAACTAAATGATTATGACTAAACTAATTCATAATTCAACTAATCATAAAGAAGTATTTTTATCTTCATCCAGAAAACTCAGTAGTTGAATTCCACATGGCATCATCAGATATGTGCTTGGAAATTATCACATCATTGTTTTCTGGACTGAGATCTAGTGTAGAAATTTTTATATGTAAAAAATAATCATAAGGCATGTGTCATTCTAGAATACATTTGTTCATGGGTACATTCCTTAAAATCCCATACTGAAATAAAAGTGAGTTACCAGACTCTGAGGTGGATAGGGATTGACAGCAGTGGAGCTGCCAGTCCCTTGTGCCATCTGACTGATGTGCTGAGAATTTGTGAAGACAAGGGCTTGGCCAAAGCCCTGCTGTTGGGAAGTTTCAAAGGAGTTGACTTCTGAGGCTTGACTGTGAGGAACAGGCTTCTGGAGCAAGGCTACCAGATCAACACTAAGCAGACAAAAAGCAAATGAAGAATGAGTCATAAGCAAATCTCACCAAAAAAATGAATTTGAGAAGTGAGTCAATATAAAGCAATAATAAGTTCATGCTAAAAATAATCCCAGTGACGAAAACCTTTGGAAACTGGAGTTTAAGGGAGCCAAAAGCAGGGAATCAATCATCCGCCACACACTCCTCCTCCCCAATAAGGCATACCAAGCCACAGAGACTGAAACAGGGCTTTGCAGAGAAGAGAAACGAAAAGGTGCATTAAGATGTTTCCACAGAAATGGCACAATGACAACTGATTTGAAAACCTGGAGCAACTGAGTACACTTAAACAGTTCTCTCAAGTTTGGCTTGTTTCCTTTAGAATATTTGGCTCCCTTTATCACTTGAAACCAGTCTCTCTTAAACTTTCCTAAAGGAGAGTGAATCCATATTTTTGAGGAATGAGGACCAAAGCCGTACTAGACCACTGAAGCAGTCTGACACTTATCATAAATATTCCTATAAGTTCGGCATTCTATCCAATAATATATTTACATTTATATAAATATCATATAATTTCTCTTAAATATTTAGGAAAAAATGCACAATGTATTAACAAATACTCTGTTAACTAGAATTCTTATAATGTCCCCAGAAAGACAGAGATTCAAATTTGAGAATCATGGTCTTAAAACCTGAAAGCATGAGGAAGAAGTGATCTTCCAAGTAATATACTACCTGACATGGGAATGAGCCACTAATTTCTCCACAGGATGACCTAACATGGTAATTTGCTCCATTAAATCTTTTTAAAGGCCAGTTCCCAGGCAGTTCTCCTAACGGAAACTCTCACCATGTCAGTGAGGCCGATTCTGGAAGGTCAAATAATTCAAAACTCACTTGTGATATATAGCAAAGTTCCTAGGCCTAAGTTTCTCTCCTTATCCACTACCAACTCTCATGTTCCCATAACCGGATTGAAGTTATGGAATCTAGTATTTTGGACCCCAAGGTAATGTTCTAACTTATGACAGCCTAATTCTAGGGATACTAATCCATGGTGGTTATATTACATATGACCCATCTTAAAAGTTCCATTACTAAAAAAACCAGAACCAAGTTCGATTCCAAAAGATTGATAAGACATATGCATGAAAAACAGTCCAGCACTGTCTTCTGAAAAATAACCATTGAAAAGGTCCATTTCTTATTTTTTAAATGAAAATGATCCTATCAAATTCATTGAGTACTAAATACAATGCAGAAGTTATATCTGTTTAAGAAGAAATTCTGAGCAATTCACAAAATATATTGCAAGACATAACCTTTGATCGTTTTTATTTCCCTATAATGAAGTCTTATAACCATCACATTTAGCAAGAGATTGAGCATGTTGGGTTCAAAACTGTCTTCAATGCTCAGCTGTCATATATATCAAAGCTCTCATCCTTCTAGATCACTGCATTTTGAAACCATAATCAAAGGTTTTTAGAGTTATTGTAAACACTAGGATGCAAATAAATGCTTTTCAATAATTCAGTTCTGCACACATTCTAACAATGTTTCTATTACCACAAAAGCTCCTTCCTTTTCTGTAATCTATGAAATCAGTAGATTAAAACTAGTAGAACCCATATAAAATGAGAAGTTTGTACTACCCTGAGAAGATCTAAATAAATGGTATTATAGGAAGAAACCAAAGGATAGTTCTGTTAAGTTTATCTGTCAAAAACAGTATGCTTACAAAAGTAAAAAAAGAACCATTAAATAGACTTAACATTATCTCTGTCACAAATTCTAACACAAACATAACTGCTATTTTAATTCATCAGTGATTACAACAAATTAGGAAATGATGGAGGCTCTGTCAGCTCACCAAGTAAGTTAGGGATAAAATAAAAGTCTTACACAAAAAAGAGAAAAAACAGAAAGAGAGTCAAGAAAAGGGTAAAAAATAGAAAGAGATCTGAGGAAGAAAACAACTCTCCTGAAGCAAGAAATTTCAATTATGCTTTGACTAGAAAACAAAAGGTGGGGGAAAGCGTTTACCTTTGCCCAGGTGTGACAAGATGCTCTGCTGGAGCAGATGAGGAAGTGAAGACCTTTGTTTCAGAAAGCTGTTATGAAAGGATTAAAAATATTTTAATCTTATTTTAATCAAAATGTATCAAATTCCTGACAATTTTTAGTCACTGGTACTCTTATTCTAGTTCACCCAAAAGGTGGTCAAAGGAAAAGAAATATACAAGTGATTATGGCACATAATTTTCTTATGAAGATAAATTTAGATTGATAATCCCACAAAAGAATTCCACATCAGCGAAACAAGAAAGTGAAGTAGTAAAGCCAGACCCTTGTGCCATAGTTCAAGTCCCAGTTTCACTATTCTACTTCACATTATATAAAATGAGAACACCAATAAAAACCACCACTAATGTTACTATAAACACCAAAAAGGAGTAGGAAAGTTTGAAAAGGCAAAATAATTGACATTCTCTTTCCCCAAACACAGATGGTTTTAGTATTTTGTTTATTAGTAATAGGTTTACTAGTCATAGATTTCCTTACTGTTTTTATCAAAATAATTTTATTGAGGTATAACTCATACAATAAACTGCGAATATTCAAACCGAATAACTGAATGAGTTGTGTCATAGGTATACTCCGTGAGACCATCACCAAATCAAGACAATGAACGTATCTATTACCCTAAAAGTTTGCTCCTGTCCCTGTGTAATCAATTCCTCGAGCACTCACTTTCGTCCCCAGGCAACCACCGGAATGTTTTCTGTCACTACAGATTAGGCTGTATTTTCCAGAATTTTAAGTGCAATTTTTAAACATACAGTCTTTTTTGTCTGACTTTTTTGACTCAACGTAATTGTTTTGAGATTCATGCATATTGTTTTAAGGTACTTTTAAGGCACACAGGATAGAATTTCTTGAAACCTCAGCTGACACTGTTGAAAGGCAGACTCTTTTTATGTTTTCAAAGTGGGGCATGGGCTTTTAAAGGCTGATATTGTTGATCTAATGACATAATGTGAAAAATTAATGAAAATGCTATTCCAAGACTGCTGTAATTCTTAACAACGTTAAATGTCTCAGAACTCTGAAACCCGGCATAAAATCAAACTTCCTAAGACACTGATATTAAGGCAGGGGCAGAGCAGACAGTAGATGTCCATTCTCCGTAAAAACAAAAGTGCTGAATTGATGATACTGTTTCAACAAGAAAGGCTTATGCTATGCTGCACCCTAATCCAAGGTAGTATCTTAAGAATTCTAAGGAATCCATTTTTGCCTTAAAGATTCTTACAAATTAAATTAAGACAAAGAGAGAAGCAATTAAGGAGTAATTCTATTAAAAGTAACAACAGAGTAGACCTAAAGCCTTGAAAATATCAAGTTCAAGGAAAATGAGAACTACATTTATCACTGAAATCCTATCTAACCCGGTAGAGTACAGAAAATTGCAGTTTTCTTCTCCTAAGCTCTAGAAGGAATTTAGGATTTGCATTTTAGATTACTCACCTTTCAATCACCATTACTTTGTATATGTCAGAAAACTTTGAAGTAATTTTGATATTTCCTGAGAAAAGAAGATGCCCAAATCCCTATTGTAATTCTTTTCAGTAATTATATTGTGATTCAGTATGGTCTATACAGCAGAATATTACTGCCTATATGTGTGTACATTTGAAGTGCTTGTTAGCAGACTTACATCATAAGACCTCATCTGAAGCACAGAAACATCCCATCAGTTAGGCATGACAGTTATTATGATATTCGTTTTAGGGATGAAAAATAGGAGGCTCAGAAAGGAAAGATGCCTCATCTGAGGTCAACAGGTCAACCCAGCTAGAATCTGAATACGGGTCATCTGCCCTCTGACAGCCTGTTGACTTTCTAACCTGCCTACTGACCCAGACAACAGGCAAGGAGATATAAAGCTTTAAGCTCTGGAAGCCTTTTTTTCTCCCAACAAACTCTTAGCAAAAATTCTAGTAACACAAAACATTTAAAAGGACAGCTCTGTTTGAAATAAGGTATGGTGTCCACAGGCTGCTCACCCTCACTTCCTATCATCACTGGTACCATCCCTCCACTGATTCTAAGAGCCACCCATCTAGTTCAGTCTCCTCAGATTACAGGTAACAGAGAGCCCGCTGACATCATACCCCAAGGACTTATGGTTAGTATGTAGCAGAAGAAAATAAAAAACCCTAAATTTCAAAAATTCCAATCAAATGAGCATATCTTTCTTTTTCATACCCTACCCAGCTCACTCCCTAACAAGTCAGATAAAATAGTTGCTAAAAAGAAAGAAAGCACAAGTGCACTTTTGTTTCTTTTTAAAAAATGTTTGTGAGTACAAAATGGGGAGAGGGGGAATAATCTCAAAAAGAAAAATAAAATCTCAAAGTCTGGGTCACTTTATGCAGTTTTGAAGGTCAATACTTGTAAACCCTTTATTCTCTGCCTTCCAATGTCAGCTGTAACTCTCTAACATGTACATACTTTTGTTCTGGGCCTTAAGAGTGAAACAGAAAAATGGTTAAGATATCTTATGCTGAACACAGAACCTAGAGGTCAACACTACCCAGAAGCTAGTACAGTATATTCAAAAATGTCTGTGGAATAAATGAATACAAAAAGAGCCAGCCTAGTTGAAGGGGAATTGGTTGGGCCTAGAATCAGAATGATTTATTCAGGTTAATTTCAACTATAAACCCCAAACATAGACTGTCTCCTTTAATAAAAAGGTTATAAAGAGTAAGTATTGTTCACAGGCCAAGATAAGAGCATCAGCTAGTTATCAGGCCAAATAAAACAAAGATAGAGAAAAAAATGATGTCACTCCTATTTAACACTTGGTTTTTTTTTTTTTTTTTGGCCGCACCACGTGGCATGTGGGATCTTAGTTCCCTGAGCAGGGACTGAACCTGTGCCCCCTGCACTGGAAGCACAGAGTCTTAACCACTGGACCGCCAGGGAAGTCCCAACACCTGGTCATCTTTAAACGGTTGCTTTAAAACCAAGTTTCTCAAAAACCTGAAAACACCAACTTCCTTCTGAGAAGCATCTGCTAAAAAAAAGCAACATGGTAATCACAGAAGTCTGTGATTCTAAGTGTAAACACTTACATCTTCAGTCCAGTCTTCCGTTGTCCACTCGTCCACAGAATTCTTCCAGGCCCCTGTTGACAATCACAGTTTACACCACAAAGTCAAATAATGTCTGATTCCAAGTGGTTCTCTATTGTGTACGGCACAAGATATATCACATATACCATTAGCAATATAGTTTACAATCCAAGAAATATGAGGCTCAATCTATCTCAAGAAAATCAGTCATGTTTTCAAATGCAACTTGGCTAAGTACTATCCACAAAAACTCAAAAGCAATGTCTCAGATTGCTTTTGGATGATATCCAAGCAATTCTGCCTTAAGAAAGAAAGTAAGGCACAGCACAAATAAATATGTTTAACAAGGAGTTCCTTATGATATATATTATTTAAAAGAGAACACAATTCAGTATAAGGCAGCTCTGCTTTGGGCCCTCATTTCAGGTGGATTATCAAATTTAGAGAAGTATGCTTTTCTTTTTTTCTTGGCTGTATTGGGTCTTCGTTGCTGTGCACAGGCTTTGTTGTGGTGAGCAGGGGCTACTCTTCTCATTGCAGTGGCTTCCCTGGTTGTGGAGCATGCGGGCTCTGTAGTTGCAGCACGTGGGCCCTAGAGCGCCTGGGCTCAGTAGTTGTGGCTCATGGGCTCTAGAGCACAGGCTCAGTAGTTGTGGCACACGAGGTTAGTTGCTCCGCGGCATGTGGGATCTTCCTGGACCAGGGATCGAACCCGTGTCCCCTGCATTGGCAGGCGGATTCTTAACCACCGTGCCATCAGGAAAGACCCGAGAAGTATGCTTTTTATATTAGTTCCACTGTATGGTTTTCTAATAGGTCTCCAGCAAAGCTAAACATTAGTCCTATTCATATAAAGTCTGTGGCTATTAACTCCTGATGAACAGGTACAGAAAATGTGCTCAAACAGTTCTTACAGAACAATCATTTATATGTAAAACAATTAAATGCTTTAAAGAAAAGCATATGAGTTCAGATATGCTGGCATTAGTGCTTAGCAATTCTGTATAAGTATATTCCCATTATCTTAAAGCATACGTGCAAACACATACCCAGATAAAATGCTTTTAAAAGGAAGCACACCAAGATACTAACTATAACCACCATCAGGAAGTAGGATTGTGAATATTTTCAGTTCCTTCAATGGGAAGAAATAAGTTGAGCATCTGACTTGCAATGAGGTTTGTGTGTGGGAAAAGGAAGGGTGTACCCCTGAAGGAAAAAGGCAGATGAACAGATCTAACTTCCTTGGAATCATGTCAATAACCTAATAACTAAACTGATGGTGTCACCTAAGAAATAGTCCTTTTCTATGGAATGCTTTCAATAGGATGTCCCTAATTTAAGATTGATCATGGCAAACAAAAGTAGAATCTATGGATTTATGGAGTATGGCTCCTTGTAAAATACCACCCAAGATATGCTACTCTGTGATTGTAAAACGGAGATGTTTCAAACCTGAAAACATTCTCTGGTGTGTGAGAAACCTACACACACCACTTAGAGACTTCACGTATACTGTGGATCACAGGGCATATGCATTGCAGGAAGAACTCCCTGCTCTTCTGTCCCTCTCAACCGCATGTATCCTTGAAATAACAGTAAAGCTTGATAGATAAAGGTTTCAATATTTTTAAAAATAAATTTACTTATTTATTTTTGGCTGCATTGGGTCTTCATTACTGTGCACGGGCTTTCTCTAGTTGCAGCGAGCGGGGGCTACTCTCCATTGCAGTGCATGGGCTTCTCATTGTGGGGGTTTCTCATTGCGGGGGCTTCTCTTGCTGTGGAGCACGGGCTCTAGGCGCACGGGCTTCAGTAGTTGTGGCACGCAGGCTTAGTTGCTCCGTGGCATGTGGGATCTTCCTGGACCAGGGCTCGAACCCGTGTCCCCTGCATTGGCAGGCGGATTCTTAACCACTGTTCCAGCAGGGAAGTCCCAGGTTTCACTATATGAACTGACAATATGATCCTTTGTTTTGGCTAATTTATCATATCTTTAAATGGCTTCCATAATTTCTCCAGAAATGTCACAAAACTATCAATTTATGTGCCCCCAAAACATCTCTTTTAATTAAATATTTTCATAAACGAAAGCAGAAAGACATAACAGTTTAAGTGAAGAACCACAAGGTGCAATATGTCCCAGTCAGAAATCAGTACTGAAAACTGGATCTCCAGACCCCTGCACAGGCCTCTTCAAACACTGTACACAAAGCTAAATGAATCCAAGGCAAGTCATCCACCTATACTTCACTATCATCTTCCTTTCTTAAGTACTAACTAGTACCTTTCTTAAATACTTATAATCTCCAACCTTTTACTATATTTCCTTCAAGACTTTTGTCTAAGTACATGCATAGTTTTAAAAGTTTACAAGTGGACTAATTTCAAAGATGGCTGGTACATAGTGGTCTTGGTGCCACCTCCATCCAACTTTCCCTGTGTTCATGCTGTCAAATTCATCATAGGAGACAGTACTCTAAAGACTGCAAATTCTATAAAAAGCTGACGCTCATTCTAAGCAGATTTAGGAACACTCTAGTCAAGAAATAGAAAAAGCCTCAAAAATCATTCATAAAACTTTCACCTTCAAAGCAACTAAGATTATAACGGGAAACAATTTATGATGAATTTTCCTTAGGAACCTTTCATCATCAATCATCAACCAACTAATACTGGGTTAAAAGCCTACATGTAAAGAAAGCATGATGCTAGGTATCAAAGTCATATCTCACTGAAAAGACAAGTAAAAATTTAGGGGGTGATCAGGGTAGTATATTACTGAATGATATATAAATTACATACACTGATTAATACACTGGAAATTTACAGGATGAAAAAGTTATGGAAAGCTAGAATGCTAAGAGAAACTATATGGGGAAGATGAATCACAGCAAAAACCTTGAAGGCTGGAAAACATCTGAACAGATATTTAAGAAGGGATATTCGGGACTTCCCTGGTGGTTCAGTGGTTAGACTCTGCGCTCCCAATGCAGGGGGCCCGGGTTCGATCCCTGGTCAGAGAACTAGATCCCGCATGCCTCAGCTAAGAGTCCGAATGCCGCAACTAAGACCTGGTGCAGCCAAATAAATAAACGAATGAATGAAAAAAAAATTTTTTTTTTTTTGCGGTATGCAGGCCTCTCACTGTTGCGGCCCCTCCCGCCGCGGAGCACAGGCCCCGGACGCGCAGGCTCAGCGGCCATGGCTCACGGGCCCAGCTGCTCCGCGGCACGTGGGATCCTCCTGGACCGGGACGCAAACCCGCACGACTCCCAACCACTTGCGCCACCAGGGAAGCCCTAAATTTAAAAAAAAAAAAAAAAAAAAGAAGGGATATTCCAGGGGAGAGAAACAATGATGAGGCATTACAAAAAATTATAAAATATTAAAATTAACCTAAAGTTCAGAACATCCTTTTTTTTTTTTCCCAAAAATGTATAAGTTGTGGCAAAATACTTATAAAATTTACTACGGTAATCATTTTTTAAGTGTACAATTCAGTGATACTAATTTAAAACACACATTCTTATACATGATATGTAAAGAGACTGGCCTACCACTTAGAAAGGAGTATTATGAAAATAATTAAAATGCAAACTTAGACATGTAGAAGAGGATGAGAAGCTGAGTACATTTACTTATTTTATTTTTATTTATTTTTGGCTGCATTGGGTCTTCATTACTGCACACAGGCTTTCTCTAGTTGCAGAAAGCCAGGGCTACTCTTCGTTGCGGTGTGCAAGCTTCTCATTGCGGTGGCTTCTCTTGTTGCAGCTCTAGGGCTCTAGGGAGCGTGGGCTCAGTAGTTGTGGCGCACGGGCTCAGCTGCCCTGCAACATGTGGGATCTTCCTGGTCCAGGGCTCGAACCTGTGTCCCCTGCACCGACAGGTGGATTCTTAACCACTGCGCCACCAGGGAAGCCCCCTGAGTACGTTTAAAAGCAGGCAGAAGACAACGTATGAAATTGTAAGCAGAAGTCCAACATGGTAAGGTGTTATGTCAAGCAACAGAGGGGAAGCCCCCATGTCAGCAGCCAGGGTCAAGCTGTCACAGTGACCCACCCTAGATACACGGACTCTAAAAACTACATGACATTAGATACAGAAGAATACAGAGTCAGGTCCTAAAATCTTATTTTGGAATATTAAAATTTTACAGGAAGACCTTGCTCCCCATTGTAGACCTACAGACCTTCATATCAAACATATGAGAAAAATTCAATGATATTAATTTATTTCTAGCTTAAAACAATAAATTTGAGATGTATGCTTTATGTTCAGTTTAACTTGATGTTAGCCCTCTATCAAAAGGACATATAAGGCAGCCTTGTAGAAAAAAGGACAGCAGTGATGCAAAAATCTGTGTCACCTTGAAGGCCAATGTGAAAAACACTTCCATTATCAAAAGCTGATAATTATTTTATCAAGTAGTTGTAAAAATATAGTTTACAAACATTCATCTTGAATTTTTATTAGCTAGCCTTGATAAAAATGGAAGATATTTTAAGCATTTTATCAGATTCTTAACTAAGAAATAATAAAAAAAATTCATACCTTTGAGTCCAAAAGAATTTTTGTTTGGCAGATTCTGAGCTACATTTTGAGCATTTGATGCCAGTTCTGTGGATCAATGTAAAATGGAAGGTTTTAACATATCACAACAATTAAGGTATTCATCAGAAGAGAAATTGGTCAGCAAATTAAACAAAGGAGGGAAAGCATCAAACTAAGTATATGCTGTGTGTCCAAGGAAAAAGAAACTTACTGCAATCCATGCTATGACACACTGCTATGGTCCAACTATGAACCTTAACAGCCAGACAGATCTTGAACATTCAATTTACATCGATTATACTTGTTCTCATTCCCATGTTCACCAAGTTCCCTTCCCACTTGTCAAAGAAAACGTTCCAATCTGTTTAAAAGGTATGTTCTTAGTAAATTTATAAATTAGCAGTTTGACTATCCTTCAGTCTTTCTATTTTGGGTAATGTTTGATTCTGACTCTAGGGAATGGATTTGATTATTATCCTGTCAAGTCAGGCTGAGTCTATGAGGCTGTGGGCTAGACTCAGAACTCTGTGTTATCAACAAGACAATACCATTCTGTGAGGCCTCTAGAGAAATAGCCAGCACTCCATCAGATGACATCTTTTAACTGTATTTTGCATCGAACATATTCTGCTACTCTAAATGAAAATAAGAGGAATGAGAGGGAAGAGAAAGACAAAAGGAGAAGGAAGAAGAGATGGAGGAATATGAAAAAAGAAAAATAGTAGTTAATGGACTAATTCAAGATTCTGTTTCAAACATCTGATTTAAAAATCAGTGACGGTTATAAATAAAGCCACTATAAACATCACATGCAGGTCTTTGTGTGGGTGTTTTCATTCCTCTTCAGTAAAAACCTAGGGTTGGGATTGTAAGACTGTATAGTATATGTATGCTTTCACACCAGGAACATAGGAGTTCGAGTTACTCCGTCACCTTCACTAACACTTGGAACTGTCAGTTTTCTTTTAAAGCTATTTTAATGGATGAAAGGTGGTAGCCTACTGTGGTTTTAATTTGTACTTCCCCAATGACCAATGACGATTAGCACTTTTTTGTGTGCTTACTGCCATCCATATATCTTCCTTTGTGAAGCATATGTTCAAATCATTTGCTCATTTTTCATTAACTTTTTATTTTGAAATAATTATACATTCACAAGAAGTTATCCTTCACCCAGTCTCCCCCTATGATTACATCTCACATAATTCCAGTAAAATATAATAGCAAAAAAACTGACACAGATACAGAATGTGTATACCGTTCTATGTCAAGTTTGTATTGTGGTAAAATAATGTTTATGTGGTAAATAAAATTTACCATGCTAATTTTTTTTTTTTTTTTTTTTTTTTTTGCGGTACACGGGCCTCTCCTGTTGCGGAGCACAGGCTCCGGACACACAGGCTCAGCGGCCATGGCTCACGGGCCTAGCTGCTCCGTGGCATGTGGGATCTTCCCGGACTGGGGCAAGAACCCGTATCCCCTGCATCGGCAGGCGGACTCTCAAACACTGGGCCACCAGGGAAGCCCGATGCTAACCTTTTTAAGTGTACAGTTCACTGGCATTGATTAATTCACAATGTGATATAACCAGTATCACCATCCATTTCCACAACTTTTCATTTTTTGTTCATTTTTAATTGCTCATTTTACTAGGTTGTTTGTTTTCTTCTCAACAAGTTGTGATAATTTTTTACACATTCTGTATACAAGTCCCTTTTCAAATAGAGGTTTTAAATAAATACTTCCTCCTAAACTATGCCTTGCTCCTTCATTCTCTTTATTCTCTTCCGAAGAACCATGTTTTTCTTTTAGACTCATGCTTATTATGCCCTATGTAAGAAATTTTTGCTTAATCCAAGGTGGCTAAGATTTGCCCTGTATTTTCTTTAGAAGTTGTGCTTTCAGGTTTCACATGTAGAGCTATTATCCACTTGTGGTTATTTTTTATAAACAGTAATAATGTATGCCATTGAATTGCCTTGGAACCTTTGTCCAAAACCAATTGTATCTGTGGGTTAATTTCTAGATTTGCTATTATATAATTGATCTATCTCTGTGCTTTTGCCAATTCCACAGTCTTGACTACTGTACCTTTAGGGTAACTTCTTGAAATCAAGGAGTGTGAATCTTTGAACGCTGTTAGTTTTCAAAACTGTTTGGGCTATGTTCGTACCTATACTTTTCCATAAAAATTTTAGAATCAAGTTGCTGACACACAAAAAATCTGCTAGGATTTTGAATGAACTTGTACTGATCCTGTATATCAATTTGGGGAGAAACAACATGTCAATAATATTGAATCTTCCAACTCATAAACACTGAGTATCTTGCTCCCTTTTTGGGTCATCTTTTTTTTTTTTTTTTTTTTTTGCGGTACGCGGGCCTCTCACTGTTGTGGCCTCTCCCGTTGCGGAGCACAGACTCCGGACGCGCAGGCTCAGCGGCCATGGCTCACGGGCCCAGCCGCTCCGCGGCATGCGGGATCTTCCCGGACCGGGGCATGAACCCGTGTCCCCTGCCTCGGCAGGCGGACTCTCAACCACTGCGCCACCAGGGAAGCCCTTTGGGTCATCTTTGATATTTATCATCATGTTGCATAGTTTTCAACATACAAATCTTGCACATATTTTGTCAGATTTATACCTAAGTGCTTCATGTTTTTGTACTACTATAAATGGTATATCCTTCTGTTTATTAATGCTTCTTCAAACACTCAATTTTATATTTTACTGTAAGATTTTATAATTTATATTTTCATTTAGAAGTCTTACCTTGCACATCATTAGACTTCTTCATAAGCATCTGATATTTTTTGAGGCCACTAATTTTTTTTCCACTTTCTCTTTGTTGATGGTTTATAGAAATAATACCTGTCAACTATCTACACTGTTTAAAGCTTCCTAATTAATTTCATTAATTTATCTATAGATTCTTTTATATCATTGCCAGAAATGACAGGTGTTTTCCTCCCTTTCCAACCCTTCTTTTCTTTTTCAATCTTTGTCTCAGTGGTTATGACCTCTGGTACAGGGGTGAATAGAAATAATGAGAGTAATCCTCCTGTTTCTCTTCAGTTCGACTAAATCTTTTGCCTTTATTTAAATTAAAAAAAAAAAAGGTAAGAGTAGTGAGAGTAAGCCCCTTGATCTTGTTACAAAAGAAAAATATTCTACACATCACTATTAATTTTGAGGTCTGCTGTGACTTTTGTAGAAATCGGGAATGAATGTTGGGTTTTGTCAAATGCTTTTCCTTATTAAAATGATATGGAGATTCTCCTTTATTCTGTTAAAGGGGTGAAAAATACTTTTGTTATTGAGATATAACTCACATAATATAAAATCCACACTTTTAAGGCACAGAATTGATTGGTTTTCAGTATATTCACAAGGTGTACAACAATCATAACTACCTATTCCAGAATATTTTCATCGCTCCAAAAAAATCTGGCACCCATTCCTAGCCACTCCCCATTTCTCCCAAACATTCCCAGCCCCCAACAGCCACCAGTCTACTTCTGTTTCTATGTATCTGACTAATCTGGATAATTTTTCTTACACATTCAGCCACTGAAGGACATTTGGCTTTTATGTGAACCTGTATCTTCCATTCTCTTGGGTATATATCTAGGAGTCGTCTGATTTTTTAAATGTTAAACTTGAATATCAAGTACAAACTTAATGTGGCCATGATATATTAGCCTTCTTCTAGTTTACTGAATTGATTTCCAATATTGTGACTTAAAAATTTTACAGTTGTTTTGAAGAATGAGATTAATCTGTAGTTGCAAATGTTAGCAAAAAATTTACTGACAAAGTATCTTCTGAGGATTTTTAATAGCTATAATATTAATTATAATAGATTATAAAGATAATTAATATCAATATTCCTTTTCTCATTCCTACAACAAATTATATGTTTCTTCTGTTTCCCTTAATAAGTCTCACAATAAACTTATCATTTTTTTTTTTTTTTTTTTTTTTTTTGTGGTACGTGGGCCTCTCACTGTTGTGGCCTCTCCCGTTGCGGAGCACAGGCTCCGGACGCGCAGGCCCAGCGGCCATGGCTCACGGGCCCAGCCGCTCCGCAGCACGTGGGATCCTCCCAGACCGGGGCACGAACCCGCGTCCCCTGCATGGCAGGCGGACTCTCAACCACTGCGCCACCAGGGAAGCCCACTTATCAATTTTATTGATACTAGTCTTTTCAAATTACCATTTTTATAACTTTCGTTGGTCCTCTCGATAGTGTATTTGATTTCTAGTTAGCTGTGCTTCTGTGATGGTGGCAACTGTCTTTTTTAGCTAATTATTGAGCTATACTTTTATATTTTGGGTTATAATTCACGAAGTGTCAAATTATGTTTTTATAAATATAATCACAACAGTTAATATATATTATCAGGGAAAAATCTTCAAAAGAGCTTTATTAAATAAATAAGTCAATTAACAAGTATTTATCTGTGAATTTCAGTAAAGAAAAAATCTTAAAACTGCAAGACACAGAAAAATCTGCAAAAGCAACTGTTGCCCTAAACCCATCTATCATCATCTACGTCCTTATCTGGCCAAATTTGTGTTCACCATTATGAATGGTAAATACTTTGTTTCAAGTCTTGCACTAAGAAATTCTATATATCCCTGACACTGAGATTTGAGTGTGGTTTGTACTGCCTTACACAGATTTATTACAGCCTCTTCTTCAGAGTGCAAAAGGGGTAAACCACATACTTTATCACCAATGAGATTTGTAAGTGAGAAACTTTGGAGGTAAGAATCAGCTAAGAGTAGTATCAGAGGTAGGACAGCTGCCTGTTTTTCATTTTTCTCCACCAGCACACTTGGATGTCATCTTTGTACGTTAACAGCTCAAACAATTAAAATACATCTCTGGTGAGAATAGACACTTACCAGTTCCCTCATCTGCACCATTCTGAGCAGCTTCCCAAACTACTGGTTTTGTCCCACACCCATCTATAGATGGAGAATCTGAATAGTCCGCAGGGTTAAATGTCCTTGGGTTTGAAATAAATAAAGGCAAATCACAAAATTAACTGTACATCATCTTCCCCGAAACAAGCCCCGTCCCTTCTAAGAACCACTATAAGAAACTTCACCCTCCTTCTCCTATTTAATTATAGCCAATTCGTCGCGCCATCGGAATGCAGATCTTCTGAAAAGCAGAGGTTGCTAGAACCTTCCATACACTCTTGTATGATGCTCCTACTTTCCTAAATCGTTGTCCTCTGCATCCTAAAGCAAGTGTGGAGACCTATAATAGTTCTAGGCAGAGTAATGGCTCTAATGAAAAACCCACCCACCCCCTCCCAACTAAGCCTAGACTTAAATAGGCAATAGGTCTTTTCTTCCGAAGTCAGAATCCAATTTTGGATTTGAACCTTTTACAGTAGAAGTATATGATTCTTTTTGTGTAGATGGATATAAATAAAAAGAAAACGTTTTGTTCAGTGCCTCTTTTTAAATTAAAATCCTCAATACCCATGATTCAGATGTCTAACTAGAGCCAAATTAAATAGCACTGCTAAAATTTTCACAACAGAATTTTAAAAAATTTTTTTCAGCATTATTGGGGTGTCACTGACAAAAAGAACCACAAGAGTATTTTTTAAAGTAGACAGCAAAATCCACAAAATCGTTTAAAGCTCCTGGGTTGGGCACATACGTTCATATGTTCCGGCCAGTTTGCTCCCTGTGTTTTCATCCTTCCTTTGTCCACAGGGAGCTCAGGCAGAAAACAGAGATGGCAGGAGTCACCACCTGAAGGCAGTGACCCCCAACAGTGCTGCCCTGGAGATATGGAGAAACAAAGGACTTTTCCTTTCTTGACTGTCATCCACTTATGGCCTCTATAAGAAGCTTAAAAACTTTTTATAAAGATCAGGGGGAGCTAATGTTTTGGATAACAGCAAAAAGTGAAAGAACCAGAAATAATGAATAAATAACTGATTATACCATCTATTTAATAACAATATACTCATCCTTCACTATTACAATTCAAGATAAAAATGATTGCTTTTCATAAAAAAACAAAACAAAAACATTTCATTTACTTACCATTCAAAGACAATTGCTGGATTTACCAACATAACTCTTAAGCAATGGTTTTCAACTGGGGTGGCTGTGCACCTCCCTCCCAGGGAACATTTGGCGATGTCTGGAGACATTTTTGATTGTCACAACTTGAGGAGGGGTGCTACTGGCATCTAGTAGGAAGAGGCCAGGGATGTTGCTAAACATCCTACAATGTAAAGGGAACCCCACCACCTCAACAAACTATTATCCAATCCAAAATGTCGATAAAGCCAAGGCTAGAAAACTGCTCTAAGGCCTACTGCAATACAATTTTATTTGTGTGATTTTGCTTTTTCGGTATTGTTTCTTTAAACTAGAGAAGGTAATAACTTCAAAAATAGGATGGCTAAGACTTACCCCATGCCTTGCGTTGAGAATCTTCCTGCCCCTCTCCCTCTGCCACGTCCAAACCCTTTTAAAAAATATATAGTGTAAAAATAATACTTATGTCCTACACAACTATAATTCTACCAACTTCATCCCTTACACACCTACCCAAACATTACTGTCATTGTTCCTAACAGCAACAACATTCCCAACCAGTGAGCCCAATCTGCTGGTCCCTAATGACACAAATATCTACAGTTATTGATCTCAAAGGATAGAAAAGAATTTAATTCTGCTTGTACAACACTTGTCATATTTAGCAGCTTAACACGGGCAGGTTTTATATATATATAATTTTTTTAAATTTATTTTTGGCTGCATTGGGTCTACATTGCTGGCCGCGGGCTTTCTCTAGTCGCGGCAAGCAGGGGCTACTCTTCATAGCGGTGTGTGGGCTTCTCATTGCAGTGGCTTCTCTTGTTGCAGAGCATGGGTTCTAGGTGTGGGCTTCAGTAGTTGCAGCAAATGGGCTCAGTAGTTGTGGCTCACGGGCTCTAGAGCACAGGCTCAGTAGTTGTGGCGCATGGGCTTAGCTGCTCTGTGACATGTGGGATCTTCCCGGACCAGGGATCGAATCCATGCCCCCTCCATTGGCAGGCGGATTCTTAACCACTGCACCACTAGGGAAGCCCCTGATGGTGTTATTACATACCATTTTTAATACTAAGATTCTGACCGATGACCAAAAGGGCAGCAAACAAGAGAGCGAGCAAGCAAGAAGAAATAGTTCTATTCAGTGACTCTCCAGTTTTTCTTAATCGAATCCTAAATTGTGGATTAAAGACCTAAATACAAGAGCTAAAACTATACAACCCTTAGAGGAAAATATAGAGCAAAAGCTTCATGACACTGAATTTGGTAATGATTTCTTGGATATGACACCAAAGACTCAGGCAAGAAGAGGAAAAAATTAGACTTTAAACTGGTGTATCAAAAGACATGAACAGAGTAAAAAAACCCAAAGAATATTTACACATTCTACATTTGATAAGGGAGTAACACTGAGAATACATAACGAAATTCTACAACTCTCTAACAAAACAAACAACCAGATTAAAAAATGGGCAAGGGACTTGAATAGACATTTCTCCAAATATAATATAAAAACAGTCAATGCGCAGATGAAAATATTCTCAACATCACTAATCATTAGGGCAATGTGGCACCCATTACAATGGCTACGAGTGAGAAACACAGAGAGAGAGAGAGAGAAGAGAAGAGAAAATAAGTGTTGGCAAAGATGTAGAGAAACTGAAGCCTTTGTACACTGTTTCAGGGGAATGTACAATAGTGTAGCCACTGTGGAAAACAGTATGGCAATTCCCCCCAAAATTAAAAATAGACCTATATGATCCTTATAGCACAGGGAGCTCTGCTCAATATTCTGTAATAACCTAAATGGGAAAGAATTTGAAAAGGATACATGTATAGGTATAACTGAAGCACTTTGCTGTACACCTGAAACTAACACAACATTATAAATCAACTGTAGTCCAATATAAAATTAAAAAAAAATTTTTTAAGAAAAAAAAAAGAATTATATGATCCTACAATTCTACTTGTGGGTATATGTATCCAAGAGAATTTGAAAGTAGGATCTTGAAGAGATACTTGTACATCCATGTTCACGTTCATAGCAGCCTTACTCATAATAGCCAAAAGGTAGAATCAACCTAAGTGTCCACTGATGAATGAATGTGGTATAAACATACAATGTAATATTATTCAGCCTTAAAAAGGAAGGAAGGGGTTTCCCTGGTGGCACAGTGGTTAAGAATCTGCCTGCCAATGCAGGGAACACAGGTTTGAGCCCTGGTCCAGGAAGATCCCACGTGCTGCAGAGCAACTAAGCCCATGTGCCACAACTACTGAGCCTGCGAGCCACAGCTACTGAGTCCACATGCCACAACTACTGAAGCCCGTGCGCCTAGAGCCCGTGCTTCGCAACAAGAGAAGCCACCACAATGAGAAGCCCACGCACCACAACAAAGAGTAGCCCCCACTCTCCACAACCAGAGAAAAGCCTGCACGTAGCAACAAAGACCCAATGCAGCCAAAAATAAAATAAATTTTAAAAAAAGAAAAAAAAAACGGAAGGAAATTCTGGCAAATGCTACAATGTGGATGAACCTTGAGGACATTTTGCTAAGTGAAACAAGCCAGTCACAAAAGGACAAATATTTCATGATTCCACTTATATGAGGTATGTAACAGTACTCAAATTCAGAAAAAGGTGGTTGCCAAGGGATATGTTAGCCATGCTAATATAACTAAATGTATATTTAATCATGTACAGTTAACTTATCCAGTAGTTCAAGTTAAACTATTAAAAGATACGGTCTTGACAAAAATCTACCCTATCCCCAGAGACAGGGGAATAGAGGGAAATGTCCTAAAAAGTGGAAGAATTCTAATAATGCATATTAGTGGCTACTATCTATTTTAACACTGTCGAAAGGCAAAGGTAAGACTTCAGGTAAGTCTTAAAGAAGGTTGGAAACTTGGGTTTAAAAAAAAAAATCTAATTCTAAGAAGAAAGCTTTCAATGAACAAGTTTTGGCAAGACTCCTTATAGTTAAGAGAGTTGGTAGGATGGGGGGAGGAGAGTCATCACGTAAGAAAACGAATTCTCAGGACATAAAAAACACTTAACTGTAAAAAAAAAAAAAAAAAAAAGCAAACAAACTTTAGTATGTCCATACAATGGAATATTATTTGGCTATAAAAAGAAATGAAGGGCTTCCCTGGTGGCGCAGTGGTTGGGAGTCCGCCTGCCGATGCAGCGGACACGGGTTCGTGCCCTGGTCCGGGAAGATCCCACATGCTGTGGAGCGGCTGGGCCCGTGAGCCATGGCCGCTGGGCCTGCGCGTCTGCAGCCTGTGCTCCGCAATGGGAGAGGCCACAACAGTGAGAGGCCCACGTACCGCAAAAAAAATAATAAAACAAACAAACAAAAACAACAACAACAAAAAAGAAATGAAGTACTTATACATGCTCCAACATTGTGCTGATATGTGGTAGAACATCAATGAATCTTTAAAACATTAAGCTAGGTCAAAGAAGCCAGTCACAAAAGAGCACATATTACTAGATTCCATTTACATCATATGTCCAGAACAGGAGAATCTATAAACACAGGAAGTAGATTACCAGTTGTTTACTGCTGGGATGGCAGGGGGGAGGGGCGGGGGAGGTGATGAAGGAATTGGGAATTGATACTTAAAGGGTATGGGATATTCTTTTTGAGGTGATGAAAATGTTCTGAAATTGATTATGGTGATGGCTGCATAATTCTAAAAATATACTAAAACCCACTGAATTATGCAATATAAATGGGTGAATTGTATAGTATGTAAATTATATCTCAAGAAATTTTAGAGGGCTATAATAAACACTGTTACCAGTGAAGAAAGAAACAACACAACTGCTCTTGATTAAGTGCATTCATGTGCACCCATTCAGTGGCAAACTGTGTGACAAAAGGAATATTTAACAGTGGTTAAATATTAAGAAAATAGTGGTAATTTCTTTAAAAAGGATTCAGGTAAGAAATCATTAAACAATTATCTAATACTTGAGCCAGAAAGCAAGATGTACATGAAAGAAAAGAAAGGAATTTATAAAAGAAAAACATATCCTAAGGCCAAAAATTCAAGAAATCCTGCAAGTCCCCTGGAAAAAGTCAGTATCAACTAAATATCTCCAGGTTTCCAGAGAGCAGTAGCCGCACCCAAGTATGAAACACAAACAAGCCAACTATCTTAAGTAGATTTTAAAAAATCAAATCCATCTTCATGTACATTTTAGCAAGCTAACAAAATTGTTCTTTCCTATTCACCTGGCTAGTAACGCTACCGGTAACATTGTTTTCTGTGTATATACATTTTCCTATATTGTTATCTGGTACAAATAACTGTTTTCACCTAACAGCTCAGAAGAAAGACCTGGGTTCTTCTAATTGAGAAAAACAACATTAAAGTAAATTATCATAAAGAATAAACCAATGTTACGATAGATGCTAAACCTTTACTCATAGAGGTCTATCTAGTGACTCTGCACTACATCTATGTTGAATAACTGCTCAAGTTTTTAATTGTTTAATATTTATGTCTTACACTGAGAGCCAGAGTAGAAAAGTTGCCTATTTCCCTTGAAAAAAGCCAAAACGCAGAGAACAGCTAACCACCTCTAGTGGAGAAGGCAAATCTAAAGAGCAGATATAGCCCCTGGGGCCGAACATGTGCAACCTAAAGAAAAATAAGAAGATAGAAAGCAATCCCTTGCCTTCACCCCCAGGAGACTGTAAGCAAGGCTTTGATAACAGCCAAATGCACCAGAAACTGTGGGCTCTTGAATTTATCACTGCACACTCTGGGTCATGATCTTTAAGATTCTGAGTAGTTCTAAAGTTTTTTGTACAGACAAAAGTTCCCAGATTTTCAGAGCTGGTTCAATGAAAAAATGGTTGCTGTGTTGACCACAAGCTGCCCACCTGCCCAGAGACCTGTTCAGCCCACAAAGAGAACAAGGCACTTCTGGGGCTTGTGGCTCAGAGACTTAGGACTCAGGCAAGTTGTGCCTCTTTGTCCCTGGGTCAGGGTTTATCCACAGCGATAGGAATACGTCTTCCCCAATCGCAAAGTAGCATAAATGAGTCAAATGACAACAGCAAATGCCCCAGGGACTCAGTGAGAAAGAGAGCTTATTTCGAGTCTTATCCTCATATCTCATGTATTAGCTTTTCCTTAGCAAAAAAGTCTGATTATAAATGTGCCACAATAATTATTTCAGGAAAGAATTAATGGATTCTAATACCAGTGAATAAAAGTCTGATGGGAAAACGGTTATTTACACAGTCTCAGAGCACTCCCCCCAAAATATATGTATTAATTACAAAGAATGAAGGAGTGATTTTACAAAGGAGAAACTTGGCAGAAACCACTTTCTTTAAGTAATCAAAGCTAACATCACTAGCAATGGGATAAATCTGTATCATGTACCCTCTAATATGAGGTACAGCTATATCATTCTGTGGCATTCTGGCCAAAAACTGGTAACATGAATCTAATCATGAGGAAACTTCTCAGTTTGTTAATGAAGGACATTCGACAAAACAGATACTTCCAAAGTGTCAAGGGCATGAAAGACAAAGAAAGACTATTCCAGATTGATGAACTGTCCTAGATTGAAGGACACTACACAGACATGGGAACTAAATACTGTGTGTGATCCCAGACTGGATCCTGGACCAGAATATTTGCTTTCTGTTATAAAGAACATTAGCAGGATAACTGGAAATTTTTGAATAAGGCCTATACATTGTATCAATGGTAATTTCCTGATTTTATCGTTTTAAGGTAGCTCTTTAAGACAATATATTTTTTCTTAGGAGTTACACACTAAAATATTAAGGGGTAAAATGGCATTATGTTTGAAATGAACACACAAGGGTTTCAGAAAAAAACAGTAATATATACATACAGAGAGGAAATGTAGCAAATGTAGCAAAATATTAAAGTTTGGGGACTCTGGGTAAACACTATGCAAAATTCTGCTGTGCTTTTTTATTTCAAAGTAAAATGTTAAAACCGCACCCTAAGCACTTATATGTGTATTTTATATTCCAATGAATACATTTTATTCTGTGAAAAATCTAAGTTGTTCTTCATGTTTGCACTAGCTAAGCTGATCCTTCTACACAGAATGCTCCTACCCAGATTTTCACATGGCTTTCTTCCTCCTCACTTTAAATCCCATCTCCTCAGAGACCTGCCTGGGTCCATCTAAAGGAAACCCTATTGGCAGTTGATCACATCACCAATCATTTTCTTAAGTAAGTCGAACAGTGCTTTTACTTGATTGTCTCTCCTCCTTCCCCACTAAGCATGTGAGGAACCATGTCTTATGCACAGCAGTATCTTCAACAATATAATAGGTACCTAAGTATCAGTTGTTGCGTTAAAGACTGATATGTAACCCCAATGTCATAAACATGGATTTTTTTTCATGGACTCATATTTAGAGGCATAATAATAATATTACTATTCAATTACAGGAAATAACCTAGTTGTTCAGCAACTTATTTTAGAGCACTGCATTTTGTAAAATACTTTTTGTACCAGGACCCGAGACGGCATTATAGAAAATTCAAGAATTAAAACTAGAATGTCAGCACCTAGTAGGTGCTAAACAATTAACCTTTCAGTTATATTATATAGGCTATATTCATAAATTAGTTAGTTTTAAAAGTAGAAGAACAGGGCTTCCCTGGTGGCGCAGTGGTTAAGAATCCGCCTGCCAATGCAGAGGACACGGGTTTGAGCCCTGGTCCAGGAAGATCCCACATGCCATGGAACAACTAAGCCCATGTGCCCCAACTACTGAGCCTGTGCTCTAGAGCCTGTGAGCCACAACTACTGCACCTGTGTGCCACAACTATTGAAGCTTGCGCGCCTAGAGTCCGTGCTCCGCAACAAGAGAAGCCACTGCAATGAGAAGCCCGCGCACCACAACGAAGAGTAGCCCCCGTTTGCCGCAACTAGAGAAAGCCCAGTGCAGCAATGAAGATCCAACGCAGGCAAAAATAAAAATTAAAAAAAAAAAAAAGGTTAGTGGAGTGGCTTGATTATATTGTAACTTCTTACACAAGAGCAAGTAGTTTCATCCTGGAACACAGAATTATATTCTTTTTTACTAACTAACATGGCACATGATGAAGAACTTTACCAAGAATACTCCCAGGGCTTCCCTGGTGGCGCAGTGGTTGAGAGTCTGCCTGCCGATGCAGGGGACACGGGTTTGTGCCCCGGTCCAGGAAGATCCCACATGCCGCGGAGCGGCTAGGCCCGTGAGCCATGGCCGCTGAGCCTGCGTGTCCGGAGCCTGTGCTCCGCAACGGGAGAGGCCACAACAGTGAGAGGCCTGCATACCGCGAAAAAAAAAAAAAAAAAGAATACTCCCAATCTGAGTTTGAGATTGACATGTACACACTACTATATTTAAAATAGATAACCAACAAGGATCTACTCTATAGCACATGGGACTTTGCTCAATATTCAGTAATAACCTAAATGGGGAAAACAATTTGATAAAGAATAGATACATGTATATGTATAACTGACTCACTTTGCTGTATACCTGAAACTAATACAACATTGTTAATAGACTATGCTCCAATAAAAAAAAAAAAAAGAATACTCCCAATCTCACAGATTATTAACATGGTCTTCAATCTAAACTCAGGATTAAGTCAGGATTAGATACTTTATAAATATCAGTTAAATTCCACATTTTGTACACAAAACACAGTATTATTTGATGGCCAAGTACCTATGAATGGTCAACATTTATAAATTTCCAAAGGTTTTCACACCAACTACCAGGCTTACTTTCCAAAAAGCAAAGCCCAGAACACTAACGACAGCCTAGCACAGCTGTTACTTGCCTCTTCTGAAGAGGCTATTTTCTCACAAAAACACAAAACTCACAAGCTACCTTTCCACAAACTTTAAATGAATCATAGAAAAATGATCTGTTACAAGTGTCACACTGATTCTTGCTCCTCCGAACACAGAGAAAACATTCAGGGAAAGGTAAAGAAAAACTGGGTGTATAAATGGAACTTAATTTTATTTCATTTGCTACAGTTTATACTTGCCACGAAATGGGAGTAAAATATACCCCCATTTTATATATATGATTTTTTATTTAATACAGAGATTACCAAATTCTTAACATAAATTACAAAAAAGTACATTAGCACATTAAATCCATGTTTCATAATACTCTTTATGCTAACACTGTGTAGATAAGGCAAAAATTAAGGAGGAAAGGAGTGATTTATTAAAATTTTAGCAGCTTAACATTTTAGCTAATTTAATCATGAACACAGATTACTGTTCTGAGGGAGAGCCAATGTGAAGTCAGCAACAGCTGCCCACAAGTATGGTCAAAATTAAAGAATAAAGGCAATGGAGACCTTAAAGAATCATTTTTAAAGTACACACTTTAAACCATGCACTTGTTTTTTAAGGATGCATTTTAAAATCTGCATACTACCCAACAGATCACAAATAACTGGAAAGGAATAGTACAAAACAACAGTTTTAAGGTTAATTCAACACACCATGAGAGAGTAGATTAAGACATTAAATAACTTACAACCAAACTTTTGGAAAGGGACATATTAAACACATAAAACAAAGGACACTTATCCTTTAATTATGAAAGGGATAAATTATTTGTCTTGCACCACTATTCACTTATTATCAAACTGTACTTTACTAATATTCACCAAACAAAATAACTGTTTTTGTGCATACTGGCTACTGAATGTTTTCTCTCTTCTTGCCCTGTGTTGCACTTGGGATAATGATTCTAAGAAATCCCTAGACACAGACCACTACTCTTCAACAGCTTGTTTAAACATGTTTAAATATCAGCTAATAATAAAAAAATTACACCTCACTAGAGTTTATATATATGTGGAAGAGGGTGGACTGATTTTTTTTAACATCTAACTGGGTTTATAAACAATCTGGGAATTCCCCGGCAGTCCAATGGTTAGGACTTGGCACTTTCACTGCCAGGGCTTGGGGTTCAATCTCTAGTCCAGGAACTAAGATCTCACAAGCCACGCAGCACAGCCAAAAAAAAAAAAAGTCAATCTGAGTCCCTTACCCACTACTTTACAACCTTCCTTAAAAGTAAACATAAGGGGGCTTCCCTGGTGGCGCAGTGGTTGAGAATCTGCCTGCCGACACAGAGGATACGGGTTCGTGCCCCGGTCCGGGAAGATCCCACATGCCGCGGAGCAGCTAGGCCTGTGAGCCATGGCCACTGAGCCTGCGCGTCCGGAGCCTGTGCTCCGCAATGGGAGAGGCCACAACAGTGAGAGGCCCACGTACAAAAAAAAAAAAAAAAAGTAAACATAAGGGGGCTTCCCTGGTGGCGCAGTGGTTAAGAATCCACCTGTCAATGCAGGGGACACGGGTTCACGTCCTGGTCCAGGAAAATCCCACATGCTGCAGAGCAACTAAGCCCACACACCACAACTATTAAGCCTGTGCTCTAGAGCTCGCGAGCCACAACTACTAAGCCTGCATGCCACAACTACTGAAGCCCGCATGCCTAGAGCCCATGATCCACAACAAGAGAAGCCACCGCAATGAGAAGCCATGCACCGCAATGAAGAGTAGCCCCCGCTGGCCACAACTAGAGAAATGCCGCACGCAGCAACAAAGACCCAACGCAGTCAAAAATAACTTAATTAAAATAAATTAAAAAAAAAAAAGTAAACATAAGGGGACTTCCACTGGAGGTCCAGTGGCTAAGACTTCACCTTCCAATGCAGGGAGTGAGGGTTCGATCCCTGGTCAGGGAACTAAGATCCCACATGCCTCACGGCCAAAAAACCAAAATGTAAAACAGAAACAATAGTGTAACAAATTCAATAAAGACTTTAAAACTGGTCCACTTCAAAAAATTCTTTAAAAAAAAAAAAAAGTAAACATAAGGAGGTGGGGGGGTAGGATTAACATACATACACTACTATATATAAAGTGGATTTAAAAAAAACAAGGACCAAGACTGGTTCAAGATGGTGGAGTGGAAGGACGTGTGCTCACTCCCTCTTGCGAGAGCACTGGAATCACAACTAACTGCTGAACAATCATCAACAGGAAAACACTGCAACTCACCAAAAAAGATACCCCACATCCAAAGACAAAGGAGAAGCCCAATGAGACAGTAGGAGGGGCGCAATCACAATAAAATCAAATCCCATAACCACTGGGTGGGTGACTCACAAACTGGAGAACACTTATACCACAGAAGTCCACCCACTGGACTAAAGGTTCTGAGCCCCACGTCAGGCTTCCCAACCTGGGGGTCAGGCAATGGGAGGAAGAATTCCTAGAGAATCAGACCTTGAAGGCTAGTGGGGTTTGATTGCAGGACTTGGACAGGACTGGGGTAAAAAGAGACTCCACTCTTGGAGGGCACACACGAAGTAGTGTGCACATCAGGACCCAGGGGAAGGAGCAGTGACCCCATAGGAGACTGAAGCAGACCTACCTGCTAGTGTTGGAGGATCTCCTGCAGAGGCAGGGGGTGGCTGTGGCTCCCTGTGAGGACAAGGACACTGGCAGCAGAAGTTCTGGGAAATATTCCTTGGCATGAGCCCTCCCAGAGTCTCCAGTGCTGGGTCACCTCAGGCCAAACAACCAACAGAGAGGGAACTCAGTCCCACCCATCAGCAGACAAGTGGATTAAAATTTTACTGAGCTCTGTCCACCAGAGCAACACCCAGGTCTACCCAACACCAATCCCTCCCATGAGGAAGCTTGCACAAGCCTCTTAGATAGCCTCATCCACCAGAGGCAAGAAGAATACTGCAACCTGTGGAACGAAACAATATTGCAACCTGTGGAACGAAAACCACATTCACAGAAAGATAGACAAAATGAAAAGGCAGAGGATTTTGTTACCAGATGAAGGAAAAAGATAAAACCCCAGAAAAACAACTAAATGAAGTGGAGATAGGCAACCTTCCAGAAAAAGATTTCAGAACAATGACAGTGAAGATGATCCAGGATCTTGGAAAAAGAATGGAGGCAAAGGTTGAGAAGATGCAAGAAACGTTTAACAAAGACCTAGAAGAATTAAAGAACAAACAAACAGAGATGAACAATGAAATAACTGAAATGAAAAATACACCAGAAGGAATCAATAGCAGAATAACTGAGGCAGAAGAACAGATACATGACCTTGGAGATAGAATGGTGGAATTCACTGCTGTGGAACAGAATAAAGAAAAAAGAATGAAAAAAATGAAGACACCCTAAAAGACCTCTGGGACAATGTTAAACGCACCAACATTTGCATTATAGGGGTCCCAGAAGGAGAAGAGAGAGAGAAAGGACCCAAGAAAATATTTGAAGAGATTAGAGTCGAAAACTTCCTTAACATGGTAAAGGAAATAGCCACCCAAGTCCAGGAAGCACAGAGTCCCAAGCAGGATAAACCCAAGGAGAAACACACCGAGACACACAGTAATTAAATTGACAAAAATTAAAGACAAAGAAAAATTATTAAAAGCAACAAGGGAAAAATGACAAATAACATACAAAGGAACTTCCATTAAGGTTAACAGCTGATTTCTACAAGCCAGAAGGGAGTGTCACAATATATTTAAAGTGATGAAAGGGAAGAACCTACAACCAAGATTACTCTAGCCGGCAAGCATCTCAATCAGATTCAATGGAGAAATCAAAAGCTTTACAGACAAGCAAAAGCTAAGAGAATTCAGCACCACCAAACCAACTCTACAACAATGCTAAAGAACTTCTCTAAGTGGAAAACACAAGAGAAGAAAAAGACCTACAAAAAACAAACCCACAACAATTAAGAAAACGGTAATAGGAACATACATATCGATAATTACCATAAATGTGAATGGATTAAATGCTCCAACCAAAAGACACAGGCTCGCTGAATGGATACAAAAAGAAGACCCATATATATGCTGTCTACAAGAGACCCACTTTAGGCCTAGGGATACATACAGACTGAAAGTGAGGGGGTGGAAAAAGATATTCCATGCAAATGGAAAAAGAAAGCTGGAGTAGCTATATTCATATCAGATAAAATAGACTTTAAAATAAAGAATATTACAAGAGACAAGGAAGGACATGACATAATGATCAAAGGATCAATCCAAGAAGATATATCAATTATAAATATATATGAACCCAACATAGGAGCACCTCAATACCTAAGGCAAATGCCAACAGCTATAAAAGATGAAATCGACAGTAGCACAATAATATTGGGGGACTTTAACACCCCACTTACACCAATGGGCAGATCATCCAGACAAAAAATTAATAAGGAAACACAAGCTTTAAATGACACAATAGACCAAATAGATTTAATTGATATTTATAGGACATTCCATCTGAAAACAGCAGATTACACTTTCTTCTCAAGGGACCACGGCACATTTTCCAGGATAGATAACATCTTGGGTCACAAATCAAGCCTCGGTAAATTTAAGAAAATTGAAATCATAACAAGCATCTTTTCTGACCACAACGCTATGAGATTAGAAATAAATTACAGAGAAAAAAACACAAACACATGGAACCTAAACAATATGTTACTAAATAACCAAGAGATCACTGAAGAAATCAAAGAGGAAATCAAAAAATACCTAGAGACAAATGACAATGAAAACACGACAATCCAAAACCTATGGGATGCAGCAAAAGCAGTTCTAAGAGGGAAATTTATAGCAATACAATCCTACCTCAAGAAACAAGAAAAATCTCAAACAAACAATCTAACCTTACAACTACAGGAACTAGAGAAAGAAGGACAAACAAAACCCAAAGCCAGTAGAAGGAAAGAAACCATAAAGATCAGAGCAGAAATAAATGAAATAGAAACAAAGAAAACAACATCAAAGATCAATAAAACTAAAAGCTGATTTTTTGAGAAGATTAAAAAAACTGATAAACCTTTAGCCAGACTCATCAAGAAAAAGAGGGAGAGGACTCAAATCAATAAAATTAGAAAAGAAAAAGGAGAAGTTACAACAGACACAGCAGAAATACAAAGCAACCTAAGAGACTACTACAAGCAACTCTATGCCAATAAAATGGGCAACCTGGAAGAGATAGACAAATTCTTAGAAAGGTATAACCTTCCAAGACTGAACCAGGAAGAAATAGAAAATATGAACAGACCAATCACAAGCAATGAAATTGACACTGTGAATAAAAATCTTCCAACAAAGAAAAGTCCAGGACCAGATGGCTTCACAGGTGAATTCTATCAAACATTTAGAGAAGAGCTAACACCCATCCTTCTCAAACTTTTCCAAAAAACTGCAGGGGGAAGAACATTCCCAAACTCATTCTACGAGGCCACCATCACCCTGATACCAAAACCAGACAAAGATACTACAAAAAATGGAAATTACAGACCAATATCACTGATGAATACAGATGCAAAAATCCTCAACAAAATACTAGCAAACAGAATCCAACAACACATTAAAAAGATCATACACCATGATCAAGTAGGATTTTATCCCAGGGATGCAAGGATTCTTCAATTTATGCAAATCAATGTGATACACCATATTAACAAACTGAAGAAGAAAAACCATATGATCATCTCAATGGATATAGAAAAAGCTTCTGACAAAATTCAACACCCATATTTATGATAAAAACTCTCAAGCAAGTGGGCATAGAGAGTACCTACCTCAACATAATAAAGGCCATATAACACAAACCCACAGCAAACATCATTCTCAATTGTAAAAAACTGAAAGCATTTCCTCTAAGATCAGGAACAAGACAAGGATATCCACTCTCCACTATTATTCAACATAGTTTTGGAAGTCCTAGCCACAGCAATCAGAGAAGAAAAAGAAATAAAAGAATACAAATTAGAAAAGAAAAAGTAAAACTGTTACTGTTTGCAGATGACATATTATACATAGATAATCCTAAAGATGCCACCAGAAAACTACTAGAGATAATCAATGAATTTGGTAAAGCTGCAGGATACAAAATTAATACACAGAAATCTCTTGTGTTCTTATACACTAATGACAAAAAATCTGAAAGAGAAATTAAGGAGACAATCCCATTTACCACTGCAACAAAAAGAATAAAATACCTAGGAATAAACCTTCCTAAGGAGACAAAAGACCTGTATGCAGAAAAGTATAAGACAATGATGAAAGAAATTAAAGATGATACAAACAGATAGAGAAATATACCACGTTCTTGGATTGGAAGAATCAACATTGTGAAAATGACTATACTACCCAAAGCAATCTACAGATTCAATACAATCCCTATCAAGCTACCAATGGCATTTTTCACAGAACTAGAACAAAAAATTTCACAATGTGTATGGAAACACAAAAGACCCCAAATAGCCAAAGCAATCTTGAGAAAGAAAAACGGAGATGGAGAATTCAGGCTCCCTGACATCAGACTGTACTACAAAGCTATAGTAATCAAGACAGTATGGTACTGGCAGAAAAACAGAAATATAGATCCATGGAACAGGATAGAAAGCCCAGAGATAAACCCACGCACATATGGTCACCTTATCTTTGACAAAGGAGGCAAGAATATACAGTGGAGAAAAGACAGCCTCTTCAATAAGTGGTGCTGGGAAAACTGGACAGCTACATGTAAAAGAATGAAATTAGAAAGCTCCCTAACACCATACACAAAAATAAACTCAAAATGGATTACAGACCTAAATGTAAGGCCAGACACTATAAAACTCTTAGAGGAAAACATAGGCAGAACACTCTATGACATAAATCACAGAAGATGCTTTTTGACCCACCTCCTAGAGAAATGGAAATAAAAACAAAAATAAACAAACAGGACCTAATGAAACTTAAAAGCTTTTGCATAGCAAAGGAAACCACAAACAAGAAGAAAAGACAACCCTCAGAATGGGAGAAACTATTTGCAAACGAAGCAGCTGGCAGAGAATTAATCTCCAAAATATACAAGCAGCTCATGCAGCTCAATATCCAAAAAACAAACAACCCAATGCAAAAATGGGTGTAAGACCTAAATAGACAGTTCTCCAAAGAAGATATACAGATTGTCAACAAGCACATGAAAGGATGCTCGACATCACTAATTATTAGAGAAATGCAAATCAAAACCACAATGAGGTATCACTACACACCAGTCAGAACGGCCATCATCAAAAAATCTACAAACAATAAATGCTGGAGAGGGTGTGGAGAAAAGGGAACACTCTTGCACTGTGGGTGGGAATGTAAGTTGATACAGCCACTATGGAGGTTTCTTAAAAACCTAAAAATAGAACTACCATATGACCCAGCAATCCCACTACTGGGCATACACCCTGAGAAAACCATAATTCAAAAAGAGTCACGTACCACAATGTTCACTGTAGCACTATTTACAATAGCCAGGACATGGAAGCAACCTAAGTGTCCATCAGCAGATGAATGGATAAAGAAGATGTGGCACATATATACAATGGGATACTACTCAGCCATCAAAAGAAACAAAATTGCGTTATTTGTAGTGAGGTGGATGGACCTAGAGTCTGTCATACAGAGTGAAGTAAGTCAGAAAGAGCTACAACTACTGAGCCCGCATGCCACAGCTACTGAAGCCCGCACTCCTAGAGCCCGTGCTCCGCAACAAGAGAAGCCACCGCAATGAGAAGCCCACGCACCTCAACGAAGAGTAGCCCCTCCTCGCCGCAACTACAGAAAGCCTGTGTGCAGCAACAAAGACCCAACGCAGCCAAAAATAAATAAAATTAAACTTTTTAAAAATAAATTTATTTTATTCTATTTTATTTATTTGGCTGCTGTGGGTCTTCGTTGCTGAACGCGGGCTTTCCCTAGTTGCGGCGAGCGGGGTCTACTCGTCGTTGCGGTGCGTGGGCTTCTCATTGCAGTGGCTTCTCTTGTTGCGGAGCACGGGCTCTAGGAGTGCGGCTTCAGTAGCTGTGGCACCCGGGCTCAGCAGCTGTAGCTCGCAGGCTCTAGAGCGCAGGCTCAGTAGTTGGGGCACATGGGCTTAGTCGCTCCGCGACATGTGGGATCTTCCCGGACCAGGGCTTGAACCCGTGTCCGCTGTATTGGCAGGTGGATTTTTAACCACTGCACCACAACAAAGGGAAGTCCCAAAATTAAACCTTAAAAAAAAGAAAAAAAAGAAAAAAAAGAAAAAAAAAGCAGTTGTTGGTTACCAAGGATTTCCTTTAAAAAACAAAAAGAAGTACAACTAGAGAGAAGCCCGCACGCCACAACGAAAGATCCTGCATGCCTGAACGAAGACCCTGTGCGCTGCAACTAAGACCCAATGCAGCCAAATAAATAAATACATAAATAAACATTAGAAACAAACAAACAAAAGGCATCATATGGTAAAACACTTTACTATGGGTAAAGTCCAACATAGGAGACTTAATAACTTTTTGGTCAGAGCTTCAAGTTTTAAATTATTCATAGAAAGGGCCTTTCTCAGCTCATCTGAAAACAACCAATAGGTTTCCTCAAAATTACATAATCCAAACACTTCATTCATGCGTGTCAGTAAATGAATCAAAAGATTTCAGATCAACCATTCTTTCAGAGTACACTGCCATGGCTTAATGTACTGAGTATATGAACAGCCTGCCTCCTCCCGATCACAAGCATCTCTATCCGCCTTATTCTGTCTTACCTCTACCACGAGCTCTCTTGCCACGGTCTGAAGGCTTGTCCCCTTGATTGCAATCAATTCCATTCTCTTCACCTCTAACTAAGGAAGAAAAGAGCACCCCTTACACATAATCAAACCAACAGCTATTAAAGACAAGGACAGGGCTTCCCTGGTGTCGCAGTGGTTGAGAGTCCGCCTGCCGATGCAGGGGACACGGGTTCGTGCCCCAGTCCGGGAAGATCCCACATGCCGCGGAGTGGCTAGGCCCGTGAACCATGGCCGCTGGGCCTGCGCATCCGGAGCCTGTGCTCTGCAATGGGAGAGGCCACAGCAGTGAGAGGCCCGTGTAATGCAAAAAAAAATAAAAATAAAAATAAAATAAAGACAAGGACAAAAAGACTCCCTCCACCCCTCAACACAAAAAGGCTTTTTAAAAAAAAGGTTAAAATTTAACCAAAGGGTTGGGAAAACAAGAAAAACCAAACCAGCATGGCTCAAAAACTGAATGACAGCACAACTTGCTTAATTCATAGGTGAAAATTCAAGAAGAAATTAAAACGACATACCACTTTTATTTTCTGTTTTGATGTGCCCTCCTGTAAAGTAAGTTTACTTCCAAAAAAAAATACCTTTGTTATGTAACCATACACAACAAAATCTGCTCATTGGTTAAGTTCAAAGCCTGGAAAGGCATAGACTAGCAAACTGCAATACCAAGGAAACACTGAATTCTTGAGGAAATCATTGTTAGAGAAAGGTTTTTCCAGGTTACTGTCCAGAAGATTCCAACACAGTCTTTTCTTCTCCTTATTCCTATATTGGCATTAATGACTCTATATAATACAGAAATTTTATGAACAATATTGGCACAGTTTGCTCCCCTCATCTCTTTTATGGCTTAAGTATGTGAGTTGTCAATGAGGCCTTCCTTGGTCACTCTCTTTAAATTTGTCAAACCCGTACCTACAATTCCCATCTCTCTGCCTTTGTTTTTCCCCAGAGCATAATTTTCTACATAATGCCATTAAAATATTACAATATTAATATGAAATGTTACTTTTCTTTTTTATTGTGACATCTCACTCTGCCTCCCTTAAAAGATGTTTTAGAAGGGCAAAGATTTGTTTTCCTCATTGCTGTATGACTTGAAGACTATCCACTACACTGTAGATACTCAATAAACATCTGTGGTATATATAAACTAGCAAAAGTCTATAAAGGAACATGTTAAATATTTATCATAATTTAGCCACTTTGGTACGTCTGCATAGGAGGTAGTGTTGTTTTGGGTGAATGATGCCAAAACCTGAGTCAAATGGAGAGAACTGAGAAAAAAAACCTTTCCTATTCAACAACTTTCCTCTTAATCTAAACCTTGCATATATCATGAGTATCCATAAGTGGGGAAGAATAAACAGCTTTAGCTATCAGCCAACAAAAAAACCTTCTTTAAAATTAGACGATGTGGGCTTCCCTGGTGGCACAGTGGTTGAGAATCTGCCTGCCAATGAAGGGGACACGGGTTCGAGCCCTGGTTTGGGAAGATCCCACATGCCACGGAGCAACTAGGCCCGTGAGCCACAACTACTGAGTCTGCGCGTCTGGAGCCTGTGCTCCACAACAAGAGAGGCCGCGATAGTGAGAGGCCTGCGCACCGTAATGAAGAGTGGCCCCCGCTTGCTGCAACTAGAGAAAGCCCTCACACAGAAACGAAGACCCAACACAGCCAAAAAATAATAATAATTAATTAATTTTAAAAAAAGAAAGAAAGAAAGAAATCCAGGACACCAGTGGCTAGAGACGGAGCAGGTGCTTTATTAAAAAAAAAAATTAGACGATGCACTTGATTCATAACGTAAGGCGGTCTTAAGACACAACACAGATACCTACAGCCTAGGTCAGTGCTAATATGAAACTGTACCAGTTAGGGTTCTAATAAACTACTCAGTTGTAGCTCATTACTAACTTAACTATACTAACAAATATTGCATTGAGGAAGTGGATTTATGGGCATTCACTGGATCACTCTGTCAGCTTTTTAACATGCATGAAAATTTTCGTAAAACAAAAGGTGAGGAGAAAGGTCTGTACTTACACTCTCTCCCACGATTGCCACCTTTTACTTTCCGGTTGTTGCTTCCACGTCCACGGCTCACTTCTCTCTCACTTCTCTTCTCTCTATTCTCTTTGTTTTCTGAACTTTCTTTTCCAAAATTCTTCTTCTTCCCTCCTACAGTCTCCCATGAAGTCTATCGAAAATAAGAGCATTTATTCAGAGTTATCACTCAAAGTGTGGACAATCATCAAGAGTGTGTGCATTTATCTTTCAGACCTAATTACCCATGCCTTACAGCTTGCATGCCTACCATTTTAATTCTTCTCCATAAACGTACTGTACTCTCTGATGATAATGACAGCAAATCTCTTGTTAGGTTCCTGTTGCTACAGAGAGCACAAAAGATTACAGCAACTAGTTGAATTGACAACATACTGTATGTTGTCCCACCACAGAGCCTTTTCCTATGCTGATAAGCATAAAGTAAATGTTATTTCCCCAAGCTCCCACTCTATGCCATCCCCACCTACCTCAGTAGTAGCCATGGCTACTGCAGACAACAACAAGGTAAGAAACAAGGCAAACACAATGAAAGAAAAGATGGACCACGGAATAATCTTAAACAAACCAGGGTTTCAAAGGACTTCCCCTCTGCCTCTCCATTTTCCCTATAGCCTTCTCACCTCCGAACAGGCAAATGCCTTTTGTGTCTGTATTCAGGCCCTAATTTGCTAGTTTCTGACCTTTTAAGAAAACAACATGCCAGATCTAGCCCCAACTGTGTGATTTCTGGGTTCAAGAGGTAACCAAAGGGCCTCCCTGGTGGCACAGTGGTTAAGAATCTGCCTGCCAATGCAGGAGACACAGGTTCGAGCCCTTGCCTTGGAAGATCCCACATGCTGCGGAGCAACTAAGCCTGTGTGCCACAACTACTGAGACTGCACTCTAGAGTCAGTAAGCCACAACTACTGAGCCTGTGTGCCACAACTACTAAAGTCCATGCTCCTAGAGCCCACGTTCCGCAATGAGAAGCCACCTCAACGAGAAGCCCGTGCACCACAACGAAGAGTAGACCCTGCTCGCTGCTACTAGAGAAAAGTCCGAGCACAGGAACAAAGACCCAATGCAGCCATAAACAAACAAACAAACAAATAAATAAATCTTATTTTTTTAAAAAAAAGAGGTAACCAAAGAGATCTTTATGTAACTTTCAGACTAGAACCACCTCCTTTGGGTTCAGTCAAATGAGGAGAGGAAGTTGAAAGGCTCTATTGAGATAGAATTGGCTGTTCATTTAAAACTTAAAAGATTCACCCAGCCACCAAAGAAAAGGAGTGATGAATCTGTGGGAGCTAAAGGAAAGGCAATGGGAAACAGTATTCAAGCCTATCTCTACCATATAAAAGAAAATATGCCCTCCAATTAATGATTTGGAAATATTTCATTTATTCAGTGATTATTTTTAAAATAAGAAGGCAGTTAAGCCCTTCATTTCATATTAAAAATAAGGGAGAACTATTCTACACTGGATCCATTAGCAATGAGCTGAACACCCCCCATAGTTTATAAAACCCAGCAAATACATGCCCAAGTGTCAGCAAACAAAAACTCTTCAAAATTGTATTTCCTCACTTAACATGATATATTTTCCCAACAAACTCACATATTTGGTAGTTCATCATGTTGGACCAGTGTTATCTTGCATAGAATTTTACCCACAAATATTGCTATACTCAAATAACGAAATATTTTCCCAATTATCATTAATTTTTATAATTACAAAGTTTATTCTGCTTGTTTCCTATTAAATAAAAATATACTCATTTCAGTTTTGAGCTTGTCACAGTAGTTCATTTTAATACAGCCTGTGCCTAAAAAAGCCTACCCCTAAAAATGAGAACTTGATTAAACCTAAACAATGATAAGGAAAGCACTTTTTGATGTGTTCATCTTTATACCCCACTAGGTGAATCATTATTTGTTTTAATCTGCTCTGAATTGGTTTCCTTAATGAAAAAATACAAATGAAATACTGTGTAATTTCCATGTAGAAATCAAAAGATTAGGGCTGACACCTGCCTCTGGTGTGGCTTTAGCTGCATCCTTCGTAAAATAAAAGGGAGGAGCTTTAGTGTGCATGCACATTCCTCAAACTTTACTAAGCTTAAAAAAATTTTTTTTCTTATCTTATATATCCGTCAGACTATCATGAAAATGTGTCTGTAGAACATTCACACATAAGCAAATAGAGATACCAGCAAATCCTGGTTTTCTGTTAGTCTAGAGATATAAGGAGTGGTAAAAGGTAACAACTGAGATGAAGAAACATGAGCTGTGGAGCCAAGAGAAGTTTTTCAGGTGGTGAAAATGTCCACAGGCCCAGAGAATTTTGGCAACTGTGTAAGGCTGGAGTAGATGACCAAGTTCTCTTCCAAGTCTCCAGATTCTACAACTTCATGAAGAAAACATACATAACAAAAACAGTCATTTCAGGTTAGTGTTCTTTCTGGACTTAAAACATATATGGAATGGCACCCATAATCCCCCTCTACCACCACCCCCGAATAAGGTGAAGTTGAAAATGCAATATGGAACTGGAGAGAAGTCTTAACATTGCAAATCAATTAATAATACTTACCGTGTCTGAATTCCCTTCCAGCAATATATTGATAGCTTTGTTGACATCTCCATTACAGTCATGCAGAGCCACTATGCATTCATCCTGATTTTTTCCTGTCACTTCCATAAGCTGTTGGAATTATAAGACAATGATTAGGGAAACACAAGAATGGCACTTGACATTAATTCTAAGATTCTACTATATAAAGACAGAGATTATGCAATCCTTCCACATGAAGATGGCCTTTTCAAGACTCTGAGATTACAATCCAAGATCAGGTTTACCTGTTTTGGGGGCTACTCCATGTCTTTCAACCAATACTGGTAAAGTCAAGCTATAAATCAACCCTCCTCCAAGCTGACGAAGTATCAATTCTTAATCGGCAGCACATACATGCATACCAACATTCTCAGAATACTCAGGATGAGCTATGTGACTGCTCCAACTAATTCAATGGCCTGGGACTCCCAAATTTCTGAGCTACTCAAATAGTAAGTGGAACTATATGTTTCCCAAAGACCAAGCATGAGTATGTGGCCACAATTAGCCAAACATCCAGTCCAACTGTTTGCACTGTCCAACAGTCCAGTTGACTCTGTCAATGTTCCGTACATGGGCTATCACTGCTTGGATTAGAACACTGCACATACAAAATAATTTTTAACACCCTAAAGTCTCAGAAGTAGAATCTGGCAAAGCAATCTACAGATTCAATGAAATCCCTATCAAATTACCAATGGCATTTTTTACAGAACTACAACAAAAAATCTTAAAATTTGTATGGAGATGCAAAAGACCCTGAACAGCCGAAGCAACCTTGAGAAAGAAAAACAGAGATAGAGGAATCAGGCTCCCTGACTTCAGACAATACTACAAAGCTACAGTAATCAAGACAGTATGGTAATGGCACAAAAACAGAAATATAGATCAATGGAACAGGATAGAAAGCCCAGAGATAAACCCATGCACATATGGTCACCTTATCTTTGACAAAGGAGGCAAGCATATACAACGGAGAAAAGGCAGCCTCTTCAATAAGTGGTGCTGGGAAAACTGGACAGCTACATGTAAAAGAATGAAATTAGAACACTTCCTAACATCATACACAAAAATAAACTCAAGGGGCTTCCCTGGTGGCGCAGTGGTTGAGAGTCCGCCTGCCAATGCAGGGGACATAGGTTCGTGCCCCGGTGCGGGAAGATCCCACATGCCGCAGAGCGGCTAGGCCCGTGAGCCATGGTCCCTGAGCCTGCGCTCTGCAACGGGAGAGACCACAACAGTGAGAGGCCCGCGTACTGCAAAAAAAAAAAAAAAAAAAAAAAAAAAAAAAAAAAAAAAACCTCAAAATGGATTAAAGACCTAAATGTAAGACTGGGCACTATAAAACTCTTAGAGGAAAACATAGGCAGAACACTCTTTGACATAAATCACAGCAAGATCTTTTTTGACCCACCTCCTAGAGTAATGGAAATAAAAACAAAAATAAACAATGGGACCTAATGAAACTTAAAAGATTCTGCACAGCAAAGGAAACCATAAACAAGACGAAAAGACAACCCTCGGAATGGGAGAAAATATTTGCAAATGAATCAATGGACAAAGGATTAATCTCCAAAATATATAAACAGCTCATGCAGCTCAATATTAAAAAAACAAACAACCCAATCAAAAAATGGGCAGAAGACCTAAATAGACATTTCTGCAAAGAAGACATACAGATGGTCAAGAGGCACATGAAACGCTGCTCAACATCACTAATCATTAGAGAAATGCAAGTCAAAACTACAATGAGGTATCACCTCACACCAGTTAGAATGGGCATCATCAGAAAATCTACAAACAACAAATGCTGGAGAGGGTGTGGAGAAAAGGGAACCCTCTTGCACTGTTGGTGGGAATGTAAATTGAGACAGCCACTATGGAGAACAGTATGGAGGTTCCTTAAAGAACTAAAAGTAGAATTACCATATGGCCCAGCAATCCCAATACTGGCCATATACCCAGAGAAAACCATAATTCAAAAAGACACATGCACCCCAATGTTCACTGCAGCACTATTTACAAGAGCCAGCTCATGGAAGCAACCTAAATGCTCATCGACAGACAAATGGATAAAGAAGATGTGGTACATATATACAATGGAATATTACTCAGCCATAAAAAGGAATGAAATTGGGTCATTTGCAGAGACATGGATGGACCTAGAGAGTGTCATACAGAGTGAAGTAAGTCAGAAAGAGAGAAACAAATATTGTATATTAACGCATATATGTGGAATCTAGAAAAATGGTACAGATGAACTGGTTTGCAAGGCAGAAATAGTGACACAGATGTAGAGAACAAACATATGGACACCAAAGGGGGAAAGCAGGGCTAATAGTGGTGGGATGAACTGGGAGATGGGGATTGACATATATACACTAATATGTATAAAACAGGTAACTAATAAGAACCTGCTGTATAAATAAATAAATAAGAAAAAAAATAGAATTTGGCAGCTATCACAAAACTCACTCCTGGACATACTATTTTCTCAAGTAGCCTCAACAGGGTACTATGTTTGAAATCAAAGAAACCACATTGGTGCATTCCCTTTAACAAGCGATAATTAAGCTATTTAATATTTTCAACACAAGGAACAATCACAGATTAGGCACAATATAGGTTTCTCAATTATCAGTGAACAAATGTATGATTTAAATATCTGCTGTGTTTTAAGTACCTTTAACTATTTTAGTATGTATCAGCTTCAGTTCAAAACAGTTTGACCCCCAACATCTGAAGCAATTTCTCTGTGGTCACAAAACAATTAGCCTATCGGGAAGCCAGGTCTCTTAGTCTCATAAATACAGCTCTTTACACCACATCATTCCATCTGATTTCCTCCCTGTGTTACCCAGCAAGGTTCTATACATTCTACAGCTTTCCCATGCTTCAGTCTTTGGATGTCTACTAATAAGGTCAGATTTTTATCAACGATCTGTAGTAGGTCAATACCTGTCACATGCAGTTGTTAAGATGCACAGTAGGGACTTCCCTGGTGGCGCAGTGGTTAAAAATCCACCTGCCAATGGAGGGGACACAGGTTCGAGCCCTGGTCCAGGAAGATCCCACATGCCGTGGAGCAACTAAGCACACAAGCCACAACTACTGAGCCTGCATGCCACAACTACTGAAGCCCGCGCACCTAGAGCCTGTGCTCTGCAACAAGAGAAGCCACCACAGTGAGAAGCCCAGGCACCGCAACAAAGGATAGCCCCCACTCGCTGCAACTAGAGAAAGCCCACGCACAACAACCAAGACCCAATGCAGCCAAATAAATAAATAAATAAATATTTTTAAAAAAAGATTTATAATAACTGTCAAAACTCCCCCCGTGATTGGATTAGTAAGAGAGAGAACCATCGTTAAAACTTAAAGCTCTGGGGCTTCCCTGGTGGCGCAGTGGTTGAGAGTCCGCCTGCCGATGCAGGGGACGCGGGTTCGTGCCCCGGTCCAGGAAGATCCCACATGCCGCGGAACGGCTGGGCCCGTGAGCTATGGCCACTAAGCCTGCATGTCCAGAGCCTGTGCTCCACAATGGGAGAGGCCACAACAGTGAGATGCCCGTGTACAACAAAAAAAAAAAAACAAAAAAACTTAAAGCTCTGAACTCCTGTACCAGTGCGCTTTTTGGTGTATCTGCTATGCTACTCAGATAAAAGGTGATATAATATGTAGAAGTATGTCTCAAACAATTCATAAATCTCATTCCAGCGAGTAAGTTCTATGATTTTTAATAAATAATTTTTGTGGCTTTCCAAAAATATCACCATTAAGTCTAATGACAGCAACTATAAGCAAGAACAAAGAGTTTACATACTAAAGGGCTAAAATAAAGAGTTCACCAAGGGACTTTCACTCCAAGGAATTATTGGTAGACCTCTACCAAGGTAAAGGTTATTGCTTGGTTTCTAGAATCTTGAAGGGAAAAGAAGTCTTATCAGGAAAGAAGAATGTGAAATTAAAATAATGTTATATCAGTGAAGTTCTAAGTGAAGACATCACCCTAAAATTTAATTTTGTAACTTTTCCAATCTATGTTTGGGATCACCACAATATGTGAAAAGGCAAATCAGCTCTTCCGTAACACTGAACAAAATTTTCTGAGAACCTGCCATATACTAAATATACTTTCTATGCACAGGTATATACAATGCCATTGTACTTTCACAAATGCTCATTGTTCACATGTAACACTAGTAACTCAGAAAGGTTCTACTGCCAAAAATCCTTCACTCTAGCCACCAATACAGGTATTTTGATTTTGAATCACAAGTTCAAAATCCAATTATTTACAACTAAGCAAGAAGCACAGTTTAAAATAAGAATCTCTAGTGAAATTATCTTTTTAAGCACAGTAAGAATAGATTACAAAAATGACAGTATCCTTTGCCAGAAACATACCTGTTTAACTTTAGCTTCAAACTCTGAATCATTTTTATCAAAGATCACTTGAGCAAGACGCATCTGTTCAGCTGTTGCCTGGAAAAGCACATACAACTGTTCAAGATTGGAGCACCAAAAATACAAGTTAGATGCCAAAATCTGGTATAAACAGATAAAAACTCTCAATCACTGTGGTAACAGAAATACTGATTAACTAAAAAAAAGGACCCTGAATTTAGACCTCCTAAATGTATAGTGTACTCCCAAAAGGTGAATAAGCACCAAATTAAATAGCATAAAGGTCCCATTCCTTTGACCAAAGGACCTAAAGTCCTGTTCATCTTCATTAGCCTTGTGACTCATTTGAATTTTCTTTTTTGAATTTTCTTTCCCCTGGGCAGATGAAGTTACAGCGTAACAGGAAGTGGAAGAACAGGAAGCAGTGGAAACAACCACCAGGATACAGGCTTAGACACAACCTTGCTGTCAAAAAGCAAAAAAGCTCTGCTATCAACTCAAGAAAGGTCAGTTCGGAAGGGAAAAGGCTGTATTTATCTAAATAAAAATTATTTTTAAAGTTACATTTTTATTTTTAACCACAATTTTAAAATGGTTTTAATTTAACAGAATTTTAAAGGAAGCAACTTTCAAACGCTTAGTCAACTATGCAGAAAACCCTTTTCCAGTTGCTTTTTTCACTCAAAATCCTTCTTAAAAAAAATCAAATTACCGAATTTTTGAGGTTTCCTTTTGTAGTATTTCTGACAATTAAAAATTAGAAAGGTATTTATTTGTTTGTTTGTTTATGGCTGCGTTGGGTCTTTGTTGCTGTGCCCGGGATTTTCTCTAGTTGCGGTGAGCAGGGACTACTCTTCGTTGCGGTGTGCGGGCTTCTCATCGTGGTGGCTTCTCTTGTTGCAGAGCACGGGCTCTAGGCGTGCGGGCTTCAGTAGTTGTGGCTCGCGGGCTCTAGAGCACAGGCTCAGTAGTTGTGGCGCACGGGCTTAGCTGCTCCGTGGCATGTGGGATCTTCCCGGACCAGGGCTCGAACCCGTGTCCCCTGCACTGGCATGCAGATTCTTAACCACTGCACCATCAGGGAAGCCCAGAAAGATATTTTTTAAATGAGGAAACTTTTGGGAATTCCCTGGCGGTCCAGTGGTTACGACTCCGTGTTTTCACTGCCGAGGGTGTGGGTTCAGTCCTTGGTCAGGGAACTAAGATCCCCCAAGCCGTGTGGCACAGCCAAAAAAATAATAAAAAGAAAAAGAAAAAAGAAATTTGAAAAAGGTAACTCTTGTGCAATCAGTTAATAGTAACATACCAACCATTGCTAGCTAAAATCTTTACTAACTCCCAACATAAATATTTTTGAAGTTAAATCATTTAAATTACTGAATGGGCTTGGGGGGGAGGGGAGACCCACTAAGTGCTAATAATAAACAACTTTTTAAAAATATATTTATTTATTTATGTATGTACGTATGTATGTATGTATGGCTGCATTGGGTCTTCATTGCTGTGTGCAGGCTTTCTCCAGTTGCGCAGAGCAGGGGCTATTCTTCTTTGCAGTGTACGTGCTTCTCATTGCGGTGGCTTCTCTTGTTGCGGAGCACGAGCTCTAGGCGCGTGGGCTTCAGTAGTTGTGGCTTACGGGTTCTAGAGCACAGGCTCAGTAGTTGTGGCGCACGGGCTTAGTTCCTCTGCAGTATGTGGGATCTTCCTGGACCAGGGCTGAAACCCGTGTCCCCTGCATTGGCAGGCGGATTCTTAACCACTGTGCCACCAGGGAAGTCCCAATAAACAACTTTTCACCTTTGCTTTTAATATAGATTCATAATAATCTCAATGGAGGTGGAGGGGGAGAGGTTGTTAGTGTTTTTTACAATGTAAAAACGCTTCTCACGAGAGCTTTCCAGTCCATGTTGTTGGTTGATTATACAAGCTCCAGCTAGCTTTGGTCTGTTCCCTCCAATCTAATGGCCAATCCTTTCATCCCAACCTATGCCTGCTGTGACCTCAGTTGTAGTGTTACATTACACCCAGAAAGACGTTTGTACAGTGTCTACACACACGGCAAATTTTACCTCAATTCTAACCAGTATATATAAGGGCCTTCTTTACACACACCCTCAAGTGAGAAGTCCCAATGCGGCAGCCAAAAGGACTAAGGTATGAAATAACTGAATGAGGTAAAAAGGAAAACCAAAGGGGAAGGTGAGTTCTGTAAGACGACTTCCACATTATACATTTGAGCTTTGGGTAGTGGCAATCTTTTATGAAAGTAAACCACTGGGATAAAAAAAGAATATATATATATATATATATATATATAAAACGGAATCACTGTACAGCAGTAATTAACACAACATTGTAAATCAACTATACTTCAGTAAAAAATAATTTAAAAATTAAAAAATAATAAACTAAAAAAAAAAAAGCAAGTAAACCAATGTGGCCCTTAGTGCTAAAACCCTGCGTGATTAATTTTTGCCCGTTTTTCCTGATAGCAATCACTTCTACTCTGAATTTCAAATCTAGAAATTGTACCTCATGCACATTCATTGAGCCTTGCTGCAACCCAAGCAATATGAATGTTCATCGCTTCTTACCATTAAATTTCCTTAAATTACAAAATTTTCACAAAGCCCACAAGAAAATAACAGTGACCCATAAGGTAACTATCTAACAACAAAAACTATTTATTTGGTACTTACATATTTTTCTCTTATATCAAAAACAAAATACTAATCACACTACTTTGTAGGAACACATAATCAATTGTAAATACCTATATCATAATGTTTATTGGCTGCATAAAAATCTACTGGATAGGTCTTGCATTTTACATACTCTGAATTCTTCATTACTACCCAAACACTACCGGAAGCCATTATTACACCTAATACATCCAGGATAGTTTTCTTAGAATAAATACAAAGATGTGAAACTACTAGGTCAAAGAAGTATATAGAAAATTGTTAAAAGGAGTTTCATACCATCTGCTCAAAAATGCTCTTCACAAAGGCTGCAGAACTTTATACTCAATTAACAGTGTAAAAGAGCCTGCTTCCTCAAACTCCAGTCTAAAAAAAATGCAAATTTAACCAATTAAAAATAAAAATGATCTCTATTTGGTTTGATTTTTACTTCTTAGATCATTAGAGTAATCTTTTAAAAATACACTTACTGGGACTTCCCTGGTGGCACAGTGGTTAAGAATCCGCCTGCCAATGCAGGGGACATGCGTTCAAGCCCTGCTCCGGGAAGATCCCACATGCCGCGGAACAACTAAGCCCGTGCACCACAACTACTAAGCCTGCACTCTAGAGCCCGCCAAGCCACAACTACTGAGCCCGCATGCCACAGCCACTGAAGCTGGTGCGCCCAGAGCCCGCGCACCACAACAAAGAGTAGCCCCTGCTCGCTGCAACTAGAGAAAGCCTGTGCGCAGCAACGAAGAACCAACACAGCCAAAAATAAATACATAAATTTTTTAAAAATAAAAATAAAAATATGCTTACTAATACGGCAATGATAAAAAGACTGTAAGAGGGAGTAGTAGAGCTGAAAACATCTTCATTTTGCAACCACCACAGTAAAGCCTAATTCAAACAAGAATCATCAATGAATGCTGATTCTAAAGGGGAAAGCTTGATGAGGAAGAGGTTATTTACACATGGTCTCAAAGTGTCTCCACAAAGATTATTTTTTAGTTGCTGGCAGAAACCTAGTAAACAATAAATTAGGGGAAATGGGCAAAACCTGGACTCAGTGATCAAAATTAACATCCTCAGGGAGGGGCAGAGAGACATCATGCGACTCTACATATGGTACTCAGAAATACTCAATGTCAGTTAAACAGCATTCCTAAGATCTATAACCTGAATCTAATCAGGAGGAAACATCAAAACACAAATTCAAATTGAACATTTTTTACAGTAACTGGCCTTCAAAATTGCTATTATTTCCGAAGACCAAGAAAGGTTAAGAACTGTTCCAGATTAATGAAGACTAAAAAAGCATGTCAAGCAAAGGGGATATGATGATGCTATACTGGAAGAAGGAAACGTGCTATAAAGGACATCACTGGAGTAACTGACATTACTGGAATAAATGAAAGTCCCACACTGACAAAACTGGAATATTAACTGTAGAGAAAGAACACTGTAACAATGATACACTTATGAAATTTGATAGTGGAATTATGTTTGTAAAAAGAAACATCTTTGTTCTAACTTTATAGCAAACCTAAAATCCCGTGGACAACAACAACACAGAATAAAACTAGGTGACAAGGTATCCCTTACAAACCTCAAAATACAAACAGGAAAAGAAAAAACAACAGATACAAGATCTGCATGGTAATAATTGTGGCAGAGGCCAGCACTGGGGTGTCTGACTGGTCTAAGAACAGGAAAACCCCAAGTAGCCAAGAGGCATTTACTGGAAAGTAAGGTGGGACAATTTGAGCACAGCACCTGGCACTGTAGGGTTTTGACAACTCCAACAGCAAACTATGTGCTAGGATTGCAGAAAGGTTTAAATAGGCTGGGTTAGTCATCATCATAAACTACTGAAACTAACCAGCTAAGGTTCCCATCAAGAGAAAATACTGGGAGTAAAATCAAAACTGGGCCACATATATAGAAAAATCTAAAACAGTCCACACTGGGGGAGGAGAACAAAGACAGAAAATCTCAGAAAGCAAGCCAACATAATTACACAGAAAAAGAGGAAACACTATGAAATTAGAAAAGCCACTCTGAACCATGTTGCCATGTGAAAGTCCAAGAAGACTCATTTCACATAAAAATGAGCAATAGAAAATTAAAGGTCAAATCCCATACAAAGTTACTATAAGAGAAAAAGAATATTAGCAGGATAATACCCCCCATAACCAATGACAGTACACCAAAAAAGGTGCCATGGGAAAAAAGCAAAACTGCTATCTTCTGTTTCAAAATGCACTAAAAGACTGAGCATGAAGAAAATAAAGACATAAAAGAATAACATTTTATGTCTAAGTTTTTCTAATTCAGAAATGAAAATGAAGACTAAAATAGAAGGAACACAAAAATAAACTTAACAGTTAATGCTACAAGAGAAATAAAAGGTGAAAGAGGAAAAATACTTTAAGTAAAAAAGAAATTTAAAAAAGGAAAAAGAAAAGATAAAAGAATGGTAGAAAGAAAGTGTCAAATGTTGAATGTAGGCAAAAGACAACTCAACCTGAATCTGTGGAGAATACAAGTCTCTGAAGAAGACAAGGACAGAAAGGGAACAGTACAAATGTTTAAAGCTAAAGTTCAAGAAAAATGTCTGGAAAGCAAATAGAATACTATTCAAATTTGTGAAAGAAAACAAACCATACTTAAGAACATCAACCCATAACAACCCATACTGAGAAATTTTCTAGTAAAATATCTGGACTCTAAAAATATCCATCGTGCATGTAGGCAGAAATGACAAAAGACTTACAAGGGAAAGAAATCAGCGTGTCATTAAACTTGTCAAAAGCAGTGCTTTATGCAAAAAGAAAATTAAGTAACATTTTAAGATACTCAAGGAAAGAAAATATGAGCCTAGCATTTATAGAGAGCAAAACTGACTTTATGCTCAAATAGAAAGGGCATAAATTGTTACCAGCACGGAAGAAAACAGGGACTGTTATTGTCATGAGCCTTTCCTGAGGAATCAATAACAGCATTGGCTTCAAAGAACCAAAATGACTAGAGATACTGACCTAAGTATTAATGGTGACTATTAAGCATATACTTATTGAAGTAAAACTAAATGAAGTAAAACTAAAACTAAATGATGTCTCAAATGGAGAAAGTATAGTAGGGGCACATGAATAGGGTATGTAGATACAGTATAATATTTAAAGGGGGGTAGAGGGGGAATCTTACAAGTTTCAGATGGAGCTTATCGGCTGATTCAGGTGCCATGGGTACCAAAGGCTGTACCCTGGAGCGGTGGGTGCACCAATCTGTCCTTCAGGCTGGCATTAGCAGCCACATCATTTTTTCACTTGAGGGCCACCTCTATCAAATAAAATATGCTTTGAAGGCTATTAATGGAGGCGGTCTTGTATTAAGGCTGTCACAGTGAAAAACCAAATAGTAACCATCATAAAAGAAAGCAGATAACAAGTTACTGACTTCCAGCAGAGTGACTAACATATTCTAGATAACCAAAAACGCTGGCTGTGTCATGACATAATGGAATGACAGCTGACAATGGTTCCCAGTCACATTATGAGACAGCAAACAGCAAAAACAAGGATGGCTATGAGATCCCTGTTTGTGTCAAAGAATTGTAGACACTTACTTCCCAGGTCCATACACAGAGTGCCTCTTGGTTGATGAATAATTTTCACCAATACTAATAAAGACCAAGGCCCTCAGATGTGCAAGTGTGATCATCCTGCAAGTTACTACTATCAGTTTAAAAGCTACCACAAAAGGAGCTGAAGCAAATAAACGAAACAGTTTCCTTAAAATTTCAAGTCAGCAGAAACTATTCAGTTAGACATTTGTTCTATCAACTGACTTCAAGATAAAGTTTAAAGTTTAAAATCCTAAATTCAGAAAATTTTTACAGAATCGGAGACTGATACACACGTTGTTGCTCCAGCAAAGGATGTAAACATTTATATCAGGACTCCCCTGGTGGCGCAGTGGTTAAGAATCCGCCTGCCAATGCAGGGGACATGGGTTCGAGCCCTGGTCCGGGAAGATCCCACATGCCGCGGAGTAACTAAACCCATGCGCCACAACTACTGAGCCTGTGCTCTAGCGCCCGCGAGCCACAACTACTGAAGCCCGCGTGCCTAGAGCCCATGCTCCGCAACAAGAGAAGCCGCCGCAATGAGAAGCCTGTGCACCGCAACAAAGAGTAGCCCCCACTCGCCCCAACTAGAGAAAGCCCACATGCAGCAATGAAGACCCAATGCAGCCAAAAAACTTAAATTAAAAAAATATGTATATATATATAATTATACCATCCCCTGTTTCTGAAGAAACTAGTATTCTCAGTGTAGAAGTGATCAAAAGTGATCAGAAGTGTAATATAAAAGAAGTGAAAATCCTGTAGTCCTGAATTTGAACTATCAGCATTACTAACTCATGAGGCATTTTACTTTGAACTCTGTCCACTGGAGTGAACTATAAACAATGACAAACCCAGTAACAATAAACATCAGTTACCAGATTGAGGTCTCTAAGTGCCACTTCCTACTAAAAGATGCCAGGATTCCTTAGAGCAATGTCTGATCTAGGTACACAGCAGGAATTATACAAGATAAGTCTGGAATAACTCATCATACCAGTTTATGAAGAAACCATCAAAGATTACTAGAAAGTCAAAAAGACCTCAGGGGCCAATTTGAAGAGACCTGGCCAAAGACAGGATAATTTCAACGTCAAAAAGGGTAATAACTAGAAATAACTGAAACCCTTCAAATGTTTAAATTCATAGGTTCATAATAATATATATAATACTAATTATTCACCTTTGGAGGATGATAGGTAACCAAGTAATTACTTTAAAAACCTATAAATATACTCTTCAAATGTGCAATGGTCATGAAAAACAAGGAAAGACTGAAAAACTGTTGCAGATCAGAAGAGTCTAAGGAGACATGAAAACAAATCCTGGAACAGAAAAGAGAACTTGGGACTTCCTTGGTGGTCCAGTGGTTAAGAATCTGCCTTCCAATGCACAAGACGCAGGTTCGATCTCTGGTCAGGGAACTAAGATCCCACATGCCGTGGGGCAACTAAGCTCATGCACTGCAACAGAAAGATCCCACATGCCACAAGTAAGATCCCGCGTGCCACAACTAAGACCTGACTCAGCCAAATAAATTAATAAATATTTAAAACAAGAAAGAAGAGAGACCTTAGTGGAAAAACTAGGGAAACCCAAATGAAGACTGTATTAATTTAATAATATTGTGCCAATGTTATTATCTTACTCTTGACAAATAATTATATAAGACAGAAGTTAGTAAACTATAGCCTAAGATCTGATTTTTGTATGGTGTGCCAGCTAAGAAAGGTTTTAAAATTTTTTAAATGTTGTAGGGACTTCCCTGGTGGTCCAGTGGTAAAGAATCTGCCTTCCAATGCAAGGGACACGGGTTCGATCCCTGGTCGGGGAACTAAGATCCCACATGCCATAGGGCAACTAAGCCCGTACGCCACAACTACTGAGCTCAGGCGCCTCAACTAGAGAGCCTGCATGTCGCAAACTACAGAGCCCACGCACTCTGGAGCCTACGCACCTCAACTAGAGAAAACCCACAAGCCACAACTAGAGAGAAGCCCGCACGCCACACTGAAGAACCTGCGTGCTGCAACAAAATATCCCTCATGCCCCGTGTGCTGCAACTAAGACCGAACACAGCCAAACATAAATAAATTTTTAAAAAAATGTTGTAATACAACAAAAACAAAGAAGGAACATGCAACAGAGATTGTGTGTGGCCCGCAGAGCATAAAATACTTGCCATCTGACCCTTTCTGGGGAAAGTTTGCCAACATTTGATATAAAATGTTAGCATTAAGGGAAGATTGGTAAATGTTGTAGAGACCTCTGTATCATTTTCCAACTTTTCGGCAAATCTTCCAAAACACTAATTCCAAAACAGTTTTTTAAAGAAAGAAATAATAGAAACTACAGTAGAAATAAATGAAATAAAGAAGAGAAAAATCAACAAAATTGACAAACCTTTTAGCTAGAACAACCAAGAAAAGAGAGAGAAGCCTCAAGTTATTAAAATTAGGAATGAAATAGGGAACATCACTACAAACTTTAGAGGAATAAAAAGGATTATAAGAAAATAACCATGAACAAGTGTATGCCATCAAGCTGGACAACTGAGACAAAAATCAACAATTTTGTCTAAAAAGGCAAATTCCTAAAAAGACACAAACTACTGAAACTGACTCAAGAAGAACTGAAAATCTGTTAACAAGTGATTGAATTTGTCATCAAAGAAGTTCCCAGAAAGAAAAACCCAGGCCCAGATAGCTTCACTGGTAAATTCTACCAAACAATGAAAGAACATCAATCACCAATTTTTCACAAACTTTCCCAAAAAAATAGAGAAGGGAACATTTTCTAACTCATTCTATGTGGCCAGTATTACCCTGATACCAAAAGCAAAGACATCACAAGAAAAGACAACTAGAGAAAAATATCCCCCCACAAAATCCTAGCAAACCTTACCATACCAGCAACTTACCAATATGTACCATGACCAAGTTAAGTTTATCCTAATTACGCAAGGTTGTTTAACATCTTAACGTAATATACCATATTAAGAGAATAACAGACAAAACCCACAGTTATTTCAATAGACACAGAAAAAGAATTTGATAAGATCCAATACCCTTTTAGGATAAACAAACAAAAAAACCCCCAACAAATCAGAAATAGAAGGGAACTTCCTCAACCTAATAAAGTCAACTTAAAAAACCTACAATTTAACATTCTACTTAATGGTGAAAGACAACTGAAAGCTTTCCTCCTAAGATCAAGAACAAAATAAGGATGTCTGTTCCAGCCATTTGTACTGAAGAGTCTGATCAATGCAATTAGACAGGGAAAGTTTTTAGGCAATTAAGCAAGGAAAGTAGAATATATGCATGAACTAATTCTTACAGCTTTAAAATATTAGTACACACAGACACACACTCTGTCTCTCAGAAAAATGCCAAAACTTGAGAAAAACACATTAAAAGTATTATACAGGATAGGGCCAACAGCAATTTGGTAAATAACCATCATGAAACTATTCATCCATGAAGCATTATCTTTCTATAAAATCAAAAAGTTCCTATTATAAAAATTATTAAATCATAAAGTAGAGCTTCTGTTTTATCGCTAGAAAGATCTTAAGAGGTAGTAACATAGTTCAACTCCATACTGTGCCCCTAAGTAATTTACTCACGCTTTATGCTGGGTGTTACTGGCACAAACCTCCTAACTACCAGAGGTGTGTAGTATCCAGTATATCAATCATGCTGCCTCCCAACAAGGGAAGAAGCTATTTGAACAGTCTAAGAATGCAGTCTTGACAGTCTAGGCTAGTGTGGCCACAAGAAGGAAGGAATGTAAAAGGAGATGTTTCTTCTGTCACTTTACATTTGAAGACTGAGAAAAGTGACTACAACATGTACAAGAACTGGGAGAACCCAGTCTGCATTAGTCATAGGAAACCTTCGAGAATCAAATGAAAAGAGGCACAGAGAAAGATGGAAATGAGAGTTCCGGGCAAGGTGGAAAGCAGTCAACGGTACATTAAGAAAATCACCAGAACTCTAAAGCAGGTGTCTGTACCAAGAAAATAAAATAAGGGACTTCCCCAGTGGTCCAGTAGGTAAGACTCTGCACTCCCCATGTAGGGGGCCTGAGTTCGATCCCTGGTCAGGGAACTAGATCCCACATGCTGCAACTAAGAGTTCGCATGCCGCAACTAGAGCCGGCATGCCATAACTAAAGATCACGCATGCTACAACTCAGACCCAGCACAGCCAAAATTAATAAACAAATAATTAATAAATATAAAATAAAAATTATGTTTTTGAAAAATAAAATGAGCAGAACTTTCTGGGATGAGGGTGATGTTCTGTATCTTGATAGGAGACTGGGCTACAGAAGTATATGCATCCTACAAAAAATGATCTGATACACTTAAAATGTCTGTATGTAAATTTCACATATAAAAGAAAGAGAAACCTAGATAAATATTAAACTCTAGCTAATGATATATAAGCTAAAGTGTTCATGGGTAAAGTATATTGATGTCTTCACTTTGAAATGCATCAAAAAAAAATAAGATAGCATGATGGATAGCTAGTCAGATGTGGTAAAACAAATACAGCAAAAAAGGTAACTGTGAGTGTATGGATGTTTGCTGTACAACTCTTTCAGCTTCTTGTTATATCTGAACATTTTCATAATAAAATGTTAGGGGGGAAAAATTTCAGATCAGATAAAGAGGTCTGGAAGAAGGTCAAAAAGAAAGGGCAAGGGACTTCCCTGGTGGCGCAGTGCTTAAGAATCCGCCTGCCAATGCAGAGGACACAAGTTCGATCCCTGGTCCAGGAAGATCCCACATGCCGTGGAGCAGCTAAGCCCATGCACCACAACTACTGAGCCTGCGCTCTAGAGCCCGCGAGCCACAACTACTGAGCCCATGTGCCACAACTACTGAAGCCCACGCACGTAGAGCCTGTGCTCCACAACAAGAGAAGCCACAGCAATAAGAAGCCCGCACACAGCAACGAAGAGTAGCCCCCACTTGCTGCAACTAAAGACCACATGCAGCAATGAAGACCCCACGAAGAATGAAGGAAGGGAGGGAGGGAGGGAGGAAGGAAGGGAGGGAGGGAGAGAGGAAGGGAGAGAGGGAGGGAGGGAGGGAGGGAGGGAGGAAGGAAGGGAGGGAGAAGCAAAGGAAAAGAAGGGGAAAACACAGATGTTAAACAGGAGCTAAAATAAAAAATATAAACAAAGACAGAGAAAGACAAGTATTATATGATATCACTTATATATGGAATCTAAAAAATAATACCAGACTTCCCTGGTGGTCCAGCTGTTAAGACTCCACACTTCCACTGCAGGAGGTGTGGGTTCAATCCCTGATCAGGGAAGTTCCGCACGCCACGCAGTGCAGCAATCAATCAATAAATCAGTCAATCAACCAGTAAAATAAAAAATAATAGCAATGAATCGATATACAAAACAGAAACAGACTCACAGACATAGAAAACAAACTTATAGTTACCAAAGGGGAAAGAAAGCAGAGGAGGGATAAATTAGAGGAGTATGGGATTAACAGATACAAACTACTCTACAGAAAATAGTTAAGCAACAAGGATTTACTGCAAGAAAAAGGGAACTGTATTTGATATAATAACCTATAATGGACAATAATCTGAAAAAATATATATATATATAAAACTGAATCACTCTGCTGTACACATGAAACTAACTATGTGTAAATCAACTGTACTTCAATTAAAAAAAATACACACACACACACATATATAATAAATGGGAAAAAATCCAAGAAAGTGAACTGCAAACCAGTTGTAGAAATTCACTCACTCACTGTATGATGTTTATTAGCAGAATGTGCCTGGTTCAAGACTTCTCACACAGAAAATATGGCATATAGAAATTTCAGAGTGTAAGATATACCAAAGCCAGGGACTCTGGCTGTAATATCTTTCTGAAAAGGGATGTAGTTTCAATTAAAAGTAATAGGGCAGGGCTTCCCTGGTGGCGCAGTGGTTGAGAGTCTGCCTGCCGATGCAGGGGACACGGGTTTGTGCCCCGGTCTGGGAAGATCCACATGCCACGGAGTGGCTGGGCCCATGAGCCATGGCCGCTGAGCCTGCGCATCCGGAGCCTGTGCTCCGCAACGGGAGAGGCCACAACAGTGAGAGGCCCGCGTACCGCAAAAAGCAAAAACAAAAACAAAAAAGGAATTTCACAGGGTATAAGATACACCAAAGCCAGGGACTCTGGCTGTAATATCTTTCTGGAAAGGGATGTAGGATCAATTAAAAGTAATAGGTCAGGGCTTCCCTGGTGGCGCAGTGGTTGAGAGTCCGCCTGCCGATGCAGGGGACACGGGTTCGTGCCCCGGTCCAGGAAGATCCCACATGCTGCGGAGCAGCTAGGCCCGTGAGCCATGGCCGCTGAGCCTGTGCATCCGGAGCCTGTGCTCCGCAACGGGAGAGGCCACAACAGTGAGAGGCCCGCGTACCGCAAAAAAAAAAAAAAAAAAAAAAAAAAAAAAGTAATAGGGCAAAGGGGAAGATAACTACAATAATAGCTCTAAAGGCAGCAATATTTAAACTTAAAAACTGCCAGAGAATTGCCTGTGCTTCCTAAATGTATACAAGTTACAGAAACAAAGAAAGCGCGCCAGTTCTATTATCTTATAAAATATTAATAAGAAAAACACTCAAGTTGACAGACTTCCAGTAAAGATTATAAGCAGAATAGTTATTACCAACAGCATTTTGCTGTAGACAACAGTCTAGGGCTTCTACATATTTATTTTCATTTTATTTTATTTTTTTAACATCTTTATTGGAGTATAATTGCTTTACAATGGTGTGTTAGTTTCTGCTTTATAACAAAGTGAATCAGCTATACATAAACATACATCCCCATATCTCCTCCCTCTTGTGTCTCCCTCCCACCCTCCCTATCCCACCCCTCTAGCTGGTCACAAAGCACCGAGTTGATCTCCCTGTGCTATGCGGCTGCTTCTGTTGCGCCCACTATTTCTAACCGTGAAGTCACTATTCATTACCATATGTAAGGTAAATACCAATTACTAATTTATTCAGACTTAGCTTTTTCAGCTTAAATACTGTGATTCTTTGCATTTCTCTTCAGTGATATCATCTGTTTTATTCCTAAGAGATTACAGACCATCTAGACATAACTTCTGAAAGCACAGCTGATGCACTTGACAGTGGTTTAACAAGTACAGTACTGCAATACTAGCATAGCACAGTGATGAAATATAAAACGTTTTAAATCAGAACTTTAAATATTTTTTTCCTTTGCTGACTGACCTAGTCCAGAGAAAATTACTTTAAATATTGGAAAAACAGGGCTTCCCTGGCAGCGCAGTGGTTGAGAGTCCACCTGCTGATGCAGAGAACAAGGGTTCGTGCCCCGGTCCGGGAAGATCCCACATGCCGCAGAGCGGCTGGGTCTGTGAGCCATGGCCGCTGAGCCTGCACGTCCCGAGCCTGTGCTCCGCAACGGGAGAGGCCACAACAGTGAGAGGCCCACGTACCACAAAAAAAAAAAAAAAAAAATTGGAAAAACAAAGCACCAAACAAATTAGAGTATGATAGGCAAGTTGTCAGGCTGAGCTCTGGAATGTGTCAAGAGATCTGTACAGCTTGTGAAATCAGAGGAAAAAGCAGAATCAAGGGGTAAGTTAACAAGGTTATACACCCTCCCCTACAACAAACATTAGTGACATCCACCATACAACTGTCAAGTGGAAAAAAATTCTTGCCAAGAAAAATAGCATTACTAACTCTCTTTCTCTGGATCTCTCTTTCATTCACTTGGCTCATAGGAGCTAAAGCTACTTTCACAATGAAGAATGTGTTCATAGCTTTTCTAGTGGAGCCAAATGTTTTGTACGGATCTGTCACCCAGTAAATTTGGAAAATATAATGAAGTAGGATTTTTTGGTTTTAATCATCCTTATGCCCACCATCCAAAGATAAGCATTATTAATATAGCCTACTAGTCTTTTTTCTTAAATGTTTTAACAGTTGTGCTATAATATTGGGTTCTTTCAATAACCGGGCCTTTTCCATCAAAATTTCAAATATTATAATCACTTCATAACTTATGTGGAATATACAATAAAAGCTCCCATTTCCTGAACACAACTTATGCAATTTCTAATTCCTTCCAACCATCCTGCAAAGTAAATATTGTGAGAATAATAATGGGAAACCTCGCTAAAATGGAATCAGGAGGCCAGAAGGGGAAGCTCTCATGCAGTACCACTAGAGGTCAATTACAGGAAAAACTATCATTACAGGCCCCATTGGGAAAATATGTACACTGCATCCCTACAAGAAATCAACTACTCCAGCAACTCAGCTAATGGGAAACCCTTATTACCCTGAACCTCACTTTTCTCTAATGGACTTGCTCCAAACAACCCCTCCCAACTTCCTCTTTCTCTATAAAATAAGGTTCCTGTTCCTGGGACTCGCCTATGGTTGTTTTTGTTTTGTTTTTCTTTATTTTTTTGGCTGTGTCGGGTCTTACTTGTGGCACGCAGGATCTTCGTTGAGGCATGCGGGATCTTTCACTGCGGCGCGTGGGCTCTTCATTGCGGTGCGCAGGCTTCTCTCTAGTTATGGCATAAGGGCTTTCTCTTCTCTGATTGTGGCACGGGCTCCAGAGCACGTGGGCTCTGTAGTTTGCAGCATGCAGGCTCAGTTGCCCCGTGGCATGTGGGATCTTAGTTCCCAGACCAGGGATCAAACCCGCATCCCCTGCATAGGAAGGCAGATTTTCTACCACTGGACCACCAGGGAAGTCCCTTGCCTATGGTTTTTGCCATGGCTTGCTTGCTCTGAATTGCAATTCTCTGCTATTCCCAAATAAGCCCATTTTTGCTCATAAAATAACTTTTATTTTTAAGTTCAATATTACTTCATTTTACATTTTTAAAAACCAGAGTTTTTTATCTCCCCACATTATACTAGATAATCAAATGACAAAACTGATTACGAGTTTATAAGACAAACCTATGTCCTATACGTCATAATATGATGCATTAAGAACAGATCATTAGGACTTCCCTGGTGGCGCAGTGGTTAAGAATCTGCCTGCCAATGCAGGGGACATGGGTTCGAGCCCTGGTCTGGGAAGATCCCATGTGCCACGGAGCAACTAAGCCCGTGCACCAAAACCACTGAGCCCGCACGCCCTATAGCCCGTGCTCCACAACAAGAGAAGCCACCACAATGAGAAGCCCACGCACCACAACGAAGAGCAGCCCCCGCTCGCTGCAACTATAGAAAAGTTCACACACAGCAACAAAGACCCAACGCAGCCAAAATTAAATTAATTTTAAAAAAAGATCATCATTTCTGTGGTATTTCTACCAAAAATGCATAACCCCCCCTCTCATCATGAGGAAATATCACACAACCTGAAATTGGGAGACATTCTACAAAATAAATGGCCTATATTCTTCAAATACATCAATGTCATGAAACGGAGACCACATTAAAAGAGACTAAAAAAGGGACTTCCCTGGTGGCGCTGTGCTTAAGAATCCACCTGCCAATGCAGGGGACACAGGTTCGAGCCCTGGTCCAGGAAGATCCCACATGCAGCAGGGCAACTAAGCCCATGAGCCACAACTACTGAGCCTGCGATCTAGAGCCCACGTGCCACAACTACTGAAGCCCGTGCACCTAGAGCCCGTGCTCCGCAACAAGAGAAGCCACCGCAATGAGAAGCCCGCACACTGCAACAAAGCGTAGCCCCTGCTTGCTGCAACTAAAGAAAGCCCACGAAGTGTAGCCCCCGCTCCCTGCAACTAGAGTAAGCCCACGCACAGCAACGAACACCCGACACAGCCAAATAAATAAAATAAATATATAAATAAATTTATTTTAAAAAAAGAGACTAAAAAGAATTGACACCTGAATACAATGTATGATCAAGGACTTAATTAGCTAAAAAGGACACTATTGGGACAATCCGGAAAATATGAATACAATGCACAGGTTACATTAGATGAGCTGATATCTTGATTTTTTTTTTTTTTTTTTTTTTTTTTTTTTTGTGGTATGTGGGCCTCTCACCGTTGTGGCCTTTCCCGTTGCGGAGCACAGGCTCCGGACGCGCAGGCTCAGCGGCCATAGCTCACGGGCCCAGCCGCTCCGCGGCACGCGGGATCCCCCCAGACCGGGGCACGAACCCGCGTCCCCTGCATCGGCAGGCGGACTCTCAACCTCTGCGCCACCAGGGAAGCCCTGATATCTTGATTTTTGATAACTGTACTGTGATTACGTAAAATAAGATCCTCGTTTTTTAAAATATACACACTAAAGTATTTAGGGGTAAAGATGCACCATATCTGCAACTTATTCTCCAAAGGTTCAGGGGAAAAGCTGTGCGTAGTTTCTCCTTTGTAGAAGGACAGAGAAAAGGATAAATTAGTAAACATGGTATATATGTTAAATCTGGGGGGATCTGGAAGAAGGATATTCGGGAATTATGTATACTACTCTTGAAACTTTTCTCTAACTCTCCAAGCATTTTTTCTTTTTAAACTGAGGTTCAAAGAGACTTAAGTAATACATCTAATTGGTAAAGTGGTAAACTTAGGTCCCAAACCCAGGTTTATTCAGATTCAAAAGAGCTCAGCGGTTTTTCTCTTACATCCTGCTACCTCCATAGGGTATCACAGTACACCGCTACCATTACACATTTAGAATTGGGCGATAAGCATCTTGTGGAATGAAGCACACACACCCCACCCCCAATTTCAGGTTGCTTCCTTAGGAAGTACTTCCCATAATGGGGTTAATGGATAAATGAACATGGACAATTTTACTAATACTCCTTTGAGAAATTCTCACAAAACTTTTTTTTTTACAAGGAAAATCAGAAATCTAAGGGTGTAGAAATCCTTCTCAAAGCTCAGTGGGCAGCTTTTTTCTTCTAATTATATAAAATGAGCCATCCCCAAAGGGCCAATGGATAAACGATTAGGGACAACACTTGGCAGGAAGGGAGCCCTCCTTCCTCCATTCTAGAGACTTTGATTCTCTGGAAATCATTCCAAGGATTTTATTTGGGTGGAAGATGGAGACAGTTTACATTCCCAACAATTTACTTTTAATATTTAATCTTTACTGATTTGATAAATAACAAAATAAAATGTTTTAATTTATTTGTAGCAGGATTGTACCTATGATTACTCGTAACTTGTCTTTAGGCTATTCATGAAACAAACATTTTCTTAAGCATTCATCTATACAGGGAAGGCCTACTCCATACAAAAAGTCCAAATTTTTCCCACAATAGCCAGTCTTTCTTGGTCAGTTGTGAATAAATACCTATCAGGGTAAGTGTATTTAGGAGCAAACACCAAATAAAAGATGTTTGTTGATAGCAGCAAAATACAAGGCTAACCTTATACTGGAAGATATGATGCAACCACTGAGTTGACTCCATCTTCTATGTCCCTTAACAACAACAGGGAACTTGTTAAAAAAAAGTACCTATAGGGCTTCCCTGGTGGCGCAGTGGTTGCGAATCCGCCTGCTGATGCAGGGGACACGGGTTCGAGCCCTGGTCCGGGAAGGTCCCACAGGCCACGGAGCAACTAAGCCCGTGTGCCACAACTACTGAGTCCGTGCGCTACAACTACTGAAACCCGCATGCCTACAGCCTGTGCTCCGCAACAAGAGAAGCCACCACAATGAGGAGCCCACGCACCACAAAGAGTAGCCCCCGCTCACCACAACTAGAGAAAGCCCGCGTGCAGCAACGAAGACCCAACACAGCCAAAATTTAATTAATTAATTAAAAAAAAAAAAGCCTTTCTAAGATTAAAGCACTCTTCTTAGGTAACGATGCATGAAAGAAAAGGAAGGTTTTGTTTGTTTGTTTGTTTGGCCACACCATGCAGCATGTGGGATCTTAGTTCCCAGAACAGGTATCGAACCCACACCCCATGCAGTGGAAGTGCAGAGTCTTAACCACTAGACCACCAAGGAAGTCCCAGAAAAGGCAGCTTTTTAAAATTGTATAATTCAGGGACTTCCCAGGTGGCGTAGTGGTTAAGAATCTGCCTGTCAATTCAGGGGACATGGGTTCGAGCCCTGGTCAGGGAAGATCCCACATCCCGCAGAGCAACTAAGCCCGTGTGCCACACTACTAAGCCTGTGCTCTAGAGCCTGCGAGCCACAACTACTGAGCCTGCAAGCTGCAACTACTAAAGCCCGCGTGCCTAGAGCCCTTGCTCTGCAACAGGAGAAGCCACTGCAATGAGAAGCCCACACACTGCAACAAAGAGTAGCCCCCTCTCGCCACAACTAGAGAAAGCCCGCGCGCAGCAACGAAGACCAAACGCAGCCAAAAATAAATAAATAAATAAATTTAAAAACTTTTATAATTCAGATATTTCTCTACTTCAGAGTATTACTTCTCCATATACTTTGGACTTGGGATTTTCACATTACATTCCAGGGACACACCTAGATTAATAATAAAGAAAAGAAGGGACTTCCCTGGTGGTCCAGTGGTTAAGACTCCACGCTCCCAATGCAGGGGGGCCTGGGTTCGACCTCTGATCGGGAACTAGATCCTGCATGCCGCAACTAAGAGCCAGCTAGCCACAACTAAGACCAGGCCCAGCCAAATAAATTAAAAAAAATTTTAATAATAATAATAAAGAAAAGGAGATGGCCTAGGTGCTAACAGGTAGGAGGAAAAAGTTCAGGACTAAATAGTTAAGAAACAACGTCCCACGTTACCTGAATCAGTATCTACTCTTTCCTATTATATACTACCTACTTTTTAAAAACAAGTTTCAAAATCCCAGGTTTCCTAAAAAAGAAAACATTAAAGCACATGTGCCCCCTTAATTTCTGTAATTTTAAACAAAGCAAACAAGAAGTCCACAAAAACTTACCTGTACCACTTGTTTCTGTAGTTGTGTTGCCTGTGTCGCTGAAATCTGTGGCTTTTCCCGAGCACCTCTGGGCCGGTCACTGCTCACCGAAGTCATCATATACAGTATATACAAAATAATGTATGCACAAAATAGAAAATCTGAAAGAAAGCAGACACAGTAAGCAAAACTTCCAGATTATAGAAAACGACAAGGATAAAATTCAGGGATAAGGAAGAAATTTGAGATAAAACATAAAGGTTCTCTAGAATGCAAATTCTCAAGAAACAAACCACTAGGATTTTAGATTTTCCTGGTAGCTCTTAAGCCAATGTACTAAAGCAGTCTAAACGCCTATGGTTTATGATTATAGCAATTTTAAACAAAAATATCAAATATCACCAATTTTAACCAGCAATTATTTTACCATTATATAACCAGTCCTCTGTATCCAGATTCAACCAACCATGCAAAATATTAGAAAAAAATTTTTTCAGAAAGTTTCAAAAAGCAAAACTTTGAGTCTGCCACACTATCGCAACTATTTATATAGCATTTACATTATTTTAGGTATTATAAGTAATCTAGAGATGATTTCCCTTTTTTTAAATTTATTTATTTATTTTTGGCTGCATTGGGTCTTCGTTGCTTTCCCTAGTTGTGGTGCACGGGCTTCTCATAGCGGTGGCTTCTCTTGTTGTGGAGCACGGGCTCTAGGTGCGCAGGCTTCAGTAATTGTGGCACACAGACTCAGTAGTTGTGGCTCGTGGGCTCTAGAGCGCAGGCTCAGTAGTTGTGGCCCACGAGCTTAGCTGCTCCTCGGCATGTGGGATCTTCCCAGAAGAGGGATCGAACCTGTGACCCCTGCATTGGCAGGTGGATTCTTAACTACTGCCACCAGGGAAGTCCTAGAGATGATTTAAAGTATACAGGAGGATGTGTATAGGTTATATTCAAGAAATATCATGCCATTTCTTTTTTCCTTTTTTTTTTTTTTGGCCATGCCATGTGGCATGTGGAATCTTCGTTCCCCAACCAGGGATAGAACCCGTGCCCCATGCAATGGAAGCACAGAGTCTTAACCACTGGACCACCAGGGATGTCCCTATTATGCCATTTCTATAAGGGACATGAGCATCCACAAATTTTGGTATCTGAGGGAGGTCCTAGAACCAATCCTGTGCAGATACCAAGAGACAAGTGTATGTAGTTACTACATCAGTGGTCCCCAACCTTTTTGGCACCAGGGACCATTTTCCTGGAAGACAATTTTTCCACAGACAGTGGATGGTGGGCGGGTGTGTTGATGGGATGGTTTGGGGATGATTCAAGCGCATTACACTTATTGGGCACTTTATTTCTACTATTATCACACTATAATATATAATGAAATAACTACACAACTCACCATAATGCAGAATCAGTGGGAGCCCTGAGCTTGTTTTCACTTGCCACTCACACATAGGGTTTTGAGAGGAGTCTGCAAGCAACTGATTTATTATGGTCTCTGTGCAGTCAAACCTCTCTGCTGATGATAATCTGTATTTGCAGCCGCTCCCCAGCGCTAGCATCACCACCTCAGCTCAACCTCAGATCATCAGGCATTAGATTCTCATAAGGAGTGTGCAACCTAGATCCCTCACATGCACAGTGCACAGTAGGGTTTGAGCTCCTATGAGAATCTAATGTCACCGCTGATCTGACAGGAGGCAGAGCTCAGGTGGTAATGCAAGCGATGGGGAGCAGCTGTAAATATAGATGAAGCTTCGCTCACTCACTCGCTGCTCACCTCTTGCTGCGCAACCCAGTTCCTAACAGGCCACGGACCAGTACCAGTCTGTGGCCTGGGGGTTGGGGAACCCCGTACTACATGTAGTTTTATCTGCCTCTTCCCATTTGCAGTTAGTATTTGAACCCAAAGGTGACGTTATGTCCAGCCTGGATTTTACCGGCAATAATGTAATTCAAAATGTGATGTCTAGGGGACTCCCCTGGTGGCCCAGTGGTTAAGAATCCAACCTTCCAAAGCAGGGGACATGGGTTCGATCTCTGGTCAGGGAACTAAGATCCCACAGGCTGTGGGGCAACTAAGCCTGTGCACCGCAACAAAAGGTCCCATGTGCCTCAACTAAGACCCAATGCAGCCAAAAATAAATAAATAAATAAAAATTTTTGTTTAAAGAATGTGATGTCTAGAAGCAAGCTATACCTTAAGGCAAAAACCACTTATAAACAATAAACCTTCCAAACAGACAAAAATGACTAATTTTCCTTTATTTACTCAACACTTATTGAAGAGCTACTAAGTGCCAAGCATATAACTAAATATAATATGCCATCAAAACACGATTATAACAACAAAATACACTTCACACCCAGTAGGATAGCTATTATGATAAAAAAATTAAAAATAGAAAATACGTTTTGGAGAAGATGCAGAGAAATTGGAATCCTTGAATACCACTGGTAGGAATGTAAAATGGTGCAGCCACTACGGAAAACCAGTATGGTAGGTCCTCAAGAAAAAAAATCAAAAGTAGAATTACTGTCAATTCAGTAATTCCACTTCTGGGTATACACCCAAAAAAATTAAAAGTAGGGTCTCAAAGAGATAGTTGTACACCCATGTTCATAGCAGTATTAAATCACAGTAGCTAAAAAGTGGAAGCAACCCAAGTTTCTATCTATAGATGAAAGGATAAGCATATATGGTGTATACACATACAAAGGAATGTTATTTAGCCTTAAAAAGGGAGGAATTTCTGACGCATGCAACAAACATGCATGAACCTTGAGGACATTATACTAAGTAAAATAAGCCAGGCACAAAAGGACAAATACCCTATGACTCTACTTATATGAGTTACTTGGAATAGTCAATTTCACAGGCAAAGTTGAGTAGTGGTTACCAGAGGCTGGGAGCATGCGGAAATGGGGAGTTACTGTTTACTGGGTATGGAGTTTCCACTGAGGAAGAAACATAAAAACTTCTGAAGATGGATGGTCACAAAACCATGTGAATGTACTTAATGCCACAAAAAAGTACACTTTAAAAATGGTTAGGGACTTCCCTGTTGGTTAAGAATCCGCCTGCCAATGCAGGGGACAAGGGTTCAAGCCCTGGTCCGGGAAGATGCTGTGGAGCAACTAAGCCCATGTGCCACAACTACTGAGCCTGTGCTCTAGAGCCCACGAGCTACAACTACTGAGCCCACGCGCCCTAGAGCCCGTGCTCCGCAACAAGGGAAGCCACCGCAATGAGAAGCCCGCGCACCACAATGAAGAGTAGCCCCCGCTTGCTGCAACTAGAGGAAGCCTGTGTGCAGCAACAAAGACCCAATGCAGCCAAAAATAAAATAAAAATGGTTAAAGTGATCATTTTTGTTATGTATATTTTACCCCAATTTAAAAAACAGTGCAGCAATGCCTTAAGAGTTTAATTTCCAACCTAGAATTCTATACTCAGCAAAAATTCCAATCAACGTGAACACAGAAACAAGTTGAGTTCACACGTACAATACCTCATAAACTCAGGAAGCTCCTGGAATAAACAAAACCTCTAAAACAGCAAACCAAGAAGAGGCCGTTTGCAACTGACACCACAAATTACCTACCAAAATCCATTTACGACATATTTTTCCCTTGCAGTCCTCTTGCAAAGAGGGTGAAAAGCTAAATACTTTCTCAGCCTCCCTTGTAGCTTGGGATAGCCATAGGCCACTTTTCTCGAAAATAATCTGAATAGTCATAGCGCCTTTATTCACAGTCTCCCAAAACTGTAGATACACCAACTGTCCTTCAAAGAGTGAGTAAATGTAGCATAACCATACAGCTGAATATTACTCATGAATGAAAAGGAATCAACTACTGAACAACATGAATGAATCTCAAATGCATTATGCTAGATCAAAGAAGCCAGACTTAAAAGGCTGCTTACTGTATGATGCAATTTTTATGACATTCTGGAAAAGACAAAACTAAAGAAAGAAAGCAGATCAGAGATTGCCAAGAACTGGGGGATGACAAGGGGGTCTAACACAGGAGACAGGAGGCTCCCCCAAATGACAGTCAAAAAATATCAAGATGACATCTTGACTGCTGACAGCTGACAGGAGGCCTACAGAGCAACCAAATCTAATCAGAGCAGGAAAATAGAGGGATACCAAAGAGACGCCTCCAAGAAAATGTTCTTGACCATCTGAAGAAGTTAATTTACACATATGAAAAAGTATAGGGACTTCCCTGGTGGCACAGTGGTTAAGAATCCACCTGCCAATGCAGGGGACACGGGTCCGAGCCCTAGTCCGGGAAGATCCCACATGCTGCGGAGCAACTAAGCCCGTGCGCCACAACTACTGAGCCTGTGCTCTAGAGCCTGCGAGCCACAACTGCTGAAGCCCATGCGCCTAGGGCCCATGCTCCGCAATGAAGAGGAGCCCCCACTTGCCGCAACTAGAAAAAGCCCACGCTCAGCAATGAAGACACAATGCAAACAAAATTTAAATAAATAAATTTATTTTTTAAAAAAAGAAGAAAAAGTATAGCGTTTAATCAGTGGTGGGTACATAGAAACCTAAGCAACTGTGGGAAAAAAACCAAAACAATTATTTTTCCCCATAAAAGGCAACACAGCTCAACTGTAATGCTTATATGATTACAGCAACTTTTTATTTAAATTTACTATGTGCTGAGCATCAAGCTGAATGTTTTACATAAATTTCTCCCGGTAATCCTCAACACTGTATAGAATTTGGCATAATCCCCATTTTAAGGATCAGAAATAAAACCCGAAAAGGTTCTACACAGACCAATGAGATGTAATATAGTTAAGTCCCAATCGCTTATTTCCTAGGGTACAGAGCCTACAAACCAAACCAGGTACTAAATTACAAAATAACTGTTGCCTTCATAATCCTAAACTAGCAAAACAGTGGCAAGAGGCCAGGATGGAGGAGACAAAACTCTTAATTATGAAAACAAGCCACACAACATCCAGCTGTAGACACTGCAGTCTCCAAAACACAAGACCTATGGCTAGAGACACCATAATTTGTAGCCGATCTTTAGCACGACTTACCATCTCCCTAACTTTTCCTGACAGTCATATACACTCAGAAAAATAGCAATGTTGAACAACATGAACATTTAAAATAACATCAAAGTAAACCCTTTTATATTTTCAGGAATTTTAAATCACTGCTTGAATCGAAGGTCCATTGGAACTCCACAACTAGGAGGTCACTGGTGATCACTGCCAATACAGCTTTGAAACAGTGGTGTGGAAAAAGCCAAGGTGAGTGAGGGAGAGTGGCAGTAAACTAATAATACTTGCAAGAGGTGGTAGCTAGAAAGAGATACAGAGCATCAAAGCAGAATTTTGTCAGGATGAGGTACATTGAGCAATTCTAATACATTGTAAGCCCCATGAGGACAGTGATTACATCTGTCCTGTCGCTTTTGTTCTTCCAGGGCCTAACACATGGTGTGTGCTTAATTAGTTAATATATATTTACTAAACAAAAGAGGTCTATCTATAAGCTGAAGAGGAGATAACTGAGAGGCATTAAATTGAGACAGCAATAAAGAAAAACGATTCACTTGGACAGGAAGAGAGTGCCCTCTCCTCAGGCCAACAGAATAAAGGGCAGGTATGGCAGCAGGTAAATTTTTAGGAGATTAGGAGACACAGACAATGGAGTCGGTTGTATTTGTCTTTACTTTTTTAGTAAAAGAGACAAAACACCTGCAGAGAATGCATACTAGACGAGTGGGGGGTGGAGGAATGTAAGAAAATGGCAAAGGTTTTAACTGCTACTAAGCTGAATATGAGAGGAAGCTAAAAGAAGTAAAAAGAACAGAAAAGTGATACGGAGGATCCCAACTGAAAGCAGAAATCTTGACCTTCTAGTGGCACTAATCCACATATTACCATGAAATCAACTAGACTGTCAAAAATTCAGGATCACAACTTAAATGAATAATCAAGGTAGACTTGGGTGAAGATGAACAGATCATTTGCTGAAATATCCCACAAAATAAAAAGAACTTGAGTTTCAAACTAGAAAGAGTCCACTTAAGTCACGGATGATGTCGCCAGGTGAAGAGCTGCTCGTATCTACCTCTAACACTGGGGCCTTTCTCACAAGCTTTAAGCTTCAATACATCTTTGAAAACATCCCTTCCTAAAGAATGTTCTCTCTCCAGTTTATTACAACCCTGGATGCCAGATTCACAACCTCATTAAAGGTAAAAATAACACTTTAAAGTAATGTTTGTCATTAAACATGTGTTTCATTCTAATATAATATGGTGACTCAATCTTTTGGGCCATTAAGTACTTAGACAATTTGAAGAAAACTATGGACCCCCCTCCCTCAGAAAAAGGCATATCCACAGAAATTTCTGCCTGAAATTTCAGAAGGATTATATCTCATCTCTCCCCCACCTTCCCCCAAAACTCATCCATGAACAACCCACTCCACCTCCTCAATGCCCATGGATGGATGCCCAGGCCAAAAACCCTGCTCTAAGAATTTAGTAGAGCTCTACACTGTACTTAAAGCTTAAGGGTATCCCTGGATCAAGCAAAATTTAAAACTATAACTGCTAATTTGGTCATTAAACAACATCATATAACTCACACTTTTTTTTTTTCTGGGGGGCGGTACTCGGGCCTCTCACTGTTGTGGCCTCTCCCATTGAGGAGCACAGGCTCCGGACGCGCAGGCTCAGCAGCCATGGCTCACGGGCCCAGCCGCTCTGCGACATGTGGGATCTTCCCGGACCGGGGCACGAACCCGTGTCCCCTGCATCGGCAGGCGGACTCTCAACCACTGCGCCACCAAGGAAGCCCCCACACTTTTTTAATGGGCTCTGTTCTCCCTTAAAAACAAAAGGCACCTGCTTTGTTCCCAAAGGAACAATTAGGGGAAAACTCTGACCCTCAATAAACTTACACTTAGTATTTAATCAACATACTACTTATATCCTTTCTGAAGAAACTGACTGTTATCAAGATCTGCTGAGATGGTACAAACCCAATCAACTAACTGTAATGTTAAAAGAGTCTGCTGTTTTAGGTGAATATAATTAGCAGGAAAACGTATACATTCTCCCCTCTGAACCACACTTAAGAGCATGAATTGGAAATAGACTAACCATCTATGCCCTACAAATATCTGCTTGAATCAACTGGCCTAAATGTGGCACATAAAAAATTATGTACTTCAATGGAATATTACTCAGCCATGAAAAAAATGAAATATTGTCATTTGTAACAACATGGATGCACCTTAGAGATTATCACACTGAGTGAAGCCAAAGACAAATATATGATATCACCTATACGCAGAATCTAAAAAATAATACAAATGAACTTACTTACAAAACAGAAACAGACACACAGACACAGAAAACAAACTTATGGTTACCAAAGGATAAGTAGGGGGAAGATATCAATAAATTAGGAATATGGAATTAACAGATACACACCACTATACATAAAATAGTTAAGCAACAAGGATTTACTGTATAGCACAGGGAACTATATTCAATATCTTGTAATAACCTATAATGGAAAATAATCAGAAAAAACATATGTATAACTCAATCACTTTGCTGTACACCTGAAACTAACACAATATTTTAAATCAACTATACTTCAATTTAAAAAAAAATAAAAATACTCCCTGGGGAAGTACAAAATAATAACAATGTATTTCATATCAAAAAATTTTTAATGTTGAGCCTACTAGATTGAAAATTAAATTTGGGATTTAACACTGTCTGCCACTTAAAAGATGATTCAATGGATGAGATGTCCAAGACAAAGGTATACTACAATGCCCTAACTGATCCAAGCTACCCCCTTTAGACTGTATAATATCCAACAAGGGAAGCCTAGAAACCCGTTACCAGCCTTCTCAAGGCCCTCTTTTTAAAAAGCCAGATTTCTCTCTCTGCTGCCAAGGCCTAAAATGGGGAAAGCATTATGTAAAAAACCAGCACTTTTCAAAGCAGAATCAAACCTACTAAGTTTTTGGTTTGACTCTGTTACTGCTCCAAGAGCTACTACAAGGCATTTGAAATTGCCGGAACCCTGCCTCCAGAAACAGAGGCTTCAAAAAAGAAAGGCAGGAGAGGAATTGGAAAACAGAAAAACAAAACCAATTCCAGTGACTAAATATAAAATGTTATATCAAGTTAAATAAAAAGCTGAAAATGGAGCGTGGCAATATATATGGCAAAATGAAAACTTCAATGTAGAACGGCCATAATATTTCATGCTTAGGGAACATGTTAAAAGTTTTAAGAATCCATTTTAGTAACAAATCATTTTTACAAAAGGATAGCAGTAAAACAAGAATATCCACTCGGAAACAATTTCCTTAATATTCTTTTGGTCATATTTCATAAGAAGTCTCCATTGCCCCTTAAAGTGGCCTATTTATTGACTTATTTATTTATAATAATAATAAGCAAGCAAGCACACACATCTGTATCTATGCTCACCTCTACCCAGATTATAACCATCAGTGCCCCAAATTCTTATTTCCCTCAGCCTTGCACTCCACCGCCATCCCCAGAGTATCTTTGCATCCACAGCTGCTGACAAAGGTTAGAGGTTCTGGGTCTACCATGAGGCAACTGCCAACAAAAAGATACAAAATACAAATGATAACACCCTGGATTAAAACCAGAAATAATGGAGTCACCTATAAGGGGTTAGTGAGACAGTTTTGAAAGGACCCTGCTTTTCAAGTGTACGATTCAGAGGAATGAGGAACATTAGTTAAAAAATAAAAGGTCAGTGCTCGTTTCAGCAGCACATGTACTAAAACTGGAACGATACAGAGATTAGCATGGCCCCTGCACAAGGATGACCAGCAAATTCGTGAAGCGTTCCATTTTTTTTAATACAACGTTGTAAAGCAACCATACTCCAATAAAAATTAATTTAAAAAAATAAAATAAAAGGCCAAAAAATAAATAAGTAAATAAAAGGCAATGCTACCATACCACATTGCCACTCACCACTCTGAGAGAAATGATGGGTAGAAGGGGCTGAGTCAGCTGCAGAAAAATGACAAAATATCTACCCCCAGCATGGAATAACCTACTTGGCAGGTGATGGGCTATCAGAAAGGCCTGACTAGGTAATTCCCTGGCAGTCCAATGGATAGGACTCCGTGCTTTCACTGCCATGAGCCTGGGTTGAATCCCTGGTGGGGGAACTAAAATCCCATAATCCGCACAGAGAGGCCAAAAAACAAACAAACAAAGAAGGCTTGACTGGAACACTGTAGATACAGGGGGAGAGCCTCTTAAGAAAAAGAGAAGTTCCATACTCAATTCTACACTATAATATTAAGGAAAGCAAAAAAGACTGTAGATATGAGGTAAATCCACAATTATGAATGAGGAGACTAGAGGACCACAATCCTGGAAATCAACAAGACTTCTGCTGTAAAGAACATGTACTAATCACAGTTAAAAAAAAAAAAAAAAAAAAAGTGGCTCCTGAAATCAATCCTGGATAAATCTGAGAAACTGAGCAGAAAAAGACAAGAAATATAAGTTCAAAGCTTGTACTGGGGGGCTTCGCTGGTGGCGCAGTGGTTAAGAATCCGCCTGCCAATGCAGGAGACATGGGTTCGAGCCCTGGTCCAGGAAGATCCCACATGCCACAGAGCAACTAAGCCCGTGCGCCACAACTACTGAGCCTGCGCTGTAGAGCCCGCGAGCCACAACTACTGAAGCCGTGAGCATAGAGGACATGCTCCATAACAAGAGAAGCCACTGCAATGAGAAGCCCACGCACCGCAACCAAGAGCAGCCCCTGCTAGCCGCAACTAGAGAAAGCCCACATGCAGCAACGAAGACCCAATGCAGCAAAAAAAAAAAAAAAAAAAAAAAAAAGCTTGTACTGGACTAAAGCTGTGGTCAAGAAATATTTATGAGGAATTCCCTGGCGGTCCAGTGGTTAGGACTCTGCACTTCCACTGCTGGGGGCTCAGGTTCGATCCCTGGTCAGGGAACGAAGATCCCGGAGGCCACGCAGTGTGGCCAAAAAAAAAAAAAAAGTACTACAAAAAGAACTGAGGTCAAGCAGCATTACAAACATCCTAATTTATAGAACAGAGGCATTCCTAGCAAAGCTAAGTACACTTTTTAATATTTAGAGCTGCAAATTTATTATAATAGTAGCAACTGCCATCGTATTATCGACACTCCAGGAACCACTTTAACTCCAAATTATCACATTATCTGTGCAAGGTGGGTATTACGATATCTGTTTTATAGGTGAATATATAATCTATCACATAGACCTAGGCCAAGTAATACGGGAGTTGGGATGTACAGGTCTGTCTTGATGCCAAAGTTTGGACTCTTTCCACTATTTCACACGTTCTAGCTCCTTAATAAGTTCTCTTCAGAAAACTGTGGACCCAAGGCATTCAAAAATTAATGCACCCCTATGGCTGTACAACAATATGAATGTACTTAATGTCACTGAACTGTACACCTTAAAATGGTTAAAAAGGTAAATTTTATGTTACACATATTTTATCACAATTTAAAAAATCAATTCACCCAACAATTTTGCCCACAATTACTATCAAATAATTAAAGAGCAAGTCATTCTAATTATATTAAAGAGGCAAGACACGAAAATGAAAATATGAGGATGAAATTAGCCTTGATACTAGAACCTGATAAGGACAGTAGGAGAAACAATAATTACAAGCCAATCTCACTGACAGATGTAGCCATAAAAATTCTAAATTGAATCCAGCATTGTATAAAAAAGAAAATACACCATAACCATGTCCAGGATGTCCCAGGAATAAAGTTGGTTTAAGAAATGAAAAATCCTCACAGACTTAGAAACCAAACTTATGGTTACCAAAGGGGAAAGGTGGGAGGGAGGGATAAATTGGGAGTCTGGGATTGATGTATACACACTACTATCTTTAAAATATATATATTTTATTATATATATTATATATATATTATATATATATACCAAAAAGGACCTACTGATTAGCATAGAGAACTCTCTCCATATTCTGTAACAACCTAAATGGGAAAAGAATTTGAAAAAGGATACATGTATATGTATAACTGAATCACTTTGCTGTACACCTGAAACTAACACAACATTGTTAATCAACTATACTCCAATATAAAAATTTTTTTTAATTTTAAATAAAAATAAAATTCTGAAGAAATGAAAAATCATTTAATAAAATCACTTTCACAGAATAAAATTTAAAAATTTATGATCGGGCTTCCCTGGTGGCACAGTGGTTGAGAGTCCGCCTGCCGATGCAGGGGACCCGGGTTTGTGCCCCAGTCCGGGAAGATCCCACATGCCACGGAGCGGCTAGGCCCGTAAGCCATGGCCGCTGAGCCTACGTGTCCGGAGCCTGTGCTCCGCAACGGGAGAGGCCACAACAGTGAGAGGCCCGCATACCACAAAAAAAAAAAAAAAAAAAAAAATTTATCATATAAGCATTTCAATAAAGACATTACTAAAATTCAACATTCACTCAAAATAAAAATTCTTAGAAAACAAGAATACTTCTTTGACTTGACAAAAGGTTATCTATATAAACCTGCAGCAAAAACCACACGGAATTAAAAGCATTCCTTTAAGATAACAAAAATAAACAACAGGGCTTCCCTGGTGGCGCAGTGGTTGAGAGTCCGCCTGCCAATGCCGGGGAAGTGGGTTCGTGCCCCGGTCTGGGAAGATCCCACATGCCGTGAAGCGGCTGGGCACGTGAGCCATGGCCACTGAGCCTGCGCGTCCGGAGCCTGTGCTCCGAAACGGGAGAGGCCACAACAGTGAGAGGCCCGCGTACCAAAAAAATAAAAAATAAAATAAAATAAAATAAACAACAAAATACAGGCATCACTGCCATGATCACTTCCATTTAAACACTGATTTGGAGGTCCTAGCCAGCTCACTGTGGCAATTAAAAGACACACTCAAAAGATTAGAAAATAATATTTTAAAAGATCCCACTTCCATAATAATTGTACAAACAAAAGTGTATAAACACCTGAAACTAACACAACATTGTAAATCAACTACACTTCAACAAAAAAAAGTGTAAAGAATCTTCAGCTATATTATTATAATTTGTTAAGTTTAGCAAAACTTCTAGATACAAAATAAAAATAAACGTACAAAAATTAATTACACCTATATACCAGCTAACAAAAAAAATTCTAAAGAAATTGTCTATGGCTGCTTTTGCACCACAGTGGCAGTACTGAATAGTTATAACACAGGCAAAGCAGAAAATATTTCCTATCTGGCCCTTGAAAAACGTGCTCCAACACCTATTCACTCAATAAAAGTTATCATTCTTCCTCAACTAGATTCGACAAATTCCCAATGAAAGTCTAACAAGGGTTTGTCTCAAACCTGACAAGGTGATTCTAAAATTACACACAGGGGAGCAAATAGTCAACAGCTAAGACGCTCCTTAAAACAAAAACAACAACGCCCAAGACTGATCGTCCAGGTATCAAGGATTATAATGCCACAGTAATTACAACAGTACAAGACTGGTACAGGGAGAGACAACCCGTGCAATGGATCAGAAGAGAAAGCCCAGAAATATGATTTCCAAAAAGATGGCAATGCATGTGGTCAGGAAAGACCAACTTTCAAAGAGGCTGAAAGAACTGGTTGACTATAGTTTAAAAAATGTTTTTTACTAGGCCATATGTAAAAAAAGTTAACAGGTATTTTAAGAATATACAAAAGTCAAAATTATTGATTTCAGAAGAAAATAAGGCTAATTTTTTTACCCTGTATAAAGGAATTTTTATCTAATAGTTATTATTTTCTTAAGAGAAGCCCGTGCACCGCAACCAAGAGCAGCCCCCGCTCTACTCACTACTCTACAGCCCCCTTCACTACTAAATAGGTGTCAATATAAGAGTTGCTAAAATTGCAAAGATTAGTAACTTTTTTTTTTTTTTTTTTTTTGCCCACACAAGCGACATGCGGGATCTTAGTTCCCCAACCAGGGATTGAACCCGGGCCCCCTGCAGTGGAAGAGCAGAGTCCTAACCATTGGACCTTCAGGGAAGTCCCAAAGATTAATAACTTTAAAATTAAAAACTTCTGTTCATAAAAAAGCAGCTGGCCCTGTGAAAATACAAGCCATAAACTGGGAAATTTTTTATCAACATACATGTGACAAGAATTAGTATTTGGATTTTATCAATATTAAGAAATACTGGGGACTTCCCTGGTGGTCCAGTAGTTAAGACTTCGCCTTCCAATGCAGGGGGTGCGGGTTCAATCCCTGGTCAGGAAGCTAAGCTCCCATGTGCCTCAGGGCCAAAAAAACCAAAACATAAAACAGAAGGAGGGCTTCCCTGGTGGCGCAGTGGTTGAGAGTCCGCCTGCCGATGCAGGGGACGTGGGTTCGTGCCCTGGTCTGGGAAGATTCCATATGCTGCGGAGCGGCTGGGCCCGTGAGCCATGGCCGCTCACAAAAAAAAAAAAAAAAAAAAAAAAAACCAGAAGGAATATTGTAACAAATTTTTTTTTTTTTTTTTTGCGGTATGCGGGCCTCTCACCGTTGTGGCCTCTCCCATTGCGGAGCACAGGCTCCGGACGCGCAGGCTCAGCGGCCATGGCTCACGGGCCCAGCCGCTCCGCGGTATGTGGGATCTTCCCGGACCAGGGCACGAACCCGCATTCCCTGCATCGACAGGCGGATTCTCAACCACTGCGCCACCAGGGAAGCCCTTATTGTAACAAATTTAATAAAGACTTTAAAAATGGTCCACATCAAAGAAATCTTTAAAAAAAAATACTATGATGGATAAACAAGGTCCTGTTGTATAGCACAGGGAACTATATTCAATATCCTGTAATAAACCATAATGGAAAAGAATATGAAAAATATATATGTAAAACTGAATCACTTTGCTGTATACCAGAAACTAACATTGTAAATCAACTATATTTCAATTAAAACAAAAAGAAAGAAAGAAATACTATGGGGAATTTCCTGGCAGTCCAGTGGTTAAGACTCTGTGCTTTCACTGCTGAGGGCCTGGGTTCAATACCCGGTCACCAGGGAACTAAGATCCCATAAGCCACTCAGTGCAGCAAAAAAAAAAAAAGAAAAGAAAAGAAAAAAAGCAAAGAGAAATACTATGAAACACAAAGCAACAGAAAATTATCCAATAGGAAAAAACAGCAAGAGTTTGTCAGAACTTCATAGTAGATAAACAAAATAGCCCTTAAGTTTCCATCAAAGTCCATTTAAAATATCCCAAAACAGCCTACAGATTTCTAGGATTATATTTCCTAATACTTTTTATATATTAGCTTTCCTTTGAATTCTACAGTACATACATGCAATTCATATTTTAGCTTATCAATTCTGTTTCTTCTATATCTAACTTGTCTTCCTAACCTTAAATCATAAACTAGTTAAGATCAGAAATTCATTTTATTTTGTTTTGTTCCCTTCACTACTAAATAGGTGTCAATATAAGAGACATTTGATAAATGTGTTGAAATGACATTTGATAGAAGCTGGTAACTTATAAAAATTAAGAATGACGTAAGAAAGACCAAATCATAACAGAACCAATCATTCCAAAAAGGAACAATACATGAATTGAATTCTGTTTTCTAAAACAATCAGTTACAGACACCTCAAAGCAAGCAAGCAAAGCACTCCCATGATGTGAAACAATGTTCCCCTATTTATAAATCTTACACATCTCAGGTTAATGAAATGACATTATACAAGTATTTCTAGTTATCTTTTGGACTGTGTATCTTAAATTTAGAGAGGAGATGAACCATAATTCAGGATACCATTTCAGGCATCACAAGGAAAATTATGTCCCTGAAACCTATTTTAGCTAGAAAAGGTTTCACAAGCTTTTCACTGAATCAGCTATTCTAATATTATTTACTAATTTTCTTAATAGGTCCTCTGTCAACTGGAATGCTAAAGGCCATAGGCATATTACTGCACTGCCTCATACATACACTATAAATAGCAAATAACCAATTAACCAGAATATCTCACATGCCTAATATTCCGGTTTAAAACTTTTTACTCTATTTGAATCCATCTCTCACTGTCAGTATGAATACACACTTTGCATACTTTTTTGAGTTAAACGATTTTGAGATTTTATTGGTTTGGGTTTATTGTTTTGGTTGTATTATATAAACAAGGTTAACTGTTTTGTCACGATTATTTTAAGAGCTTTCTTTGAGTTTAGTGTTCTCAGATATGAATACAAACATATGAAACTGTCAAGCATCATACAAATGTGAAACATACTAGTATTTCTGAAATAAAGGGATTACTTGATTCTTTCTAAAATCACTTTGAGCACTAATACTCTATAATTCTATGCTAAATATCTAAAAGTTAAACATCCAACCAAAACCTGCCTGGCTGAGTGGTATTTCCAGGGTAAAACCTTTTTTTAAAAAAATCATTTTTAGTTTACCCACAGATTTCAAAACAGTTCTTTTTTTAATTGAATTATGTGAACCTTTTCTCACTCATCTTTAACTATTTAATCCTCAGTGCCCTCATTTATGAAAATAAACTAGGTACATTAAATATAACAAAATGAGAATGTCTTCTTACAGCAGTGCCATCTGGTGATGAAAATCTGCATGTACAGAAATAAGCTAAATTGAATGGATGCTCAGATTGAGTTTTTTGATTTACAAAAGACTTTTAGTCTTAATAGTCTTGCTATTAAAGCCAAACACTTTGATGTAATGTATCTGAATTCTCACTTGTTAATCAGAAAAACCATAAACTCCTTATATTTCAAACTATAAAAAATTTACTAATTCACTGCCTCAATATAAACATTAAGACTTTATATCTCTAGGGAATTACTTGGTGGCACAGTGGTTAAGAATCTGCCTGCCAAGGCAGGGGACACGGGTTCGAGCCCTGGGCCAGGAAGATGCCACAAGCCACAAAGCAGCTAAGCTCGTGCACCACAACTACTGACGCTGAGCTCTAGAGCCCGCAAGCCACAATTACTGAGCCTGAGTGCTGCAACTACTGAAGCCCACACGCCTAGAGCCCATGCTCTAAAGATAAACGTGCAAGTTTACAAAGTAAGTAGAGGGGGAAAAAAAGTGTTACTAAAATCCTCTGGGAAAAGACAGAGCTCAGAAAACATAAAGTTAACAGGATGTATGATTCAACAAATTTTCTTATGTTTTACATAAAGCTTCTGGAGACAATGAATTCATAAAACAAGGTAAAAAGCATAAGTTACTAAAATCATTATTTGACATCCTTAAAAATTACCACCAGTGAATTGTGAAAATGAGTAAGTCATGGAAATTAGACTATAAAAATTAACACCTTGGGACTTCCCTGGTGGTGCAGTGGTTAAGAATCCGCCTGCCAATGCAGGGGACACGGGTTCGACCCTGGTCCAGGAAGATCCCACAGGCCGCGGAGCAATTAAGCCCGTGCGCCACAACTACTGAGCCTGCGCTCTAGAGCCCACAAGCCACAACTACTGAGCCCATGTGCCACAACTACTGAAAGCCAAGCACCTAGAGCCCGTGCTCCACAACAAGAGAAGCCACGGCAATGAGAAGCCTGCACACTGCAAAAAAGAGAAGCCCCCGCTCGCTGCAACTAGAGAAAAGCCCGTGCGTGTGCAGCAGCGAACACCCAACGCAGCCAAAAATATAATAAATAAATAAATTTAAAAAAAAATCAACACCTTTAGCATACTGCCATATGGGGAAATTCTCTGTTCCCTTTTCTGGAAAAAAAGCTCTGTGTAGTAAATGAGAGTGCTTCTCCAATAAGCAACCCAGTTGCCAGGCCACAGGAATTCAGTTTACTCTTGTGTTCCATCCTCTCTATCACTCTCCACCCCCAAGAGCTACTATCCTGGAACAGGTTCCAAGAGAATTCTTAGAATAGAAACAGACAAGAGCAAGAGATTCTAAAAATAATCCAGTAGAATCTCAAACATACATATCTCAAGTTCTTGAGTGGCAGGAAGCACCAGGTTATTCAATCTATACAACCAAATTTTAACACCGATTTTAACCTCACCTCATTCAAAGTAAATTAAAGATGTGATAGATTTTAACAGGGGTAAGAAATACTACTACATTTTTAACCTCTTTAAAAACAGAATCAGCAAAATACCATATAAAGCTTCCTAGATTATCTAAAGTGCAAGAATGGTCTAAAATTACTTGTAATACAAAGAAAGTAAACCAGCAGAATAAACCAATTTGATTAAACTACAAAGACTGTCTCTGTAAAGGGACACTTTTAGAAAATGTTTTATTAACTGTTATTTTTTTCAAGGACTTTTTGTAGATAAGATACCTCAGTGAAACAGCTGCATTTTCAAATGTTCCAGAATTTCAGAATGAACTGGACATGGTTAACAGCCACCTGAACTTCTTTTAAAGTTTACATAAGTAAATACCACAAACTCATAAGAGGACCCTACCTAAAGCTGGACATTAAAAAGGCATAAAAAAAAATATTGTTGGGGGACTTCCCTGGCAGTCCAGTGGTTACGACTCTGCGCTTCCGATCTGGGGGTGTGGGTTCTATCTCTGGCTGGGGAACTAGGATCCCACGTGCCACGCAGCGTGGCCAAAAAAAAAAAATTGTTGGGTAAAAATTTATCTACAAACCATGTAAACCCTAACAGAAAAACAAGGATACATTTGGTCATTCTGAGATGTTACAGAACACTTGTTGATAATATGCTGAGAACTGTGAAGACTTTGGTGAAAGCACCAAGGGCTTTATTTAAGATAGTAAGTATCACAAAGTGTCAGCATTGGAAGGTACCTCTGAAACCAGGAGGTTCATAGAGTATTTCATCCACTGCATCAAGAAAAAATTATATTCCAGAAACAGCAAAATGAATGTCTTTTTTTCAAACAGAATATAATTAACCCACACAACATGAATTACTTAACCAGCTAAGAGCTCAACTACTAAGAACAGAAGCTAGTCTCCATCGAGAATGCTCACAGAGGGGACTTCCCTGGTGGTCCAGTGGTTTAGACTCCCTGCTTCCACTGCAGGGGGCACGGGTTCGATCCCTGGTCAGGGAACTAAGATCTCACATGCTGCATGGTGCAGCCCCCAAAAAAAAAAAGAATGCTCACAGAAATGCTGTTCACTCGGTCCTTAGGCCAATGGAGCCAGGACTATCTTAGTTAGACTGGCAAGGATGGGTAGGAGGTCCTTCATGTGTATCAAAGACTCATTCACTCATTCTAAATAGCCTGAAACCATTAAGTAATGACAATAATATAGCAACAAATGCGTACTATTTACCAAGTGCCAGACACCACTGAAGTGCTTTATGCATACAGAATTAAGTCATTACCTTGCCGACAACACTCTGAAATACATCCTAATACTACTCCCATTTTACAGACAGGAAATTAAGACATACAAAAATTCACAGCTAGTTAAGTGGTAAGGTCAAGATTCAAACCCAGGCCATCTGGCTCCACAGTCTGTATTCTTACCCACTATGCTATGCTGCAAGCATATATATCAATTACAGATATACAATAGACTCCAACTCAGCTTCCTCTTTTTTTTTTTTTTTTAATGTTGAGCCTTCTTTTAATTTATTTATTTTTATTTTTGGCTATGTTGGGTCTTCGTTTCTGTGCAAGGGCTTTCTCTAGTTGTGGCAAGCGGGGGCTACTCTTCATTGCCGGGCGCAGGCCTCTCACTGTCACAGCCTCTCTTGTTGCGGAGCACAGGCTCCAGACGCGCAGGCTCAGTAGTTGTGGCTCACGGGCCTAGTTGCTCCGCAGCATGTGGGATCTTCCCAGACCAGGGCTCAAACCCGTGTCCCCTGCATTAGCAGGCAGATTCTCAACCATTGCGCCGCCAGGGAAGCCCAGCTTCCTCTTCTTTAAGACGGCATAACTACTGTTGGCGTCACCTTCATAACTCATACCTGATGCAAAAGATCTGGTTCTGGGTCAGAATCTCACCTAGCTTCCCAGCCTTTCAGATACCCACAGGTGCTCCCTTGGCTGTCTATTGTAATGTTTTTTGGGTTTGGGGTTTTTTTAATAGATTTATTTTATTTATTTATTGCTTGGCTGCATTAGGTCTTCGTTGTTGTGCGCCGGCTTTCTCTAGTTGTGGCGAGCAGTGGCTACTCTTCGTTGCGGTTCACAGGCTTCTCATTGCAGTGGCTTCTCTGGTTGTGGAGCATGGGCTCTAGGCGCATGGGCTTCAGTAGTTGTGGCATGCAGGCTCAGTAGCTGTGGCTTGCGGACTCTAGAGCGCAGGCTCAGTAGTTGTGGTCCATGGGCTTAGTTGCTCCGCGGCACGTGGGATCTTCCCGGACCAGGGCTCGAACCTGTGTCCCCTGCATTAGCAGGCGGATTCCTAACCACTGCACCACCAGGGAAGCCCTGTTCTTGCTTTTTCTATTTAGAAAATTCCCATTATTCTCAACCTTTTTCTGCAGAGGAAATTCATTTTTTCATTCCTGCAGAGAACAACACTGATTTGTATTAAGAACCTCAACAAATTTGGGAAGCCTAAAACAGCCAACAAGAGGAAGTCTACATCCCCAACTCAGGAGAGAGTAAGGCAGCTACGGTGCCAAGGAGTGCCAAAGAACTCTAGTATGAGACCCAATTCCACGCAACTAAACTTCTTGTGCCCTGCGTGCCAGGAGCTGACCAAGCTGATACTTTTATTCTCCACAGCTGCTGAGGGCAGGGTCAGGCCTCTAGCAGTTGGTGGACAAGGTTAACTCCCCTACGCCCAGGCTTGGCTGACAATGTTATCTGCTATTCTGTACATATAATCTGCCCACAGAAAAGATGAGTGCTGATGAACCCTTGAACATTATAGGACATCAAAAATTATTTGGTATAGTCATATTTCTCTTTTAGATCACCTAAGGTCAGGGGAGAAAAAGTATTTAACTGCCTATGGCTGCTTCCTTACATCTGTCCCACTCCTACACTGCTAATTCCTTGGCTCTAAACCCTATCTTTAACCAAGACCCTAGTTCAGTAGCTATCTTATGATTCTTTGCCCTCCTATCCCTTAGAAGCCCCTCGTTGTTCATGACCAGTCTTAATCCCTTCTTCTAACAGCCCTTTCTCTCAGAAAAGGTGAGGAAGGGGGTTTCAGACTTCCAGTGGTTATGACTCCACGCTTCCAACGCAGGGGGAGCGGGTTCGATCCCTGGTCGGGGAACTAGGACCCCACATGCCTCGCAGCATGGCCAAAAAAAAAATCTTAAAAAAAAATATTTTTTTAAAAAAGGGAGGGGGCTTGGAGGGGGTACCTATACTATACGGCATTTCAGAATACCTACAAGTTGTAATACTGTACTTTTTATTTAGATTGCAATCAAACAAGCACTCCCCAAATAATACCAAGATACTACATTCATTAGAGGGTTACTACACCATAGACAAAGACTAGTAAAGGGTCTAGTTTTTTTTAATTAAAAAAAAAAACTTACACTGGAACTAGATTAAAATAGAATTTCTATAAATCATCCACTTACCAGAATATAATATTAATGGCTTTCTCATAAATCCAGTAATAATTCTTGCTAAACACAGACACTCACACACACTTTTTTTTCTTGCTCTACGGATATCAGATTCTGTTCACCTTCCTGTGTGTTATTCTCTGGTCTTACTCCCCCAGAATTAGTACCCACCCACATATACAGTGACACACCCAGAGTCTGCTTTCTGCTTTCAGCCTCCATTTCTGAAACCTTCTAAGTTCCTCACAGGCTCTGGCAACAAGGAATTACTATATACCCATTATCTTTAATAACCTCTAATAAAACATAACCTGCAAAAATTCTGAATCACTGTGCTGAAATTAACACAATATTGTAAAGCTACTATACTTCAATTAAAAAAAAAAGAAAAGGAATTACTAGATAACTATGCTATTTTCTCCTGCCATGTTCTGATCCTGTGGTTGCACAGTGGGCCTAAGGAACCAACAGAATGGTGAAACAAGTAAAGGAGGAGCCCAGAAAAACTGCTACTCCATGAAAACACCAGAATGTCAACCCAGGTTTGTCAGCTTACTTATTAGCTAAAAGTGCCTTTCTATCCATGTCCGATTCTTAACAGTGATATCTCCAGAAGCATCGGGAATTTCCCATCATCAAATAAACAAAGTTTAAGACTCTGGAATAGTGGATCACCATCCATCACCACTCCTCATTGCATAGTACAATCACTTGAGCAACTTCTAAAAAAATGAAACCAGGTGGGTTTCCCTGGTGGCGCAGTGGTTGAGAGTCCGCCTGCCGATGCAGGGGACATGGGTTTGTGCCCCCGTCTGGGAAGATCCCACATGCCGCGGAGCGGCTGGGCCCGTGAGCCATGGCCGCTGAGCCTGCGCATCCGGAGCCTGTGCTCCTCAACGGGAGAGGCCACAACAGTGAGAGGCCCGCCTACCGCAAAAAAAAAAAAAAAAAAAGAAACCAGGTCCTATTAAAATCAGGCTACTCAGAATAGGTAAAACCCAAACATCAGTATTCTTTTTTAAAAGTTCTCCAAGCAGTTTCTAAAAGTTAAACAAAGACTTACCATATGACCAAGCAATTCCAATCCTAGGTACATACCCAAGAGAATTGAAAACATATTCACCCAGAAATGTGCACATGGAATGTTCATAAGCCGTATTAGTCATAACAGCCAGAAAGTAGAAACAACCCAATGATTAATGGATAAACAAAATGTGATATAACCACAAAATGAAGTATTATTCATATTATTCAAGTACTAAAAGGAATAAAATTTCTGATAAAAACTACAACATGGATGAACCTTGAAAACGTTATGCTAAGTGAAAGAAGCCAGTCACAAAAGATCACATATGTATACTGTATTATTCCATTTATATGTAATTTCCAGAAGAGGCAAATCCATAGAGCCAGCAAGTAGATTAGTAGATGGGATCAGGAGAGAATGGGTAGATGCTAATGGGAATGGGGGGCTTCTTTTTGGGGTGATGAAAATGTTCTAGAAATAGTGATGTTTGCACAACCTTGTGAATATACTAAAAACCACTGAATTGCATACTTTAAAAGGATGAATTTTATGGTATATAAATTACATATCTATTTTTAAAAAACAAGCTCTCCACTTAAAAGCTTTTACACAGCAAAAGAAACCATAAACAAGACGAAAAGACAACCCTCAGAATGGGAGAAAATATTTGCAAACGAATCAACGGACAAACGATTAATCTCCAAAGTATACAAGCAGCTCAATATCAAAATAACAAACAACCCAATCAAAAAATGGGCAGAAGATCTAAATAGACATTTCTCCAAAGAAGACACACAGATGGCCAACAAACACATGAAAAGATGCTCAACATCACTAATTATTAGAGAAATGCAAATCAAAACTACAATGAGGTATCACCTCACAATGGTCTGAATGGTCATCATCAAAAAATCTACAAACAAATGCTGGAGAGGGTGTGGAGAAAAGGGAACCCTCATACACTGTTGGTGGGAATGTAAATTGATACAGCCACTATGGAAAACAGGACAGAGGTTCCTTAAAAAACTAAAAACAGAACCAACAATCCCACTACTGGGCATATACCCAGAGGAAAGAAAACACACGCACCCCAAATGTTCAGAGCAGCACTATTTACAACAGCCAGGACATGGAAGCAACCTAAATGTCCATCAACAAAGGAATGGATAAAGAAGATGTGGTACATATATACAATGGAATATTACTCAGCCATAAAAAGGAACGAAACTGGGTCATTTGTAGAGACCTGGATGGACCTAGAGAGTGTCATACAGAGTGAAGTTAAGAAAGAGAAAAGCAAATATCGTATAATAACGCATGTATGTGGAATCTAGAAAAATGGTACAGAAGAACCTGTTTGCAAAGCAGAAATAGAGACACAGACAAAGAGAACAAATGTACAAAGAACAAATGTATGGATACCAAGGGGGAAAGGGGTGGGGAGGGAGGAATTGGGAGACTGGGATTGACACATACATTACAGATACTATGTATAAAATAGACATCTAATGGGAACATACTGTATAGCACAGGGAACTCTACCTAATGTCCTGTGGTAACCTAAATGGGAGGGAAGTCCAAAAGGGAGGGGATATCTGTATGTGTATGGCTGATTCATTCTGTTGTGCAGTGGAGGCTAACACAACATTGTCAAGCAACCATACTCCAATAAAAATTAAAAAAAAAAAAAAAAACCCACAAGCTCTCCATATTTCTAATGTGTGGCCAGGATGTCAAGCCACCACTCTGGAACAGCAGCTCTCAAAGTGTGGTGTCTGGACCAGCAGCATCAGCATCACCAGATAACTTGTCACAAATGCAAATTCCAAGGTCATCCCAGACCTAGTGAATCAGAAATGTTTAAACAAGGCTTGATGAACAATAAAATTTGAGAATTGCTGCCCTCAAAGAACCTGAGATGAAAACTTTGATCCAACTGGTTCAAACGGAAAGGTGAGAAAGCTGCAAAAAGCATAATTTCGCTTTATTATTTTACTGTATGACTGTGTAACAGTCATACAAAGTTCCAAAAAACACTGAAAAGTGGGAAAAAATAAAACCACCACCTACAGTTCCACCACCCCAAAATAACTACTGTTAATAGTTTAGTGAATAGCCTTCCAGTGTTTTCACTTGTTTTGCATCACTGTAATCCAAAAGAAATGACTATATTGTACTTTCATCACAGAACATCAACATATAAACTATTATGGAAAAGCAAGGTAGCATAATAATTAGCACCTCAATTACACTATTCAGCTGAGAAGTTGGGTATATTATGGGAATATGAAAGAAAATTCTTTAGGGGCCAAAATGTTTTTGGCTCCAAGCTTTTTTGATATAATTGCCTTCTAAAATGCAATACTTCTCTTCCTTGGCAAATACAGTACAATAAACATGATTTAACTGTTTCTGATTCTACATCAGTTATTTTAGCCACATGATGGGTAATGGGAGGAATTAGTATGAACTATTCTAACTGCAGGACATACCTAGGAACTTACTTTCCTAAATAAATTCATTGTATCATCATCCTTCTTGTCCTTGGCCTCTTTCTCAAAAGTGGCAGCACTGACATATCTGCATGGCTTCTGGGCAGCATAGTATGGCCACGTTCCAAAAATAATTTCTGAACCCAACGACAATACAGTCTTTCAGGCTGTTTCCTTGTCATTTGTTTTAAAATCATCTGCATTGTTTTTAATCACTGATTCGCTGTCTTTGCGGGGGGGGGGGGGGGGGGGGCGGGGGGCAAGATGACTTTCCACCCAAGCCTTATACAGAGTAAACCCTCAATGTTTCTTGATTTTCCCCAGGTTGTTCTATGGTAGCTTGAATGATTAAGCGACAACCACTGATTCACTGATGTTAGCATGCATTATATCAAGCACAAAAAAAAAAACAGAAAAGAAAAAAGAGGGACTTCCTTGGTGGTCCAGTGGGTAAAACTCCATGCTCCCAATGCAGGGGGCCCGGGTTCAATCCCTATTCGGGGAACTAGATCTTGCATGCATGCCACAACTAAGAGTAATAAATTGCCAACTGAATGTTCCCATCTCAAATTCTCCTATCTCTAACTTTAGTTTGACTTGGCTCTTCCACAACCATATTCAGCTGCATTTATCCCCACCTATCCCCCCGCGAGAATCAAGTGAAGTCTCAGAGTCATTAGAACAGGATAGACGTAATGCCAATAGTCTTAGTCTGTGATGAAGACTGAGACATACTTTTGTAAATTTTTTGCCTTCACTCCCATTCTGCCACCACCCTCCAGCTCCACATCCATCAGAGAAAGATTAACTTCTCGCTAGTTGCTAGTTGCTCCGTCCCAAGGCCTTCAAAGGGAAGGGGAAAAGCAAGGAAGTCGCCTTCTCCCTTTGGGTTATTTATTTCCTCTTCCTGAGACCCAGTCAGAAAGGGGAAGGTGGAGTTTCCCTGGGGGCGCAGTGGTTGAGAATCCACCTGCCAATGCAGGGGACATGGGTCCGAGCCCTGGTCCAGGAAGATCCCACATGCCGCGGAGCAACTAAGCCCATGCGCCCCAACTACTGAGCCTGAGCTCTAGAGCCCATGAGCCACAACTACTGAGCCCACGTGATACAACTACTGAAGCCTGCATGCCTAGAGACTGTGTTCCGCAATGAGAAGCCCGCGCACTGCAACCAAGAGTAGCCCCCGCTAGCCACAACTAGAGAAAGCCTGTGTGCAGCAGTGAAGACCCAACACAGCCAAAAATAAATAAATAAAATAAATAAATGTATTTTTAAAAAAAGAAAGAAAGAAAGGGGAAGGGGTCAAGCTATAGGCTAATCTACCTTACCAATCTTGGGGATACAAGTTCAATAAGCCAAGTCTTTCTTTTAGTCAAGTCATATTGACCAGAGCCAGTTACAAAGATCAAGAATCAAAGATTTTCAGGATTTCCCTGGTGGTCCAGTGATTAAGAAAGCGCCTTCCAATGCAGGGGCCATGGGTTCGATCCCTGGTCGGGGAACTAAGATCCCACATGCTGCGGGGCAACTAAGCCTGCACCACAACTACTGAGCCCAGGCGTGCCTCAACTGCAGAGCCCACACACTCTGGAACCCACACACCACAACTACAGAGCCCATGCACCGCAACAAAAGACCCTGCGTGCCGCAACGAAGACCCAACACAGCCAAAAATAAAATTTTAAAAAAATTAAAGAATCAAAGATTTTTAATTCTTGATACTCTAAGCTAAAACATTATCTTAAACTGTAATATCAGTTTAACTCTTGCTTCTTATTTTCAAGCACAGAAAAGCCATAACAATACTCAACACAGGAAAATCTCCAAACTCCCCAAGATGTGAAAAGAACTTCAGGAAATAGCCCTATTCAACAATACTCAAAATGTTACCTAGTTCAACTCCTAATCACTTAAAAGTTTTAATCCATTATCTCACATTAATTTATTGTTTTGGTTTTTGGGCAAAGCGGCATCTCTGCTAACCCGTCTCATATAGTAATCACTTTTACTGCCAAAAGTGACTAAATCCCAACTATACTTTCACAACAGACAAAACTTTATAAATCTTCAATTCTTTTTATTTTTTTAACTGAAGCTTAGTTGATTTACAATATTACATTACAAATCTTCAATTCTTACTGAAGACAGATAAAATATTTCAAGTTCTCTCATTTTTCACATCTCTGTACAAATCATTTAAACATTTGTCACTCAATTGTTACAAATAAACAAATACTTCACAATTGATTTAAAAGGTTCAGCATATCCATTATTAAGCTATTTGAAAACAGCTATATCATAAGCCAAAAATATAAACACTGATTTTTAAGTACTTCATACCCACAGCTTTCCATTACAGTTCTTCAGCTTTCCTCATATATTCAAGATATAAAGTCTTGAATTGCTTGGCTTTTTTTTTAAGCGTATTTGTTTTATTCTAATGGCATCCTTATTATTGTTTCATTCACGCCAAAAGCAACTTTCTAAAAAATATCAGTTACCTGAAGAATGTATCCATCAAAACATAGTCACGCAATCCATTTAAATGTTACCACACCTGTCACTTATGCACAAGGCTCAGTTTTCATTCAAACCAAATACAAAATTCCTTAATAAGGAAATCTCCTACGACTACATTGAGAAAATATTCAATACCCTTTTCCTTCTCACAAGGATGTGCATCAAAACCTGTTCAACTATTCTATACATCCAGATTAATTTCAAAAACAATGGCTTAGAAAAATTACCTTCCGTGTACTCTTGGAAACTGCATGTAATTGTAAGCAATGACTACATAAGCTATATTTCTCAAAAAGAATACACTCACTGCCTCCATTTCCTCACTAAACAACTCCTTAACTTTCAGTCTGCTTTCCACCACCCTACCACTGCAACAGAAGGAAAGATACTATTTCCCCAGGTCGCCACTGACCTCCACATAATTGTCGAATCTTTCTTGTTTCACTCTTTCACCTGTCTCTGGCATACAACACATTGTATAACTTTTTCCCTTGGCTTTTTTTTTTTTTTTTTTTTTTTGCGGTATGTGGGCCTCTCACTGTTGTGGCCTCTCCCGTTGCAGAGCACAGGCTCCGGACGCGCAGGCTCAACGGCCATGGCTCACGGGCCCAGCCGCTCCGCGGCATGTGGGATCTTCCCAGACCGGGGCACGAACCCGTGTCCCCTGCATCGGCAGGCGGGCTCCCAACCACTGCGCCACCAGGGAAGCCCTCCCTTGGCTTTTAAGGCACTACACCACCTTAGTTCTTTTGTTCTCAAATCCTAAGCGGCATCCCATCTTTCTCCCACCCCTGAAACAACAAAATTGTTCAATTCTTAAGCACGTTCTCTCTTCCCACAGAAATTTTATGCCCTACTGGCATCAATGATTACCTTCAACTTCAAAGCAAAAGCTAAAGACTATGTCTCTCCAGAGATTTAGCCTCCAGGTAACTGCCTATTAGATAGCTACACCTATAATGGAATTCATCCAAAACTGCCTCATTTGAAGATTTCCAAAATTTTCCAAGTAACCAAGAGCATTTTTCAACTGTTCCAGAGCTCAAAACCTTTAAGCCGTTCTTTTAGTGCACCACTTCTTCCTATACCCATATTCAAGTAATAAAGGATTTAAGGCCTTAAATCTATGCCTTCCTTTACATTCTCTCTGAAATCAACTTTCTACAGGTACCTGAATAAAAGGTCACTGTACTTAAAGCCTCAAAGGTTCTAAGAATTTCTAAGGTATCTGTATCAACTAGAATATCAATAATTGCCTCTTCTCTACTTCACTGAAATGTCACACCCTTATTTATCTGTCTTAACTATCTTAATTATGAAACTGATGTCAAAGTGGAAAGTTTAATCTTTTAGAATACTGCTAACTGTTAAATTCCATCAACTTCTGTTCACAAACCACCAACCATCACAAATAAATACAAGGTCTTTATTCCTTTCTGATTCCTACACTTGTCATTCTCCCAAATTGCACCTGTTTTTTTGTCTTGTTTTGTTTTTTGCCTCCCCCCTCCAGACATGTTTTCTCAACAGCATACTGAACATAACACCCATTTCTCATTTTCTGTTCTTCAATGTAAACAGCAATTACTCTTTACTTGACATCCATAGTAACTCCATGGTGTTTTAGGGTCACTTAACGATATACTAAACAGCCCTACTTAATAGCAGCTTGAGTTCTTAAGTGTAATTTTATAGGCTTCCTGTCACTCTTCTTAGGGTGTGCTGGTGTGTTATCAATTGCCACTTCTCAGTGTTGTGTGCCTGACCTTCCTCATAGGATGCACCTAAATTGACAGAGGGCTTAGAGGCCAGCTCACCACGCTGATTAGAACAGCAAGTAAAATCAGAATGAAAAACTAAAGCAAAGGGAGGTGTGTTGTTTTTGTTTTTTAAACCACAGAAATCAAGTCCAACCAAACCAGTGACTAAACCCTAACATATAAAACAGATAAAAATGAAATAAGTCTAGTGGAACCAGGCACAGGAATTCAACGGCCCCACCTGCATATCCATCCCTCATTCCCCATCCAGTACAAAACCCCAGCCTTATGTACCACAAAGGTGGACACTGTTTGACTTACCAGCTAGCACTTGGCTGTATTCACAATAGCAGTACTTCACATAGGTAAAGTAGTACAGTATTGTGATTAGAAGCACAGGCTTGGAAGTCGCAAAAATTACTAGATTAAGCAACCTTGACCACTTTACTCTTTCTCAAGTCTGTGAAGAGCACCAAAGAAGATAATGTACCTCAGATGCTTAGCCTAGATCCTAATCACTACCATAAATGGTAGCAACTATCGGATTAATGTACACTGACCACTTTCTTTTCTGTTGATTCTATTTCAAAATACTGTCAATTTGGGGCTTCCCTGGTGGCGCAGTGGTTGAGAGTCCGCCTGCCAATGCAGGGGACGTGGGTTCATGCCCCGGTCCGGGAAGGTCCCACATGCCGCGGGGCGGCTGGGCCCGTGAGCCATGGCCGCTGAGCCTGCGCGTCCAGAGCCTGTGCTCCTCTACCGGAGAGGCCACAACAGTGAGAGGCCCGCGTACAGCAAAAAAAAAAAACAAAAAAAAAACAAAAAAACTGTCAATTTATTCAAATAATCCAAATAACTTTACTGTGGTATAATGAATATCATAAAGTTCACCCTTAAGTGTACAATTCAATGATTTTTAGAATTTACGAAGCTGTACAACTATCACCACAGGACAACTCTCACTCCAACACCCATTTTCTCATTTTCTGTCCTTCAATGTAAACAGCAGTTACTCTTTACTTGACATCCATAATAACTCCATGGTGTTTTAGGGTGACTTAACGATACACTAAACAGCCCTACTTAAGAGCAGCTTGAATTCTTAAGTGTAATTTTATAGGCTTCCTAGTCATTTCTTTGTCCCACAGATGGCTAGACCGTCAAAGTATATAAATTGGTTCATGGTAAGCTAGCTACATCCCATTACAGCTAGGATCTTTTGATAAAGTGAGATAAGCATTAGAACAATTAAACAGCTCCAACTGCCTTTAAAAAAATGAAAGTTCTTCTGTGATAATAAAATAGTAAATGGTCTACTTTAGCTAAAAAGGATTTTATTCCTGTTACCAACACCTGGATTGTTCTGTAATATACAGGGGTATTTTTTCCACCATTACCTTAGCACACCCAGTCACAAGGAATTAAAAAGGTACTAAACAGGGACATCCCTGGTGGTGCAGTGGTTAGGAATCTGCCTGCCAATGCAGGAGACATGGGTTTGAGCCCTGGTCCGGCAAGATCCCACATACCGCGGAACAACTAAGCCCGTGTGCCGCAACTACTGAGTCTGCGCTCTAGAGCCCGCGAGCCGCAACTACTGAAGCCCACACACCTAGAGCCCCATGCTCTACAACGAGAAGCCACTGCAACGAGAAGCCTGCGCACCACAACGAAGAGTAGCCCCTGCTCGCCACAACTAGAGAAAGCCCGCGTGCAGCAATGAAGACCCAACGCAGCCAAAAATAAATATATAAATTTATTTTTTTTAAAAAGGTACTAAATAAGCTAAGAATTTTTTTAAGAGGTCATCCGATCTTCAGCAATTCAAAGAAGTATTTCACCAAGTAACTGATATTATACCAGGAAATTTCTCATCAAAATAAAATGAGATCTTGATTGGAGGGGAAAAATTGAGACATTCATTAAGTTACAATAAAAAACTGACCCAAAGAAAACGTTTAATGTGACTAAATTACATTAAGAATAACTTTGTTTCTCTTTTACTAGTTGCTACAAATAAACTACCAAGTCAAGGCCAAACAAGATACAATAATATGGTAATCCAAATAACAGCAAATTCCAATAAAACTTAATTTTGAACATTCAAAATGTTTTAACATTCCAAGTGTTTTAACAAAAGAAACAATTATAACTTCAGGAATTTGCCCATAATTGATCCTACAGGAATAACCCAGGAAAAGTAAGGCTCAGACTCCCAATACCTCAAGGAAGACTTGCCCAGTACCTGGAATCAACTGGCAGTGCTTTCCTCTGTCACTCCCAACAGCATCCTCATTCCTAACTGCACTGTCTTCCCACTAGAATTAAGCACCTAGAGAACAGGGACAGTGCATTATTCATCTGTATCCCTAGCACCTAACAGTTGCTAACAAGTAGCAACAATAAATCTTTGTTCAAGTAAACACCTGTATAGTAGCATATATCATTAACAACAACAAAAAACTATCATTCAGGCCTAATTTGGATTAACCTACATTCTGAGCATTTCAGAGAAATAAAATGCCATGAGAATATACTATCTAAAAAAGTTTTTATAAATGTAATAGCTTAGCTTCATTCCCACATCAAAAAGGAACTTTCATCAGTGTTTCAAAACTTGGGGTGGGTAAAGGAGTAACAGAACACTTTCAGTCTTCCAATGGCCCAAGAAAACAATAAACTGCAATTTACTTAACATTTGCAAGAATTATCTTAACTAAGTACAGCAGTAGTTACCTCTTGCTTATCAGATCACCTGACTGGCAGTTACATCTGATAAATAATTGAGAAAATAATCACTTAAGAAATGGATTATCGGGACTTCCCTGGTGGTCCAGTGGGTAAGACTCCGTGCTCCCAATGCAGGGGGCCTGGGTTCAGTCCCTGGTCAGGGAACTAGATCCTGCATGAATGCCGCAACTAGAAAAGATCCCGCATGCTGTAACGAAGATCCCGCAGCTAAGACCTGGTGCAGCCAAAATAAATAAGTATTAAAAATACTAGCCTAGGGGCTTCCCTGGTGGCGCAGCGGTTGGGAGTCTGCCTGCCGATGCATGGGACTCGGGTTCGGGCCCTGGTCTGGGAGGATCCCGCGTGCCGCGGAGCGGCTGGGCCCGTGAGCCACAACCACTGAGCCTGCGCGTCTGGAGCCTGTGCTCCGCAGTGGGAGAGGCCGCAGCGGTGAGAGGCCCGCGCACCGCGATGAAGAGTGGCTCCCGCTCCCCACAACTGGAGAAAGCCCTCGCACAGAAACGAAGACCCAACACAGCCAAAAATAAATGAATAAATTTTAAAAAAAGAGTATTAAAAAAAAAATAGCAACAGTAGGGGCAACAGGAGGGTGGATCCCATCCCATTCATTAGATGGCTTTCTGGTTTCCACATTATAAAAAAAAAAAAAAAAAAAATACTAGCCTAAGCTTTAAAACAAAAAAAAAAGAAATGGATTATCATTCAGTAGTGTACTTCAGTGACAATACCTAAATAGGGTAAGTCAGAAACCCTGATTGAATAGGGAGTTATAAAAGACATTTTCTGAACAACTGGGAAAATCTGAATGTGGATTTATATCAGATTTTTATTGACAGTATACATTATATTTTATTTTTTTTAATATTTATTTTATTTATTTTTATTCAGTGGCTGCATCACGTCTTAGTTGCGGTGCATGGGCTTCTCTCTAGTTGTGCAGTGCGGGCCTAGTTGCCCCGTGGCACGTGGGATCTCAGTTCCCTGACCAGGTATCAAACTGGCGTCCCCTGCATTGCAAGACGGATGCTTAACCACTGGACCACAAGGGAAGTCCCTATACATTATATTTTAAATAATTATTCACTTTCCTAGGTGTAATAATGTTATTGTGGCTGTTTGTAAGAGAAGCTTTTTGTTGTAAAGAGACACTTGCTAAGAAAATATTTAGGCATAAATGTCAAGATGTTTGCATTTTACTTTCAAATCATTTAGCCACAGAAGATAATGTGTGGAGTATATACAGAAAAAAGTCAACGTAGGGCTTCCCTAGTGGCGCAGTGGTTGAGAGTCCGCCTGCCAATGCAGGGGACACGGGTTCGTGCCCCGGTCCAGGAAGATCTCACATGCCGCAGAGCGGCTGGGCCCATGAGCCATGGCCGCTGAGCCTGCATGTCCAGAGCCTGTGCTCCGCAACGGGAGAGGCCAAAACAGTGAGAGGTCCACGTACAGCAAAAAAAAAAAAAAAAAAAGTCAATGTGGCAAAATATTTAGTAACTCTATTTAAAAGGTACACATTATACTCTTTCAGCTTTTATAGATTTGAAAAAAAAATTTTTTTAATTGGAGGAAAGCAAACAAAAAAGAATTAAAACTGCAAAAGGACAGAAAAACAATAAACACCAGGCAAGTATAAGACCGTATGGCAGGAATTCCCTGGTGGCGCAGTGGTTAAGAATCCACCTGCCAGTGCAGGGGACACAGGTTCAATCCCTGCTCCAGGAAGATCCCACATGCCAGGTAGCAACTAAGCCCGTGTGCCACAACTACTGAGCCTGTGCTCTAGAGACCGTGAACCACAACTACGGAGCCCGCGTGCCACAATTACTGAAGCCCACGCACCTAGAGCCTGTGCTCTGCAACAAGAGAAACCACCGCAATGAGAAGCCCACACACTGCAATGAAGAGTAACCCCTGGCTCACCGCAACTAGAGAAAGCCCGCGCGCAGCAACGAAGACCCAATGCAGCCAAAAATACATAATTTTTTTTTAAAAAGGTATGGCAGAAATATATCCAAGGGCTTCCCTGGTGGCGCAGTGGTTGAGAGTCCGCCTGCCGATGCAGGGGACACGGGTTCGTGCCCCGATCCGGGAAGATCCCACGTGCCGCGGAGCGGCTGGGCCCGTGAGCCATGGCCGCTGAGCCTGCGCGTCCGGAGCCTGTGCTCCGCGACGGGAAAGGCCACGGCAGTGAGAGGCCCGCGTACCGCAAACACACACACACACACACACACACACACACAGAACGACTGTACAATACTATGGAAAATAGTTTGGGATTACCTAGTAAAGTTACACACAACCCACACACAACCCAAAAATTCCACTCTCAGTTATACACAGTCGCAGCTAATTCGTTTACTGTACTTGTTTTGAGGTGGGGTGCAAATGTTCACAAGGGGAACAAGTATAATTTGTAATTGCAAAAAACTGGAAATGAAACGAACATCCATCACAATAGAATAAGATGTGGCATATCCTTACGATGGAATACCACACTACGGAAAATGATGGAGAGTTTTAAGAATCAATGTGGATAAATCTAAAACATATAAAAGAAGTATCAGAAGAATCACACAGTCCCATTTAGATCAAGATTGAAAATGGGCAATACTAAACTATATATTGTTTATGGATACATACCAAGTAAACATTATTCTAAAAAATAATAAGGCCAAAATATAGGGTAATGATAACCCCTGGGAAAGAGAAAAAGTAACACCTAGGAGATGGGGGTTTTAGGTAGCATTAATGTTCCATTTCTTGGTCATTTAACTAGTTCTTGAAAACTCTACACGTGTTTTTCTACCTCACATACCTCCTTTGGTGTGTATTCTATATTTTTCAATAAAAAGTCAGTAAGTATGCAAAGTACAATCTCATTTTTTAAAAAGTATATACTTCACGTAGGGAAAAAAAGGATTTATACTAAAATGTTAAAACCATTTTGTCTCCTTTTTTTTCAAATTTTCTAAAATGTATTTTCTTATGTAAAATAGTGCCAGCCAGCCTGACTCAAAAACCAACTTTAAAAAGGAAATTTGTAAATTAACTTGAAAAAAGAGAGGGAAAGGAACTGGTTTGGTATAGAAAACTACTTTAAGTGAGGCTTGTCAATCAAACCTAAAGCCAGTCACTTTTTTCCCAGACCCTATTTCAGTTAAACTTTTTTTTTTTTTTTTTTTTTGGCAGTACGCGGGCCTCTCACTGTTGTGGCCTCTCCCATTGCAGAGCACAGGCTCCGGACATGCAGGCTTAGTGGCCATGGCTCACGGGCCCAGACGCTCCGCGGCATGTGGGATCTTCCCGGACCGGGGCATGAACCCGTGTCCCCTGCATCGGCAGGCAGACTCTCAACCGCTGTGCCACCAGGGAAGCCCTAAACTTGTATTTTTTAAGCCCACTTATTCCCTTGCTGACGATCTGACAATGACAAACATTATATTATTATCAAATGAAAAATCACACCCTTCAAAGAGCACACATTCCAGCTGTGTAGACATGCACAATACATGTAGCACTATACACCTTCCCCAAGCCCATGAGATTGCAAAGATATTTCAGGTTTTCATCTGCTTGCTTGGGGAGTAGCATGTTATGGTGGCAAAGAAAGTCAGAAGGAGTACAACCTCCTCAGTTGAGACTTGAGTGTTTTTGTATGGGGGTGAAGGAACAGAAGAAGGCAAAAAAAAAAAAAAAAAAAAGAGAGAAAGAGGAAACAAGGGAAAGAGAGGAATAAGAGGAAAACAGAAAGGAGGAGGATGGGAATGGAAAGAATTAAAGAAGGCACAGAGAGAAAGACATTAATAACGAGAAGCAACTCTGAGCTTCCAACAGTCTTCATAGGTATATCTAGGACTGATTTGATGAGAAGATTAAGACAGGTAAAAATTTTTGAGTAAATATTAAAGCACTAAAGTATTTTTGGGAGAATTCCCTGGCAGTCCAGTGGTTAGGATTTCACACTTCCACTGCAGAAGGCACGTGTTCGATCCCCGAGCGGGGAACTAAGATCCCACAGGCTGTGACACGGCCAAATAAAGTATTACTAGGTTGTGTATGTACAGCATAACTTTAAATGAGTAAGTTCCTATGTGACATCTTACTTAAAAAGTTAATTATAACACAAGAAACAAAGTTACAGCAACAGGTCTAAATCCAAATGAAATTCTCTAGTCTACAAATCCTTGAAAATATTCTCATAATGAAATTTCTGACCTAATCAATCAAATATACGTTCTTTTATTTTTAGAGTTCCAAACGAAGAAAAACAAGCAACACATTCCTAACAAGCTTTAAAAGTAGAGCATTGCCTAGTCTAAAATGAAATACCTACTCCTTAGTCCAAGCCCTGTTTCATAAATTAATTTCAAACAGTTAACTGGGTTCCAATTTAATTGAGCTCATAACTCCAGTATGAAAATGAGTTTTCTGAAAATTGAAACTCACTGTAGTACACATACTATGTCAGCCAGAAATTCACGAACCTGTTCTTCAATACCCAGGCCAAGAAATTTCACAACTAAAATAATGGGACTTCCCTGGTGCTGCAGTGGTTAAGAATCCACCTGCCAATGCAGGGGACACGGGTTCGAGCCCTGGTCCGGGAAGATCCCACATGCCATGAAGCAACTAAGCCTGTGTGCCACAACCACTGAGCCTGCGCTCTAGAGCCCGTGAGCCACAACTACTGAGCCCACGTGCCACAGCTACTGAAGCCCGCTCACCTAGAGCCCGTGCTCCGCAACAAGAGAAGCCACCACAATAAGTCTGCTCACTGCAACGAAGAGTAGCCCCTGCTCACCACAACTAGAGAAAGCCCGCTGCAGCAACGAAGACCCAACGCAGCCAAAAATAAATATTTTTTTAAAAAATTAAAAATAACTTTCTTTTAAAAGCACAGGAGGCACATCTTTGAAAGAAACACTGTCAAGAAAACAAACGAACAAAAAAAGGTAGGAGGGGGACTTCCCCGGAGGTCCAGTGGTTAAGACTCTGCACTTCCACTGCAGGGGGTGCAGGTTTGATCCCTGGTGTGGGAACTAAGGTCCCACAGGCTGCGCGACGTGGCCAAAAAATAAAATAAATTTTAAAAAAAAGAATAGGAAATTTCAGCATACAAAGTTTGCATTATAACTGTCAAAACAACCCCAACTAATTTGGTCTTTGGACTTAAAAAAGAAAAAAAGGACTCCATCCCTAAATACTTATTTGATAGTTGGATCAAAAATATTTCAAAACCTACCACAGGCTTCCAAAGTGATATTTCCTGTCTTTGCCTTACTTCAAGTTATATCTCCACTCTCATTTTGGGGGAAAAAAAGAGAAAACAGCTGCTTCTAAGCTCTATCAGAGATCCACCATCTCACCAGTCAACACCACCAGTGCCACACTATTTAGCTTTTAAAGGACACTCCATATACTCAAATTAACAACTAAGAGCTAACTGATAATTGCTAACTTACCGGTTGCCTCACAAGATAGATTTGTTTAAAAGCAAAGAACTTCACAGTCTGTGAATTCATGCAGACTATTTCTTTTGGGCAGGCATTAATCCTTTATAATACACTTACCCCCCCCAAAAAAAAGTGTCTTATAACAACAACAACAAAATCTTAACAGTTAAGTTGTCATTAAAAAAAAAAAAGGACTGAGGAATCAACACTTCAAAAGTAAAGGCTTCACTTCAGACCAGTTCAAACCTTCAAGACTGGTTTATACTCTCTATGTGTAGTTTATACTCAAGGGAGTAGAGAGAGCAACCAGTTCCCATCAAAACACAGATACTGAAATAAACCCATTCTCCTCCATGTTCTCCTACCATTTCTCACCAAACAATAAAAGTCACTCAGGCTAATACCAAGAGACACTCCTGGTGAGCACTGCACAGGCTGCACCAGTTACGAGGAAAGGGAAGCAGAGGTGTTACAGTTGTTCCAGCCTGGTTCTAAAGGCAGCTCCATGTGACTACTGCTGGCCCCTCCCACATTTAAAGAGAGAGGCCAGAGGAAACCAGAGCAGCAGGAAATAGGCAGGAGGGGCAACTACCACAACCCTTTCCCATGGCCTCATTCCCACGGCACCACTTCCAGTCATATTTCAATCACAAAAAAAAACCTCCCTTCTCTCAATCATTTTAATTATCTAAGGTCAGAAACAACAAGGAAGCAGGTGGAGAAAATCAGAGCTGTGGGAAGCAAGAGGACAGGGGCAGGGGAAAAATCTCACCACACGTGAACTAGCCTTAAGGAGGAAAAATCAGGAGGAACACATTGCAAGCGAGCAGAAACGTAGTGTGGGGAAAACTAATCACTTCTGCCTAATGATAAGTGAAGGCTCCACAGCAATGGGAGGATAGCCCTAACCAAGGGGCTCTGCAGGTAGGTAAGAGACGCTGGTGCACTGGAAGACCCTACCATCTCCAGAGAGTGGAATTTATTCACTTTCCTGAGACAAACACCACCCGAGTCACCCAATCCTCAGGATATAGGAGAGCTTAGGTATTATGTTCACCTTCCTTCCACTTTTGTTAGACAAACTGACACTAAAAATTACGAATGTACAATTCATGGTTAAAAGTGAGGAACACACTAACTACTGACATACCCCTTGGTTTAAAAAAGTACTATCATAATCGAAGAGAAAAATATAAAATAACTGGGTTCACCCAAAAAGTGAATTATATGCCCTTCAAATAAAAGATGATCTTTGGATATCTTATGGAGGCCTCAGCTCTCAATTGTAAGGGCACAGAAGAAAGTAAGCCTAAATACTGGTAGAGACACCTCGGATACAAGTAGAAACAATATCCAACAGAGGTGGAAGTAAACTACAGGACTATGTCAATCAGGAAATAACAGGAATAATGATGGAATCAACTCCTAGAGAGAACAAGGATAAACGAAGACCAGAGTGGTGAGACTAGTGATGGCACCTGAAATGCATGGACAACTAATTAGATTGAAAATCCAGGGGAAAAGGTGGGAAAGCAGAGTGGGAAAGCGATTCAACGGCAAAGAAAACTGAGATGCAATGCACCAATTAAAGAATAACATTTGGAATAATGTTATAAAAGAGGGCGCTTTAATTACAAAGCCCCTCTCAAACCTACACTAAAGAACAACTGTGACACGGCCAGACTACAGAAACTAGGACTGAGGAGGAAAACTGAGTCCCAAGTGTCTGACACCAAAGCGTTGCAGAATGAGGAGAAATAGAACTGAACTTTGCCTCAGGGTAGCCGGGAAAGGCTAGAGAGTGCAGAAGTTGGGCTCTGAGATGTCCAGTCCCAGGACTAGCGACAGGCGTGAAAGCGGAAAGGTGGTCAGCGACAGCGTGGCGCGGGAGCGCGAGCGGACAGGCAGGGAGGGACAACGGCGGGGAGAGAAAACCACACCCTCCAGGGCAGAAACCCGACGGGGGGGGAGGGGTAGGCGCCCCCTGGGGCTGGGTGGAGCCGGGCCGCCAAGGATCCGGGTAGGCAGGAAGGAGCACAGGACAACCCGCGGGGGAGAGGAAGGACAGCACCCAGGCCTGGGCAAACTGAGGACGCACGAAGCCGGCGAGGGAAGCTCGGCCAGACCTCACGGTGGGCGCTGGGGCAGTATGAAGGGGTCTGGAGGAAAGAACTGAACCCAGGACTACGAAGCGCAAGCTGCAGCGCTCAGCGACCTGGAACGGGAAAGGAGAGAGAGAGGGTGCCAATTACCGCTGCTGCTCTCGCTGGACTCGGGAACCACCACCGCCGCCGTTCGTTACCTGCCAATGTGCCTCTTACAAAGCGGCGGCGGCAGAGGCGGTCCGGCCCGTCACGTGAACGCCACGTCACGCGCGAAGGAGGAGCTGCTGCCCTTAGCTCGCTGCGGCGGCTCATCAGCCCGCCCACAGAGCGCGTCGCTTCCTTTAGCCGCCCCCGACGCCCACCGGGCGAGGCCAACAGCTCCGAGGGGCGGGGCAGGTACGCGGATGGAGCCAACAAGGGAGATTTAACGGAATTTCTCGTACTCGGAGTTATCAGGGACGTACTACCCACCGCATCCAGGATGCCCACAAGGGCAGCGTTGTCGCTCTGTGATGACCTCTCAAGGCACCACAGGTCACTCCCCTGCGGCCGCTTTCCCCTCGTCACGTGATATGGTCCAACCACTCAAGACGACTCTAGCCTCCCAAACGTTGTGCGAGGGGGCCACGACTCCCAGCCTGCTGCACAGCAAAGGCACCCACCACCACGTCCTTTCCCTCCCGGGTTCGTAGATGGTGCGCCTGTAACTTCGGACCGAGGGAAGGCCGAGACGGAAAGTGGACAGGGTTAGCATCTGAGACTAATAACCGGGGACACCGCCAGGTGGCTGAGCGTGGTTCCTACTGGGAGATGTAGTCCCGGCGGGGGCGTGGGGTTCCGATACCACGTTGCCGGGCTCAGGCTCCGCCCTGCCCTCCTGCGCGGGAAAATGCCAACGGCCCGCAAAGGTTGCTGCGGCACCCACCTGGCTTCAAGCTGCACCTCCACGGGGCGGGAGGAGCCTCGCAGCGTCGGCCCTGTTGAATGTGGGCTCGAATTCTGCACCCCCAAGCCCCTTCTGCCTGAAAACACTAACATTTATTGAAAGCCCACTCGTTGTCGGTCGTTTATACAACCACTTTTATTAAATCATAGAATCAACCCTTTGAGGAAGGGATTGTCCTGGTTTTAAGCGTAGGGAAAGCATTCGGTTTCCTGGCTGAAGAGACCCAAACCAGGTTTTCTATCTCCAAACAATGAATAACCCGCCTTGCAAAATGACCTCACCTGTTTTAACTCCAAGAATTAGGCATAAAAAGAAGATAATGGTTTATAATTGTAGCATAGTATTTTAGAGTTTAAAGTATTTTCTCATTTACTGGCCTATTTGATCCTCAAAGGCAGTATGAGACTGGTTAGACACACGGACTTTGGAGTCCACCGGGCCTTACCTCAATTCGAGCTTTTCTTTGTGATAACACCACTTCACCTGGTTGTAAAATTAAATGAGATTACGTGAACTACCACTTTGGCACAGAATAAACCTTCAGTAAGTATTAGTAGTTATTTTCACACCCTGTATGCATCCTTTGGGCACAACAGGTCTAAGTAAAGGTGAGAAGGGAGTTAACATATAGTGATCTTTGTGTAGGGCACAACAGGTCTAAGTAAAGGTGAGAAGGGAGTTAACATATAGTGATCTTTGTGTAGGGCACTATGCTAATTACTAACTTGCGGGTTTCAATAATAGACTAGTTACAGATTAAATTACTTGATGAAAAACACTTGAAACCTTAATGTCCTGCTCAGTTCAGGGGAAGCCTTTGTTATTCATCTGTATTGATCAAAGAATGCTCAGGCTGTGCCTTTAACAAACAACTTATTATCATGACCATTCATGTGTAGATGTATCTTATCTCTCTTTTGACAGTGAGCTAGGATTTTGTCTGGTCAATTCAGTCTTTCTCCTTTTTGTATTCCTGCCGTACTGAAAGGTGTGGGAGAATTTAAGATGAAAATTACCTTTGGGAAGCAAAGACTTAATGAAAAGAGCATAAGAAAACACGAAAGGATGTATACAAACCTGATAACAGCTGTATCTGAGAAGTGGGAAAGAGGGTTTGTGATTGAGGGTGCTAGTCAAATCTATAATGTTTTAATTTTCTACATGGAGTAGTACTGGTGTTTTAATTAAAGATTAACTTTAAGAAAAGAGAGACCAGGGACTTCCCTGGTGGCACAGTGGTTAAGAATCCACCTGCCAATGCAGGGAACACAGGTTCGATCCCTGGTTCGGGAAGATCCCACGTGCCACGGAGCAACTAAACCCGTGTACCACAACTACTGAGCCTGCACTCTAGAGCCCACGAGCCACAACTACCAGGCACACGTGCCACAACTACTGAAACCCGTGTGCCTAGAGCCCATGCTCCACAACAAAAGAAGCCACACAATGAGAAGAAGCATGTTCACCGCAAGGAAGAGTAGGCCCCTTTCGCCACAGCTAGAGAAAGCCTGCGCGCAACAACGAAGACTCAACGCAGCCAAAAATAAATAAATTTATTTTAAAAAAAGAGAGAGAGACCAGAGACCATGTGTTAGCTTGTACATGCTATGTTACCTCTCCAGACCTCAATTTCCTCTCGTTAATATATTTAAAAACATCTGTCAGGCTTCCCTGGTGGCGCAGTGGTTAAGAATCTGTCTGCCAATGCAGGGGACACGGGTTCAATCCATGGTCCGAGAAGATCCCACATGCCGCAGAGCAACTAAGCCTGTGTGCCACAACTACTGAGCCCACATGCCACAACTACTGAAGCCCACACGCCTAGAGCCCATGGTCTGCAACAAGAGAAGCCACCGCAAATGAGAAGCCCATGCACCCCAACAGAGTAGCCTCTGCTCACCGCAACTAGAGAGAGCCCGCTCACAGCAACGAAAACACAACACAGACAAAAATAAATAAATAAATATATATATATATATATATATATATATATATATATATATATATATATATTTTTTTTTTTTTTTTTTTTTTTTTTTTTTTTTTGTGGTACGTGGGCCTCTCACTGTTGTGGCCTCTCTCGTTGTGGAGCACAGGCTCCGGAAGCCCAGACTCAGCAGCCATGGCTCACGGGCCAAACTGCTCCGCGGCATGTGGGACCCTCCCAGACCAGGGCTCGAACCAGTGTCCCCTGCATCGGCAGGCGGACGCCCAACCACTGCGCCACCAGGGAAGCCCAATAAATATTTTTTTAATCTGTCTTTCTATTCCAGGCTTACTGCACTGGGTGCTTTCACTAAATTATCATTTGTCAAAGAGGAAGTCCTACCTAAGACCTAGGATCAGTGGGAAAAATAAGGGCGTCAAAGTCCTAAAACCTCACTGAATAGAGTTATTACCACCTGGATGCAATAGAACTATCCTCTCAAAATAATCTCTCCTAAGGGATTTACTACCACCCTTTTCTACCCAGCCTGACTGAGACATCGACTCTGAAACTAATTTCACATCCTGTAACTGCAAAGAACATCACCATCCCTTTCACTAGTTTTTGTTTAACTGCTCTTGGCTGGACTGAAGTGAGAGCATTTTAATGTGATGGAAAATACACTGGAAAAATTCTCAGAAGCCTGGGTTTTTTATTTTCAAGTCTGTACCTAAGGTAGGTGAGTGAAATCAGTCATTTTTAAATGAGGCCCATTTCAGAAAAAATCAGTAATAGGTGGCTGACATTTAGGAAGGTAGAATCAAAGTGTATAAATTCCAAAGAATTTTCACAACCTAGATAAAGCTAATCACAATTCAAACCTAATCTACTCACAGTAAAATAAATGGTCATAATCAAATGCATTATACCCTGCATGAAGAATGTGATAACTCAGAAAGAATGGTCTATATAGAATCTTAAAAAAAAAAAAAAACCTTAAGCAAAAATGTACACCATGCAGGGAAAAGGGTGACCTGACCAGCACATGGAATATTTTGATCCCTTTGGCAGATCTCTCTGCATTTGGCAGATAGAAATGGGTGCTCCATGCCTATTAGTCATAAAGATACCCTGAAATTTCCATGTCACCGACAACCTTCCGATTAAAATTTGGCTTCTCATGAAGATCTTTCCACCAGAGATGTGAATGTGTTATTAACCTGAAGACCATATGCCGTTTGTTTGGCTGAAAATTAGTACAGTGACAATGACAATTTACAATATACCATCAGTTTCTGAGGTATGTTTATGCCCAGATCCAGCTAAGCTGTGTGGGCATGCTGACCTTTGAAAGTAGTAAACAAACAGTTAACGTGTGAATGAGTCTGTGTGAGACCTGTGTGGAATAGCCAAAAAGACTCCCTGGTAATACTGTTGTGCCTCGTTTCTTTAAATCCAGTTCCTGGGCTTCCCTGGTGGCCCAGTGGTTGAGAATCTGTCTGCCAGTGCAGAGGACACGGGTTCGAGCCCGGGAAGGTCCTACGTGCCGCGGAGCAACTATGCCGGTGAGCCACACTACTGAGCCTGCGCGTCTGGAGCCTGTGCTCAGCAACAAGAGAGGCCGCGACAGTGAGGGGCCTGCACACCGCGATGAAGAGTGGCCCCTGCTCGCCGCAGCTAGAGAAAGCCCACGCACAGGAATGAAGACCCAGTGCAACCAAAAATAAATAAATAAATAAATAAAATTAAAAGTCCAGTTCCTTCCTAACTCTACTAATTAATAACTTGTCCTTTCTAAACTTGTTTCTTCATCTATATAAAGGTGCTAAATTCTGCTTACTTTATAAGGCATTGTCAGGTTCATACAAGATACTGACTATGAAAGTCCTCAGAAAATAACTGGACCATAAGAATTGTAAGGAATGGACTTCCCTGTTGGTGCAGTGGTTAAGAATCCACCTGCCAATGCAGGGAACACGGGTTCGAGCCCTGGTCCGGGAAGATCCCACATGCCGCAGAGCAACTAAGCCCGTGCGCCACAACTACTGAGCCTGTGCTCTAGAGCCCACGAGCCACAACTACTGCACCTGCGTGCCACTACTGAAGCCTGCACACCTAGAGCCTGTGCTCTGCAACAAGAGAAGCCACTGTAATGAGAAGCCGGTGCACCACAATGAAGAGTAGGCCCCATTCACCGCAACTAGAGAAAGCCCATGCGCAGCAATGAAGACCCAACACGGCCAAAACTAAATAAATAAATAAAAAGGAAAAAAAAGTAAGTAGTGAGATGGGACTTCCCTTGTGGTCCAGTGGGTAAGACTCTGAGCTCCAATGCAGGGGGCCTGGGTTCGATCCCTGGTCAGGAAACTAGATTCTGCATGCATGCCACAACTAAGAAGTCCGCATGCTGCAACAACAACAAGATAAAAAAGGATTCCACATGCTGCAACAAAGATCCTGCCCGGGGCAACTGAGACCCGGCGCAGTCAAATAAATAAATAAATATTAAAAAAAAAAAAAAAGAAGTAAGTAGTGAGACAATTTATTACCAATCTGGGGGAAAGATTTAGAGCTACACTAAACTCTCTGTACCAAAAGGTTTAAAGATAAGGGGGTAAATATTTATTGTCTGTCAGGCACAGTGCTATATATATCCATCTTATTTTTATCCCAATTACAAATATTCAAGGTAGATATTCAGATTTTACAGAACAGAGAGGAGAGGACACCTTAAATAGCAGACCCAGTATTCTAAACTGACTTCAAAGCCTGCTCTTTCCACTAAACCAGGCCACCACTCAGCTTGGTTTAGTCAAAAAACCAGACTTGGGCTTCCCTGGTGGCACAGTGGTTGAGAGTCTGCCTGCCGATGTAGGGGACCCGGGTTCGTGCCCCGGTCTGGGAAGATCCCACATGCCGCGGAGCGGCTGGGCCCTTGAGCCATGGCCACTGAGCCTGCACATTCGGAGCCTGTGCTCTGCAACGGGAGAGGCCACAACAGTGAGAGGCCCGTGTACCAAAAAAAAAAAAAAAGAAGAAGAAGAAACCAACCTGATTTAGTGAACAAGAATTGTCATTTTTTTAAAATAGCAAACCTTGGGACTTCCCTGGTGCTCCAGTGGTTGAGAATCCGCCTTCCAATGCAGGGGACATGGGTTTGATCCCTAGTTGGAGAACTAAAATCCCACATGCAGTGGGGCAACTAAGCCCACACGCCACAACTAGAGAGCCTGCACACTGCAACTAGAGAAGCCCACGCACCACAACGAAGATCCAGTGTAGCCAAAATAAAATAAATAATTTTTAAAAATTTAATTTAAATAAATAAAATAGAAACGCTTGAAGGAAACAGAAATAAATATTCAAGCCATGGAGAGACAGAAAGGAAGCAATCAACAGATAAAACAACTCTTAAATAGAAAACTTCTTTATGTAACATTTAAAAAAAAGATAAACAATAGATGGAGGAAACAAATTTTTGAATGTCTAATATTTTTACCATTAAAAAACCTCATACAGGGACTTCCCTCGTGGCGCAGTGGATAAGACTCTGCACTCCCAATGCAGGGGGCCTGGGTTCAATCCCTGGTCAGGGAACTAGATCCCACATGCATGCCGCAACTAAGAGTTCACATGCCACAACTAAGGAGTCCACCTGCTGCAACTAAGGAGCCCTGGAGCCACGACTAAGGCACCTGCCTGCCGCAACTAAGACCCAGTGCAACCAAATAAATTAATTAATAGGTAAATTTTTTTTTTTAAAAGGCTTATACAAATTGAGAACCCTGAAATTTCTGTAGATAAGAGGACAAAGCATACCATCAGTTCCTAAAAGAGGGAATAGAGCCCATCAACACACATATGGGAAGATGTTTAACTCACAATTCTTTAAGTTGAAAGTTATAACAATAATATGCATTTTGCCTACCAAATTAATAAAGAGTGAAAATAATGGTGTTACTTAATGCTAATCAGTGTTTCATAAAAGAGGCACTCTCTTATTTGCCTAATAGAAATATATGTTGGCATAAACCCTTTGGAAAGCAAAAAGTTATAATATATTAAAACTCCTTCATCCAAAGCAATTCTGGTACTCTGCCCTAAGGAAATAATTTTAAATATGGAAAAATTGTTATGCCGAAAAAAACGTTTCTCACAGCTTTATTTATAACAGCAAAAAATTGGAAGCATCTTCCATGTCTGACTGTAGAGGAATGGTTAAATAAATTATGGCATTCTTACTAGATCCCACACTATGCAGCCTTTATAAATAACATTTACAAAGAACATGCCAGGACATGGGGAAATGCTGGCTATATACTGCTAGGTATAAAAAGCCAGAACCAAATCTGCTGAGTGAATGTAACTATGTAAGAACACTGTGCATAGGAAAAGCTATAAAAATACATCAAAAGAATATTAATATGGACCATGTTTAGATAATGGGATTGTAGGTAATATTTTCTCATTTTCACTTCTGTATTTTCAAATTGCCTTTAATACTCAAGTCTTTTATGATTTAAAAAATGTTTAAACAGGGACTTCCCTGGTGGTCCAGTGGTTAAGACTCCATGCTTCCACTGCAAGAGGTGCGGGTTCGATCCCTGGTCAGGGAACTAAGAAAACTAAGAACTAAGATCCCTCATGCCGCGCAGCACAGCCAAAAAAAAAAAAAAAAAAAAAGTTTGAACAAAGCATTTAGAGCTGGGATATTGAAAGCTGTATGCTTTAAGAGAGGAATCCAAGATACATAAATATGAATATAATAACTTACAAGAGAAGACTGAATTTCTAGGGTGGTGTTACAGGCTGAATTATGTCTGCTTCAAATTCATATGCTGAAGTCCTACCCACTAGTAGTATTACAGAATGTGACTGTATTTGGAGACAGGGTCTTTAAAGAGGTAATTAAGGTTAAATGAGGTCACTGGGGTGAGCAGTAATCCAATATGACTTAGGTCCTTATAAGAACATTAGTGAGAGAGGAAAGACCATGTGAAGATAAAATGAGAAGATAGCCATCTGTAAGCCAAGGAGAGAAGTCTCAGGAAAAAAAACAAAAACAAAAAACAATGCTGCCAACACCTTGATCTTGGACTTCTCCTGAACCGTGAGAAAATAGAGTTCTGTTGTTTAAATCACCCAGTCTATGGTACTGTCCTAGAGCAGTCCTAACAAACTAGTACACATGGGATGTTAGAGCGCTACTAAGCAGGCAGAATATGGACTGGCAAAGAATTGCCTTCCTGGGCTTCCCTGGTGGCGCAGTGGTTGAGAGTCTGCCTGCCGATGCAAGAGAAACGGGTTCGTGCCCCGGTCCGGGAGGATCCCACATGCCGCAGAGCAGCTGGGCCCGTGAGCCATGGCCACTGAGCCTGCGCGTCCGGAGCGCCTGTGCTCCGCAACGGGAGAGGCCGCGGCAGTGAGAGGCCCGCGTACCGCAAAAAAAAAAAAAAAAAAGAATTGCCTTCCTTCCCCTTGGAAGAGATTTGTTTTCATTCAGGTAATTGCATAGTTGGGGAAGTAGAAAGATCTAGGACCATTACTGTCTGATGAAGAACAGGACACCCTGTTTGAATAAAAAATAAAAAAAAAGGACACCCCACATACACCTTGTACCCAACCTTCATTGGTCCTCAAGGTCAGAGACCTCACTTAATGCATAAATGTTTCCTTCAAAGACAATTGTATATCAATCCTTTATAGATTAAGTACATTCTAAATGTATAGAGAAATTATATTTTTAAAACACACCACTCCTCTGTTCAAAAATCAACACGGTACTTTGAAAATAAGCATAAAATAACTCTGACTTTTTCTCAAAGCCCTCCACAGTCCAGTTCGTACTACCTGCTCCACTTTATTTCTCTCTCCTACACATTGGAGCCCCTCCACTCCTGCATCCCAAGACCTTCATGACTCCCTACCTTCACTATCCGCCCAATACCTACACTTCCACAACGTAGATCTCACCTCCTCTCCAGGCCCACCTCTCCAGGGAATCCCAGCCCTCCTTAATCCAGTCTCACAGTATTATTAACTCTTCATATGTGTGGGTCTTGCTACCCTAACAGACTATAAATTAGCAGAAAATCACAGCTGGTACTTGTTCTAAATTCCCTCATGGTCTAGCCCTCATGAGACTCAGAGGAGTGACTCAGTAAATACTTGTGGTTTAAAGAGAAAAGAAGGAAAACTAATATTTATTGAGCCCATGTGAAGTGCCCAGTGCAAGATGTTTTATAGAAATTACTTTTCCACAGCAACTCTGAAGTACCATCATCGTCATCATTATCATCACCCCTCAGAAAGAGTTAATTCAAAACATACTGCTAACAAGTTGGAGAGTCAGGATTAAAACCCAAGTCTCCCTAACTCCAAACATAGTGCTTTATTTTCTCCAAAATCATTAGTGTTTTTGCCTACCTCTCCCCACAGGACTGTAAGCTTCTAGAGACAAGGGGAGCATGTCTTTTCATGTCTGAATTTCTAGCTCATAGCAAGCATACCCAATATTTTTAAAATGAAGAGTGATACTTTCAATGGTTATCTTTTTTTTTTTTTTTTTTTTTGCAGTACGCGGGCCTCTCACTGTTGTGGCCTCTCCTGTTGCGGAGCACAGGCTCCGGACGTGCAGGCCCCGTGGCCATGGCTCACGGGCCCAGCCGCTCCGCGGCATGTGGGATCTTCCTGGACCGGGGCATGAACCCGCATCCCCTGCATCGGCAGGCGGACTCCCAACCACTGCGCCGCCAGGGAAGCCCCTCAATGGTTATCTTTTAAAATTCTGTTTTTCACATTTTTTAAAAATAGATTTTATTTATTTATTTATTTAGTGGCTGTGTGTTGGGTCTTCATTGCTGTGTGCGCGCTTTCTCTAGTTGCACCAAGCGAGGACTACTCTTCGTTGCGGTGTGAGGGCTTCTCATTGCGGTGGCTTCTCTTGTTGCAGAGCACGGGCTCTAGGCGCACAGGCTCAGTAGTTGTGGCACATGGGCTTCAGTAGTTGTGACTTGCAGGCTCTAGAGCACAGGCTCAGTAGTTGTGGCGCCCAGGCTTAGTTGCTCCGTGGCATGTGGGATCTTCCCGGACCAGAGCTCGAACCCATGTCCCCTGCATTGGCAGGCGGATTCTTAACCATTGTGCCACAAGGGGAGCCCTTCACTTATACGTTTTGCTTACAAGGGAGATGCAGAAACCAATACATACCCACCTGCATGTCCAAATTATAACTCAGCAAATTCTAGAGATGGAAAGAATACAAGGCAAGTTTGACCTTGGGTTTATTGTATGCCCACTATGTGCCTAGCTTTGCTCTGGGCTCTGTGAACAATTAAAAACAAAAAACCTGACACAGTGCTTCACTGTAGTAGGTGATAAATAAATGTCTACTGAGAAAAGGAAGACAGGGACTTCCCTGGTGGTCTAGTGGTAAAGGATCCGCCTTCCAATGCAGGGGACACAGGTTCAATCCCTGGTGGGGGAACTAAGATCCCACATGCCGTGGGGCAATGGAGCCCGTGCGCCACAACTACTGAGCTTGCGCACTTCATTGAGAGAGCCCACTTGCTGCAAACTACAGAGCCCATGCACTCTGGAGCCCACTCGCCACAACTAGAGAGAAAAAACCAGTACGCCACAACTAGAGAGAAGCCTGTGAGCCTCAACGAAAGATCCCGCATGCCTCAACTAAGACCTGACGCAGCCATTTAAGAAAAAGAAGAAAGAAAAAGAAAAGGAAGAGAGACAGACTAGGGGAAGGTGGGTTGCCGAATATTCCAGGCAGGGGGAATTGTGTGAACAGCAGGCAGAAGGGGAAATAAACGCAAGGTAGGCTCAAAGACCAGTTTGGCTAAAGGAAGAGTTCTTTGGGGATCAGTGTAGTGAATGATAAAATTATAGAGGTCAGTAGCATCTGATTGTATAGTATCTTGATGCTAAGCTAAGGAATTTATTTCTTCCTATTACTAATCCCAGCTAAAATGCACTTTCCAGAGGAATTGGAATGTCAATTGGGTTTCTAGAAGCAGAAAAGCCTCCTTAGAGACGCTGAGGAATTAAGATCTAATGGTGGAATGACAGGTGGAGGGGTGGATATTTTAGATGAGGAGGCCACCCCCTCAGATCCTCTGCTGATACGGCGCCAGTTCTGCCAACTTGAGGGTGGGCAGCTGTGCTCGCTAAAGAAAGAATATTTTCACTCGGCACTCACTTGCCTGTCAATTTTCAGTTCCTGAGTAAACTTAAGCAAAACTTTCCTATTGGGCTTCCAAGAACATGCACATGGTAGTCGCCAGGAGAAATCTGCTCTGACAAGGATGAGGAAAATTCCCAGCCTGGCTGTGGAAGAAAGGGCACCTCCCATAGCACACTGGCAGGGAAAGGCGGGGGCTTAATAACCTGTTCAGCCCAGACCTTCCCTGACATTCCGCCAGCCAAACACTAATCTCCCAGCAGCTTGGGCCTTGTTCCGGGCCAAAGATAGTTCAGTATGGCCTTTTGCAGGGACAGAATGGCTACACCTGTTGGCTTCTTAAAGTAACATCAAATGTCTTTGGGGTGAAGGACAAAACCACAGTGCTTCTCAACATTTCTGATACCGGGCTCTGCTCTAGGGGAAATTGTGAAGTAGGTCATGGATCTGGGAAATGACTTGTGAGCTCATCTCCTTCAGCTTCCTGGCAGGCAAGGAAACATTATCCTTATTGTAGAAAGGAGGATCTGAGGCCCAGAGAGATTAGCTGTTATGCTTTCCTCTCCCTAGGCTGCCCCTTTGATGAACAATTATTGTTGCCTACTAAATAAATGCCTGAGACTAAATTGGACAATAGGAGACAATGAATCAAATTCTGTCCTCAAGGCTTTCATAATCTATTAGGGAAACAGATATGTCAGTTCTTTTTTTCTCCAGCTTTGTTGAGATATAATTGACACATAACATTGTATAAATTTAAGATATACAACGTGATGATTTGATACATATATATGTTGCTGAATGTTTACACAATAAGGTTAGTTAACAAGTCCTTCACCTTACATTATTACCATTTTGTGGGGGTTTTGTTTGTTTGTTTGCTGGTTTTGGCGGCACTGTGTGGCCTGCGGGAGGGATCTTTGTTCCCCGACCAGGGATCAAACCTGTGCCCTGCAGCGGAAGCACAGAGTCCTAACCACTGGCCTGCCAGGGAATTCCCTCTTTTGTGGTGTTGTTATGGTGAGAACATGAAATCTCTACCCTCATAGCAGCTTTAAGTATACAAGACAGTATTGTTAACTGTAATCACCATACCGTACATTAGATCTTCGGAACTTATTCTCTTATAACTGAAAGCTTGTGTCCTTGACCAACATCTCCTCCATGTAAATCCTTCCAGTGTAGGAAAATACTAGAGAATTAATTACGCCAGAGGAGATGGGGATGGGGTGCCAGCTAAGACCTCAGAGAGGAGAAACTATGCAAGCAGGATGTGAAAAAATGGAGATGCCTCTGGGTTAGAAAGGAGTAGGGGGGCATTCCTGGTAGGGAAGGGACTCCAGCATAGGCAAAGGTCTGAAGACAAGACAGTGCAGAGCAAGTTCAGGGGAAGGTAAATGGCCCCAAGAGGCTGGATATAGGGGTATAGAATGCAGTAATCGTGATTAAGCTGGAAACATGAAGGGCCTAGATAAAATTTAGAATTTTATCTTGAAGGCTGGAAGATATGGCAGGGATTTCAGCAGAAATGTGTTTTTAAAAAATAATAAATTATGGCGGCATTGTGGAGGATGACTGAACTGATAATGTTATGGACATTCCCACTCTCCTCATCCTCAGTCTGGAGATTTCAGGACTCCCTGACCAATTTACCCCTTTATCTAACCTGCTCCCAGATTTCTTCAGAAACGGCATGAGAGTCTGACAACAGCTCAAATAGTGCCCATCTCTTACTTCCCTCCCAAATTAATTTAATCAGGTTCTTTAGGTGGCAAGGAACTAAATAACACTAAAATCACTTTCATTCATTTATGCCAGAAGAATTTATTGAGTACATATTATGTGCCACGTATTATTTTCATGGAGCTTACAGTCTAGTAAGGAAACCAGGGTGTGTTGGAGCTGGCTCCTGTGGGCTCATGAGAGCCAATTGCTAAATTTTCAGAAATTTTGCAAGTCCTCAAAAATTAAATTACATAAACTTAAAGTTAAATAAGTTATATAAAAATAAAGATAATAAATATTCCAATTTATTGCCTTCTAATAATTTTACTATTATCTATGCTATTGTATCTGTGTGGTGGAAAAACTACATAATGGTGTGCTACTATGCATTTCTTCCTAACTCATGTTCAGTGACATCATTGTTGGCAGCTTGAGATAGGCTATGCTGGGAGTATTTACCCACAGAAATCAGCAAATGCTACCAATCAGGGCTAGTTTGGGTCATTGTCTAGACTTAAGAAAGTGATGGAGAAAATATGACTAATGCACATTAAAACTGTGTCTGTAATATGGGGACATATGTATATGTATAACTGATTCACTTTGTTATAAAGCAGAAACTAACACACCATTGTAAAGCAATGATACTCCAATAAAGATGTAAAATAAATAAATAAATAAAAGTGTGTCTGTAGCTGTTACACTGTGGATACCACAAAAATTAAATAAATATTTTTCCACCATTCAAAAGCTATTATTCAGGGACTTCCCCAGTGGTCCAGTGGTTAAAAATCCACCTTCCAATGCAGAGGAAGTGGGTTCGATCCCTGGCTGGGGAAATAAGATCCCACATGCAGCAGGGCAACTAAACCTGCATGCCACAGCTAGAGAGCCCGCACTCTGCAATTACTGAGCCCACGCACTCTGGAGCCCACACACCACAAGTAGAGAGAAGCCCTTGCACCACAATGAAGATCCCACGTGCCGGCAACTAAGACGAATAAAAAATTTTATCAAATAAATAAATAAAAAGCTATTGTTCAATTCAGCAAGTAAGTTGCTCACTTCTCTGATGAATGAGAGAAGTTCCTATACTTGCCTCTTATTTACTGTGTGATAAGAAGTATTCACATGTTGGGAATTCCTGGGTGGTCCAGTGGTTAGGACTCTGTGCTTCCACTGCACGGGGCATGGCTTTGATTCCTGGTCAGGGAACTAAGATCTCACACGCCAGGTGTCGTGGCCAAAAAAAAAAGTATACACATGTAACCCAGCAATTCTGCTCCTGGGTATATGTTAGAAAAAAACAAAAACACTAATTCAAAAATATACATGCACCCCAATGTTCATAGTAACACTATTTACAATTGCCAAGATATGGAAGCAACCTAAGTGTACATTAATAGATGAAAGGATAAAGAAGATGTGGTGCATATATACAATGGAATACTACTCAGCCATATAAAAGAATGAAATTTTGGGGCTTCCCTGGTGGCACAGTGGTTGAGAGTCCACCTGCCGATGCAGGGGACATGTGTTCGTGCCCTGGTCCGAGAAGATCCCACATGCCGTGGAGCGGCTAGGCCCGTGAGCCATGGCCGCTGAGCCTGCGTGTCCGGAGCCTGTGCTCCGCAACGGGAGAGGCCACAACAGTGAGAGGCCCGCGTACCGAAAAAAAAAACAAACAAAGAATGAAATTTTGCCATTTGCAACAACATGCATGGACTTGGAGGGTATTATACTAAGTGAAATAAGTTAGACAGAGAAAAACACTGTATGATATCACTTATATGTTGCATCTAAAAAATACAAGAAACTAGTGAATATAACAAAAAAGAAGCAGACTCACAGAGAACAAACTAGTGGTTACCAGTGGGGAGAGGGAAGGGGGGAGGGACAGTATAAGGGTAAGGGATTAAGAAGTACAAACTATTATGTATAAACTAAGCTACAGGGGCTTCCCTGGTGGTGCAGTGGTTAAGAATCCACCTGCCAGTGCAGGGGACACAGGTTCGAGCCCTGGTCTGGGAAGATTCCACAAGCCGAGGAGCAACTAAGCTCGTGCACCATGACTACTGAGCCTGCACTCTAGAGTCCACAAGCCACAACTACTGAGCCCTCATGCCACAAGTACTGAAGACCGTGTACTCTAGGGCCCATGCTCCTCAACAAGAGAAGCTACCACAATGAGAAGCCCATGCACTGCAACGAAGAGTAGCCCCTACTTGCTGCAACTAGAGACAGCCCACACGTAGCAATGAAGACCCAAAGCAGCCCAATAAATAAATAAATAAAAATTATGAATAAATAAATAAAATAAGCTACAGGGGAATTCCCTGGCAGTCCAATGGTTAAGACCTGGGGTTTTCACTGCCCAGGTTCAATCCCTTTACAGGAAACTAAGATCTTGCAAGCCAAAAGTGGCATGGCCAAAAAAAAAAAAGCTACAAGGATGGATTGTACAACACAGGGAATATAGCCAATATTTTATAATAACTATGAATGGAGTATAATCTTTAAAAATTATGAATCACTATATTGTACAACTGTAAGTCATAATATTGTACATCAACTGTACTTCAATAAAATTTAAAAACAAAACTTTTAAGGAAATATATAGTTGTCCCTTGGTATTGTTGATGAAAAAATTAATCAATATTCAATCTAAAAAAAGTGGAAAATTTTACTAGAGCCAACCTGAGGATTATAACCTGGGAGACAGTCTTTCAGAAAGCTTTGAGGGCTGTTCTGCCCCATGGAGGTCAAAGCACAATTATAGAAGTTCTTGAGACAAAGGGTTTACATCAAATGACATATTATTGACAGTCTGCACAATCCAAATCTACAGGTACAAAGCAGTGGCTCCTGGGTCACGTTGGCCCCTTGCAAGATTAAGAAGGAAGGTTATCTCCTAATGAGTTGTGACTCTTGATGAGATTAAAAAGGAATGTTATCGCCTAAGGAGGTCTGGTTAATGCAGATGCACAATACACAGTAAAGGGGAGGGAGGAGGCCCAAAGGGGCAAAGAAAAATTTTATGTTTAAATATTTTTGTCTCGCCATTAATTATGAATTTTATTTCATTAGCATCCAGAGGGATTGGTTCCAGGATCCCACCCCACCCTCCAGAGGATATATCCACAGATGTTCAAGTACATTATATAAAATTGGCATAGTATTTGCATTTAACCTAGCTATACACGTGTCCTCCCGTATACTTTTTTTTTTTTTTTGGCAGTGCCAGGGGCTTGCAAGATCTTAGTTCCCCGACCAGGGGTTGAACCCACACCCTAGACAATGAAAGCTCAGAGTCCTAACCACTGGACTGCCAGGGAATTACCCCTCCCGTATACTTTAAATTATCTAGATTACTTATAATACCTAATACAATGTAAATGCTATGTAAAGAGTTTCTGGTGCACAAGAAATTCAAGTTTTGCTTTTTGGAACTTTGTGGAACTTTTTAAAAAATATTTTCCAACCTCCCTTGGTTGAATCTGTGGATGTGAACCCACAGATACAGAGGGCTGGAAGACAAACTGTATTTGGCCCCTGGTTCCTGGCACAAAGCTCCTAAAATCTTTGTAATTATCTCAGTGGTAGGATTGTCTGTCTTTTGTTATTCATAATAAGCTCTTTCTCTCCCACCTGAGTTATACTAATGGATGATCTGGAGGAGTTCCCTACACAGTCTCAGGATGGAGCTGGTCATAAGGAAGACCCAGTGATTAGAGAGTTGGAACTTTCAGTCCCGCCCACTGACCTCAGGAAAGATTTGATGAGCTTCTGGACTGGATGGTGGTACACCCCAATTCCACTCCTTCTCTCAAGATCCTTCTGGACCTTGACCTGTGTACCTCTTTATCTGGCTGCTCATCTGTATCCTTTATAATATCCTTTACAATAAACTGGTAAACGTAAGTAAATATTTCCCTGAGATTTGTGACCTGTTTTAACAAATGAAGAACCCAAGGAGGGAGTCATGGGAACATCTAATTTACAGCCAGTTGGTCAGAAGTCCAGGTGCAGTGTGTGCTTGCAGTTGGCATCTGAATTGAGGGCAGTCCTGTAGGACTGAGCCCCTAGCCTGTGAGATCTGACACATAGTGTCAGAACTGAGTTACAATGGAAGGTACCCAGTCTGTGTCCACCTGAGAACTGGAGAATTACTTGGTGGTGTTGGACAACACTCTATAAACAAAAATACCAGCCAATGTTTATGTTGGAACTACACTTGTTAGCTGCAAAGATAGACTGGCTATGGATACAAGAGCTTGTCAAATAGCAACAAAAGCATTCTGTGAGAATATGGAATTTCCAGTAAGAGCATTTATATTTTGTTATATGTAAATTGTGTTTTACACATCCTTTGTATCACTAAATTTATAAATAAAATTAGGTATGTAGGGCATCCCTGGTGGCACAGTGGTTAAGAATCTGCCTGCCAAGGCAGGGGACACGGGTTCAAGCCCTGGTCCGGGAAGATCCCACATGCCGCGGAGCAGCTAAGCCCGTGCACCACAACTACTGAGCCTGCACTCTAGAGCCCATGAGCCACAACTACTGAGCCCGTGAGCCACAACTACTGAAGCCCACACGCCTAGAGCCCGTGCTGCACAACAAGAGAAGCCACCGCGATGAGAAGCCCGCGCGCCGCAACAAAGAGTGGCACCCTGCTTCCCCCCCTCGCCGCAACCAGAGAAAAGCCCATGTGCAGCAACTAAGACCCAATGCAGCCAAAAATGAAATAAATTTTTTAAAAAAATTAGGTATGTATATATGTACGTTTGAAACTGAGAAGGGCTCTGTGGGGCCCTCCAGGATACAAAAGCCTTTCCGTGTCCCCTATTTTTTGTTTGTAGGAAAAAGGCTTCATTTAGCTTCCTTGACCTTCCCTGAGTTTAAAAGGGCAGATTCAGAAAGTTGCTAATCAGGGAAGGGAGGGGTTGCAGAAACAAGGGAGGAACAGTCAAGAAACATTAGTGCAGCCTTGGGGTAGGGTCCCGTTTCCTCCTCAGGGAATATACAAAACAGGGACCTCCATGCAAGGGACCCCTGCAAGGGGCATGGGTTCGATCTCTGGTTGGGGAACTAGGATCCCACATGCCTCGCAGTGTGGCCAAAAATAAAGGGGGGGAATATACAAAACAATATCTTTGAGTTATTCTGTGAGAACTAAGGTCCCTGAACACAAGATTCCTAGAGCACTGCCCTGTTACCTCACCACCAACCAATTGGAAGAAAGTCACACACCCTGCAGCCCTCACCCCAAATTTTGCCTATAAAAACCTTTCCCCAAAAACCATTAGGGAGTAGAGCTGATTCACTTTGTTATAAAGCAGAAACTAACACACCATTGTAAAACAATTATACTCTAAAAAAGGTGTTAAAAAAATTACAAACAAAAACCACTGGGGAGTTTGAGCGTGGCCCTGCAATAAACCTTTCTCTGCTCCAAACTCTGATGTTTCGGTATGTTTGCCCTCACTGTCCGTCAGGCACTTGAACTGTGTTCCGTAACACATTCATACCGTTACCAAAAGCTTGGCCTTTCTGTACACTGGTGCCAAATCAAATCTCAGAGACAGAGTTTTGGGTGAAGTAGAGAAGGATAGCTTTATTACTTTGCCAGGCAAAAGGGGGCACAGTGGGCTCCTGCCTTGGAAAAACTATGTGTCTCAACCCGGGAGGATTTGATGAGGGTTTATAACAATGGTTCAAAGGTGGGGTCTCTGACAAGATTAGAGTGCGAGCAGGGCCTGCCCTCCTTAATCTCGTCTTGGTCTCCTAATCTTGATGAGTTTCTCTGATCCCTTTAATCTTGCTTGGGTGGTTTTTTGGCTACTCCTCCCTGGATGAGCAACCATTTGAATCTGCCCTTTGGAACTCAGGGAAGGTCATGGAGGCTGGTGTCTTGGATACAAGAAGTGGGGGACAAAAAGGCCTCCATGCCTGGGAGCCCCACTGGGCCCCGCTCGGTTTCAATAGTTCTCAGAGAGCTAGTTGTTAAACATTTTACCAGCATACCCATTGGGAGAAAAAGACAGTAAATAGACATAATATAACGTGAGGTCTTGGGACTTCCCTGGTGGCGCAGTGGTTAAGAATCTGCCTGCCAATGCAGGGGACACGGGTTCGAGCCCTGGTCCTGGAAGATCCCACATGCCACGGAGCAACTAAGCCTGTGTGCCACACTACTGACTGAGCCTGTGTTCTAGAGCCCCTGAGCCGCAACTACTGACCCCATGTATCACAACCACTGAAGCCCATGCGCCTAAATCCCATGCTGTGAAACAAAGAAAAGCCACCACAATGAATAGCCCACACACCACAACAAAGAGTAGCCCCCGTTCTCCGCAACTAGAGAAAGCCCGCAGCAATGAAGACCCAACACAGCCAAAAGTAAATAAACAAATTAATTAATTAATTAATTAATTGAAAAACAAAATGTGAGGTCTTAAGGACTAGGAAGAAATAATAAACAGAGACTGGGGTCAGAGTGTCAGGGAATGTGCTATTTTGGATGGGCAGTCAGGGAAGGTCTCTATAATAAGATAACAGCTGAACAGAGACCCGAATGAACTGAGGGAGTGAGCCACGTGAAGAGTGTCTCAAGTAGAGAAACTGAAACTGTGTAACTCAGATTGCGACTTGAACCCATGGGTTGGGACTTGAACCCAGCAAAAACCCAGACTGGGACTTGAACTCATGGTCTTTTAATGGAGATCACACACCTCGTCTCAGTTTCTTAAGGTCTCATTACAGAAAGAATTCAGAGACAAAGTGATAGGTAAGAAGTGTATTTATTTAGAGAGAAACACACTCCACAGACAGAATGTGGACCATCTCAGGAGAGAGCAGCACCAGGGTATGGGGTTGTCAGTTTTTATAGAGGTGGGTAATTTCATAGGCTGATCAGTGGGAGAAGTATTCCAGCTATTTTGGGAAAGGGGTGGGGATTCCCAGAAATTGGGCCACCGCCCACTTTTTCACCTTTATGGTAGGCCTTGGAACTGTCATGGCGCCTGTGGGTGTGTCATTTAGTGTGCTCAAGGTCTGGTGGAAGTCAGTCATAACTTGGACCTATTGGTTCTAACCAGTTTATGTCATGTCCTCAGACTATGTGATTCTTTTTTTTTAAATTTTATTTTATTTATTTATTTATTTATTTATTTATTTATTTATTTATTTATTTATTTGTTTGTTTTTTGTTTTTTTGTTTTGTTTTTTGCGGTACGCGGGCCTCTCACTGCTGTGGCTTCTCCCGTTGCGGAGCACAGGCTCTGGACGCGCAGGCTCAGCGGCCATGGCTCATGGGCCTAGCCGCTCCGCGACAGGTGGGACCTTCCCGGACCGGGGCACAAACCTGTGTCCCCTGCACCGGCAGGCGGACTCTCAACCACTGCGCCACCAGGGAAGCCCTATTTTATTTATTTTTTATACAGCAGGTTCTTATTAGTTATTGATTTTATACATATTAGTGTATATATGTCAATCCCAATCTCCCAATTTGTCCCCCCCACCACAACCACTTTCCCCCCTTGGTGTCCATACGTTTGTTCTCTACAACTGTGTCTCTATTTCTACTTTGCAAATAAGTTCATCTGTACCATTTTCCTAGATTCCACATATATGCGTTAATATACGATATTTGTTTTTCTCTTTCTGACTTACTTCACTCTGTATGACAGTCTCTAGATCCATCCACATCTCTACAAATGACCCAATTTCATTCCTTTTTATGTCTGAGTAATATTCCATTGTATATATGTACCACATCTTCTTTATCCACCTGTCTGGCAATGGACCTTTAGGTTCCTTCCATGAGCTGCCTCTCGTAAATAGTGCTGCAATGAACACTGGGGTGCATGTGTCTTTTTGAATTATGGTTTTCTCTGGGTATATGGCCAGTAGTGGGATTGCTGGGTCATATGGGAATTCTATTTTTAGTTTTTTAAGGAACATCCATACAGTTCTCCATAGTCGCTGTATCAATTTACATTCCCACCAACAGTGCAAGAGGGTTCCCTTTTCTCCACACCCTCTCCAGGATTTGTTGTTTGTAGACTTTCTGATGATGCCCATTCTAACTGGTGTGAGGTGATATCTCATTGTAGTTTTGATTTGCATTTCTCTAATAATTAGTGATATTGAGCAGCTTTTCATGTGCTTCTTGGCCATCTGTATGTCTTCTTTGGAGAAATGTCTATTTAGGTCTTCTGCCCATTTTTGGATTGGGTTGCTTGTTTTTTAATATTGAGCTACATGGGCTGTTTATATATTTTGGAGATTAATCCTTTGTCTGTTGATTCATTTGCAAATATTTTCTCCCATTCTGAGAGTTGTGTTTTAGTCTTGTTTGTAGTTTTCTTTGCTTTGCAAAAGGTTTTAAGTTTCATCAGGTCTCATTTGTATATCTTTGTTTTTATTTCCATTACTCTAGGAGGTGGATCAAAAAAGATCTTGCAGGTTTCCCTGGTGGCGCAGTGGTTGAGAGTCCGCCTGCCAATGCAGTGGACACGGGTTCGTGCCCCGGTCTGGGAAGATCCCGCATGCTGCAGAGTGGCTGGGCCTGTGAGCCATGGCCGCTGAGCCTGTGCGTCCGGAGCCTGTGCTCCACAATGGGAGAGGCCACAACAGTGAGAGGGCTGCGTACTGCAAAAAAAAAAAAAAAAAAAAAAAAGATCTTGCTGTGATTTATGTCAAAAAGTATTCTTCCTATGTTTTCCTCTAAGAGTTTTATAGGGTCTGGTCTTACAGGGTCTGGTCTCTAATCCATTTTGAGTTTATTTTTGTGTATGATGGGGGTGTTCTAATTTCATTCTTTTACATGTAGCTGTCCAGTTTTCCCAGCACCATTTATTGAAGAGACTGTCTTTTCTCCATTGTATACCCTTAACTCCTTTGTCATAGATTAGTTGACCATAGGTATATGGGTGTATCTCTGGGCTTTCTATCCTGTTCCATTGATCTATATTTCTGTTTTTGTGCCAGTACTATATTGTCTGGATTACTGTAGCTTTGTAGTATAGTCTGAAGTCAGGGAGTCTGATTCCTCCACCTCCATTTTTTTCCCTCAAGACTGCTTTGGCTATTCGGGGTCTTTTGTGACTCCATACAAATTTTAAGATTTTTTGTTCTAGTTCTGTAAAAATTGCCACTTGTGATTTGATAGGGATTCCATTGAATCTGTAGATTGCTTTGTAGTCATTTTCACAGTATTGATTCTTCCAATCCAAGAACATGGTATATCTCTCCATCTGTTTGTGTCATCTTTGATTTCTTTCATCAGTGTCTTATAGTTTTCTGAGTACAGATCTTTTACCTCCTTAGGTAGGTTTATTCCTAGGTATTTTATTCTTTTTGTTGCAATGGTGAATGGGATTGTTTCCTTAATTTCTCTTTCTAATCTTTTGTTGTTAGTGTATAGGAATGCAAGAGATTTCTATACATTAATTTTGTATCCTGCAACTTTGCCAAATTCATTGATTAGCTCTAGTAGTTTTCTGGTGGCATCTTTAGGATTCTCCACGTATAACATCATGTCATCTGCAAACAGTGATAATTTTACTTCTTCTTTTTCAATTTTTATTCCTTTTATTTCTTTTTCATCTCTGATTCCCATGGCTAGGACTTCCAAAACTATGTTGAACAATAGTGGCGAGAGTGGACATTCTTGTCTTGTTCCTGACCTTAGAGGAAATGCTTCCAGTTTTTTACAATTGAGAATGATGTTTGCTGTGGGTTTGTCGTATATGGCCTTAACTATGTTGAGGTAGGTTCCCTCTATGCCCACTTTCTGGAGAGTTTTTATCATAAGTCGGTGTTGAATTTTGTCAAAAGCTTTTTCTGCATCTATTGAGATGATCGTATGGTTTTTATTCTTCAGTTTGTTAATATGGTGTATCACACTGATGGATTTGCATGTATTGAAGAATCCTTGCATCCCTGGGATAAATCCCACTTGATCATGGTGTATAACCCTTTTAATGTGTTGTTGGATTCTGTTTGCTAGTATTTTGTTGAGGATTTTTGCATCTATATTCATCAGTGATATTGGTCTATAATTTTCTTTTTTTGTAGTATCTTTGTCTGGTTTTGGTATCAGGGTGATGGTGGCCTCATAGAATGAGTTTGGGAGTGTTCCTTCCTCTGCCATTTTTTGGAAGAGTTTGAGAAGAATGGGTGTTAGCTCTTCTCTAAATGTTCGATAGAATTCACCTGTGAAGCCATCTTTTCTTTGTTGGAAGATTTTTTTTTTTTTTTTTTTGCGGTACGCGGGCCTCTCACTGCTGTGGCCTCTCCCATTGCGGAGCACAGGCTCCGGACGCGCAGGCTCAGAGGCCATGGCTCACGGGCCCAACCGCTCCGTGGCATGTGGGATCCTCCTGGACCAGGGCATGAACCCATGTCCCCTGCATCGGCAGGCGGACTCTCAGCCACTGCGCCACCAGGGAAGCCCTGTTGGAAGATTTTTAATCACAGTTTCAATTTCATTACTTGTCATCGGTCTGTTCATATTTTCTATTTCTTCCTGGTTTGGTCTTGGAAGCTTATACCTTTCTAAGATTTTGTCCATTTCTTCCAGGTTGTCCGTTTTTTTGGCATAGAGTTGCTTGTAGTAGTCTCTTAGGATGCTTTGTTTTTCTGCAGTGTCTGTTGTAACTTCTCCTTTTTCATTTCTAATTTTATTGATTTGAGTCCTCTCCCTCTTTTTCTTGATGAGTCTGGCTAATGGTTTATCAATTTTGTTTATCGTCTCAAAGAACCAGCTTTTAGTTTTATTGATCTTTGCTATTGTTTTCTTTGTTTCTATTTCATTTATTTCTGCTCTGATCTTTATGGTTTCTTTCCTTCTACTGGCTTTGGGTTTTGTTTGTTCTTCTTTCTCTAGTTCCTTTTGGTGTAATGTTAGATTCTTTATTTGAGATTTTTCTTGTTTCTTGAGGTAAGATTGTATTGTTATAAACTTCTCTCTTAGAACTGCTTTTGCTGCATCCCATAGGTTTTGGATCGTCACGTTTTCATTGTCATTTGTCTCTAGGTATTTTTTGATTTCCTCTTTGATTTCTTCAGTGATCTCTTGGTTATTTAGTAACGTATTGTTTAGCCTCCATGTGTTTGTGTTTTTTACAGTTTTTTCTCTATAATTTATTTCCAATCTCGTAGCATTCTGGTTGGAAAAGATGCTTGATATGATTTCAATTTTCTTAAATTTACGGAGGCTTGATTTGTGACCCAAGATGTGATCTATCCTGGAGAATGTTCCGTGTGCACTTGAGAAGAAAGTGTAATCTGCTGTTTTCAGATGGAATGTCCTATAAATATCAATTAAATCTATCTGGTCTATGTGTCATTTAAAGTTTGTGTTTCCTTATTAATTTTCTGTCTCGATGATCTGTCCATTGGTGTAAGTGGGGTGTTAAAGTCCCCCACTATTATTGTGTTACTGTTGATTTCCTCTTTTATAGCTGGTAGCATTTCCCTTATGTATTGAGGTGCTCCTATGTTGGGTGCATATGTATTTATAATTGTTATATCTTCTCGGATTGATCCCTTGATCATTATGTAGTATCCTTCCTTGTCTCTTGTAACGTTCTTTATTTTAAAGTCTATTTTATTGATATGAGTATTGCTACTCTATCTTTCCTTTGATTTCCATTTGCATGGAATGTCTTTTTCTACCCCCTCACTTTCAGTCTGTATGTGTCCCTGGGTCTGAAGTGGGTCTCTTGGAGACAGCATATATATGGGTCTTGTTTTTGTATCCATTCAGCAAGCCTGTGTCTTTTGGTTGGAGCATTTAATCCATTCACGTTTTAGGTAATTATCGATACGTATGTTCCTATGGCCATTTTCTTAATTGTTATGGGTTTGTTTTTGTAGGTGTTTTTCTTCTCTTGTGTTTCCCACTTAGAGAAGTCCCTTTAGCATTTGTTGTAGAGCTGGTTTGGTGATGCTGCGTTCTCTTAGCTTTTGCTTGTCTGTAAAGCTTTTTTTTTATTCCTATCAAATCCAATATAATCAACTGAAAATTTATAAATAATTAGTTAACATATAAAATGTCATTAGGAATAAGATAATCAGTTTTGGCTTTTCATCTGTTCTCTCTTTTTTTCATTTTTCAATTTTATTTTATTTATTTTTTTATACAGCAGGTCCTTATTAGTCATCAATTTTATACACTTCAGTGTATACCTGTCAATCCCAATCACCCAATTCATCACACCACCACCCCCACCTCCCCACGTTGTTTGTACAGCTTTTGATTTCTCCGTCAAATCTGAATGAGATCCTTGCCAGGTAGAGTAATCTTGGTTGTAGGTTCTTCCCTTTCATCACTTTAAATATGTTGTGCCAGTCCCTTCTGGCTTGTAGAGTTTCTGCTGAGAAATCAGCTGTTAACCTTATGGGAGTTCCCTTGTATGTTATTTGTCATTTTTCCCTTGTTGCTTTCAATAATTTTTCTTTGTCTTTAATTTTTGTCAGTTTGATTACTATGTGTCTCGGCGTGTTCCCTCTTGGGTTTATCCTGCCTGGGACTCTCTGTGCTTCCTGGACTTGGGTGGCTATTTCCTTTCCCAAGTTAGGGAAGTTTTCGACTATAATCTCTTCAAGTATTTTCTCGGGTCCTTTCTCTCTTCTCCTTCTGGGACCCTTATAATACGAACGTTGCTGTGTTTAATATTGTCCCAAAAGTCTCTTAGGCTGTCTTCATTTCTTTTCATTCCTTTTTTTTTTTTTTTTTTGAGTTTAAATGCATTTTATTTTTAGACAACCTACATGACATGTTTTTTTATTTTCCTCAGAAACAGTGTCTCCGGGCTTCCCTGGTGGCGCAGTGGTTGAGAGTCCGCCTGCCGATCCAGGGGACACGGGTTCGTGCCCTGGTCTGGAAAGATCCCACATGCCATGGAGCGGCTGGGCCCGTGAGCCATGGCCGCTGAGCCTGCGCGTCTGGAGCCTGTGCTCCGCAACGGGAGAGGCTGCAACGGTGAGAGGCCTGCGTACCACAAAAACAAAAACAAAAACAAAAAACAGTGCCTCTGCTCCAAAGAAATCAACACCAAAATGAAGAGCTCACGTTGACACCAGTCCCATTTGTCTAAGTCCTGGTTTTATGTGGATGAAAAGCAGCAGCCAGCCAGTTATGATGAGCAGGTGATAGATCCAAACAGCCAAATTTGTTAACATTTTTCCATTTCTAGACCATCCTTAAAGAAAATCATATTTGGTGTCACACCATCCTCACAGTAGTCCAGCAGAGCAACCATGCCATCTGGATTCATGTTTTCACCAATAAAGAACTGATAGTTTTTGAAATTAGCAAGGATGTGCTTGATTTGTTCTGCAGTCCCTGTCATAAAAGGTTTTACTCTTTCTGGTCTCTGTTCTTCAAGCTTCCCTTTGATTGACTTCATGTAATCCTTGATGTACTTCTTGTAGGTTTCTTTTGTGAAGCTGGTTTCTTGCAAGTGATTGTTCATGACAGTATCCACACCAGTGATTACTACGCTTTCAGTACCTTTGCCCTCAGGGCCTTCAGAGGAGGCATCTCCACCAACGAGCAAGTCAGCAATGTTACCCTCTCTCCTATTGACCATCTTTCCCTCCACCTCCAGACACAGCCTGTCTGCAACCTCCCAGATCTTGTACATGTCAGAGAACATCTCATCATGGCTGATGAGGTCCCAGCAGATGATCGTGATGGTGACTGGAGGGAGACAACGGTGGCACTAGCTTAGTAGGAGCCCGGAGCTCAGAGCAAGTGTGGTGCAGCATTAACGGTGCTCGGGGGTAGGGGGTAGGGGGCCAAAAAGCCATTCTTTTTTCTTTATTCTGTTCCACGGCAGTGAATTCCACCATTCAGTCTTCTAGGTCACTTATCCGTTCTTCTGCCTCAGTTATTCTGCTATTGATTCCTTCTAGTGTATTTTTCATTTCAGTGATCATATTGTTCATTTCTGTTTGTTTGTTATTTAATTCTTCTAGGTGTTTGTTCTTTAATTCTTCTAGGTCTTTGTTAAACATTTCTTGCATCTTCTCAATCTTTGCCTCCATTCTTTTTCCGAGGTCCTGGATCATCTTCATATCATTATTGTGAACTCTTTTTCTGGAAGGTTTCCTATCTCCGCTTCATTTAGTTGTTTTTCTGGGGTTTTATCTTGTTCCTTCATCTGGTACAAAGTCCTCTGCCTTTTCATTTTGTCTATTCTTTTATGAGTGTGGTTTTCCTTCCACAGGCTGCAGAAGTTCTTCTTGCTTCTGCTGTCTGCCCTCTGGTGGATGAGGCTCTATGTCATTCTTTTAAAGGTTGTGCCCTGCTCCTTCCCTCCTGTTTCAAAACCAGCAAGGACAGGGACTTCCCTTGTGGTGCAGTGGTTAAGACTCTGTGCTCCCAATGCAGGAGGTTCGGGTTTGATCCCTGGTCTGGGAGCTAGATCCCACAAGCACGCAGCAACTGATAGTTAGCATGCCACAACTAAGGAGCTGGTGAGCTGCAGCTAAGACCCAATGCAACCAAATAAATAAATAAATATTAAAACACACACACACACACACACACACACACACACACACACACACACACCCTAGAGCTGATTAAAAAAAAAAAAAAAAACCAGAAAGGACAAAGTCTGTGAGGGGGGAATATGCTTGTGTGTTCTGGGAATAGCAAAGAGGCTGGTTTGGCTAGAGCCTGGTAAGCCAGCAGGAAGCAGTAGATTGAGATCCAAAAGGTGGAGAGGACCTTACAATGGTAGAGAACTTGAGGTTGATTCTACTCTGAGAGATGGTAAGCATTGGAGCATTTTACAGAGTGGTGTCATGATCTGAATTTACATTTTTAAAAGATTGCTCAGGCAGCTGTGTGAACAGACTGTAGGGGGAGTGGAGGAGCTTGGGAAGGTAAGGAAGCTGGAGACTGGTCAGAGGCGAGAGATGATGTGGCTTGGACCAAGGAGGCAGCAGTGGAGTTGATGAGAAGCAGTTAAATTTTAGATATATTTTGAAAATCTACCTGACAGGAAGCACTGTGGATGTGGGGTGTGAGAGAAAGAGATGAGTCAAGGATGACTCTAAGGTTTTTGGCCTGAGCAACTGGAAGACTGAAATACCATATACATGAAAGAAATCAGAAAATGGCTGGGAGAGGGCAGGTTGGAAGCCATGGTGGAAATTTTACTGGTTAGAGGCATGAACAAACTTTCTGGAATGATGGGGATGTTCTCTCATTTAGAGTGGTGGTTGCCTGGGGGTAAACACTGTAAAAACTCAGTGAACTGAATTTTTAATATCTCTGCATTTTATTTTATATAAATTATACCTAAACACACACACACATACACACACACTTTTATTGATAATGGGGAAGACTTAAGAAAAAAGGAGTTTATTTTAAAGGTTACACATGAGAGAGAATGGGATCCATATTGGAAACTCATTGAAATTGATCCTCCCATCTCTCTCATGGGGGTCCCTGCATTTCCCCGTGCTTCTGCATCTTCATCACTTTCTCTTTTTTTGTTAATAATTTTATTTTATTTCATTTATTTATTTTTATTTTATTTTACTTTTTTTGTCTTCCTTGGGTCTTCATTGCTGCGTGTGGGCTTTCTCTAGTTGTGGCGAGCGGGGGCTACTCTTCATTGTGGTGTGCGGGCTTCTCATTGCAGTGGCTTCTCTTGCTGCGGAGCATGGGTTGTAGGCGTGCGGGCTTCAGTAGTTGCAGCAGCACACGGGCTCAGGAGTTGTGGCTCACGGGCTTAGTTGCTCTGTGGCATGTGGGATCTTCCCAGACCAGGGATCAAACCCATGTCCCCTGCATTGGCAGGTGGATTTTTAACCACTGCGTCACCAGGGAAGTCCTTCATCACTTTCTTAAACTGTGACAATCAACAAAACAAGCTGATTTGTAGTATTTGCTGATTTCTGTGACATGAATATTCCCACCATATTTCAAGCCACAGGCTACATCAAGCTACAACATCATCCTTGGAGGTGGTAGAGTGAAGTAGTGGAGAACACAGACTTCAGTGCAGGCAAGTTCTTTACCTCTCTGGGCCTGTTTCCTCATCTGTAAAATGAGAAGGTGCTACTAATGCTGTCTCCATAGGGTTGTTATGAGGATTCAATGAGTTAATATGTGGCATCTTGTACCTTTTAACTGTTAATAGCTCTGCTGTTAACTTACTGTGTGTCCTTGGGCAAGACCCTTCCTCTCTCTGGATCTTAGTTCCTGTATTTGTAAAACATAGAGGTTTTGTTGTAAATAATCTTTGAAGTCCTTCCAGCTCTAGAAATCTTAGGGCCTTCTATGACTCCAGTTAAAGAGAAATCTCAGCCTCCCTCTCTGGGTTTTAAGCTCTATTCCTAAAATCACAGGTACAAGGCACCTGAGTGGTGTGAGAGACAGCCAGGTAGATTCCAAAGTGGATTCAGTCTGAAGTGGAAAGTTAAAATTGTCAGCCTTGATCTCAACCTGGGAAAACTCCTCCTGAGCCAAAAATTTCCAGCATTTGCGACTCTCTTTAACTGGCAGCTCCAGGTGCTGGTCAGTTTGAACTGCTTCATTTGGATGCCTGCCAGGAGCCTTTGTTTAGGAACTTTCTGATTCTCCCCTGCTAAGTAGGTGCTGAAGGGAATACTTTTTTTTCTTTTCTTTTCTTTGTTGTTGGTTTTTAAATTTTTTTTATTTATTTACTTATTTATTTTTAGCTGTGTTGGCTCTTCGTTGCGGTGCACGGGCTTCTCATTGCGGTGGCTTCTCTTGTTGTGGAGCACGGGCTCTAGGCGCAAGGGCTTCAGCAGTTGCGGCACGTGGGCTCAGTAGTTGTGGCTTGCAGGCTCTAGAGTGCAGGCTCACTAGTTGTGGCACACAGGCTTAGTGGCTTCGCGGCATGTGGGATCTTCCTGGACCAGTGCTCGAACCCCTGTCCCCTGCATTGGCAGGTGGATTCCTAACCACTGCGCCACCAAGGAAGTCCCTCTTTTCTTTGTTTTAATGGAGAGAAACAGAAATAAAAAGAAGAAAACAAATACAGAGAGAGACTAGGTTAATAGAAATAGATTAATAGAAGTAGAGAAAAAAACACCAAGAGAAAGAGATTTTTCCTACATTTTCTAACAAAAGAAGACAAATACAAACAGAGCTGAAGACAAAATAAGAGCTGATTCCTACCACAAGTCTGGAGAATTTCTTGGAAAGGATCATGTTTAAAATAAATACACATGCAGCACAGATGGAGGTATTTCTTGCCTTTTTCTCTACCAACTCTTAAGTCTGAGGTAACTCCTGTAACCCCTACTCCCAAATGCCCAATGGAATAATTTTACATATTTTTCCATTCAGACCCATATTCTCCTGGTTAAATTCTGTACGACCTACACTTATCACCTTAGAACCAAAGATTCTAAACTGAAAAGTGACCTCAGAGCATACCTCCTCTCACTGCAGTATTTTACATATAAGGAAACCAAGGCTCAGAGAGGTTGAGTAACTTGTCAAGGTCCCACAGACATGTGACAGAGCTAGGTTAGGTGGTAATTCATATATCTCAGTGGCACTTGTCCTATCTATGAGGGTCCTAGAAAGAAACAGATGGATAATTGAGAGTTTAATAAAGGAAAAGCAACAAGAAATGATGCAGTATCCCAGGGCCAATGACAGTGGGAAACTTGATCACTATGGGACCTGAGGGGACAAAGGGAGGGAGCAGAGAGTGTATGAAAGGTGTCTGCAGAGACCCTGCTTTTAGGAAGGTGGGGTGTATGATGGGGGATAAACGATCTCACATCCCTCTTTTTCCCACTTTTAGCCTCCATTGGCTGAACCTAACTAGAAGCCAGAGGACAAGGAAGTCTGTTGATAAAAGACCAAACTGAGGCACTGAACAGGGAGGGTGGAAAGCAGATCTGGAGGCTACAAGGAAGCAACCTATCGCCATTCTATTCACTGAAATTTCAAACAATGCTGTCCATGCCCCATAATTTGGCCTTAAAGTGTGCAACACAGGGCTTCCCTGGTGGCGCAGTGGTTGGGAGTCCGCCTGCCGATGCAGGGGACACAGGTTCGTGCCCCGGTCCGGGAAGATCCCACATGCCGCGAAGCGGCTGGACCCTTGAGCCATGGCCGCTGAGCCTGCGCGTCCGGAGCCTGTGCTCCGCAGCGGCAGAGGCCACAAGAGTGAGAGGCCCGCGTACCGCAAAAAAAACAAAAAACAAAAAACAAAGTGTGCAACACAGCAAGCTGCCAGGAACATAAGATACAACAGGAGTCAAGAAAGCCCCAAATGGGCTTCCCTGGTGGCGCAGTGGTTGAGAGTCCGCCTGCCGATGTAGGGGACACGGGTTCGTGCCCCGGTCCAGGAAGATCCCACATGCCGCGGAGCGGCTGGGCCCGTGAGCCATGGCCGCTGAGCCTGCGCGTCCGGAGCCTGTGCTCCGCAACGGGAGAGGCCACAACAGTGAGAGGCCCGCGTACCACAAAAAAAAAAAAAAAAAAAAAAAGCTCCAAGTTAGGACACTGAGCTGTCATATAGTGCTGGAAGCAGAAGACTAGCTGGGTGGATGGAAGTTTCCAGGGGCTGCTCTGCTCCTCAGCCCAGTGCCGAACCCACACAGACTTGGTGGAGAGCCTTTCAACAGCCCAGGCCCTGCCCTCAAGGAATCTGAGTCTAGTCTGCAAAGGGTGAGGCCTGACCGTAGATGACTCCTCCTGGAGACCTGCTTGATGCTGATGGGCAGGGAAGATTTCTCCACCAGGGCGACTTCCTGGAGAATCAAAAGTAATGCCAACTAGGGCTTTCCTGGTGGCGCAGTGGTTGAGAGTCCGCTTGCCGATGCGGGGGACACGGGTTTGTGCCCCGGCCCGGGAAGATCCCACATGCCGCAGAGCGGCTGGACCCGTGAGCCATGACCGCTGAGCCTGCATGTCCAGAGCCTGTGCTCTGCAACGGGAGAGGCCACAGCAGTGAGAGGCCCGCGTACCACACACACACACAAAAAAAGTGATGCCAACTATAGGAGAGAGGGGCTGGCATCTCTGTCCTGGGACATGTGAGGAGATAGTTTGGTGGAAGCTCAGGGAGACCTAGGGAACCTTCTCCTTCCTCAGAATAAAGTTACTTCTGCAGGCATCTCCTGATTTCACAGTTCCTTTTGGCTGTATCCTGTCTCCTCCTCTCCCACCCTTATACCTCTCTTCCCTGAAGCCAAAGGAGTCTGGGGTGGAGTTAAGACTCTCAGAAGCAAGTTAAGCCAGTTCCTGCAGGCCTGAACATGTTCTGTTGAGGAGTAGTCCCTGCAGAAAACTACTGTCCCCAACTGTAGCCACAGTCAGCTACAAATAGTGCAGAAAGAGGGGTAAGATCTCAGAGAAAACACAAATCAGCACCTGACTCCAAACATAGATGAACCCAAACTGGACCTGTAGATGCTGGGGCCTTGCCTGCAGGGCAGAGCTAATGCTCATCGTGCCCTAACCCTGGTCAGCAGTGGCCACTTTTAAAAACATCTCTTTCCTTGAGGCCTTGCTCCAATTCTACCAGCTCAGCTTCTAGCAGAGTTCTTAGAGAAGCTGCATCCCAACAATGACTCAAGGATCCCAGCTTTCAGCTCCTCTCTCTAGGGTTGTTCAGGTCCCCTGTGTCCTAGGGAAAAGCCACACATGGCTCCCTCCGGCAGGAGCAGCCTGGCTAAGCCTCTCACCTCTCTGTGGTTAAAAGGGGAGGATGCAACCAGGAAGTGTAAAGGGGCCCCTAGTTCTAGCTTGGGTAAAGGTCTGGCTGGATGCTTGAAGGCTTGGATCCTTTTGTCCAAGTTAACTCCAGCTAGTTCCCATGCTCCTGGCTGTCCCATAGTCACAATTATTTGGACTGAGTTTAAGTGAGGGAGGTTGGCCATCTTCCAGGGACTGTGAAATCTCAGCAGATGGCTCAGCTTGTTGGGAGCTCTACGAATGCTTAACAGTTGTGCCCTATTTCAAAGCACCTTCACATCCCTTATCGCAGAAGTTCACAATCAGCCCAGAGAGACTCAAACAGCCTACAGTCAAACAAATGGTTAATGATTAGAGACAGGATGCAACTAGGAACATCAACCTCAGATCCAGTGCTCTTTCTCCAAGCTGCCTCTACCTAATTCCTCCAACCAATGCTCAGTTTATTGAATTTGGAGATGCCCTGGCAACATCCTGTTGTTCCTTGAACAGCAAGGTCTATATGGCTTTAAACAACACACACACACATACTTTTGAGAAATTGCGTGCATATATTTTTGTAAGTCAAATCTGTACATAAATGCATAGGGGAGCTTGGTTCAAGGATTGTCACTCTGAAAAGTTCATTATAGAAAATAAGACAAAAAGGCCTCCTTTAAGACTTACATTACATTACAGCCCTGCCTACCTCTCCTCCCTCCCTTCTTAAAAAAATGTTTTGTGCATATCTTTGATCACACTCCATATGGAGTTTGTTTATACAGGGGTGGTGCCTCCAGAGGTTGGGAAGTAAGTTCTGGCTCCCCCTACTGGGCTCATGATGAATTCATTGGCCCAAAGGAATTTACTCAGTCTCCCCAGAAGATTCTGGGGCTCTGGGGACGATCATGTTCCTGCCTGTGCTTGGAAAGACCCCGAAAAACGGGGCTCCCTGAGGAAGGTTGTGATCATATAAGACTTTCTAAAAGAGTTAGGTCCTGAACTACACCTTGAATGATTTTGACAGGAGGAGTTGTTGGTGAGCAATTTTGAGAAGGGAAGTGCTGTGTGAATTGAGAGGATTGGATGAGCTGGCAGGCCTAAGCAGAATGTTTGTGCCCCAGGAAAGGGAAGTGAGGAATTTTCGTTCTAGGCTTTTTGAGCAAAGGAGCAATCAATATTCTCTCTCCTCCTTTATTACTAACTTCTTATTCACAACCAGCACATGTTGAAGAAAAACTGGGAAGGGTGTATTTTAAGTGACACTACTAGAAAATACAGATAAGCAAAGGAATAAAAAAAATATCATTGAGGGACTTCCCTGGCGGCACAGTGGTTAGGAATCCACCTGCCAATGCAGGGGACATGGGTTCGAGCCCTGGTCCGGGAAGATCCCACATGCCGCGGAGCAACTAAGCCTGTGTGCCACAACTACTGAGCCTGTGCGCCTAGAGCTCATGCTCCTCGACAAGAGAAGCCAGCGCAATGAGAAGCCTGCACACCACAACGAAGAGTAGCCCCTGCTTGCCACAACTAGAGAAAGCCCACACGCAGCAACGAAGACCCAACACAGCCAAAAATAAATAAATTCATTAATTTAAAAAAATCATTGAAACTCTGCTGCCAAGAGACCCACTACTGACATTCTAGTGATAACATTTTAGATTTTTCCTGTACCTAAATGTAGATATGTATGAATTTTACAAGAGATCCTGCATTAGAAGCTGGCTTATAACTTTGTTAATTAATAATATATTCTATGTTATAATCATCCTATGTCACTACATATATATTTACTTGTTATATACCACTTTTAAAACTTTTTATTATAAAAAAATTCTAACATTACATAATTAGAAATACTAGCATCATAAGCCCCCATACACCCATCTTGCAATTTCAACAATTATCAACATACCTCTTTAAAATAATCTAGGGACTTCTCTGGTGGCACAGTGCTTAAGAATCCACCTGCCATGGCAGGGAACATGGGTTCGATCCCTGGTCCGTGAAGATCCCACATGCCGCGGAGCAACTAAGCCCGTGCGCCACAACTACTGAGCCTGTGCTCTAGAGTCTGAGAGCCACAATACTGAGCTTGTGGGCCTAGAGCCTGCGCTCCACAACAAGAGAATGCAATGAGAAGCCTGCGCACCGCAACAAAGAATAGCCCCACTCGCCGCAACTAGAGAAAGCCAGTGTGCAGCAATGAAGACCCAATGCAGCCAAAAAAATAAAAATAATCTAACTGTCTGGATTATTTATTTATTAGTATTTTTTTGGCCACACTGCGCGGCATGTGGGATCTTAGTTCCCCATCCAGGGACTGAACCCGTGCTCTTTGCAGTGGAAGTGCAGATTCTTAAGCATTGGACTTCCAGGGAAGTCCCCCTCTGGATTATTTTAAAACATAACCTTGACATCATGTAATTTCATCTGTAAGTAAAATATCTCTAAGAGGTAAGATTAAAAAAACATAATCAGTAAACAAACAAACAAACATAATCAAGGTATCATTGTTATACCTAGAAAAAGTAACGGTAATTCTTTGTTATTATCTAATATCCAGTCAGTGTTAAGTTTTCCCTGATTACTTTTTTTTTTTTAATAGTATTTTTTTTTCTTGGCTGCATCGTGTGGCTTGTGGAGTTGACCAGGGATTGAACCCGGGCCGGCAGTGAAAGCGCTGAGTCCTAACCACTGGACCGCCAGGAATTCCCTCCCTGATTATATTTTTCAGTTACATTGTTTTGAATTAGGATATAAACACCCTCTACACATTACATTTGTTTTCTATGCCTGTCTCAAGTCTCCCTTAATATACAATAGTTCTCTTTTTTCGTGCTAGTTGTTTATTGAAAAAAGTAGATCATTTTCCTTATGTTCAGCATTTGGTTGTTTGCGTCCCTGCTCTACCATTAATATGTTTTTCCATCCACTGTATTTTCTGAGAACTGATAGCTCTAAAAGCTTACTCAGATCAAGTTTGATTTCCTGGCAAGAATACTTCTTAGGTAATCCTGTTAACTTCCTATTGTGACCCATCAGGAGGAACATAGTATGTAGTGGTCTCACTCTGTAATAAGATTAACCAGAGAATATTTAAAATTTTTATTTAACCATTTCCTTATTAATAGACTTAGGATACTTCCAGCTTTTTGTTTTTTTTTGCTAATTAATGCTACGACAACCATTCTTATACATCTGTCTTTGCATGCTTGCCTAGAATATTTCCTAAAATTCCCAGAAGTCTGGGTCAATGGATATAACCAATAACTTTTCAGTGCAATAAATACCATTTTGATAGGCTAAGGCTTCCTAATAAAGACCACAGTAAATAAAATAAACTAGTAGCCCAGGAACAATGAAGTCAATGCTGACTTCTTCTGCTGACTTGGGCATCCTTCTCATTCTGGCTAGCCGGTCCAGGTCTGCATAGGCAGGCACGGGACAGATCCTATTGTAAAGCTAGTTTAGGTATGTTAGGTCTTAGCTAGATATTCTATTTTCTCCTGTTATCAAGGGGGGCTGCAGAGAGCTGTCCATGTTATTGGCTAATAAATTCAGGATGGGAAAGCATCCTGAGACTCTGCTGTCTACACTGTGAAAAGATGACCTAGGGTAAAAGTTAAAAATGTTGAGGCAGTTTGACAGTTAGGAAAAAGCAACCAGAGGTAGGCGGTTTTGGGGATTACTGTCTCGGTCCTGGAAGGAACAGGTTTGTCAGGCAGAAGCAATTAAAGTATGGTTCTGAGCTTTAATTTTTGCATTTACAAGTCTTAGCACTACTATATAAGTACATTTCCTCTTTGTATCATCATAAAAAGAAAAAAGTTTTTCTTAAATCTCAAATGTGATTTCATAAAAATTGGTATCTGAAAATTCCTTAGAATACTCCTGTATTAATTTGCTAGGGCTGCTGAAACAAATTACCACAAACTTGGTGGTTTTAAAACAACAGAAATTCATTCCCTCACAGTTTTGGAGGCCAGAAATCCAAAATCAAGGTGTCAACAGGGCCACAATCCTTCGCAAGGCTCTAAGGGAGACTCTTTCCTTGACTCTTCCAGCTTCTGGTGGCTCCTGGCATTCTTTGGCTTATAAATTCATCACTCCAATCTCCTTCTGTCTTCAGGTCATCTTCTCTGTGTGTCCCTGTACATCCTTTTCTGTCTCATAAGGACACTCTCATTGGAGTTAGGGCCTAGCCTAACCCAGTATGAGCCCATCTTAATCCTTCCCCTAATTACATCCGCAAAGACCTTATTTCCAATTAAAGTTACATTGAGGTTCTTCTGGTAGACTTGAATTTTGCAGCAACACTATTCAACCTACAATTCCCAATGTTTTACTGGAAACCGTTAGGAAAATAAGATTCATTTAACAAACCTGCTATATTTACCTGCTTTGAGGACAAACTGCTTGAGGATCACTGCCTATTCTTCTTAGCCTTCCCTGCACCATTAGAATAGTTGTTGTGGATCCAGGAAATCCAACGTCTAATTTGAACTCCTGTCCTCATCGTATAAGATTAAAAAGAAACATGATGTCCAGAGAGGGGAAAAGACTTGTTTAAAGTCATGCTCATGAGCAGCAGCAGTAGATGTATAACTGAACCCATATCCTCCCCTTTCAGTCCACACTTACCTTGAGCAATTGGCATTTGGGGGTGGCATGAATTTACCTCCTCCAGGGAAGAGCAATAGTATCTTTTTTTTTGGGGGGGGGGTGCCATGCCATGTGGCATGCTGGTTCCCCAACCAGGGATCCAGGGATTGAACCCCTGGGCCCCCTGCACTGGGAGCGCAGAGTCTTAACCACTGGACTGCCAGGAAAGTCTCTCTCTCTTTTTTTAGTATCTTTAATTAGGTAATATAACATCCCCCTTCCTCAAGAAAAAAGAAAGGGCTAATGGTGGGAACTTAAGCATGGTGATTGGCACAATAATTCTGTGTTTCTAGCAGAAGGGCCTGGGAGCAGAGAGCTGCAGTGGTGGTAGTTAAGGATGTTTTTTGGGCAAGCAACACATTACACAGCCCAAACAGCCACTCCTCAGGCCAACATACCCAGCACAGTGTTCTATGCATCAACAAACGGCCTTGACCCTGGAGACAAAAGAAGCTGCATCATTTTTTCCAGTCCTCTGTCCAGGCTGTCACCAGCTAAGAAAAAAGTAGCTATGAGTAAGGGAAGTTTATTTTCTTTAAGATGGGAGTTGATCATTTGTTTTCTTCCTGTTCTTAGTACTAGGGATGTTCATTACAGCTCTGAATACTGCTTAACAAGCAACGCAGTAAACATGTGACTCTGAGCTCAGTTAATGAGTATTATAATCTTTTAAAAATTCTGATTTTGGCAATTACGCACTAATCAAGAGGAATGTTCAGATGTGAGGCTCAACCCAGGGGGAATTTAAGAGGACAGCTCATACCTGTCTTGGAGAGCTGAATCATGAGTTTACAGTCCCATCTTGAGTTCAGTTCACACCTCTCTCTCTAGTGGTAGTTTAGAAACAAATTTCTCACATTTGTTTCTCTAGATTATTCTTTGGAGGAGCTGAAATGAGGGCAGGAGAACCAAGCTAACAAACCTGAATTTTCTTTTGTCTTCATCAGTAATTCCAGAATTAGAAGCCCACGTTTCTACCTTCCCAAGTCTTCCAGCCATTTCAGCACAATAGCATGAAATGAGATGTGGCTAAAAGCAAGAAACATTGAGTGTTCCTCTTCCCCCCTTTCCCCTCCACATTGTTGTCTCCCAGACACCAGCCAACTGAAAAGGAAGGAAAAAAACACTTGGGTCATAGGATCTTACAAGATTGACCCCCCCCAATCCTAAGCCACGGGTCTTGACACCCTGCCTTACTTTTCCTGGGTACCTGCTCTAGGAAATGTATGGGATCAGAGAGCCCTGGACTGGCAATCTTTAGCTTTATTAGGAACACTAATAAATTTAATAGAAAATTAATAGTAATTAATTAAAAGATAAATTTATTTATTTTGACTGCGTTGGGTCTTTGTTGCTGCATGCGGGCTTTCTCTAGTTGCGGCGAGCGGGGGCTACCCTTCCTTGCGGTGCGCGGGCTTCTCGTTGCGGTAGCTTCTCTTGCTGCGGAGCACAGACTCTAGGCGCGCGGGCTTCAATAGTTGTGGCACGTGGGCTCTAGAGCGCAGGCTCAGTAGTTGTGGCACACGGGTTTATTTGCTCCACGGCATATGGGATCTTCCCAGACCAGAGCTCGAACCTGTGTCCCCTGCATTGGCAGGCGGATTCCTAACCACTGCACGACCAGAGAAGCCCTACTTAATTAATTTAATGGACCAGATTAATACTAATCAACTTGGAAGTGGCAGGCATGAGGGAACCTGGGGCATAAATGAGGTTCCAAAGACTTCTGCAAAAGGACCCAAAGGATGATGGGTGGAGCCAGCAGCCCATTTGGAATGAGGCATGCGCCTGAGAACAAGGAAGTTCTTTCATGGCCTGGGAGTAAGGACTGCTGGCAGGAAAGGGAGGGACCACATAAAGTCCACAAAGCCCTTCTGTGATACACACTTTGCTGCAAAGTCTGGTTGGAAAGTGAGAGCAGGGCCAAGATTCCACAGAGGCCAGAGGTCCAGGCCAGGCCCTCCCCACATCCTTCGTCACCTTTCTCTGAGCACGTTTCATGCACATTAAGTCCCATGGTAACCCCAAACCTCAGGTTGTGAGAAGCATGTCTGTTTTAATCTGCATTTCCCAAAAATAATTTGACCATGGAGCATTTTGCAAACACCAATTACTGTTCCATGGATTGGGGATTCTGAAAATCTCATTTTGGGAAAGGCCAATTCCAGTCCTTTTCCAAATGTAACTCTTCTCCTCTAGGAAGCCCTCTCACTTGCTTCAACTCATTCACCTCCCCCTTCCTATTTTGCAGCCTTTGATTATATAGGTAGGTGCCTGTATGAGTCACGTTCTGAATCAGTCTCTAAGGGCAGCTGTATTCAGCTTGCCTGGCTCTGTGGCCCAGCCCTGATGGGTCTCCCAGAGAGGACTGAGGAGACTGGTAGGGTTCAGCAGCCTGCCTTTCTCTCAGCTACAGGCCCAAGCAGCTTCCGGGAAGAGCATCACTCACTATGGACACTGCATCCTCCTCTTAAAGCTAGGATCTATGGTTCCAACTTCAAAAAAATGATACTGTTCCCAGGGCACTATCACAGTCATTCTCAGGGCCCTGCCACTGAAGCAGACGGGGCCTAACTAACCCTGGTTCATGTAAGAGGAGCTGGTCACGTTGCTCACATCCACAGTCATTCAGAGCAAGGACTAGCACGCTCCCTCATCGTCAGTCTGTTTTTCTCTCCAAGTACCGCACGACTTCCCCTGGGAATACCCACTCTCAACTGGACTCCAGAGCAACTGATCTCGGGCCAGGGCTGGGGACAAGGAGCAAGCAGGTCTTAGTGTTTGTGTGTTTGCCCTTGACCTGCCTTTACCCTTGAGGGAACTCCTGTGTTCTTCTGCTCCAAGCAATCCAAGCACCCCAAGCTGACCTTCCAACCAGACGTTAGGGGCCTTTTTCCTGCTGTCTCTTGGCTATACATACTCAAACTTTGCATTGGAATAATATTCATTTATTTTTTTTACTTGGCAAAAAGTCAAGTGCTACATTTTTAAAAACAAAATCTCAAACAATCAAACGCATTACCCATCACAGAAGAGGGTCTGGCAACAGTACAAAACATCCTACTTAAGATTTTTTTTTATACAAGTAGGTTTAAAATGAGTTCTGTGAGAACTAAGAAATCTACAGCTTGTAGTTTAATAATAGAAAAAAATTAAGACAATTAAAAGATCTGTAGCATCCAGCATTTTGCTTAATTCCCTGTTTTATAGCACCTATTTCTCTAGGTTAGAAGATGAGAATTCTAGAACCTGTGGTGTATGCCTTGTACCACAGCAAGATAGGGTGGACCTGCTGTCTCCCCTCCCCACCAGCCCCCATCACCAAGGAGAAGACACTCTTTTTTTTCAATCTCCCCACTTACTACCAGAGCAGAGGGGGATAACGGGGAAAGCAACTTAGAAATTAGAGTGCAGGAATATGACTTCCTTTCCCCAGAATGGGCTGCTGACAGAAGCAGAGTATGTTTTTAGAATGGTGGAGGAGTTTGTGGGTGGGAACAGCTATTATCTGCAAAATGATGCATAAAAAGCAAGGAGTAACTGGACATCACGGTCAGTTGCCTGCAAGTTTAAAAACCTCAGACTAAACAGATAGTTCGAGGGAGGAACAAATTACTAATCACATAGATGCTTTACATGCACACCACTGTTGGCTGTAGGCCACCCCATCACCATCCCAGGGCTGAGCCAACAGACTGGCTCCACTGTACTAAGAAAAACAAACATGACACACAGGAAGCACTCACTACACACAGATAAATCCCCTGTTCATCCCCACCCTCCAGAACTAAACCCAATTTAGAAAACAAAAGCAAAACCCACTGGGGAGATTAGAAGAGAGGCAAAAGAAGTTTCTCCCCAAAGCCAAGGGGACCGAGTATGTGAATTTTAGCAGACTTGAGGCCGCCAGCTCCAGGCCCCTGAGAAACCAGATCAGGTCTTATTTGAGAGGAGGGAGAGGGAGGTTTGGATGGAGATTCTTTTTACCAAGTCCTACCAAGGCTTCTGTAGCCTCCAGAGCTGCATCTTGGATGGAGACCCTGATGTTTTGGGGGAGTGGCCATTGATTTAACCAGATGGGAAACTGAAGTGGAAGTGACACATACACAGAAATGTTCTCACCTGGGGGGCACACAGATGGGAAGGCAGGTAGGAGATGGATTACTTTGGAGTCCTGGCATGAGTCCCCAGGAAGCTTTCAATCTAACTCAGAGGGTTTCCTACTGGTGATTTGTTTTCCTTTCTATTTTTACTTCCTATAATCAGTGTTGTTAGACTTTACAAAACAAGATAAAAACTAGTCCCAAAGCTGGACTCTGTGAATATAGTTGTTTCTTTTATAAATATTTTAATTACAGTAATCCTCACTCCAGATAATTTCAGTGACAAACGGTACTTGCAGGCACACAAGTTCTCACACACACACACACACACACACACACAGCCCCCAAACTTTCACAGAAAGTCTGACAGCAACCATATAATTATAAAGGAGCCCCAGCTCTCAAGAGTGAAGTAAGGGTGAGAATGACTATGTCAACCTAAAGAAGCCAGAGAGGGGAGACTGTGTGTCACTTAAAGAAAAAATATAAACAGAAATTAACAACAATGTCTGGTTGAGAAGCCAGAAAGAAAAAAGATAGTAAGGTAAAATTCTGCTTACCAAAAGGGAAAAAAGGAAAAAAAAAAAAGGAAAACCCTTTAGATTTCTGTACAGAGGTTCTTCCTGTCAAGTGCCTAAACCATAGGCAAACTCTGGTGTTCCCACTAAAATATGAGGGTCTCACACAACTGGAAAAAAATCAAAATAAGAAATGGAAACTGAGGATGGAATTTAGTGAATTTCTGTGCATTCTGGGAGAGACTTAGTTGCCGTTAACTCCAGAGCCCAGCGTAGTTTCCATGGAGTCCTGAAGGGAGGGGTCCTCCTGCCACGAAGAGCTTCGTTCCGGACGAGTCATAGCAGTGCGTGTAGACAGCGTTGGGGAAGGAATCAGTGTCCGAAAAGTAACTCCTCCAGGTTTCGTCATGATTCTGTGGGAAATAAGAGACTCTGTGAGCACTCGCCGTGGGGAAGAAAAGGGAAAGAACGGACAAGAATGCTTTCTGGGCTCCTTAAGAGGAGAGGGTCCTGTATCTATACAGGAGACTGGTGCTCATGGGAGTTGGAGCCCCATTTTTCCAAATGAACATTAGGGAGGAGCCAAGCAGGCTGAAGAACTGCTACGCAAACTGAAGGTCTTCTCAGGACTGCTGGAACCAAATGCTTTCAGAATTCACTGGCAGCTTCAGTGGGAGGTTCTTCTCCTTCCAGCCCTATTATCACCTGGGGGTTATCCTGGGCCAACCGGTGTGTCTTACTGGGCCTGTTCTCCCACAGACATGCAGACACAAAAACAAAACCAAGGGAAAGTGCCTTTCTCTGCTCCAAGGAGTGTCTCTTACTAGTGAAAAACTATGTGGTAGGTGGTGTGTCAGTGGGGGTGGGAGTGGGTGGGTAAGTGAATACAACTTTTCCGTCACTGTCCAGTAACCATGTGAGGCATGGGCTTACTCACCAGCCAGCCTCTGCCAGTCCTTAGTTTCAGATTCTCCCCTGCTAGTCTGGGCTTGGACCCATAACAAGCTGAGAGCCTCTCTTCCAGGAACCTCTGAGCTCGGATGTCATAGAATAGCAGGGAGCCCTGCCCTGTGCCCACAGTGATGATGTGCTCATAGAAGCTCACTGACCGGATACCTGAGAGAGAGAAAAGTAAAGGGCAGTCAGGTCTGCTAGCCTGAACTTCTCTGACACTGAGTTCACATGGCACCCCTAAATACCACAGCACCTTTCCCAAGGCAGACCTAGCTCACGCACAAGCCAGAGAACCCCGATGCCACACTGCCCATCCACACACTAACAGGAGCCTTCCTCTAAGCCTCAGAAGTACCAAATGCCTGATGATGCCCAAGATGCTTTGGGCCCAAGACCGTAAGTATGCCCTGAACCTGCTTGCCTCCCCTCGACTCACTCTGAAGTCACCTTTCATAACTCTAAGTTCTTCTCCATTACATGTTTCCAACCCATACTGAAACTGAGGGTAATCTGCATATTTAAAAATCATTACATTAACAAGGACTTTCTTGTATTTGACCTAAAACCACTACCATGGCACTGCAAGAGGTCTTTATCTGGTATTAAGTGTGTTATGAGAGTGGCAAACAGCCTAGAACTGAAGCACTCAAAGGACCACTGTCTCTCACCTGTGAATTTAAGACAAGTCACCTAATCACTTTGGGTCACAGGGAAAATACATTTGCTGCATCTGTGGATCAGATAAGTGCATGGGATATGAAGGTGTCTCTAAGTACAAAAGAGGTGCTCACTAATATGTGTGAAATCAATATTTCCTTATTAGGTTTGCAAGCTGCTCCTGTAACAGTAACCAAAATCTCTTAAAACTTCATTCCGGCCAAGACTATTTATTCTTTCCCTTACTACTTTCCTTAAACACATTATTCTCTCTGTTCTGAAATGTATTTCAAGAATAACTGAAAACAAATCTAAAACAATGGCCAAAACTGCAGCATCTACACGAAATTAAGTACTGCTTGAAAGAGAGAAGATACTGTGCCTTTTAGGACTCCCAGGATAACGTAGCCACATTTTTGCATGAGAAGGGGGACAATGTCAGATGAAGAAGGAAACCCACTTTGTTAAGTTGGACAACCTGGATTCTGGTCCCTGGCTGTTCCCCCTCCAACCTGTGTGGTGTTTGGCAAGTTATTTAACCAATCTGGGTCTCAGTCTCCTCATCTATAAAATGGGATGTAAACTGCTTCCCACCGGGTTCTTGGTAAGATGAAATGAGATGTCAGACAAAGGTATTCTGACATTTTAAAGTACAGTACAAACGTAAGTCTCTTTTTATTCCTCAGTGAAGAATGCGGGTGCCCTCAGAGAGACTATGCTATTAAAGACTGGGAGGCGGGGGGGCCTGAAGCCTAATTCACCCAGTGGATAAGAACTAAACTGAATATTTTCTTCAGCTTTATGGAGGTATAACTGACATAGAATACACTGCACATATTCAAGGTTATACAATTTGAAGTTTTAATATATGTATATGTCCATGACACCACCACCACAATCAAAATAACATATATATCACCCCCAAAAGTTTCCTCATGCCCCTCTGTAAAATCCTCCTCACCCCACCACATCATCCCTTAGCATAAAACAATTTTATAGTTCAGGTAGGGTCCCAGCAAAAAACTACCACAAGGAGTAGGGCTCTGTGGAAGAACAAGGAAACCACCAATACGCTGACTATTGGTTTCCATCAAAGGCTTCTGTGGCCACACATTTGTGTGTGGTGTTTGAAGCTTTGCTGCTGTATGCAGGTATTCAATCTCCCCTTTGTGTCACCAAACACCTCCACCAGGTTCCATAAAGATCACCATATTTGTTTGGAAACCAATATTGAAACTGAAGGTCAAAACCCATTCACAACGCAGCTGTAAGCCTGAGGGGCACACGGGGGCCTCTTACCACTGCCTCGCTCCCTGGAGCAGACAGACTTGATGTTGTATGATGGTTGCCGTGGATCTAAGAAGGAGACATGAGCTTGGGAGCCCACTGCATACACTGACCACTCACTACCATAGGCCAGGCACACATTCTCACGGCAATATGGCAGTTTGGTGGAGAGGAGCTGAAAACAGAGAGAGAAGAGATGCACCCATGGCATTACCAGAAAGCACACGGCAGGGCATTGTTCTTAGATGCCCACCTCTGTGGGCTTTCCTCATATACCAGACAAACAAAGTCACAGACAAAAAGACATGTCCCAATTAAGGAAATAACATCCTGCTCCACCCCTATGTATGTAAGAGAAAGAAAGAATGATGATACTAAACAAGATCTAGGTACTGAAGAGGACCAGTTAGGGAAAAAGGTCAAGCTCGAATTAAATAATCAGAAGCAGAGAGAAAGGCCAAAAAACACAGGCTGTTTCCAGGGATAACCCCAGGGCACTAAAGCCAAGGTCCCACTCTGTTCTCTCTGCTGGGAAGAGCCACTACCCTTCTCACTGATCTTCAGGTAAAGGGGCTGACTTCTGGCTACCCTCAGCCTAACTCCCCAACTGTATGGGAGTTGTACACTATAGAAAGCACACTCGTGGGACTGCTCAACCCCAGGTAACCCCAATCAGCCTTAACCCTGGATCCTTGTCATTTAGCCAATCCTCAGTGGCTACTGAACATAAAGCACCAAGCAAGGTCAGTGGAGCTCAAAGGCTACTGTGACATGAAGGAAATCAATAATTCCTGGAGCTCTGCTTCCTCTTGAAAAAGAGTCTATCATAGAAGTTATAAGCAGCAAAGGCCTCTGGGACAAGAAGAGGACAAACGATCCACGCGTAGGTTTAACTTTAGGCAAAAGGTGCTTGCAAATATTGCAAATTAAATCCATACCTTACATGATTATTTTAGAGATGATTACTCTTAGTTTAATTGATCTTCGGTTGCCAATGGCTCCTAACATTTAGGTTTTTCCTGCCCTCACAATATTGCAAATAGTCAGTAATCCATAAGCAAATACTTAAATGCACTGTGGATTGGAAGACTGCTAGTTAAAGGAGTCTCTCAGCAAGTTTTTGCAATGTGAAAGAATCACCCCCTCTGACTCTTTTTTTTCTTTTTCTTTTTTCCAGTTCTGGACATTAGTTTAATCAGTCATTTTCACCTTCTCTGAAGAGCATAAAAATTTTACTCAGTTTGCCAGTATCCCTGTCATAAAATTGCTGTAAGTTGTTCTAAATTAATTATTTCACAGGAAATAGACAGATCTCTTATTGTTGGGTAATGGAAATGCGTAGATTATCCTGTACATGTTACTCCAATCAACTGCTAACATAGTTTCTGCTGGGTTCCCTCTGACTTCTTTTTTTTTTTTTTTTGCGGTACACGGGCCTCTCACTGCTGTGGCCTCTCCGGTTGCGAAGCACAGGCTCCGGATGCGCAGGCTCAGCGGCCACGGCTCACGGGCCCAGCCGCTCCGCGGCATGGGGGATCTTCCCGGACCGGGGCACGAACCCGCGTCCCCTGCATCGGCAGGCGGACTCTCAACCACCGTGCCGCCAGGGAAGCCCTTCCTCTGACTTCTTTAAAAGACTTTTAAGAGGGGCAGGCCAGACTCAGAATTTCACGCACCATGCAATCACACGCCCAGACCCTTGGAGAATTTGTGCTTTAGACAAGAATGAAAAAGTTTAGGGAGGATTAATGTATTTTAACTATAAGGTGAAACTACTAAGTCATGTTCATCACACCTTAGACAGTGTATTTTCAGCCTTCCAGAGATGAAAGTAGCCATCCAGAGATACTGCTCCCAATTCCTGCAAGAGCAATGAAAAACAGGTTATACTCACAGCAACTAATATATAACAGGAAGCAGGGGAAGACTCTGCAGGTTGGGGTCCTCCCATTACTCACTCCTATCCTATGATGGTGCCAGGGATTATCAGCCCATCATTTTACCCTACAAAATGCAGCTGTACAGCATATTAAAGCAAGGCTGCTTCTTGACAGAACCCAAGAAGCAAGTCCTGGTTTGAACATAGGCACCCATGGTTAAAAAAGCCCATACTATACAATCATACACATGACATCCTGTTTGATAGTTAGAGCAGAGCATGCACATGAAAAACAGTTTTGTAAGTCTCAGTGTGAGAGCTTCTATAAGTAGAGGGTCTAAGCTGGGAGAGATAAGTCTACCCCTAACCCATAAATATGGATGAGAGATAGGAGGCGGCTAAGGGAACTATCCCTCAAATTGTGGCCTGAATCAAATTTTGGGAAAAGAGCGCTTCTTCTCTTCTGGCTCTGGGTCTCCATACTAACACTCTACTTATAGCCCAGTAGTTTCAGATCTGACTCAAATGATTAAGTTAAGACTTGATGGCAGTGTTGAGAAGAGGCAGTAAAGAATGAAAAGAAACTGAATACGAGAGAAGAAAGTGACTGCATGTAAGAAAATCACACCCAAAATAGAGCACCGGCAAGATCATGTGCAAATGAGAGAAAGTCAAATCAGAGTGGCGCTGGGGAAACTATGAGAGGCTAACAGATATGAACCATCCAGAGAATACTCAATGCAAGGGGTGGCTTTCATAATTTCAGTTATAATCTTTCTCAGAGGGAGATTATAACTAAGCATCCCTCAGCCTTCAAGAGATGCTCCGTGGGCTCAGAACTGAGTTATGTAGTAAGCTCTGACTTGGGGAAGGAGAAGGAGAAGGACAGTGCACCTCCCAAGACATAAGCCAAGAAGCTGAAGCAAGAGGAACAGGCTTCAGGGAACCTTTGGCAAGCTCATACCTTGTTCTTGTTGTTGAAGGCCAGAGCTCGGACCTTGCAGTTGTCAGGGTTTGTGTCCTCCTTGGGGATGTCCTTTAAGGCCTTGTGAGTGATGTGAGCATACACAGGGACCTGTGACACACTGTGCCTTGCATCACTTTTGGTTAACACATCATCTGTCACCTCCCAGAGTCCCATAGAACCATCGCGTGAGCCTGTAGGGCAAGGAAACCACAGATGTCAGACATATCCAACTTTCCATGAGACAATCCCACAGAAGCCAAATGGGACTTCTTAGTCTAGCTCTTTGTGTACCATGCTCACATGCACTGAAGCTTGGCCAGGTGGCCCACACTAAAACAGAAAGCAGTACGTATTTTATTTTTTTTTTTTTTTTTTTTTTTTTTTTGCGGTACGCGGGCCTCTCACTCTTGCGGCCTCTCCCGTTGCGGAGCCCAGGCTCGGGACGCGCAGGCTCAGCGGCCATGGCTCACGGGCCCAGCCGCTCCGCGGCATGTGGAATCTTCCCAGACCGGGGCACGAACCCGCGTCCCCTGCTTCGGCAGGCGGACTCTCAACCACTGCGCCACCAGGGAAGCCCAGCAGTACGTATTTTAAAAGCCACACCAAGAGGATGATTCAACTGAGGTGTAGGAGTTAAAATATAACCTTTAAGTGTAACGTAGTCGGTGGGACTTTTGAAAAGAGAGAATACATTTGATAAAGCTCAGTAATTTTCCAAGCCAAATGCTTAGGTCACTTGGGCATGCATGCATAGGTGATTTCTACTAGGCAATAGGGTTTGGGAACTTCCACTCTAGATCAGTGGTGCTTAATATTTTCTGAGTCATGTACCCCTCTGACAGACTTAGGAATGTTAAAGACCCCTTTCTCTAGAAAAATACACAAAAAACCTACCTTGCACACTCAGTTTCAGGGAGCTTCATGGGCCTTTTGAAGGAACCATAATCCCTGAATTAAGAATGACTGTTCTGGGCTTCCCTGGTGGTGCAGTGGTTAAGAATCTGCCTGTCAATGCAGGGGACACGGGTTCGAGCCCTGGTCTGGGAAGATCCCACATGCCGCGGAGCAACTAAGCCCGTGCCCCACAACTACTGAGCCTGCACTCTACAGCCCGTGAGCCACAACTATGGAGCCCACGTGCTGCAACTACTGAAGCCCGTGCGCCTAGAGCCCGTGCTCCTCAACAAGAGAAGCCACCGCAGTGAGAAGCCTGCGCACCACAACGAAGACCCAACACAGCCAAAAATAAATAAAATAAAATAAAATTTTAAAAAATGCCTTAAGAATGACTGTTCTACATTAAGATGAATGCTTAAAAACATAAACAGTTTTCCTTAGGGAACATAATGAAGCACTTAAAAACAAGTCTATGGTACAGTCATAAAACAGTATATCAAGAACCAATAAAAAGGGCTTCCCTGGTGATGCAGTAGTTAAGAATCCGCCTGCCAATGCAGAGGACACGGGTTTCAGCCCTGGTCCGGGAAGATCCCACATGCCACGGAGCAACTAAGCCCGTGCGCCACAACTACTGAGCCTGCGCTCTAGAGCCCGTGAGCCTCAACTACTGAAGCCCGCAAGCCTAGAGCCCATGCTCCACAACAAGAGAAGCCACCGCAATGAGAAGCCCACGCACCACAACAAAGAGTAGCCCCCTCTTGCCACAACTAGAGAAAGCCCACACCCAGCAACAAAGACCCAACTCAGCCAAAAATAAATTAAAAAATAAAATAAAAGAACCAATAAAAAAAGTTTTCAAATTCCTTTCCAGTAGCATTATCTGCCAAAACTCCTTTGAGACCAGAAGGTGCCCTTCTCACATTGCAAATCTCCTGACTAGTTCACAGTAAAAATTGTCTAACATGGGATAAATATCATCCAACTTGTTTGTATCATAAGGTTTGTGGACAAAGGTTCAAAGCAGAGGGCTCATCATGTGTGAAATCTAGAAAAGGCCAGAGAGAAGGGCACGTCTAGAGAACCACGTACGGTTTATAATGCAAATTTAAAAAATAAAACTATACAAGTTTTATTATGAAAAATTTCAAGCATATTGAAATGTTGAAAGAATTTTACAATGAATTGTATACTTACACCTATAGTCTACTATCAACATTTTCTTATACTTGGCATATCATATATCTATACATATATCCATCCCTCTATATGATCCCATTTTAACCTACTTATAATCCCATTTTAACAACTCAAATATGTACTGAAAAAAGACTAGCAAGATTGATTTCAAATTGTTAACAGTGACTATCTCTGGGCACAAACTGTGTGGGTAATTCTTTCCTTTTTTGTTTATTTGAATTAAAAAAAATTCTTACAATAAACATGTATTACTTTTACAGTAAAGAAAAAATTATTTTAAGAACTAATCTGGCAGCAACATGAAGATTAGATTGGAGGAGACAAGACCAGAGGCAGAGAGAAAATATGGAAGGACATTGGGGTAATTCAAAAGATAGACGATGAGCACCCAAGTAGACAAGATAGAAAAGAAATTGATGGATATAAGAGATATTTTAGAAAACAGAATCAACATGGCTTGGTAATCTAAGAAGACTGAAGAGTCTTAGTTCTCTGGCTGTGCACCTAGGTGGGAGGTAGGAGAATTTACCAATATATGTCAATGGCAGGGGGAGGTGAGGTTCTGGAAGGGAGATGATGAGTTTGAATACACTGAATTTGAGGGGAATGTTCAGGGGTTGATGCTCATCGTCAAGTCTGAACATTAACACTGGGTAACAAGTATTGAGCATTTTCAATATGGCAGATACTAAGCACTAACTCATCTGATCTTCCCAATGACCCTGTGAAGTATATATAATCATTATCCATGTTACAGATGAGGAAATCCAAGTCTCAAAAGCCTTAAATAACTTGCCCTCTGTGTTAATAAGTGGTAAGACCAGGATTCAAATTCATATCTTTATTATCAGAGCCAATACTCTTTTTTTTAAAAATGCAGCAAAAACTACTGTTAATGGTACATCAAACACTCTTTTTTATAAATAATAAAACCTTGTTTATATCCAATTTAACAAGACATCTACATTGACTTAAAACTATTTGGACTTTCTTGCTGATGTGACCTCTCAGATTATGAAATTCCTGATTTGGATGTGAACAAAGCATAACTGAAAATTCAAAATAAACTTTTTTTTTTTTTTTGGCCGCACCATGCAGCTTGCGGGATCTTAGTTCCCTGACCAAGGATCGAACCCAGGCCCCCTACAGGGGAAGCATGGAGTCCTAACCACTGGACTGCCAGGGAACTCCCCAAGAGAAACACTGTCCCCTGCCCTCCTGCACAGCTGAACGTTAGAACTATTTCCAACTGAGCTGCTTACTGCAAAATTTTGAGGCAGTTTCTCAATATTTGTATAGTATAACACTCCTCCAAATTGGGCTCCTCGTTAATTGTCTCTGCACATATTAGTTTTAAAATGTATACTGGGGACTTCCCTGTTGAGCCAGTGGTTAAGAATCTGCCTTCCAATGCAGGGGATGCAGGTTCGATCCCTGATCGGGGAACTAAGATCCCACAGGCCACAGGGCAACTAAGCCCAGGTGCTCTAGAGCTCTTGCGCCACTAGAGAGCCCATGTGCTGTAACTGCTGAGAGGCCCGTGCGCCAACGAAAGGTCCTGTGTGCCTCAACTAAGATCCGACACAGCCAATAAATAAATACTAAAAAAAAAAAAAAGCACAGATCAGTAGCTCACACTTCCTGGGCTTCTTTCACTGTGGTTGTTCTGCCTTTGAACAAATGGAAAGGTTGAGCTGGGAGGATTTTTAAAAAATAAATAAATAAAATGTATACTGTGTTTTTACTCTCTATCTTCCATAATTGTATGTGATGTTGTGTACCATGTAATATGTCAACAGTATGTCACACAGCAACTCCATCACTAAGGTAGGGAAGTGTACTAACTTACTTTGATGATTAGGAAACTGAAACACAGCTTCTTTCAACATGTAACAATTTGGAGAACAGAGCATTTGAAGATTAGTACTTTTACAAAGCTATATTTCCTCAATTTAGACGGCAAAATTATATATTAGGAACATTGATGGAAGGATTTTTGTTGTGTATGTTGATTTATAGTGATTCTACAGATTATAAGGAAGGTGTATTCTATATTATCATAATTAAAGTCTCAGTAGAAGATGAGAATTATCACGAACATTTAGATTTTAATTTTTCGTTAAAGTATAATTCACTTACAATATAATATTAGTTTCAGGTGTACAGCACAGTGATTCATTATTTTTATACTCTATTTAAGGTTATTATAAAATAATGACCATATTGCCCTGTGCCATACAATATATCCTTGTTGCTTATTTAATTTTTATAAATTTATTTATTTTATTTTTGGCTGTGTTGGGTCTTCATTGCTGCACACGGGCTTTCTCCAGTTGCGGCGAGCGGGGACTACTCTTCGTTGCAGTGCGCAGGCTTCTCATTGCGGTGGCTTCTCTTGTTGCAGAGCATAGGCTCTAGGTGAACAGGCTTCAGTAGTTGTGGCTCACAGGTTCTAGAGCGCACGCTCAGTAGTTGTGGCGCACGGGCTTAGTTGCTCTGCGGCATGTGGGATCTTCCCGGACCAGGGCTTGAACCCGTGCCCCCTGCATTGGCAGGCGGATGCTTAACCACTGCACCACCAGGGAAGCCCTGTTGCTTATTTTATACATAGTACTTTGTATCTCTTAATTCCATACTTCTATCTTGCCCCCGCCCTCTCCCCCCTGGTAACCACTAGTTTGTTCTCTTTATCTGTGAATCTGTTTCTGTTTTGTTATATACATTCATTTAATTTATTTTTTTGATTCCACATATAAGTAGTAAAGTGTTTGTCTTTCTCTGACTTATTTCACTAAGCATAATACCCTCTAGGTCCATCCACGTTGTTGCAAATGGCAGAATTTCATTCTTTTTTAATGGCTGAGTAATAGTCCATTGTGTATATATACCACATCTTTTTTTTTTTTTTTTTTTTTTTTGCAGTACGCGGGCCTCTCACTGCTGTGGCCTCTCCCGCTGCAGAGCACAGGCCCTGGATGCACAGGCTCAGCAGCCATGGCTCACGGGCCCAGCCGCTCTGTGGCACGTGGGATCCTCCCGGACTGGGGCATGAACCCGCTTCCCCCGCATCGGCAGGCGGACTCTCAACCACTGCACCACCAGGGAAGCCCTATACCACATCTTTTTAAAAAACTTTTATTTTATATTGGAGTATAGTTGACTAACAATAGTATGTTAGTTTCAGGTTTACAGCAAAGTGATTCAGTTATACATATACATGTATCTATTCTCTTTCAAATTCTTTTCCCATTTAGGTTATTACAGAATGTTGAGCAGAGTTACCTGTGCTATACAGTAGGTCCTTGTTGGTTATCTATTTTATTTTTCTATTTTTTTTTTTTTTTTGCCACCCATGTGGCTTGTGGGATCTTAGTTCCCTGACCAGGGATTGAACCTGCACCCTCTGCAGTGAAACCGCAGAGTCCTAACAACTGGACCACCAGGGAATTCCCTGGTTATCTATTTTAAACATAGCAGTGTGTACATGTCAATCCCAAACTCCCAATCTACCCCTCCCCACCGGTAACCATAAGTTCATTCTCTAAGTTTGTGAGTCTGTTTCTGTTTTGTAAGTAAGTTCATTTGTATGAACTTTTGTTGTTGTTGTTTTGATTCCACATGTAAGCAATATCGTATGATATTTGTCTTTCTCTGTCTGACTTACTTCACTTAGGATGATAATCTCCAGGTCCATCCATGTTGCTGCAAATGACATTATTTCATTCTTTTTAATGGCTGAGTAATATTCCATTGTATATATGTACCACATCTTCTTTATCCATTCATCTGTCGATAAGACACATAGGTTGTTTCCATATCTTGACTATTACATATGAAGCTACTAAGAATATTGGGGTGCGTGTATTTTTTCGAATTAGGGTTTTCATTTTCTTTAAATATATATCTAGCTGTAGAATTGCTGGATCATATAGTAGTCCTATTTTTAGGTTTTCTTTTTCAATTTTTTTTAAATTAAAAAAATATTTATTTATTTGGCTGCGTTGGGTCTTAGCTGCGGCACATGGGATCTTTGGTGCAGCATACAGGATCTTTCGTTGTGGCACACGGATCTCTCTCTAGTTGTGGTGCATGGGCTCAGTAGTTATGGCGCGCAGGCTCTCTAGTTGTGGTGCACGGGCTCTAGAGTGTGAGGGCTCAGTAGTTGTAGCATGCTGGCTTAGCTGCCCTGAAGCATGTGGGATCTTAGTTCCCTGACCAGGGATCGAACCCACGTCCCCTGCATTGGAAGGCAGATTCTGAACGAAGACAGATTCTTAACCACTGGACCACCAGGGGAGTCCCTATTTTTAGTTTTTTTTTTTTTTTTTTTGCTGTACGTGGGCCTCTCACTGTTGTGGCCTCTCCCATTGCGGAGCACAGGCTCCGGACGCGCAGGCCCAACGGCCATGGCTCACGGGCCCAACCGCTCCACGGCATGCGGGATCCTCCCAGACCGGGGCACGAACCCGTGTCCCCTGCATCGGCAGGCGGGCTCTCAACCACTGCGCCACCAGGGAAGCCCCTATTTTTAGTTTTTTGAGGAACGTTTATACTGTTTTTCATAATGGCCACACCAATTTATGTTCCTACCAGCAGTGTACTAGGGTTCCCTTTTCTCCACATCCTCACCAACATTTGAAGACTTTTTGATAACAGCCATTCTGACAGGTGTGAAGTGATTATTATCTCACTGTGGTTTTGATTTGCATTTCTCTGATGATTAGCAATTTTGAGCATTTCCTCATGTGTCTGCTGGCCGCTCTATATCTTCTTTGGAAAAATATCTATCCAGGTTTTCTGCCCAATTTTTAATTGGGTTGCTTTTTTTTTTTTTTTTTTTTTTTGCTGTACTCGGGCCTCTCACTGTTGTGGCCTCTCCCGTTGCGGAGCACAAGCTCCGGACACGCAGGCTTAGCGGCCATGGATCACGGGCCCAGCCGCTCCGTGGCATGTGGGATCCTCCCGGACAGGGGCACGAACCCGTGTCCTCTGCATCGGCAGGCAGACTCTCAACCACTGCACCACCAGGGAAGCCCGGGTTGCTTATTTTTTTATATTGAGTTGTATGAGCTGTTTATATGTTTTGGATAACCCTTATTGGTCATATCATTTGCAAACATTTTCTCCCATTCCATAGGCTGTCTTTCTGTTCTGTTGATGGTTTCCTTTGCTATGCAAAAGATTTTAAGTTTAATTAGGTCCCATTTGCTTAATTTTGCTCTTGTTTCTTTTGCCTTAGGAGAGAGATATGAGAAATATTGCTACAGTTTATGTCAAAGAGTGTTCTGCCTATGTTTTCTTCTAGGAGTTTTATGGTTTCCAGTCTTCCATTTAGGTCTTTAAACCATTTTGTTAGTTTTGCATATTGGTGTGAGAAAATGTTCTAATTTCACTCTTTTACATGTAGCTGTCCAGTTTTTCCAGCACCGCTCTTCATTGGAGACTGTTTTTTCTCCATAGTATATTCTTTGTCATAGATTTATTGACAGAAGTGTGTGGGTTTACTTCTGGGCTCTCTGTTTTGTCCCATGGATCTATGTGTCTCTTTTTGTTCCAGTACCATGCTGGGTTTTTTTTTTAATTAATTAATTTACGGCTGCGTTGGGTCTTCGTTGCCGCACACAGGCTTTCTCTAGTTGCGGCGAGCAGAGGCTGCTCTTCGCTGCGGTACATGGGCACCTCACTGCAGTGGCTTCTCTTGTTGCTGAGCACGGGCTCTTGGCACGTGGGCTCTAGAGCGCAGGCTCGGCAGTTGTGGCGCATGGGCCTAGTTGCTCCGCAGCATGTGGGATCTTCCCGGACCAGGGCTCGAACCCGTGTCTCTTGCATTGGCAGGTGGATTCTTAACCACTGTGCCACCAGGGAAGTCTTACCATGCTGTTTTGATGACCAAAGCTTTATAGTTTAGTCTGAAGTCAGGGAGCATGCTATCTCTAGCTTTGTTCTTTTTTTCCTCAAGATTGCTCTGGCAATTTGGGGTCTTTTGTGATTCCATATAGATTTTAGGATTGTTTGTTCTAGTTCTATGAAAAACATCATGGGTATTTTGATAAGGATGGCATTAAATCTGTAGATTGCTTAGGGAAATAGAGACATTTTAACAATATTAATTCCTCCAATCCAAAAACATGGGATATCTTTCCATTCCTTTGTATCATCTTCAATCTCCTTCATAAATGTTCTACAGTTTTCAGAATATAGGTCTTTCACTCAGAGCCAATATTCTTTTTTCTTTTTAAATTGAAATATAGCTGATTTACAATATTATATTAGTTTCAGGTGTACAGCAAAGTGACTCAGTATTTTTGCAGATTATATTCCATTGTAGGTTATTACAAGATACTAGGTATAATTCCCTGTGCAGCAGTCCCCAGCTGCTGGGACTAGGGACCGGTTTCATGGAAGACAATTTTTCCATGGACCGGGGGGTGGCGGGGTGGGGGAGTGGAGATGGTTCAGGCAGTAATGCAAGCATTGGGGAGCAATAGGGAATGGCAGATGAAGCTTTGCTCGTTCACCCGCAGCTCACCTCCTGCTGTGTGGCCCAGTTCCTAACAGGCCACGGACCGGTAGCGGTCCGCCGTCTGGGGGTTGGGGACCCCTGCTATACAGTATATCCTTGTTGCTTATCTATTTTACATACAGTAGTTTATACTGGTTAATCCCATACTCCAACTTTGTCCCTCCCCCTCCCTCTCCCCTTTGGTAACCACAGCTTTGTATTCTGTATCTGTGAGTCTGTTCCTGTTTTAGAGCCAATATTCTTAAAATCTGCTATACTGTTCACAAAATGTAGACTTGGAAGCTATCAGCCTAAAAACATAGAATACTCACAGACTATATGAAAAAAGAGAAGGGAAGCTCCCAGAAAAAGCCACGTCCTGGCTCCTAACAACCACACTTAGTGCAAGTTACTGTCATACAGATAGCCCCTATAGAGGTGACATGATTCAGCCTTTGCCTTCAAGGAGCTCTCATTTCTTGGGGAGACTAATGACAGGGAATCCAAAAGCTTCTGAACCACTACTGAGTAATTCTGAACTGTGACTATGCTTGTCCATTAGATTTATTTTCCCTCCTGGCTGCTTCCTATTGCCTTGCAAAGAATCCAAAGAAGAAACATTTATGTTCCCTTAGCTTTGTTCATAGCAGTTCTAAGCATGGGCTTTGAACTCAGAGCTGGATTCAGATCCTGAGTCCATCTCTCACCATCTGTGTAGCCTTTGGCAAATTATAACCTCTCAGAATCTACATTTTCTCATTTGTGAAATGAGGCTCATAATGCAAACCTTCTAGGACTGTTCTGAGGATTCTATGAGACAACACACATGAAGTACTTAATTTAGCAACTCTTATAATTTTTTTTAAAATTTGGGAATCTGGAATGGGGGATTATATTTTTACATATACGTACCCAGCAAAACTGGTTGGCACTCTGAGCCTACTTTCTAGGCTGCTGTGGGTATTCAGAAAGCATTTGAGTATCTCTAGATTATCTTCTCTACACTCATTTCCATGTATTTTTTATGACTGTTCTACCATTGGGAGAGAAAGTCCCCCAATCCTATATAGCTTTATCAACACTATATAGTTGTACAGAAAGTGACAGCTGCTCCTAATACTTTGCAGAGCACACCAACTTTTCCAAAAGCACTTTCACAACTATTGTCTCAGTGAAGCCCCACAAAAATGTTGAGGCTAACATGCCAATACACAGGCTCTTTGGAACAAGGCAGAGTATGAATAATAAGTGTGCTAGTACTTCCACTTTCCAGATCAGGAATATACAAGGGGAATGACTTACTCAAGGTCACATGGTAAGTCAGGAGAAAGAGTATTAGAAACAAGGTTTCCTGGCCCCTGGCTGATGGTCGGTTTACTGGGCTATTTCCAATCACACTACTCTCCTTCTTCAACTTCTAGCTTCCCTCCCTCCCTGCCACACCAGAACTCCCTACAAAAGGGCAATTTTACCAGACACCGCCATAGTGTCACTGATCCACGCAATGGAAAAGATCCAGTCCTTGTGTCCATCCTTCAAGAGGAGGGAGTGACAGGTACAGAGAGAGAAAAAAAAAGGAAAAAAAGAAATCAGTAAAATAAGGATTACAATGTACACCCCTGAAAAGCTTACGAGTCTGACTGAAAATATCTTTGTAAAAATTACAATTCTGATCTCTGGTGATTTCAACCCAAATGGAATGATCCCACAATTTTTAACTTCTGTCTTGAGAAGCTCAAAGCTGGAATGAAACTGGCATTCCTGCGGACAATAAACATGGCCGGTGGACACACAGCTCTAGCATTCTATCTCTGGATGTTCTACTTGTGGTTCCTATGCACAATTACCCACCTCTCATCCCTCCAACACACCTCCTCGCACTCTCCCCTTGCTTCCTGGGACTATAGCTACAACTGACCTCTATGCTGTTCCATCTGTCTGGCACTCTCTTCCTCCAGACATCAGCATGGCTTGCACCCTCATTTCCTTTAAGTCTCCCTGCTCAAATGTCATTCTTATCAAAGAGGTCCTCCCAACTATCCTCTGAAATAGCATTCTCCACCATGCTCTCTCCCTTTAGCCTGCCTCTACTCTTCTCCATGGCACTCATCACACTCTGACATACTGCTGGTACATTTTTGTTGGTTTATATGCCTCCCTTCACTTGACTGCAGGCTTCAAGAGGGTAGGGACTTTGTCTGTTTTATTCACTGCTATGTCCCCAGTGTCTGAAACAATGACCGGCCATAGAAGGGTCAAAAAACAGTTGCTGAATGAATAACTTAATAAACCCTTCTGATTATGGGCAGTAGGAGATGTGTAACCACTGTGGTGTGGACTCAAACACCAACCCACCGGTGATGGCCTCTGAGGTGTACTGCTCGCCTCTTTATCAAACATACCCTCTGCCAACATATCTGATACTCCCTGTGGTGAGTGGAATACCAACTCTGAAATCTCCACCCCATACCTCACCATTACGCACCCCCAACCCAAGTCCGCAGAAGTCTAGAGGAAACTGTCCCTTCCTGGGGGGCTTGTGGGATGAGGACTGGGCTCTGTTAAAAAATAAGGCTACCTCTATCTACAATTATTGAGGAGACTTACATCTCCCACACACACAGGATCTAGTGTAGGCAGCCGGTAGATGGCAAGGCTGTTGGGGTTGTCTCCTCCGGTGGCTAACAGTGTTCTAGAGGGATTCAGCTCGATAGCATGGATACCACAGCCCTGTGTCACACCGCCGGGCTCCCGGTCCTTCAGAATGGGGATCTTGGTGATCTGGCTTGTCTGGACATCCACTACAAACAGCTACAAGAGAAAAGGGATAAAGAAGCTGAATGCAGTTTCTCTTCAGTGTGGCTAACGCTGGGTACAAACATCCATTCATTCACTCAGTTACCCATCAAACATTTAATTAATGTCTACTACGTTAGACCCTGGGCATTATTAAATGCATGGTCAGGGCGACACTAGTCAAATGAAACATGTAAATAAGAAAACATAACAGAGATAGATATAATATGCTACATAAACAGAGAGAGGAAGAAGTAAATTCTGCCTGGGATTCAAATATGGCTTCAAAGAGGATTATGGCTCTAATGAACCTGATGAAAGGTTTTCTACCAGTTCAAGCATATTTTATATAACTCTTTTATTTTCTATTTATTTATTTTATTTCTTTATTTTCCTTATATTTTTTGGCTGCGTCAGGTCTTAGTTGCGGCACACAGGATCCTTGTTGAAGCATGCCAGATCTTTTCTTCATGGAGCGTGGTCTGCTCGGGTTTCTCTCTAGTTGTGGTGAGCGGGCTCCAGAGTGCATGGGCTCTGTAGTTTGTGGCACATGGGCTCTCTTGTTGAGGCGCGTGAGCTTGCTAGATGTGGCACGCAGGCTTAGTTGCCCTGTGGCATGCGGGATCTTAGTTTCCCGACCAGGGATTGAACCTGCGTCCCCTGCATTAGAAGGTGGATTCTTTTTCTGTTCTGTTTTTTAAAGATTTTTTAAACATTTTATTTATTTTATTATTTTATTTTTGACTGCATTGGGTCTTCCTTGCTGAGTACGGGCTTTCTCTAGTTGCGGTGAGCGGGCTTCTCATTGCAGTGGAGAAGGTGGATTCTTTACCACTGGACCACCAGGGAAGTCCCTATATAACTAATTCTTATCTAACCATGCATAGAAACTTATAAACAAAACACATCATAACCACTATTAGACATACCTATAAACATTACCACGTTTGCAAGAGTGACCTGAGACATGACAAGGTAAGAGATATTCATATCTCACTGCTTATCTATCACACACACATTCTGTTTTGTGCCACCATGCCTTTGCTCATGCGGCTGCTTCTGGCTGAAATGCTCTTATCCACTTCGTACCAAACTAACCCCTTTTCACTCTCCAAAATTCAATTCAGAGAAATACTTTATGGAAAAGATCAGTCTTAGACAAAGGGCATTCCCAGTGGAGTCTTTTTTTTTTTTTAATATTTATTTATTTATTTAGGGTGTGCTGGGTCTTAGTTTCGGCAGGCAGGCTCCTTAGTTGTGGCTCGCAGGCTCCTTAGTTGCAGCACATGAGCTCCTTAGTTGTGGCACATGAACTCTTAGTTGCAGCATGCATGTGGGATCTAGTTCCCTTACCAGGGATTGAACCCGGGCCCCCTGCATTGGGAGTGCAGAAGCTTAACCACTGTGCCACCAGGGAAGTCCCTGGAGTCTATTATTATTAAACTCTTTATGTGATTCAATGATTCATTTATTCACTCACTGATTCAGCACCAACTAAATGCCAAGAATTGTTCTAGGTGCTAGAAATATAACTACTAGGGATGATCTCTGCCCTCATATACCTCATAGTCTAGGTAGTTCATTTAAAATCCTATCAGCAATTCTCAGAGTGAAGCCAAATCATGTTATATCTTTGTATAAAGTAACCTACTGCTTGCACAGGAAGATCTATGAAAGGAGAAAGTAGGTAAGCCTTAAATTTAAAATAGAAAAAGGAAAGGAAGAGTAGCTAGAACAAGACCGCCAGGTAGAGACTGAGGAAAAATTTTAAAAGGGAAGGTAGAGAGAGGGGAACCACTCCTGAATCTGTAAGCCCTGACAACTACTTAAGGCAGACCCTCTTGCCTAACAGGCACAGTCACTGATGTGTCTGACAGGCATTTTTAAACTCAATGTGTCTAAAACAAATATTCTTCCTCCCCAAATTGCTCATTTCATCTAATGCCACCAAAATCTGCCTGGTCACACAAGCCTGGGATTCACTCTAGACTCCTCCTCCCTCATTCCCATCATCCCAGCTAGTCCTGCCAAACTATCTCCTAAATATTCTTACAGTTGACTCCTTCCTCTCCATCCTCTCTCCTCTAGACAACTACAACTGGTCTTTGTGCCTTCAGGCAAGGTCACCATCAAAATTATTCTCCAGGGGCTTCCCTGGTGGCGCAGTGGTTGAGTCCGCCTGCCAATGCAGGGGACACGGGTTCGTGCCCCGGTCTGGGAAGATCCCACATGCTGCGGAGCGGCTAGGCCCGTGAGCCATGGCCACTGAGCCTGCGCATCCGGAGCCTGTGCTCCGCAACGGGAGAGGCCACAACGGTGAGAGGCCTGTGTACAGAAAAAAAACAAACAAAAAAACTATTCTCCATGCTATTATCATTCATCTTCATAAAAATGGAAATCCTCCCAAGTCAATTAAAAAATATCTAATGGTTCCCCTTTACCTAAATTCAAGCCCCTTAGCATGGCATCAAGACTCTTCTCAATGTGACCCCTACCTATCTCTCTAGCTTCAAATCCTGCCATGGACCTTATACTCTAGAAAGAACTGCTTATTAATTATTATTCACACAAATAATAATTATTTTATTTTTGACTTCATTGGGTCTTCAATGAAGACTCTTCAATGAAATATAATTATTTTGTTTCATGCTCATGCTGTTCACAATGCCAGAAATGCTTCCTCCCCTTCTTTTCTTTACCTGGCCATCATGTCCTTACCTTTCATGATTCAGTTCAGACATGTCCTCTATGAACATTCCTTAATGTCCAGACTGGTTAAGTTCCTCTCTTGTAGGCTCCCAAGACAGCCCTCTACTCACAATACTTAGATCTTATCACAGTTTCAAAATCTTTATTTGTCTCGGGTTTCCCTGGTGGCGCAGTAGTTAAGAATCCGCCTGCCAATGCAGGGGACACGGGTTCGAGCCCTGATCCGGGAAGATCCCACACTCCACGGAACAACTAAGCCTGTGCACCACAACTACTGAGCCTGTGCTCTAGAGCCTGCGAGCCACGACTACTGAGCCCAAGTGCTGCAACTACTGAAGCCTGTGTGTCTAGAGCCCATGCTTTGCAACAAGAAAAGCCACCGCAATGAGAAGCCCGCGCACTGCAACGAAGACCCAACACGGCCAAAATAAATAAATTTAAAAAAAAATTCTTTACTTGTCTCTCTTCTCCATTAAGCTAATAATGTCCTTCCAATTCCAAGAGCAGAGGGTTTACCCTATTTGGTTCTATTCTCCTGCCCCAACCATGCAGAGCTACATAGTAAGTGCTTACAGTAACCACCTTTCAGGGGACCTGCCCAAGGACGTTAGGGGGCCCCCACATCCCTGCACTCAGAGTGGGGGCCTGTAGCTGAGTTTGATACAGCCCAGATTTCCAGATCACAGCACTGTCCTGGGGTAGCCTCCTGGCTCAAGGAGAACCAGTCCAGAGGCTAGACTGGACTGGGTCATTCAAATTCTCTCAGCAATATGGAACTGGCTGGTGGCACTATACCAAACTGTCTGGGTGGCCATTTTCTACCAAAGCCAGTCCCCAGAGAAAAGGAAACAGAAGCCAGGAAGCATGGACATCCCTGGTTCCTAGGGGCTTTCCAACTCCTAGTTGTTTTTCTGAGATCCAGGGATACTTCCTGCTCTTCAGGTTTGCAAGCTAGCCCTTCCAATAAATGTGAGTGGATTTCTTACCCTTTTAAACAAACGATCTCTAACCAACACAGCCCCTCAAATGTTTAATAAAGCAAAATGTATTGCCCACTTACACTTCTGTGTTGTGTGGGACAGTGCAACCATAATATATTAGCTTCTAGATCAGTGATTCTCAAACTGATTATAATACAATATAATATAATACAATAACCTGGGGAATTTTCTTTTTTAAAAAATACTACAAAACAAACACAACTCCCAGGGACTTCCCTGGTGGTCCAGTGGTTAAGACTCCGTGCTCCCAATGCAGGGGGCCTGGGTTCGATCCCTGGTCAGGGAACTAGATCTTGCATGTCACAACTAAGAGCCCGCATGCCGCAACTAAGAGCCGGCACAGCCAAATAAATAATAAATAAATAAATAAATATTTAAAAACAATTCCCAGGCCCTATCCTAAAACTCCTCCAATTAGAAAGTTCTGAGTTTGGGGCCAGTAAAAGTGAATTTTTTTCAAGGATCTCCAGGTGAATCTAATGACTGCCCAGGTTTAACAATCACTGATCTAGAGCTTTGCTATTCAAAGGAGTATCTGGAAGCTTGTTAGAAACAAAGAATCTCAGGCCTTCACCCTAGACCTATTAAATCAGCATCTGGAGTTTCTCAAGATCTCCAAGTACACTGAAGTTGGAGAAGCACTGATGTAGAGAGAATCTACTCTGTACACTAAGGCCGATGCATTTGGTAAGACACAACCCTATGCCTTAAAACAGGGCTCCATTTCTGCCACCCAGAAAAGGTGAAGAGAAAAAGCTTCATCTATTCATGTCCAAGAAAGTCTTAAGCCCAACCTCTCCAGTTTTGGACTTGGGAGAGACCTAGGTTTGAATTCCATTGGTTACTTAGTAGCTATGTGATCTTGATCAAGTCACTTTCACCTTTCTGAATCTTGTTTCTTATCTATAAAACTTGAATAATATTATTTATCTAATAGGGTTGCTAGGAGGTCTAATAAAATGTAAAGTATCTAGCACAGGGCTCAGCACAGAATAGGTACTTAACAAGTACTAGCTAATAGTAACATTCTATTCTAATGTTTGTTTCATTCAGTAGGTTATAAGAATGGCTTATACACTAGATGAAAAAGATTTCATACAAGGGAAATGCAAACAGCTGGCTCTGTAGAGGCCCAGGAAACCAAGAGTTTACCCCCAACCTCACCCTCATCCTTGCAGAGGAATGACTAAGCACCATGTGAAGGACAGAGCCTTTTTGCTTTTTCAAAGGAAGGAACAGGGATGCGGATGGAGTGCCACAGACTATCTCCCCAGGCTGTCTGATAAAGGGTCAAGGCTTCATACAGCTCCTGTAACATTTCCCAGAATGAGGCTGCTCCACATTAACCTACTGGGATCCCTGCCAGAAACCAGCAGCACCGGCAAGATAAGCTTGAGGCTTAATGGCTCCCTGCAACTTACAAGTTAGGACAGAGGGAAAAAAGAAAGCAAAGGCCTTACAATCAGGAAGATTGTATGACTAGTGAGTACACCTCTAAATGCATGTATCTGCATACAGACATATGCAATTGTGTGAACAGAAAGTCAAGGTGGCTTAATAAAATGGGGGGAGGGGAGATTCACAAAGTATCAAAGAGTGTTTTAGATGGAGGTTAATGGGGAAAGGAAAGCAAATCCACATAGGTCGCACAGAGAGGATGACTATACCAAGTCAGATGGTAAAAGGCAAGAGGGCAGCTTAAGTATGGGAAAGAGAGGATAATTGAAATCAAGCAGAGGAATACACTTCCTCTCCCAAATGGAGATGGGGAGGAGCAAAGGAGAGAGCCAAGATCCAGAAACACAACAGGAAATGGTTAGATAATATGTATCAAAAATTAAAAATGTGTAAACTCTGCAATTTCTATTTTAGAAATTTATGATAAGGAAATAATGACAGGTGAACAATTTTAATTACAGTGAATTTAATTAATTTATTTATTTATTTGGCCCTGCTGTGCAGCACGCAGGATCTTAGTTCCCTGACCAGGGACTGAACTGGTGCCCCCTATAACGGAAGCACAGAGTCTTAACTACTGGAATGCCAGGGAAGTCCCAAATTACAGTGAATTTTAAACTAGCGAAACATCACAGGGGATTTGGGAATATCCACACAATGGATTATTATACAGCCTTTAAGAATGATGGAGTACAGGATATTTATTAACATGGAAAGTTGGTCATGCTATGTTATTAAATGAATACCCTCCCTTTTAAAAACATGAGTCCAGGGACTTCCCTGGTGGCTCAGTGGTGAAGATTCCCAATGCAGGGGGCCTAGGTTTGAGCCCTGGTCAGGGAACTAGATCCCACATGCATGCCTCAACTAAGAATTTGCACGCCACGGAGCCGGCGAGCCGCAACAAGGAGCCCATGGGCCACAACTAAAGAGCCTGCTTGCTGCAACTAAGGAGCCCATGTGCCGCAACTAAAACCCAGTGCAACCAAATAAATATTAAAAAATAATAATAGGGCTTCCCTGGTGGCGCAGTGATTGAGAATCTGCCTGCTAATGCAGGGGACACGGGTTCGAGCCCTGGTCTGGGAAGATCCCACATGCCACGGAGCAACTTGGCCTGTGAGCCACAACTACTGAGCCTCCGCGTCTGGAGCCTGTGCTCCGCAACAAGAGAGGCCGTGATAGTGAGAGGCCCGTGCACCACAATGAAGAGTGGTTCCCGCTTGCCACAACTAGAGAAAGCCCTCACACAGAAATGAAGACCCAACACAGCAAAAATAAATAAATTAATTAATAAACTCCTAAAAAATAATAATAATAAATAAATAAAAATGCATCCAGGGGGCTTCCCTGGTGGCGCAGTGGTTGAGAGTCCGCCTGCCGATGCAGGGGACACGGGTTCGTGGCCCAGTCTGGGAAAATCCCACATGCCGCGGAGCGGCTGGGCCTGTGAGCCATGGCCATTGGGCCTGCGCGTCCGGAGCCTGTGCTCCGCAACGGGAGAGGCCACAACAGTGAGAGGCCCACATACTGCAAAAAAAAAAAAAAAAAAAAATGCATCCAGGCATGTTGATTTTTTTTTCCCTCAGGGAACACATATGACGTGCATAATTAAAAGATAAAAGAAAAGGACCACAGGCCCTGAAATGAGCTGCACTTACTCAGGACTCCAATGGTGTCCAGGAGAATCGGGTATTCTGTCCAGCCCATCTCTAAAAGCTTGCTGCCTACTCACCTGCATCCTACTGTGCAGGAGACATGGGGATGGCCGAGATCAATAAGCTGCTTGAACAATATCAAGACTCTATAGCTATAAATATTTTAGACTGTTCAGGAGCTAGAAGAGTTGCCACACCTAGAAAGTTGAGTCACTGTTTCTATTGCAAGTCTATTAAAGGAAAGACCCATGTGGTTGTTTAAAGTAAAATAACATTTTTGGGGTCCAAATTACAAAAGTAACACATCATAAACTTGTAAAACATAGAAAAGGCGAAATTAGAAAATGAACACCACCACTACCTACTACCATTTGGTGTATTTTTTTCAGGTCCTTCACTATATACCCAGTCACATGCATACATATTTTTCTCCATTTATAAAAATGTGACCTCATACATATTATTTTATATCTTTTAACACCTTTTCAAATTAATCTATATACCTTTAAATAATTTTTAATGGCTTTAAGGTGATTCGCTGCATGGGTATGCTAGAATTTATCGAACACATTCCCTGTTATCGAACATTTATGCTGTATCCAAATTTTCAGTAATGCAAAACACACCGCAGTGAACATTCTTATATCTAAATCCAGGTGCCTGTGTTATGCTAAGATCTCTTACTCTTTGAATTGTGAATCTAAGCTGCTCCTCCAAAAGATGGCTATAGGGCTGGCTTGCTGAAATCAGCAATGGTACTTCGTATTAGGTGCTGAGTTCTGATATTTTCCCACTAGAATCATGATTTTGTGGGAGGAGGACCAAATTAGGATTTACAATTATCTTGAATTTAAGTAACATAATAATTTTTTTGCGGGGGGAGGGACGTGCAGCTTGCAGGATCTTAGTTCCCCAACCAGCGATTGAACCCAGGCCCTCGGCAATGAAAGCATGGAGTCCTAACCACTGGATCACCAGGGAATTCCCAGTAACATAATTCTTTACAAGCGTTATAGTTAACATGTCCAGTAAACTGATTCTTAATCCCTGATTTTGGAGGGCTCTGTTGAAAATGGAATAAGTCCTGAGAGTCAGCTTTGGCAAGACACCTAAGATTTTGCCTGGTATCTGCCAAAGTCACCTAGTGAAGAGCCTCTGACAGTACACCACAGAGGTTTAGCTACCTCAAGCACCTTGACAAACATTTGGTAAAAAATTTCTCTTAGGTTGTAAAATCAGAACTCAACTGAGTGTTGCCTTTATCTAAACACAAAGCCCATGTCCTACTTCCAAGTGATATACCATCCAATCACAGAATAGAAAGGTAAACAAAAGAATTGGTCAACTAGCCTGATTTTACACAGATCCTCATTTCTTCCTATGGAAGATGAAAATTAATTCCTATAGTACTGAAGGATACTAATAGTTAATGTATAGATTATTCAGAAGAAAACAAGATATTCTCAGCTTTTTGTTCCCCAGAGCATTTCAAGGCATAAGACCTTCTACTCAGAATTAAAAGGAAGCCTTATCTCTAAACTGCAAACTACTGGAGAGCAGATTGTCATTACACACTAATTAATTATCTAGTATATTAAGAGATTATAAACTTTTAATAATAACAGTTCAAAACAATAACATAATCCCTATTCTCTCATTCTTACTTCCTGAGCCTTACAGCACAAAGACTTAATGATAATATGATTATGTATCTGCCCACTGAAAAGCAAGAACTCTCTCCAGGTGTTATCTGGAGCTCCAGAAAACTTCTGTGACTTCAGAGGGGAACTCCTTTTGCCGTATATCCTACCACTGTATTTCCAAGCTCTTTCTTTACACCCTTTCCCTAGAGGGGAGGTATACTCCTGACTGCTCAATCTTTGTCAGCAAACAAGACAAGCACTGAATAGCAACCTGGCAAGGCCACTTTCACTATTGCTTTAGGCTAAGAAAAAACATCTAGCTGAAGTAACTTTCTTTTTTTAAATTATAGAGTTTATTGACAATACTTTATAATACTGGAAATAAAAAATGCAAGAAAGATTGCTCAGAATCCTATCTCTCGGGACTTCCCTGGTGGTCCAGTGATTAAGAATCCACCTTCCAATGCAGGAGACTCCGGTTCCATCCCTGGTCAGGGAACTAAGATCCCACATGCCGCGGGGCAACTAAGCTCGCATGTTGCAACTACTGAGCCCGTGTGCCACAACTACAGAGCTCATGTGCCCTGGAGCCCCTGCGCCACAACTAGAGAGAAGCCCACATGCTGCAACAAAGAGCCCGCACACCACAACGAAAGAGCTTGTGTGCCGCAACTAAGACATGATGCAGCCAAAAAAAAAAAAAAAAAAAAAAATCCTATCCCTCTTTTCAAGTCTGTTTCTCATTTGTCAAGTTCCTGTTCAGTCCTTAATCACATGTATGTATAATGGTGCATAGCTATAATCAGCAGAGAGAGAATTCTGTATCTCATTACATTTAACATATCAAAAGCTCTGCATGTTATTACAGTCTTCACAATTATGTCAATACCTCCATAATATCATGCAGATTTGATTTACCATAAATTCCTTAAGTATTCTATTGTTAACATTTTGATAAAATAGCTTCCAATAATTATTTTGTTAAAAAAGACTTCTTTCTTCCTTTGGATAATTTCCGAAGTATGAAAATATTAGGTCAAAGGGTATAATACTTATTAGGCTCTTCATTCAACAAACAATACACTCAGGTCTTTGAAACATAATGTCAAATTACTTTCAAAAAAGGGTTTTAGTGACAATAAATATATGACCTGTTCCATCACATCCTTATCAGAACTGGTTAACACTTTAATTTGTATACAGAAAAATATTTTGCTTTTATCTATATCCCTTTTATGATGAAATTAACTATAATTCCCTAATTGTATTTTTTCTTATATAAATTATATCTAAATGAATTATTTTTAAATGTTTAAGCTCCTTGGGATGTGACTGACATACAGAAAATAACCAATTTACAGGGTAGAAAAATGGTCACTTCTTATCTTATGTATCTGAATTTGGCCAGAAATACACCTAAAGGCTAGAACCATCAAACTACTGTTACCACTTCCTCCTCCCGCCATTAATTAAATCAACAATTTACTAAGTACATGTTCTAGGCACCGAGCTTACCAACATCTTATTTAATTTTCTTCATGACTGAGCTAGGCAGATACTACTCACTCCATTATTATTATTTTTTTTAAATATGTATTTATTTACTTATTTGGCCGCACTGGGTCTTAGTTCAGGCACGTGGTATCTTCGTTGTCGCGTGTAGGATCTTCGTTGTGGCACGCGGGCTCTTAGTTGCGGCATGCATGTGGGATCTAGCTCCCTGACGAGGGATCAAACCCAGGCCCCCTGCATTGGGAGCGTGGAGTCTTAACCACTGGACCACCAGGGAAGTCCCCACTCTATTTATTTTAAAGGTGAAAGAAAGGCTAAGGAGAAATTACCTGGCTTGTCCAAGGGTACAAAGCTAGTAAGAAATGGAGCCCAGATTCAACCCATGAATCTCTGAATCCAAATACACAATACAAAATGACTTAAACTTGTTGATATTTCTGACTTGTTTACTATAACTCTTCTAGTAAAGAGATCAAAAAATTGGAAAGTAATGACTTAAGCTAAGACTGACCTAAAAAAAGAATGGGCAGGGTCTTCCCTGGTGGCACAGTGGTTAAGAATCTGCCTGCCAATGCAGGGGACAGGGGTTTGAGCCCTGGGCCAGGAAGATCCCACATGCTGTGGAGCAACTAAGCCCGTGCGCCACAACTACTAAGTCTGCGTTCTAGAGCCCGCAAGCCACACTACTGAAGCCCACATGCCACAACTACTGAAGCCTGCGTGTCACAACTACTGAAGCCCACATGCCACAACTACTGACGCCTGCGTGTCACAACTACTGAAGCCTGCGCGCCTAGAGCCCGTGCTCCACAACAAGAGAAGCTACCGTAATGAGAAGCCCGCGCACCACAATGAAGAGTAGCCCCCACGCAGCAACGAAAACCCAACGCAGCCACACACACAAAAAAGAATGGGCACATTTCTTGCTTTGTCTGTTGAGACCAGAACTGGCATATAAGGAAAATAATTATTTGTCAAGGGCTTCCTCAAAGTGCAGAAATAAGATTTGATTACGTACTACTGGTTGCTGAACAGATATTAACCAAGATGCCTACAAGGAAATTCTTCCAGACCCATTAAACATGATGTCCCACCTATGCCCTCAGTGTGGTTTAGAAAATACAAGGAGGATTCAAATGAATGGTCTAGATTTAATAAGGTGACAAAAAAAATTATTGCTACACAGCATAAAGTCTAAGCCAGTGATTCATATAAAAATTGCCTGAGAGCTTGTTTAAAATTCCAATTCCTAGGTTTCATGGAAGGAAAAATCCTGAATCAGTACTGGAGTGGCGACCAGGAAACTTACATTTTAAACACATACCTCAAGTGATTGTGATGCAGACAGTTCCTGAGTCATGCTTAGGAAACAAAGGCCTAAGCAATCAGAAATCAAATATACATCAATTTAGAAGAAGGTGGACTGGCAAAAGAAGAGACTAAAGGAAGAGCCCAAGGAAAACAGGAACCAAATCAAGTAACCAGACTATCTCATTACTAACTTTCAGCAGGTAGTTAGCCTGCCAGGCACCTCCCAGCAAACCTCTGCTCTCAGCTACCCATGTCTCCCCATCTTCCAAATCTACAGGGCTGCAGGAACAGGCCATAAATTCACCAGGGGCCATGCTGCAAAGCACGTGACTCAATTCTCCAGATAAGAAAGGTGATTAACAGGATTATTCATTATTAAAGACTAGACATGAGTCAGAAGGAAAAGAAAAAAAAAAGTTACCTACAGGAGATTCAGTTAGTCTTGTCAACCAAATCCCCAGCGGCTTGAGTCACTCTCCCTTGTTTCTGCCCAGCATCAGCCAAATGGGTCTATCCAGAGTCGCTCAACATTCCTTGTATATTCCTGACTCTGCTATGGAATGGACATCCCTGCTTCCTTCCCATAGTTGAAGCCTCTTCCTCCTCTAGGAAATCCTCTCTGAATACCCTAGCTAGGAATGACTTCCTCTCGGGAGCACTCCTGGTTAGCGCTTCTAATGAGGCATCTATGTTGTTATTAACTTTGCATGCAGCTATGTATTGTAGCCCAGCCAAGCTAAGCAGAGGTCAGGCAGTCCTCGGCCATTACAGGTATTGCAGTGAAAGTTTGAGGAGTACTTGGCATAACATAAAGAATTCTGACAAGGAATAAGGAAAATTAGGACCCAAACTTAACTCATTATAGAATCTCAGGCAAATAACTTTTCTCCCTTTGGGTCTGTTTCTTCAACTCTAAAAGAAAAAGTGGAGGCCAGTGGTTACAGTCCCTTCCAGCTCTGTCTGAGATTTGTTTCTATATCACCGCAACCCCACATGAAGCAGTGTCTTGCTATACATGGGAGAAACTCAATAAATGGTTATAAATTTAGTAAAAGCAGACACAAACCACAAAGTTGTCCCACTACATTCTAGCCAATGAAATGCAGAAATATTACTCCATTTCTTCTCACATTCAAAAACTGTCCTGATGAAAACATCCCCAGCTACAAGTGAGAGGGACTGATGGCCTCCAAGGATCCAAAGGCATATAAGGGCATTCAAGTGGAATCAGCAGTTTAAGAAGCTGAATGTTGGGACTTCCCTGGTGGCGCAGTGGTTAAGAATCCCCCTGCCAATGCAGGGGACATGGGTTCGAGCCCTGGTCCAGGAAGATCCCACGTGCTGCAGAGCAACTACTCTGCACCCGTGCGCCACAACTACTGAGCCTGCACTCTAGAGCCTGCGAGCCACAGCTACTGAGCCCGTGTGCCTAGAGCCCATGCTCTGCAACGAGAAGCCACCGCAATGAGAAGCCCATGCACTGCAATGAAGAGTAGCCCCCACTTGCCACAACTAGAGAAAGCCCGCATGCAGCAACGAAGACCCAACGCAGTCAGAAATAAATTAATTAAAAAAAAAAAAGAAGCCGAATGTTGCAGTCCAACCATAATCCTGGATTGAACCCAGTTGCCAATTTTGGGTCAGTTTCTTCCTTTTATCTCCTACACCAGGAAATATATGAAGAATCCTGCTTAAGGTCAAGCTAAAAAGCAATACTCCTAGATATCACCAGGAAAAACTCTCATTCATCTTGAACCAGACCCGGGCACTGCTCCCGTTCCAACAGAAAAAAACGTCCATGTGTCAGCTTGAGAAGACCTTTTTCTCTGACTGTAATGTCTATCAAGGATCCAGCTAGAAAAAAAAAAAGCCTGGAGTGCAAGAGTCACTATGTTACTCCTATGTTCATTCTCCAACATCCCAAGCCTCCAACAGACTATACCTGAAATAAAGGGCTCAGATCACTTAAGAGAAAAACTGCCCTCCTCAAGCTCTGAGGTGGTTGTCAACTGAGGGCACAATGTTTGAAAATGCACGCATGTGTGCCTGCGTGTACACGTGCATGTGCCTGGTTGTCACAATAACTGAGGGTGCAGGGTAGAGGGGGACTGCTGGCATCTATGGAGCAGAAGCCAAGAATGTGAAATCTCCAGCAATATGAGGTAAAGTCCCAGAGAAGGAAGAAACCATCAAAACACCATCAACATTCTTGTTGAGAAAAGCTACCCTAAAATTCTTGAATCCTTCCATAGGACTGCTGTTCAGGCCCTTAACTTTTATTTTAATTTTTAAATTTTTATCGAAGTATATAGCTAATTTACAATATTATATTCATTTCAGGTGTACAACATAATGATTCAAAATTTTTATGGCTTACACTCCATTTAAAGTTGTTATAAAATATTGGCTATATTCCCTGTGTTGTACAATATATCCTTGTAGCTTACTTATTTTATACATAGTAGTTGGTATCTCTTAATCCCCAACCTCTATCTTGCCCCTCCCCCCTTCCCTCTCCCCACTGGAAACCACTAGTTTATTCTTTATATCTGTGAGTCAGTTTCTGTTTTGTATATACATTCGCTTTATTTTTTAGATTCCACATATAAGTGATAACATACAGTATTGTCTTTCTCTAACTTATTACACTAAGCATAATACCCTCCAGGTCCACCCATGTTGTCATAAATGGCAAAATTTCATTTTTTACAGTTGAGGAGTATTCCATTGTTGTATGCAAGTGTATGTACATATATGTATGTATGTGTGTCTCTGTGTGTGTCTGTATATCTCACATCTTATCTGTTCATCTGTTGTTAAGACATTTAGGTTGCTTCCATACAATTGTAAATAATGCTGCTATGAACATTAGGGTGCACGTTATCTTTTCGAATTAAGAGTTTTTGCTTTCTTTTTCTTTGGATATATACCCAGGAGTGGAATTGCTGGATCATATAGTAGTTCTACTTTCAGTTTTTTGAGGAACCTCCATGCTGTTTTCCATAGTGGCTGCACCAATTTACATTCCCACCAACAGCATACAAGGGGTCTCTTTTCTCCACATCCTCATCAACATTTGTTGTTTGTGGTCTTTTTGATAATAGCCATTCTCACAGGTGTGAAATGATACCTCACTGTGGTTTTGATTTGCATTTCTCTGATGACTAGGGATATTGAGCATTTTTTCATGTGCCTGTTGGTCATGTGTATGTCTTCTGTGAAAAAATGTCTATTCAGGCCTTCTGCCCAATCTTTTTTAAAAAATAAATTTATTTATTTTATTTATTTAGTTTTTGGCTGAGTTGGATCTTCATTGCTGTGCGCAGGCTTTCTCTAGTCGTGGCGACCGGGGGCTACTCTTCATTGCAGTGCATGGGCTTCTCATTGCGGTGGCTTCTCTTGTTGTGCAGCACGAGCTCCAGGTGTGCGGGCTTCAGTAGTTGTGCCTCGCGGGCTCTAGAGTGCAGGCTCAGTAGTTGTGGTGCATGGGCTTAGCTGCTCCGCGGCATGTGGGATCTTCCCGGACCAGGGCTTGAACCCGTGTCCCCTGCATTCGCAGGCATATTCTTAACCACTGCGCCACCAGAGAAGCCCCCTGCCCAATTTTTAATCAGGTTGTTTGTTCTTCTGATATTGAGTTGTATAAACTGTTTACATATTTGGGGTATTAACCCCTTATTGTTTATATCACTTGCGAATATTTTCTCTCATTCAGTATGTTGTCTTCTCATTTTGTGGATGCTTCCCTTTGCTGTGCGAAAGCTTTTAATTGGGTCCCATTTGTTTATTATGCTTTTTTTCTTTTCCCTTAGGAGATATACCCAAAAGAATACTGCTATGATTTATGTCAGAGTTTTCTGCCTATATTTTCTTCTAGGTGTTTGTTGGTTTCCATTCTTAAACTTAGGACTTTAATCCATTTTGAGTTTATTTTTGTATATGGTATGAGAAAATGTTCTGTCACTCTTTTACAAGTAGCTGTCCAGTTTTCCCAGCACCAATTTTCATTGAAGAGACTGTCTTTTGTCCATTGTATATTCCTGTCTCTCTTGCTATAGATTAACTGATCATAAGTACAGGGGTCATGCCCTAACATTCTTGACCATTAATTCCCTCTCATACAGAGGGTGACTAAAGTCTGCAACACACTACATGAAACAGGATTCCTGGAGCCCATACCTGCGTTAATCCAAGCAAGGCCTTCTCAAGATGAAGACAAGTCAGAAAAGGGCAGCCAACTCTAGCACCATCACATATAAGAGGCATAAACTTATTCCTACTGCTCCTCTTCCTAAAGCCTAATAACATCAATTAACTTGACATAGTACTTTAGACTTTTTGAAGCATTTACACAATGATTTTCAATCTACAAACACTTCTGCACATGTGCCCAGCAGAAGGAACTTGCCAAGATAGCAATTCTATCACTTCCACATCTAAAATCTTCCTCTCAAAAGAGTCAAATATTCTCAAAATAAGATAAAGACTAATTCTGGGATAACTGTGAACATTTCTTACTAGACAAAGAATAACCACATGCCATTTAAAAAACTAAAACCCAATTAGTAGGTTAATATCCTAACTACAAAATATAGAAGGATCATATGGATAAGAATGTTGTTGACAAAGGATTCATCTCTAAAATATATAAACAGCTTATGCAGCTCAATATTAAAAAAACAAACAACCCTGTCAAAAAATGGGCAGAGGGTTTCCCTGGTGGCACAGTAGTTAAGAATCTGCCTGCCAATACAGGGGACATGGGTTTCAGACCTGGTCCGGGAAGATCCCACATGCTGCGTGGAGCAACTAAGCCCATGCACCACAACTACTGAGCCTGCACTCTAGAGCCCTCAAGCCACAACTACTGAAGCCCGAGTGCCTTGAGCCTGTGCTCCACAACAAGAGAAGCCACCACAATGAAAAGCCCACACATCACAATGAAGAGTAGCCCCTGCTCGCCGCAACTAGAGAAAGCCGGAGCACAGCAACGAAGACCCAACGCAGCCAAAAATAAAAATAAATAAAATAAATTTATATTAAAAAAAAAGGGCAGAAGACCTAAATAGCCATTTCTCCAAAGAAGACATACAGATGGCCAACAAATACATGAAAAGCTGCTCAACATCACTAATTATTAGAGAAATGCAAATCAAAACTACAATGAGGTATCACCTCACACCAGTTAGAATGGGCATCATCAGAAAGTCTACAAAAAACAAATGCTGGAGAGGGTGTGGAGAAAAGGGAACCCTCTTGCACTGTTGGTGGGAATGTAAATTGATACAGCCACTATGGAGAACTGTATGGACGTTCCTTAAAAAACTAAAAATAGAATTACCATATGACCCAGCAATCCCACCACTGGCCATATACCCAGAGAAAACCATAATAATTCAAAAAGACACATGCACCCCAATGTTCATTGCAGCACTATTTACAAGAGCCAGCTCATGGAAGCAACCTAAATGCCCATCGATGGACAAATGGATAAAGAAGATGTGGTACATATATACAATGGAATATTACTCAGCCATAAAAAGGAATGAAATTGGGTAATTTGTAGAGACGTGGATGGATCTAGAGACTGTCATACAGAGTAAAGTAAGTCAGAAAGAGAAAAACAAATATGGTATATTAATGCATATATGTGGAACCTAGAAAAATGGTACAGGTGAACTGGTTTGCAAGGCAGAAATAGAGACACAGATGTACAGAACAATCGTATGGACACCAAGGGGGGAAAGTGGGGTGAGGTGGGGTGGGGGGGGATGTGCTGAGATGAGTTGGGAGATTGGGATTGACATGTATACACCAATATGTATAAAGTAGAGAACTAATAAGAACCTGCTGTATAAAAAATGAAATAAAATTCAAAAAAAAAAGAATGCTGTTAACCTGAGATGTACACTTGGCCAAACCCAAGGAATTCTGCAAGCATTTTAAAGCATTTTCTAAAGGGCTGTAACGCCACTGGGAAAATAAAATAGTAATATGAGGAGGAATGAATAAAAAATCCAGTCAGAAAAAAACTCCCACATTTTTCCTTTGTTTGTTTCCATGTGTCTCAAATTGAGTTTCATATGCTGCTTTTATGATTTCAGGAGTTTGAATATGTAAACTCAAGTTTATAATATTATAGCTATTTTCTCAACCCTGGTAACTACTATTCCACCCCACCCCCAAAATTAGGCTTCTCCAAGTGCTTCTTCCTCTCATCTGGCAGCAAATTGCAGCCCAAGCTTCATCTTGTCTGCTTCATTGTGATCCACCAAGCCTACCTGTGAAGTCAGCAGTATACCTCTGACCATTACTTTGGGAGTTGGTGAGAAAGATAAAAGCAGCTCTGGCAACAGGAGTTAGCCTGGCACTATCACTTAGGCTTTGGGGTCTTGCTGAAAATAATTCCACAGGAGATTTTCCTGTGAAAATCCTATTTACTTAAGCCTTTCCCCAAATCACCCTTGTAAATCCTTTCTAACACCCTCTTACTGAGTGGCTTCATGGTTCCCTGTGGTGGAGGTTGACTCTAGCTGCAAGGAGCAATGTTATCTATTATAGGTGAGTGAGTCCTTGAAAGTCAAAATATGGGAAATAAGAGTTCATGTCTAAAATTAAAAACCTCGAACTCTGCACACATTATCACTCTGCCTATCACCATCCTTCCCAAACCAAACCCTCTCAAAATATCCACTTTCTTGAATTGTTTTTGGTACTCTCCTGGTTCTCCTCTGACCTCCCTGCTCCCCCTGCAGCAGATCTTCCTGCATCATAAATGTAGGTGTTCTCCAAGGTTCTGTTCTTAAACCCTCTGTCAATATCAATGGTTCTTACCCATTTTTGGCTCACAATATTCCCTCCGAAAATGTAATGAAATCTATGGACTGCTCCCCTACACCACCCTCCCACATCATGCTCAGAAAATATACATCTAATGATATTTTTGCAATTTTAGGGAAGGTTTATGGAACCCGAGAGTGACTTCTCTACCCTCTCTCCATGGTAAAAGAATAATTTTAATAATCCCTTATACATATGTGAATCCTAAACCACTAACTTCAATCTTTACCCCCTCTCAAACTTCAACTGATTGAAAGCACAAAACTAAACATTTTCTCTTCAAATGGTTTTGTTTTTTTTTTTGCGGTACGTGGGCCTCTCACTGTTGTGGCCTCTCCCGTTGCAGAGCACAGGCTCCGGACGCGCACGCTCAGCGGCCATGGCTCACGGGCCCAGCTGCTCCGCGGCATGTGGGATCTTCCCGGACCGGGGCACGAACCCGTGTCCCCCGCATCGGCAGGCGGACTCTCAAACACTGCGCCACCAGGGAAGCCCCTCTTCAAATGTTTTTTTGTTTCAAACGTTTTCTGGCAAGCTTCTCTTATTTAGCTTTTCTGTATGGCTCTGTACATAACCTGAGTTTGTAACACTAAACCAGGAAAATATACCTACCCATCCTGGTTCCCAAACCCACATTTCAATTAAGGTTATACTACCTCTCCTTCTTTAAATAATTTAGTAAAAATATGAGTGTTGTAATGTTGTTAATGATTAAAACATAGGCTGGGGAATTCCCTGGCAGTTCAGTGGTTAAGACTCCGAGCTTCCAATGCAGGGGGCATGGGTTCGATCCCCCGGGGAACTAAAGATCCTGCTGTGTGGTGTGGCCAAAAAAAAAAAAGCAAAAAAACATAGGCTAGGGCTTCCCTGGTGGCGCAGTGGTTGAGAGTCCGCCTGCCGATGCGGGGGACACGGGTTCGTGCCCCGGTCCTGGAAGATCCCACATGCCGCGGAGTGGCTGGGCCCGTGAGCCACGGCCGCTGAGCCTGCGTGTCCGGAGCCTGTGCTCCGCAACGGGAGAGGCCACAACAGTGAGAGGCCCGCGTACCGCAAAAAAAAAAAAAAACATAGGCTAGCAATCTTATTCCTGTGCTTATTAGGCCCAGGAAATTCAGAGAGGTTGAATGGACTGTCCCTAGTTTGAGTGTTAGCCCATAGCACAGGGAAATTCCCACCCCACCAATCAAGCTACAGAATAATTTACAAAACCTCTACTGCTTTTTTCACAGAGGATGACCCACTGCCTCAGCAAATGTTTCTATACTATAGCCCCAAGTCAGTTAACTTGGAAATGGCCTAACTTTTTAGCACCTGTGTACACTGAGTTAAACGCTCATGAATACCAACAGCAGCCAAGAGAAAAAGCACTTCTAACCCGCAGATACATATTAAAAGACTATTTTAGAATATAAATAGTTGTGGTATACCTTTCCTACTGAATACATTAAGTCATTTCACTGATGGTAAAATTTCAATACATCAAAACTTAATTGACTATTGAGAATCCAACATGAACTCCTCCCTCCCCAAACTCTTCAGATATTATCCAAAGATAGTGCTAACTATTTAAGTAATTTTCCTTTTAAACTGAGGGAAGTCCCAGGGAGTGCCAAGAGCATTGGAAAAGGCTTTGGATTCATTATCACCACTACTATTTCTGAACAAGTAAGATATTGCTAACTTGAAATATTTCCCAAGATGTATACAGCTACCTTCTCGGCACTTGTATTTCACAGATGGGAAAACAAAGGCACAGATAAGAGAATCATTTGCCAAATATTACAAAGTTCAGACAAGAACACTGTTCCTGGTTCCCAATTTTGGTTCTGAAAGCTAAGCAAAGAAAAACACTAATTATAAAAAGAAAAGAAAGCAAGACTCCACTTAAACATTTTAAGTCATGAGGAAACAGGAAGACAGAAAGAGGCACGTAGGTTAAAGAGTAGGTTAAATTACTACTCAACATTATTCTCACCTTCAAAAGAGGGTCAATAAATTCAAGAAGCAGGAGACTACGATGATTAATTCAGTTTAAAATTCAGCAACATTTGCTGGGGCAAAACACTATGATGGTTTGTATCGGTATGGGGTGTGAAATGAATTCCTCTAAATGGAAGACTCTTCCTAATCCAAGTGACAATGATGACAGTTCTCTTAAACCAAGAGTAGTGACCTGAGAGACTAGGAAAAGGAAGTTTTGTAGGAGCTTGCCACCACTATTTAGTTTTGAAAGGCTTCTTTATAACAAGCAACCTTCAACAAAAGAGGAAATGAAAGCTTGGCCTCAACCACCATGATATTATATGGTTCCTTAAAACTCATGTTTAAACCTTTGCCTATGTCCTTTATAAATAAATACTTCTCCTAGTATTTAAGACTTCCTTGATCTAGAGCCATCTTCTCTTTCAATTAATGCAAGATGTGTTTCTGTCCAGGGTAAATTCACCCAGCCATTATGACATTTCTTGTCTATTCACCCAGGGTGAGGTGAAAACAAGAGAGCAGCTGGACCTACATCTGATCTTTTCTCACATGTTAATCAGAATCACTTCCCAGGGCTTCCCTGGTGGTGCACTGGTTAAGAATCCGCCTGCCAATGTAGGGGACACGGGTTCAAGCCCTGGTCCGGGAAGATCCCACAGGCCGCAGAGCAACTAATCCCGTGAGCCCCAACTACTGAGCCTGTGTGCCACAACTACTGAAGCCTGCGTGCCTACAGCCCGTGCTCTGCAACAAGAGAAGCCACCGCAATGAGAAGCCTGCGCACCACAATGAAAGAGTAGCCCCGGCTCGCCACAACTAGAGAAAGCCTGCGCACAGCAACAAAGACCCAAAGCAGCCAAAAATAAATAAATAAATAAATTTATTAAAAAAAAAAAAAAATCACTTACCACCTGCAGGCCCCGTCTTTTCTCACTTGCCATTCCTCTGACATCATGCTATTTGTGCTCTTCTGTTCCAATCATATCCACAATATCCAATCATGGATTGACATTTTATCCATGCCTTTAATTGTTCTGGTTAAATTAAATTTACTGATAAAATTTCCCCTTCATTCACTTATAACTATCTTCTAAGTCATTCTACGTAAAAATATTCTCCTACTCATGTCATATTCAATTTTTCTTGCTACTGAATCCTTTTCAGAAGGCTACTTTGCAAAGACCAAACATTTATTGGATTGGCCAAAACGTTTGTTCGGGTCTTTCATAAAATCTAATGGAAAAACCCAAATGAACGTTTTGGCCAACCCAATACATCCTGAAATATACCACCGAACATACTTCCCTGCCCTTTCTTATAGGAAATACATCTTTAAATTCTATCCCCTAAAAAGAGAGTGTTTGTCTTATTCCTATCTTTAGCCAAGTACGAGTTTAAATACTTCTACATATGCCCTTAGCCTAGCAGACAACACCTAGGTTTTCACTATCCTGTATCCTGAATGATGCCCAGACCATCATTCTTTCCTCTGAGGCCTCTGACTTAAAAGACAACATAAAAACGGGGGGAAAAAATCAAGAAGCAGTGGCATATCCATATGGCAAGAGGCCTAAAGAAATAGACTCCTCTGAAGATTTACCAGAAAAGAAATGTGGAAGTGGGAAAAGGAATAGAAAAGAGAAGAAGTCATGAACAGATAGGAGGGAATGGAAAGGAGAATAAGGCGATCTCCTCCCCCGAAGAACTAATGGGGAAAACCAGCAGTGAGAGATTCTAGGGCATGTGGAGCCATACATCCAGAACTAGGAGAAAGTTCACATCCACCCAGAAACTTACCGTGTTGCATTTTGTGCCACACACCACTTGCCTATGATTCAGCCACTGAGATGCAAACACTTTATTAAGGGTCCCCAGGTGAAACTCTCTCTCCTTCAGGAGGCTGGGAAGTTGCTGTGCTGCATAACCATGCAATACTCGAGAGTAGTTGGTTTCATTCTGTAGCCTGACTTCTCGGTTCTTCAGGTAGTACACTAAGGATCTCTTCACTGGGGGGAGTCTTTTCCTTTTGTGAAGTGAGTGATCCCAGCCAAACTGTGGAAAGCAAAATTAGAAATCACTGCTTTGGCTACCTTTGTCAGAATAAGGGATCCTACTGTATTAGAGAAATCACTAAGAACTCATCCTGCAGGATTTACATACAACAGAAATACAAATGCAATGGAACAGGAAAGTCAATCTAGAAGTCCAGTTTAACTCTTCCAACACTGAAAAGATGCTGCTCATAGTGATACCTATGGAAAACAAGGGCTGAAAAAAGAAAGGAATGTAAGCAGAAAAAAAGTACGAAAGGTGTACTAAGGCCTTTTATAAGTGAAGGATTCAGGTACCTTAAAGCTATCCTTGATAGAGAAGGGAGTGAAGGGCCGAGAGATTAACATACAGACCTGGGCTGCATCTCTAATGGGCCCCCTTCTCCCTCTCAGCCTGTACTCCCCGTTAAGCATGGACGGTGCAACCCAAGGAGCCCAACTGGGGTCCCAGGTCTTTCAGGGATAGGGATCAGTGGCCGCCTTCCTGTCACCAGGTCCACGCTCCAAGCAATTACAGAATTCCAAAAATCAAACACCACCGGGGTGGGAGGCACGGGAAATCTGAGTCTGAAGAGACCCAGAGAGCAGGACAGGAGTGATACCTGGAACCTGCTGTTTCATCTAGGGGTCCAAGTGCCAAAAGGCCCAGCTCAGAGTTTGGGTATCCAAAGGGAGGCTCATTCCTATATGAGAGACGCAATCATCTCCCCTTCCCCGGGCCACAGGAAGGCGGACTTCACTGTCTCTCCCGGTATTTTACGGGAGGTTTTGTTCCCGATTCTCCTCGACTTCGGTTTCCCTTCCTCAGAGACCAAGCTTGTTTCCTCCTCAAGCCCCGTTGCTGGCTGCAGGCCTCCCCGGAATATGTCTCGTTTTCACGTTCCCCTTTAGCTCTTCACCCCTGCGGCCTATCTGCTTTCCAGTGAACTCCTGCGGGCCCAGCCCGGATCCTATTGACCAGGGCTCCGCTCTTCACCCGGCCCCCGGCCCCCCAAGACCTTGGACCTCGTTCCGGTTCCCTGATTTGCGAACCCTATCCTCTGGGTGCCTCGGCCTTATCACCCGGGGCCCGGCCTCTAAGCCCTCACCTGTGGGCCCTGAGCGTCGCTCCCAGCTCCCGGCGAGGCGGGCGCTTTCCGCTTCCTGCTAACTGCTTTCCGGGCCATAGTGGACAGCGCCGCCGCGGCCCCGCAGCCACATGGGGCGGGGGAAGCGAGCGGGAGCAAGACGGCAGGTCATATACTGGGCCCCGGGGCCGCGCACCGTAGTGCGCCCGGTCCGGAAAATGGCCCGGACCCCGGGCGGCAGTAGAAAAACAGGGAGGCAGGCAGAAGGGAAGGAGGGAGGGAGGGAGGACCGGGGCCGGGAAAGGGAAGGGGAAGGGGAAGGGGAGACAGGAACCCGAAGCTTTCCAACGACCAAGTCTGGAAAGGACGGCGAGCGGTTGGAACCAAAACACCCTCTCCCTTTCGCCCGCGCTTCGTCATCCCCGCGCAGCCGCACTTCGTAGCGCGTCGCCACGGAGATGCAGTGCGAACAGAAGGATTGGGTTTAGGGGTCATTGTAGAGTTCGCGGCAGTTGCTCAGCGGCCGCCAGCCCTTTTTCAACGGTGGTTTGACTGCCGCTGGAGGTGGGCGACCTGGGGGCAGAGGAATCTGGGTTCTGGCCCCCGACCTCGGAGCCCCACCCGCCCTCCGCAGGCACCCGGAAGTGAGGGCGATTACCCTCGCTCGGGGAAGGAATCCCTCCCAACACGCCTTTACCCCGCATTCACCGCTGGTTATCTCCCTTTGAGCGCTGCACGTTTCCCCAAACCTTGGCCCTGGCGCCAAGGGCTGGACCCTATGAGAGGAGGCATTAACTTCCTTTTCCCAACCCGCAAGGTGGTGTCCGACTCGAAATCCACGCTGGGCACAGTCAGCCCAGGTCCCCCCAACACCAGACCCAGGGCCTCAGGCCACCCTCTCCCCACTCCTGGGGAGCTCTCAGGCTTCATTTTTCACTCAGTCTTCTCCCTCCTTTGGCCTCCTCCCGCCCCCTCCCCCCGCCTGACCCTCTGTGTTGCCCTAATCGCAGCAGCCTCTCAGTCACCTCTTCTTACCTGCTGCGTGGGACCTTGCCTCCCTTTAGGGTCCCGTGACCTGCCGGCCACACAGTCTTTTGTGCTCTATGAAATAGGCCTCCCTCCGTAATTTATGTTTCTTACGTCTTCCATGCAGTCCTAAGGTGAGGACTAGAACAGGGGACTACTGCCTGCCTCTTCCTTGGGGCCCAGGTTATGTCTCCATAGGGCAGATTGGGTGAAATTCTGAACCACAAAGAGGGGAGCCTTTAACTTGTCAGTCCAGTTAGGGCTGTCATTGGTCACCAGACAAGGGGGCTTCTTCAGGATCACCCTTGCCTCCATTTTCAGAAGATTCTGTACAGATTTGTGTGCCAGCTCCCACCTTTCCTCAGGCAAAGAAATCCTTTGAGGAAGCAGGAAGCTCTTCCTTGGGGCTGACAGCCCTCAGGCTGTAGTGCCTAGTTACCCGCTGATCCCTTCAGGCTTCAGGCCTCATACCTCCAGGGAGCTCTGTTGGCCCATCTGAAGTTCTGCCTACGAGGAGATTTGGATTTGTTTTCCAAGCGGAACCAAAGACCAGATTGAGATAGTGTCCTCCGCCATCCCAAGTCAGCATGGCCACTAACCCCTAATGCCACCTTGGGAAAGGCAGCCCCGTCTTACTTGGTCAGACCTATCCCTTCAGAGACATACATGCAGTGAGTGGTCAGTAGTGGGTCAGCTTCCTTTTTTGAGCCTGTTGTTCCAATTCTGTCTTGCCTCACAATGCCCTGGATGACTGAGGACAAGAATCTGGAATTCCTTTGAGAATCTCTAGGTTTTTGTTGGGCTGCCCTTGAATCTTGGTCTCCTCTGCCAGTGTCACAGGCTGTAACTTCATCCTCGAGGTTGGTGCACTTCCTTTTGACATCCCAGGAACTATCCCCGAATGCACCTTCCAGCAGAGCTCACCATTTCTGTGGAAATAAAATAGAATGAAGATTTATTTGAAAGTTTAAAAGTTTACAATTGTTTTTAAAAGACTGATAATATGAACTATTGGTGAGGAGGTAGAATGACTAGAACTCATATATTGCTAGAGGGTGTGTAAATTGGTACAAACAATTTGAAGAAATCTATGGCAGTACCTACCAAAGCTAAACACGTGTACCTTGTGATGGAGCAGTTCTACTTCTGGTTGTAAACCCAACAGAAATGAGTGTTTATGTCCACCAAAAGGCATTTACAAGAATATTCATAGCAACTTTATTCATAATAGCCCTAAACTGGAAATAGTTCAAATGTCAATCAATGGTAAAAAAGATAAACTGGGGTTCCCATGACGTCTTCAGGTGCGATAATTTGCCATAATTGATCATTGAACTCAGGGAAATAAATACTGGTTTATTATAAAGGATTTTTAAAAGGATACAAATAAACAACCAGATGAAGAGGTACATAGGGTGAGGTCTGGAAGGGTCCTGAGCATGGGAACTTCCGTCCCCATGGAGTTTGGGGTGTGCTACTGTCATGGCACGTGGATATGTCCACCAACTTGGAAGTTCTCCAAACCCTATAGTTTAGGGTTTATATGGAGGTTCCATTATATAGGCATGATTGATTAGATCATTAGCCATTTATTAACTCAATTCCCTGTCCCTCTCCCCTTCCTGGTGGTTGAGAGGGTGGGGCTGAAAGTTCCAATGCTCTAATCACAAGGTTGGTTCCCCTGGCAAATAGCCCCCATCCTAAAGTTACCTAGGGGCCCATCTTGAGTCACCCCATTAACATAAACTCAAGTATGGTTGAAAGGGACTTATTATGAATAATAAGAGCTGCTCCTCTAACCATTATCATTTGGGAAAAGAGTTTTAGGAGCTCTTGTGTCATGATCAAATGTATATATTTCTTATATCACAATATCACAGTAATAGAAGTCAGAATAGTCAGTATTCTTGGTGGTTACTAGCTGGGAAGAGAACCCAAGGAGGTTTCTGGTGTGCTGGAAATTTCTATATCTTGACCTTGGTGGTGATTATACTAGTGTATACATATGTAAAATTTCATCAAGCTGTACATTTAAGATTTGTGCAGTTTATGTACGTATACCTCAATATAAAGAAATAAACATTCTATGGGAATTCCCTGGTGGTTCAGTGGTTAGGGCTCCATGCTTCCACTGTAGGGGACACAGGTTCGATCCCTAGTCGGGAAACTAAGATCCTGCATGACGCACGGAACGGCCAAAAAAAAAAAAGAAACAAACATTCTAGGGGCTTCCCTGGTGGTGCAGTGGTTAAGAATCCGCCTGCCAGTGCAAGGGACACAGGTTCGATCCCTGGTCTGGGAAGATCCCACATGCCGTGGAGCAATTAAGCCTGTGTGCCACAACTACTGAGCCTGTGCTCTAGAGCCTGTGAACCACAGCTACTGAAGTCCGCACACCTAGAGCCGGTGCTCCGCAACAAGAGACGCCTCCCGCAATTAGAAGCCTGCTCACCGCAACTAGAGAAAGCCCCCTCGCATCAATGAAGACCCAACGCAGCCAAAAATAAAATAAATTTAAAAAATAATTAATTAAAAAAGTTAAACATTCTAAATTCTTTCACCTGGGTTCCTCCTCTGTACTTTATAAGAGACAATCAGGCTAGGAAGGGGAAAAAATTTTAAACTATACTGTAGGCTGAAATGAACCTGAGAGGACGTTGAATTCATCACTTTGCCCTCAGCTCTACAAACAAAACAAAAATACTCTCCAGACATATGAAAATCTGGAAATCACCTTTATCTCTCCCAATTCTTTTTTTTTTTTTAATTATCTATTTATTTATTTATTTATGGCTCTTTTGGGTCTTCATTGTTGTGCACGGGCTTTCTCTAGTTGAGGCGAGTGGAGGCTACTTTTCATCGTGGTGCGCAGGCTTCTCATTGCGGTGGCTTCTCTTGTTGAGGAGCACAGGCTCTAGTCACGAAGGCTTCAGTGGTTGTGGCTCGTGGGCTCTAGAGCACAGGCTCAGTAGTTGTGGAGCACGGGCTTAGTTGCTCCATGGCATGTGGCATCTTCCCGGACCAAGAATCAAACCTGTGTCCCCTACACTGGCAGGCAGATTCCTAACCACTGCGCCACCAGGGAAGTTCTCTCCTAATTCTTGTACCCTCTTCTTTCACACACTCACACATCTATTCCATCACCAAGTCCTAATTATTTTACCTTATTAGTATCTTGAGTCAATTCACATCTCGCCATTACACTAGTCCAAGTCTGTCACCTATTGGTCCCGCCATTTGTGAAGGTCTCCTAGAAGAACTACCAGCATCCACTCTGACCTCTTTTGTTATTCTGTTCTGCGATCTGCAGATACTTATCTTTTTTAATGCAAATTTGAACAAGTCATCCCCATTCTCACCTCCAGGTTAACTTTCTTCAGTGTCTTTCTCTTGCTCTTTGGATAAAGATAAAATCCTTAATCTGGCCTATAAGACCCTGCATGACCTGGTTCCTAACTTGACTCCAGCCACATCTCATACCATAGTCTTCCCCCTTCCTCAGGTCCAGCCATACTGGCCCTCTTTCAATCCTTCCTAACCAAAATGCTCCCTACTGCCACAGGGCCTGTGAACAGCTTTACCTCTATTTGGTTCACTGTTTTTGCCTCTTTGCTGTTGTAATACTTAGTCATTCTTTGGATCTCAGTTTAAACATTACTTCCTCAGGAAAGTGTTCCCTGGCCCCCTTGACTAGTAATCCTTCCCTTCCCCATTATCAGTTTCATAGCACCATACACTTCTCCTTTGTAGCACTTAACACAATTAAAATTTTACATTTATTTGTATGATTATTTGATTAATGTCTTTCTCCTCCACTAGAATATAAGCTCCTCAGGAACAGGGACTATGGTTATTTTTGCTACCATTATATCTCTAGTGCCTAGCACATGCTAGCACTCAACAAATATTTGTTGAATAAATGAATAAATTAATGAATGAATGCAATTTGAAACTTCTTCCCAAGATTAAGAAAAGTGTCTCTGGTTTGTCCACTCATTCCCACATCTAATAAGAATCATTCATTCTTAGTAAATAATTTCTTGGACTTGAGAATCACCTTTTCCGTGACTGGTCCCCTCCTACCATCACTCATCTTTCAACCTGGCTAAGATACTCTTCTTCTGTGCCCTCACAGAAAATGTTCATGGTTAATTTGTCACACTGTATTGTAATGGTCTGTTTTCTCTCCCACTATGTCTGTCTCTCCCACTAGCTCGAGAGCTACTCAAGCAAAGGACACCCTTATTCACCTCCACATCCCTAGTGCGTGGGAAGGCACCTAGCATATTTGATGTATTCCCTAGATGTTGAATGACTGAATGAAGAGTAAGTCAAATGTATGTTTTACAAAGTGCTCTAGGTATGTTCATGGTGGTGTTAATAGTAGGCATAAGGAAGAAACTGTGATGAGAGTAATGCTGCAATAACTCGCTTCCAGAATCTTGGGTAAATCTATTTACTTATTTAAGGTAGCTTTTTTTCTAATTAAAAAATAATATATGCTCAAGGTATAAACTTGGAAAGCAAGAAAGGAAAAAAAAGACAACAGATAAATTACCCATAATTCCAGCCTCCAGATAGCAACTGTTTACATCTTGATGTGTGATCTTCCAATTCTTTTTTTGTATGTAACTGTATCTGTGTCTATATATCCATATATAGTTCTTTTAAAAGATTATTTCAAACTATACTATTTTATATACTTAAATAAAAAACTAAACAATTCCCATCTCCTTCACTTCAACCCCTCCAAATCAGTCCTTGTAACCATTCCATCACAATGCAATATGCTGTAGGAAGCCCATCAATGGGCGGGGGACCCAGGACCTGCTAACCTCTTACCTTCTCTTTGTCTTGGTCTTGCCGGGAAGAATAAATAACAAGAAATACTATAAAATACTTTGGACAAATTGAATTGTGTTATATATGCTTAGTAACAGTAATTCCTCTTGTTTATTTGCATAGATTCCTTGGAACAAACAAAGCAGATGTTGCTATGACACATTTCCCTTAATGTGTTCGAGCTAATTAACTATTCTTGCTGGCAAATGGCTCAGGAGGAAAGCATTTCTGTTAGGAAAAGTACTTGGAATTTTAATTCATACAAACTATAATAAAACATAGTAAAAAAAGAGACCTGGAAGACATAGGAACATGAACTGGCACAGGTGGTTAGTGCTTAATAACTGCTCTCTTGTGATGTAAAAATGTTAGAAGACTTCAGGCATGTGAATGGTAATTATTTCACCCCTGTGGAAATTTTTCCAGACGCTGGGGCATAGATTATTAAAGGTGGAAGATATTATAAAGATAGCTCATCTCATTAAACTCATACTTTTATAGAAAACTGAAGCCAAAAAAGTCAAGTCACATAGGCAGATAGCCCATGAGTGAGAAATGGAACCCAGGATCTCTGTCATTTTTTCAACTCTGCCATGTTAAATATCTGGACCCAGTTGAACTTGTAATTGGTATTTATTTTACATTTTCCTAGTATTCTTATGTTTTATCTTTATTCAGAACCTGAAATATTTTAGCCAGAATATCAACTACTTTGAGACCAGAAATTCTGTTTCTGCATTTTAGGTATAATTTGACACACACTGATAGAATTTGTAAATACAGACAATTTCTAACCATTTAGGAATTGAAATAGTGTTTAAATTATCCAGGTTCCTTGTTTTCTCTTCCTCTTTACACTTAAAGGATCTCACTTTTATGTGTAATCTCAATAAGATAAGAAAGAAAAAGAAGAGATGAAACTTTTCCACTTATAAACTCATTAATTTATTTGGAAAAAGATAAGCAAAAAATGGCTCATTAAAAAATACATTTCACAGTGTCATTCTACCTCCTTCATACTTTTCCCAAATGCCTAATTGGGAATTAAATATAAATGTAAGAATTTTAAAAGAATATTATGTACAATTTTATTGAAGTATCTTTTACCAGCTATACCTGTTGTCTCAAATGTAAGGAAATCTTGGCATAAAAACAAACACGTAGGCATCAGTTAATGATAGAAAAGTAGGGCTTCCCTGGTGGTGCAGTCGTTGAGAATCCACCTGCCAACGCAGGGGACGTGGGTTTGAGCCCTGGCCCGGGAAGATCCCACATGCCGCGGAGCAACTAAGCCCGTGCGCCACAACTACTGAGCCTGTGCTCTAGATCCTGTGAGCCACAACTACTGAAGCCCGCGCGCCTAGAGCCTGTGCTCTGCAATGAGAAGCCACTACAATAAACCCATGCACTGCAACAAAGAATAGACCCCGCTTGCTGCAACTAGAGAAAGCCCACGTGCAGCAGCGAACACCCAACACAGCCAAAAATAAATAAAATAAGTAAACTTATAAAAATTTTAAAAAGATAGAAAAGTAAAATGACTTACAAAGTGGAGCAAGGATTCCTTATCGTTAGGCAATTACATAATAACATTTTTGTTCTGATAACAAAAATAGCAAATTTCCAGAAACTAATTAAAAAATAATTACCAAGGGCTTCCCTGGTGGTGCAGTGGTTAAGAGTCCGCCTGCCAATGCAGAGGACACAGGTTCGAACCCTGATCCGGGAAGATCCCACATGCCGTGGAGCAACTAAGTCCATGCGCCACAACTACTGAGCCTGCACTCTAGAGCCCACGAGCCTAGAACCCGTGCTCTGCAGCAAGAGAAGCCACATCAATGAGAAGCCCACGCACCCCAACGAAGAGTAGGCTCCCACTCGCCACAACTAGAGAAAGCCTGCACACAGCAACGAAGACCCAATGCAGCCAAAAATAAAAATGATTTTAAAAAAATCTTAAAAAAGAATCATTACCAAGAAATAAATGCAATGAATTTTTTTTAATTTCCTTCCATCTATGGGTGTGTTTATTTTTTGAAATAAAATTGCAGACATAAATTTCCCCTATTCTTTCTTTCTTTCTTCCCCCTCCTCCTCCTCCCCCTCCCCCTCCTCCTCCTCCCCCTCCCCCTCCTCCTCCTCCCCCTCCCCCTCCTCCTCCTCCCCCTCCCCCTCCTCCTCCTCCCCCTCCCCCTCCTCCTCCTCCTCCTTCTTCTTCTTCTTCTTCTTCTTCTTCTTAATTTTTTGGCTGCAACACAGTGCATGTGGGATATTAGTTCCCAACCAGGGATCAAACCTGTGCCCCATGCACTGGAAGTGAGGAATATTAACCACTGGACCGCCAGGGAAGTCCCATCTCCTATTCTTCAAACTTAACATAATATTATGAGAACTTCCCCATGTTATTTATATATTTTCTGACAACATCGTTTTTAATGCTGGAAAATAACTCAATGAAAGAATATATCATACTTTATTTAATTGTTGGATTTTATTTTATTTATTATTATTATTTTTTTTGGCCATGTGGCTTGCAGGATCTTAGTTCCCTGACCAGGGATCAAATCTGTGCCCCGTGCAGTGAAAGCGTGGAGTCCTAACAACTGGATGGCCAAGGAATTCTTTATTGTTAGATTTTAGGCTGTGTATCCGGCAGGGTTCTCTAGAGAAAAAGAACCAGAGGATATATGTATATATTTATATATAATATAAGGATATTAATATTATATATGTATATATATATATATCTCAGAAGGAGAGAAAGAGGGAGAGAGAGATATTAGAGAGAGATTTATTTCAGAGAATTGGCTTACGTGATTGTAGAGGCTGGCAAGTCTGAAATCTGCAGGGCAAGCTGGAAACACTCAGGCAAGAGTTGATATGGCAGTCTGGAGGCAGAAGTTCTTCCTCAGGGAAATCTGTTTTCCTCTTAAGGGCTTTCAACTGATTGAATAAGGCCCACCCACATTATCAAGGGTAAGCTTCATTACTTAAAATCAACTGATAGTAGAATTGAAAAAAATTTTTTCCAGTTTCATTGAAACATAATTGACATATAACCTTATGGTGAGTTTAAGGTGTACAACATGATGACTTGATATACATAGATACTGCAAAATGATTATGTGAAAAATAGGAAAAATATATATTGATCTCTGCCTCTAGTTCCTGACACAGAGCTCCTAAAACCCTGTAATTTCCTGAGAAATTACATAAGAGCACTAGGAGCATCTTTTGTTCTAATAGTTAGTCTTTGATCCTGTTTCCTGACAGGTTTCCTAAATCCCTTGGAATTTTCTGGGTGATAGCAATGTCTTTTGTTTTAATGAGGTGACTATTGGTTGGCTCCTGGGGAGAGGCTAGTCACCAGAAAGACCAAGCCATGATTAGAAGCATGGAATTCTCATTCCCACCTCCAATTCTCCAGAGGAGGGAATGAAGCTAATAATCGATCATACTTACCATGATGAGGTTGTCATAAAAATCCCAATAATATAGTGTTCAGGGGACTTCAGGTTGGTGAATACATCCATATACTGGGAGGGCAACACACTCCCAACTCTACAGGGCCAGAAGCTCTTGTGCTCAGGCCTCTCCCATACCACCTTGATGTATCTCTTCATCTGGCTGTTTATCTGTATTCTTTATCATATCCTTTGTTATATAATAATTTTAAGTGTAAGCATTTCCCTGAGTTCTGTGAGCTGTTCCAGCAAATAATCAAATCCAAGGCAGTGGAAGTCATGGGAATCCCCAGTTTGTATCCAAGTCGAACAGAAGTTGTGGGTAACCTGGTGACCTACTACTTGTGATTCACATCTGAAGTAGGGGGCAGTTTGAGGGACTGAGCCCTTAACCTGTGGGATCTGACACTATAGTGTCAGAATTGAGTTAATTGCTTGTTAGGAAAAAAAAACACAGGAGGAAGACTGCAATTTTCTTTATCGATTACCACAATTAAGTTAAGGTTAACTAACACATCCATCACCTCACATAGTTACCTTTCTTTATGTGTGATGAGAACTTTTAAGATTTACTATCTTAGTAACTTTCAACTGTACAACACAGTATTGTTAACTAAGTAGAATATTGGCCATATCTACAAAATACCTCCACAGCAACATCTAGACTAATGTTTGATTAAATAACTGTACTATAGCCTAGCCAAGTTGACACATAAAACTAATTATCCCAGTCCACCCCTTGTCAACTTGACACCTATACTTAACTCCTTAAGCTATACTTAATCTCCAGATAAGGACAATAACAAAATCATACTTTTGCCTAACATAATACAACTATCCTGCATACAACCAAAAATACACCAACTCTTTCCCCGGAAGAGGACACAAAATCTCTGGGTGATGTTCACTCTTCTCCTTGATATCCTGTAACTGAAATACTTTGATGTAAAGGTAACTTTATTAATGCATCTTATGTTATATGACAGGTGGATAAGAGAGGGAAGAAACAAAGATATTTGATACACATCACAAACATATTCAGAACAAAAAAGGGAAGAATTATGCATAAACTTACAGTCTTCTCCTTGTTTCTGCAACTGGTCATGTGGTCATAGCTAATAGCTTCTACCAATACCCATTCCATACTCCCTTTGCCCTCAGCAAGCGCCTCAGCTGGTTGTGGTATTTTGTGGTAGGAGGAATTAAAACTTGATTCCTGAAGAATCTGGGTCATAAGTAGTCCTGCCTGAATTGGGTTGTTGTAGTTTTCCATAGGCTTTAATTACAGGGCCTGGTAATACTAAGAGACTCCCTAAGAGATCACCTGTATTCCAGATGTAATCTTCCATAACTCCACTGTATAGTAGCAGTCCAACTTTCCCTTGGTAATCAGGATCAATCACCCCAGCCAGTATAGTAACTCCCTTCTTTGCCTGTTGATTGGAGGCATGAGGAGCTCAAATTAGCCAGGTGGCAGTCTTAACTTTGGTTCAATGGAATCGTTGTTATCTCCCAGCAGATGCATTCTTCCCTTTGGAACTAAGATTTCTAGACAAAGCAGAGCATTAGGTCATGGGGACAGAAAGCAAACACTTTGCTAGTAGATTACTAGGCATAACAGTGAGGGTGCCACTCCTATTTTTACCCCTTGATTCCTGGACCTATGAATATTGGGTATTGAAGAAACAGCACTAAATATTACATGCTGATTTAGAGAATATGCAGGCTCCTGGAGAAATCTTTGTGCATATCTCTGATTTCATGGGATAAATTCCCAGAAGTAAGAGTACTAAGTCAATGGGTATAAGCATTTTTAAGGCTCTTGATAGATTATGTCCCATTGCCCTTCAGAAAGTTCATGTCAGTTTGCACCATTTAGCAGCATGAGTGTTATCTATTTCAACACATTGTTATCATTACTGCTACTGCATATTATCATTGTCAACTACTTTGAATAAACTGTTCTCAGAAGAGCTTTCTGTTGAGGAGGTAAATCAAAAATCTTATAGCCAACATGGGCCAGATTCTTTTAGGTATAGCACATTGATAGAGGAAGACTGGCAAGGTCTTTCTGGCAGGAAAATTGCTGCACTTGTTGGAAAATTGCTGCAATTATGATAAAGAAATTTCCGAAGCTACCTTACCCTCTACTTAATATCATCACCTCCAACCTCTTTAGAGTGCCGCAGCACTCATTCTGTTTGCTGGTGGCCAATAAAAAAATGATCATACAAAAGCTAGCTTTGTGACTGGAAAGACGCATTTATAGGTGAAAAAAACTAGTTTCCGATGAAGTAGGCAGTTCAAGTGTATCTTGCAGAACTGAATGAACAGGGAATTGGAACTGGAACAAGGATCCTTGTGTCTATTCTCATTTCTATATATCTGCCTAATTGATCATTGATGTTTGTTTGTTTTTATTGTTGTTTGTTTGTTTTGCTGTATCACACAGCAGCATGCAGGATGTTAGTTCTCTGACCAGGGATCAAATCTGTGCCCCCTGCAGTGGGAGCACAGAGGTTTAACCACTGGATTGCCAGGAAAGTTCTGATCATAGAGTTTTAAAACATCAAACTTAAGGGTCTGGAAGCAGAAAAGGCAGCTAGGAAATCTGTTCATGTAGGGTAACATGGATTAAAAGTGCCCTACTCAAAGTTTTAACATAGTATTAATTTTTCATAATATTAACAATTTATTTTTATTTTCAAGTGTTATTGATAATAGTATTCTGGGTTTTTTTTTTTTTTTTTTTTGCGATACGCAGGCCTCTCACTGTTGTGGCCTCTCCCGTTGCGGAGCACAGGCTCCGGACGCGCAGGCCCAGCGGCCATGGCTCACGGGCCCAGCCGCTCCGCGGCATGTGGGATCCTCCCGGACCGGGGCACGAACCCGTGTCCCCTGCATCGGCAGGCGGACTCTCAACCACTGCGCCACCAGGGAAGCCCATATTCTGGGTTTTTAAAAAAAGAAATGGATAATAAAACATTTATGGATATAGACCAGTCTCCCCTTATCCACAGGGTATATGTTCCAAGACCCCCAGAGGATGGCTGAAACTGTGGATAGTACTGAACCCTGTATACACTATGCTTTTTTCCTGTACATCCATACTTATGCTAAAGTTTAATTTATAAATTAGGCACAGGAAAAGATAAACAAGAATAATAATAAAATAGAACAATTATAACAACATACTATAATAAAAGTTATGTGAATGTGGTCTCTCTCAAAATATCTTATTGTACATATTTAATGTCTTTTCCATCTTAACTAAGCACTTATCACACACTATGGCCATAACTTTGGCACCTAACATAAGTTCACGTAAATACATAAAGCAAATATTAACAAAAGTAAAGGGAGAAATTGACACTAACACAATAATAGTAGGGGACTTTTTAAAAAAAGTATTTATTGGGCTTCGCTGGTGGTGCAGTGGTTGAGAATCTGCCTGCCAATGCGGAGGACACAGGTTTGAGCCCTGGTCTGGGAAAATGCCACATGCCACGGAGCAACTAAGCCTGTGCGCCACAACTACTGAGCCTGCACTCTAGAGCCTGCGAGCCACAACTATTGAGCTTGCGTGCCATGACTACTGAAGCTCACATGCCTAGAGCCCGTGCTCTGCAACAAGAGAAGCCACTGCAATGAGAAGCCCACACACCACAACAAAGAGTATCCCCTGCTCTCCGCAACTAGAGAAAGCACGCATGCAGCAATGAAGACCCAATGCAGCCAAAAATACATAAATAAAATAAATAATTTTTTTAAAAAAGTATTTATTTATTTATTTATTTGGTTGCACTGGGTCTTAGTTGTGGCAGGCAGCCTCCTTAGTTGAGGCTCCAGGGCTCCTTAGTTGCGGCTCACAGGATCCCTAGTTGTGACACGTGGGCTCCTTAGTTGTGGCATGCATGTGGGAGCTAGTTCCCTGACCAGGGAACTAGATGGCTAGAACAAGATGGCTAGAACTGAGTCCCAGGATGACCTTGGGGAACAGTGCTTCTGATCAGCCCTGCACAGTCTACTAGTTCAGAGTTTTACCTGGGAGAGAAACAGAACTTCTACCTTGATTAAGTCATGGATATTTTTGTCTCCATCTAGTCAATATCCTAACTAATAAAAGCAGGAAGAAGAGAAGAAAGGCAATGAGGATATGGAACATACTTAGAAGGACAAATTCTCACTTTTTCCTTTCTTCTTTCTTTTTTTTCCTTCCCTTCCCCTCTTCTGATCTATCCTTTGTTTCCTACAGTTATACATAAATGTATATACACACACAAACACACATATACACACACATTTGCTCTTCCATATCCCCTTGGTTCCAGATTTTTAGCTCTAGACATATCAACAGATTCACATCTTCTATGTTCTTCCTGCTTAATCTAGCCACCAGTGAAACAGCTCTAAGTATGGAAACCATTTCCTTCCTCAGAGGCTCCCCACAGAGCACAGTGAGGCAGTAGGCATCTGGACAAGCAGTGGACAGGACGTCTTCCTGGTCACAGTGGGCAGAGGGTATTGCTTTCCTTGTACAAATCGATTTGTAGGGAATAGAGGAACCGTATTTTTCCTGGGAAGCTTTCTCTTTTTCCATAAAAGGGTGTTTTGAGGAAGTCTTCAATGTGGGAATCACAAAAGTCTTATGTTCCCCTTTTCCAATCAAAATGTCTAACTTCTCTATGTTACTTTACAGAGTATTGTAAGTATTGTTTTGGTCTTCTCAGTATCCATGCTTTTGGTAACAGAATCCTGTTTTTACTTTCAATTTCAGGTCATGGGGTTTGGCCTGGGGCTGACCCAGTCATTTGACCCCAGGATTGCATACGTAATCCAGTTCTGGTCAAAGCTGGAGGTAGGGCTTCCCTGGTGGCGCAGTGGCTGGGGGTCCGCCTGCCGATGCAGGGGGCGCGGGTTCATGCCCTGGTCCGGGAGGATCCCACGTGCCACGGAGCGGCTGGGCCCGTGAGCCGTGGCTGCTGGGCCTGCGCGTCCGGAGCCTGTGCTCCGCGGCGGGAGAGGCCACAACAGTGAGAGACCCGCGTACCGCAAAAAAAAAAAGCTGGAGGTATTGGGAAAAAGACTTTCATAATGCTGGGGTTACTACACTAGAAGAGTATAAGGCTGGAGCTGCTGGGATGAGTTTGCCATGGGGGGAGCCTAACTAAAAAAAAGTCAACACTGAGGAAAACAGAACCAAGGGATAAAAGCCAAGCCTGATGACTTTGTCTGGGAACCTGCTGCAGTTTAAGTAGAGTTTCTGTCACTTGCGAGCAAACAAGTCTTGACAATCCACAGGGCATATCAAAAACATCTAAGTGACACTTTGGCAGATGTTATGCCTACCCAGATGTTTCTTTTTAAAAAATTGACTTATGTTCCATCCTATTCCAGAAAGTATTGTTGGTCCCTTCTCGTAAGAATATCCCTCCTTTGTGTTCTGTCCGTTTTGCTGTGTAGGAAAAGGAGCACCAACTGGAATTTAGGGTTCTTAATCCCACCTCCACCACTTCCTAACAGTAAGACTCTGAACAAATCAAGGGAATACATCTGAACCTTGGTTTCCTTATTTGTCAAATTGATGTATGATTACATACATGTATTGACTTACACTGTGGATCACATAAGATCACATATATAAGTTATAAAATGCTTTAAACATGTTAAGAATTATTATAAAGCAGACTTTCAGGATCTAGGGAATCCTCCTTCCTTTCCATAGCCCGATTGTGTTGTGAAATTTGGGAGAGAGTAGAAAGGCCACATCATCCTCCAAAGATTCTGCTATTTACACTTTCCTTATGAGAGTGTCTATTTTCCCACATCCCAGCCAACACTCAGTATTATCAATTTTTAAAATATTTGCTAGTCTGAAAAAAGCAGCTAATTGCTACATTTTAGCCTTGTGAATGGTGCTTTCCAGGCAGCTGGAGATATTTTTTAAAATCTTCCAAACCAGCATCCTAAAATCTGCACAAAGAGCAGAGCAGCAGCTGCTTTTCTCCTGCCCTAGTACCAGCTGACTCTTCAGCATGGTAGTTAGATAAAATAGTTGGCCAGAGGCTTTTACAGTCTGTTGTGGCAGCAGAAAAGGACACCTTCACTTCTGCCTCATTTGTTGTGTGAATGAGCGAACACACACCCTCAGTGAACCTGCTAAATCATGGCCCAATGATCCACATCTCTTCAAATCCATTTCAGTCCATGCTTGGTAACTCCTGAAATCATTCAGTTCAACTTTGTTGTCCCAGGAGTAAGTATCTGGGATGAGGAACCTATTCATACATTTAAAATATAAAAGAATGATTAGGGGAATAGATGGATAAAATAATATTCTATTCTATTTTATAACTCTTTATGCTTTTCAAAACACTATCACAGCACTATTCTGCTTAAGCCTTTCAAAAACCCTGAGAAATAGACAATATCATCTCCATTCTACAAAGGAGGAATTTGAGGCTCAGAGAGGTAAGGCAAGTTGCAGAAGCAACACAGTGAATTATGGCAGAGGCAGGACTAAAACCATATCCACTGCCCCCCAATCCAACAGTCTTTCCCCTATATCACACTGTTAGGGACACTGTTTACCTTCTGTAGTGGTGAGATAATACTCACAAAGCCCCATCATAGTCTAGGAAGTTCATTCTAGGAACAGGTAGCTCTGTTAAGGGCATCTGTCCCTCTGGTTCTTTGTAAAGCCCCTTCTCCTTGGCCAGAGACAAGAGGTACCTCTTACACTAGATCCTGTACACCTGTCACCATAAATGTGTAGTCAGAGCTAGTGACAAAGCGTTCACCCATCCTTCACAACTAGTTAAAGATGGGGTCAAAATCAAGCAGTAATCACTATCCCAGGCTCCCAGGTCAAGTTGTAACATTACTGAGGATGTTGATAATGAAGTTTTTCTACTATTAATGGGAATTCAGCTGAAACAATCAGCAAGAACCTATAAGGAAGAAATTTCTGGCCTCAGCCAAGAGATTATATTTCAGCCAATTCTCCTAATTATATGAGCCGGATGGGAGAGGGTGGGGGCTAGAGGAAGAGACAAAGGATGAAACATGATTCAGGAAATTGTAAAAGAGGAAGATGAGAAACCTTAGTGCTTTTGGGAAGGAATGTCAAGATGTACCCCTTTGCCCAAGCGATTCAAAGAGCCTTTCACCCTCCTCCCTCTCTCCCTTCCTTCCTTCCTCCCTCCTTCCTTTCCTTCCTTTCTTTTTCTTTTTTTTTTTAGCAGTCTGGATGTACAGGGATTAAAAAATGCTGCGGATTTAATTTCTCTAATTACTTGGACGACCATCTGTGCCCTGCTTTGACACACAAGCCCCTGCTCTGGTGAAGGGACTGCCTGCTAATCTGGCCAGTCCTCCTCTTCTCCAGACTTCCTTACTCCCCATTCCCTATCATCTGGCTAGGGGATCTCTTTTGTCAGAGAGTAGGGCTGGGAGATGGAGCTCTAGGCAGAAATCCTTCCCATCCAGCCGTGCCCCAATACCCTGGGCATTGGCAAACATCAGGGGACCGTTTGACATCCTCCCACTCTTGGCCACCAACCAATATCCAAGAGCTGCATCTGGGTGGAAACCTACTCTGGCTGAAGGAGTGTTTTTTTCCTCTCTCCATAGAGACTTCTGCCCCTTTATCTCCCTTTTGCAGACCTGACTTAACTTGAAGCCTGAGTCATCAGGGTGAGCAAGGAAATATCTTTTCTACACTCAAATGCAGGTTAATGACATTACAGCAGAATTCTAGTAATCATAGTATATTGATCTGGTTAAAATTGATTCTCTATAATGAAAAATCATGAGCAAAAATGAAGTTTTCAGATTCCTATTTACCATTTAGAATGACACTGATTGTGGGCTGTTTGGGAAGAGGAGAAAGTTGGTTTAAATTATTGCTTTTTTTTTTGCCATTGAGCAGCAAACTCCTTTCAACTTCATCTACTCCTCCCTACTCTCCCAAGAATATGGGAAAGAAAGAAAACAGAGCTAAAGATGAGGGCAAGAGGAGTAGAAAATGAAGTTTCCTCAAAGGGTGGCCCACTTTTCTTAACAAATTCTCTTTTTTGTATCTCACTGTTCACTCTACCCAGTCATTTCTCCGACTGATCTGCAGCCTACCTCCCCACGCCCAGCCTTCCGGAGCCCCCTTCTTTACTTGAATAAGCCAAGTCCCTTGGTTCAGAGCTTGGTTCAAAGCTTGGCTCAGGGCTGGTCCTGGCACAAAGTCCATTATGTGGGACCTTGCTTTTCCCTCTGTCTGGGTTTTACAGAAACTTCATCCTGTTTCTGAGTGTGACGTGTCCGGGGAATCAGCTGTGAGCTCAAGAGGTTAGAGCCCTGGTCCAGGAAGATCCCACATGCCGTGCGGAGCCGGTTTTCGAGGAACCACCATACTGTTTTCCATCGTGGCTGCACCAACTTACATTCCCCCCAACAGTGTGGAACAGTTCCCATTTCTCCACACCCTCTCCAGCATTTGTTATTGTAGACTTAAAAAAATAATAACATTTATTTATTTATTTTTGGCTGCGTTGGGTCTTCGTTGCTGCACGCGGGCTTTCTCTAGTTGCCACGAGTGGGGCCTGCTCTTTGTTGCGGTGCGTGAGCTTCTCATCACGGTGGGTTCTCTTGCTGCGGAGCACCGGCTCTAGAGCGCAGGCTCGGTAACTGTGGTGCATGGGCTTAGTTGCTCCGCGGCACGTGGGATCTTTGTGGACCAGGGCTCGAGCCTGTATCCCCTACATCGGCAGGCGGATTCTTAGCCACTGCGCCACCAGCGAAGTCCCAAAGCTGTACAGCTTTAAACTTGTAGTTTCTTGGGAGAGAAACTGAGGCACCTGTGCCCTTGAGGGCCTGAGCTGCTGCATCAGCTTGGCTAAACTTTCCCTGGATCTTCAGGGGTGAACAGTCTTCTGCGTCCCGAGAGCAGTAAATTGACTCCACTTCACACATCCATCTCCATCTTCATCCTAGGCAGGGCTCCTCACTCCATACACCCTCCCCTCCCCCAGAGAGCCTGGGAACCACAGGACCCTTCCATCTGTAGGCAGCCTCAGAAAGTCCCACCCGCACTGCCCTGCCTCCCTTCCCCCACAATCCACAGCCCCAGCCCTCTTTTCCTTCATCTCACAGCCTGTCTCACAGAAAAGTGACAAGCCTTTCCATTCTCAATTTGAGATCCAGCCTTGGTCCTGCTCCAGGACTTAAGCTGTCACCACATGGACTGTGCCAGCTACCCCTCCCTCAACTCCAGACCAGAGATTCCAGCTGCCTATATGTCATCTCTGCTTTGACACCTCAGAAAGAGCAGGTCCAAAATCCAGCTCCTCATTTCTCCCTGAAGTCTGCTGCCCGCACTGGTTTCTCCATCTCAACTCTTGCAGATGTGCAGCCAAAACAAGACAAGACAAAACAAAACAAAATAGACAACCCCCACCCCCCCAAATCTCAGTTGTCCTTCACTCTATTTATCAGGAATCTTATTACTTATATTCTTCCTCTAGCCGCTGCTCTGGTCTAGAGACCAGCATCATTCTTTGGAGTCTATGGTGGTAGCCTCTTCACAGGTCTTGCCCCACCCTCATCACTCACGTCTCTGTTCCTCCCTAAGCAGCCGTTGAAATACATTAAAACCATAACCTAGATCATGTTCTCTTTTATTCACAACCATCCAAGTCTCCCCAAATACTCAGACTGAGAGTCCAAATGCTCAGGTTGCTATGGCAGGTGTGACCCCTCCTCACACTCTCTGATCCCTGCAGACAGGAGTCGCACCCCAGGTTTGTGAATGCTTCTGGCTCAGGTGCACCTCCAAGGCTTTACAGGCTCTGGTCCTTTGGCCTCTCATACTCTTCCTCACTTCATCACCCTGCCTGTCAGAAATGGGGACCCCACCATGAACGCCCAATGTTTTAGCCACAGAGACCTGAACTTCAGTCGCCTAAGCAGGAGGCCTTCATTTGGGACTTTAATATTTGCATGGGGTTCAGGCAGGTGAGGGTCGAGAGAACACACACCCACAAGGGCCAGGTCCATCAGCATGCCCGTGGCCACAGGAACCTGTGGACAGAGCTGGGCTTGGAGTAATAAAGTGATAAACTACGGAGACTGGCTCCTGTGTGATGGGAAGAACCCCTCCTCTTGCTCTCCTACTCCAGTTACCTCTGGTGGCCCCAGAGATCTGGAGCCTCTGAAACGGTGAATGTAATCAAAAGCAACCAAAACATCGCCACATTAAAGCCTTGCTTAGAACATAGTTAGCACTTGAAAAATGGCTAATATTATGTATTTCATTACACCATGCTTTTTTTTCTTCATCTTCTAATCAATGACAGAAGAAACAAAGGAAATAGGAGGTCACTCACTTCCAAGAGAGCCCTGGATGCTCTGCAACCCTGTTAGCTAAGATATCCAAGCTACTCAGGACACCCAGAGCAAGTAATTACTTCTTTCTACTGATGGGAAAACTGAGAAGGAGTAGAAATTTAATCTTCTACCCAGTGGAATAGCATGCTGTAACAGAAAGAGTATGGGTTTTGAAAGTAGGGTTTTGACCTGAGTTCAAATGCTGTTTATGCTGCCTAATTGCTTCATGATGGTGTTCAAATTCCATCACATCTTTGAGTCTTTCTGAGAGATATTAATACCTATCACACAGGGTTATTGTGAGGAGTAAACAAGATGATGTATTTGTATGCCTAGCACATCTAAGTAGTGGTGGAATCTATTGCTTTTGCCAGTTCCAGTATCCCTTGTTCTAGTAGCATATTTTGATTTTTCTTTGGAGAGCTCCCTTTCCCCCACTGCACTCTCTAATGGTGGATCTGGCAGTCAAGGTGCCCTTCTGCCCAGGGCAAGTGGGCTTATGACCCAACTTAGACTAGCCAGACCCTTGATTCCTGTAATGTGAACCCTTTGCAGAGTGAAACAGAGATGAAAAATGGTTGGATTTGATTCTTCCCAGGTGTTATCTAGATCCTTGGAGCCACCTGGTTCTTGTCTTTTCTAAGGCCTGGTGGTCCAGCTGTTCTTTCAAGATTGTGAGCACCCCATGTCCTTCCAATGACTTCCTTTTTCTATATCGTATTAGCCAGAGACAGTTTCTGTTACTAGCAACCTCGGAACCATAATTGCTGCACAGATGTTAGGTAAATGTTAGTTCTATCTTATCTGCTTACCTCCTCCCAGCAATCCCCCATACTCTCATGTCCTCCTCACATACAGAATGTTCCAGTGTTTCAGGACAACCTAAACAGTGGACTTCTGTTGTACTTAGGCTGGAATTAGGTCTAGACCATTGATTCAGTTGATGTTACCAATACATCAGCAATTCTTATCAGTTCTACATTTAAAACCTGCAGGATCTGATCACCTTCAACTCTTTACTACTTCACTAGCGTAAGCTACCATCATCTCTCGCCAAGACTACTGTAATCATTTCCTAACTGCTCTCCATGTTCTCATTCTTGCCCATTACGATCCATTCACCACCTGGAAGCCAATGTGATCTTTTAAAATTATAAGTTAGATCATGCCACATCCAGCTCTCAACTTTCCAATGATTTCCCATCATGTTTTGAATAGCACTAAAGTCTTTCCACGACCTTACAAGACTGTACGATCTGGCTCCTGGCCACTTCTTCAATCTCATTCCCTTCCACTCTCATCCTTGCTTACTGCTCTTCACCAACACTGGCCTTGTGCCCTTTGAACATGCCAAGCTTGTTCTTGTCTTCGACCTTTGCACCTGCTGTTCCCTAAGTGTCCCCCTTCTCATGAATTTGCACGGTCCTCTGCTCTCTCCCTCGCACAGAGTGGATGAACAAAAGATAGACACTTGTTGAATTAATGAATGGATAGAGTTCTGAAATATCAATAAAATGGAATACTCTGAAACTGTTGGAAAAGAATAAGGTAGAATGTGCTAATATGGAATGACCTCTAAGATATAATGTAAAGTAATAAAAAAGAAAGAAAAAATATACAGTACATTGTGTGTAATAGGCTTCCTCCTGGTAAAAAGATGTACTTACAGAAATTTACATAAGAAATTGATAACATCACTCTACTATCTCTGAGGGAGACTTTTCACTGCATATCCTTTTGTTCTACTTAATTTTAAAAATCATATTCATGATAAAATTGCTTCTTCAATAAAAACTAGTAATTACAAAAATTAGTAGTAAACTAGAGAAAAGAAAATATTTAATAAACCTAGGACAGAAATTGTTATAATTTGGTACCATTAAATTTTGTAACATCTTTTTTTTTTGGTCTGCTTGAGTTCATAGTGCTAAGTGTAATAAAACGTGTTGATGTTGGGACTTCCTTGGTGGTGCAGTGGTTAAGAATCCGCCTGCCAATGCAGGGGACACAGGTTCGAGCCCTGGTCCGGGAAGATCCCACATGCCGCGGAGCAGCAAAGCCCGTGAGCCACAACTACTGAGCCCATGTGCTGCAACTACTGAAGCCTGTGCGCCTAGAGTCCGCACTCTGCAACAAGAGAAGCCACCGCGGTGAGAAGCCCATGCACCGCAACAAAGAGTAGCCCTTGCTCGCTGCAACTAGAGAAAAGCCCACACGCAGCAAGGAAGAACCAACACAGCCAATAAATAAATAAATTAAAAAAAAACCCAAACGTGTTGACATATAGTGTTCCTTCTTCACTTTCTTTCTCTCATAACTTTTAATTTATCTAGATATGGTGAAAAATTAATGTACAGTGATAACCTAGGTCAAAAATAAATTTAATCAGGAATGCTCTTCAGAAACAGCTGCATATTTTTATAGTATTTTAATTTAATTATTTTGTTTAATTTAAAAATTTTAAATTTAATTTTGTAATGATTTTATGAAAGGAGTAATTACTTTAGGAACAGATAAACATTTCTCTTGAAACTTCTTTAGATTCTAGTCAATATTTTTCCCCTTTCAATTCAATTTTTTTTCAATTCAGTTTTTTATACTGAAGTATTTTAAGGTAATCTAGACACGGGCTCAGTAATTGTGGCTCACAGGCTCTAGATCACAGGCTCAGCAGTTGTGGTACACGAGCTTTGTTGCTCCGTGGCATGTGGGATCTTCCCAGACCAGGCTTGAACCCGTGTCCCCTGCATTGGCAGGTGGATTCTTAACCACTGCACCAACAGGGAAGTCCCAATCTCATTGTAGTTTTAATTTGTATTTCTCTAATAATTAGTGGCGTTGAGCATCTTTTCATGTGCCTGTTGGCCATCTGTATATCTTCTTTGGAGAAATGTCTATTTAGGTGTTCTGCCCCCTTTTTTTTTTTGGCCACATGCACCACGTGGCACTCAAGATCTCAGTTCCCCAACCAGGGATCAAACCCACACCCCCTGCAGTGGAAGCGCAGAGTCCCAACCACTGGACTGCCAGGGAAGTCCCAGGCCATTTTTAAAACTATATTTATTTAATTAATTTATTTATTTTGGCTGCTCTGGATCTTCATTGCGGCACACAGAATCTTTTAGTTGCAGCATGCGGGCTTATTAATTGCGGCATGTGGACTTAGTTGCAGCATGCATGTGGGATCTATTTCCCTGACCAGGGATTGAACCCAGGCCTCCTGCATTAGGAGCGTGGAGTCTTACCCACTGGACCACCAGGGACGTCTTTTTGATTGGACTAATGGCTGATTTTTTTTCTCCTGGTTCTGGGTCACATTTTTCTGCTTCTTTGCATGTCTTGCATTTTTAAAAATTTCATGCCAGAGATTGTGAATGTTACATTGTTGAGAGTCTGGATTTTTTTTTTCCCTTTATATAGCATTGACTCTTGTTTTGGCTTGCTGTTAAATTACTTTCAGATAAGCTTGATCCTTTCAAGGCTTATTTTTAACATTTGTTGGGAAAGGTCTAGAGCAGCTTTTGCTCTAGGGCTTGTTCAGTCCCACTTTAAGGTGAGATCCTCTGGGCCTCTCTACTAAATTCCCCAGGTTTTCAATGGGTTCTCTCCTCTCTGGTTGGAAACTGAACTTCCTTCAGCCCTGTGTGAGCTCTGGGACTTGTTCAGCCAACAGTTCTCTTATAGTCTGACAAAGACTCTCTTTGATTAAACTCTAGCCAGGCTCCTCTGAGCCCTCACCCTCTTATTCATGGACTCAATTTTGGCCTATAAAATCTATAGACTCTCAGCACAAATTATTTTGTTCAGACCCCTTCCCCCACATTAAAAATCTTACACAAACACTAACATTGTTTCTAACAGCTCAAGGGTGCATCCTTAGAATAATTCTCCTTAAAGTGCCCGAGAAAGCTCAAAGTTACCAAAGGAATTTGTTTTATCCAACACCTGACAATAGGCCCCTGACTGCTCTTTCTTAGAGCATGTGTTTCAGGAAAGGGGACCTCTTCCAGGGCCCGAGAGTGGGTTCTTATCTAACACTCAGAAATGAATTGTCTGAGGAGACACACGTGCTGACAAAGCAAGAGACTTTACTGGGAAGGGGCGCCCGCGCAGAGAGCAGCAGGGGAAGGGAAACCAGGAGGACTGCTCTGCCATGTGGCTCTCAGTCTTGGGTTTTATGGCAATGGGATTGGTTTCCGACTTGTCTCTGGCCAATCCTTCTGTCTCAGGGTCCTTCCTGGTGGTGCGGGCAGCCGCTCAGCCAAGATGGATTCCAGCGAGGAGGATTCTGGGAGGTTGGTAGACCATGTGGACTGGCATCTCCTCTCTCCCTTTGACCTTTCCCGAATCCTTCTGATTGGTGGTGGCTTGTTAGTTCCGCGTTCCTTACCAGGACCTCCTATTCTAAGATAACTCACGCAAGTGGCTACTGTATTGCCTGGCCAGGGATGGCGGGTTTTAGTTAGTGTTTCCCCTAACACATGTACTAAAAAGGGCTTACAATTATGAGCCTTTCTTCTGTCCTTTTGAGATGTATCTACATCTTTTATAACCCCAAAGTGTCTTTCTCAAGGACTGAAATCTATTCCTTTGAAATGTAATCATCAGGATAGATAAGGCTCTCCCAGGCTCTGTTGAAGGATAGACTTAGATAATTGCCAGCTAACAGACATAGCTGACTTAACTGGCATTTACCCTGGCCTTTGTAATTTTTTAATTCCCTTAGTCTTTTCAGGCCTCTACCTTTCTCCCTGCCTACTCCCTCATTGTCTCCCAGTCACCCCTGTACCAATCAAAGTTAAGCTTGGTTCATGCTGGACTCTCTTCCCTGTTGCAACAGTATGTTACAGATGAAAATTTGTCCTTACCACTTTAGCTAGCATCTGGCTTTGTTTATCTTTGACAAGGTATTTATCTAGCCTTATGGAGTTTCAGCCTAGTCACATGCAGCTTAGTGTGTTATTCAGCATCAGATTCAATGGGGCTACTATGTATATTTCTGGTTCTCCTTTTCCATGGTGCTTTTGATGGTTAAGTCCTGCCATCTGGCCTCTTATTATTTTGGGATCCTGATGAAACCATGCACCTCAGTTTGGGACTTGAACCAATGTGCCAGGACTCGAACCTGGCCAAAACCCATAGTCTTCCAACTGAGACCACACACCTGGTTTCAGGACTTAATGAAGCTCAGGTTCTTGATGTCTCATTGCAGAAAGAATTCAGTGAGAGACAAAGTGATAGGAAAGAAGTGGATTTATTTAGAGAGAAACACACTCCACAGACAGAGTGTGGGCCATCTCAGAAGGTGAGAAAGGCAGCAGGGTATGGGGTTGTTAGTTTTTATAGGAGTGGGTAATTTCATAGGCTAATGAGTGGGAGGAATATTCCAGCTATTTTAGGGAAGGGTGGGGATTTCCAGGAATTGGGCCACAGCCCACATTTTGATCATTATGGTCGGTCTTGGAACTGTCATGGCGCCTGTTGGTGTGTCATTTAGCTTGCTGAGGCTCAAGGTCTAGTGGAAAAAGTTGACTTGTCTGCCATCTTGGACCCAGTTGGTTCTAATCAGTTTATGTCATGTCCTCGGGTTATGTCATCCTTTCAAAGGTTGTGCTCTGCCTCCTTCCCTCCCGTTTCACTACCATTCCTATTGCTACCAAGGAGCCCCGTTCTGAAAATGCAGTAGCCACTACTAAGCTTCCCAGTGATGCCAATGCCCCTTTCCCCAGAGCATTCCTCAGGGTCCTCCTGTGGAATGGTCATTCGGTGAGTTTTCTGGTTTTTACATGCTATATCCACTTCAACTTTCCTCTTCTCTGAGCCTTCGATCCCTACTTGCACCATCTCCCATAGTGGTTCTGACATTTCTACTTCATATACATAGCTTTCTGCAAGAACCTTCCTAGCAACATGTTAGCACTGTCTCTCAGGGTCCTTGTCAGTGTGTTAAAGCCTGTGTCCTAGGAAATGCTCCCATATATATATATTTTTATTCTAATGCTCCCATATTGATAACCTCTCCCTCATCTAATTTTAGGTTCAACTTCTCCCAACGTAGATGCAGCCTCAGAATTCTCAAAATGCATTCCCATTTATATTCTCCTGGCTTCTGTCAGATCATATTGGTTATGTTCTCCAGCTCTTTTAGGCTCCTTTACTCCCTTGTCAGGTCCTGGACATTTGTGTTGTTACTTAATCCCAGTTATTGGTCTAATGGCCAGGTTGGGATGTTGGGGTAGATCCAGATGGGGAGGCACATTTGTAGTAAGGCAGAGATTTCTGCATCATTTTCAAGCAATTGGGAGAACTAATCTTTAAGGAGTGGGTAACTTATAAAGGCCCAGAGGTACAGGGGTAACTGGAGGTTCAAGAGGTACAGGCAATTAGATTTTAACATCCTATACCTCCGATTTCCACTCCTCAATCAGGACTCTAACCTGGATGTAGCCAATTTGTCATGGTTGAGATTTCAATTCTCTGGAATTCCTGATAATCTTATAATTAAGACCTCGGCCTGATCCTGATCCTGATCCTCAAGTTTTTCTGCCCTCTGGCTACAGGAGATGATAGTCTCTTTATAGGTGGCCAAGAAGACCCTTTGACTTTCACACTTAACCTTTATAGTCTTTCTCCAATGTATTTGTTACTCTCAATGACAAACATCCTATTACTTCTCAAATGCCTAGTACATTGTTCTCCCCCACGCCCCATGTATTCCTTTCCTCAGGCAAAAACATTCCAATTTACTATTGGTGAAAAAATTTTTTAAAATTAATTAATTTATTTTATTTTTGGCTGCGTTGGGTCTTCATTGCTGCATGCCGGCTTTCTCTAGTTGTGACGAGCAGGGGCTACTCTTTGTTGTGGTGTGCGGGCTTCTCATTGTGGTGGCTTCTCTTGTTGTGGAGCACGGGCTCTAGGTATGCGGGCTTCAGTAGTTGTGGCATGTGGGCTCAGTAGTTGTGGCTCGCAGGCTCTAGAGCGCAGGCTCAGTAGTTGTGGCACATGGGCCTAGCTGCTCTGCGGCATGTGGGATCTTCCCCGACCATGGCTCGAACCCATGTCTGCTGCATTGGTAGGCAGATTGTTAACCACTGCGCCACCAGGGAAGCCCCACTATTGGTGAAAATTTTAACAATTGCATTACTACCACAGGCTACACAATGCTCCACCTACCACTAGTGATGGAATCCTCATTGTCAACAGGCTGGTGAGTGGTCCATCTCTGAAATCCCATTTTAGAGTTTGCTTTCTTGGCTCACTCCTGGCACCAATTACTGTCAATCAGGTTCCCCAGGAAGCAGAAATTTGAATCTTGGAAGTTTATTGGCGAAAGCTCTTGGGTTCATTGTGGGAGAGTGAAGGAAGCAAGGCTGGGCAGAAGTTAGGCTGCAATGTATTCACAAAAAAGCTTCAGTCTATTCCAGGCAGAACACTGGAGCTAGGATGGCCCTGTGGAATTGTCCCTATTTGTGTTAGGGGAAACACTGACTGAAACCGCCTGCCCTGGCCAGGCAAAGACAGTAACAGTTTGCATGAGTTATTTTACCACAGGAGATCCTGGTAGGAACGCAGAACTAACAAGCCACCACCAATCAGAAGGATTCGGGAAAGGTCAAAAGGAGAGAGGAGATGACAATCCACATGGCCTACCAACCTCCCAGAATCCTCCTCGCTGGAATCCATCTTGGCTGAGCGGCTGCCCGCACCACCAGGAAGGACCCTGAGACAGAAGGATTGGCCAGAGACAAGTCGGAAACCAATCCCATCACCATAAAACCCAAGACTGAGAGCCACATGGCAGAGCAGTCCTCCTGGTTTCCCTCCCCCTGCTGCTCTCTGCGCGGGCGCCCCTTCCCAGTAAAGTCTCTTGCTTTGTCAGCACGTGTGTCTCCTCAGACAATTCATTTCTGAGTGTTAGATAAGAACCCACTCTCGGGCCCTGGAAGGGATCCCCCTTCCTGCAACATTTGAAGCCAGGGTAACGAGGCCTTTATTACGAGGCCCTTGCACCAATCAGTCTTTGAATGTGGGCTGCCCTGGGGAAGAAGGCATGATTTTAAATGAACCTCAGGTAAGGTTGTATGGGGAGCTTAACTGCAAACTATCAGTCATTAACACTGCTAGCAGCTGGGGGAATGAATGTTTCAGTTTTGAAGGGTGGAGATCTGGGGAGCACATCAAAACAGTCCTAAAATATACTTCCTATTCTTTGAACCATTTACAATGGGAAAGTATTCGTGCATTTTGTGTAATAAAAAATGTTCAAAAGCATTTTAAAATAAGCAAGCAAAGGGCTTCCCTGGTGGCGCAGTGGTTGGGAGCCCGCCTGCCAATTCAGGGGACACGGGTTCGTGCCCTGGTCTGGGAAGATCCCACATGCCGCGGAGCGCCTGGGCCGGTGAGTCATGGCTGCTGAGCCTGCGCGTCGGGAGCCTGTGCTCTGCAACGGGAGAGGCCACAACAGTGAGAGGCCCGCGTACCGCAAAAAAAAAAAAAAAAAAAAGCAAAGAAATTAGAAATTACCCATAATCTTTCCACTGATTTAACCACTGTAAATATTTTGGCATATGTCCTTTCAGAATTTCAGATTCAAAATTATATTGCGCATGTGTGTATAATGTTACCAAAAAAATGAGACCATATTGTATACATTGCTAGTAGCTCTTTTTTAACTTAGTAATGTTTTAGAATAATCTTTGCATATTTACATACTCTAACATCCTTTTTTAGACTTTATTTTTTGGAACAGTTTTAGATTTACAGAAACAAATTGAGTAGATAGTGCAGCGTTCCCATATTCCCCCAGCCCCACTATTATTTCCCCTACTATCAATTTTTTAAAAATTAATTAATTAATTAATTAATTTCTGGCTGCGTTGGGTCTTTGTTGCTGCACGCAGGCGTTCTTTAGTTGTGGTGAGCGGGGGCTACTCTTCGTTGCAGTGCACGGACTTATTGCAGGGGCTTCTCTTGTTGCGGAGCACGGGCTCTAGACACGCGGGCTTCAGTGGTTGTGGCTCGCGGGCTCTAGAGCACAGGCTCAGTAGTGGCGCATGGGCTTAGTTGCTCCGCGGCATGTAGGATCTTCCTGGACCAGGGCGCGAACCTGTGTCCCCTGCATTGGCAGGCGGATTCTTAACTACTGCACCACCAGGGAAGCCCTTCCCTACTATCACTATTAACACACTGCATTAGCGTGGTACATCTGTTACAATTAGTGAATCAGTATTGAAGCACTATTACTTGCTAAAGTCCATAGTTTACATTAAGGTTCATTCTTTGTACAGTTCTGTGGGTTTTGACAACCCCATGTCATGTATTCACCATTAAGACACAGGCCTAGGGGCTTCCCTGGTGGCGCAGTGGTTGGGAGTTCGCCTGCCGATGCAGGGGACATGGGTTCGTGCCCCGGTCCGGGAGGATCCCACATGCCGCGGAGCGGCTGGGCCGTGAGCCATGGCCGCTGGGCCTGCGCGTCCGGAGCCTGTGCTCCGCGGCGGGAGAGGCCACGGCAGTGAGAGGTCTGCGTACCGCAAAAAAAGAAAAACAAAAAAAAGACACGGGCCTAATAATGCTATGTATTTCCCCTATTCATCCCTCTTCTCCAAGCCCTGGCAACCACTGATCTTACTTTGTCTATAATTCTGTCTTTTATAACATCCTTTTTTTGCTGTATGTGGGCCTCTCACTGTTGTGGCCTCTCCCGTTGCAGAGCACAGGCTCCGGACGCGCAGGCTCAACGGCCGTGGCTCACGGGCCCAGCCGCTCCGCGGCATGTGGGATCGTCCCAGACCGGGGCACGAACCCGTGTCCCCTGCATCGGCAGGCGGATTCTTAACCACTGCGCCACCAGGGAAGCCCTATAACGTCCTTTTTGATGGCTGCATAACATTGTCTCATGTGGATTTGTCCAACTTACCCTCTATTAAGGGACTCTGATGTTACCTAAAGCTCTGCCTCTTTGTACACTGGTGCCGAATCAAATCTTGGAGACAGTTTTCTTCTGATTGTGGGGTTTTTTTTGGTCACGCCGCAGGGCATGTGGGATCTTAGTTCCCCAACCAGGGATGGAAGCTGCGCCCCTGCATTAGAAGCACATCATCTTAATCACTGGACTGCCAGGGAAGTCCCAGACAGAGTTTTGGGTGAAGTAGACAAGGATAGCTTTATTGCTTTGCCAGGCAAAGGGAGACACACTGGACTTCTGCCTCGAAAAACTATGTGTCCCAACCCGGGAGGGTTTGATGAGGGTTTTATGACAATGGTTCAGAGGTGGGGTCTCTGACAAGATTAGGGCGTGAGCAGGGCTTGCACGTCGTTAATCTCATCTCAGGTGGTCAGGTCTGCTAATCTTTTTTTTTTTTTTTTTTTTGCGGTACGTGGGCCTCTCACTGTTGAGACCTCTCCCGTTGCGGAGCACAGGCTCAGTACGTGCAGGCTCAGCGGCCATGGCTCACGGGCCCAGCTGCTCCGCAGCACGTGGGATCTTCCCGGACCGGGACATGAACCCGTGTCCCCTGCATCGGCAGGCGGACTCCCAACCACTGTGCCACCAGGGAAGCCCCAGGTCTGCTAATCTTGATGAGCTTCTCTGGTCCCTTTAATCTTGCCTCAGGTGGTTTCTTGGCTGCTCCTCCCTTGATTAGCAGCTTTTCAAATCTGCCCTCAGGAATCTAGGGAAGGTCGTGGAGGCTGGAGTCTTGCTTACAAGAAACAGGGAACAAAAGGGCCTCTGTGCCTGGGAGCCCCACCGCTCAGTTTCACTGATTTTGTTACATGACTTAAAGACTAGAATGATAACACCAAACCTTGGATTCACACAGCAGCAAATCAAATTTTGCCGACCTTGGGCACATGATTGATTCACTTGCCCACATACTCACACTTAACTGTGTGTACTGATGTTTCATAATCTTTGGGCAAAGGAGCCTTTTAGATCTCACACACTATCTTGGAAACCAAAGAAAACATCTGGCATTCACTCTGATGGAAGAACCAAAGCAAAGCTGTAAACACCATCTGTCAATTTTGCCTTCCAAAGGAGCCTTTACAAATTTCTGGAGGTTTGCTTTGCCAAATCCTTGTCACAGTTAGCAGCACCAAAAACAAAATCATTGAGGTTTCTAATGATGTTCTGGGCCAGGAGGCTGGGCTCCCAGAGCTTCCTGTTGCACAGGTGCACATCCATATAGGCTACCTCTACTCTGCTTCATAGGTGCCTATATCTACCTCCTCAAGCCAGGCAGCTATGCATGGATGTGCATTTTGTCCTCTGTACAGAAGTACCTGGTTGAAGATCCAGAGAGCTGAAATTCAGCTGCATTCAGCCTGCCAAATTGTAAACCTTGGCATTGCATCCACTCAGAGAGGGTGACTTTTTCCATCTTACACAAAGGCACAGTTTAGTTTAGTTGCTGGCCTTGTCCTTGAGCTTGCTGAAATTAACTCTGTTGTGGTTGTCTGTCTACATGTTTCTCTTCCTCCAAAAAAAAAATTTTTTTTTTTGGCCACGTGACTTGCAGGATCTTAGTTCCCCGACCAGGGATTGAACCTGGGCCACAGGAGTGAAAGCGCTGAGTACTAACCACTGGACCGCCAGGGAATTTCCCAAAGATTCTTGATGACTGAAACCTGGTCTTATTTAATCTTTGTTCCCATTGCAGCGCAGGGTTTGGTTTATAGTTGACATCAGTGTATTAGCTAAATGATTACCAGGGACAGACTCTTTTAGCTCAGTGCCAGGACAGTCTACCTATACCATTAAGATTTTTTAAATAAAATTAATTAATTATATTTTACTATTACTATTTACTTTTATTCTTTTACGGAATGACTCTTCCCATACTTCCTGCTGTGTTTTTACTAGGTTTTCTCCTGTTTTTCACATTCATCTCTCTTACTAATTCTGTGAACTACACAATAACTTTTTGAAGTTGGTTATTACATTGTCATTCTCAAACCAATTCTTTGTTTTTCTCCTGAAAACTACATTTCCCAGCTCCTTTGCCGACTGGATACTAGCTAGATTCACTGTCAGCTAGGCACTGACAGGAGAGGGAGGAAGGGAGAAGTCAGGGTGGTTCTTCCTCTTTTTTGTAACTGTGGGAGAATTTTCCAGCAGGGCCTGCCGTCTTCTACATGGTTTCTACTTCCTTTCTTCCTTCGTTCCAGGTCCTGCTGCCCATATACCTCCAGCCAAGTCCTGCTCCCTCCAGAGACACAGTTGATAGTTCGGTGTGTATCCTTTCAGGTTTTTATCTATGCATTTTATTTATTTATTTATTTTTGGCGTTGGGCCTTCGTTGCGGTGCATGGGCTTCTCATTGTGGTGGTTTCTCTTGTTGTGGAGCACGGGCTCTAGGCACGCGGGCTTCAGTAGTTGTGGCACACGGGCTCAGTAGTTGTGGCTCGTGGGCTCTAGAGCTCAGGCTCAGTAGTTGTGGCACATGGGCTTAGTTGCTTCGCGGCATGTGGGATCTTCATGGACCAGGGCTCGAACCCGTGTCCCCTGCATTGGCAGGTGGATTCTTAACTGCTGCGCCACAGGGAAGTCCCTATCTATGCATTTTAATATGTATCTATATGTACTTTTAATTTTTCAAAAATGAATACAATATGCATTGTTCTGCAATTTGCTTTTTTATTACACGATATATTGTGATAGTCACTGCCAAATTGCTCTACAAAAATTTTTCACCAATTTATACTGTCATCAGGAGTGTATACTCACCATCGTTAATCATCAGGGAAATGCAAATCAAATCCACAGTGAAATATCACCTCACATATGTCAGAATGGCTATCATCAAAAAGAACACAAATGGGACTTCCCTGGTGGTGCAGTGGTTAAGACTCTGTGCTCCCAATGCAGGGGGCCTGGGTTCGATTCCTGGTCACGGAACTAGATCCCACATGCATGCCTCGACTAAGAGTTCTCGTGCCACAACTAAGGACCCCACGTGCTAAAACTGAGGAGCTGGCAAGCCACAACTAATGAGCCCGCCTGCTGCAACTAAGACCCAGTGCAACTAAATAAATAAATAAATAAATATTTTAAAAAAAGAACACAAACAAATGTTTGTGAGGATGTAGAGAACACTTGTACTCTGTTGGTGGGACTGTAAATTGGTGCAGCCACTATGGCAAACAGCATGGAGGTTTCTCAAAAAACTAAAAATGGAACTATCATATGACCCAGCAATTCCACTCTTGGATATATATCAGAAAAAATGAAAACACTAATTTGAAAAGATACATGCACCCCAATGTTCATGGCAACACTATTTCCAATTAGTAAATTGTCATGAAAACAACCTAAGTGTCCATCAACAGATGAATGGTTAAAGAAGATGTGGTATATATACACAACGGAATGCTACTCAGCCATAAAAAAGAACGAAATTTTGCCATTTGCAGCAACATTGATGGACTTGGAGAACCTAATGCTAAGTGAAATAAGTCAGAAAGAGAAAGATAAATACTTTATGATATCATTTACATATGGAATCTAAAAAATACAGTGAATATATCATAAAAGGAGCAGACACGGATATAGAGAAAAAAACAGTGGTTACCAGTGGGGAATGGGGGTGGGCAACATAGGGGTGAGGCAGTGGGAAGTACAAACTACTTGATGTAAGACAGGCTCAAGGATGTACTGTACAACAGATGGAATATAGCCAATATTTTGTAATAATTGTAAATGGGAAGCAACCTTTAGAAACTGTATAAAAATTTTTTTAAAGATACAAAAAAAAGTGTATAAGAATGCTTATTTCTCCATCCATGCCAGCTTTGGATGTAATTAATCCTTTTAGCTCTTGCCAATCTGTTAGGTGAAACATGGGGCCTTATTTCATTTTAAAAATGACCAGTGATACAGAAACAGAGTTATAGACACAGAGAACAAACAGATGGTTGCTAGAGGGGAAGAGAGTAGGGGGAGGAAATAAACAGGTGAGGGAGATTAAGAGGTACAAACTTCCAGCTGCAAAATAAATGAGTTATGGGGATGAAATGTACAGTGTGGGGAATATAGTCGATAACTATGTAATATCTTTGTAAAATAACATATTGTAACTAGACTTACTGTGGTGATCATTTTGAAATGTATAGAAATGCCAAATCACTATGTTGTGTAACAGGAACTAACATAGTGTTGTAGGTCAAATATTTCAAAACAAACAAACTCATAGAAAAAGAGATTTGTGGCTACCATAGATGAGGGTGTGGGAAGGGGGAATTGGATGAAGGCGGTCAAAAGGTACAAACTTCCAGGTATAACGTAAATAAGTACTAGGATGTAATGTACAACATGATGAACATAATGAACACTGCTGTATGTTGTATGTGAAAGTTGTATAGAGTAAGTTCTAAGAGCTTCATCACACACACTTTTTTTTTCTCTTTAATTTTATATCTATATGAAGTGATGGATGTTCACTAAACTTGTGATAATCAGTTCATTATATATGTAAGTCAAATCATTATGCTGTACACCTTAAACTTACACAATGTTGTATGTCAACTATAGCTCAATAAAACTGGGGGAAATAAAGCAAGCAGTAGAGCTAGATTTGGCCCATGACCATAGTTTGCCAACAAGTGAAGAGCCGAAAACGTTTAATGAACAGATAAATGGGACTTTCCTGGTGGCGCAGTGGTTAAGAATCCACCTGCCAATGCAGGGGACATAGGTTCCAGCCCTGGTCCGTGAAGATCCCACATACCGCGGAGCAACTAAGCCCGTGCACCACAACTACTGAGCCTGAGCTCTAGAGCCCGCGAGCCACAACTACTGAGCCCACGTACCACAAATACTGAAGCCTGAGCACCTAGAGCCCGTGCTCCACAACAGGAGAAGCCACGACAATGAGAAGCCCGTACACTGCAAGGAAGAGTAGCCCCCGCTCACTGCAACTAGAGAAAGCCCGCGCACAGCAACAAAGACCCAACACAGCCAAAAATAAATTAAAAAAAAAAGAATCCACTTGCCAATGCAGGGGACACGGGTTCGAGCTCTGGTCTGGGAAGATCCCACATGCCTTGGAGCAACTAAGTCTGTGCGCCACAATTACTGAAGCCCGCATGCCTAGAGCCCGTGCTCCGCAACCAGAGAAGTCACTGCAATGAGAAGCCTGTGCACCGCATCAGAGTAGCCCCTGCTCGCCGCAACTAGAGAAAGCCTGCGCACAGCAATGAAGACCCAACACAGCCAAAACTAATAAATAAGTAAATTAATTAATTTTAAAAAACAGATAAATGGCATATAACCTATTTCAAACTAAAAAAGAATCAGTGATATGGGGCATCTTTTCATATGTTCACTAGCTATTTGTGTTTCTTCTTTAGTGATTGCATCTTAACAAGTTACACCCATATTTTTCTATTGAATCATTCTATTTTTCTTACGGATTTGTAGGGACTCTTTGTATGTGGGGAAAATTAACCCTTTTCCTATTATATAGGTCACAGATATTTTCTGTCAGTTTATCTTTTCACTTTGTGTAGGGGGTCTTTTGCCATTATCAAATCTGACAATCATTTCCTTTATGCCTTCTGAATTTGGCGTCATGATTAGAAAAGTCCTTCCCAACGCATGATTCAAAAAATATTTTTCTATATTCTCTTCTAATATTTTAGAATGTGTGTGTGTGTGTGTGTGTGTGTGTGTGTGTGTGTGTGTGTTTATATTTTCATCCTTCTGGAATTTGAAATCATCTTTATCCATTCATGATCATCAGGATAATTGCATCTTCATATGATGGTCATCACATAGGTCTTACAATCAGAAGGAACTCCAGAGGTCACCCAGAGTCCTTGAGCTTCTGTGGAAGGGCAGAGGGTTTCAACCTGACCTCCAAGATTGTAAGGACTCATCCAGACTTTTCTCTTGAATTTCCCAGGTGGAAAGATGTCAGTAATTTTATTTACAGCTTTAGAATTGTTAAACCCAAGCCAAGCCTTGTCCCCCTTGTCTCTCCAGCCTTATCTCCCTCTGCTCTTCTACATATACCCTTTGCTCTACTTATTAAATCTGAATTTCCTGGAACTTTCCTGAATCCATGCCTTTGCTCAAACTGCTTTGTTCTCATTGATTTGGGCACCCTTTGTTCTACCTGTCTGTTAAGGCCTAACTTAACTGCTTCAGCTCTCCATGAAGTCTTCTTTGATTTCTCAAGTCTGCCTGAATTCTCTCTCTTCTCTACCCCTCAGGCAGGAAACGTGCTACCTAGGAAACTCAGGTGATTTTCTGCCAGGTACCATCATTATCTGTACACCTGTCTGATTTCCTTACTTAACCTTCTTTGGAGCATCTTTATAGACTCATGGTGCCTGGCACATAGTAGGATTTTGTCCATGTTGGATGGCTAAATGAATGAAAGATTCTGGGGCTGCTTGTATGTGTTTCCTGTCCCTGCTTTTAAATACCCCAAAGCCTAGCGTATGAAGGGAGGGAGAAAGAAGAGGAAAAGTGGGAGAAGCACAAACTGGTGCTCCTTGCCTGGAGAGCTCCTTCTAGGCCAGCAGGTATGCTGGCACTGGGAGGGAAAGACACAGGGCAGGGAAAGTAGAGGACTGGCACCCTGTTCACCATCTTCTGGCCCCAGGTGAGCTAGCACTGGGATTCATATGTGGAAACTGACAAGTATGAGTCATTCCTAGGAAGATGAAGAACTATTTGTTTGTCTAGGAAATATCCTCACTTCCTTTCCATTTCTTTTTTAAAAAATATTATTTAAAAATTAAAAATGTTGAAGTATAGTTGATTTACAATGTTGTGTTAATTTCTTCTGTACAGACAAGTGATTCAGTTATACATATATATACATTCTTTCTTGGGTAATATTCTTTTCCATTATGGTTTATCATAGTATACTGAATATAGTTCTCTGTGCCTTTCCATTTCCTAAGGATGTGTTGCCTCCATGGGGGTTGGAGGGACATGGCAGGCTGGCCCAGTTGTAGGTGGTCAGCAACTCGGTCCCCACTTAAAGCAAGAAGGCAGAGAAGGAAAAATTACTAGATCAGGAGACCTAGGCTTATGAGGAATGCCAGGAAGTCCCTGCCTGATGGGGGAGGTTTGTCTCTGGCCTCAGGGAGTCCTACTCTGAGAGGAGGCACAGGCCCAGTCCTCCAGAGTTTTTCCTTCCTAGTCCTCCCTGGCACCACAGTTCCTGATTCCTTTTCTACTTCTCTGGCCACCATTTTTCCATCTCTCTGCTTTATCTTCCCATGCCGTAGTTGTCAGTGTTCCAAAGGGTCGTATCCCCAGAAATTTGAATTAATCTGATTTTCTATTCTTGTAGGCATACCTGCAAAAATTTGACTCAGGTCAAAAACTTTAAAATCATCCTTGAGTCTTCTCATTTTCTCACACTGTGCATCTAATCTGTGAGCAAATTCTTACAGCTTTATCTTCAAAACCTACCCAGAACCCGACCATTTCTTATCCCCTTCACTACTACTACTTCTCAATCTACAGCACTATCATTTCCTGTCTGGATTACTGCAATAACCTCCAAGTGGTCTTTCTTCTTCTGCCCTTGCCCTTCTTTAGCTATGCTCAGTGTAGTCACTACAGTGATCCTGCTAAAAATTTAGATCATTTTCCTTCTCTGTCAAGACTCTCACTTAGAGTAAAAGTCAAAGTCCTTAAAATTATCTACAAAACCCTGTATGATTTAGCCCCCTGTTACCTCTGGGCTTTCACCTGCCTTATTCTCTTCATTGCTCACTCACTCCATGCCAGCCATACCTGGCTGCTTACTGATTCTAGAACATAGAAGGTGAGCTTTCATCTCAGGGTGTTTGTACTTGCTGTTCCCTTGGCCTGGCATTTTGTTCTCCTAGGTATCTGCATGACCTCATGTCCTCACTTCCTTCAGTTTCTCTGATGTCATCTTTCCCTGGCCATCCTTTATAAATTTCAACCCTGGATACTTTCTATTTCCTTTCCTTGCTTTATTCTTCTTCGTAAAAGCTGTCACCACTGTTATTATTTTCCTCTAGAATGTAAGATTTGTGAGAGCAGGGTTTTTTTTGGGGGGGGTGTATTTTTATATACTGTTGTATCCCTAGTGCATAGAACAGTGTCTGGTATACTGCAGGCACTCGATTAATACTTGCTGGATAAATGAATGACAAATTTATTTGTTCAAGGAGTACCACTATGTTATACCTGTGTACTCCTTATCTCTTTCCTGATTTCCAAGCTCACATTTCCTCCTGAGCGTCTGTGCAGAAAATCTGCCATCATCTTAATCTCAGTTTGGCCAGCTAGACTCATTATTATATCCCTTAGTACTTCAGTAAATCTTAGGCCTTATTTCTGTTAATAAGACACCTCCAAAACTTGGCTCTTTGTTCTTTGTGATTTCTCCTTCCATATAGCAGGTCTCTAAATCTTGTTGAGTCCATTTCCTAAGTCTTGCTTCAGCTTATCTCCTAGTCTCCATTCCCACTGTCTATGCTTTAGTTCAGGTGTAAGTCTTTTACTCAGTGTAGAAGTCTACAAGGTAGTCTCCAATCCATTTTATTCACTGCTACTATTTTAATTCTCCTGATGAAGAGATTTGCTCAGATACTGCTCTCTCCACAAACCTTCTGTGGCTGCCCATTATCTGTTGAATTAAGTAGGAAAGTAGTCCAAAAGTGATGATTTGCTATTCTCTGTTCAGTTTATTTTTTTTTTTTTTTTTTTTATTTTTTTATTTTTTTTTTTTGCGGTACGCGGGCCTCTCACTGTTGTGGCCTCTCCCGTTGCGGAGCACAGGCTCCGGACGCGCAGGCTCAGCGGCCATGGCTCACGGGCCCAGCCGCTCCGCGGCATATGGGATCCTCCCAGACCGGGACACGAACCCGTATCCCCTGCATCGGCAGGCGGACTCTCAACCACTGCGCCACCAGGGAGGCCCCAGTTTATTTTTTTTAACATGTATTTTTTTTAATGTTTTATTTATTTATTTATTTATTTATTTATTTATTTATTTATGGCTACATTTGGTCTTCGTTGCTGCGTGTGGGCTTTCTCTAGTTGCAGGAGCGGGGGATACTCTTTGTTGTGGTGCGCGGGCTTCTCATTGTGGTGGCCTCTCGTTGAGGAGCATGGGCTCTAGGCACGTGGCCTTCAGTAGTTGTGGTGCATGGGCTTCAGTAGTTGTGGCTCATGGGCTCTAGAGTGCAGGCTCAGTAGTTGGGGCGCATGGGCTTAGTTGCTCTGCGGCATGTGGGATCTTCCTGGACCAGGGCTCAAACCCATGTTCCCTGCATTGGCAGGCAGATTCTTAACCACTGCACCACCAGGGAAGTCCATTAATATGTATTTTTATTTATTTATTTATTTTGGCTGTGCTGGGTCTTCGTTGCAGCACGTGAGATCTTCCTTGTGGCATGTGGGATTTTTTTTTTTTAGTTGTGGCATGCGGGCTCATAGTTGTGGCATGCAAACTTTTATTTGCAGCATGCATGTGGGATCTAGTTCCCCGACCAGGGATGGAACCCTGGACACCTGCACTGGGAGCACAGAGTGTTACCCACTGGATCACCAGGGAAGTCCCTCTCTGTTCATTTTAACTGCCCTCTTCTGGAATGCCCACTTTCTCTCACTGTGGATTAAAACTGCTGCACTCTTCAAAATACAATTAATCTTCTCTGGAGTTCTGGAGAGAAAACAGGGCTAGAGAATTAGACACGAGGGTACACATTCTTTAAGTACAGTACCAAGAAAGTATAGAGATGTAAATCTCTCCTGATCCTTTAGCCAAAGGTCAGTTTTTCCAGAGTAACTGATGTGATCATCACCCTGACTCTAGAGTTACTGTTTATGCTTCTATTTTTCCCACCAGTTAGGAACTTTTGGGAACAATGACTCATCTCATTCAATTATGAACCTCAATGCACTTGATTCTAGGAGACATCCAATAAGTATAGAAGGCAGTAAAGGTTTGGGATTGGATTACCTGGTTTAAACCCGTTGAATGTCAGAACTGGAGGGAGATTTAGAGGTCAACATTCAACCCATTCATTGTGTTGCTGAAATTCGGCCTCTGTTCACTGGTGCCTAATAGAAACATGGAGACAGTTTTGGGTGAAGTAGAAAAGAACAGCTTTATTGCTTTGCCAGGCAAAGGGGGTCACAGTGGGCTAATGCCCTCAAGACTGTGTGTCCCGCCCTGGACGAGGTAGTGAGGAGTCTTACAGTGTTCAACGAGCAGGGAGTGGTCAGCTCGTGGACATTCTTCTGATTGGTTGGTGATGAGGTAATCAGGAGTCGGCATCATCTACCTTCTGGTTCCAACTGGTCTCGGGTCTACATGCTTGTGGGCAGCCTACAGTTAACTTCTTCCACCTGGTGGGGGTAGGGGTTCAGTATCTGCAAAAGAGCTCAAAGGACATAGCTCAGAATATTATCTATAGTCCCTCAGGAAGAACTAAAGGTCCTTGACTTTGCTTAATGGCTAAAGTATTATTATTGTGTCTTGCTTGACTGTTTTTCTTTCTTTCTGCGTTTTTTTCAATTCTCTGATTAAATTTATTCTTCGACTAAATTTTTTTTTTACAGACAAAAGGCAGGCAGAGGACATGGGTGGGGGTCTGTTCTGGTAAGGCCTCATAGGGTCGTGCTCCCTTACAATTTGTAAATGGGGAAAGTGAGGCCCAGAAAGGGTAGGACTTTGTACCAACTCAATGACCCAGGACCAGCCAGACATTCTGATTTCCAAGTGGGTCTCCTTGGTAAGCCTTTGTGCTTCCCTTCGAGATTCAAGTCTCTCGGACTCCCACCTGGGCCCCTTCTCCAGCCCTTACGCATTACCCTCTCAGTGACCCCCACCTTTCCTCCCTCCCTTTGGGTGTGCCGGGTTCCCTGGTTCCAACAGCGACGCTCTGAAACCTAGCAGATGTTCAGCCCTTGCGGAGATTAGTCACGTCACTGTTGACTCCTCCCATTGGCTCGAGGGATGGAGCGCGGCGCTATGACGTCAGACGCCCAAAGGGGAGGAGCGGTGAGGGGAAGGAGGAGGGAAGTTGGGCTTCAACATGGCGGCTGTGGCACTGGCGGTGGCTACGGTGACGGCCTGGCCTGGGGAGGGCAGAGTTGGAGGTGGTGGTCTTCGCTCTCCCTAGGGGCCGTCAGGAGCTCAGCGGGGGCCGAGCCTGGGAGGCCGGTTGGCGGCAGCACCTTTCGGTTCTGGGACAGCGGCGGCAGCGTTCAGGTGAGGGGGCCTCCCGCTGGGGGAGGGGGAGAGGGGCGGAGTTGGGGGAGGGAGCAGGTACCGGGAGATGGATGGGGGAGGGATAGGGACGAAGCTGGAGGCTGAGTGGAATGAGAGGAGCGGCATCTCAGGGGGTGTGAAGGCGAAGGGGCCAGAGACGGGTGACTTGGGGAGGATTCTGGGAGAAGGGTCGGAGTGAGGGGACCAGAGTTGAAGGGGCGGAGGGCAGATGGGACGCGGGAAAATAAATGAGTTAGGATTAAGGGGACTAATACTCTACTGGAAAATAGGCGCAGTAGACATCTATCTGGCTGGAGCGAGAGCTCGGTGGGAATTAGAGGATGTTGGGGAGAGGGACCCAGGTTTTAGTAAAGGTTAGAGATGGGGACGACTTGAGGTTGAGCTGGGGACGTGAGATACAGATTTAGTTTTCCCTGAGGCGGTGAGGTTAGGGGGAAAGGGAGGAGACCAGATCTGGGGCGAGTGATCTTTGGGGATATATTTGGCCTTGCCTGGTCTTCTCCAGGTATGTTAATCTTGCTTCTTTTGTTTGTTTCTTGGGTGGAGACTTATCTGTACAGTCCCCCTGGGTTTCAGAAACAGCCCCTAATCTTGCTTGTGGATCATTAATTTATAGTTCATTTATTTGATCTCTATCAGCGATCTCTGACCTTTGTGTTGTCGCCACATGTTTTTGTTTCCAGACAGTTTCTTAAAAGTGTGGCTAGGCATAAAAATACATTTTATATTAAACTGAAATAAAATTTTGAGAGTTTTTAGACACCACGGAGTGTTGCAAAACCAGATTTGGTAATTTAGTTATCTATTAAATAGCTTCTGTTCTAACTCAACTTACTAAGGCTTCTTTCTTTCCTCAGTTCTAATTATTAGAACTTGAGAATTTGGATAGATATGATGGATGTTTCTCTTTAGAATTTTGTCAGATTTGATGATGTGAAAAACGGGGCACTTAGTCTTTAGTGATAGCTCTTTCTAGTTAATGTCCCAAACTAGTTAAACTGAAAGTTTCTGTATTATTTTGTAGCAAAGAATGTAAAATGTCTGAAGTCTAAAAGAATTACATTGTCTGCATTAACCTACTTTTTAAAGTGGGATTTTGTAAATTAAATTTTTGTTTCTAATCCATCCTATTCATTCTTTGTTACTTATTTATTCAACGTTTATTGACTGCCAAATGTGTGTTGCATTAATAAGTCATTATAATTATGGAAATGGGAAAATTAATATTTCTCTAGTGAGAATATCACTGCACAGCCTCATTGGAAGAAAAAGTGTTTTTTGGAAATGAAGACTAAGGAAGTCTTATAAAATTATGTAAATATAAGAACTTACTGAATTTTTCTTTTGTTTCGTATTTGACTCATTATTTCATCATGACATACTTTACGTATATCTGAAAGATTTTATTTTTCTTTTTGATTTTGAAGAAGACGGTAACAGTATCCTAATATGATAATATTAGGTCTGTGGACAATTCTCATCAGTAGTTTTTCTCATCAGTTCCCATTTCTTAGGCTGGCAAACATCACTTTATCTTGGGTGACTTTTCCTTGATGTCTTGACTGTGGTAAGGTATTTAAAATGAGGATCCCTGAAGTTTAATTCAGTGACTAAAATTCTCTCTGAATTTTTTCAGCATTATAAATGTATCTTCATTACCTCAGAGTGTAGTTGTCAGTATTATACATTTTTCCTGTTATTTAATTGTATTGTTGAATGTTTTGAGGGTTTTTAATATGTAGATTATTTTAAGTGTAAACATTTTCCCCACAGAGCACCCAAAACCAAAACTAGACCATCAGTTTATCATTAACCAGGTAATTTTCTTCAGACAATCTTTCTCAAGAAATGCAAAAGGTAGCGTACAGTACCTTAAATTAGGTATTAAATAAGCTGCTTCTTGGAGTCAAGAAAACCTTGAGTTGAAGCTTAGAAATAACTGGATTTAGTTTCCCACATAGCATGGGAATCCTTGCATCTGTATCACGAAGATAAGTGAAAATCTATCCTCTTTTCCAGAATCTAATTCCTTATAGGAAAGAGCCTTTCAGTCAGAGAAAGATGTAAGCAGGGTGTTGCTCTTCTAAACCTGTAGCACACAATTTCTTGTAATATTGGAAAATAATTTGAATGTAAGAATAATATTTTCCTATGAATTGAGAATTATAATTTCAGATTTAAAAAATTTTAGGTGAGGGCAGCTAGATTTACAAAGGGATATGTGCTAAAATTGGGTCTATATTAATGAGTAGGCATTGTTAAACACTTTACATAATCTCACTTAATCCTTACAATTTGTTTAGGTAAGCAGGTCGTGAGAGGCATGCTTTTTAGGTGTTGAGGAAACTGAGGATTAGAAAAGTTGAGTAACTTAACCAAGTTTACTAAATTTGTCCGATTTCAGTGCCTTTACTGCATCTGTTACATCATTTTGCCCCACTTAGATGGTCACAGGGCCATTCAATTCCTATCAAGTAAATTTAAAGTATAAGCATGAGTTTTAAAGTAATACCATTTTAAACTACTTGTTCTCACTGAAATAGTAGTGTAACTGGAATGATAAATAGTTCATTACAATTTTAGTCACTTAAGATATCATCAGTATTCTAGGAGGAAGTAAATACCTGAATATTTTGTACTTTACAAAATAAACTGGATAAACTAGATAAGGGACTAAAAGTTTTTATACTTGTATTGCTGAGTCAGGTTGGACCTGCTTCAGCAAGGGCCAAAATTTGTATTTGGCAGTAATCCTCATGTGTTCTCAGAATTTTGGGTTGGTCATTGTCAGTTGCTTAATGCTTACCAAACACTTCCAGTGTTTGAGTCACTGAATTGGCTCATGGTAATTGTGAATCTTGTGGTTTACTGAGTCAAGAGCCAGCAGTGTGTGTGTTTTGGTTGTTTCACTTCCTCCCCAACACTTAATATTGTCAGAGTTTTAAATTTTTTTCAAATCTCTTGGGTTTGAAATAGTATCTACTGTGTTTTTATTACCATTTCCCAAAGTTGAGCATCTTTTTTGTATGTTCATTGGCCATTTGTGCTTCTGTGATGTGTATATTCCAGTTCTCTGCCTATTTTTGAGTTTTTTTCTGATTGATTTTTAAGAGTTATTTATTTATTTTGTATACTAATTATTTGTTAGTTGATGGTTTGCAAATATCCTCTCCCAATTTGTGACTTGTCTTATCTCTTCATAGTCTTTTGATGAGAAAAGTTCATAATTTTAGTGAACTGAACTTTTCAGTCTTTTATGCTTTTTATATCATATTTAGGAAATCCTCTTCTAGGCATGCTATTTTAATAAATACAAGAGTATACGTGTCTGTCACATGGCATCTAATGTGACATTTACTACCAATATTTGCTTGATTAGAAAGGCCAGCTTCTCAAGAGTTGTTTGTATTGTCTTTGGAGTTACAGGGCCAGACTTTTTTAAAAAAATAAATTTATTTACTTTTGGCTGCATTGGGTCTTCGTTGCTGCGCGTAGTTGCGGCGAGCAGGGACTACTCTTTGTTGCGGGCGTGTGGGTTTCTCATTGTGGTTGCTTCTCTTGTTGCAGAGCACGGGCCTTAGGCTCGTGGGCTCAGTAGTTGTGGCGCACGGGCCTGGTTACTCTGCAGCACGTGGGATCTTCCCGGACCAGGGATCGAACCTGTGTCCCCTGCATTGGCAGGCGGATTCTTAACCACTGCACTGCCAGGGAAGTCTTGGGCCAGAGGGTTTTAAAAGCAGCTTGAGTTGTGCCTTATACACAGGTTACATATATTTCCCCAAACTGGGAAACTAACAGATTTGTGAATGATGTATGCATTTTACAAAATGTTAATAATGTGGTATGACAGTGAGAGAGTTTTCTTGTGCGGACAATTCATGAGTCACTCATTCTGAGCAGTTAGGATTTCTACTAAAATATGTTTAGAAAGATTTTTTGATATCTAGTCCTGTCTAGTGTGGGCTTTATCAAGAATAATTGTGGTTTGTGAGAGAGCTGATGTGGAAACATTTTGGAAGAGTTTTTTTGTTTTTATTTTCAAGTAATACAATATTATATAATTAGGATAAAATTAGGTGGAATGTAATTACATTAAGTAAAAAGGAGAAATAGTAAATTTTCATAGTTAAACAACAACTTTGGACTTCCCTGGTGGTGCAGTGGTTAAGAATCCGCCTGCCAATGCAGGGTCCACAGGTTCAAGCCCTGGTCTGGGAAGATCCCACAGGCCGCAGAACAACTAACCCTGTGAGCCACAACTACTGAGCCTGCGCTCTAGAGCCCGCAAGCCACAGCTACTGAAGCTCGTGTGCCTAGAGCCCGTGCTCTGCAACAAGAGAAGCCACTGCGATGAGAAGCCCATGCACCACAACAAAGAGTAGCCCCCTCTTGCCACAACTAGAGAAAGCCCGCACGCAGCAACGACGACCCAAAGCAGCCAAAAATAAATATAATTAATTAATTAATTTAAAAAACCCACAAAACAAAACAAAACAACAACTTGTTCCTGTGTGTTGGGGGGGGGGTTTCGGTTTTTTTTGCTCGTATGTTTATGGTATTTAAATTGCATTAGATACATTTAAAAGAATGAAGTACTCTTCTTAGTATTGGAGAAGCTACATCTGTTTAAAGTTATGATGGGGAATTCCCTAGTGGTCCAGTAGTTAGGACTCCGAGCTTTCACTGCCAAGGGAGCAGGTTCAATCCCTGGTCAGGGAGCTAAGATCCTGCAAACCACGTGGGTGGCCAAAAGAAAAAAAAAAATTATGATGAATATTGCAAACTGACTAGAACATATGTGAGGGAGGATATGGTTTTTCTGTTTTGTTTTTTAAACTCCCTGCCCAGTTCTTTGGACTGTGTGGCTCCTATCCACCATTAAACCCTTATCTCTTAGGTTATTTTTATAAAAATCTTGAGCGATTTGATTTACTCTGTCGTGTATTAAAGCCTCTAAAAACTTTTTTCTTTTTTTCATGAGAAGACTATGGAGTACTATGAACTTTGGGAACTGTTCTTCTAAGCAGTTGGATGTTCTGATCCTGGCAAAGATCATGTTGAAATATAAAACATCCACCAGACTTTAATTATACTGCAAATACTGTATAGTGATATACAGTACACCCTTGGTATTTGTGAAAGATATGTCCGTAGAGTTTTGATAATCCTTGCATAAATACCATACTTTAGAATGTCCCTCATAGCTTATAGAAGAGTATAATGGAAAATTTTTAGTTACCATCAGATTTGATGGGTAAATAGAAGAGAACAACAGAATTAGAGATTTTGATGCTAAACTCAGTCTTCAACTATCTTTAACCCCCAGTCTTTTGCTGTTTGTCACTGCTGGCTGGCCTATCCCCAGCCTCTTTTAATAACCCTTTGGAGACTCAAGGTCAGACTGGCTTTGCTTGTCTTGTGCTGCATCTTATCATCATGGTCTTAGTCCTAGGCAGGGTTCATATCCTCATTTCTTCCTTCGTTAGTAAGAATGGAATCTTCCTAATCCTGACATCTTCCTATAGTTTGGGAGTGTTAATATTTCCTTCTAGAGTTCAGTGGCGAAGGATATGGGCAGTAAATTCCCTATTTTCTCCTTCAGGCAGATTATACCTTATACCACACCATGTATGATAAATGACTCCTTTCTGTGGGTGGAATTCAAAGTCAAATGTCAGCTAGATTACAAATTATTATATGGAGTGGAATTTAGGCGTAGCTTGTGAATTCTCAAAAAATTTTCTTCCATCAAAGGTTACTCTGTTTCCAAGTGGTAACACCAATAGGAAATCAACCAACCAACTTACCACAAATTTTGTTCTGAAATACTTTAAAATTACTGAAGGTTTTGAATTGTTTATATCCTGTCCCATCCATTTTCTGAAACAGGAAATTCTAGCTAGTTCTTATAATTTAATAGGGAATCTAACTTTATCCTTGTAGTAGATAGTTTTTACAATAACATTTCACTTACCTGGCTTATTCAGAGAACTTGGTGTTTTATATAAGCAGAATTTTAAGATAATGGAACGTTTCTTTTTTTTTTTCTTTTTTTTGGAACGTTTCTTTTTTTTTTTTTTTTTTTTTTTTTTTTTTGCGGTACGCGGGCCTCTCACTGTTGTGGCCTCTCCCGTTGCGGAGCACAGGCTCCGGACGCGCAGGCTCAGCGGCCATGGCTCACGGGCCCAGCCACTCCGCGGCATGTGGGATCCTCCCAGACTGGGGTATGAACCCGTGTCCCCTGCATCGGCAGGCGGACTCTCAACCACTGCGCCACCAGGGAGGCCCGGAACGTTTCTTTTTTGAGAGCCCATGTTAAACAAAATTATTGGTAGATTATTAAATGAGAATCTTTTATAACTATACCTTTTATAATGCAGTCAGTAATAATGTATGGCTTACCCCATAATAATGTAGGTCTTACTCCAAATGTCTCTAGGAAGCTATGCTTTTTGAGTTGTTGGGTCTCTGTTTAAAAAAAAAAAATGTTTTTGGTCTGTATGTATTACTGGCAGTAAAATTTAGTGAAAGAGTGTACATGTTAGGGTAACTGAGGCTTATTTTATTTAGTATTGTAAGAAATTATATTTAGGCACAGTTCTAGTTTGAGATGTTCTTGATCTGTCAAATATGATAGCCACATAGTGCAGATATAAAACTTTTTTTTTTTTTTTTTTTGCGGTACGTGGGCCTCTCACTGTTGTGGCTTCTCCCGTGGTGGAGCACATGCTCCGGACGCGCAGGCTCAGCGGCCATGGCTCATGGGCCCAGCCGCTCCACGGCATGTGGGATCCTCCCGGACCGGGGCACGAACCCATGTCCCCTGCATCGGCAGGCGGACTCTCAACCACTGCGCCACCAGGGAAGCCCCAGATATAAAACATTTTTATCATTATGGAAAGTTCTTTTGGACAGCACTGTTCTCGACACATGCTTGTCAAATTTTATTGTGCGTGTAGATCACCTGGAGATTGTGGTAAAATGTAGATTCTGATTCAGTAGTTCTGGGTGGGCTTGCAATTGTGTATTTTAATAAGCTCCCAGGTTATGTTGATGTCCCAAGGACCATACTTTGAATAGTAATTTTAAAAAATAATTTATTTATTTTATTTTTGGGCTGCGTTGGGTCTTTGTTGCTGTGCGTGGGCTTTCTCTAGTTGCAGCAAGTGGGGGCTATACTTTGCTGTGGGGCGCGGGGTTCTTATTGCGGTGGCTTCTCCTTGTTGTGGAGCACGGGCTCTAGGTGTGTGGACTTAAGTAGTTGCGGCGCGCGGGATCAGTAGTTGTGGCTCGCAGGCTTAGTTGCTCCTCGGCATGTGGGATCTTCCCAGACCAGGGCTCGAATCCGTGTCCCCTGCATTGGCAGACAGATTCGTAACCACTGAGCCACCAGGGAAGTCCCTCAATAGTAAAGTTTTGAATTTACAATAAAATGAGGTTGATTTGGGACCTTTTTATGAGATGTTTTCTTAATATAAGCTTTTTAATTAACGTCTTTTGCCAGGAGAGATTATATTGTAATGGACAGAACTCTGGACAGTGAGTTGAAAGATCTAAAGTTCTAGTTCTGGTTTCCCATTTAAAACTAACCATCTCAGGCTTCCCTGGTGGCGCAGTGGTTGAGAGTCTGCCTGCTGATGCAGGGGACACGGGTTCGTGCCCCGGTCCGGGAAGATCCCACATGCCGCGGAGCGGCTGGGCCCATGAGCCATGGCTGCTGAGCCTGCGCGTCCGGAGCCTGTGCTCCGCAACAGGAGAGGCCACAACAGTGAGAGGCCTGCGTACAGCAAAAAAAAAAAAAAATAATAAGATCTGGTTTAGGAAAGTGAGGAGGTCCCAGTAGACAGTGGTAGCTATTGCTTGTGTTATCTTATTTTGTCCTTATAATAACCCTTTTGATTTACTTCATATTAACATTTCTTATATTATTAATCTTTGCTTTTACTTATAAGAAGAATGTGTTTGTTGAGTTTTGTTATTAGAGATATATTACAACCCGTTTTGATAGATACTTGTAAAACAACTAAGATTTGTTGAAAGGTCTGCCATGTGCTTTTTGTTTTCCTTTATTGGAAATCATTTCATAATAAAATATATGAAATTATAAAATATAGAAGAAAAATTCTTTTGTATATGTATTGTATGTACCTTTAGCTTTAGAAGTAGAGCTCTTAGGACAATTGCCAATAATCTTATTATGTTAATTGCTACATTTGGTAATCTGAAGCAAATCTGTTAGTGGATAATTTTCAAAGGATGAGGAGCCTTTGTTGATTTTGTTTCCTAGACTCTAACTACACAGATATCTTTTCTATAACATTTCCTATCCTAATTTCCCATTTTCTAAAAGGCTTGACTTATGCTTTTTCTTTTTTTGAACCCAGGCCGAATATTGCTCTTTGAACAGGGGGAATAAATTCTTTCATATTAATTATGATTATAAATCTATTTAGTTTTATTCTTATTCTACGTTTTCTGTTTACCCTCCTTTTTTCTTGTTTTTTAAAATCTTTTTCTTCCTTTTGATGAATTTTTTATATTTGACTTATTTGCTTTAGTTATTTGAAAGTTGCTCATCCTATTCCTTTTTTTATGTTGGTTGCTGTTAGAATTTTTATATGTAATTTTAAAATTCATTTATTTATTTGGCTGTTCCGGGTCTTAGTTGCTGCATGCAGAATCTTCGTTGTGGTGTACAGTATTTTTAGTTGTGTCATGCGAACTCTTGAGTTGTGGCATGTGGGATCTAGTTCCCTGATCAGGGATCGAACCTGGGTCCCCTGCACTGGGAGCATGGAGTATCAGCCACTGGACACCAGGGAAGTCCAATGTATGTAATTTTTATACATAAAATCCATATGTCCTGTATATGTAATCCCTACAATAAGACAAGTTTGTTTTACTTCCTCCTCTCTTCCATATTTCTCCCATTTTCAGGTCATCTCAGATTTTAGTTCCAGATCACTTATTTACTTTTATGTCAGGAATTGCCTTGGACTACGTATATTTTACTGATTTATTTGCCCACTGCTTTTTCTGATGTTTTCCATTTCTCCTACTTTAGATTAATTTTATGCTTTGGTAAACTATATCTCTGAATTCTTTTTTCAGGGAGGAATCAATGAAGAGGGAATTTTCAGTCTTTAGATGTTGAAATGTTTTCATTTTGCTCCCTTATTTAGATACTAGGGTTCTAATTTTACAACTATTCTTAATTAGATTTTTGAAGATAATTGCTCCATAATTTTATAGCCTCTGTTGATGATAGTGAGTTCTTGAAGCTAGTTTTATTCTCTTTCCTTTGTATATAACCACTTTGTATCTGGAAGCTGTTTGTTGTTCAGACTTTTAAAAATCTGGTGATGATCTAAATTTTTATGATATGTCTAGATTTCAGTTTTTACCAGTGCATTTTGCTTGGTACTCACCTCTTCTAGTTTCAAGACTGTGTTATTTATTTATTTAGCTCTTAGAGGTTTTATTTCTCTTTTTCCATACTCTCAGTTCTCTCCTGAAAGTCCTGTTAGACCAATTTGAGAACTGCTTAAAACTGTTGATCCTGAGCTTGAAACAGTTTCACCATGGCATATTTTTTCCACCTTCTAAACTCGTCTGTATTTAGGGCTGGATTTTTAAAAATAGCTTTATTAAGGTATAATTCATATATCACGAAATTCAGTCATTAAAAGTGTAGAGTTCAGGGCTTCCCTGGTGGCACAGTGGTTGACAGTCCACCTGCCGATGCAGGGGACACAGGTTCATGCCCCGGTCTGGGAAGATCCCACATGCCGCAGAGCAGCTGGGCCCGTGAGCCTTGGCCGCTGAGCCTGCGTGTCCGGAGCCTGTGTTCCGCAACAGGAGAGGCCACAACAGTGAGAGGCCCACGTACTGCAAAAAAAAAAAAAAAAAAAGTATACAGTTCAGTGTTTTTTTAGTATTCACAGCGTGGTGAAACCGCCACTACAGTCTGTTGAAAATGTTCCAGAGCATTTTCAGTACCCCAAAAAGAAACCTCATGTCCATTAGCATTCACTCCCTATTCCACTCTCCCCACAGCCCCTAGCAACCACTTATTTACTTTCTGTTTCTGGATTTGCCTATTTTAGACATTTCACATAAATGGAAATATGTAGTCTTTTGTGACTTGCTTCTTTCATTTAGCATGTTTTCTGTGTTCAACCATGCCATTTTTTTTTCCCATAAGTTTATTTTATTTATTTATTTTTGGCTGCATTGGGTCTTCGTTGCTGCGCACGGGCTTTCTCTAGTTGCAGCGAGCGGGGGCCACTATTCATTGTGGTGCGCAGGCTTGCAGTGGCTTCTCTTGTTGAGGAGCATGGGCTTTAGGTGTGTGGGTTTCAGTAGTTGTGGCATGCAGGCTCAGTAGTTGTGGCACACAGGTTTAGTTGCTCTGCGGCATGTGGGATCTTCCCAGACCAGGGCTCGGACCTGTGTCCCCTGCATTGGCAGGCAGATTCTTAACTACTGCACTGCCAGGGAAGTCCCATGCCATTGTTTTTTATTGACAAATAATATTCCATTGTATGTATATATCATGTTTAATTTATCCATTTGTCAGTTGATGGACGGTTGGGTTGTTTCCACTTTGTCTATGTGGATTTATGTTTTCATTTCTCTCAGGGATTACACTTAACATCTTAAATTTCGAACAGTCTAGTTTGAACTGATAACCGACTTAACTTCAATATCATACAAAGACTCTGATCCTGTATGGTTCTGTACTACCCCCTTTAAACGTTGTTGTCACAAATTGCAACTTATGTGCAACATGGATGAACCTGGAGGGCATTATGGTAAGTGAAATAAGCCAGGCGTAGAAAGACAATAGCATAGATTTTTTTTTTTGAGTTGTGTTGGGTCTTCATTGCTGCGGGCGGGCTTTCTCTATTTGCGGCGAGTGGTGGCTACTCTTCATTGAGGTGTGCTTGCTTCTCATTGCGGTGGCTTCTCGTTGTGGAGCATGGGCTCTAGGCACATGAGCTTCAGTAGTTGCATCACATGGGCTCAGTAGTTGCGGTACGCGGGCTCTAGGGCACGCAAGCTTCAGTAGTTGTGGTGTGTGGGCTCTAGAGCGCAGGCTTAGCAGTTGTGGCACACGGGCTTAGTTACTCCGCGGCATGTGGGATCTTCACAGACCAGGGCTCAAACCCGTGTTCTCTGCATTGGCAGGTGGATTCTTAACCACTGTGCCACCAGGGAAGTCCAGTAACATAGATTTATAATAATTTTTGTGCATTAAAAAAAAATCTGTACTAAATAAAAAGGGGAGTTGGAAACCAAAAACAATACTAGCTTTTAGCCCATTCTTTTTTAAAATTTATTTATTTATTTATGTATGTATTTATTTATTTATTTTTGGCAGCGTTGGGTCTTTGTTGCTGTGTGCAGGCTTTCTCTAGTCGCGGGGAGTGGGGGCCACTCTTCGCTGTGGTGCACGGGCCTCTCATTGCAGTGGCTTCTCGTTGTGGAGCACAGGTTCTAGGTGCACAAGCTTCAGTAGTTGTGGCACGTGGGCTCAGTAGCTGTGGCCTGCAGGCTCTAGAGTGCAGGCTCAGTAGTTGTGGCTCACGGGCTTAGTTGCTCCACGGCATGTGGGATCTTCCCAGACCAGGGCTCAAACCTGTGTCCCCTGCATTGGCAGGCAGATTCGTAACCACTGTGCCACCAGGGAAGTCCTAGCCCATTTATTCTTAGCAGAGGTCTTTATTTCTTCCTGAGGCTTTGAGTTACTGTGGTATTCTGCTATTTCAGCCTGAAGGACTTTTAACATTTCTTGTAGGCAACAAACTCTCTCAGGTTTATTTATATGAGAATGTTTCAGTTTCTCCCTCATTAAAAAAAAAAAATTATCTATTTTTTGGGCTGTGTCGGGGCCCTAGTTGCGGCATGTGGGATCTTTCATTGCAGTGCGAGGGCTCTTTCTTGGAATGTGTGGGCTTCTCTCTAGTTCTGGTGCACAGGCTCAGTAGTTGTGGCACATGGGCTCTCTGGTTGTGGCACGCGGGCTCCAGAGCACATGGGCTCTGTAGTTGTGGCGTGCAGTCTCCAGAGCGTAGGCCTCTGTAGTTGTGGCATGTGGGCTCAGTAGTTGTGGTGGGCAGGCTTAGTTGCCACGTGGCATGTGGGATCCTAGTTCCCTGACCAGGGATGGAACCTGTCCCCTTCATTGGAAGGTGGATTCTTAACCACTGGACCACCAGGGGAGTCCCCCTCCCTCATTTTTTGTTTTTTTAATTAATTTATTTTTGGCTGCATTGGGTCTTCCTTGCTGTGCGTGGGCTTTCTCTAGCTGTCGTGAGTGGGGGCTACTCTTCTTTGTGGTGTGTGGGCTTCTCATTGCGGTGGCTTCTCTTGTTGCGGAGCACGGCCTCCAGGTGCGCAGGCTTCAGTAGTTGTGGCATGAGGGCTCAGAAATTGTGGCTCATGGGCTCTAGAGCACAGGCTCAGTAGTTGTGGCGTATGGGCTTAGTTGCTCTGTGGCATGTGGGATCTTCCTGGACCAGGGCTCGAACCCATGTCCTCTCCATTGGCAGGCGGATTCCTAACCACTGCGCCACCAGGGAAGTCCCCCTCCCTCATTTTTGAAGGACAGTTTTTGCCAGATACAGTATTCTTGGTTGACAGTTTTTTTTTCTTTTGGTAATTTAAATATGTCATCCTCCTGTCTTCTGTCCTCCATAGTTTCTGATTAGAAATTGGCTGTTAATCTGTTGAGGCTCCCTTGTAAATGATGAGTTGCTTCTCTTGCTTTTAATGATTCATTCTTTTTTTTCAACAGTTTGGTTATAATGTGTCTTGGTTTGAATCACTTTGAGTTTATCCTACTTAGAGTTCATTGAGCTTCTTGGATTTGTAGATTCATGTCTTTCATCAAATCTGGGAAGATTTTGGCCGCTATTTTTTAAAATAGTCTTTCTGCCCTTTTCTCTTTTCTGGGACTCCTGTAATGTGGATGTTGATATGCTTAATGGCATCCCACAGGTCTTTTAGGCTCAGTTTGCTTTTCTTTATTCTTTTTTCTTTCTTTGTAGACATTGCTCTATCTTCAAGTTTGCTGATTCTTCGTTTGCCTGCTCAGATCTGCTGTCGTACCCATCTAGTGCACTTTTTGTTTCAGTTAGTATATTTTTAGCTCCAGAATTAAAACTACCGAAGTACAGAAAGTTGAACATGAAAACCTTCTTTTACCTTCTTCCAGAACTAACCATTGTTAACAGTTTGGTATGAATCCTTTCTGATTTTTGTGTACATACAAAAAGCCATGCAAATATATGTGTTTGTTGAGGGTTTTTTTTTTTTTTAATTTTTATTTATTTATTTATTTATTCATTTATTTATGGCTGTGTTGGCTCTTCGTTTCTGTGTGAGGGCTTTCTCTAGTTGCGGCAAGTGGGGGCCACTTCTTATCGCGGTGCACGGGCCTCTCACTATCGCGGCCTCTCGCTGCGGAGCACAGGCTCCAGACGCGCAGGCTCAGTATTTGTGGCTCACAGGGCTAGCCGCTCCATGGCATGCAGGATCCTCCCAGACCAGGGCTCGAACCCGTGTCCCCTGCATTGGCAGGCAGACTCCCAACCACTGTGCCACCAGGGAAGCCCCCTGTTGAGGGTTTTTTAAGCTTTTTATTTTGATACCATTTCAGATTTACCAGAAAACTTGCAATAATAGTACAAAGAGTTGCTGTATACCTTCTGTTGAGATTACCTACATGTTTCATATTTTTGTTCTGTTCTTCACTCATTCTCCTTTCCTATCATCTATCTGTCCTCTATTTGTATTTACATATACATATTATTTTTTTCATAATTGCTTGAAAGTAAGTTGGGGACTTCCCTGGTGGCGCAGTGGTTGAGAATCCGCCTGCCAAGGCAGGGGACATGGGTTCGATCCCTGGTCTGGGGAGATCCCACATGCTGCAGAGCAACCAAGCCTGTACGTCACAACTGCTGAGCCCACGTGCCACAACTTCTGAAGCCCATGTGCCTAGTGCCCATGCTCCACAACAAGAGAAGCCACCGCAATGAGAAGCCTGCGCACTGCAATGAAGAGTAGACCCCGCTTGCTGCAACTAGAGAAAGCCCGTATGCAGCAACGAAGACCTAACACAGCCAAAAATAAATAAGTTAACAAAAAAAAAGGAAAAGAAAAGTAAGTTGAAGACACGGTACCCGATTACTGCTTTACAGTGCGTGCTTCCTAAAAATAAGAACGTTCTCTTACATAGCCACATACTAATGATCAAAATCAGGAAATTAACTGTTATTGAATCACCCATTGTCCAGCAACATTCTTATAGCAAAAGAACATCCTGGATCATGCATTACATTTAGTGGTTTTGTATTTTTAATTGCCTTTCATCTGAAACAGTTTCTTAGCCTTTGTCTTATGACTTTGACATATTTGTAGAGTACAGACCATTTATTTTATAGAACGTCTCTCAAGATGGGTTTGTTTGATATTTCTTCATGATTAGATTCAGGTTGTTTGATACTTCCTCATGATAGTTTCACTTTTGGCAGGAATACCACAGAATTGATGTGTTCTCAGTGTATCATATATGGAGGTGTCAGTTTGTTCCATTACTGGTAATGTTAATTTTGATCACTTGGTTAAGGTGGTGTCTGCCAAGATAAAGTTACTGTTTTCTCCACCATACTTAATAAAAAATATATTGTGGGGAGATACTCTGAGACTATGTACATATCCCATTACCCTTGTGGAACTTGAACCCACTTGTTTTAGCATCTACTGATACTGATTCTTCAGATTATTGATATGATGGTTGCCAATTATGAGTTAGGTTTAATGCACAGTTTTAGAAAATTAAAATGTGATTATTCTGCAGCCTCTTTCATTTTACACTATAGCAGTAGCATCTTTTTATTTCTTTATTTTAGAAAGTTCCAAACTTATAAATGTAGATCTAGCCATAATAGCTGTCAATCTGCCTTTCTTCCTCCCTCTCTCCCTCCCTTCCTCTTTTTCTTTCATTCTTTCTTTTTAATAAATTTCAGGTATACAACATAGTGATGCACAATTTTTAGAGGTTATACTCCATTTATAGTTATAACAATCTTATTTCATATACATGCCCTCTTCCCAGTTATTTTGTAGCAAATCCCAGTCATATCATTCCATCTGTAAATATATTTTTGTGTATCTCTGAAAGATAGGAATTATAAAAAAACTGTAATACCATTGTCCTACCTTAAAATTTAACTTATTTAATATTATCAGATATCCAGTTAGTGTTCATATTTTCCCAATTGTTTTGACTTTTTTCCTCAGTGTGTTTGGATTGGGATCCGAATAAGATCTGTATGTTGTGATTGCTTTATTTATTTAAATAATATTTTTTAAAATTTTAATTTAATTTAATTTATTTATTTGGTTGCGCCAGGTCTTAGTTGTGGCTAGCCGGCTCCTTAGTTGCAGCACGTGGGCTCCTTAGTTTTGGCATGCAAACTCTTAGTTGTGGCATGCATGTGGGATCTAGTTCCTTGACCAGGGATTGAACCTGGGCCCCATGCATGGGAGAGCAGAGTCTTAACCACTGCACCACCAGGGAAGTCCCTGTGATTGCTTTAGATTTATTGCTTATGCTCTTTTTTAACTTACAGATTCCCTCCTTTCTATTTTTCTTTTTTTTTCTTTGAAATTCTGTGTTGAAGGAAACAATTTTTCCTGAAAAGTGTCTTACAGCTAGGAGTTTGCTGTTTAATTCAATTTACTACTATTTCAATTAGAATTTAGTGTCTATATATAAATATAAGTATACATATATACAAATATATGAGGTTTGTTTCTTATTTTCCTTTTTTTCTCCTTCCTTTGTCAAATTTTGGTATCAGTATTATGCTTATCTCATATGATAACTTGGAAATTTGGCAACATTAATTTAATAGGTACTTACTGAGCACTATTTACAGACACTATGCTTGGTGAAATTGTGAACAAAACCAAAGTGGTTCTTGTACTCATAGTGCTTAAAGCCTAGTGGGGAAAGCTAGGCAATAAATAAACCCTGTATAAAACTACAAAGTGCAAAGCTGTGTTTGTTTCCATTTTATGTGTTGGAATAATTTAAGTAAAATAGGAATAATTTGTTGTTTAAAGACTTGCTAGAACTTTAAATAAAATCATCTATTCTGATGCTTATATTTACATAAAATTATTTTATTTGCCTGTGAAATTACTTAGCAACCCTTACCTTCTCTCCTCAGATCCTTGATATTATTCTGTGAAGTCGTGCCATTTTTATATTGTTTGTTCCCTGGTATTGCACAGTGTTCCCCTGGGGGTATGAGTTTTCAAGTTTGGTGAGCAAGGCTCTGTTACTTCTTTGTTTCTATGGGAAAAAAATCATTCAGATTTCACATGACTGAAACAGTCAGAATGATGCAATCTACTGAGTGTGAAGACTGTTGAAAAAACAGAAAAATTATGTTTTTGATTACTTATCTCAGGTCAGATTAATAGCCTCTGATATGATAATCAGCTTCTTTGTATTTTAAACTGACCAATTATTTTGTATTGGCTTCTAGTAGAGTGAAATTGTTTTATTAGTGTCAAATAGTAAGCGTTTTCTTCTTCAAAAAACATGGGTGTGGGGCTTCCCTGGTGGCGCAGTGGTTGAGAGTCCGCCTGCCGATGCAGAGGACACGGGTTCGTGCCCCGGTCTGGGAAGATCCCACATGCCCCGGAGCGGCTGGGCCTGTGAGCCATGGCCGCTGAGCCTGCGCGTCCGGAGCCTGGGCTCCGCAACGGGAGAGGCCACAACAGTGAGAGGCCCGCGAAACGCAAAAAAAAAAAAAAAACCATGGGTGTGGACTATGTATACCTACTGAGTCATAGATTCAACAAGTAATTACATGTGTTTATGTGCCCTCATAACTAAGAATATGAAGTCTTGTGATATCTTTCTTATATATATTACTATAAAAATGATTGAAGTACATAGTTATAAAAGAATGTGTCTAGACCCTTAAAGGTTTTGCAAAGATTGTCAGAGGTAATTTACTCCAGGCCTCTCTTTTTACAGAAGAAGCCCTGAATTTTTTTTTTTCTTCTTCTTTCTTTGAAAAGTTTTGACTGGCTCTAAACCATACCAAATTGATGAAAGAAGTGAGACTAGAACCTAAGTTTTTAACTGTCCAGAGTGCTCTTTTCTCTCTTGTATTCTGCCATAAGTTGTGATGTAGTTTTTGAAAGAGTTGGGGAGGAGATGATATTTTTGGTTCAGCAATTTCTTGAAATTATTTTTTCCCAGTTAATGTTTATTCATAGTTTAAAAAATTAAGTTGGATAGGTTTATGGCTTTATTTCCTCTTGGGACGTTGTGCTCTTACTTGCTGAACTCTAAATTACATTAAAGGGAATGTTAAGTGAATTTTAATAAATTGGTTAAGATATTGACTTGAAATTTTTAATTGGCTAATGCTTCATGTCATGACTCCCAATTCTAGCTTTTAGCTAGTCAGTACTTTCCTGTTCTTACATTATGTTAGCCTCACAGGCCTTACCATTTCATACTATTTATTGGTAACTACAGGAAATCATTGTTTAACTTTTTTAAGGGCATTGTTTTGTCTCGTTTCATTCCCAAGTTACGTATTAGTTAGCGATATAAAATTATCATATTTTCAGAAAGTTTGAGAGGGCAAGAAGATATGAAAAGGCCACCTCTGCTAAAGATTAGACACTGTGCTTGGAGGATTAAGAGGAGCCCAGAGTCCAGGAAAATCCTTGTTTGGATTTTTCTTGACCCATTTTGGAATTAACTAGAGTTCTTAACTGCAGTTCTGATAAAATCACATTGAGTCAGTAACTTGCCTTGACAATACTATATTATCTTTTTTAGGTACTACTTGTTGCTTTTTAAATTTTAGTGAGCTGATATTTAACTATAACCAGTTTTTATTAAACTGTGAAATGAAGTTTGCATTCAGTCACTATTTGCTTTTCTTAAAGCCTTTAGTATACTCTATGGTTAGTAGCTTTGGTAAACACCTCATTTGCAAGAGAAATTAATGAGAAACCTTGTACAGTACAACAATTTGACTTTAAAAATAATCTTTTGTTTTCAAAGTTTTTCATGAGGCAAGCATTTTGTTGGATTTTAAGTCTCAGAAAGTTGTTTTTGCCCACTAGCTTTCTGTATAGAGTGAAATGGGTTTTATGTATTTGGGCAGTTGTGCACTGTTACTGTACTTTTGTTTGTTTGGAATTTATTTTGGTATGGAAGTGTGAGGTGAGCATCCAACTTTACTTTTTCCTAGGTGGCTGCTCAGCTGTCTCATCACTTCACAGATTTTAAATGGCACTTTATTTATTTTTTTAAAATATTTATTTATTTCGTTGCTCCAGTTCTTACTTGTGGCACGCAGGATCTAGTTGCCTGACCAGGGATCGAACCTGGGCCCCCTGAGCTGGGAGCGTGGAGTCTTAACTGCTGGACCACCAGGGAAGTCCCTTAAATGGCACTTTAAATGTCTACTCTGTCCCATTGATCTGTTTATGTGCCAGTACAGCACAGCTTTAAGTGTTGTGTTTTCTAATAAGTATTTTAATATCTGATAGGCTATTCTCCCTTTATTATTTTCTTTGGAATTTTCTTGGCTACTGTTAATTGTTATTTCCATATGACCTTTAGAGTTAGCTTGTCTAGTTAAAAAAATGAAAACAGAAGACTCCAGTTTTCATTTGCATCATGCCAAATGAATATAGCAACTTAGGAAGAATTGATCTTAATGATGTTGTGTGTCCTAGCCAAGATTATCATATATTTTTCTGCAATTGTATATGTCTTCTTTTGTGTCTCAGTAGCTTTAGTTTTCTTCCATTACATCTTAGTTTATTCCTACTTCTTATCTCCTGTGGTATATCATGCTTCCTTTATACTTCTTATCTGGTCATTGTATATATAAAGGGTATTTGTTTCAGAATATTCATTTGTAATTAAACACCTTTTTGTATTATATTTGTAATAGTTTTTCAGTTTGGGGGCTTCCTAGGGAAAGTCTATCTTCTGACTCTTTATACTTTTTACTTCTTTCATCTGATGTTAAATAAAGCAATTGTGATAAGACATCTTTGTCTTGTTCCTGTGCTTAGTGGAATCTTTATATAGTTTCCCCATTAGCATTCTCTGGCTTTGGTATTGAGAGGGATGATTTTTGTTATTGTTTTAACCTTATGTTAAGGACATGGCTATATGATTTTTCTTCTTAGATCTATTAATATATGGTGAATTATATCAACAGATTCCTAATGTTGAACTGTCCTGTATTCATGGAATAAATCCCACTTGGACATGATGTATTCCTATAATGTACTACTAAGTTTGTGTTTTTTATTTTGAGGATTTTTTAATCTGTATTTATACATGAGATTTTTCTGTAGTTTTTTTCTTTTATGGCGTCATATTCTTACTTTAAAAAAATTAGAAACCTTCCTTCTTTTCTTATGTTTTAGAACCATGAAAATCTCATTGGACTAAGGTTTCTTTTGGGTGGCAAGAGCTCTTTGATAATTTTTTTCTCTTTCCTCTTTGGTTATAGGTCTTGTTAACATTTCTACCTCTTCTATGGTCAGTTTTGATAGTTAATATTTTTCTAGAAGATAATCCATTTTATCCAGGTTCTCAAATGTATTTGACAGAAGGGGAACAAAGCAATGATTTGGGATTATTTTAATTTCCTCTATTATTTTGTATACATATCCACCCCCCGCCCCCTTTTAAAATTAAGTTAGCTGGATGGTTATAATTTTCCAAAGAATCAGCTCTTGGGTTTATTTATTAGTTGATCTGTTTTTCTGATTTTTAATTGATTATTTTCTGTTTATATCTTTGCTGTTTCCATTCTTGTGTTTTCTGTGGGTGTGGTTATTTATACCCTAAGTTCTCATGCTGTGAATTTTCCTCTGAGACTGCTGTGTGCTATAGATTTTCCTGAGTACTGCTTTAGCTGCATGTTGTAGGTTCTCAAGTGCAGTATTTTCATTGTCGTTATCTTTTGCATTTTATTTTTGGTTTCCTCTTTTTTTTTTTTTTTGGCTGTGCCATGTGGCTTGTGGGATCCTAGTTCCCTGACCAGGGATCAAACCTGGGTCCCCAGAAGTGGAAGCGTGGAGTCCTAACCACTTGACTGCCAGGGAATTCCCTTTTGGTTCCTGCTTTGATCCATGAGTTCTGTAAGAGCCAGTTTAGTAATTCAGGTAGTAGGACTTTTTTGTTTTCTGATGTAATTAAATTATAATTTTTTGCCTTTTGACTATTGGCTGTGCTACTGTTGATTTTTGAAATTCATTGGAGTTTTCTTTGTGGCCTAATAATTACTCAGTTTTTTGTAAAGTGTTCTGTGGGTACTTGAAAGGTATATTCTGCTCTTCATCATGGATTGCATTCTTTATTGTCAGTAAAGTAGAACACCTATTACACTTCCATGAAGTCTGTTACCTAGAACCATTTGTATGTTTTCAGGTATTCTTAGTGGTCTAGAAACCTCCGAATTATTCTTTCTTCTGTCTCTGAGATTACAACCTTTTACTAGTTACATACTATATTGTTTCTCTTTTTGTTTTGTTTTGTTTTAACATGAAAACATCACTTCCTTTATTTTGGGTTCCCAAAATCAAAAATAAGATTAGAACTAATATTAGGTCTATCACAGATATTTACTATGCTCAGTGCAATAATGCACTAACAGATTAAAAAAAAAAACACTGCAATATTGTACATCTTTTCTGTGTTTTACATCATTTTTCCCACAGCTATTGAAAATTCAAGCATCAGTTTGAAACACAACCAACATGACAGGCTATAAATTGTTAATAGTTCTGCTTCTTTGGAAAAGCACTATTGTGGCATTTGCTCATTTTAGCAGGTAGCACAAGGGGAAAAAATTAAGAAAAAATAGTTATCTTACCAGTGTCTGCAGTTTGTTTTCCCTCTGTTGCTCACTATATTTTTTCCCCCTTAATTACAAAGTATGTGTATGTATGTCAGTTGGTAGATATGTTCTCAATATAGGAAAGTTGGAAAGAAATAGCATAAAAAGAAAAAATCAAAAGCCTTACCTGTAAACCCATCACCCAGATATAACCACCATTATAAGACTATGTCTTATCCTTATTTGTTTCCATATTCACATAGATATACTGCCCTCTTTTCCAAAATGGCAAGGTGTTTAACATATGGTTGCCAACTTTTCATTTTGCCAGTAAAGACATCTTTATTTATTTATAAATTTTTTTTTTTTTTTTTTTTGGCAGTACGCGGGCCTCTCACTGTTGTGGCCTCTCCCATTGTGGAGCACAGGCTCTGGACGCGCAGTCTCAGCAGCCATGGCTCATGGGCCTAGCCGCTCCGCGGCATGTGGTTTCTTCCCAGACCAGGGCACGAACCCATGTCCCGTGCATCGGCAGGCAGACTCAACCACTGCGCCACCAGGGAAGCCCCATAAATTTGTTTTATTTATTTTTGGCTGCGTTGGGTCTTCATTGCTGCGTGTGGGCTTTCTCTAGTTGCGGCGAGCGGGCTTCTCATTGCAGTGGCTTCTCTTGTCTTGAAGCACGGGCTCAAGGAGTGCAGGCTTCAGTAGTTGTGGCACATGGGCTCAGTAGTTGTGGCTTGCGGGCTTATTTGCTCTGTGGCATGTGGGATCTTCCCAGACTAGGGATCGAACCCGTGTCCCCTGCATTGGCAGGCAGATTCTTAACCACTGCACCACCAGGGATGTCCCTAAAGACATCTTTAAGACGTTACTGTGTAAATGATACCACTTAACCTGAATACTGAATATTTAATTTGGAAACAAAACATGAATATTTTTCCTTCATTTTATTATACCATTATAGATTTATGGTATGTTTAGAGTTGGCTGATTATTCAGTCTACTACCCTTATCTTACCCATGAAGAAACTGAGGCTCCAAAATGTCTCTTGAGACCTGAGAGAGAAGAAAGCTTTTTGTCAATGAGTATAGTATAGTCTAATATTAACATTTTAATGGCATTTACATGTGTGATTTTTTTTTCTTTTTTCTTTTGGCCGTGCCACATGGCTTTGACATTTTAATGGCATCTACATGTGTGATTTTGTTTTCTTTTTCTTTGGCCATGCCACAGGGCTTGTGGGGTCTTGGCTCCCCAACCAAGGATTGAACCCGTGCCCTTGGCAGTGAAAGCTCGGAGTCCCAACCACTGAGTCCCAACCACTGGACTATGCCAGGGAATTTCCTACACGTGTGATTTTTGTCATATATATGTTGTATGGATGTTAACTTGGTTTTCAGACTTGAAATTTGATGATTACCAAAGCCATCTTTCTCTGTAAATTGGAGAATTTCCAGGATTAATTTGCATCTTGGGAAGTTCCTGATTACAGCTCACATTGTTGTGTGTGATTAGGATAGTTTACTTAGTTGTTAAATTGCTGTTTTGTATTGGGAAGATGTTTGTAGTGTGTAATTTAATGATGATAGGAGAAAGGGAAGAAAGAAAATTAGAACATTAATATTAAATTGCCCTTGGGCTTTCTCTTCCCCTTACGAAGCTGCCTGGGCCTTGCTAATATGTTTTCATTCTCCTGGTCTCCTACCCTTACTTCCTTTCCCCTACCCTCCTCACCTTTCCCTTTTTTTCATTCCTTACTCTATCTCTTCTGCCTCTTGCATTCTAACTCCTTCTCTCCCTGCAGTTCTATTCTTGTTACCTATTTCCCCATCTCTCTTTGTTCTTAGATGTCTTTAATCAGTGATTCAAAATTTTAAGTTATCCGGTTTTCTTCCTGTAGCATTTGAACTAAAGTGGCACTGAACCAGCAAAATAAAACATTGCTTTTAATTCTTGGTTGCTTCAGGGAATTCTACACTTTATTAGTGTAAAGTCTATGAATTAAAAATGTGTGTTATTGTTAGCTCTACTTTTCCTTTAATAGAAGCATTTATATTTATTTTAGCAGAAATTTATGATTGCTTAAGAATTTTTTTCTCATGTGAGCATTTGTAATTTTACATTTGGGGCAAATACATTTTTTTCAGTCTTGTTTTGTGTACATTTGTTACTTAGTAAAAGCAACTTACAAAAACATTTTAAAACTTATACTTATTTCCCATCATTTATATGCTTTTAATGAACACTCTTCGTGCCATCACAACCTAGTTTCTGAATGTTCCATAATTTAATCATTTTCATGATTGAACATTTAGATTATAGGAAAGTATTATAAAATAAGTAGTTATAATTAAATAAAATATAGGAAGTTTATGTGGAAGCTCATACACACACACACACACACACACACCCCACTTAATTTTGCTCAGATGTTCCAGGAAAAAAAAGTTGACCCTAAGTAGCTATTAAAATGCTTTTGATACTTCAGAGATAGTGAAGTGTTACTGCATAGCAGACATTAGAAAAATCTTTAAGTGACCAAATATGGATGGATTTCTCATATTCTTATGGTTTGTGGAAAATATAATAGGAGTTGCGTTCAGTGAACTATTTTAATATTTAAAGAAAACCCCTAGATAATCTACATTTTATCAGCTCTATTGAGTCATAATTTTAAAGAATTTTCACCTGTTTTTTAGTAATAAGGGGTACTGTGTTTTAATTTTCATTTATTAGTCTTTCTTTAAGAGAAATTTTGCTTTGTTGCTGATAATATGCATGTTTCTTTTTTTAATTTAATTTTATTATTTATTGTTGGTTGTGTTGGGTCTTCGTTGCTGCATGCGGACTTTCTCTAGTTGAGGTGAGCGGGGGCTACTCTTCGCTGTGGTGCGCATGCTTCTCATTGTGGTGGCTTCTCTTGTTACGGAGCATGGGCTCTAGATGCGCAGGCTTCAGTAGTTGTGGCATACGGGCTTAGTTGCTCCTCAGCATGTGGGACCTTCCTGGACCAGGGATCAAACCCGCGTCCCCTGCATTGGTACATGGATTCTTAACCACTGCGCCACCAGGGAAGTCCCAATATGTGTGTTTTAATGGGGTAGGGTGTAGTTATTGATTTGCATTTCCCTGACTAGTGAAAAATGTGTTAAACATCTCATGTGCTTCTTAGTCATTTGTGTATTTTCTTTGGAGAGTTGACTATTCAGATTCTTTTGCCAACTTTTTTTTTTTTGTGGTACGCGGGCCTCTCACTGTTGTGGCCTCTCCTGTTGCGGAGCACAGGCTCTGGACGCGCAGGCTCAGCGGCCATGGCTCACGGGCCCAGCCGCTCCACGGCATGTGGGATCTTCCTGGACCAGGGCACAAACCTGTGTCCCCTGCATCGGCAGATGGACTCTCAACCACTGCGCCACCAGGGAAGCCCTTGCCAACTTTCTAATTGGATGTCTTTTTATTATTGAATTGTAGAGTTATTTATATATTCTAGATACAAGTCCCTTATCAGATAGATGATTTGCAATATTTTCTCCCTTTCTGTGGGTTTTCTTTGGTTGAGGCTTTTTTTAAAAAGCCATTAAAAATTCATTTAAATTTGATTGATATATATACACTAATATGTATAAAATGAATAATTAATAAGAACCTGCCAAATAAAAAAAATAAAATTCAAAACTCTTCGAGGGAAAAAAAATTCATTTAAATTTGCTTCTTTAAAACATTCCTGATGTTAGGTTGTTCACAGAATTATTTATTAAATCAGAGCCCCCCCCAAACAAAAGAAATCAGAGCCTCTCCCAAGCCATTTACCTCTCAAAAACAGCTGCTTCTTCAAACAGCTGATATCCCACAATATCAATAAATATTAGGAACACAGAGATGAAAACACTGATTTCCTGCACCTGTGTGTGAGCATATTCCCAGGTCTCATTGCTGGATGCTTAGATTCTGCTTCTTTCAACAGAGATTTAGAAAAAATACATTTCTGGTCTGTGCCTCTGTGGGAAGACTGAGGCTGCCAAGAATCTTGCTTCTGGGTTTAAAAGTCTCCCTGTATTGTTGTGGTTTATGTACATTATGATGACACTGAAGCCTGTAAGAGTCTATGAAATATCTTCTGTACATAGAAGAAAGTTAAATCATTGTCAGTATGGTTTGTTGGTTCTTTGAAAATTGATGATCCATATACTTTAAAATTTTAACTCTCGGGCTTCCCTGGTGGTGCAGTGGTTGAGAGTCCGCCTGCCGATGCAGGGGGACATGGGTTCGTGCCCCGGTCTGGGAAGATCCCACATGCCACGGAGCAGCTAGGCCTGTGAGCCATGGCTGCTGAGCCTGAGCGTCCGGAACCTGTGCTCCGCAACGGGAGAGGCCACAACAGTGAGAGGCCCGCGTACCTCAAAAAAAAAAAAAAAAAAAAAAAAAGAATGGGCTATTGGAAGTGGTTTGTTTTATTTGTTTGGTAGCTGCTTTTCCCCCCCACTAAAGAGAGTTAATTTATTATCCTTCAGATTGTAAAAATTAATGAATAAATGTCTCTTTTACCAATGACTGAAATTATTACTTATTTCACTCATAATAGCCATTATGAAAGTGAAAAAATGTCACTCATCTTTCTCTTTCCCTTCCTCTGTACCTAAATAATCATTCTTTAGTTTGAGTACCTTATCAAATTCAGAGCTACTTTTTTTTTTGGTAATAGCTTTATTGATATAATTCATATCTCATACAATTCAACCATTTAAGAATACAATTCAGTTTAGCGTATGCACAGAGTTTTGGGACTATCACCACAGTCAGTTTTAGAACATTTTCATCACCCCATAGAGAAATTTGGTTCCTGCTAGCCATGGTGACTGCATTGTAAAAACAGTTTTAGCCTTGCTCTTTGCGATGTTTAAAAGGTATTTTACCAGTTAAAGACATAGTGTTAAAATAATGTTAATTGAATTTGTAATCTTCAACTTGTGTTTCATGCTTTCTTTCTAAAGGAGCCTAAGCTAAGAGAGAGATAAACCGATTTACTTGCACTTAAATTTTTTTTTTTTGCTTTTAAATTGGGAAGAAATCCATTGTTAGAAACCGTACTTCACTGTAGAAAACCCTTGTCATCAGGCAGAAAGCATACTAATAGAATTTGGTACAGCCATATAATATGTTATTTTGAATTTTGGCATTTTTTTTTTTTTTTTTTTTTTTGAATTTTGGCATTTTAAAAATGAAACTTTATTCTACTCCTAGTGGAGTAGCTTAAAATATTATTAGTGTTAGTCAGTGATTCTCTTTTATCTAATTTCGATGTAATGGGTATATATATACACTTTTTAAAAATTTGAAAGTATAATTTACATATAGTAAAATTTACCCTGTTTTCAGTTCTGTGATTTGTGACAAACGCATATAGCCCTGTAACCATTAGTGCAATCAAATATAGAAGTTTCAATAACCTCAAAAAATTCCCACATTCCCTTTTATATAGTCAGTTCCTTCCCCCACTATTAGTGTCCAGTAGCTAGATTACTTTTTTGTTCTTGTTGTTTTGCCTATTCTGGAATATTGTAAATGGAATCCTATTCCACACATATATGTATGTAACCTTTTGAGTTTGGCTTCTTTCACTTACCTTAATGCATTTGAGATTCATCCAAGTTGTTGTAGTGTATCAGCATATCACATACAGTTCACCCATTTAAAGTGTACAATCCAGTGGCTTTTAGTATATTCACAGAGTTGTGCAGTCATCACCATAATCACATTTAGAATATTTTCATTACCCCAAAAAGAAACCCTGTATCTCTTAGCCATAATTTCCCCATTCCCCTGAGTTAATTTTTATATACGGTGCAAGGTATGGATTGAGGTTTATTTTTTGCATACAAATGTCTGGCATCATTTGTTGAGAAGACTGTCCTTTCCCCTTTGAATTGCCTTGTACCTTTGTTGAAAATCAGTTAACTATATGCATATGGGTCTATTTCTTTTTTTTTTTCACTGTCATTATTTTAATTTCATTTTGAACAAAAAATCCACTTGTTGCATACTTCACAGCACACAGCTCTTCTGATCTACACATGTCTGGGTCAGTTTGAATTCTTTTCTCAGTGAAGTACAGCCTAAAGCACTTGAGTGGTTGGTCGTTATGGTACATCTTTGGGACATTTTTTTCATATGGGTCTATTTCTGTACTCTGTTCTGTTGGTCTGTGTGATATATTTATGCCATTTCCGTACTGTCTAAATTACTCTAATAGTAAGTCTTGAAGTTAGGTAGTAAGTTCTCCAGCTTTGTTCTTTTTCAAAATTGTTTTGGCTATTGTTTCCTTTGCCTTTACATGTAAATTTTAAAATCAACTTGTCAATTTCTTAAAATCCTGTACAGATTTAATTATTTTGAATAATTTTCACATGATAGGTGCAATATACTTGCCTTCTTTAAAAAAAAACTTACAGTGGAACATACAGGCATACCTTGGAGATATTGTGGGTTCAGTTCCAGACCACTGAAGTAAAACGAATATCACAATAAAGCAAGTCACGCAAGGTTTTTTGGTTGCCCAGTGCATGTAGAAGTTATGTTCTGGTGGGGGGACTAAGATCCCATATGCTGGGTGGGGGGGTGGGCAACTAAGCCCGAGGGCCACAACTACCAAGCATGTGGGCCACATCTAGAGAGCTTGTGTGCCGCAACTACAGAGCCCACGAGCCACAACTAGAGAGAAGCCTGCGTGCCACAACGAATTTCCCACATGCTGCAACTAAGACCTGATGCAGCCAAAAAAAAAATGGTTATTGCTAAAAAATGTCATAACAATTATAATAGTAACATCAAAGGTCATTGATCATCATGGCAAATATAATTATAATGAAGAAGTTTGAAATATCGTGAGAATTACCTAAATGTGACACAGACATGAGGTGAGCAAATGCTGTTGGAAAGATGGTGCCTTAGACCTTAGACTTGCTCAATGCAAGGTTGAGCATACCTTCAATTTGTGCAGTAAAGTGAAGTGCAATAAAATGAGGTATGCCTGTAGATCATTTTAAGTATGATGCCTTGCATTGTATTGTAGGTAATACAGGCTAGTAGAGACCATACCATACATTTGTTATGCTTACGTCTTAGGTAAGTTAAAGGTCTAAACATCATATCAAGGGAAATAAACTTTTGAAGATCTCAGATTGTCTTCACAAGAAAAGGACTTTGTACCTACTCATGTAAGGGCAAAGTGCAAAGATAATACTAAGCTAGATGTGTGGTTTTATGGGTTTTTCTTCCTTCCTGTTTTGGAATTTTTTTTTTTTGGCCACACCACACGGCTTGTGGGATCTCAGTTCCCTTACCAGGGATTAAACCCAGCCCGGCAGTGAAAGCTCCGAGTCCTAACCACTGGATTGCCAGGGAATTCCCCTTTTTTGAAATTTTTATACAAAATTAAAACAGTACAGAAGGTTGTATGTCATGATTCCCTAATTCAGAAATGTCAGTCTTAGAGTTACATTTGTCAGTAAAAGGTCTATATTTACATACTGAATAAAATGGGATATATAAAAAATCTTGACAGAACTACAAATATTGACATTAGTAGCTTATATCAGGAAGATAAATGTTTAGTAATTTTTTTGACAGTTTGTGTATAAATTGGTCAATGGCCAGTTTGCTGTTCTAATGTGTTTTTTTTTTCCAGAACATGCAGATTCAGAAATGTTTTTTTCCTAGAAAAGTGGTTTCTCCCCCTTTCTGCTTTCTTTTTTGAGACTTTGGGACTGAGAAGTTTGAGGGTTATGTCAGTCCTGGAACCTTTTAGTCTTCTGGTTTCTTTTTGTAGTCTTGATTTTCTTTCTTTTTTTAAGCTATTTATTGATTGATTGGCTGCGTTGGGACTTTGTTGCTGCCTGCGGCTTTCTCTAGTTGTGGTGGGTGGAAACTACCCTTTGTTGCAGTGCATGGACTTCTCATCGCAGTGGCTTCTCTTGAGGAGCACGGGCTCTAGGCACGAGGGCTTCAGTAGTTGCGGTGCATGGGCTCAGTAGTTGTGCCGCATGAGCTCAATAGTTGTGACTTGTGGGCTCTAGAGTGCAGGCTCAGTAGTTGTGGCGCATGGGCTTAGTTGCTCCGCAGCATGTGGGATCTTCCCGGACCAGGGGTCGAACCCGCGTCCTCCGCATTGGCAGGCGGGTTCTTAACCATTGCGCAACCAGGGAAGTCCTCAATTTTCTTATAATGGTTTGTTTATATCCCCTCAAGGCATAATGCGCCTAAGAAATATTTCTTTGTTTTTCAGGTTCTAAATGGCTTCTAAGAAGTTGGGTGCAGATTTTCATGGTAAGTGGACTGTTAGATATCACGGTTTAAGTTTTGATCTGATCAGAGAATTTGAAATCACATAAAGTAAGTGTCCCTTTTTGTTTATTTAAATGAGCGGCTTGAGGAAAATAAAGTTGTACAACAATGTAGCATATTCATTCCATAGGACTTCACATAACTTTAATGTGAAGTTCAAATGGATAAACTTTAGAGTATCTCTGTATTTATTGTACTTGAAACTGCTGGAGGTGGATAGGGAGCCTGCCTATTTTTGTTGTTTTTCAGCAGTATTTTGAAGTAGTTACCATTCCTTTTCTTATTCTGGTCCATCTCTTCTCCATCAAGTGTGAAAAATCCATCTCTTCTCCATCAGATGTGAAAAATTCTAAGCCTTTAGTTAACGTTTTATGATGTTTTGGTTTAGGTTTTCTCCCCCCATAAAAAGAAATGATTTACTACAGATAAGACATGATTAGCAGATCAATATATTACAGAAGTATCAGTAGTAGTAATTACAATTTTGCGTTTGAAACTAATAGTTTATCATCTTTTTCTAAGATATGACCTTCCAAAATGGAGTGCATTAATAAACTTTTATTATCTGCATTTGATAGGAATGGAAGTGCCTAAGAAGTTAAAATTAGACCCTCTCTTTGTACAAAGATAAGAATTAACCATCAGAAATATCCAGACAACACAATTATTTTAAAAGGGGTTTTAAAACTAATCTTCCACTTTAAAAATCATGTCATTGTAAGAATGATTTGTTAGACTGCGTGGCAACATGTATTGTTATGCTCTTCTGATCTACAAATGTAAACTTGATAATATCACTTCTCTGAGTCAGGATGGTGCAGCAGTTCCTTGGTTTTTAACTTGCTTGTATATTTTTATACAACAGCTTTAATATTTTGAAGTGCCACTGTGCATATACTTACATACATTTCTTGCATATGTTTTGTTAAATTCTTTTGGAATTAAGTCATTCAGACTCTGGAATTTGCATTCTGTATAACCTGTCAGGCATCAGATCTTCAGGTAAGCTATCTCCTGTTGTTTAAGGATTATTACAGGGCTCTTTCAAAGTCTTCAAATGATATAGAGAGGCAGATCTGTAGTTGCCTCTGATCACTTTCTCAAGGGAACAGAGAGGACAGAGCTAAGGAGAGAGGAAAGACCTAGGGAGAGAAAAGAGCAAAAATGAGAAAATTAAATTTATAATCTTACTTCAAAAGATACGTTTTCTATCTTGAATCTTTAGAAACTCCTTTTTGATTGGAGTGAAAATAAGTTGGACCCCAGTTTATATGTTCCAGCTCAACAATCGAGAGAGAAGATTATATTCTGAAGTTACCTGATCAATGATGACTTATTTTTTTAGGACTTCCTCCATCTCTTTACATTCCTAACCAAAATTTTATTGTTTAAATGAAATGCTCTACCTGAGTAAAATTTGAGAAGGATTTTCTCTTTCTCTCTTTGGCTGCTTCTGCTTTAATTTGCTGAGCTCCTACTTGAATTTCAGTGGCTTTAGTTGGGCTGTTAGAATAATGAATCTTATTTTTAGATATCATGTAGTTTAAGGAATAGAAATTAAAGGGAATAGGTGGAGAATATTTAATAGGCAATCTTGTAGGCATCTGAATGCAGGAAATCAAATTCAGCCTGGCCTTACACGGCTGAAATTAGAAAGCCAGGAAACTGAGGCTACTACTCCCTCCATCTTTCACTGCTTTTCTTCGCAGATGTGCTCCATTTTTATTCTTCTGTTTATAGACTTGCTTTCTTGGCCTACTTGTGTAGAGTGCACAGGGCCAAAAATGGCCACCCCAGTTATGGTGCTTCTTGCTACTTGATCATATAGTGGCTAGCATCATATAGCTGAAGTTTTTGTATCTTTTGGTCAAGGGAGTATCTGACTGGAACATTTTAGTTTATGAGCCTCTGGGTTGGTTCCCCCTAAGTTAGGTATTATCTGACTCGGGGTTAGAGAGAGAGAGAGAGAGTGAGAGAGAGAGTGAGAGAGTGTGTGTGTGTGTGTGTAATTCTAGGGCACTTGGGGTGTGGACAAGGAGGTGACAACTGCTCTCATGACTGGATATGAAAATGCCTTTTTTTCTATTTAAATACTTGGGCTGACTATATCTTATGCTGTGCTGTCTTAGGACTAGTATTTGATTTTTCTTCAAGTTCATTCTTTTCAACTGAGGTTGAACTTCTTCCACTGTCATTAATAACCACATACCCCTAAATAATAGAATAAGAAATACAAACAGTTACTTTTCAAAGGCCTTTAAAAATATTGTCCTTATATCATGCAAATTGCAAACGTTTGGCTCAGTTTAAAGCACGCCTTTCCGAATGTCAATTCTCTTTAATTTTTGACTCATTTTCCACTTGTTTAATCTAAGAAAAAAGTTATTTTCCAGAAGTGACTTTTGAAGGATTTTAAAAAATGTTTCAACAAACAGATAAGTTACTCTTTTAATATCTGGAAAAATGCCCTGATATTCTAATTTGGGAAAAAAATAAGTCTGTAATTAGACTTAATAAAACTAAACTCCCTCCTTTGAAATGCCAAGCTATCATATTTATGACCATTTAGCTAACTTCTGGAAAGGCTTATTTTTCTCTTGGTTTAATTTCTACTAAGATATTGAAATACTTTTTCTATTGAGTGATAGAAAAAGGTATTTTATTTTAGATTGTTTTATTTCTTATTTTTATCATTGTTTTTTAATTTTTTGGCCACACTGTGTGGCATATGGGATCTTAGTTCCCCAACCAGGGATCGAACCCGTGACCCCTGCAGTGGCAGTGTGGAGTCTTAACCACTGTACTGCTGGGGAAATCCCAATCTGTTATTGCTTTTTAAGTACAGAGTAATGTAGAGAAGTCAGCCATCATTTAATCATTGTTCTCCTGTATGTCATATGCTGCCCATACCCCTTCTTTTAAGACTTCCTTTTGTTTGCAACATTTTAACTGTGATGTGCCTTGGTTTGATTTTCTATATATATATATATATATTTTTTTTTTTTTTGCGGTACGCGGGCCTCTCACTGTTGTGGCCTCTCCCCTTGCGGAGCACAGGCTCTGGACGCACAGGCTCAGCGGCCATGGCTCATGGGCCCAGCCGCTCCGCGGCATGTGGGATCTTCCCGGACCGGGGCATGAACCTGTGTCCCCTGCATCGGTAGGCGGACTCTCAACCACTGCGCCACCAGGGAAGCCCGATTTTCTATATATTTATCCTGCTGGGAGTTAGCTAAACTTCTTGGATCTGTGAGTTGATGTCTTTTACTGCTTTTGAAAATTTGCAGCCATAATCTCTTCTTTCTCACATTTCTTTTGCTCCATGTCTCTCTCTTATCCTCTTGAGACTCTAATCACATATGCATAGGCTGTTTGATATTGTCCCAGAGATCTCTTAAGGCTCTGTTCCATTTTTTTTTCTTTTTTTCTCTTTGTGTTTCAATTCTTTTAATTTCTTTTGACTTAATTTCAAGTTCTTTGATTCTTTCCTCTTCTGAGTATTGTCTTCTGATTAGCATAGCCTGGCTTATGAACTATCAAAAATTTTTTTCTATGATACTGCAGTTTTTATTTTTAGTGTTTCCATTTGTCTCTATTTCCATCTCTCTATTGAAATTCCCCATCTGCTCACACACGTTCACCTATTTCATTAGATCCTTTAACATATTTATTATAGTTACTTTAAAGTTCTCTGATAATTCCAGTATCTTGGCTATCCCTGAATTTGGGTCTGATGACTGTTTCTTCTCTTGATGATGGATCACATTTTCTTCCTTTTTTGTGTGTCTTTTTAAAAATTTAATGCCAGATACTGCATATTAAAAAGCTGATTTTGTAGGTTATCTTGTTTTTTGTTAGGACATGAGTAACATTTTCTTTTGACTTCACATCCTGTATTGATATCTGTATAATTGTGTGTGTGTGTGTGTGTGTGTGTATGCATGCGTCTCGCTCTATTTAACTATTGATGTAATTTTGCAAGTGTTACCTGACTTACAGCTTTAAGGTAATGATACTTAGTCATGGGATTGCAATTTTCAGTTAATTTTAAGTTTGATCTGTTTTATTCTTCTTTTTCAAAAACCTCAATTTGAACGCACAGTAAAATCTGAATTAAGCATAATCCAGTTGCTACCCTCTATTAGGAATTTCTCTCCCCACATGGAATTACCTTTTTTCAGAAAAACAGGCAGGTCACAAGATCATAAACATTATCAGCAATTTAGAAAGAAAGTAAACAGAATGAAACTTGGCCAGAATTTATCCTGAGTCATTACACGTTCAGCCCAGTTCCTTCCACCATAGCATAATGGCGAGCAGTGTGCAGAACCTGACTTCAAGGAACTGCCACAGCCATCAGAGATGTACTCTCTTTTTCTAAATGGAACTGAGGAAAATGGGCTCAGACATCTTAGAAAGATTTTCAGTAATAAGGACTGAAACTAAAAGGTACTTGAGGTTGAGCCAGAAGATTGTTAACCACAATGCTTACTCTGGGCCATGTGGTAGAGTTTTTATTGAATCTATTTAAAAAAATAAGATGTATTGAGAAATAAGAGAAATTGATGTCTTTAAATAGATATTCTGATATATTGAATAAAAATGAATAGTTCCTAAGGCATAGTTGGTTGTATTTGCAAAAATGTTCTTTTTAATCCTCACAGCAACATCATTCATTGTACTTATGGTAGTCTCTGGCCATCATTCAAAAAGTTGCTTTTCTTGTTGCTGTCTCTTAAATGCCTTTTGCCCTTTAGCCCTACCCCCTCCTCCCAATCATCACAAAACTGTTTACTCATTCCTGGTTAACAGAACTTAAAGGGGGGAGGGGGAAGGTTAGAAGATGTGCTAAGTCACCTTGGCATTGGCTTTGTTAGTGAAATGAAACTGCTTTTTAAAGCAATTACCTGTAATTGGTGCTAATGAAGGGAAACAGCAGTTGTTTCAAGGTGTTCTACTTGATCTGGTCTGTCTCTAAGCCAGGGCCTAGTTCCATTTATAGAATATAAATTGTCAGTGTATACAACGCTGTCATAGTTTCCTAACTGAAAGGTAGGCAAGGAAACTGAACACCCTTCTTGAAAGATATTATCATTTGGCTCAGATATCTCAAGTATAGTACTTTTTAACAGATGGTTTTCCCCCCTCAACTCCCCATTACCAATCTATAATAGAAGTATTCATTTAAGAAAATTTTGTTAGTATTAATGTGGATAGGTTTTCTTAGATTTGTATATCATATATGCATATAAGTATTATTATAGATAGGATTTTTCTAAAATGTGTGTCATATAATTAACCTACTTTGAATGTATACTTAAAATTTTCTTAAACAAAAGACTTGATTTTGTGATTATTAACTTGACTGTAAATCTTTCCAATGCTTCTTAGAAAATGCTAGTTCCAGCTTTGTTTTCAGTTAATCAGGGCACTAGCCAAAGTTAGACTCTAACTTTCAGTAACTTTTGAGCACCTGTTTCCATGGAAGACAGATAAAAGTTCTCTACAATTAAAAGAGCGTTGCTTTTGATCTCTGTAATATAAAGCATTTTATAAGTGGCAGAAGGTTTTAGTGTTATAACCAGAGTTTTGTTGGCAAGCTGTGATGGTACCTGATACTTTTTCTTGGTACCTCTGGTACATTTTTGTGACTTCTGCAGAACCTTAGAAATGTGCTTATATCTTGCATGAGTACTCTGTTAAAACACTTTCAGGACTAGCTTTGCCATTTTAGGTAAATCATTTTGAATTTTAATAAATACTAATTGAATGTGAGTTAGTGTGAGAATTAAATACAAGAGAAGTGTAAGACCATGTCTTCTTTATTTATTCTCATTGAGCAAATCTCATCTGCTGGATGTTATGCTGAGCTTGGGGGGCTGTGGATAGGAATTTGATCAAATCCTTGATCAAAGTCTCTGGTGCAGGGTGGGGGGTAGTATAAGGAAACATACTACTATCAATACAGAATGGTAAGACCTGTTCTGAGATTGAGAAGGGAGTTGTTCTTAAGCTCATTCTTAAAGGACAAGACATAATTAATCAAGTAAATAAGGGTGGGAATGTGACAGGCATTGCCAGCTGAGAGAACACTTACAAAGGTATGACCAACTTGGAAACTTTGCTAGAGTGTTAACGGTTATGGTTATGCCTCAGAAAAATTATTAAATTGAACACAGTTGTGGATTTAATTTGCTAGCTGAGTGAGAGATAGTTAAACTGTTTTAATTCTAGCTAGAAGTTGTATGGGAAAGAGGTAGACGCCCTCCCCCAAGAGCGGGAGAGGGGGCCTGTTCTTCTTTCCTTGGGAGGATTTCAGGTCTATCAGAGCAGTATCTGCCTTGGGAAATGGGAATGATGACAAGGTTACAAATATATCTTGACCTTGCTTGATAAGTCTTGAAATCTACAGAGTTCTTAGAAGGAAGAGAAATCTCTTTATGGAAGAGGTGTAATTGTCTTATTCTGGACATGAGCACTCAAGAAAATATACTAGTGTGAGACCCAGAAGTAAGCCTTATTTTACTAGCTGCTAATATTCAAAAAGCAAAATTTATTTTATGAACTGTTTCATTCTCCCTGATGCTTCTGCCAGTTAAGTTAGCCCCAAACCTGGTCCAGAAAAGAAATCATGACCTGATTTGGAGTGTATACCTAGTGAGAGTCACATACAAGACCCACTCTCATTTTTGTCTGACCCTATAAATCAATGATAATGTCCCGATCTTTCTGTATTACACATCTGTGATGGGCAGAGAACATTTAGGGAGTTCAAGCAGTTCAGTTGTGTATGGTTTGTGTCTCCTGATAATCCTGGTCTGATTCCCATGGTCTTGTCTGGTTTTCCTTTTTTTCCATAAGTGCTGTACTTCTTAAATATTTCCGTATCTCCAGAATGTAGCTTAAAAAAAAATCTAGAGTAGTTCTTTGTATTAATTAAAAAATGATTCTTACTAAAGAAATCCTAATCAAGGAGGTTCTTTTGTGAAGATTCTATCATCAATTCATCAGTATTTAATAAGTGCCTAATATGTACCAGGAAGTGCTGAGGTTTTGAGACTACATCAGTGAATAAAACAGACTTAAATACTTACCTGCAGGGAGCTTATATTCCACTGGGCAAGACAGACAATAAATATAATTAAAAGGCAAATTACATATATGGTAGAAGGTAATAAGTGCTATGGAGAAAAGATAGATGATAATGTAGGGTTACTGCGGTGAGGGTGTGGTAGTAATTTTAAATAGGGTGGTCAGGGTAAGCCTCACTTAGAAAGTGCCATTTGAGCAAAGACTTGAAGGAGGTGAAGGAGTAAGCTGTGTGAATATCTGAGGGAAGAACATGCCAGATAGAGGAAGCAGCCAGTGCAGACTTTTTGAAGTAGTTTTGACCATGTCATGGTTGCGGAACAGAGGATCACTCTGACTTAGTTCAGTGAGCCAGGAATTGAGGGCAAGAGAGGTAATGGGCGTTGGGGAGGGCTTTTAGGCTACTGTGAGTACTTTGGCTTTTACGCTAAGTATAATTGAATATAAACCCTAATAAGATCAAGTAACCTCAAATAGGAGTCCTTATTAAAGATCTAGGGTCAGGAGAAGGTAAGCAGCCAGAGAAGGAACTCTGTAACTTCTAGTCTTAGGATAGCATAAATTAATGTTGTATCCTAGACGTAAGATTATACCAAAACAAATAATAAGTTCTTTGCTGATATTTTGTACTTTATTTTTGATTGTAGGGACTTTCAGTTACCTTGATGATGTCCCATTTAAGATAGGAGACAAATTCAAAACACCAGCTAAAGTTGGTCTACCTATTGGCTTCTCCTTGCCTGATTGTTTGCAGGTTGTCAGAGAAGTACAGGTAAGTGGTAATTTTTAGTTAAAGTTTAGTACATTTAACATTTTAAGGAGTAAGAATTTGCTGTATAGTGAAATAGAAGAAAAAATTCTGTCTCTTATTTGTGTTTCTGATAGCTCCTGTTATCGTTTGGCTCACACTGTCTCACACACAGGTGTGCGTACACACACACACGCACATTTATATATGTTTATATATCTGTTACAGATCTTGTGTAATCTGATAGATTGTATGTTCCTGGGATTCTGTGCCTTGTCCAAAACAAATCCCCATTGCTCATCTGACTTGCTGCTTCCCCTCTTTCCTTCTCTCTATTAATGTCCTCATTACCTTCTTGGTCACTCAAGTTACATAGTATTTTCTCTCTGCTGTGTCTTCCCTTTGCCATTCAGTTTATCCTTAGCTTATTTTTTCACCTGGGCTATTTCAGTAGCCTCTTTAATGGGCTCCTCTGCTTACAGCATTTTCCTTCTATTTTTCATATTGTTTCTAGAATAATATTCCTGAATTTAAAAACTTACAGTGATTCACCAGCCCTTACTGAATCAAGTCTAGACATAAGGTTATGGTTGAGTACCTTAGCTCATCACCTCCTCTATATTCCGAAACGATACTATAGCAATTTGTCGAATGTACTGTGTGTATTACCTGTCTGAACCATGCTTTTCTCATGAGTTGTTATCCCCACTTGAAATATTCTTCTCTTTCTCACCATACTAAAAGCTGTCTGCTTGTTAAAAATTTATCTATTCTAGAGTGCGCTTAAATGCCGTCTCCTCAATAGCTTCTTTTTCAACCCTTATGTCTTTAAAGCTCAGTTATTTATAAATGTATAAAATTACATCTTGAAAGCAGCAAATAGCCCCATGTTACGTGACTTCCTACACACTTACTGACTGCCTGCTTTTTTTTATTTTTATTTTTTTTTATTTTTTTGCTTTACGCGGGCCTCTCACTGTTGCGGCCTCTCCCGTTGCGGAGCACAGGCTCCGGACGCGCAGGCTCAGCGGCCATGGCTCACGGGCCCAGCCGCTCCGCGGCATGTGGGATCTTCCCAGACCGGGGCACGAACCCGTGTCTCCTGCATCGGCAGGCGGACTCTCAACCACTGCGCCACCAGGGAAGCCCTGACTGCCTGCTTTTGAGTGACGCTCTGCTAGGGCTGAGGATAGAGATAAATGCCTTAATCACTTTCCTCAAGGAGTTTACAGTTTAGAGAAGGAGTTACATGGAAAAACAGAAAGGTACGCTACTCACCCAAACACTTCTTCCTGTGACTCTAGATTTTCTAAAATACAACTTCCTGGCAAAGAAGGGGGATTTACTAAGGCATTACCATGTTACTCTAAAATGTATTCTTTGAAAAAAAAAAAAAATTGGGAATTCCCTGGTAGTCCAGTGGAAAGAATGCAGTGTTTTCACTGCCAAGGGCCTGGATTCAATCCCTGGTTGGGGAACTAAGATCCTGCAAGCCAGGCAGTGTGGCCAGAAAAAAAAAAAAAAAAATTAAAAATAAATAAATAAAATAAAATAAAGTGTATTCTTTGTTTTACCTTCCAGTCTTTTTTAGGGAATAATCGTAGTGGGAGAACTTCAGTTATATTTTTTAAATAAAAGTTTTACTGATATAATTCACATACCACAAAATTTTCCCTTTTAAGGGAAATGCAAATAAATTTTTTTTTAGTATATTCACAGTTGCATAACTATCATTACCATCTCATTCCAGAATATTTTCATCACCCTGAAAAGAGACCCAGTGTCCATTAGCAGTCACTCCCTATTTTCCCCTTCCCCCAGCCCCTGGCAACCACTAAATCTACTTTCTGTCTCTATGAATTTGCCTATTCTGGAATATCATATAAGTGGAATAATACAATATTTAGTCTTTTATATATAACTATTCATAAATATATATGTGACTGATTTATTTTACTTTAATGTTTTCAAGTTTTATCCATATTGTATGAATGAAGTATTAGTACTTCATTCATTATTATGGCTGAATAATTCCATTGTATTGATACATACCACAGTTTGTATATCCATTCATCAGTTGATAGACTTTTTTTTTTTTTTTTGGCTGTGCGGCTTTCGGGATCTTAGTTCCCAACCAGGGATCGAACCCACGCCCCCTACAGTGGAAGCCCGGAGTCTTAAAACCACTGGACCGCCAGGGAAGTCCCCAGTTGATAGACATTTTTGATGGTTTCCAATTTTTTAGCTGTTAGGAAAAATGCTGCTGTGAACTTATTTTTGGCTGCATTGTGTCTTCGTTGCTGTGTGTGGGCTTTCTCTAGTTGTGGCAAGCCAGAGCTACTCTTCCTTGCTGTGTGCAGGCTTCTCATTGCGGTGGCTTCTCTTGTTGCGGAGCATGGGCTCTAGGTGAGCGGGCTTCCGTAGTTGCAGCACGTGGCCTCAGTAGTCGTGGTGAGCAGGCCTATTTGCTCCGCGGCATGTGGGGATCTTCCCGGACCAGGGATTGAACCCATGTCCCCTGCATTGGTGGGCGGATTCTTAACCACTGCGCCACCAGGGAAATCCATGCTGTGAACATTTGTCTACAGGTTTTTGTGCAGACATATGCTTTCAGCTTTCTTGGGTATGTACATAGGAGTGGAATTGCTGGGTCGTATATTAACTATGTTTAACCTTTTGAGGAATTGCCAGACTTAATTTCCAAAGTGGCTGCACCATTCTACAATCCTACCTACACTGCATGAAGTTTCCAGTTCCTCTACATCCTTGCCAACTTTTGTTATCATCTGTCTTTTTGGTTATTTATATACATCCTAATGGGTGTGCAGTGGTCTTACGGTTTTTGTTTTTGTTTTTTTGGCCGTGTGGCATTTGGGATCCTAGTTGCCAGACCAGGGTTTGAACCCACGCCCCCTGCAGTGGAAGCATGGCTTCTTAACCACTGGACCGCCAGGGAAATTACCCCTCTTATGGTGGTTTTGATGTACATTTCCCTAGCTACTAATAATGTTGACTATCTTAGATGTTTTTGAATACTGAACCGATACTCCTTTTGTGTATGGAGACTTTATTGGGCCAGAAGAGATAGAGATTTCCCTTATGAAGTTTTACCTTGTTCTGTTTCCTTGGTGGCTTTTTTATTGGCAGCAACAAATATTCAGTAAATACCACTCTGTGTGCAGAATACTGCTAGCAATATGATTTAAATAGCACCTCCATCTTATTTCAGTAGTCCTCATATTATTCGCTGCCTCATTGATTCATTCAGAAGGCTTGTTTGGAATCCCACATTGTTGCCGTTAATAGGCTTTGCTGGGAATTTTCTATTTGATCAGTGTGACGCACTAATGAGTGCCTGGTACTGTGCCTGTCATACTCATCACACCCACTAATAACAAAAGAGGAGATCAAGGCTCCAAGCTCCATTCCTGTGTGGGCTAGCTGCAGTGTTTTTGTTCTCTAATTGCAGTAGCTTCCTTAAACTTTGACTGCCTAGGGTCTCCAGTGGGGGATTTGGCTGTGGTATTGGTGTGGTGTTGGAGCTGGCTCCCTCTCTATCCAGAGAAGAGTCAGACCTAGAGCCCTAGACAGCTTGAAGCTTCCTGTAACTTTTTCATATTTGCCCTTGCATGACAATACAAACTTGAGATTTCAGATTAAAAATCATCAAAGTGAGCCAGTAAAACATACATAAACCTTTGCACCCAGGTCCGGAAAGTTTTCACCGAAATGGTGGTAGTGGCCACAGTAGTGGAGGGTGGCCTTTAGTGTCATGGTTTAGAGCAGACTCTGGTTCAGCGATTCATGGGCTGGAATTGCCGTGTAATAGCTGTGTAATCTTGTACAGATTTTAAGGTTATTATAAGGATTGAGTAAAATAATGCATTTATAATGCTTATTCTGGTTCCTGGTACTCCATAAATGTTAGATGATGTTATTATTTATTATTGTACACTCAAAAATCACATTCTTTTTCACTGTAATATTTCTGCTGTTTTTTCCTCTCTGTTTTTTCCTGTGTTCCAAGTATTCTACATTACTTTGGTAATTACAAAAAAACAAAAAAGCACTAAAGAGGAAAGAAATTTACACTTGTTTTTGGGAGTAAAACTTCAGAGATCTGTGTTTACAGGCGGTGGGGAGTTGGTCACAGCCTCAGTTTTTGGTGGAGGAAACCAGTTGCATAATTGGATTTCCTCCACAGAAGCAGCAACCTTTGCCCAGTGCTGTTTTCTCACTATTCAGTTAGTGGTAGAAAGGAAGCCCTGTGATCCCCCAAGTGTCTTTTTGGGGCCCAGTAACTGGCTCAGGGTGTGTAAGTGAACTTCTTGACATGTGCGTTTCCAGGCTTCTTTTGTGTTGTTTGAAGCTGAAAGGTTTAGGGATGACCTGAGGTACTTTATTATGTTTCTTCTCTAAAACTCTAGGCCTACCGTGGCTCTAGGTCATGGTAGGCCTCCTTCCTCTCCCTTTCCCCTCTTTATTCTTATTGTGCCTCCAACCTTGAATGTGCACACATTGTTTAGCTTTTACTCTTTTCCACAGTGGCTGCGCCAGTTTACACTGCCACCAACAGTGTGTATGAAGGCTCCCTTTTCTCCACATCCTCTCCAACACTTGTTATTTCTTGCCTTTTTGATAATAGCCATTTCACTGGGCGTGAGGCTATATCTTACTGTGGCTTTGATTTGCATTTGCCTGATAATTAGTGATGTTGAACATCTCTTCATGTGCTTCTTGGCCATCTGTATGGCTTCGTTGGAAGAATGTCTATTCAGATCCTCTGGCCATTTTTTAATCAGGTTGTTTGCTTTTTGTTGAGTTTGCATCGTAAAATCTTAATTTGATTATGTCTAGATTCTTAATAAGCAGTTTTCCTACATTTAGAGTACAGTCTGTTCATTGTAATTTGGTAGTGGTTTAGAGCATAGAATCTGTTGTCAGACTGCCTGGGTTCAGATCCAGGCTCTACCGCTTAACAGCTTTATGACCTTGAGCATAGCGCCTGTAATGTTGAAAAAAATCTAGAGAACTGATACGTAAAAAGTGCTTAGAATCATGCATGGCACCTTGTAAGTGCTTCTTAAATACTAGGGGCTGTTGTTTTTATTGAGCACGGGATCTATTTGGGGCATTGTGTTAGATAATGGAGACCTTAAGAGGGTCTAAAGCCCAGTTGCTGCCCACAAGAGGCTTGTGATAGTGTTGGGGAAATGTTTAGAGGAAAACTAAAGTGACTTGTGGTCACATGTGCTCAGCATCAAATGATAGAGACAGACACTATGTAAGAGTTCAGAGGAGGGAATGGGCCATCAGGAAAGCTTTATAGAGGAGGCAGCTGAGTTCTGCCTGAGCCACCAATGAAGAATTCTAGGAAGGGAAATGGCCTGAGGGGAGAGAAGCAAGGGAAGTGGCAAGGTACATTTGGCCTGGTAAGTAGGATTAGAGGTGGTGGGAGCTCTTTCTAGTTAATTTTTAGAAGTAACCAGGGAGCATAGTTTGATTAAATCAAGTAAGATTAGGAAGTCTTAGTTTTCCTGAGTGGGGATCCTCCCATACACCTTAATAAATGCTGCCTTGCCCAGTTCTCTTGTGCCAGGGTGAGGAAGAAGTGAATTGGGTGGAGGAATTGGGTGGGGGAGGGGCAGCCACCTGGGTTCACACTTCCTTTCTCTGATATATCTTTGCAGTATGACTTCTCTTTGGAAAAGAAAACCATTGAGTGGGCTGAAGATATTAAGAAAATCCAAGAAGCCCAGTGGGAAGCAGAGCGCAAGGCTGAGGAAGCAGAAGCTAAGGTGAATTCTAAGAGTGGCCCAGAGGGTGACAGCAAAATGAGCTTCTCCAAGACTCACAGTACAGCCACAATGCCACCTCCTATCAATCCCATCCTTGCCAGCTTACAGCACAACAGCATCCTCACCCCGACTCGGGTCAGCAGCAGTGCCACAAAACAGAAAGTTCTCAGCCCACCCCACACAAAGGCAGATTTCAATCCTGCTGACTTTGAGTGTGAAGAAGACCCGTTTGATAATCTGGAGTTAAAAACTATTGACGAGAAGGAAGAGCTGAGAAACATTCTGGTAGGAACCAGTGGACCCATTATGGCCCAGTTATTGGACAGTAACTTGCCTAGAGGTGGCTCTGGGTCTGTGTTACAGGATGAGGAGGTCCTGGCATCCCTGGAGCGGGCAACCCTAGATTTCAAGCCTCTTCACAAACCCAATGGCTTTATAACCTTACCACAGTTGGGCAACTGTGAAAAGATGTCGCTGTCTTCCAAAGTGTCCCTCCCTCCCATCCCTGCAGTAAGCAATATCAAGTCCCTGTCCTTCCCCAAACTTGACTCTGATGACAGCAGTCAGAAGACAGCCAAGATGGCAAGCACTTTCCATAGCACATCCTGCCTCCGCAGTGGCACGTTCTGGAATTCCCTAAAGCCTTCTACCCAAAGCAGTGCCAGTGAGCTCAATGGGCATCATGCTCTTGGGCTTTCAGCTTTGAACTTGGACAGTGGCACAGAGGTGCCAACCCTGACCCATTCCCAGATGCCTTCCCTCTCTGTCTTGTCTGTGTGCACAGAAGAATCATCACCTCCAAATACCTGTCCCACGGTAAGCCTTTTATAAATTTATTTTATTTATTTTTGGTTGCATTGGGTCTTCATTGCTGCGGGCGGGCTTTCTCTAATTGTGGTGAGCGGGGGCTACTCTTCATTGTGGTGCACGGGCTTCTTATTGCAGTGGCTTCTCTTGTTGTGGAGCATGGGCTCTAGGCACGCGGGCTTCAGTAGTTCTGGCACACGGGCTCAGTATCTGTGGCTTGCGGGCTCTAGGGCTTAGTAGTTGTGGCGCACGGGCTTAGTTGCTCCATGGCATGTGGGATCTTTCCAGACCAGGAATGGAACCCATGTCCCCTGCATTGGCAGGCGGGTTCTTAACCACTGTGCCACCAGGGAAGTCCCACGGTAAGCCTTTTAAATCCCCCTGAATTAAAGCTCCACAGATTTCTAAATTCTACCCAGCAGTTGCCACCCTCACATTCTTCTTTGCAAGGTTTAGGGCAGGATGGGGCATGACCAAATTGACCTTGCTTACATTAAGTATATGTAGTTCTGTTTATTTTTCTGAGGACAGAGATTATTAGCTTTGCACCTAACCTGGTTAATGTTGGCTTGTTCCTCCCTGCATCTTTTTGGTCTTTTCCTTCAAAAAGATGTGTATCATGTGAATGATGTTTTCCTGCCTAATCAATTTGTTCTTTTCTGTGCTGCCATGTCTTGTGTTTGCATTTTTTTTTTTTGCGGTACGCGGGCCTCTCACTGTTGTGGCTTTTCCCGTTGCGGAGCACAGGCTCCGGACGCGCAGGCTCAGCGGCCATGGCTCACAGGCCCAGCCGCTCCGCAGCATGTGGGATCTTCCTGGACCGGGGCACGAACCCATGTCCCCCGCATCGGCAGGCGGACTCTCAACCACTGCGCCACCAGGGAAGCCCGTGTTTGCATTTTTTAAAGGCTTTCTTTCTTTGTACCTTTTTACTTTTTCCTATTACCTTTCTTAATTTTTTTGTGGTTGCTTGGTATTCCTCCTTTTATCTTCTCCCTACCTCCCTCTCCTCCCTCTTTCCATCTCACTCTGCCTTGAAGTTTGGCTCTTTTGTGTTTGACTAATTTGGGGTTATGTTTCTTCAAACTGGGCGGTACTTTAGTAACTGGGGCATAATTTGTATTGGAAGTTTTAGCAAAAGATAGAAATTTGTCATTTTTAAACCTATAGGTTTTAATCCTGCAATTACTTTTTTTTTCTTACTACTAAGAATTGTGCAGTTTTCTCCAAAGGGAGGGAGAGGGAAAGGTTGGAAGTCAGATTTAGTGTTGACGGGTGGACTGATACAGAAGTTGTAATTTGTATCATCTTGAAGAAAATCTGATTTGTCACACAAGAGAGATGCATACATATACAGGGAGGTTACTTTATTTTATGTGGTTGTTTCAGCCCCACAGAAAAATTGCATTATAGAATAGAAATCACAGAAGACCAAGAACCTTTTGCTACACCAGTTCAGATTTTTTAAATGACAGCATATCAAGACAGTATTTAGAGCCAGAAAGGAGCCTGATTGTATTAGCGGGAAATCTCTGAGAGACCATAATAAGCCTGCTGTTAGCTGGTAGAAAAGATGAGCCTTGGCCTGCCTTACAAAGAGTGCAAGTTCCCAGCAGTGACATTCTTGGTAAATGATTTTCTCTGTGTGAGTGCTTCCATTGTCAGAGCTTACTGCTGCCTGTAAACGTCCATGGACCATGGCCCAGAGAAACTAAATACAGTGCATAACATCTCCTAGGATGGACCTTATCCTAATTCCTCCTGGTTTGTGGTTGGACTTTGGTCAGCAGGATACTCCTCTTCGCTTTGTGACTCATTGTGTGCTTTAGAGGAATTAAAAGCACTCTGAAAGGTTCCCCCACTCCCACCAACTTAGAGTGTCAGAGGAAACCATGCTTCACCCTGGCCTGGGGACTGACTGCCTTTGGGGGGCAAATATAAACAGAGTTGGAGTTCTGGTGATCTTTTAAGGAAGTCATGACCCTTACCTCCAGGGAGCAAAGCCTAGTTCCCATCCTGGCTTTCTATCCTTAGTGCGAGTCTTTGAGGCCCACGGTAGGAGCTTCCCAGTGAGAGAAGCACTTGTCTCCAAGATAGGGACTTGAGGCAGGGGGGTGATGATGGTGGTCAGCTGGGCTGTATACATCCTTCAAATAGGAACTCCTAGGGAAGTGTTCCTGGAATTTGGTTCTTGTCAGCTATTTCAGGCCCAGTGTTTGGGTCTCAGTTTTCAGATTTTGATTTCATGTTTCACTGTTTTATATAAACTAATCTTAGAAGTTGAGAACTCCATGGGATCATGTTAAGAGGGACAGTCTTGTGATGTGCCACAATGTGTCCAGCATAGACCTGCCTGAGCTAGCACCAGGGCCTCTTCTCACTGCCCCTCAACCCTTCAAGGGGTCTTGCTCTGCTCACAGGTTAGGCTCATTCTGCCATTGGGTTCTCTTTCTCCGGGTATGGATATATATTTCCCACTCTTTCACAGTTACTTCAGCAAAATATTTGCCTTTTTCCTTATACTTCTGAGTTCTCAATTTACTAATTTTGGCCAAGAAGCATACGAGTAGTGCCAGTTTGCTTTTAAATTGTATTTTAAATAATTTTCAATACATACAATCTCTTAGCTTTTCGGTGTTTGAATCTGTTGATCGTTTCTTATGTTGTCATTGCTTTAATACTTACAGTAGAGTCCTTCTCCATCTCTAGATTTAAAAAATGAGGGACTTTCCTGCTAGTCCAGTGGTTAGGACTTGGCGCTTTCACTGCTGTGGCCCCAGGTTCGATCCCTGGTTGGGGAACTAAGATCCCACAAGCCATGTGGTACAGCCAAAAAAAGAAGAAAAAGAAAAGGAAGGAAGAAATAGGAAGCCTCAAAAAAGAAATAAAGAAACAAATGAAAAAATTTTTAAATAAATAAAAATAAAAATGAATTTATTTTTATCAAAGTACTACAAGCATATTTTAATGAAATCAAGTAGCATTTAAAAGGCTTGTATTGAAAAACAGTAGTTCCCTGCCTCACCTCTCCCCAGTTCCAGTTTTGCTTCCCATAGTCAGGCACTTTTGACCTTTAAACTGTTTATGCTGGGATTTATCTCTGTATTTCTGAATTAGATGCTTATATTTTTCTAAATTTATCAATTTTAGACAGGTTTATACTTCCTGTTGCAGTAGTTGAGGATTTAACTCTGATAATAGCCCCTCCTCTACCTTCTTCCTGTATCTCCCATCATATTTATATCACAAATTTTGGTTCAATTAATGTTATTGTTCATATTATTATGATTGAGTAAATATTTATTACTGAGTTCAGATGGTATACTGTGGTGATGATGATGATTTTTTTGGTAGCTTTTTGTTTCTCTAGTTTAACTGCCCCATTAAAAAATTCTGCATGCTTTCTTTGTGCCTGTTGCTAATTTTGTCCAAATGCTCCAAACGAGCTGCCAAAGACCTAATGATAATTTTCTTGTTCAAATACTTTCAAGCACGTTGGTCAACCTGTCTGATTTTGAGTCTTTTTTTGCGGGGGGGTTCTTTGTTGCTGCGTGTGGGCTTTCTCTACTTGTGGTGAGCGAGAGCTACTCTTCGTTGCGGCGCACGGGCTTCTCAGTGCAGGGGCTTCTCGTCGTGGAGCACGGGCTCCAGGCACATGGGCTTCAGTAGTTGCAGCGCTCGGGCTCAGTAGTTGTGGCGCGTGGGCTTAGTTGCTCCACAGCATGTGGGATCTTCCCAGACCAGGGATCAAACCCATGTCCCCTGCATTGGCAAGCAGATTCTTAACTACTGTGCCACCAGGGAAGTCCTATTTTTGAGTCCTTGAATATCTAAAAATGTCTTAATTTTACCCTCACATGTGAATAATACTTTGGATTTAGATTTCTTAGTTGAAGGTCATTTTTCTTCAAGAATTTTTAAGACATTGCTCCCTTAAAAAAAAAAAATCAAATTTAAGTATGTAAGCTCCACTGTTTCTAGCAATTCTGATTTCTTCCCCTACTCCCACAAGCTTTCTTTTCTTCATTTCTGGAGATTTGAAATTTACCAGTGATGGGCTTTGTTCATTCATTGTGCTTGGCCCTCCTGGATCCAAAGGCTCAGCTCAGTTTTCAAAATCTGGTTGATGTGGTTTGTTACTTTGTATTTTCTTTTTTGTATTTTCTATCTCTTTGACTTTATGTTTTACTTTCTGGGATATATCCTTGCCTGTGTATAACCTTTTTTTTTTTTTTTTTTGTTAAATCTCATAATCTTTTAAATAAAATTTTTACTTTATTTTAAATTTCCAAGTGCTTTGTCTTTTCCCTCTTCTGGTTTGGTCTTATGTTGGTGGCTTTGGCTTTCTATTCACATTTAAGAGTGAGGCACTAAAATAAAACAATCAAAACGGGGAATGTGTATGTTGGGGTGTGCTTGCTGATCATGAAGATTCACTGTAGGTTGAAGGTCAGTTGGCTTTGAGGGGAGCTCTGCAAAACATCAACATGTGAAGGTCTTGGGGGCTATTAAAGTTTATCTAGAGAGTTCTGCTTGAAGGCTAAAGAAGGTGGGGAATGCTGGTGTAGACTTACTTAATCCCCTTTTTGGTTCTTGCACCTCACTCTGCCATATGCTGTGCTTGGTATCCTTAGTCCTTTTTGGCTCACGTTTTCTAGAGACTTAACGTTCTGCCTCCTGCAAAGGTGAGGTGGGGAAGGTCTGCCTGAGGGTTTTCTGCTCTGATCACTGTCTTCGTTTCTTGCCTTATCCCAACAGTACCCGGTGCTTCCAAATGCTGAACCCATCTCTCGGGGTCTCCAGGGGCGTGTATCTTCATTGCCTCTGCCCATTACTCTGCCTTCATTAGCATTCCACCTTCTAAAATTTCATTGAAATATATTGTCCTCTGCTGTTCCCTCTTTTTCTTTGACCTTAAAGGTTAATACAGTTTTTTTTTTTTTTTTTTTTTTTTTTTTGCGGTACGCGGGCCTCTCAATGCTGTGGCCTCTCCCGCTGCGGAGCACAGGCTCTGGACGCGCAGGCCCAGCAGCCATGGCCCACAAGCCCAGCCGCTCGGCAGCATGTGGGATCCTCCCAGACCGGGGCACGAACGCGTGTCCCCTGCATCGGCAGGCGGACTCTCAACCACTGTGCCACCAGGGAAGCCCGGTTAATACAGTTTTAATTGTTTTATTATCATTTTAGTGGGTTTTGGAGAGGAGAATCAGTGTCAATTTATTGTGTTAAATGAATATCCCCCCTTTGAAATCCTAATAGAGCTCCACTTATTCAGTAACTGTTGATTAGGGGTAAGTTTCAAGCTCAAAACCAGGCCTTAGGCATTTAGAAATGCATGTGACATGGTAACTAACTTCTAGGAGCTCATACTGTGTGTAATAAGTACTGTGCCAGCAGTATGACCAAAATGCTGTTTGGCTATTGGTATTCTCAAGCCCAGGTAGAGCCTGCCCCTGAAAAGAGAGAGACAATCTTGGGGCCTGCAAAGTGGCCAGACGGGTGTGATGCAGTTCCCATGCCCTGTCGTGGCTCCTGTAACCTAATGACTGAGCCCCACGATTGGACTGCCTGGAGTATGCTGTGGGTGAGAAATGGTTAAGCAGAAACTACAGGCTTTTACTCCTGTAGAATCTTCTTGGATTTTCCCAGCTGACTTGGAGGAGAGCATCTGGTTATAGCTATGTAATTTTTAAAAATATTTTATTTTTAGTTTTTTATATTTTAAAATATTTATTTATTTATTCGTTTGTTTTTGGCCACCTTGGGTCTTCATTGCTGTGCACAGGCTTTCTCTAGTTGCCGCGAGCAGGGGCTGCTCTTCATTGTGGTGCGCGGGCTTCTCATTGTTGTGGCTTCTCTTGTTGCGGAGCACGGGCTCTAGGCGCGTGGGCTTCAGTAGTTGTGGAGCGTGGGCTTCAGTAGCTGTGGCTCGTGGGCTCTGGTGCGCAGGCTCAGTAGTTGTGGCGCACGGGCTTAGTTGCTCCGCAGCATGTGGGATCTTCCCGGACCAGGGCTTGAACCCGTCTCTACTGCATTGGCAGGAGGATTTCAAACCACTGCGCCACCAGGGAAGTCCCGAGCTATATAATTTTGAACATGCTTTTAGGATAGCAGGCTCCTTTCCCTCCTCCCTCCCCAGCCCCGGCCCCCCGCAAAAAAAAAAAAAAAAAGGGGGGAAATAAAATTTTGTTGAAAAGTTTTCCCTGGTTCTTCAGAGCTGGGCCAAGCTGTCAAACAGCTTGTGACCTTGTTCCCATGGTGGTTCTGTCCTTTGGCCTGGGAGTGAGCTGCCTTTTTGCCTTGGGGCTGACTCATTATCGGAAGTGGTGGGAGGATTTAATCCTGGGAATCTGTCCACCAGTCAGGCTGGGGTTAGTAAGGTCCTGTAGCCAGTGCAGTGGAGGCAGGATGCTAGAGACCACAGTCCAGTCCTTGAGGGCACAGCCTGGAGTGGGTAGTAGTCCTTCAGTCTTGGCTCCATACGACAGCGGCTATTGCAGGGAATCAAAGCACAGTGCATGGTGTGGGGCAGAGATGGAGTGCCCTCAGAGCACGGGAGCCCTGAGCTGGCCAAGTGTGGGAATGGCGCTGGCAGTCTCTGCCCAGCCAGCGATAGTAGAAGCGAGGATGGACACATTACTGGCAGAGTCATTCCAGAGTGGGGGTGTTTGAGGTTACTGATCCCTTTAGGACTCAGATACGGCAGCCTAGGAAAGGGATAAAGGAGCCCTGGAGAGAAATAACAGCAGCCAGCTTGGGCATCAGTCCCAAATGTAGTTTTCAGAACTTCTTTCTCCACCTCAAGCCCAGGGGATTTGGGCATGGAAGGGCATGTGGCTCTTTTTTTTTTTTTTTTTTTTTTGCGGTACACGGGCGTCTCACTGTTGTGGCCTCTCCCGTTGCGGAGCACAGGCTCCGGACGCGCAGGCCCAGCGGCCATCGCTCACGGGCCCAGCCGCTCTGCGGCATGTGGGATCCTCCCGGACCGGGGCACGAACCCGCGTCCCCTGCATCGGCAGGCGGACTCTCAACCACTGCACCACCAGGGAATCCCGGCATGTGGCTCTTGTGGTGCTTCCTCACTCTGCAAGGTGGGATGAAGGCAGAGGACAGCCACAGTTGCATCTGTCTTCCCAGTTTTTCTCTCCCTCAGCTGGAGCTCCCCTACCACTCTTCAGTCTTCTTCAGGATGTCTGGCAGGTTGCTTGACTGGGAGGTTTGATTAGGTCAGAAACGACAAGCCCGTGGATTGGGCTACCTCAGTGAGTGTCTTCCGGGGCCCATGTCTTTCTTCTTGCCTTAATCCTTTTGTTTCTCCACCACCAGGTCACACCTCCTAATCTCTCAATGTCACAAGTGCCCAACACTCCCAGCTGTCCTCAGGCTTACTCTGAACTGCAGACGCTGTCCCCCAGTGAGCGGCATTGTGTGGAGACGGTGGTCAGCATGGGCTACTCATATGAGTGTGTCTTGAAAGCCATGAAGAAGAAAGGAGAGAATATTGAGCAGGTGAGCGGTTAGTCAGCCGTGGGGCAGGGCGTGGGTAGGAGAGAGGTCCCACATCTCTGGAGCTGGAATAGTGTCTTGCCTTTATCCTAGAGTCCTTCAGACTCACAGCACCATTGTCTTTTCCTGTGACTTGAGGGGGTGTGGGCAGGATGCAGGGTGCTTTGTTGGGCAAACCAGCAGCCTCAGTAGCAGTGCTTCTGCTTTGGGGGCTGCTCTGGGACCTAGGCTGAAGGAGAGCTTTGAGAGTATTGGAGTTGTTGACTGTTACCCAGTTATCCCCTTCTCTGCCTCTCCTGAGACAGCATTCTAGGCTTGAGGTATGGTCAGATGTCTTCTTCCAGAAATGTTTATCCTGTCAGGACTGCCCAGGGAGTTCCAAAATAGGGTACTGGAGTCCTAAACCTTGGGGGCACTTTCTGACTTGGGTGGTTTCTTAGAAGAATATCTTGGGACTTCCCTGGTGGCGCAGTGGTTAAGAATCCACCTGCCAGTGCAGGGGACACGGGTTCGAGCCCTGGTTCGGGAAGATCCCACATGCCGCGGAGCAGCTAAGCCCATGCGCCACAACTACTGAGCCTGCGCTCTAGAGCCCACGAGCCACGACTACTGAGCCCACGTGCCACGACTACTGAGCCCACGTGCCACAACTACTGAAGCCCATGTGCCTAGAGCTTGTACTGTGTGACAAGAAGCCACTGCAGTGAGAAGCCCGTGCACCACAACTAGGGAGAAAGCCTGTGTGCAGCAATGAAGACCCAGTGCAGCCAATGATGATGATGATAATAATAAATAAATAATAAATAAATAAATAAATTTAGAAAAAAGAAAAACCACCGTTTAAAAAAAAAAAAAGAATATCCTGCCTAGGCTGTGGAATTGACATCAGCTGGGAGATGTGAGTCAGCTGTGACAGGAACTCCTTTAAAAAATGGCTATGCATGTTTAGAAGGGTGTACCTATCAGCAAATGGTCACTGAGGTACTGCTGTGTTGGACACAATTCAAGGTACAAAATCAAGTCCTATCTAGGATCTAATAGCCAAGGTGGGGAGCAGATGTCACACTTGCTGGTTTGTGTAAGGCTTTTGGGAAGCACAGATAAGAGTGGCAATAGGTGCTTAAACCTTTCTCTTTTCTTAGATTCTCGACTATCTCTTTGCACATGGACAGCTCTGTGAGAAGGGCTTTGACCCTCTTTTAGTGGAGGAGGCTCTGGAAATGCAGCAGTGTTCAGAGGAAAAGGTAGGAACCTTCATGCTTCACGGGAACCCTCTGGAAAGAAGAGACAAAATAGTCTGTCTTGGGGGTCCTCCTGGACTACAACCTTCATCCCTTCCAGTGACTGTAGGCAGAGGTAGTTGAAGCAGAGAATCTCCCATGTCCAGACAGGCATTTGGCTAGTTTGGCTCAGATAAAGTATCGGGTTGAAGACTATCTAGAATCCCAGGGAAGGGACGGGAAAAATGACCTGGGCAAAAAGCCATACTTTTGGATGTTGGGGGAGATTGCTAGTCACTTCACCTAGGCTGCTCGCCAGAGAGCAGCCATTTCTGGGTTCAGTATCCTGCTGGGTGGGAGCACAGATGTGGATGGTGCGACCTGAGTGAAGGTCAGCAAGGTTTGGGACTGGGCATGGCTCCTGATGGACAATTGGCCATGGCATCAACCTGTCTTCCTCCACGGCCTCGCTTCCTCTACGGCCCTCCTCTGCTTGCTAGGGGACCTCAGAGAGGCTCGTGAGGCTCCGGCAAAGAACGCTCCCCCAGGCAGCCCCCTTACACACATATTCCTCCATTCAGCTGTGCTGTGTGGCTGGACCCCTTTCTTGAGTCTGTATTCTCTTATTTCCCTTAGATGATGGAGTTTCTTCAGCTAATGAGCAAATTTAAGGAAATGGGATTTGAACTGAAAGATATTAAGGAAGTTCTGCTATTACACAACAATGACCAGGACAATGCTTTGGAAGACCTCATGGCTCGGGCGGGAGCCAGCTGAGACCAGGCCCTGCCTAGGCCCTGCCACGGAGCCCCCCCTGCCGAAGACCCTTAGGAGACCACCTGTGGGGAAGAAGGGGCACACTTTAGGATTTTCTTTTGGGGGTGGAAGGTCAGGTGTAGAGACTGTGCTTGCCAAGTCTCTATGAGCCTAGGTCCTCAGCTGGGGAGAAAGTGGGGAAGATTTGGGCATGCATATGCCCCCGGAACTGTCCCGGCTCCTTCTATAGTAAAAGTATTTGTATTCTGAGAAGTGTCCTTCCCACCTTGGCCATCCAGAGAGACTTCTCTGGTCTTTCTGGGGTCTGTATGGCCTCAGCCGAAACCTGGCCCAGCTGCCAAAAGGAGTTGGGGAGAAGGAGGTGGGAGGGCCAGACTCAGTGCTGCTCTGGGGCTAGATGTTTCCCTTCTCTGCAAGGGTGGACTGACCTCTAATCCAAGTTGAGTGCAATTGAAAGGTTCTTCCAGGGTTTTGTTTTTTTCCCCTTTTAACGATGTCACTTAGTGTTAACACTGGTTCTGCAATGTCTCTGAGGTGCAAAGAATGCCCTTTTCCCCTTGGGGCCCTGAGTTTGCCTTTTCTGCCAGGCAGTTACCATACTTCCCTGCCCCAGCCTGTTTCTTTTGGCCTGGTTTGGACCACAGTCTTCTGCTACCCGAGATTTTAAATTCCCCTGCTCTAGAAAACAGTTGTCAGTTTAAGAAATCATTGGCCCCTTCCCAGCACATCAAGTGGGGAAGAAAGAGGCTGTGATTTAGTCACCCAGCACTAACTCCACCTCAGTTCTCCCTGGAGAACAGCCTCTCCCTCCAGCCCCTTGCTCTAGGATGACACAGTGAATAACACCTAGTCATAGAAATCAGTCTCTTTGGTTTGTTTTGTATTATGTTATACATCATTAAAGATCTAAATACAAAGGATATACAGTCTTGATGAATCTAAAGTAATTTGCTAACTATTTTGATTCTTCAGAGAGAACTACTAATAAAAATCTAAAAGGTATATCCTGCTGTGATAACTTCTTTATTGCCAAGGACTGTATTACTGCAGGGTGGAGGTGAGTGAGTGGTAAAGGGATTTGCTGGGGATGGAACAGGAGCTAGCCATTTTCTGTCATTGCAGTACTTTCTTCCAACTCTTAGGCCCATGGGACCCAGGAGCTGGTCCCCCCAGTCTGCCCTGGTTTTCGGTTTGTAAAGGCAGGGGTAGACAAGGGTCTGTTTAAACTTGACCTAGCCCAGTTTCTGGGTCAAGGACATAGACATATGCCTTCCTGCAAGACTGACTGTGGCGGTGAGACAGGCTGGGCCTTGAAGGGAATCACTCAGAAATGAGGAACAAACTCTTTGTCCTCTGAGCAGCATCATGCATAATTATGTGTTCCATAGGCAGGACTGGGATTCAGACTGCTTTACTAGCTCTCAGTAGTGCTGATGTATCTGATGGCACTAGATTTATCCCTAGAGTTTCTTGTCCTTATACTTAATACTGTCCCACAGTCCCTCCAGTGCTCTTGGCTTGGATGGGTCTCTAATTTTTTTTTAGTGATCACATGAGGAGCGGGTACAGAAGCTTTGGGCTGGGAAGCACCAAGCTGGAAAGAGGCTGCCCTCTGGTGGTCAGATCAGGCATGGCCATTGTCTCAGAAAGCCCCTCTTCTGGCCTTTAAAATTAATTAAACCCTTCTTTTAAAACCTGTAAAAGTTATCCTTTACCTGTAGGAAATCAAAGTTTCATACCAAAATGGTGTCAGGGCCAAGGGCTTTGAAATGAATTTCAACTTGATCCAGGGTGGCCTTGGTTAAGTGGGCCACCTGGAGGCCACTTGGTATTTCTTAAGCTTCTTTCTGCTAAAAAGATACAGAAAGAACTCACATGAAGGTGTGCGTGTATGTGTGTAGAACTGCTTTAGAGCCTCACACTACTGACCAGAGCACTCAGTGCCAAGACCCTGAACACAGGCCATTGAGGGAGGAGTAGATGGCCAGGGCAGTCCCGGATGAGGGTGAGACTAGGGGACAGACTTGCCTGAGATACTGCAGCTCTTCCACTATTCCGTGAGGGAGCGTGGGGGTGAGGATTCACAGACAGGAGCCAGGAGCATGACGCAGGTGGATGGTCCCAGCACAAGGTAGAGATTGGAAAAGAATAATGCAGTGACGCGAGCTCCCTCTTCTGTCTAAATACTGGATTGCAGGGAGGGAAGGGAACTGGAAGCATAAAGCCTGTCCCACATCTGCTGCTGTTAAAGACATCAAGGTTTATTCATTTTACATTTTCAAAAGCTACCTAAAGTCCCAAATCAATCTCTAAGGGCTGATGGGGCAGAGCTCACCCTCCCCCACCCCACTAGCACCAATGTTTTAGTTTTTGACCAAGTCCTGGAGAAAGGCACAGAATCCAGCTGATAAAACCTCTGGGCTCAGCATGTTATCTTCCCTAGCTTGTGACCTCAACACAACCTCTTTTACCACTGACCATCCCCCCATCCACTGATCCCCAAATTTAGAAACATCTACAGGGTTATTAGACCTGTGTTTCCACAGACAAGGGGTCGGTCAGTAGAGGCAAATCCTCCTCCAGCCCCAAAGAAAAGGGAGGGGACTATTAAGTTTTTCAGGCTGATCTGTCCTTCCTTACAGATGCTCCTGTGCTTAGAATTGAGGGACAGATGCTCGGCCCTGAGAGAGGGGCTGGGACCCAGCCAAGGCCACGTGTGGCTAGGGAGAGGCCAGCATGGGCAGGACCAGGGAGTGGGTTCTGATATCTGTAGGGGGACCTGGCAGAGGGCCCTCCAGCTCTTGAGAGCCCAGCCACCGCATGCTGGATCTTGTTCTAAGACACTGCTGTCCTCTCAGGGGCCGCAGCTCGCCTGTGGCGGGCCAGGTATAGCTGCAGCTGGCTCCTCAGACTCTGGATGCACTTGGACTTCAGAGCCATGATTTCATCTAACTGGGTAACAAAATCTTCAAAATCCTGGAAAAGAAACAAAGGACAAGTGGAGCTTTTGCTGCCAGATCAGCTTTTCTAGTCCCTTCTCTTGTATGAAGATTTCAGAGCCCAGGCCCTTCCTCCAGCTGGAAAATCTGCAGGACAGTCACCATGGCACAGGGTGGGACCACTTCTCTACGCAGAGAGGTATTTTGCAGGGCAGAAGGGTGGTTTCCTAGAAGTACCTCTGGTCATGAGGCAAGTAAGTCACTGTTATCATCACAGGGAGGGGCACCGACAAGCCACTAGGAGGGCAGAATGGCAAAGAACAGAGGCTGGAAACATTTTGGCCTGGGAATGGGGAGTGTAGTGTAGCACCATCTCCCACCTGTCCTTGCACGCCCTCAGGCCAACTCAGAGGGGTGGCAAGAGCAGGTCCAAGGCCTCAACAAGGTTAGAGTGTGACAGCAGACCCTTTCTGCACACACAGCTACAGCAAAAAAGGATGTCTGTCAAACTAGCTGCAGGCTAATTCCCAACAACCCCTGAGAGTCTGGCCAAGACCACTTACATTAGGAGCCAGCTGGCTCATCAGGGTCTCCTCCTTGAAGCCCAGCTTGGCCATTTCATCCAGCTGTTCCTGGTGTGCTCGGATGAGTACCTGCCTGGGAACCAGAGGGGATGCTGTGGTCCTCCGGGCCTCCCGTCTCTCCTGGGCAGCTTTCTGGAAGTGAGCCTCATTTCCAGGCCAGGAGCTGCTTCTGCCCAAAGAGGCCGAGGCTGTGACCAGAACCAGCTCCCCAGCACCTCCTGCCCCTCACCCATTCTTTTCAGGCCTTGTCAAGGGGCTAGGGGGCTACAAATGAGATTCTGGCAAGAGATGGGCTTCTGGAGCTGCCCCCTGCCTCCAGGTACACTGAGGCACAGGGCTGGATGCTGCTTCTCCTCCGCAGGAGCTGCCCACATCTTCCCTGCAAGAAAGCTCAAGGCTTTGCCACTGCAGCTGGCACACTTGGCACAAGGTAGAGCCAGCCACCTAGCCTGCTGTGATTTCTACTTTCTTTGGAGAGTTCAGGGACCAAAAAGCAAGGGGGTTTGAGCTAGAAGCTGGAGGATCTGCCTTCTGTCAGAAGAATCCAGCTGATAAAACCTCTGGGCTTAGCATGTTGTCTTCCCTAGCTTGTGGTCTCCAACCTCTAGGTTACCACTGACCACCCCCCCATCCTCTGATCCCCAAATTTAGAAACATCTACAGGGTTATTAGACCTAACTGTGTCAGACTCCACTGATGGATAGAGACCACGGAAACAGCAAGACTGTCCATCTTGTAGAGGTGGGCTCCACCGCTGCACATCCCTACACGCCCTTCTCTTTGCCCAAGGCCCAGGCCTGAGCCCCAGCGAGCAGCTGGCAGACGGTCTGCCCAGGTATCAGGAGCCCTAGCAGAGGGCTGCAGCCTCACAGAGGAAGCATCTGTTCCCACAGGCCTGCCCTGCCTTCCTGCTCCTGGGCCTCTGACGCTGCTAGACCTCTTCCCCTCCTTTCTCTCATATTCTCAAAGGCTCTCTCATTCTGCTGTACCATCCACAGCCTCCTTCGGGGAAAGCAGCACAAATCACCAGCCCCTGTTTTTTACCTTCACCATCTTGGAAGGTGACCAGCCTGCCTTGGCTCTGGGGTCACAAGGCTGCTGCTGCTGCTGTGTCCCTGGGGAGCACTTCCAGGAACACAGACCCAACAGAATGAAGAGGATTCTGATCTCACCATAGGTCTTAGGCTTGCTTATAGGGTCAGATCCTCCCTTCTTTCACTCACATCTCAGCTTTCCCAAGCTTCTTTCACTCACATCCCACCTACCCTACCTGCTCCAATACATTTTATTCCTGCTGTTCATGTCAGATGCATCTAGGCAGGCTCCCTTGAAAAGGTGGACAAAAAGCCTTTCTCTGAGCCAACCACAGCCATTCCCAGAACAGACAAAACATTCAGCTGTAGTGGGAGTAGGGGTGCCAAAGGGGCTCAAGTCTAGGTAGGAAAGTCCAACTTACTGTGCGTGCTCCAGGATGGGCTGACGGAGTGTCCTGGCAGTCTTGGGAGAGCCTAGCCTTGCTAAGTACCTTGGGATTGGCCTGCGTTTGAGCCACGCGATGTCCTCATTGTAGCAAGACAGCTTGATGGGGTCTGTGGACAAATCCAGCTCCTGCCAGCCAAGCCCTGCCAGGTGCTTTCTCTCCTGGGCCCAGGGCTGGTCAGCCACATCACTACTTCCTGTCTGGGGGGTGAGTGTAGGCCCACAGTGGGGTCCCCCGGTATGTATGGTGAGGAAGGGTTTTTCTGGGAAACCCTGGGAGCAGCCCAGCTCTGTCTCAGCATCGCCATCATAGTGCCCCTGGGAGAAGAGTGCAGTCTCTCTGCTCTGACAGGGCTCCCCCAGGTCAGCCTCCCTGTTGGGCAGCTTGTCAGGTGGGTGCTGATGGATGGGTGACAGGGACAGAGCTGGAAGATCACCCCCAGGCTTGCTGTCGGGGGGAGATGATGAGAGCCACAGGTGCTCAGTTGCTGAAGACATTGGCAGGTCTGCCTCTTGATCACCAGGTGACACTGTGTGGCCCACAGCTGGCCCCCCTGTGTCTGCTGCCACTAGACTGTGTGCAGTTCCATCCTGGGCCGACTGCTCCAAGGGAGGAGAGCCCTCATCGTCTGGGCTCTCCAGGAGAGACACGGTGAGGGGAGCCATCAGTCCAGAAGCATGCTCAGAGCATGTGCCTAGTTCCCCTCTAGAGTCTTCTCCTTGGAAAGGGTTACTGTTTTTCATTGTTCTGGTCACCACAGTTGGGCTATCTTCACTGACTTCTCTCAGAGGTGTGCTCACTGTGTCTCTTTGGTCTGGGGATCCAGGAACTGTGATGTGGGATAGTGAGAAAGCGCAACCATCTTCCTCCAGGGATGGGGAGCTGCCCTCAGCTTGCCGAGGAACCTCATTTTTGAAGGCATCCTGTCTGAGGTCAAAGGCTGGGCTGACCCCCCTTTTCTGGTTATACACAAAGTCTACCTGTGAGCAGTAAGGCTTCTCTGCCAGGTTTTCTCCGGGAGGAGGCCCTGAGGAGGTGGAGTCCTCCTCTCTGCTCCAGTCCAAGGGCACCTGACTTGGGCTGTGGCCGTGATCAAGTGCTATCCTGTGGCTTGCAGCGTCCCTGGAGTACATCCAGCTTCCAGTTAGACCCTTCTCGTCACCTTCTGTCCTGGGGCTAAAAAACAGACTCTGCCGCCTTTCAGCTACCTGCTCCTCAGGACCTTGCTCCCTCTGATGAAGGAAGAACGAGCCTTCGCTATTCTCCAGAGTGTTTCCCTGCTTTGTGGTCCTCTGACAGGAGACATGTGAAAAAGAATCTTCACTGAAATCACTGTCATCAAAGTCCTCAGCTTGGGCGCCATCATGGCTCTCACAACAAGAGGGGAAGGGAGGAGGGGTGTCATTCTGGAGCTGCCCCTCTGGAGGCCGGGACTGGCATAAAAACCTTTCCAGTGGTTGGTACTTTAACTTCTGTTGGAGGAGAGGTGGCTGCTGGAACTGCTGGTGATAAAAGCGCAAATGTTCCTCCCTCTCCTTCTGATGTGGAGGGATGTCTGTCCAAGCTTCAGAGGCAGGCCTGGTAGGTGTGCCCCCCTTGCTGCCCTGACTGTACTCTACTAAGTGGTGGACGTTGCCAAAGGAGAGCTCAACTCGTGACACAAACTGCTTTTGCACTGGCTGCACAGTCTGCACTTTCTTGCACCGGGAGGGCAGCTTACCACGGACTGCTGCTTCTCCTGGGCCAGGGGCCCTGCTTCCCCACCGGAGGGCAGTTTTGTTGCCGATTGGATTTTTCTCGGAGCATGATGCAGCTGATTCTTCTGCCCTTTTTTTGGCTACATGTCCAGGCCGCATGGTTCCTTTGACAGAGCTAGTTTGAATGACCCACTCTTGGGGAGGACTCCCTCTAGAGCCACCCCTTTTACCAGGAGCCTTAGGTACAGAAGCAAAAGGGATATTGGCTGGGTGACTGGCCAGAGGATGGGCCTTCGTTCTCGTGGAGCCAGGTGCCACTGTGAGCGACTGTTGGAGCCCCAACTTGACTTTTTTGGGAGAACACTTGTCCCCTGGCAGGGCCACAGGAGAGCTCTGAATTCGTTTCGGAGAAGAGTTTCCAGATGTTCGATTTCGACTGCTAGCTGAAGTGCAACATTTAATGCCTTTCTTTAGTTCTTTGACCCTGTAAACGACCATTTTATGTTAAATGTGCATTCTTGCATGTTCTGTACCTTCTTTCCCATAGCTTTCAGGGAAAACAAAAACCAAAGAAAACTATTACAAGGACTGGGAATTACTTTTTTTTTTTTTTTTGCGGTACGCGGGCCTCTCACTGTGTGGCCTCTCCCATTGCGGAGCACAGGCTTCGGACGCGCAGGCTCAGTGGCCATGGCTCATGGGCCCAGCCACTCCGCGACATGTGGGATCTTCCCGGGCTGGGGCACGAACCCGTGTTCCCTGCATCGGCAGGCGGACTCTCAACCACTGTGCCACCAGGGAAGCCCCTGGGAATTACTTTTTTATCTGGGAGAGAATTGGAGGAAATGGGGAGATTCTATTTCAGCATGAAATACCTCTCTTTACCTGAACAAAGAAGACCGGTGTCTTCTCTCAGGATAGTAGTGTGCATCCAGTATTCCATGATCAGGAGAGTTTTGGAACTACCACAGTCCCATGTGAGGGCCAGGCCAGAGGAGCTAGTCTCAGAACTGTGCCCATGCAGGGCCCATGCCACGCTTCCTGAAGATCGGCCAACTCAGGAGCCTAGTGTCTACCCCTTACCCACTCTTCCATAATCAGAGTCTTCTTTTCCCTGCAACCACCTCCTTTCAGGCTTCTCTGAGAAAATGAGTTCCCTCGAACCTGCTGGGCACTTCAAGAAGCAAAAGCCCTCTGGAAATAAGCAGGCTTGTGCTAATTCCATTAAGGGAAAAATGACCTGTCTATTCACAGGGTTTCTCAACCTTAGCACTAGTGGTGTTTGGGGTCAGATAATTCTGTGTTGTGGGGAGCTGTCCTGTGGAGTGTTTAGCAACCTCCTTGGCTTCTACCTGAGATCCCAGCAGCATTTCTCCCCAGTCACAACAATCAAAATTGTCTCCAGACATTGCCAAATGTCCCCTAGGAGGCAAAATCGCACCCTAGATACAGAAATGGAGAACCATGCTCTATTTTACAAGGGAATTTTAGAGAGCATGGAAAAATCCAGAATTAAGTCTCTGCTAGGATTCAGTTGCCAAGATCAGAGTCTCTCACTCTGTGATACCTAAAACAAAATACAAACAGTGTAAGAATTTGGATTTACAAGGAGACATCAAGTAAAATGTGACTCTCCAGTGGTTTGTTTATAGATTCTCTGTGGAAATCCCCTAGGTGGGAGCAGTACTTCTGTCTGGGAGCTCCCAGAAAATGTCTTTTCCATTGTTTTGATTTTAATCCACTCAACAGTAGCCAAATGACTCCTCTGGCCATTACTGAAAACCAAGATAGTAAACCTGACACTGAGACTTGACTTAAATCTTCCTTTTAGGTCTGAGAGGCAAGTCAAGCAGATAACACAGTAAGCAAAGAGACATAGGATGTGACTAAAGACACATGAATTGTGTCCTTGGGCCTTTGCTGAGGTATTGCAGTAGGGCATACATCCACGGAATGGGTTGAGAGGTCCCACACCAAGTCTAGATGGTTCCAAATTACTTCCTGTTATAAAAATCTGAGCTATTAGTTTTGTTAAAAGAGAAACACCAGGCTTCCCTGGTGGCACAGTGGTTGGGAGTCCGCCTGCCGATGCAAGGGGCGCGGGTTCGTGCCCCGGTCTGGGAGGATCCCATGTGCCGTGGAGCGGCTGGGCCCGTGAGCCATGGCCGCTGAGCCTGCGCGTCCAGAGCCTGTGCTCCGCAACAGGAGAGGTCACAACAGTGAGAGGTCCGCATACCACAAAAAAAAAAAAAAGAGACACCAAAATTTCCTCCTAGCAGTCATAGTAAATAATTCTAGAAACCTGAGGGTGCCGGAAGAAATCTTACAGGTAATTTGGTCATTGATGCTAAAGGCTTCCAGTGTACTCTACATTTTTTTTTTTTTTTTTTTTTTTTTTTGCGGTACGTGGGCCTCTCACTGCTGTGGCCTCTCCCGTTGCAGAGCACAGGCTCCGGACGCGCAGGCTCAGCGGCCATGGCTCACGGGCCCAGCCACCCCGCGGCATGTGGGATCTTCCCTGACCGGGGCACAAACCCGTGTCCCCTGCATCGGCAGACAGACTCTCAACCACTGTACCACCAGGGAAGCCCTGTACTCTACCTTTTACCAAAATCACTCCTGTTACTGAGTTCTCTTCTGATACACCTGTTAGGGGTCCAGCTGGAACTTTATTTTTGGACTATTTAGCAACGTTCTTCTAGTATGTGCAGAGATGAAAATTTTAAATCAGGGGAAAATTTTAAATAAGCAATAAAATCATCCTCATCCTGTGTGTGTATGGATTGTTACCAACAATTAATTTAAACACATAAAATAAATAACTTTCATATTTATTTTCAATAATTTGTCAGACTGCTTTAAATGGAAGAGATTATTTCTATTATACTTATTCTATTTTTTAACCAAAATTACTTCAAATAATTTCTCAATCGTACTCAATACATCCCCTCTGAGAAAGGGTTACTTTCGTCCTCCTTTACTGAGGCGCTGAGAGGAAAGTCTTGTTCTCTGTTCCTTAATGATGTTCTTACTTCAAGTACTTGATATGTCTGTGATTTGGGGAGTGAATGGGGTTATGAAACAAGATTGACTCAGGGTTAATAATTGTTGAAGCTGGGTAATGGATACGTGGGGGGAAAGAACTTGAAGCCATACTGGTTTTGGGGGAACAATTTTGGATCATCCCATGTCTTCTATCTGATCTCAGTCTTCATTGTCTTCTAGTAGTGCTAGGGTGCTGGCATTAGGAAACCATGCAACAAGAAAACCTCCTCTATGGGCTTCCCTGGTGGCGCAGTGGTTGAGAGTCCGCCTGCCGATGCAGGGGACGCAGGTTTGTGCTCTGGTCCAGGACGATCCCACATGCCGCGGAGCGGCTGGGCCTGTGAGCCATGGTCGCTGGGCCTGCGCGTCCGGAGCCTGTGCTCCGCAACGGGAGAGGCCACAGCAGTGAGAGGCCCGCGTACCACAAAAAAAAAAAAAAAAAAGAAACCCCCCTCGAGGAAACTTATTTGGGGGACATATTATAGGCATACTTCATTTTATTGTGCTTTGCTTTGTGGATAGTGCATTTTTTTTTAACAAATTGAAGGTTGGTAGCAACCCTGCATAGAGCAAGTCTATTGGTGCCATTTTTCCAACAGCATTATTTTTAAATTAAGGTATGTATATATTTTTTAAAAAATCACTTTACTGTGATCTTTGATCTGTCGTGGTGGTCTGGAACCAAACCTGCAATATCTCTACAGTATGCCTGTAATATTCCTATTGTTAAAGTTAACATATAATGAGTGCTCACTATTTGCCAGGTGTGGTGCTAAGCCCTTCAAACATATCGCATCAGTGATTCCACATAACTGTTATATGAGATAGGTGCTATCATTATCCCTGTTCACATTAAGGAAATTGGGGCCCAGAGAAATTGGCAATTTGTCCAAGACCATTCAGCTAGCTAGTGGCAGAGGCAGGGTATTGGCCCAGATAGTCTAACTCCAGAGTCCACTCTGGTAGCCACTTTGTAAATGATCTCTCCTATTTAAATGAGATAAGGTACACAGAGAACCTCACTCAAGCCCCCAAGCCCAGGAGGAGCTCCTCCTTTCATTCACAAATATTTATTACACATCTACTAGGTACCAAGTACTGTCTGGGCAGGAGAGATACAGTGGAGAAAAAGATAAGGTTCCTGTTCTCACGGAACTTAGATGGTAGCTTATCTTTCCTTCCCAATGAGTTTCATAAAATGCCATGGATACTAAAGATTCTTCAACAGTAATTAAAAAAAAAAACAAACAGGTTCCCCTCAAATAGTTTGTTAACTTTGGAGATGGATTCTTGGGAGACTGAAGAGGAGGTGTTGTAAGACAGGACCAGCAGCAAAGCAGCCAGAGGAAAGAATGGTAATGAGAGCATTTTCACATGTGCAGGAGACACTTGACCCCAGGGTAAGAGATGGGAGGGACCCTGGCAGATACCAAAGTCACTAGAGCCCTGATCTGGCAGTAAGAGGTGCTAGTTCTGACACCAACTCCCAGTGAGCCCTATTAAAGTTTCCACCCTTTTCTGGGCCTCAGTTTCTCCTTCCATAACACAAGGTTGGTCTCTTCTGGACCTACACAGCTCTGAGTACTTCTGCCTTGACAAGTAATAGGTATTCTATCCCTAATAATTAGAGCTGAGGCTAGCAGGAAGAAAACCTCACTAAGCCTTCCACTCTGGAAAAATATTTCATCTTCCGCTAGCCATTTAAACGCCACTGATGGGGAATTCCCTGGCAGTCCAGTGGTTAAGACTCTACGCTTCCAATGCAGGGGATGTGGGTTTGATCCCTGGTTGGGGAACTAAGATCCCACATACCGTGCAGCGTGGCCGGGGGTGGGGGGGAAGCCACTGATGGAGTTGTCTCCTAAACAAGGCAGCGTGTCACCTTCCTCTTGTCACATTCACACTTGTAAAATGGCAGGGCCTCCTAGGTCACATTCTCCAAATGACCAATTGCACATTCCCCTGGCAGTAGGATTACTGCCCCAAGAACAGGCTTGCGGAGCTCAAGGTCAGATCCTTGTGTGTGTATCACACACACATACACACACGACCTGCCACCTGAGGGGGACTCACCGGTCAGCATAGCGCAAGGTATTCAGAGTGTGCTCGGTGGCCACATGGCTTGGCGAGATGTTGGCGATCATGCAGGTTTTGGCACTGCCAATGAAAGAGTCCTTCAGAACCTGTTTGAAACAGAAGGCAGGTCAATGAAGTCAACTAACCAAGGGCCTACTGACTACTTACTGTGTGCAGGACACTGGGCCACAGTCACCCTCACCCCCTTCTACAAAAAGGTAATTCACAAAAGGAGAAACATAAACAGTCAATAAACAAAAGAAAAGGTACTCACTTCACCACTAATCAAAGAAATGCAAACAAACCATTATAAAAAACCAAAATTTTTGCACCTATAAGATTAAGACTCGTACTACCCTGCTCTGGTGAGGGTCTAGGGAAAGGGCGCTCTTGTACACTGCTACACTGCCCGTATACCACGTAGCATGAATTGGTACATGCCTTTGGGAGGGCAGTTTGGCAATATGGTAAAAATTTGGTAAAAAATGTTCACACTCTTGGTTTGGCAATCACACTTCCAGGACTTTATCCTAAAGAGATAATAATTGCTCAATTGATTCCCCCCCAAAAAAGTATACACAGGATATTCATTACCTTATTATAATAGTAAAATTTGGAAAATCTACAAGTCTATAAACAGGTAACAAACTAAGTAATTGTAAACTGCATACAACCATAAAAGATAATTATGTATATATGTACTTAGGTACCTGGAAAGATCTAAAACTTATGTTTGAGTGAAAAAGGTATATTATTCTGTAAGTGGATCCATGTGTGGAATTATTTTTTTAATTAAATAGGACACAATTTCTGGGGATGGAGGACATGTTTCGAAAAATAACAAAACCAATGTCAGAATCAGGACAACCACCTATAAGAAGGGTTTCCTGGATCCCTGGTTGAAATCATGTTTGAGAAGAAACAATCTAACCCAATTCTGACTAGTAAGGAGCTATGTTATTATAGGTTCTGCCCCAGGTCCTGTGGGGCTGCCGGTCTAGCTGCACAGGGTGAAAACCTCTCCCAGAATACAAAGATCCTCACCTAGACTGCCTTCTACCTAGTCTGTCCCTCCTGTGCACAGGATTTGGTGCAGAAGGGAACCAGGGGTGCCCATAACTGTCTTCACAGCTGTTTGTACCTAGGCAGACCCCTCCGTGGGCCACTCTTCCGCAGCTATTACAGATGCGCACTTATTGGCGTCTCCCATTAATAAAGAAGCACACTTTCGTGACAGAGAAATGGAAGAAAAGAATTACCTATGGTTCTACCACTCAAAATAATCAGCTAACATATGCATAATTTCTGTGTAGTTTTTTCTTCTCATTTCATATCTTTAAACTATAGATCTTGGTCATCTTTCCTGTCAGGACATGTCAAAAATCTATCTCATTCTTTTTAACTGCAGCTATGATTTTTCGTCTTGAAACACTGGTCTAAGTCTTACAACTAAGAAAGTACCAAGTACAGCTGCACTACCATCCCCTTCAAAGGCTCAGAGACTCCACTAAATCAACAAGGTTTCTTTACATTAGAAATAAGCAGAAAGCTGTTGGATGGTGACCACTGCTGCCCCACAGGGAGCCTGGCTGCTTTGTACTGCAGGTATCTCTGCCTGAGGATGCCCCTTTCTTCTCCAAGACTGAGAGCTCCTGGAAGGAACATGACTCCTCCCCCTCCTCTCTCTGCCCCTCCCCCCTCCGCCCTCCCTCACTCCAGGGAGCATCACGCCTTGCTGGCTGTGGATGCTCTGCTGAAGGAATAAATGAATGGAAGAAGGAACACATGAGTGAACCAGAACTCAAAGCTCATATATAACTTTACCTGAGTTAATTTGCTTTGCCTGAAGGGAGTGTGAGTGTGTTCCTGATCCAGTGCACGGATACATTCCTTCAGCTGCAAAGTGGCAGAATAAGAAGCACATCAAATATCACATGCAAAGTGAGAATAACAGATCATGTTTTTCTTAAGTAAATCACAGTCATGCAATTCCCCAAAGGAAGTCAAAATGCTGTGGTAGTTTCTCGTTCAACAAGAAAAATCAAGCTAGACTGGGAAACATCATCCTGTGCTAGCTGTGCCTAGTTAAGGGTCCCCCAATTTAAAGGCTGTGATCCTAGGATTAGCCCTGATAGCGTAGAACAGACAAACCCAGGGACATTCCCACAGGTCCCAGAGTCCAGCTTATGTGGTGGCAGTTCTGGCTTGCCAGCTCCCTTTCTCTCCTCTTGTCACACTCTTCCCAACTACAAGATGCACTTAAATAGAAAAGTACTATACTACTCCCCTGCCTCCCTGCTCACACATGCACACCTATAGCTATGGACTCAAGTGCAGATTCAAGTTGTCTGGATGGGACAGGAGAAATTCTAGAGTCAGAGCTGGGAAGGAACTGAGAAATCATCTAGGTCTACCTCCTCATTTAAAAAAAAGGTGTGGGGGGGCTTCCCTGGTGGCGCAGTGGTTGAGAGTCCGCCTGCTGATGCAGGGGACACGGGTTCGTGCCCCGATCTGGGAAGATCCCACATGCCGCAGAGTGGCTGGACCTGTGAGCCATGGCCGCTGGGCCTGCGCGTCCGGAGCCTGTGCTCCACAGTGGGAGAGACCACAGTGGTGAGAGGCCCGCGTACCACCAAAAAAAAAAAAAAAAAAAAAAAAAAGTCAGTATTAAATAAATAAATAAATAAACAAATAAATAAATAAATAAATGGGGGGCTGTGGCCCAAAGGCAAGGGCATGTCACTTGCTCCTGGGCAGAGCCCCTCAAAGAAGTGCTCATTGGACATCACTAGTACCAGCAGAAACCTGCATATGTAGATCTCTAGGGGCGACATGCCCATCAGAAAGAGCAGGGGTTGGGGGGACAGGATCAGGGAGGAGAGGTCTTCTATTTCTGAGTCCTGCATCTCCGCTAAGTGGCAGTAAATGAGAAGAAAGGGAGAGAAAAGAATGGAAGGAATCCCTTGGCAGTGCCAGTTCTGGGAGTTCACCAAGAACAGGTAATTAGCTTTGAGAGTCTGCTGTGGCTGTTCTTGGCAGCAGCTACAGATGCCCACAACTAACCCCTCTCTATCTAAGAAGCTGCCAGGTTATAAGAAGGTATAAGGGAATTTCCTCTTTTATTACAAATCAGTCCAATATCCCCAAACTTTAGCACTGGGAATATTCTCTAGAAGGGACGAGCAGGTACCCAAACCTGGTCCCTGAGTTACACCTGCCCCTTATGTACTCAAATCCAAGTGTGGCTATCAATCTCTATGAGCCTTTGGGTCCCCTTAGCCTTGAATCAGAATGGAAAGTAGACTTTACTAAACTCTAAGGGAAAACCAAGGGAAATACCCAGGAAAGAAAAAGGGGCACCTTTGTGCACCTCACAAAGCACAAGATTTTATTTTTTATTTTTTTTTCGGTACGTGGGCCTCTCACTGCTGTGGCCTCTCCCGTTGTGGAGCACAGGCTCCGGACGCGCAGGCTCAGCGGCCATGGCACACAGGCCCAGCCGCTCCGCGGCATGTGGGATCTTCCCAGACCAGGGCACGAACCCATGTCCCCTGCATCGGCAGGCAGACTCTCAACCACTGCGCCACCAGGGAAGCCCATCAAAGCACAAGATTTTGATCCTATTCTATAAGGCTTGTTCTCAGGCCCCTTTACATGCTATCGCCCATGTGAGATAGACACAGTCAAGCCCCAGAGGGTTCTCCAACTTCACAGGTATTTCTTAGGTTTCTTGGTTAATTCCTGGACCATAAATTTAAATATGAGAATCAAAGATTTCTAGCTAGAGGCTGTGGACCCTTGGCCAATTCACTTAACCTGAGCTTCAGAATCCTGATCTATAAAGTGGGAATAAGAGAACCTGCTTTGTTGTGAAGAGTAAACTGACTAGCATATAGTACGTGCTCAAATATATTGGTTCTGGGGCTCCTTGGAGAAATGGTTGATTCCAGGGCTAGGGCAGGGAAGAGTGTGTGACACCTTATAGTGCCAAAAGACAAGGAGCTGCTCAAAAAATGATGGGGGCATGTCAAAAGGATACAGAAACCAACTTGAAAGAACTCCCAATGGCCATCTGGGATAATTTGAGCAAGAAAATAAATAATGATAGAAATGGATTCTAATTTAGCAAATAAAAGAAATATCCATTTACTATTATAACTAAATAACCAAATAAATAAATTAAAGAGAAAAAACAGCTCTTTTTTTACAGTAGCATTCTAACTAATTAATGTAGAATGATGAACATAGAAAATCCCATCAGGTAAACACCACAGTAATAATTGTTGCAGGTAAGAATCATCAATGGATACTAAAATTAGGCAGCAAAAGTGTGATGTAAACAGGATATTTGCATAGTTTCAAAGTATCTCTCCATAAGATACTTATTACAAAGGGAATAATCATAACTTTACAGTGGAGTAACCTAGCACAAACCACCTTAACTCAGTGATCAAGTTTAACATCACCAGTAATAAGACATATTGACTGGTACGATACACTGAGAAGCGTACAACTTCTGTGGTATTCTTGCTAAAAATTCATTATCTCAATCTAATAATGAGAAAACATTACACAAACCCAAATTCAGAGATATTCTGCAAAATAACTGGCCAGCATTCTTCAAAGGTGTTAAGGTCAAAATTGACAAAAACTGAGGAGACTACAGACCCATGATAACTAAATGTTATCCTGGACCCGAAAAAGAACATTAGTGGGACTATTGATGAAATTCAAACAAGGTCTGTAGATAGTTAATAGTATTATATCAATGTTCATTTCCTGATTTAGATGACTATAGTTATGTAAGATGTTAACATTAGGAAGGCTGGGTGAAGGAATGCTACATGTTTATTTCTGTAACTTTTTTTGTTTGTTTGTTTGTTTTGTTTTTTTTGCGGTACACGGGCCTCTCACTGCTGTGGCCTCTCCCGTTGCGGAGCACAGGCTCCGGACACGCAGGCTCAGCGGCCATGGCTCACGGGCCCAGCGGCTCCGCGGCATGTGGGATCTTCCCGGACTGTAACTTTTTTAAAATCTAAAATTATTCAAAAAATTTAAACAATAATAAAAAGACGCTGATTCTCTCACTTCTCTCAGCCTCCCAATTTATCCCTCATGAGGCCTGGAAATAATGTGTCTAGCTGGAGATTTCAGTTCTGATCAAAAGGACTTAAATACTGTGGAGGGGCACAAGACAGGACTATGCATCTATAAGAAGGAATGAGGGTCTCTGTACACAGCCATGGAGTGAGCTCCAGGATACTGTTAAGTGAAAAAAGTAAAGTGCTTACAGTATGCTACCCTTATTTTTTTTCCTCCTGAGAAAGGGGTGAATACAAACATATATATTGGTAGAAAATCATTATCTAAGGGGAGGGAGGTAACAGGATTGAGAGGACAGGGTTGAACACTAGACTTTTCTGAATGTGGCTTATTTTATAACTTTAACTCAATACAAAATTCGTAAGCTTAAACACACAGAGAAGAATTATTTCAAGTGACTTTGCAACACAGTATTATGACTGTACATCCCTAGTGGGATACAATTTAAGGGTAAAAAGGAAACTGCAAAGAAATCTTAATCTGAATTCAGTAATCATATTATGAGTAATAGTAACATGATTTGGGTATACATATATATTGAAGTAGAGCAAATAAATTATATTAATGTTGTTAGGAACTAAGAATTTTAGCATAAGAGAAAAGGGAGAGAAATACAAATCTTAAAAAGTTAAGCAAAAATCCTGCAGTCTTAATTTTGAATTAATTTATTAGTACGAGTCCCTGATATACTTTTACCTTTAAAAAAAAAATATAGGGCTTCCCTGGTGGCACAGTGGTTAGGAATCCGCCTGCCAATGCAGGGGACACGGGTTCGAGCCCTGGTCCGGGAGGATCCCACATGCCAGGGAGCGGCTGACCCCGTGCACCACGGTTGCTGAGCCTGCACTCTGGAGCCCACGAGCCACAAGTACTGAAGCCCACGTGCCTAGAGGCCCAGCTGCGCAACGAAGAGTAGTAGCCCCCGCTCGACGCAACTAGAGAAAGCCGCGTGCAGCAACAAAGACCCAATGCAGCCAAAAGAAAAAAAAAAAAAACCTATTTCCAAGCTCTGTCCACCAAAAAGGCCTAGAAGCGAGGACTAACAGTGGTAGTAAGTACCACTAGCACTCTAAATGGACTCTAAATACCATTTCCCTCTAAAACCAAGGCTTGTTGAAGAAATGGCTGATTCAAAGCCTGGGGAAAGAAATGTACAAGATGAGCCTACAACATCTTGTCATACCAGAAAGCCAGGGACTAGTAGGAACATATTTGAAAAGACTCCCACTGGCCAAAAATGTGTAATTTAAGAAGAAGAAGAAGAAAAAAAAAGATGACAATGTTTATAAAAATATGAAAACAAACAAAAAATAACAACAACAACAAACTCATGGTCATGTTTAGGTTACCAGGACATCAACTCATTCTGAAAACTGGTGAGTGAAGGCAAAAAATCAAGCATTTATCTTGCCTCCATTGTATGAATTATATTTCAGGATAATCAGATAGTTGGGGGAAAGTTCTTTCCAGTTAATAAATACAGAAGGAATATTAGAATTAGAATATCACCATTTTGGAATCCCTAATGAAGCAATGGATAAAGGTAATAATGTTCATTGATGGCTGCTAAAACCATAAGGTGAAAAAGGTTGACGGAAAACATAGTAATGGAGGAATTAGACTGATAACACTTCAAAATCACAAAAAGAGATAATCAGACATTCTGGACCTCCTGATGTGTTCCTTTAGAAAGTCTAAGAACTACTCATGAATTATTCTTGCCAAAAAAACAGAACTTAAATCTGATCAAGCCTCTAGATCAGCATTTTCCCAATCAAAATATGTGAGCCACAAATACAAACCATATATGTAATTTTATTATAATAGCCATATTAAAAAGAAATATAACCATATTAAAAAGAAAGAAAACTAGTATGTATAAAATAGAGAACTAATAAGAACCTGCTGTATAGCACAGGGAACTCTACTTAATTTCGCTGTACAGTAGCAACTAACACAACATTGTAAGACAACTATAACCCAATAAAAAAAAGAGAGGAAAAAAATAAAAAGAAATAAAACCAGATGAAATTATATATTATATTAAACATATAATCTTAATTGTATATTATATTAAATGTATAATCTTAATTATATATTTTAGTTAATCTGACACATCCAATAATATTTTGGCATGTAATCAGTATGAAGAATCATTAATGATATCTTACATGCTTCAATGTGTAATTTACACTTAGAGTACATCTCAATTCAGACTAGCCCCATTTCAAGTACCCAATAGCCACATGTGGCTTAGTGGCTCCCATCTTGGACAGCACAAATATAAATCTTAACCACTTTATAGAAAATAGAGGATAGAGTACCATGTTAAACATCAACATGGGATGCAGTTAGCCTAATCCAGAATGTGGGAAATCTCATAAGTCAAGTGACTGAGTTTTCTTCAACAAATACATTAAGATTAAAAAGAGAGAGAGAGAGGGGAAGAACTGATATGGCATGAAAGAGGAATATCAACCAAAAGCAATCCGAGGATCTTGTTTGTATTTTGATTTGAATAAATCAACTGTAAAATGACATTTGTGGGACAACTGGTAAAATTATAACACTTACTGGATAACAGGTATCATTAAATAATTATTTCTTTAGGTCTGCATGGTATTATGTTATATTAAAAAATAAGAGTCCTTATATCTGAAATACATCATTAAATATTTGTGGAAGAAATGACATGATGACAGGATTTGTTTTCAAATAATCCAACCAGGGGAAGGAAAGGGTTGGTTAGACTTTTCGCATGTTGAAGCTGGGGGACAAGTATTTGGGAGATCATTATACTATTTATTCTACTATTATATGTTTGAAAAAATAATTTTAAGACTTGATGAGAGGGAGAAAGTGTACCTAAGTTAACCATTCAAACAACTGCAGAAATACTTCTCTGTTCCTAATTGTCAGGGGGATTGACCAGAGGAAGAGAAGGCAGGGAGAGAAGGAAGAGTTGTCGAGAACTGCCGAGAATCTGACTGGGCACCCTTCGTCTCTGTCTCCATCCTTGGAATTCCACTGCCTTATTCCACCCCACCCTCACCTACTTTGGCTTCATGTAAAGAGGGGCAAAATCTCTCAAGAATGATTTTTAGATTAAAGGTTTTGAACAACTTACAGCCAGAAGACTCTGGTTTATTTCTGCACCTTCCATCTTTGTCTGTCTATCTGAGTCTCTGGCATCTGCTGCTCTTTCACTGCCAGCCAAGTCAATAAAAGAGATCCTAGAGAAAAGACACAGCAGGGATGACTTATTTGGGGCTTTGGGGTTTATTTTTACATCAGCCAGCATTTTGTGACCCCAGGAAGAAATCAACACTGACCCATCCTCAGGAAAGTAAAAGATATTACTGTCAGCTTCCCAAAAGTATTGCAAGATTCTAATCTGTCAGTTACTGCTGGCACTGTTCACTTAGACCCTTCTGTTGGTTTTAATCATTTGTGAGAAAGTATGACTGAAATTAATTAAACATTCTTCCCATAAGGCTAAATGACCACAATGCAAATCACTTAGGTGACCACTTAGATAATTAAATAGAAACTTCCATGGGCTGCTTTCCAGCAAACCCCCTTCTCCCTGCAAAAAAAAAAAGAAGACTCATTACTCAGAGGTGAGATAGGTTCATCCATCATTGTGGCAGAGTTTGCTAAGATAGCACCAGAGAGGCAATGAATGTACCCAGTTGTCTTATGGCTTCTTTCAGGAAGGATGGATTAATTTTCTTTCTTTCTTTTTTCTTTTTTTTGCCTGTAAGCTCTCTGAGATGCATTTCCTACTACTCCTCTGCTGATACTGTTTTTCACGTTAGAAGCAATCAATGTCCCTTTTAATAACTTAGGGTTGACCAACAATAGGTCATTACTTCATGGTTAATCAACTGATGGCACTTTAGTACAATGATTTATTTCAGAGTTAATAACTCTACCGTGTATCCCTGAAATAAAGAACTCCACAGTGGCAGGATGTCCTGTTGTTGACAACACATATTTCAAAGTCACATTAGGGAAAGGCACACAATGCGATTCCCTGTGTATTTCCAGCTCACCTGCCAAATGTCCTCTTGGCTGAATCTTTGATCTGAATTTGGATGATAGCATGAGAGCGGGAGGAGTCTGCATTAACTCCAGTGGCCCCAGTGCTGCGCTCCTTGCTGCCCTTCAAGATCACCTGAAAATAAAATCCACAGGGTGACTTCTGCAAGGAGTAAACAAAGCCCTCTGGCTCCTAAGAGTTGGCTGAGAGCAGTAGAGACCAGACATATAGCTTTGTTAGTAGACTGCAGTCTTTTCTCTCTATGAGGAAAGCTGCCTAAACTCTAAATCATACAGAATAAGTACCCAAGAGCAATGAAAACAATGTGGAATACTAATCTTGGGGGAGAACATTCAATAGCTCAAGAGCTAATTTACTTCTTGATCTCATATCCTCTTTTTAATATCTTTGATGGATTTATCCTGACTAAAATCCCCAGGGCATAACTTGGCTCCAAAGTAAGGTCCCATCATACCCATCTGTCATAGTAGGACAGAAATGTGCATCACAGAATGAATGATCACATCCGCCTGTTCCACCACGATGCAGTCATAAAGGAGACCAGGACTGATGTGTGGGAACATGGAAGTGATGAGTTATCGCAAGTGCCATAAGCCCATGATTTCCCTTGAGACCACTGCCCCTCCAAATGGGAGTAAAGGCTAACTTGGGTCCCTCTGGCCACAAAGGAATGGGGGAGAAGATGTGAAGCCTCAGGAATGGCCTCAAGCCACTGAAAACACAGCCATATAAGAATATCCTGCCCTGATTTGGGGGAGTGTTGATTACTGAGAATCAAAAAGGTGAAGAACATTAAAAATATTTGACAGAATCCTCACAGTAGCCTAAGGTGAAGTGAGTATGATTATTATGCCCAATTTACAGCTGAGGAATAAATTCAAAGGTTGATGTGCTCACAAACAGCTGTTTTGTGGCAGAACCAAATTCCACATCTAGTATGTCTGATTCCAAAGCCCATGTAGTTTCTACTACATTGTGGGGCACTTAGGACAAATTCATCTATTTTGCAGTGAATTAGACTAAGAAAGTCCTATCTAATTTTTTTCTCAATCTCTCAGAAGTTTAATTTTTATCATATTGAACATAGCTACAGTTTCCAGATTAAGAGTCCAAAAATTGACAGAGTCAAACCTTCAACAATAGTCCATAAAATATCTTAACAAACAGGGGTAGGTACTTTTAAAAAAATTAACTAATAATAAATTCCTCCATAGCAAGAGTTATGTCTCTAAAGATTATCAGTGAGATTCAGAATTGTATTTTAGAATCAAATTTAGAATCAAACTTTAAATGCACTCATTTTGTATATAGCTTGCTAAAAGTTTAAAGGGACTATCTGATGAATCCTTTTGTAAAGAGCAGAAATTGTTAATTTACAAAACTGGATTATCAACTGCATGGATAGCATGTTGCTGCTAATCAGAAATCAGAAGAATTAGAGCAGTAATCCTTTATACTGGGTGTGGCAACTGTCCCCCCCCCCCAAAAAAAGCACTGATAACTAAACCTGGATGCTGGCTAGGTCACTTAAGGCCAAATCTATGACTGAACCATCTAGTTTGTCTGCCTATCTATCTATCTATCTATCTAACCATCCATCCATCCATGCCTCGCTGCAAGGCTTGCCGGATCTTAGTTCCCAGGCCAGGGATTGAACCCGGGGCCACTGCAGTGAAGGCACAAAGTCCTTATCACTGGACCGCCAGAGAATTCCCATGAACCATCTAGTTTAAATGCACTTCCTCATCCTGGTCTCTCTCTATCACTCTGATTTCATACTTTCATAGATTACAATGCAATGATGAGGGATTATTTTAGATTTGTATTAGTCTTTTTTAAATCAAACTTCTTTTTCATTAGAAAAGAAAGACATGCTTACTGGGGAAAACTTAGAAAATACAGGAAAAATATAAAGAAGAAAATATATACCTTCCATAACCCCAGAGTTAACAAGATTCTAGTGCATTTCCTCCCAGGGTTTTAGGGGTCTCACAGCTCTTTTGATATATATATATATATATATATATATATATATATGTCTTTTACAAACCCCATGAAGAGACAGGGGAGATCTTTTAAATGCCTACATTTGTGAATTGTGTAAGCAATATGCTTGATGGATAAAGGAACAATCACAGAAGTTAAGTTAAGTTAAGTGGCTTATCCAAGGTCACACAGGCAGAATATGGTCAGGCTAGGGATAGAAGCCAGGTACCCTCACATGTAATCAGTGATGCTACTTCTGCTGGAATCTGATGAGAGCTCAGAGAGGCCTCAAGGCCATACCTACTCAGGAACTGTGGATACTGACAGGAAGCTCAAGGGGTGACCTTGTGGTTCATCCCCAGGGGAGTCAAGAAAGACTGTCTTCTGAGGTTCTATTATAGAGTTTTATACTTGGTTTTTCATTGTGCCATGATGTACTAGATACCTGTGAGTGCGTCTAACATGTTGAGGTGACTTTTCCTGACTAAATAAATGCCTTTCAGAGAAGACATGAAGGAATTTCTGGTCCATGGTCCAGTTTCCTCAGCTTCAGTAACAGTCTGCAATCACCATGTTTTTCAGAAACTGTGGTATAAAGCAGCTGAGCTCTGAGGAGTAAAAATGAGGCAGTCTGTGAAGATCATTAGATAGACTTTTGTAAATGATATACAACTCAAGTGTAGCAGTTAAGAGTGAAATCTGAAGTTAGACTGTCTGGGTTTACATGCCAGCTCTGACAATACGGTTGTTTAAACTTGTGCATTGTGAGAACTTTTACAAATCACTTAACTTTTCAGGGCCTCAGTTTCTTATCTATAAAACCGTAATTTCATAGGTTACTTTTGAGGACTAAAAGAGATAATATGTAGTATGTAAAGCACTTAGTACTACGACTGGCACATCATATGTTCTCAATAAATATTAATTAAAGAAAATATACTAAAGAACTAACATCTTTTTTTTTTTAATGTATTTATTTATTTTTGGCTGCGTTGGGTCTTCATTGCTGGGCACGGGCTTTCTCTAGTTGCAGTGAGCGGGGGCTACTCTTTGTTGTGGTGCGCGCGCTTCTCACTGCGGTGGCTTCTCTTGTTGGGGAGCAAGGGCTCTAGGCGCCGCGGGCTTCAGTAGTTCTGGCTCACGGGCTCTAGAGCGCAGGCTCAGTAGTTGTGGCACACGGGCTTAGTTGCTCCGCGGCATGTAGGATCTTCCTGGACCAGGGATCGAACCCGTGTCCCCTGCATTGGCAGGCGGATTCTTAACCACTGTGCCACAAGGGAAGTCCCAAGAACTAACATCTTTGTGTAAACTTCCAAAACTTAAACTATTTCTTTTTAACAATGTAGGGACTTCCCTGGTGGTCCAGTGATTAAGACTCCATGCTTCCAGTGCAGGGGGCATGGCTTCGATCCTTGGTCAGGGCACTAGGATATGCACAGCAGGAAGCGAAGCTTCATCTGCCGCTCCCCATCACTCACATTGTGCATTATCACCTGAACCATCCTGCCCCCACCCCCCATCCCACCCATCCATGGAAAAACTGTCTTCCATGAAAGCGGTCCCTGGTGCCAAAAAGGTTGGGGACCGCTGCTTTAGACAAATCATGTTATGTGAGTAGTAAAATGGGGACCTGATACAATAGAAAGTAGAGACAACTATGGAATTCTGTGGCACTGGGAAATATTCAGGGACTTATTAATAAGAATAATAGACATGACAAATTTAACTAGCATCACAGTAAGCACTATATGTATATTATCTCATTTCCTTCTCTGTCACACAACCCAATCGTCTCCTAACATCCACATATTTTGGGCTCAGAAAGGTAAAGGATGTGCTCAAGGACACACGGCACTGGGACCCAGCTCCATACAGACTTTAAGCTTCCTGCACAAATACCAAAGACAGGCTATGAGCACTTCAGTAGGATAGGCACTGTGTATAGACTAAGTCTCTATCACTGGCATACAACTGAGGCTTATCTAGGGGAAGCTCTTACTCTGTGGGCCTCTGCTACCAACTACAGCCAAGGCAATGTTAAAACACGAAGCAGATTTATTAGAAGTTCAGGACTGGATACCTATAAGTACATGAAATGTCTGTAGGAATGACTTAAAAGCCCAAAAAACTCTACAAGGGAAAAAATGTCCATCATTTGCCTGACAAGCAAAACCTTGATTCCAAATCTGGTTGCATTAGCAAGTCCTCTGTAAAGGCAGGGAAGTCCTGGTCCCTGCATTGGTAAGACCAGGTAATAAAATACACCTGGAAGGAGAAAGTTCTTGGAGGAAAGACAATCCTGTGTGAAAAATGAAGCTGCCAGTTGTGCAGGCAGGTAACAAGCAGCCATGCCTGAGTGAGCCTGAGGGTGATCTGCGATGGTGACATACATGAAGATGACACCTGAGGGTGACACTTGAGCAAACACATAGGTGATACCTGAGTGAGCATGAATGGTGACACCTGAGAGAGAGTGAAAGTGTGACACCTGAGTTAGCAAGTGCTGTTGTTTCAAGTGAGTAAATGTTTATGAGGGTAACCATGTCAGATATGCATAATTTATATCAACTTTCCACCTTGATCTCAGCTGGCTTCCCTCTTGTACAACCTCGTATGTATTACAGACTGAGGGTATCAATGGCAATAATATGTTCACTAACAAGAAGCTTCTGCTTGTCTTAGAAAACACACCTTAGGGTAGAAGAGTGTCATAAACTCTTCCAGGGTGAGAGTGATTTGACACCAGATTGCCCACTAACATAGTTATGACCCATGGCCAAGGAAAAGGGACTTCCTTTTAGCGTTTGGTCCTTTCCCATTCAATTGGTCTAATTTCCAAGGACAACAGCGTCATGAGGACCAACTCTCCTGAAACTCCCAGCCAAATGAAGGAACGACTAGGGGAGGTAGGGGCAAGAGGACCACAGGGAATAGGTGTATAAGAAACCATTTCCTCAGGACTCTGCAGTGGAGGGAGCTCTGGACAGGTTAAGAATGGTCAACAGCCTCAGAAGAGCCCTTCAACATGTCCCACACACTTTTGTTCTGTGCCTGCCTTTGCAACCACACTGAGGTGCCATCCTTTGATTTTGGGTACCAGGATTCAGGAATCTGATAATCACATAAATACAAGGTTCCAGCCCTTAAACAAAATTTACCTATTTGTCCCAAGAAAAAGAAACTGTTAGAAAAAGACACGTAGTAATGGTGGGCCACCTCGCCATTTCACACACTCAAGTCCCTGGAGGGATGTACTGTGAAGCTGTTCTAAAGGTGGGTATTGTCAAGTACCCAGCCTGTCCTTCGAGCCTTCTCCCTTTGACTCTAGCCAGGCTTGTTGGATATACTAGCATGACTATGATGGCTGCATGTTAGAATCACCTTGGGAGCTTTTAAAATAATACCCATCTTCATACATTGCTGGTGGGAATATAAAATGGTGCAGCCACTTTGGAAAACAGTTTGGCAGTTCCCCAAAAAGTGACTCAGCAATTCCACTCCTAGGCATATACTCAAGAAAACTGAAAACGTACATCCACACAAAAACCTGTACCTGAATGTTCATAGCAACATTATTCATAATAGCCGAAAGGTTGAAACAACCCACATGCCCATCAACTGACAGATGAATAAAATATGGTATATACGTACAACAGAATATTATTCGGCCATAAAAAGGAATGAAGTACTGATACATTCAACAACATGGATGAACCTTGAAAACATTATGCTAAGTGAAAGAATACAGAGACAAAAGGTTGCATATTGTGTGATTACATTTATATGATATGGCCAGAACAGGTAAATCCAGAGAGATAGAAATTAGTGGTTGTCAGGCACCAGGCACAGGGGAAATAAAGAGTAACTGTTAATGGTACAGGGTTTCATTTTGGTGTGATGAAAATGTTCTGGAATTTGATAGTGGTGATGGCTGTACAACTTTCTGAAAATACTAAAAAAAAATCACTAAATTATATATTTTAAAAGGGTGAAAAAAGCAGATTTTAAAATACCTTTGGAATGATACACAAAAAACTAAAAAATATATTAGTTGCCTCAGGAAAAGGGAATGGAAGGAATATTTCCATTGTACTTTCTGAATTTTGAATCCATGTGAAGGTATTACCTATTAAAATTTTTATTGAAAATAGAATATTTCTCTCCAGCAGCCTTTACCAGAGCCCACTACCATAAAAATACACATTAGCAGCTTTTGAAACTGGCTCAAAAGTATCCTCTCCTGCATTAGGCTCTCTCACATGCCTTACTTCCCACTATCAAGGCACTGAGACAACAACCTTGTAGAGAAAGGAGCCAACTTCTCAGAGGATGATTCATATTTTATAAATGTGAAATGGTATATTTGTCATCGTCCTTTGCCTAAACCTGAGTCCATTATATTTGCGAGATAGCAAAATGAAGTCTTCCCTGGTACTTAGGCTGCTACAGTGGGGTAGTAAAGGAGGAAGAATTACCTCTAAGAGAAGCTCCACACTATCCACCTGGAGTTCCCGCAGTCCCACTATCTGTACCACATGCTTGCTATCTTCTCTTGCGAAGAGCCTGCGGATGCAAGAACATGGTTGGTTTGGCAGAGCTTCAGTAACAGACTCCCCAGAACCCAACCCACCACTCTCCATTAAGTAGCAGTTTTGCTGTTTGTGTGGGATCGATATGCATTCTCCTCACCACCCCCCACACTTCCTGATTCCAGCCCCAGGCTTCAGAGGCAGTCTTTGATTGTTTTAAACAAATCAGCATCTTTGGCTACAATGAATAGAATGAGCGTTTAACCCAGACCTATGCCAATCAGTGGATGGTGTATTCCTGGCTACAGTGATTGGTTCAGGAGTGGATATGGGATCTTCCCTGGTCCCATCAAAATAAAGTCCTAGTCTCTGGTTGTTAGGTGCTCTCTTTTTCTCTCTAGAAGTGAAAGCATGTGGCCCTGGGAGCAGTGGCAGCCATTCTACATCCACAAAAGAGACAGTTTTGGAATGATGCTAATACCATGGAAGGTAGAGCAGAGAGATGCAAAGAAACTGGGTCTTTATAACATCACTGAACTGCTAGAGTAAAAAGACCGTAAGGCTTGACTATCCTCTAGGCTTTCTAGTTATACGAGCCAATGACTCCCCTAAGTGCATAAGTCAGTAAGAGTGGGGTCTTATTTTACTAAATACTTGCAACATAAGGAGTCCTGATACATTTTCTAAGGAAGCAAGGAAGAGCTGGTGTTTCACCTGAAAGCCTCAGGCCTGCGTGTAACAAAATGAATGGTTACGGTTTACCATTATCACTGAACCAGATCCACCAAGGGGCATGTATTGAATCTATCAAAGACTCTAAGATTATCTTCTCCCTTAATAAGATACTGATTGCCAAATAAAATAAAATAAAATAAAATAAAAATGGAATTTCACTTCACAGCCAAAAAAAGATTTTCTCAAAAAATTTTTTTCTCCATCTAAACCTTACCCCAAGTTTCCAAATTTTTACAGAAGGATAGGAAAACGGCCTCACCAATGCCCATGATCTCTCAGAAGACAACTCTATTGGAACAGTTAGGCTTCTGGAATAAAAGAAGGATCTAGCTTTCAGAGCCTTCACATCACTCCTGAACATACTTCCCAGGCCCCAGAAAAGTTCCTAATGAATAGCCTAAAATGCACTGCTGTATTTTTAAATCATAGAAGCAAGAAGTATATTTTTATCACTTTTTATGCAAAGGTAAAGACAACTTATCTTCTACTTTAAAGAGTTAATTTTAAGATCTTTAAACTTTGGTTTCTAGTTTAGGAGGTAGACTGAGCACATATACTTCTATCTACCTTTGACAAAGCCCCTCTTATAGAAAATATATTTTATTTTAAAAACAACAGGATGAGTCATAACAGCTCTAAACAAACAAGAAAGAGTATTATCAATGGAGCAGGACATTTCAGAAGTCTCAGAAAGGCAGGAAATAAAGAGATATTAGCCAATTAACCAGAGACATAAAAAAAAAAACAAACCCAAAATCCCACAGCTCAAGACACTTGCAGAATAAGTGTGGGTATTCCCTAGTGAGCCCTAGAGAAGCTTTAAACCCAGGAGTTAGCAGATTCCCATCCCCTTGGCTATAATTAAAGAATGTAGAAATAACAGGACAGTATATCGGGGTCATTCATTAAAGAACTGCACTCAAAAACAGCTGGATATTTTCACTGTCCTTTCACACAAAGAAACAAAATGTGTGCGTGCAAACACACACACACACACACAACAGTGGCTTTTATTTTCATGCTAACTGTTCTTTAAAGGAAGTGGCCGTTCTGACTGGAATGGGCTCCTAATAAGGATATTGAGGCTTGAAAGAGAAGCTGTGATGGAGCTAACTTGAGGCTTCAAAACCAACACAGAGAGAGTAGAAAAGAAAAGCAAGTCTTCCCCAAAGCAACCCCAAAGTAGCACCCTTCTTTATCTGGCAATTGTGTCATGACTGAACCCCCAACACCGGTACATTCTCTGAATTGGGGCATACTGAAGGTCCCCTTTTTGTTGAAATAGTCCACAGGATGGTGGCCTGCCTAAGCCCACTCCAGTGACTTCTCCAGTTATGCTACTCAATACTCTAGTGCCCCTCTATGACAGGGGCCGCCCTATCAACGCTCTCCATGAACTGGAGCTGCTCCTCCACCCCTACTCCCCATTCCAGTGCTTTCCTGGAGCACATGAAACTTGCACGACCTTTTGGACAGCTCTGTAGGGACTTAGATATCTTTGCTGGGGGCTAGTCTCTTTCACTGATTTGGTTTCCCCAGACTTCCACCATGCTCAGCCTCAACTCACTCCTCTTCACCTGGTGTGGCTGCTCCCAACATGTCTCAGGTCTGGTTAATTCTGTCCTGACAACCTCTTATCCTTCCACTTCCCCTGTTCCCTCTCTCTCCTCCCTGTTCTCCCAGTCAGTTGATACCTCCACAACTTTGTGGCCTCCTACTCAGTTAAAATCATCTGTTTCAACCTAAACAAAACTTTATGCCAGAAAAATACAATAGGGATTTAAAATCAGTTACTGAATGAATACATTTCAAAGTATTGTATTATGTTGCAAGGGCAATAGGTTAAGCCTTATAAGAGTTAATGTGAAGAAAAGATTTTCTTTTCTTTTTCCTGATATCAGAAAACTATCATTAAGTTTACCCTAAGATTATTGAGAAGAAAAACAAGACGAAGTGGGAAACATTATAGTTCTTCCAGTGTAACAATAGGTCAAAAGAATAGGAAGGGATTTAAGTATATGTTGCTTTCCTGACTTCCTGAAATTATAATCTTTTTCACAGACCAAAATAAAAGGGATATAGTTTTTTGATGAGCATTAGGATATTGATCACTTAAAAATACTAATGGAAGGCTAATTTATATTTTTCTCTAGCTGAACTGACAGTTTGAAAAAAATATGCATCTGATTCAGGAGACTCTCATTTCACAAAAGGGCATTAGTGTACCAAAGCCTCTCATTAAATCCCATGATTCAGTGGGACTCTGGCTTAAAACAATAAAGAACAGATTTACAGTTTCCTACTCATATCCAATACCTTTTTCTTCTATTTAGGAGGTCATAAAGCTGTCCACAGTAGATTTCATAGAAGCTGATCCACACAAAACAGTGCCTTCTTGGCTGGGACACTTCTAGTTGTCTGAAGATATCTTTAGCAGCCAGAGCATACAGTCCTGGGTTCTGATGAGTTCCTATCATGGTATAGGTCTTTCCGGCACCTGTCTGTCCATATGCGAAGCAAGTGGCGTTGCCTCTGGGGGAAGAATCATTTGTATTTACTTTTAAATATTAAGAGAAATGCTAATCTACACACAGATTTTTAAATGACAAAAGTCAGGTGGAAAAAGAATCCTTGACAAAATTCAGCTAGAAAATATAGAGCCCTTTAAGGAGAAGGGGGCTTTACATTATAAAAACAAGGGAGGAGGAAAAAAATTCTCAAAGCAGTACGTGAGTTTTTTTTACTAGGAATTTTTTATGGAACTGGTAAGACCATAAGACAACTCTAGAAAATAAGGAAACAAAGACCTCATGTTAGGTGCTTTAGAGGATCCTAGAGAAAAAAAAAATTGTGTTAATCCTGAAAGATAAGTTTGGTGAAAGAAGTAATTGAGAATTAAATACAATAAATAATAGAAGATCATACGATAAACAGGATGGTAGTGACCACTCATATGAATATTAAGGAAGTTTAGACAGAGGTAAAATCAATTTAAGTAAAATATTTGAAGGACTCAGAAAAGAGATCTTAGGGCCTCAGTTTTCACTTTCATTGATAAATTACTGGACTACTTGATTTCCAAGATCCCTTCTAGCCCTGATGTCCTATGATTCTAAGTGGGAGTCACTATTCTTGCATGTGGATACGTGCATGTACACACAACCTGTATGAGTGTGAAAAACTGCAAAATAAGAGATGGACAGAAGAGTTGGGAGGCCAACCTGCCAGCCAAAGTATGTTTTAGGAGGAGATGAGGCCAAGATTACTTGAGTACTGTGAGGTCCTATGTACTATGTAGCCCTAGTACTATGTAGTACTAAGTAGAGAGTGAATATAATGTTATGCAGTAAGTAGCTATTGCAGACTCTTGAACAGGAATCACATGGATTAATGATAAAAGTAGCTACTTGCAGCAAGAAAAAAATTCTATGTATGGACACGGGGAGGGAGGCTGGAGGTGGGCAGAGAGATGAATACGTAGAAAGGACATGAAGCCAGATAGAAACCAAAGAAAGAATGATATGACAAGAGCAAAGTAACCATGGAAGTGTGAGAATCAAGAGATGGGAGCTAATCAGACTTAAGCTGTTTAGAAGCAGAGACCGGTTACTCCTTGTGTTTTAAACCATGGCTCCCAGCAGTGTGGGCACTTGAATACACTGGCAGAGACACAGTAAGGAAAAGAATTACAAGAGAAAAATTTGAACACACTGAAGAAGAGCTAGCAACATGAGAATAATAAAGAATAATATCCACCTTATCTTCTGAACATTTTCGTGATGAACTTTAAAAAAAAAAACAACAGATGAAGAAAGCTCTTATTACACTTTACAAGGACTAACCTAATAATTTCACCTAACTTGCAATTCTCTTTTTATTAATGTCTTAACATTCTAACTTATTTTAGAAACTTGCTCTCTCAAAAAGCACTCCCTAAATTTGGTGCATAGGAATTGAACCTGAAAGAGATTTCACTTTTTTAAAAAATTTATTTTAATTCATTAATTTATTTTGGCTGCACGGGGTCTTAGTTGCGGCATGAGGGATCTTTTACTTGTGGCATGCAGACTTCTTAGTTGCAGCAATGTGGACTTCTTAGTTGTGGCATGCGGGCTTCTTAGTTGCGGCATGCAAACTCTTAGCTGCGGTATGTGTGCAGGATCTAGTTCCCCGATCAGGGATGGAACCCAGGCCCCCGCCGTTGCGAGTGTGGAGTCTTACCCACTGGACCACCAGGGAAGTCCCCAGAGACTTCAGTTTAACCTGCTCATGGAAAAAAAAAAAGTAACTTCTACACAACAACAATAAAGACAACACAGGGATTTCCCTGGTGGCGCAGTGGTTAAGAATCCGCCTGCCAATGCAGGGGACATGGGTTTGATCCCTGGTCCAGGAAGATCCCACATACCATAGAGCAACTAAGCCCATGTACCACAACTACTGAGCCTGCACTTTAGAGCCCACGAGCCACAACTACTGAAGCCTGTGTGCCCTAGAGCCCATGCACTATAAAAAGAGAAGCCACTGCAATGAGAAGCCCGCGCACTACAACAAACAGTAGCCCCCGCCCGCTGCAACTAAAGAAAGCCAGCGGGCAGCAATGAAGACGCAACGCAGCCAAAAATAAATTAAAATTAAAAAAAAAATTAGGGACTTCCCTGGTGGCTCAGTGGTTAAGAATCCGCCTGCCAATGCAGGGGACACAGGTTCAAGCCCTGGTCCGCAAAGATCCCATATGCTGTAGAGCAACTAAACCCATGTGCCACAACTACTGAGACTGTGCTCTAGAGCCCGTGAGCCACAACTACTGAGCCCACGTGCCACAGCTACTGAAGCCCACATGCCTAGAGCCTGTGCTGTGCAACAAAGAGAAGCCACCGCAGTGACAATCCCGTGCACCGCATCAAAGAGTAGCACCCGCTCACTGCAACTAGAGAAAGCCCGCAAGCAGCAACCAAGACCCAACACAGGAATAAATAAATAAATAAATAAATAAATAAATAAATAAATTTTAAAAATAAAAAGACAACACAAAAAACAGGCAAATGAAGATATCTGAATGGCCAATAAGTACATGAAAAGATGCTCAGTATCATTAGACACTGGGGAAATTAAAATTAAAAAACACGAGGAAATTCCCTGGTGGCCCAGTGGTTAAGACTCCGCACTTCCAATGCTGGGGGCCCGGGTTAGATCCCTAGTCAGGGAACTAGATTTCACATGCCACAACTAAGAGCCTGCATGCTGCAACAAAGATCCAGCATGCCGCAGCTAAGACCCAGCACAGACAAAATAAATAAATAAATATTAAAAAAAAAAGCCAAACCTACAATGAGGTACAGTTCCATTAAATTGGCTAAAATTAAAAAAACTGACAATATCAACTATGGTGAGGATGCAGAACTGCAATTCTCATACATTGCTTCTAGGAGTATATAACCGTGCATGGAAAATTGTTTGACACTTTCTTATAAACATACACCTATCCAATGACCCAGCAATTCCATTTACAGGTTTTTATTCGAGATAAATTAAAAGATGTCCATAAAAAGACTTGCATAAAAATGTTCATACAGCTTTATTCATGATTCTCTAAAACTGGAAACAACAACCCAAATGTCCATTAACAAGAGAATGGATAAAAAAATTGTGGTAGGGCTTCCCTGGTGGTGCAGTGGTTAAGAATCTGCCTGCCAATGCAGGGGACACGGGTTCGAGCCCTGGTCCTGGAAGATCCCACATGCCGTGGAGCAACTAAGCCCGTGTGCCACAACTACTGAAGCCCGTGTGCCACAACTACTGAATCCTGTGAGCCTACAGCCCGTGCTCCGCAACCAGAGAAGCCACTGCAATGAGAAGCCCGCGCACTGCAACAAAGAGTAGCCCTCACTTGCTGCAACTAGAGAAAGCCTGCACGCAGCAACAAAGACCCAATGCAGCCAAAAACAAATAAAAATAAAAATAAATTTATAAAAAAAACCCATCATTATGCTATGCAAAAGAAGCCAGGCATAAGATATATATTGTAATGATTCTGTTTCTATGACATTCTAGAACAGGCAAAACTAATCTATAGTGACAGAAAGCAAGTCAGTGGTTATATAAGACCTGGGGGTGAAGGTGGGAGGATTAACTAAAAAGGGACACAAGAGAACTTTCTGGGGTGATGGAAATGTTCTATATCTTGTTCCAGGTATTGGTTACTTGGATACGTGCAACTATCAAAGCTCATCAAACCTGAGTACTTCTTAAGATCTCTTAGTTATGGCATCTTAATGTATGTAAATTATACCTCAACTTTTTTAAGTTATAAAAGTTATTTTAAAAAATAAAAGTAAAAATACTCTGAAATCAGTTACTCTAGCAGGCTGTTCAACATTTTCTACCTGTACCTGACTACATTTTGAATATACAACAGAGGCCCCTAGTACCTACTCTGTCCCATTTAATGTTTATGTGTGAATAATTATTTTAAAATTAAAATGAAACTATAGGTAGAATACATAATTCCTATTATCAAAAGTTCAGACTAGGGCTTCCCTGGTGGCGCAGCGGTTGAGAGTCCGCCTGCCGATGCAGGGGACGCGGGTTCGTGCCCCAGTCCGGGAGGATCCCACATGCCGCGGAGCGGCTGGGCCCGTGAGCCATGGCCGCTGAGCCTGCGCATCTGGAGCCTGTGCTCCGCGACGGGAGAGGCCACAGCAGTGAGAAGCCCGTGTACCGCCAAAAAAAAAAAAAAAAAAAAAAAGTTCAGACTAACTACAACCACTCACACCTTCTTATTCTGAGGACTGTGATGAAATAATATTGTTGACTTCCCTTGTGGTGCAGTGGATAAAACTCCACGCTCTCAATGCAAGGGGCCCGGGTTCGACCCCTGGTTAGGGAACTAGATCCCATGGGCATGCCATAACTAAGAATTCGCATGCCGCAACTAAGGAGTCCATGTGCTGCAACTAATGAGCCAGTGAGCTGCAACTAAGGAGGCTGCCTGCTGCAACTAAGACCCCATGCAACCAAAAAAATTAAAAAATAAAAAAATAAATATATTGTTGACAGCTTATATTTTTCCACTAAGCACAGAGAATCAATATCATCAGTATAAATGGAAATTTTGCTGAATATTTCTAAATGCTTTGTGAATACTTATAGAGACACTGAATTTTCCAGAAGAGTCTAATTTAAATTCATTAAGTCAAAACACAATTTCATGTTTAATTCAAAATAATTGAAAAACATAAGTAACATTTATAAAGAAATAAGATTTATGGAAAATAGAAAATAAAAGGCAGGAGGAGCAAATAATTTCTATCGTACCCATTGAAAATATGCTGAATGAGTGGGTGAGTAGTTTTCATGTATACATCTTGATTGGTGCACGCCTCATCAAAGACTTCATCAAAATAAAAAACATGCTGAAAAAGAAATTTGGTTTTTATAGAAAGAGACACTTTCTTGATTTTCTTCATCACTATTCTAGTTAACACACAATAAAGGCGCAAATACATTTTTAACTAATAGTAACTGTCCATGACAAACTTAGAGATAATAAGCAATCATTAACTGTCAAATGACAGGGCCTTCTTTTACTTGAGATCTCTGTAGACATGTTCTCACAATGTAATAACTAAACCACACAATTTTTGTTCTCTCTTAAGGGAAGTAAATTAAAGAGTCCAACAGTGAGCCAATCTTCCTTAGGTCTAGGAGAGGAACTGAATTCTATGGAAATTATCCTCATAGCCCACCTAGAGCCAGCATATTTGAAATTTGGGGGGAATTCTAGAGGAAGATCTTTATTCCATAGGTTACATAGCTTAATTTATAATTCCATAAATATCTATTGCTCAGCTGGTAGCATGTATATTGCACCCTACTCCACAACCTAAAGATGTTAATCCGGACAAGTATACAAATGACCACAAGGTAGAAAAAATTTGAGAGATAAAGCACATGTGGAATTCAAAAGAAAAACATAATCTCTCTGATTGGGAAAGACATTCTGAAAAAGCTTGTACTAAGAATGGGCCATGGGGGAAGAAGAGGAATTTAAGAGGTAGGGACTGAGGCAGGGAAGGTATTCTGGGCATGGGGGAAACATGAGCAAAGAGTCAAAGCAGGAAAGCACAAAGAATCTTTAGGGGACAGGGAGGATTCAATGTGTTTGACATATAGGATCTTGGCAGGTAGAAAAGTGAAATAGAAGGTGAGAATAATGAGTTAGGACTATGTTGTAGGGGTCTTGGGACACCAGCCTTAAGGGAAGGGGTAGAATGCTTATATTTAATTCAGTAAAAGTGGAAAGACAAAAAACTGTGCAAAGGAGAGGATGACCTGAGCCATTTTATTGGAAGACTAATCTGGCTTCATACTGTGAATGTATTGGAAACAGGAACACTAGTAACTCAGTGGTGAGGTTAAGAAGGGTCTAAATTAGACAATGAGAATGGAAATAAAAAGGAAATGGATGCATAAGAAATTTGGCAATGACTGGTTGTGATAGCTGGGGAGAGAAAGGAGTCCAAGATGACTCCCAAATGAAAAATCATGGTAATCTGAAAGAGGAGAGATAGGAAATCCCATTAAATTGGGTCTGGAAAGCATTACTTCAGCAGCTGTAATAATTTCCATAATTTAGAGGCTCACTATGTTGGCAGCCCAACTATATCTGAGTAAGAAATCCTAATAATTTCAAGTCTGATTGTAGCATCATAATGGAAGTCTACACATAATGAATGAGAGATGAGGCCCTATCTTCTGCTACCTTCTGGGCCTGCTCTAAATATTCAGTTAAGAAAAAGTTTTATGGGCAAGGCTGGAAAAGTGGACTTGAGCCAATGCATCATGGGTCACCATACCCCACATTCAATTCTGTTTCATGTACCATTACATTACATTAGAATGGAAATTTTTTAGGTCATCTGAAAGAAACTGGGTCCACAAAGTCTAATTTATCAATTAGAAAAAATCTCCAGGGAATTTTCTGGAGGCCCAGTGGCTAGGACTCCACGCTTCTACTGCAGGGGGCACGGGTTCAATATCCGGTCAGGGAATTAAGATCCCACAAGCCGCATGGCACAACTAAAAAAAAAGAAAGAAAGAAAAAAAATCTCCAAAAGTTAGGAATTGAGAAAAAAAATGAATCTGTGCAGCATGATAAAGAGATCTGTGAACATTTAGTGCTCTGAAAAATATGATTGATTTTAAGAACAGTTAAATGTTTCTGTTTTAGCTCGGTCATAGGTAGATGGGGGTTCATTATACTTTTGATTAAGCTTGAAAATGGCAATAATAAAGAGTAAAATATATTTCTAAAATCTGACTTTAATGGACATGATTTATATCTAACTCATAACTGGTCTTTAAGAAAGGAGACAAATCCATTCTTTGCTCAAATATCACTGTAGGTTTTTATAGTTAAGTATGAAGTCAAAAGCATTTTTGGCATTTCTCAGGAAAATAAAAAAATGAACGGAAGTAAATGTGGATATACATTTTTGGGGGGTTTTCTTTTATTTCATGAGTATATGGCTATTCTTCTCTTTCTATAAGTGCTCTTGAGTAAACACCTTTGAAAGCATGTATTGACTAAAGGAATTAGTATCTTTCCTTCCAATAGGATTTAAGTACTGATTTTCCCAGTAATTTTGTACGAATCTTTCATGAAAGATATGTGAACATACAAGATTACTATTATAATTCATGTGCATCACATATGCTTTCATTTGATCATATTTTATCAATGAAGTTGGATTAACATTCACTTTAGGCAGTTCCCTGGTGGCCTACTGGTTAGGATTTGGACTTTCACTGCCGTGGCCTGGGTTCAATCTCTGGTCAGGGAATTGAGATCCTGCAAGCAGTGCAGCACGGCCAAAAAAAAAAATTCACTTTAGCTTTGATATGATCAGAGTTGCATAGTTTATTTTTTAAAGAAGTTTTTTTTTAAAGTTATAAGTGTCTTTATAAAATATCTCTGGAAAAAAACACTTAAGTAATACTGGTTGTCTTCAAGGAGGAAATGGGATTAGAGACACTCTTCATTGCATACCGTTTTGATTTTGAAATAGGTAAATCTATCCTATTCAAAAGTTCTTACTTTTTTTTTATAAGAGTAACACTGCTGATTACATAAAAAGATTTTAAACATGGATAACAACAGATAAGAAAATCAAATTATCTGTAAATCTTACTACCACTAGAGATGGCCACTATTGGCTTTGATATATTTCAGTACCATCTTTTTTTCTCTATATATATTTTTCTTTAAGAAATTGGAATGAAACACATACAGATATGTCTCCTTGTTTTTTCACTTATTATGTTGATATCCTAAAATTTAATGGTAAGTAGAACAGCACACTATATGTATATGATCACATAAGTAACAAAAGAAGATTTGAAAGGGTAAGATGTTTAATTAAAGGACACATAAACCTATTTGAATTCCTGAATAAGTTTAAAAATAAAACCCAAAGAATCTAGTATCAATATTTATTTGCTATGTTTGCTATGAACCTCCCTTTTCTTCTTTCTACTTAAGAAAAAGGGGGAGAAAAAAGGCCTCTCAACACATATATTATAAGTATTGACAGGTAAGGACTTTGACCTATGAGAGTGAAGGTCCAAAGTTCAAACAGCAGAGAAAGTGCTAAGGAAAATATGGGTATTCAATAAGTATTGACCAATGGCAATGACAAAGAAGTAAGGTTATTGTGTTTTGGGATAATGGAAAAATACAAAAGATAAGATGACGCCTCCTTGAGGGAATTACTGCGACAGAAGCATCATTAAGGCAGTCTTGGGTAGATGGTGATTGGATAGGGCTAGTACCATGGCTATAAGTAGCCATGGAACTAGATAGTATTACAACTAATTGGTCATTTGGACCATCTTCAATATAAGTACCTCCCACCTAGACCTAATAGACTGTGCATTGACCAGCAATCAATAAGGCTGTTAAAGTGACTGGGCTGGTTATACAGTGGCCTAGTAATTTAGTGCCCATAGAAAGACACAGTAGATTGCTTTGAATGTTACTGTGAAAGCCAATTTTGGTAAGCAAAGAAAAAAAAGAACAATGCAAGTGTTAAAGAGGGGAGAATATTAACAATTTGACTTCAGTGTTAAAGGATTTATTCTAGTAGAGTAATATCTCAGCTGACTAAGGTGAATTGCTTGCACACCAGATTACTCACCACTTTTTTTTTTCTTTCTACCTGTCACTGGGTTTTGTTTTGTTTTTTTGCACCACGTGGCTTGCAGGATCTCAGTTCCCTGACCAGGGAATGAACCCAGGCCACGGCAGTGAAAAACACCAAATCCTAACCCCTAGACCACCAAGGAACTCCCAGTCACTGGGTTTTGAAGCAAGAGAGAGAGAGAATAGAATGAACATAATATGAACATGCAGGGAGGCAGATTCAGATAAGAGAAACTCTGAATTCCCAAATCTTAACATCTGGTGGATTATCCCCTGTTTAAGATTATTCATAATTGCTTCATCATTTTAAGAGTACCTAAATTATGGTATCTTCCATCTGTGGGGTTTGCTGCTTTTATAAGAGACTGAAGGAATTATCACAAGGGTACCTATCAGCTAGGAATAAATTCCTTTCAGTATCAAACCCTTTGTCCTTGGACTCATCATGATCATTCTGGCAGGGAGTGAACATTTTTTAATGTGTTTGAACTACAGTGTTTTATTTAACCCCTTATATGTTCTATGTAAAATCATATCCCTGGGTTATATTTACTCACTGCAATCTACCTTGTACAAAGTGGCCTGTTCAGGAGCCCAATTTCCACCAAATTAAGCCTAGGCCCAAATACAAGTGAGAATCAAAATAAGCAGTTGGCTGGCAATCTGGGGTCTTTTTGCTCAAAAATATACCCTCCATCATTAAACTCCAGACTCGCACTCAGCAGAATGAGAAGTTCACACTGTGAGAGACAGGAGAGAACTGAGACTGTGTGAACATCTCATAGTTGCTCTGGTGCATACGCTCAGTGACTGGCCCTGCTTACCACCAGTTCATTATTTAAACTCTTTTTATTCCCTCATTCGCTCTTTTCTGACTGAATATGTGTAATTAAGTTCACATAAAGCATGTTAAGTGACTGTATGATGCAACTCTATTGCACAAGAGTGGAGGAGTTACGTTTTTGTATCCCCCACTGCATTATATTTTTTAAAAATGAAGGCTAAGGCTTATCAATTATTTAATGCAATGTCACATCAGGAATGAATGCCAACACCCAAACCCAGAACTGGATTTTAGAATTTGTACTGCTACTCAAACAAAAAACAAAAAATTGACACTTGATAATGTTAGTTCCAAACACAGAAGGAAAGCATCATACCTGCAGAATATATTGTGTGAGGTCAACTGCTTCTTTCTTCTCATGAACAAGTAGAGTTTCTTTGTCTTCTACAGTAATAATATTAATTTCTCCACGACGTACCTCCCTCATGCCCAGAGGGCGTTTTCGAACACAAACTCTGATTTTTTCCATCTCAGTCCAAGGATTCTCCTTCTCTGAGGTGTTCTGGCTGATATATAAGTGGGTTTTATTTTTAATAATACGATAAAACTACTTAAGAGGTCAAAGTATCAGTACATTTTGCTACATATTAGGTGTAATACACGCACACACATATATACACACAATATGTTACATACTGAAGTGTTGACACTGAGTTCTTTTATTCGCTATAAATCCTCCTGATTACTTCTATCTCCTTCTCTACTCCACCCCACCCAAAAGCAGGTTTCTTGCTTCCTTTCAAACCAGTTATTATTGTACATTTACTGTTTTCTGGACCATTCAATCTAATTTCTTTTTTTAATCCTACCCGGGTTTATTAAATACCTTGAATTTGGTGGTAGGTTTCAATGTATTTTCCCCCTGTTTCTCCCAGGTATATTCTGGCACTCCCTTTGTCTTGTTTCCTTGCATCTTCTTTTTGCCTACCCTGATATATATTTATTTGTTAGAACACAATCCTATATTTCCTCTTCCCAGGACAATTTTATGACTGGTGCTAATTCACCACTGGTGCTAATTCACCACTAATGCATCTTTCTATTTAGATACATTTCTTCTCTGGCTGACTTCAGTGAACTCATCAACCTTAACATCCAGAATATTGAGGCAATATTCCTTGGTTGAGGAACATGCTGTGAAGCACAGGAAGCTCAGCTCAGTGCTCTGTGATGACCTAGATGGGTGGGATGGGGGGTGGGTGGGAGGAAGGTCCAAAAGGGAGGGGATACAGGTATACATACAGCTGATTCACTTCATTGTACAGCAGAAACTAACACAACATTATAAAGCAATTATACGCCAATTTAAAAAAAAAGACTACTCAAGCCCTTTGAAGCATGTTTTGTTATTTTAACCAATGTAGAGTAGACGTCTAAAAAAATGTAACATTTTGACAGTAAGTGTGGCAAAATCTTGACAATCATTGAAAGTGAATGATGGGCATGTGGGGGCTCACTGTTCTATTTTCTCTTCTTTTGCATCTTCTTTTGCTAGATTTTTTTATAAGAAAAGAACAATTTTTTTTCTTTTTTGGCCATGTTGCATGGCTTGTGGATCTTAGTTCCCCAGCCAGGGACTGAACCCCGGGCCAGCAGTGAAAGCGCTGAGTCCCAACCACTGGACCGCCAAGGAATTCCCCAGAAAAAAAAAACAACAAAGTTTTAATGTATTCTAAAATGCTCTGGTTTTACTGCTCAACCTTCCCTAGAAGAAATAAAATATATCTGTCTGACATGCAGAGTTAATACATCTAGAGTTAGGTCTGTTCAAGATCTTAAATAAGTCAGGGCAGCCAGTTATCTAAATGCCTTAGACTTTTATTAAAGTTCTGAGTCCAGTAATTTATTTTGAACTTACCTGATTTGAGGTATCCAAAGAGAATGCTCTTTGGACAAGGATGGCTCACTAATAGGAAGCCTTAAGTTGGTGAGGGAGTTTCTCAGGGTTCTGAAACTCTGGCTCCTACTTAGGGTTTGGGTGAGAAGACAATATTGAGAATTATTGGGGAAAATGTACTTTCTTACCTCCATTTCTCTAATATAATAAGGAATGGGAAGAGTATGATAATAATGATATAAAGTGAGAAAGCTCAATTGAATAGCTTTCGTTCTGGGTTTGCCACGTACAAACCTCTGTGAGAGCACTTATCTCACTATATGGTTGCCTGTCTTCCCAGTTACCCTGCCCCCTAAGAGTCTGAGAGTCTCCAGATATCCTAATTATCTTTATATCTAGGATCAGGGCAAGCAGAGGTGGTACTTTATATTTGCCAAATAAATAAAACAGCAATATTTAAACTAAAATATCCATTCTATCTAAATAAATAATGCAAAGTCACATCTTTATTCTATTTATAAATAATTCCAATTTAGATTTTTATGTGTTGTTCAATAAAAGACTAACATTCGGGCTTCCCTGGTGGCGCAGTGGTTGAGAGTCCGCCTGCCGATGCAGGGGACACGGGTTCGTGCCCCAGTCCGGGAAGATCCCACATGCCGCAGAGCGGCTGGGCCCGTGAGCCGTGGCCGCTGAGCCTGCGCGTCCGGAGCCTGTGCTCCGCAATGGGAGAGGCCACAACAGTGAGAGGCCCGCGTACCGCAAAAAAAAAAAAAAAAAAAAAAAAAAGACTAACATTCAAGGGCTTCCCTGGTGGCGCAGTGGTTGAGAGTCCGCCTGCCGATGCAGGGGACACGGGTTCATGCCCCGGTCCGGGAAGATCCCACATGCCGCGGAGCGGCTAGGCCCGTGAGCCATGGCCGCTGAGCCTGCGCGTCCGGAGCCCGTGCTCCGCAAGGGGAGAGGCCACAACAGTGAGAGGCCCACGTACCGCAAAAAAAAAAAGACTAACATTCAAGAAACTATTTGTTCTTTCACCACTGAGCTAACCAATAGGACAGCAACAATCCTGGCATTGATGATCATAGAACAATCTAGTCCTTTCACAACTGAAAGAAGAAAACAGTACTATATGCTCTGTGCTTTGCTAAACCAAACCAAAAAAAAAATTTTTTTTTCTTCCAGAAACACTATATTATTCACTTATGTATTTCAAATAACTAAAGGCATTTTTACCTTTAAAATTGGGTCTTCTATTTTTTTAGAATAAAAAAACTAGTTGGTTATGAAATCCTCTGAAACCTTAGCCAATATAAGACCAGAGGTAAATACTTTGTTTTAAGGTATGAATAATAGTCTTTATTTTTTTTTTTAAAAGTGGCTTAAGAATGTATTTTATTCTCCACAACTCACCATCTATAACTTTTAAAATAACAAAACAAACAATACACATTAGTTTTAAAAGAATGTATTTTCTATCATATACCAAGGTTGGTATTAGGGATTACTTGATATTTCACCTCTTAGGGACCTTATTTCAAATTCTAACTCAAAGCACTGTCACTCTGACAACCAAACTCTAAACTCCATCAAAAGTGTCTTACTCTTTGAAATAACCAAAATCACCTGTCCTTCCAGGGCTGGAATTGTAGAAAGCACTCAAAATCAGGACCATATTTCAATATGTGCAGGTAAATCAATTTCTCCAAAGACCTATTTAATTCAACTAGTTGAATTAAACAGCTGTTTTTAACTAAGCTTCATGCCTCCTGGCTGAAGTGAATTTGATAGCCTTAAAAAAAATCCTGTGGATTGTGTAATTTTTGTTTTTCACTGCAGAGGCTAGTTAACTATTGATATTTTACCTTCATGGATGCATTCGATGTATCATGTTACACTATAATAATAAAAATATGTCTGCTATAGGAATAATAGCAGACCCTGGTAAGTAGCAGCTGCTTGATGCATATGAACAATATCATCTCCCAGCTGGAAAGTCCAAATTCTTCATTAATTTTGCCCTATCAAGTTACTTCCATTATCACCGCAGAAGCTGTTCACTATCATTTTCTGTAAATATGGAATAGTTGGTTTCCTCTGGTCATGGAGAAGCCTGCCCTTGCCTAAGGCTACCCTCCCTCCAAAATTAAAAAAGAAAAAAATAAGTTATTACCTGATATAGGAATGAGGGATTCCATAGTTATACCCTGAAACATGACAGACTCTTTGCATAACGGGACTATCACAATCTCCCTGTATCGGAGAAAAGTGATTTGATGAAAAGAGTGAAGTGTTAGTTTCTTCTTGTAGGTAGGAATCAGCAGCTGTGGCATTCAGAATTCTTGTTTTTGTACAGTACTGGGAATCATCTGGTAGCAAATGCTCTAGTACTTTTAGGTAACTAGACTTCTGTTCACTTGCAGATAAATGTGATAAATCGCACAGCTCAAACTGATTGTTGCTGGTAGTTCTGTTTTTGTTGTCAGCAGAAGAATCAAAATGCAGTTGCCTTCGAGGGCCAGATCTAGATTTCTGAGGCTTGATGTACAGACTGCTTGTCTGTAGAGGATACTCTGGGCTACTGACTGCTTTATCTTCTTCCTGCATAATCTTAATGACTTTGATAAGTTGGAAGAGACGTTTGCGGTCGTTCATGTCATGGACTCCCAATTTGGAGTAGTCCTTCATTGTAACATCGGCTAATTCATCTATTTTCTGAAGGCCAAGGGCAGTAAAATGAGGATAATACTGTGCTAGTTCAGCTTCACAAAGACATTCATATAACCAGGATGTCATTTTTGTGAATGGATTTCTATAAACTCTGAAGAGAAAAAAAAATTCATTCACTTGAAATATAGTATATATAATACAATTATTCCTTTAAAAAATGAAAACCACAAAAGAAACATGCAGAAAAATCCATTCTAGCATACCAGGTTTTCAATAAATATATTTTTCTTCTAAAATGATTAAACAGCATAGTGCATAAAGATGCTTATAATGCATTTGTAGTAACAGATGTAATTTGTCCATCTGCTTAATAAAAAGAGACTTTCAATTGTGTATACACACAGGTACATGCACACACACATAACACAAGTCACTTACTTATTTCTAGGGAGTTCCTTCCAACCTTGCAATGTCTACTTAACATATACCACAAACTACTAAAACCTTGTTCCCAACTGCTGATTGTTACAGGACTAATTTTAGATGCTCAAGTTAATGTCAAGGCATGTTGCACAACTGTTTCCCATGATTAATGAACAAAGGCTAAGAGCTCTTTCAGAATGGAAAGCAGAATTAAATAGTGGACCACAGAGGATCATAAATGAATATAACTCAGAGGAAATCACATTTGTGTTTGCTGAGTATTGGCAGAAGTTAGTTGAATAAAGAGGTAAAAACATCATTACTTTAGAACCTACTAATTCAGGATTTCAGATTATTCTAAAAGGTAGTTGGTTGTAGATGTCTACCTATACAGAACATAAATAAAAGAATTCACCTAGGGGGACTTCCCTGGTGGCACAGTGGTTAAAACTGTGCTCCCAATGCAGGGGACCTGGGTTTGATCCCTGGTCAGGGAACTAGATCCCACATGCATGCCGCAACTAGAAGTTTCGCATGCCACAACTAAGGAGCCCACCTGCCAAAACTAAGACCCAGTGCAACCAAATTAACTAATTAATTAAGAAAAAGAATTTACCTAGGAAATTAACACTATGGTCAAGATTTTAAATGGTTATACAGTAAAATGCTTAAAAAATTTAACACCAAGCTATTTAATTAAATACTAACAAATGATGTGGTAATAACACATAATCCTGGTCTATTATTAAAATCCTGGAGAACTCCCTGAGGAGTTAATCACTGTTAATCACTGTTAACAAACAGTTAATCACTGTTAATCAAGTTCAAGTTCAAGAGAATATTCAAAAGTAAGTAAACTACATTTTCTCTTTACAATTTATTTTAAATAATTCAGAGTTTTGGGGGGCTTCCCTGGTGGCGCAGTGGTTGAGAATCTGCCTGCCAATGCAGGGCAAACGGGTTTGAGCCCTGGTCCAGGAAGATCCCACATGCCGTGGAGCAACTAAGCCCATCCGCCACAACTACAGAAGCCTGCGCGCCTAGAGCCAGTGCTCTGCAACAAGAGAAGCTACCGCAATGAGAAGCCCCTGCACCGCAACGAAGAGTAGCCCCTGCTAGCTGCGGCTAAAGGAAGCCCGCGCGCAGCAATGAAGACCCAATGCAGTCAAAATTAAATAAATTTATTTATTAAAAAAAATAATAATAATTCAGAGTTTTCAAAATTCTCTTAGTTAGTTCATTTTTTTTCTTTTTGCGGTACGCGGGCCTCTCACTGTTGTGGCCTCTCCCGTTGCAGAGCACAGTCTCCGGATGTGCAGGCTCAGCGGCCATGGCTCACGGGCCCAGCGGCTGCGCGGCATGTGGGATCCTCCCGGACCGGGGCACGAACCCGTGTCCCCTGCATCGGCAGGCGGACTCTCAACCACTGCGCCACCAGGGAAGCCCTATTAGTTAGTTAGTTCTTGGTAAAGCTTTTTTGTTTTTCATTGTAATTTATATTTTATCTTCACTCTAGGAGACACAGAGAAAGAGGTCAGGGCCAGGTAAAAGTGATGATTAAAGGACCTTGTGTTGGGACTACCCTGGTGGCACAGTGGGTAAGACTCTGCACTCCCAAGGCAAGGGGCCCGGGTTTGATCCCTGGTCAAGGAACTAGATCCCACATGCCTGCTGCAACGAAGAGTTAACATGCCACAACTAAGGGGTCCATGTGCTGCAACTAAGGAGCCCACAAGCCACAACTAAGGAGCCCGCCTGCTGCAACTAAGACTCCATGCAACCAAATAATTTTTTTTTAAAAAGGAGCCTGTGTAATAAATGTTGGAGGAAATGCTACTTAGGCTAAAGAAAAGGCCAAAGGGGCTAATAAGTAACACATTCTAAACTCATCCTGCCCTTTTCCATTTGTGGTAGATTAAAAAAAAAAGTCACAAATTCTTTGCAGGTCCTTCCATCAAGAGATGGAATTGGGCTTCCCTGGTGGCGCAGCGGCTGAGAGTCCGCCTGCCGATGCAGGGGATACGGGTTCGTGCCCCGGTCTGGGAAGATCCCACATGCCGCAGAGCGGCTGGGCCCGTGAGCCATGGCCGCTGAGCCTGTGAGTCCGGAGTCTGTGCTCCGCAACAGGAGAGGCCACAACAGTGAGAGGCCTGCGTACCGCAAAAAAAAAAAAAAAGAGATGGAATTTATTTCTCCTGTTGCATCTAGGCTGGCTTTTTAAAAAAACTTTTTAAAATTTATTTATGGCTGTGTTGGGTCTTCGTTTCTGTGCAAGGGCTTTCTCTAGTTGTGGCAAGCAGGGGCCACTCTTCATCGCGGTGCGCGGGCCTCTTACTATCGTGGCCTCTCTTGTTGCGGCGCACAGGCTCCAGACGCACAGGCTTAGCAATTGTGGCTCACGGTCCCAGTTGCTCTGCGGCATGTGGGATCTTCCCAGACCAGGGCTCGAACCCGTGTCCCCTGCATTGGCAGGCAGATTCCCAACCACTGCGCCACCAGGGAAGCCTCTAGGCTGGCTTTGTGACGTGTTTTGGCCAACAGAATGTGGTAGAAGTGACACTATGTGACTTCCATGCCTAGTCCTCAAGAGCCCTTGCAGCTTCTCCTGTTCTCTAGGGACTCTTCTGCTATCATGTGAAGAAACCCAGCCAACAGCCGTATTCAAAGCCAGACATATTAGAGAAGCCATCTGAGACTATTTAGCCCCAGTGGTGCCACCAGATGACTGCAGCCATATGATGGTCCCAGGTGAGACCAGAACTGTGAGCAAATAAAACAGTAATTCTTTTAAGCCACTAAGTTTTGGGGTAGTTTACTACACAGCAGTAGGTAACTGCAACACTGACAGCTTCTATGCCTTTTTAAATGCTGTATCTTTGCCTGAAATGTTCCCAACTCCCTCTGCCTACTAAAATGAGCCATGTCCATTCTTTCAAGAGAGCTCAATAGCTTCCCTTCACCCCCGTGAAGCCTTCTTTCTTATCTCAGTCTCTTCTACCATTTTACCACCAAGCACCCTACGCAGTAGTTAAACCAGGCCACCAATCAATCCCTTTACTACAGTGTCTTCTACCTGGAATACCCTTCTTTCCTTGGAAAAACGCTATTTACATTTTTATTTTGTGAGGCATGCCCTAGCAAGGGATAACTGGTATTTACTCTGTGCTTCAGTAATAACAATAATAGCAGCTGGTATGTACTGAGCATTTATTATGTAATGTACCAAGCACTGTTCTAAGCACTTTGTTAACCTCTAAACAATCCTATAAAATAGATAAATGTGTGACCTTCAGTAAGTTACTTATTTAACATCTCTGAAACTCACTTTTCTCAACTGTAAAATGGAAATACAATAGTCCCCACAGTTTCTAGGGTTAGGATTCAATGAGAAAATACTTGTAATAATGCAAGTATTAATCAGCAATAATGCCCAGTATGTACGTAGTATCCAATAAGTGTTGGTAGCTATCACTACTGAGATTGTTATTTCTGTATTACTATTACCCAGAACCTAGAAAAGAATAAGCCTTCAATGTTTTGGTGTGCTTTAAGTTATTTCTAAAAAGTTATATTCCCTACTTGGCTCAGCCTAACCCAGGGGAAGAGGTTAAGTGCTATGCAGACTTCTCAATTTCCACAGGCTGTACAAGATCCTGTATTTCACATACTCATTCCCTCAGTGACATACCCAACATTTCCCAATCCAACTCTGATAATCATGGCTTCTATTGCATCCCTTAATCAGTACCTTCAAGACCAACATATTTATACTGTGATGCTTGGATATCCCATAATATCATGGGAGGGGAAGATACCGGAGATAGCAGTAATCTGGACATGCAGATTAAAGCAGCCAACAGCATGCTTCTACATAAATTGGCAGCATAGTACCTTTCTGAGCCCTATAGTTAGCCTATGTTCTTTTGTTTTAAAATTGGATATGCTTCCTATATATAAAATAGATAACTAATAAGGACCTACTGTATAGCACAGGGAACTCTACTCAATACTCTGTAATGACCTATATGGGAAAAGAATCTAAAAAAGAGTGGATATATGTGTATGTATAACTGATTCACTCTGCTGTACAGTAGAAACTAACACAACATTGTAAATCAACTATACTCCAATAAAAATTTTTTAAAATTAGATATGCTTCTTTGTACCATATTTCATTTCACAAAGGTCCAACCCCTCTCTTCTTCTGGGATAATCATCAGAATCACTCCAGGAACTTTGAAAAATATAGATACCTGAGCCCATCCCAGATCCATAAGAAAACAAAACAAAAAAACCCTCCCAGATCTTGAGGGGGAGCAGACATAAGAACACTGAAAAGGTTTCCCCAGGTGATTATGATTGTACTGCATTGATATGTCTATCAAAATTACAAATGCAAATACACTGACCCAGCAATTCCACTTCTAGGAACATATCCTATAGATCCTACGTACAAGTACAAAATGACATACGTACAAAATTACTCACTGCTGCACTTTATATAACAGCAAAGAAATGGAATAGAGACTGTTTAAATAAATTATGGTACACCATTAAATGTAATACTATGTAGCAACTACAAAGAATAAACTCTCAAAATATTACTGAAGAGAAAGAAAGCTCTACAATATATTAAGCAACTAAAACAAGGTACAAAACAGTTTGTATAGTAAAGGTATCATTTGTTAAAGAGAAAGAGATAATTGATCTATAATAGATCCATATATTCGCTTATCAGGCATAAAATATCTTTGACAGGATGCACAAGAAAGTAATAATACTGGTGTGGGGGGACTAGTTGGTGGAGGGTAAGCATGGGAAGGAGACTACTGTATGCCAATAAATGTGGTAGTTATTATTACCTTTCCTATTGTTATTTCTATTTCACTGCTGTCTCCATCACCCAGAGCAGGACCTAGAAGAGCTGTTTTGTAAATTGTGAAACTATGTCACTATATTATTGATTTTAAAAAATATATTTTTGGGCTTCCCCGGTGGCGCAGTGGTTGAGAGTCCGCCTGCAGATGCAAGGGACGTGGGTTCGTGCCCCGGTCTGGGAAGATCCCACATGCCGCGGAGTGGCTGGGCCGGTGAGCCATGGCCACTGAGCCTGAGCGTCCGGAGCCTGTGCTCCGCAACGGGAGAGGCCAAAACAGTGAGAGGGCCGCGTACGGCAAAAAAAAAAAAAAAAAAAAAAATATATATATATATATATATACATATATATATTTTTTTTAATCTACTTCCCTTCTTCCCAATCTCCCCAAATTGATCTGATACAACTACTTGTTACTATTTTGGTGTTTTTCCCTCTAGCCTTTTAAAAAAATATATGGTTGATGTACAATATTATATTAGTTTCAAGTGTATGACATAATGATTTGACATTTGCATAAGTTATGAAATGATTACCATGATAAGTCCAGTAACCATCTATCCTCAAAGTTATTACAATATTATTGACCATATTCCTTGCGCTGTATACTATATCCCCATGACTATTTTATTATATAACCAGAGGTCTGTATCTCTCAGTCCCTTTCACCTATTTCGTCCACTTCCCCTCCCCACCTCCCAGCCTTTTTTTTAAGTGCACTATTTTTACACTGTATTTAACACTGTACTCATAACTATACTGAAATCTACTTTTCTATTTAATTTAAGCATTTTCATACCTGTTTGTTATAGCCATTAAAAACAATCCACACTATTAAAATGTTTGCTGAATAGATGAATTATCCCAGGGAGATGTGATTTCTCTCTTCCAGCTATAGTGTTTTAATTGTAAAACTTACGGTGTATTTATTACAGACTTGTATTTTTTATTTTTTAATTTATTGCCAGCCTTGTTCCAGAGACGATAAGGTGGCTCTGCCTTATACTATAGTGAGAATTCTTAAAGAGAAAAGGAATACAATCCCACCCAGCCTAGCACTGTGCTAGCAACAAATATTTGTCAAATGAACAGAATCTGCTTAGATAGGATACAGGACAGAAGGTTCTACCACTTCTACTTTTTACCTAAGGCAACTAAATGATTAAAAGACTCCATTAAGGGACTTCCGTGCAGTCCAGTGGTTAAGACTTCACCTTCCAATGCAGAGGGTGTGGGTTTCATCCCTGCTAGGGGAGCTAAGATCCCACATGCCTCATGGCCAAAAAACCAAAACATAAAACAGAAGCAATATTGTAACAAATTCAATAAAGACTTTAAAAATGGTCCACATCCAAAAAAAAAACAAAAACAAAAAAGAAGACTCCATTAAGCCTGCTTATGTGGTTATGGAACCATTTCCTAACTCTCTACAAGACCCATCACCCAAGGTAATGGACACAATCTCAGGGTCCTTACAAGCAAGAAGAGCCTAATATATACAATGTCTTTACCAATATCACCCTGAATACTTCATATAGGTCAAAGAAGCATTTTATATAGGGATTTCCCTTGTGGTGCAGTAGTTAAGAATCCGCCTGCCAATGCAGGGGACATGGGTTCGATCCCTGGTCCGGGAAGATCCCACATGCTGTGAAGCAACAAAGCCCGTGTGTCCTAGAGCCCATGTGCCACAACTACTGAGCCCACGTGCTGCAACTAGTGAGGCCAGCATGCCTAGAGCCCGTGCTCCACAACAGGAGAAGCCACCGCAATGAGAAGCCCTCAAACCGCAAGCTCGCCACAACTAGAGAAAGCCCGCGCAGGGCAACAAAGACCCAACACAGCCAAAAATAAATACAAAACAATAAGTAAATACACTGTTAAAAAAAACATTTTATATAACAAAGCCAATCCCATTATTTCAGCTGATGGTCATACTACCTTGATGATCTGATGAAACTAAAATTTACTAAGTTTTATTTTATGCCAAGCGCTATGCTTAAGTACTTTACTATTTTATTTAGTCTGGTTATACCAGAATTCTATTTTTAAAACCCTGTTGGGGCTTCCCTGGTGGCGCAGTGGTTAAGTGTCCTGTTTTGTGTTGGCTTAATCTGGCAACCCTATCTTAGAATCAAGTTCCACATTTGGGGCAAAAATACTTCATAGATGTTATCATGTGCTTCATAATACATCACATCAGAATACATACAAATACATACAAATGTCTGCAAATTGCAGACTGATTTCCTTCATTGTAAAGTTCTCTCATCAACCAATCAATCCAATGGTTTCATCCTCTGTTGATCGCTACCTGCCTCAGTTATTTCACTGGGGTTGCAAAATGTTGATTTTCTGAATCTATCATTCTTTGTGGAATTTTCCTATAAAGAAAAACTTTCTGTCAACAACTAGGGCTATTTGATTATCCAAAGTAGAGTTTGCACATGAAGGTGGGCATAAAAGTATTCTTTCTTTTAATTTCTAATTTTCAGAGTTAAGTAGTAGTAGTGCCCTAGTTATTTTGGATGGTGTCCAATGAATTCTTTTGGGGTTTTGCTTTTGCCTTTTTTTGAGGGGGCGAGGCAGGTTCAAATTCATTATTAACTCATGGCTTTTATATATTTCATGTGTTTCTATCAATTGCCTTAGTCTTTGAGAGCTTCATCTTGTATATTTCCTGGCCAAAACCTAAAATCAGCTTTCTTCCAAGAAACACATATCTCTGTTTTAGAAGTAGCTGCCCTTTGTCCCACATCCAGCTAAAGGTTATGTATTCCTGGCAAGTCTTAAGCAGAGAGGGCCTGGGCATTAGGGAAAGAGGGGATAGAATAAGCACAACCACACCAGCCCTTTTCTTCCCTTTGAAGATCAGGAATAACGCTATACAGCTACAAGTAGCTAATCCAGGAAAGTCACTACTCACTTCATATTTGAGTTACTGAATAGTATTTCTAGATCAAGTTCTGACTTCAGTGTCAACCCCAAACAATTAGTTGTGGCTTCTGGGAGGCTTTATTAAGCAGGACATTGAGGCATTTACAATCACTAATAGAATACAGGATGAGAATTTGGGGGGCTGGGGAGGGCAAGTCATTTCCATTTTATTTCTTGCAGCCCTCCTTACATACTGGAGTTAAGCATTTACCATTGACATCTTTGTTGCACTGTGACTATAAGGATGTCAGTAGAGTTCCTCAACATAGAAGTGATACGATATAATAACCACTAAGAAGCGGAATGACTGGACAATGGAATATAGATAAAAATTTTTAGTAAATTAAGTATTTCAAGTATTTTAAGAAATCTGTCTGATTTCAAATGTCCCCTACTATTACTAGTTCATAAAAATTCAGATAAAAATGACAAAGGGGTAAAGGAAGAGTTAGAGGTCAAGATGGATGATTGTTGATTTTGTTTAGTGTTGGAGAATTCCTATTATATTAGCTATAACTTTACTGGGTAACCTAGAGCAGAAAGGGTAAATATGCAGCCTACAAATACACAACACAAATACCAATCCATGCTGCTTCTCTCCCCTCCTGTACAAATGGTAAATAATCCAAATCTATTTCAATTTTTTCTTTCTTTCTTTCTTTTTTTGGCCGTGCCACACAGCATGCGGGATCTTAGTTCCCTGACCAGGGATGGAACCCATGTCCCCTTCAGGGGAAGCGCTAAGTCCTAACCACTGGACCGCCAGGGAATTCCCTCAATTCTTTCTTATTAAGCCCTGAAATAGCTTCAAGATCCCCTTTTGGGTGTGTGTGCACAATAGGGTACAAATCCATGCGTTTTGACAGTTGAACACACCTGTGAAACCACCACCGTAATTAAAATACAGAATATTTCCATCATCCTCAAAAGATTCCTCACGCCTCTTTGCATTCCATCCTTCCCTCTGCCCCTGGCCCTAGGCAACCACTGATCTGTATGATGTTTCTGCCATTATATATAAGTTTGCTTTTCTAAAAGTTTATATAAATGGAATTATACAATATATTCTTTTTTGTATCTGGGTTCTTTCACTTAGCATAATGATTATGAGATTCATCCATAATGCACATATCATGCCCTCATTTTACTTAGGAGGAGAAAGACTGGAATGAATCAGTGAGTTGCCTGCCCAAGGTAACACAGCTCTCAAGTGACAGTTCTAAGATTCAGACTTAGGTCTTCTCATGGCTAGTCCCATGTTCTTTGCACTATTCCATGCTGCCTCCTTAAAAAGTAGCTGCAAAGACAGCTCCTTGCCAGCCCCCCTAACAGGCCCTCTATCTACCCTGCTCAACAGAGTGGCTGTCTCCTGCAGATCTGTGCTGCAGCATGGAATCTTTCACAGCTGCCACCACCTGGAAAATGCCCTGCAAATCAGCAAAATCCAATGAAGGCCAGATGGGCAGGTTTTTACATGTAGGGCCCACTCACGTTCAATGCCACTAGTATGCAGAGTGCTCCTTTGTGACAAACCCAGAGACTGCTAGGTCTCAGCTGTTGGGGTAACAATCAGAAATAGAGTCTTGGAAGAAATCCAGTTGGCAGAAATTCAAACTTTCTTATCCTGGTGGCAGAGAAGATAAACTGGAAGGGGAATACATGCAACTTTATACACAATTAAGGAAGTTTATTCACATTCCAGGATATGGATAAGATCCAACTATTTAACATGTCCCCTCAAATTTTCCGTTCATCTACATAAACTTTGTAACTCTACCCACCTAAACTGCCTGAACCTGAATTTGGAATCAGATAACTCTCAGTCATTTAGCTGTGTAACCTTGGACAAAGTCACTTAGTTTCTCTGAGTTTTATTTCCCTCTCTCAAAGGATGTGATAAAATTATTTATGTAAGACTAGGGCTTCCCTGGTGGCGCAGTGGTTGAGAGTCCGCCTGCCGATGCAGGGGACACGGGTTTGTGCCCCGGTCCGGGAAGATCCCACATGCCGCGGAGCGGCTGGGCCCGTGAGCCACGGCCGCTGAGCCTGTGCGTCCGGAGCCTGTGCTCCGCAACGGGAGAGGCCACAACAGTGAGAGGCTCGCGTACCACAAAAAAAAAAAAAAAAAAAAAAATTATTTATGTAAAAGTAATTTGAAAATTGTAAAGTACTCCATAAGGATGGAGCTATGCTCTTATTCAGCACTGGATCACTGTGCCTGGCATGTAGGAAGTGTTGACTTATTAGAAACAAATAGATAAAACATATTAAAAACTTTTAACACTATTAAAAGATGGTTTCTATTATTCGATTGATGAAAAGCTGAATACATAACAGAATCGAAAGGTAAGAAATTAGATATACTGAAGTAGATGTACTATACTTGCAAAATATACTAATTAATTAATAGTAATGCTATGTGTAGGCTTCTACTAATGTAATACTGTTTCATCGATGACAATTGTACAAATACTTTTCTCTCCTTCATTGGCATAAATAGTTGACATAAGTGCCTGGTTACTATATATAATGTGGAAACACTAGATGATGCTACATATCAAAAGACCAACACTTGATACAAATATAAGTCATGTGTATGTGTGGTCATTTCAATTGATTTTCTTTTAATCAACTTTACTGAGGTATAATTTATGTATAACAAACTAGACCCATTTTAAGTGTACAGTTCCATAAGTTTTGACAAATATATACCCATGTAACCACCACATTAATCAAAATACAATCAAGACAGTCCCATCAGAAAAGTTCCTAAGGCCCCTTGGCAATCAATCCTCTCCTCCACCCTTGGTCCCAGGTAATCTTTGCCTCGCTTTCTGTCACTATAGATGAGTTGTATTTTCTACAATTTGTTGTAAAATAAAATCATATAGTGTCATCGTTAGTTTAAATCTATTTAACATTTAGTGACTGAAAATTTTGTGATTTTCCTTTCTTAGGCCTTTGGAAAAAAGTTAAAATGATCATACTATTTACCATAGCTCTTTTTTCACTGACCTAAACGACATTTGCTAATAAAGGAAAAAATTTCTTAAATCAGTCTAATTTAACTGAGAAAAACAAGTAGTGAAACAAATTTGAAGAAAACAGCATAATCTACTGCCGCTTGTATAATTGTCAAGATTCAATATCTCTAATAGAGGTTTTTGATCACTATAAAAGTAGAAAACTTAAATCTAAGGTCTATATATTCCTTGCCAATCAGAAAAACTGGGGGAAAATGGCCCAAGTTCTAAAGCATCCAAGCTAGTTTTAGTTTCTCAAATTTATGTGACATTCCCAAAACTTCAATTATCAAAGAGGAAAAGGAAAAAAAGGGTCAATAAATACCTCAACGACATCATTAAACTTTAATAACTTTACTGAGATATAATTCACATACCATAAAACTCACCCATTTAAAGTGTACAATTCAATAGTTTTTAGTATATTCACAAGGTTGCGCAACCATCACCACAATCCAATTTTAGAACATTTTTATCACTCCCAAAAGAAACATTGTACCATTAAATTTTAGATGTTACACTAGCATCTAACAGAGAAAAGCGCTTTTCCTAAAACGTTCACTTCTATAATTATCAAAAACAAAATTAACCATGGAAGAAATTGAGAAAATGTATTGAAGTTTTCTGGGGAAATTTGAGCTGTGGTCAAGAGCTATTAAGAATGCACAGGCTGAGTTATTTTTTACACTCTTCTAGCACAGAATGAAAATTTCAAGAGCTTCAGTTGAATAAATTAGAAGGGCATACCAAACATGTTCTAGGTGGGTGTGATAGCAATAGTTTTCAAGAAGTAATTAAGTATGTCTAATAATGCATAAACCAAAGCCAATTTCATTCTATTAAGAATCTTAGGAACTCTACCCTTACTTATTTTAAATAAAATAAACCAGCCTGTTTAAAAAAAGAAAAAAAGTCTGACTTGTTTGTACATGGATTTCATAGTATCAAATAATCTTTGTTATTTTTATAATGGTTAATTAAATAATTCCTCTTTAAAGGTGTATTTATTTTTGTTACAAAGAATACAATGAAGAGGAAAGTAAAATGTGGCTTTGGGTAACATTTATAGTAGAAAAAACAAAAGTTGAAAGCATCTGTGTGTCACAGCCTTTTTAAAAGAAAAATATTCAAAGTTATTTCAGAAATAATTCATGTTCCCAAGTTTAAAAAAATCCTCTCCGTTCAACAATAAAATTTCAAATTATTTATGCTGAGCAACCCTGGAAACAACTAAAAGTTCACAAATGCCAGAAATAACCTGATCATTTGTGAGGTAATTAAAAAAAACACACAGTAAACAGAACTTAAATGTAATTAATCTTAGATCAAACCTGACAAATAAAACTTACAAAGTTCTTTAAATGACCATTAAATTTTAAAACAAATATTCCTGCATGGAAAAGCATTTAAAAGGCACTTTTAACAAGTTATTTATAATCTAACTGTAAAAGTGTAATATTTATTTCTAAATATGATTCTATTATGTTAGAGGAAAAGTTCTTAATGGCAGAGAACATATGGTTGTCTAGAAAGAAAATAAGGGGCAGTGAGGCAGGTTATCTTCACTAAGGGGAAAAAGGTGTGGAAGGAGAGAATACAATAAATTAGAGAAGGCAGAGAGTTATGGAGAACTCTCAGAGTAAAGGATCATGGGGCTAAATCAGAAACACTGAAAAACAGTTTGGCATTATCTTACCAAGTTGAGTGTTCATACAGTATACAACCAAGCAACTCAACTCCTAGGTATATACCTCAGAAAAACTTCTGCATGTGTGCTTCAGGAGGCACATACAAAAAAGTTCACAGCAGCACTGTTCACAAGAGCCAAAAACAAAATAACCTGAATGTCCATTGGCTGAAGAACAGATAAATTTGGGTATATTCATACAATGGAATATTATACAATAGTGATAAAAGGACAAACCACACTAAACAATTTATCAATCTCAGAAACATCATGAGGAAAAAAACAAATCCCAGAAAACTACGTTCCTTTGCATAAGGCTCAAAAGCAAGCAAATCCAGTGTATTATTTAGGCATCTAAATACAAAATGAAGGATAATGGTTATCTCTGATGGAAGAGCAAGAAAATGGTGAACAGGAAGAGAATACAGGGATGTTATCTGCTAGGTCTTAGGTATTTATTCATTTTGTATTGTGCTTTATAACTTACATATATGTTTCACACATACCCTTTGGAATGTACCACATAATATTTAGGTAAGATAAAGGGGGAAAAAAAAAAAGAATCCTACAGCTAGCTGGGTCAATAGAGATCGTCTAGTCTATAGCTGATCTAGTCTATATTAGGCCCATGAAGGATTCCTTCATAACTTGTAGTTTGGCTTGCATAGTGTTTAAAATTTTTTTAAATTAGTTGCAATATTTAAAAAGCAGGAACAATTAAAAATATCCAGTTTCTGCTTTTCTTGAAAATTAAAAATACAGTTACATTGGGCCTACAATAAGATAAAGCAGCAATGGATCAAAATTGAGTTATGGCTGCTCTCTTTAGAGGAACACATACTATCCATACGCCAAGGTCCCCTGCTCCCAGTTCCTTTACACCCACCAACTTTATTTATTTACTTTAATTGGTTAGCCCTGTGGGCATCAGAATTTGAGAACTAGGATCTGATCCAACACCTTCATTTTATGTGGTAACTAAGGCTCTGAATGATTAAGTGACTTGCCTAAGGTTACACAGCTTTGATACGCTAAACCTCAGTGGCCTTTTCGAACACCTTACTATTTTCCACTTTCTACTTGCTCAATTATACATGTTTTAAATGTATATACTGTTCCTGAAAGTAAGGAACTACACGGGAAGGTCAGCAGGCATTAGAACATATTATATACGCTCTCATTAATACAGAGGTAGTATGAAATACAAGGACTAAAATAGCTTCTGATTGCCAAGAAATATTTCTTCAACTGAGTTCCCCTAAACTGTGACAATGACCACTTTAAAAAAAAATAGGGCTTCCCTGGTGGCGCAGTGGCTGAGAATCTGCCTGCCAATGCAGGGGACAAGGGTTCGAGCCCTGGTCTAGGAAGATCCCACATGCCGCGGAGCAACTAGGCCCGTGAGCCACAACTACTGAGCCTGTGCGTCTGGAGCCCGTGCTCCGCAACAAGAGAGGCCGCGATAGTGAGAGGCCCGCGCACCGGATGAAGAGTGGCCCCCACTTGCCGCAACTATAGAAAGCCCTCGCACAGAAACGAAGACCCAACACAGCCAAAAATAAATAAATAGGGCTTCCCTGGTGGCGCAGTGGTTGAGAGTCCGCCTGCGGATGCAGCGGACACGGGTTCGTGCCCCGGTTCGGGAAGATCCCACATGCCGCGGAGCGGCTAGGCCCGTGAGCCATGGCCGCTGAGCCTGCGCATCCGGAGCCTGTGCTCTGCAACGCGAAAGGGCACAACAGTGAGAGGCCCACGTACCGCAAAATAAATAAATTAATAAATAATAATAATAATAAATATATATATAACAACTTTATTGAGATATAGTTCACATACCATAGAATTCACCCATTTAAAGTGAATTCAATGGCTTCTAATACATTTACATACTAAACCCCCAACCCATCCAGCCCTAGGCAACCACTAATAATGATCACTTTTTAAAAAAGTCACCGAACCCACTGCACCATTAATAACAGATACAATACAAACCCAACATTCTCAATGAATTTGCATTAAGATGTTTGTGTACCCCACATTAGGCATAAGACCCCTAATTAAGAACACAAGAAATGCAATACTATCAGTGGGAGATTAAAAGGTGGATAATACAGTATACACTTTTTCCTCCAACAAGGGAATTAAGTTATTTCAAACTCTAGGGATTATTCTATCTATAGACCACTGGTCTTAAAAGAAGACAAGGGATACTAGACAGCTGCTTAAAACAACAGCTGCGAAGAATGAGAATATAGCATACCTAATGTAATTCTTCAGGCTGGATGCGAACTTGGGGATACAAATCATGTGAGTTATACCCAAAAGTAGTTTTTGAAAGATTGTTTCTTTTTGTAACTGAAAAACAAGCTTCACCTTTGTTTATGGTTAAGTAGCTAATGCTTTGCAATTACTGCAATTCCTTTCAAGAGCCCCACTATGACATTTAAAAATTTCTAAGGCTGGTGCAAAACATGGGAGCAATCACCTAAAAATAAGCATAACTAAATTGTTGAACCCAGTTATCTTAAAACAGTTCAAGTATTACCTCTCTAAATATAGAGGTTTAATTTTGAAAGAATTCCCAGAAACAGGTGGTAACCAATATTGGGTTTAAACTCAGTGTTTTATTTTTTAAATCTTGGTCTAATCCAATTGTAGAAGTTGTCATTTTCAGAGTTTTTGCCATTTTGCAGTTATAAAATACTTTCAACAAAATATATCTCACATGTTTAATTGGAAAAATAACGATTACAATCAGTTTTTATAAATTATTAAGATGACAGAGATGCTTTTACTCAGGGTTACATCCTCTTGGGAACCGTTGCCACAATGGCACCAGAAATTATTTCTAAAGGAGTGATGCTGAGAAAGCAAAGAACGATTAAAACAATTCCATTCACTGGGATCTAAATTATTAATACATAATTAATTATGCTACCTGATTAATCTTCCAAGACTTTTTGTGAGAGATGGACGTTGTCATCACCTCACTTTATACAAATGAAGAAACAAAGGCATAGATAATTTATTAAAAACAACTATATGAATTTGTTTTTGAAAGTGATTAGATATCTATTTGTTGGCTACATAATTCTATACCACTAGTTTTAACCAATCAAATCTCAGCATAAGCAGGTAACTTAAAAGACTATAATAGACACAGTACTGCTCCTCATTGCTTGTGAAATCTCAACTAGTCTTTTTGGCCTGGATATTGTGCAATGTTATTAACTGAGTACTTTCAGAATTCCAGTGTAACTTTAGTTCACCTCACAATAAAACTAAAAATCTTACGGATGTCTTGCAGCAAAAACATGCAGGTATCACTATCAAAATGTCCCCATGATTGAGCATCTGAACTACTTGTCAATAACCAAACTCATTAACTCCCCACAAAATCTGTTCCTCCATCTCTTTGTTCCTTGGGGAAGTGAGGGTTGGGGTAGGGTAAGTGACAAAATACCATCTATCCAGTCACTCAGAGCTAATCTGGGAAGCATCCTTAGACTCCTCCTTCTCCTTTAATCCCAAATCTGATCAACAGGTCCAGTCAATTTAATCTCCTAAATATCTGTCAGATTTCCTCTTTGCTATCCTTATTCCTACTACCACAGCCCTGGTGGTTCAGCCTCAGATGGTGGTTCACCTAGATCATTATATGTCTCTTAACCGCTCTCCCTGCCTCCAGTTTGCCCCCTCCAAACCATCCTCCACACTACAGAACCAGGTCATTGTTTTGAAAGCACAGTTATGACCATGCTGCTCCCTTATTTAAAACCTTTCAGTGGCATCCTGTCACCTATCTAAAGGACAAAGTCCAAGCTCCTTAGCATGTCCTACAAAGCCTTCTACGGTCTAGCCCATTCCTCTCTCTCCCACCTACTCTTCAGTTTAGTCAGTTTCTTAGACTGTTATCTCTGTGCATTTATTCACACTGTGCTCTTAAATGGTCTCCTCCAACTCTCATCAAACCTCACTTTACCTGTCTACCTCTTATCCATTGATTAAAACACAAATGAGTTCTTTTCTGGTCTCCCCAGATGTGGATGGATTTCCCTTCTATGTTCATATCATACCTTTTGCATATCTCTATCATTGCAGTTACATTCTGTAATAATTATCTATGAGTATGTCTATTTCCTCCATTAGAATATGATCTTGTGGTTAAGTAATGTGTCTTATTGATCTTTTTATCCCTGGAATCTAAAACAATGTCTGGGAATAATAAACATTCAATAATTAGTTAATGAATAAATATCCCTACACTATTTTTAGAACTATACAAAAGCATTTGATACCATTTGCAGTCATAGGTGATAGAAACTTTTGTATCAGGGTAGTTTGATTACTCAAGAAAACTAAAGCAGAGTTGGTGGTGCCCTGACTCACTGCCCCTGAGCAAAAAAATGAAGGAAGTTTCTATCACTCAAACGAGTTGCTATGGACACAGCTATGGTCACAGTTACAACAAAAACATTTCATCCAGTCATTCAAGAAATAGCTTGAGGGACTTTTATGAGCTGGGCCCTTTCTAGACATTGAGGAACAAAACAGATAAGGTCACTGCCCTCAAGGTGCTATTATTCTAATGGAAGGAGATAATCAATAATCAAATAAGCAAGATAACTTCTGATGGTGATAAATATGTTTCTCTGAGTTCTGGGAGCTGCTGTAGCAAATTAATCAAACCTGAGGAGGGGGACGTGGGAACTTCCAATTTGTAGCCAAATCTGAGAGAAGTTGTGGGTATCTGGGGACCTAACTACTTTTGATTGGCATTTTAAGTGGTATGGGAGCAGTCTTGTGGGACTAAGCCCTTAACCTCTGGGATCTGACACTATCTCCAGGTAAACTGTTACATTGAGTTAAACGGTAGGACACCCAGATGGTGTCACAGAGAATTGTGGGGACCCCACATATTTGGTTTTTCCCTACACAGGAAAAAGACATACTTGTGGAAAACTGAATTTTTCCAGTACGAATGGTACCTATTAGTTTATGCCTATGGAAAAGTCTTCTTGTTTAATAGGATATGAACATCAAAATCCTTGAGACAATACCTCGGAAAGTATACAATGACCACAACACTCAAAGTACAAGAAGTAGAACTCTATTACTCATTTAACAAAATTTGTTGAGGACCTACTCTGAACAAATTATGAATAGGTTTGCTGAGCCAGCACAGGAAACTGGATTAATTCATCAATTAAACTGAAGGGATCTGAGAAGAGTAGTTCAATCAGCCCCTCACTTTACAAACAAAACTGCAGCCCAGTGAAAGAAACTGCTGTTCCTCCTAAACTGGAAGATGAGAGAATCATGCCCTAGTTTGCCCCAAGGACATACTATGAATAGCTAAAGATTTTCATTAACAACATAAACCAACAGTTTTTAATGAAATGTTATGTGGGCAGTAGATTAATGTACTATGCTAAGAAAAATGTAATATTTATGTAAAGCCCTTGATATGATACAGTGCTTTGCACAGGGTAGATGCTCAATAATGGTAGCTATTACTTCCAGCTATATGGTCTTTGAAAGGCTGAGTGCATGATGTCTACCTGGCATCAACGGCTTGACTAAATTGATAATAGAGCCACATGACTTCTAATCTAATTCAAACATTTGATTTTCCACATGGAAAACGTGAAATCTAAAAGGGCTAAATGACCTGCAAAGCCAGCCACAGTGAGAGAGACAGAGCCAAGACCAAACCCTGAATCCCCAGTCAGGGTTCCATTACATGCCACAGGTCTACAGTTTAGCTATAAGGTTATGTTCTAACTTTTATAAGAAGGTAATAAGAACAGAGCTGCTATACCTGACTTTTTTCAATCCTCTTATTAAAGTCATCATTGAGCTATGATTTGATATAAGAATCAACAAAGCATATTGGGAATATATAGCCTTAGGAGTTAACAACGAAACAACAGTCTTGGTAATGCAGTTCTATCACCGACACCTGATAAATGGATAGGCTACCGGAGCAGCTGTTGTATGTGCCGAAGTAGAGAGACTACAGCAGAACAGAAATACAAAACAGAAAACACTTAAAATGTGACAACAGCTGTGGGTCACTAAGAAACTGAGATCAAGTCTTTTGGCATACAGCAACAACAGAATGGTTTGTTTTAAGCAAAGACTAATCGGGAGTCTAATAAAAACACTGAGAGACCAAGACTAAAAGCCACAATGCGAGAAGAGTTGTAGTAAGCAATCCAAAAGTTTTCCCTTTCACGAAGAGTGGAAAGCCCAACCGTAAACTTTCAGGTCCTTTTGCATATGAGATCAGGATGCCCTCCCCCTTCCCCCATAAAGATAAAAAATAATCTCTGTATGGGAGGGAAAAAGGGGCAGGGCATAGAGGGGAATCCAATTTATTTGTGGTGAATTAAATTCAACTCAACAAATATTTCCTGAAAAATCTACTATGTGTAAAACATTGTGAAAGATGCTTGCCTTGCCTCAAAGACCTCACAATTATATGGGAGAAGGGAAGAGAATGGGGTTCACGGAAGTACCCAAGGAGGAACAGAAGCTCTCTAAGAGAGGTTCCAGTCAGGGCTATAGGTTCAAAGGGGTAAAGAGGATTTCGAGACTCAGAAAAGGTTTCACGGGAGAAGTGAGGGAGAGGGTAGGAGAGTGGGTGAACGTTCGGACCATCGGAAGAGGTCAACTCCCGGTTCCGTCCCAACTGCCCGCCTCCTCACGCACTTGGCGGGCGCCCTGCGCACCGTCTCCCGCGGGGCAGGCAGCAAGGCTCCCGAGCAGCCCACCCCGCCCCGGTTCTCCCCCGCCATTTCTCACCTCGGAGGCTCCTCGATCAACCCTGTCTGAAGACAGGAGAAAACGCTGACAGCAAAGAGCCCCAAGGCGGGCGACCGAGGCGTGCTGTCAGCTCACTAGCTTGAGCCTGCCGCCAGGCCGCATCCCCATGGTAACGCCGCCAAGCGCCGGTTCGAACGCCCGCGCCGACGCCAGCGCGCTGGCAGTCCAGCACCGTTCACCAATGGGCATCCAGGGAACTCGTGGACGTGAGCCGCCTTCTCTTACAGAAGACCAATCAGGGAACTAATGAAACGGTGGGCGTAACTCTCAATTCCCGTCTTTTGGTCTTTCAACCAATTACTCCACTTAAGTTAAGATCTCGCGATGTTCTAAGTGAGAGAACCTCACCTTTGAGGCGGGTCCAGAATCCTAATGCCCGGAGCTGTTGGTCGCCCAAAGCGCAATGGAGCTCTCCGGATTGGTCGACGTACCCCAGGTCTCCGTTTAAGGCCCGCCTCCTGCCTGCTTCCACTTCTGAAGGTGAGTGATCTTAGGGTGGGTCCACTGGCTTTAGTTCTCCGCGGCGGAACTGAGGCTCGGCGATATGGGAGTTTGCAGCTGACTTACCTCCCGTCGCTGTAGGGTCAGAGGTGGACGTTCCCTCCTCCAAGCTGGCAGTGGGCCGTGGTTAGGCCAGGCCCCAGACGCTCGCAGGACCTCAGTTTTCCTGTATGCGTAGGGAGAAGGGATCAGTGGCCCCGCGAGCCTTGCTTGCCCTCATGCAAGTGGTGATCGGGTGGGTCGTCGGAAGCCCAGAGTTCCGGTGTAGGGCCCAGCGACCCGAGGTCCATTCCTTCCCCTCCTTGGGCCTCAGTTTTAACATTGTTGTTACCTTTTAAGCCCTGCCTACTTTCCAAAAGAGGTTTTATATTTTCTAATAGCTTCATTTATTGAATGGATAATATCGTGGCAATTATAGCAGAAGTAAAGAAAGTCACACGAGAGTCCCACTACCTAAAAAAATAACTTCCTTTTTCCTTGTTGTGGCTTGGTTTGGACCTTATGTATTTATTATATCTCCTAAGGGAAAAATATATGAATGACAAATTAAAATAAACTGAATGCAATCAAATAGGCAAATGTAGCTAATGTAGAGTCGAGGCTGAGAGCAGTGATGTTGGGAGACAGGCAAATCTGCTTTTGAGTCACTACCCAGACACATGTCTGAGCTGTAATTTCCTTTTTCTCGTGGGGTTGTTGTGAAGATTAAGTGAAATAACAAAGGTAAAGCACTTGGCACAATGCCTGACAAGTAGTAACTCTTCCAAAAATGATAGCTGTTATCTTCATAATAGAAACAAGCAAATATACTAGCCAATGGAGCCAGCAGATGTACTGTAACTGAGTACCCAATTTAGTTTAAAACTTGTCAGTTAAATAACTAATAATTCAGGAAGCAATACATTCTTCAAAAGAGTGGAATTTCTTCCTAGTAGCTAAATCAAGAGGAATTTATCTTGTGGGGCCCCATCAGGGATATACATGGCGTGATCACCGGTAGTTTTGCAGAAAATGTGAAAAGCCATTTCTTGATTCAACTGTCAATAAAAGCTAAGAGCATGCCCTTAAAACATAACATAGAGAAGCTTTCTGATAATCTTGTATGATAACAGGGGTAAACGTGACTCGTATATTCAGTACGTCTATGTCAGACCCTACATATACATTATTTATTTTAAACTCTGCAGCAACCGTGAATAGTAGGTTGTTGTTTCCTTGTTTGTAAGATGAGGAAAATGAGGCCTAGAATAGTTAAGTATTTTGCTCAAAGTAAGACACTGTTAAATTAGGGAGCTAAGTCTCACTGTGAAGCCAGCCATGCTTTTCTGTGTTGTGCCGTGCTGTTTCTGACTGAAAGAGGATGAAAATACTTGGAATACCAGATGTACAAGCAGCTTTACCCAAATGGAGGGAGGTGGGCTGCAGAGATACCTACAGTGGAAGCAAAATCTTTCTCTAACAGGAAATTTCAGCCTTGGGAAATGAAGAGATGGGACGAGGTGATCACTGAACTCTAGACACGTGTCCATTTACTTTGTGGGTAGTCTATAGCACTTCAAATTCAACTTGTCCCAAACAGGAATCATTTGCGTACATTCTACTCCTACTTCTACCTAGTCACTCAAACCAAATACCTCTCCCTTGCCCTCTCCCTTGGACAATGAAACATCAAATAGTGTTGATTTTCTCTGAGACCTCTCAAATTCATCCCTTCCTCTCCTTTCTCACTGCCTCTGCCTTAATTTGACTCTATATCATTTGTCATCTGGACTGTTTGCAACAGGCTTGTAACTGGTCGGCCTCCTTACCTTCTAATTCTTTCTCCGCTTTCGTTGCTGTCAGAATGTCTCTGTAAAATGTCAACCTAACCATATTACAGCCATGTCCAAAACCAGTCCAAGGCTCCTCATTGCCTACGGGATAGAAACTAAGTTTTATCAATGGAATGTCGTCTTGTTCTTGAGGGTCTTTGCTCACACTCCTCCCTTGGCCTGGAGTGCCCCTTGCCACCTTTATTCCGCTTGGTAAACTCCTAGTCATCCCTCAAAATCCTTATGGCGTACCCCTTGACCTAAAGATATCACCCCTTCTTTGCTACATTTACATCTTACACGTACCCTTGTGGTGCAAAAAACACATTTGGTAACTTACCTGTTTAAACATCTTCCACTTTCAGTAGTATTCAGCTTCCTATCTACTCTTCAATCCTGTTAACACTGCCTGTCACATGGGACACACTCAACAGACATTAGATGAGCGAATGAATCCTTTCAGGCTCTAGTATTAGAATTCCCCGTGTTTGCTTTCCAGAATTGTACAGCAGATGGCACTAATAGGCCATTGAACAGATCTCCTTCACTAGAAATGATTTTTGTCCCAACCTTGTCTGACTTGGTTTCATCCTGGAAGCCAATATTCATGTCATTACAGGTGAAATCTCCTGTTTCCTCCCTCAGCCAAATAGCAAAGATAGCAAGATGACTCAGCAGCTTGGTCTCTGTGAGAAAAGAGAGTGGCAGATGTCCAGGGAAAGGTGCAGTTGAGGGAACATTTTCTTTGTCAACTTATTCAATTTATGGTAGTTGGGAGCTTTTTTCTTTCTTTCTTTTTAGTTTTATCTTTTTGCTGTTGTTACAAGAGAGAGCTTTATTCAAAGATAGGAGCCTCATTTCTGTCCACTCCTTTGAAAGGGAAGAAGGGACTTGGAGAATTGGAGAAAAGACCATTGTGATGAGGGAAGTGAGGGAAAGATGAGGAGTCACAAAGTTGCTTGTGGGCAGGCAGAGTTGGCCTTCCTCCTCGCAGTGGAGTGGCCTGGGCAAATTTTTGGGACACCAGTGCCCTAAGTTAGGAATTTGTGTGCTTGCCCAAGGCTAGCATCCAGTGTGTCCCCAGTACTGGGTGCTTGGGAACCCTCAGGCTACTCGGTATGGTTTTGAACGTGTGGTTATAGGTTCCTGCTTCCCAGAAAAAAAGCAGAAGAGGCATAGAAACCTTTATCAGAGACACAAAGTTTAGGGGCCTCAGACTACACTTTACCCCTCCAGGGTTGTCTTTGGGTACCAAGACCTTCATCTATACCACCCTCCAACTAAAACCTCTTCTGTGGAAAGGAGTCCAGTTAGACATCTTTAAAATCCTCCATATGAATATAGATCAAAGTGTGGGAATTTTGGAACTGGAAATGATTTTATAAATCATTTTCGTGTCCTCTCTCAGGGCCACTTGTGCCCTAAGCCCTGCTCTTTCACGGTAAGCAAAGCAGTATAAAGGGGAAAAAATACAGATTTTGGAGTTAGACTTACTTGAATTCAAATCTCAGCATTCACAGACCAGCTATGCCTTTGGGGAAGTATTTTAAACTTTCTGAATCTGTTTCCTCATCGTAAACTGGAGATAATAATGCTTATTGTGAAGAGTTGTCTTGAGCATTAGAAAAGATACACGTGAAGAACCTTGCACAGGGTAGATGCTTAATTGATAACATGGTGGGATGAAATACTGTTTCTGCTAGAGGGATTTTACACTGGGAGGAACAAGTCGGGGAGTAGGATTTGGAGAGCTCTTTCTGTATGTAAAGGTACATTTATGAGGGCTTTGGGGGTTGAACTATGCTTGCAGTAGCACTCTGATTAATTTGATGAAAATATTGGAACACAGCACATCAGTTTAGCCATTTATCTGTGAATTATTTTTTGGCACCTAAGTCCTGAACCTCCTAGGCTGTGAGGGAATTGTATCTATAGAGAAAGCCAAGAGTATTTTTCGTTAGCTTCTGGAACCTTCTGATGACATTGAGGGTTTTTTTGTTCAGGTTTTTTTAACCACCTAAGGCACTTTGCCACTTTTCTGAAGTGTGAATTGCCTGCTGTCAGCCTGGAGTTCTCACCTCCGCAATCCTGGCTGCAGGCATCTTTGCATATTAGACGCTGTGTTCTTTAACCCCCTGAGGTTTGAATCCACTCAGAGTTTGTGCGTGCCAGAACGTGTGTGTGTGTGTGTGTGTGTGTGTGTGTGTGTGTATGAGGGAGAGAGAGAGAAATCTGGCTACTTTCAAACCCCAGGACAGTTTCAGCTCCGTGGTCTCCAGAAAAACAGAAAGCCTCCAACAATAGCTCCATTGACTTTTATGTAAATGGCACTCCTCAGGAAAACACTGGGCTATTTCCCAAAGTCCCAGAACGTACCCTGAACATTTGTTTGAGTGGGAGGTGGGGAGACAGTTCTGTTGAGTCAATGAACATCTGTTGAGAGCTGCTGTGCTGGGTCCCAGGAGACAGCTCATAGTCTGGCTCTTCCCTGCCAGAGGTACAGACAGAGATTTACCATACTAGGCATGCGTGCTTGTGGTGGCTTTATACTGTGTCCACTTAGCTGAGCTGGAACCGAGTTTCCCAGGATTCCCTTCCTGTATGGTTCCAGTTGGGGTTGACCTCAAGAAAATTTTGTGCAATATTTGGAAAACTGAAGTGAAGTAGCAGCCAGTACACTGTGAAGGACACCGGGCATGGTGGCAGTGCATACCTTTTGACCCTGACCTGCTGGCTCACCTTGGTTGTGCAGGACAGCACCCAGGCCTGCAGCCCTCCGACTCCTGCTGAATCTCCTCCTTCAGCTGCTCTGAGAGTCCTAGGCTAGATGTACGTTCAGCTCTGTGGCAAAGGGCCCTTGCTTCTCCTGCAACTCACCGGAGTCAGTGAGCTTGGAGACAGTGAACAGAAGTCGATTTGTTCTCACAGGTTCCAGTTCTTCCTCTCCTCCACTTCACAGCCAGCTTTTCTTCCCAACTGCTGGCCTCCCCGACTTACAGAGACTTCAGACCTAACACCAGATGCAGAAGTGACAGAGTTGTGTGGATTTCTCCATCAACTTCCTAATTGGACAAGGTCTAATCCCTATACTAAATTCTTACTTTACTGTTGTTCATAGTGTTCTGTTTCTCTTATCAAACCCTACAGTAGAAGATTATTCAAGCCACGTTAAAGGCCCAGAAGATGGAATGATTAGAAGCCAGAAGGCTTCACAGGAGAGGTGACATCTGAGTTGTTGCTGAAAGGATGAGGAGGTGGTTAAATGGATGGGGAAGGAAAGAGAAATTCTAGAGGACAACTGGCTCAAGCCAAGCAATTGAAGGGCAAATAGGAGTTCTGCCTTTCTGTCCTCTCTGTAGGTGCAGAGCATAGAGAGAAAGTGAGCATCTCTCTGATCCTAGCTCTTCTTGTTGCATCAAGATGAACCGTTGGTCAGTCTGCTTCTTAGATGTGGTCACCACTGAATACTGGTATCTACTGAGATACATTTTTGCTGGGTGCACCCCTGTCAGTAACCTAAGCCTCCTCCCCATAGGAAAATATTGGCCTGCACCCCTCTCCCCAGTAGTTCCACATGGCCACCCCAGGCCTGTCTTTCTTGGTCATCCCCATGCAGCATCTTTGTTTCCTCATGCTGTATTGGTAATAGCAGTGGTGTGGAGGGAGGGCACTGTGCCCACTAGTCTGGGATCCCTAAGCTTATTGAGGGGTTCCAACATCCATTGCATGGGACTCCACTCGAAGCAGGGGCAAGGTGCCCTACACCTATAACTTGCTAATACTTTCTGAGCATTTTGATAGGAAAGCATGGGATCAGGTACCTGTTTCTGCCTAAACCTGGAACCAGTCATTTGAAATCTTGCTTCACCAGTTCTTTGGTGACAGGGTTCCTTCCGGCTTCCAGAATAAGGAATGTTCTCAGCCTAAATGGGGAGACCAGGGAAACAGAACACCATATTTAGTAAAAGCCTGATACCAGTTTACGTATGAATTTTAAACTCAAAAAGAACCATACTTTACATACTGTTATGAGCCATTCTTTTTCCACTGAAAATCTTTTTACAAGCAGCACATTTGACTCCACCTCATTTTTTAAAGGCCTCATAATCTCCCATCATATAGATGAAATACTGTACTTATCTAACCATTCCCATATTGATGGATATTTGTTTCTGCCCTTTTTTTCTTTGTGTGTGTGTGTGTGTACATCTTAAACAGGTATTTCTATATGTCAGTATGCCTAGAATTGGAATTCCTGGGTCTAAGGGAATGTGCATTTTATGTTTTGATAATTATTACCAAATTGTCCTCCTAAGGGGATATGCTAATTTAATCTCCCACCAACAGTAAATGAGAGCACAGACCATTTCAAAAACCCATTTTGAGATTATTTCCAATGCTTAAAAACTCTCATTACAGGTGTAGAAAGGTTTGGAAAGGTCACAGTGTTGGGTGTGCTTGGTTTTTTGAGTAAGGAACCACTGTTTTCTAGAGTAACATTACCATCTGTTGGTAGCCCTGAGAATTGCCCTGGAACGGGTTGTGATTTGGGTCTGATTTTTATGCCTTTGACAAAATGCAAGCTCATCTTGATTGAGCACCAACAAGGGGGCCATGGAGACCATCAGCATCTACTCCAGCCACCCTTTCAGCATCAGCTCTGCCACCTGTGAGCACCAGCTCCTTCTTTGGCCCTGGAATCTTGGAGATGAGACCCTCCGACTCGGGCCTCTCCCTGCCTGGGCCACTCTCTCAGGCCTCCGCTGCATTTGAGACACCTGGTTTTCTTTCAGTTCTGCTGTCTCACCTCGGAACCTTTGCCCATGCTGTTCCCTCTACCTGGAACACATCTTCTCTCCTCTTTCCCTTTGACAGCTTACCTTCTACTTATCCTTTACTTCTCTGCTCAAACATGCCTTCTTCCAGGAAGCATTCCTTGATTCCTCAGTCGGGTTAAGTTACCAATCACACATTTCCCCTTTGGAACACATACCTTATTGGCAATTATTTTTAAATTTGCTTAACTATTTGATTAAAGTCTGCCTCTTCCACTAGAATATAAACTATATTCTATATTCTTATGAGGGCAAAGGCCAAGCACAGTACTTGGTACATAGTAGGTACTCAATAAATATTTGTCGAGTGAACAAATGGTACAAGTTTTTCTTTTGCAGGGCTTCACATAAAGGATCTTCCATATTTTTTGTTACTTTGATTACATGTCCTCCTTCAGATGATGAAATTTTTTTCACTTCTGCAGATATTCCTGCTCCCTTCCTGTCTTTTGTTGTTGTTGACATTTTTTTCTGAAATGGAAAAAAGGCTAAATGGAAAAGACTAAAAAAGTCTGTCTTCACTGTATTTCTGATTATAAAAATAATCAATGTTCTCTGTAAATTTCCAAATAATACAGACATATATGGAGCAGGAAATGGAAGTCTCCCCATAATCTCATCCCCCCAGAAAACAGTATTAATGATGTGTATCCTTCAGACATTTTTCTGTGCATAATGAAATCTATTGAGATTACATTCCAAGCACTGTTCTAAAGCACTTTACAAAAGTTAAGTCATGTAATCCTCATAGCAGCTCTTTACAGTAGAGCTATTACTATCCTGTCTTACAGCTGTGGAAACAGGCTTAGGAGCTAATCACACAGTGAATAAGTGGCAGAGCCAAAACTTGAACCCAGGCTCCAGGTTCACACTCTGGACTACTCTGCCAGTTCACCTCTGATGGGGTAGGAAAGAGACTTTCTACCATGTGTTCCCCTTTATATTTTGAGTTTTGAACCATGTGAATGTATAACATTCCAAAATGGATAAAAGATTGAAAAAAAATCGATAATAAATTTTTAGTACACTAAGCTACCCTTTCTAAGTGACCCCTCTGAGCCATCACAAACCACATTGTTGGGGTCTCTTTGCTCTAGAGACTCAGGTTGGAGGCTGAGGGAAATGGGATTGTAAATTTGATGATAATATTGTACTGCATCTCTCCCATTCCCCGCATCTCTCCAGTTTCAGTGGGGTTGCTTCTGAGGATCTCCTGTCTCTACATACACATGCCAGCCCTGTTTTAGCTGGGAGACCTAGAGGAGTTGGGATAGAGCTACACTAACAGGTAGGGACCAAGGTCCTGCAGTTACACACAAAGGCCTGTCTCTGACTCCTGGTTTCCCCCCATTGGTTCTCAGCATGCTGCCTTTGTCTAGAGGTGATGAGGTCACTGTTAGCTGGTCTGTGCTACTCCGCAGCACCAGAGTACTGCCCGTCAGTATGGATCTTCCTGTTCTGTGTAACTTCGAACATCTTTTTTGTTACACCTTCAGATAGACCATGGCCCTGAGAGCATGTGGCTTGATCATCTTCCGAAGATGTCTCATTCCCAAGATGGACAACACTGCAATTGAGTTTCTACTGCTGCAGGCATCAGATGGCATTCATCACTGGACTCCTCCCAAAGGTGCGAGGCCAGAGGGGCGGGCTTTGGGGAAATGCCAAGCACTGTTCAGAAATCCACCCTCCCAGGCACCCTGCTAGGCTTGCTTCCCAGTGATTGTGTAGCAGGAGGGGGTGGGGTGGGCAAGAGCTCTTGATCCTTTCTACATACAAAGTCTCCATGCCAGCCCAGAGAAGAACTGGAAATAGAACTCTGTGGCTGAATTCCAGGGCAGAAGCAAGACCTGGTTTTCTTTCCTTTTTTTTTTTTTTCCTCTTCTCCGTGCCATGCAGCATGTGGGATCTTAGTTCCCGACCAGGGATTGAACCTGTGCCCCCTGCAGTGAAAGCACGGTGTCTTAACCACTGGACTGCCAGGGAAGTCATAACACCTGGTTTTCTTGCATCAGTCACCAGAGCCTCTGTGGTGGGTAGGGGAAGAGGCACTGGGCTGGGAATTGGGGACCTTGGGGTCAAGTTATTACTGGGTTACAGGTCAGGAGCTCATAGTGAACAGCCCCCAGACAGAAGGGAGCAAGCGGGGTCACGGAGGGGTGAACAAGACTCCAGGGTTGGAGGAAAACAAGGAAGTGGGAATATGAAATAAAATTTGCCCATTCAAGTTTCACTGAGGAGAAACAAGGTGAAAAAAAAGAGACTGAAGTGTCACAGATATTATGAATAGGAATATTCACACTTGCCTCCTGATCACCTGAGTCACACTGCACGGTCCCTCTCACTGAAAGATTTCAAAGGACCTCTCTGAATTTTCCCTGCTTGGGCCTGGGGGAGAAGTTACCCTGTTAACACCGATGGGCAGAGTGCTAAATAGATGCCACTAGGCAGGGTGTGCTCAGAGACTCCCACACATTTCTGAGGGAAGGTCGGGCATCCTGGATCAGCGTCACCTGTCTCACCACCAGCATCACTCCCACCTTCCTCCCCTGGTGCATTACCTACCTGTCTTTGTGTCTGTGGCTATACGAGGTGCTATACAGAGAAAATTCCCTAGCAGCCGTGAACGAAAATGGGCTTTTAAGTCCAAGCTCCTGGCTGCTTTCTGTGGGAGCTGTGCAGCAGCAGCTGACTCAGGGCACTGCTCTGAGGACCCCTGGGAAGGAGGAGGCTAGGATGTAGCCCTGTCTTTGAACTAAGAAGAGAACAGCTAAGAATTCCTGCTCTCTGTGAGCTCCTGAACCAGGAGGCCCCCAGCAACTTGCTGGAGCCATGTGTTGACCGAGGCTGCCAGACCACTCCCAGGCCTTCTTGGCACCCCCTGAGCAAGCTGAGAATTTGCAGGGAGGGCTCGAGGCAAAGCTGAGGGCTGCTCCCAGTCTGCAGAGCTTCAAGTTCTCTTACAACAGTTTCTTGGCAGTTGTCTTATTGGGTTTGGGCCTTGCCAACAAATTTTCTTAGAACTGGCTCTCAGCTTGTCCTTAGTCTAAGTTCCCATCAGGACTTTCCCTGTGAAACTAGAATCTGGCCTTGCTCAGTTAGAAAGATGAAAACAATTTGGAAGAGCCTTGATAGCTACTTGGAAACAGCTGCCGGTGCCTCGGTGCAGGGTTTGGAGACAGACTGTTGGCCCTGGGACTTCAGAGACCAACTGCAGACAGTGTTAAGTCTTCGCTGTGCATTGTAGGTGAAGTGCTCCCTCTTCAGCCAGCTCCCACCTGGCAAGAAAGGACTGCCCCTCCTTGGGAAAATCACGTTAAGATGTCCCAGGGAAGGGTCTCCCTGAGAATATGGGATGAAGAGAACTCCAAAGAAAAATAGAGGTCTGAGGGAGGCTGTCTCTCTCACCATCGAAGGGCAGTATTCTAGACCAGACTTGCCAAATATATGGTTTGTTTCACTCCCTGTAGAGAAGATGGGGTGGGGAAGAGGGATTGCCCAGACACCACAGAGCCAGACACTGCCTGCCCTGTACCCCATCCCTAGGCATGTGAGGATATTGCCAAAGCTTAGCAACACCTAGAAAAGTCGCCAGAGACCCCAGCTTTAAATCATCTGACCTGGAAAATCCAGCTTTGTTGAAGATTATATCCACCTCCTCTTCTTTTCTCCTAACCAGGCCATGTGGAACCAGGAGAAAGTGACTTGGAAACAGCCCTTCGGGAGACTCAGGAGGAAGCAGGCATAGAAGCAGGCCAGCTGACCATCATTGAGGGCTTCAGAAGGGAGCTCAATTATGTGGCCAGGAAGAAGCCTAAAACCGTCATATACTGGCTGGCAGAGGTAAAGGACTACGACGTGGAGGTCCGTCTCTCCCACGAGCACCAGGCCTATCGCTGGCTGGGGCTGCATGAGGCCTGCCAGTTGGCTCAGTTCAAGGAGATGAAGGCGGTGCTCCAGGAAGGACACCAGTTTCTCTGCTCCATGGTGGTCTGAACTGACCAGATCAGGGTCTTTTGCCTCCGTAGGATCCTTGAGGGCTTCTGAGGTGAACTACCTTTGCTTCCAGGGAAGCCTATGCTGGTCTTTGGCTCATTATAGCAGATTGCAGACAGGCTGGTAAAATCAGCTGAAGACCCTCAGAGAAGAGCAAGCAAAAAATCTCAGCTGGGTGGAAAAGGAAGGGAAAGGAGTTAAAAAAAAAAAAAAGGCCAAGCCCAGTGAGTGCATCCTTATACGTTATGAATAAACGTCAAGCAGCTTATCTCTCCTTCTAACCTGCTGTATTTATTTCATGGGCTCTTGCCTTGGGTGGGGAGAAAAGCTAGAGTGAATCAGAGCTCTGACCTTAGCTGGAGGGAATCCTGTGTCCAAGCACTGTACCCTAGAGAAGCTGAGGGATGGAGTCAGAATCAGAGAGACCCAATGCTACCGGGTGGCTCTCCTGCCTCTGGACCTCCAAGCACCCTTACCCCACCCCACCGGTGTACCTGAGACGTAGTGACTTGTAGCGGACAGGATATACAAGCGAGTGGGACTGGAGCGCAGGAATGGCATCTGCTATACAATCGGCCCACCATATCCGCGGATATCGAGGGCCGACGGTGGGACTCAAACATCCTGGGAATTTGGTATCCTCAGTGGGTCCTCAAACCAATCCTCCGCGGGTGACGAAGGACGACTGTACTCGCTAATGTATCTTTCCCCGGCACCAGGCACGTATGTTATAGGTTCTCAGTAAATATTTCCTAAGATAATTCGAGACCCAAGGAACATTGGAACAAATCCCCAGTCACAACAGGGAAAGGAAGGACAGGCAACCCTGGGCCACCAGGTCAGTGACACATACACTCCAACCTCCCAGCCCAGTCCTGACTCCCAGGGTCAGCATGGTTGTCAGCATGACTGAGGCCACTGGCAAGGGGCAAGGCCTGAACCTGGGGGCTCAGCTGGGCCACCCAGCAGCCCTGTCACTACTCCGTGCATTCCTCGCCTGCGGCTGCCTTCCCCGCCTTTAGCAAGCCCTCATCATTGGCATTTCTCTCTTCCAACCTGCTCCCGTTTTCCACAATTCAACTGTAAGATCCAGAGCCGCAAGAGCTGGGTCTCAGCCCTCTTTCCCCTTGCTACTAGGGCTCAAGGAATGCAGGGCAGGTGTTAGATCCTACAGCCCTTCCAGGAGCTGTTAGCAGCTGGATTCATGTGGATCTCATTAGAGGGTTGTTGCCCAATGAAGTGCAGAAGCTTGGATGGGAAGGGGCATTGGCAAAGGTCAACCTGGATTACCAGGGTCAAGAACAGCCACCCCCAGAGGAAGGAGAGAGAAGTCACCCAGGTCTTCAATCAGGCCTCCAGATGTTTTCAGTCACTGGTTCTCTGTGCAGACAGGGCAGGAGTACTAGCGAACAGGATTTTGGAGCACTGCCAGGGACCTGAATGGTTTTGTTCCTCACCCCTCGGAGGGGCACTCCCCGAAGGAGGCCTGCTACGGGAAGTTTTTGGAGCTTAGTGCTCTCCTTCCAGGCCAGCAGGAACCACATCCCACTGATTTAATAAGTGCCTGCTGGGCAGTGGTGCCAAACCACAGACTAACAAGGGCTGGCTGGCCCTGTGCACTCAGCACGGGAGTCTGTGGATTCTCAAAATGTTAAGACCTCATACATCAGAGTTGGAAGGGACCTGGAAAATGACCTGATTCTGCTGCTCACTTTTTTAGCTGAGGATATTGAGGCTTAAGAAGGTAGATGGCCCTGGCAGTTGCCTATATGTGAGGTCCTTTGAGGATGAGGTGCCAGAGGGAAGACTCTGCCTTAGAATATCTTGTACAGCTTTGGAGTCATTCTTCTGGGACTTATGTACAAAGTTTTCCATTAAAACACAGGTACTTTGGAGAAGGTGGGGTGTGTGGTGGGAGCCCATAAACTGCGTTCAGGTGTTCACTTTGTAGGATGAATTGACAGAAAGGTGGGACTGGGGCATGTTATGGGCGGTGGATGAGGGAGGGAGAGAGTGGAACCGAGATTGGGATGTAGCAGTTAGTAGGCTTTGTTGTCATCACCACTTTGCTTTCAGCCACCTGGGCTTGTTCAAGGGCTGTAGGGCTAAGACCGCAATTTCCCCTTCAATCTGAGGCCCTCCAAGCTCCAGAGCATCTCCTCCTGGAAGCTTCCCCTAATAACCACTCACCTTATAAACACCATCCTGTCCCCACCTACACCCAAAAAGGCTTCTCTTGGAATTCCACATGTTTTCCCCACTACCACCTGCACCACCCCAGGGTGAAGAAACATCTAATGAACTAATCCCCACAAGGGTGGTCTTAAGTTGCCCACTCCTGGGGGCATTTTTTTTTTTTTTTTTTGGTTGCACTGGGTCTTTGTTGCTGCACGCGGCTTTCTCTAGTTGCGGCGAACGGGGGCTTCTCTTGTTGCGGAGCACGGGCTCTAGGCGCGTGGACTTCAGTAGCTGTGGTGCGTGGGCTCAGCAGTTGTAGCTCGCGGGCTCTAGAGCGCAGGCTCAGTAGTTGTGGCACACGGGCTTTGTTGCTCCGCGGCATGTGGGATCTTCCCGGACCAGGGCTCGAACCCGTGTTCCCTGCATTGGCAGGCGGATTCTTAACCACTGCACCACCAGGGAAGCTCCTGGGGGCATTTGATAGAGGCTCTGGAAAACCAAAATGCCCTCTTGACACCCAAAAGCAATACCTTACACCCCCGCAGTAAGCAGCTGTTTGCTGAATTGAAGACCCAAAGGAATGAAAGTATAAGGGTGGTTTTAATGGTAGAATTTAAATGGAAATGCTCGTGCTGGTGTGGGACCCCAGGTGGGACCCCACGTTTGAGGAGCAGAGGCTGACTTCTCCATCAGTCCAGCCGGTGGCCCAACCGGTCCCTTACCTTCTAGAGGAGGGCCGTTCCAGCCCTGCCGCTGCCCCCTGGAGGTTGTGCTACAGGTTTCCAGTGACGCTTGCTCTCAGCCTTCTTCCTAACCCTCCCCCTTCACTTCCTTTCCCCTCCTACCCCGCCTCCAGCTCCCCATTGTGTAACAGGAAGTGCTCAGCAAGACCCCCTGAGGAGAGGAAAGGGGGCTATGGAGGGAAAAAACAGCACTAGGATACTGAGTATAGAGGCACAGCCTCTTCCTGTTCTTCAGACTGGGAGCCCCCAGGGACAGAGCCTCTTCCTCTTCAGGTTTTCCCCACTCCCCTGACCCCACCCCAGCCAGACTTAGGGCTTGTCTCATAAGGCCAAGAATTCTCCCCTCCCCTAATGGGTGAGGGGTGTCAAAAGGTACAAATTCTCAGTTATAAAATGAATAAGTCATGGGGGTGTGATGTACAGCATGGTGGCTATAGTTAATAATATGTAGTACATATTTCAAAGGTAGGAGAGTGGATCTTGAATGGTCTCATTACAAGAAAAAATTTGTTTTGTAACTGTGTATGGTGACGGCTGTTAACTGGACTTAACTGTGGTGATCATTTAGCAATATATACAAATATCGAATCATTTATGTTGTATACCTGAAACTAATATAATGTTATGTCACTGACCCCTCAATTAAAAAATAAATTCAGTCTCTCTTTTCCCCTATAGTCCATTAAAATGGTAAAGTACATTGAAACAAAATTCTCTCCTCTCCTCAAGCTGCTGGAAAGATCCTTGGGCATGATAAAGTAAATGGCCAGCCTGAAGATAAAAGCCATGTTGCTCCTTGGGAGCTGGGGTGTGTACCAGAGAGGGGACGGTGTCAGCAGAAGTCCCACTGAGTCGGACAATGGCAGGAAAGGAAATCACCCAGTTGCCCCTGCAGTTTTCTTCAAGGCTGGGTCTGGGCAGGGCTCCCCTTGTAGGGATGGGCCGTGCAGCTGTTCCCAGAACAGAAGGTAGTACTTCTTCAAATGCTTTTCAAAATATGCTCATAAGTATGTGTGTGTGAGCAAAACAGAAGCAGAAGTGGATTTAGATCTCCCCTATTCGATATTTGTATATATTGCTAAATGATCACCACAGTAAGTCTCGTTAACAGCCATCACCATACACAGTTATTAAAAAATTATTTTCTTGTAATGAGACCGTTCAAGATCCACTCTACCTTTGAAATATGCACTACAGTATTATTAACTATAGCCACCATGCTGTACATCACACCCCCCTGACTTATTCATTTTATAACTGAAAATTTGTACCTTTTGACACCCCTCATCCATTAGGGGAGGGGAGAGAAGGATTTAGATCTTAGAGGTCTTGAACATCAGAGCTTGAATTTTTTTCCTAAATGACCTGATTGAATTTCAGAAAGATTTCCTTGGCTGCTATGTGGATTGAATTGAAGGGTTCAAGAACAGAAAGATTTAGGAGTCCACTGCAATGGTCCAGGCTAGAACTGATAAGATCTGACATGGGGTAGTGGCCAGGGGATGAGAGGTCAACACTGGCTTTGGACTTGAGGAGTGAGGGGACCAGAAGTCTTGGTGAGGGGAACCAACAAAAGAAGACTTACTTGCTCTGTAGCCAACCAGGGTGAGGGATACTTTGCCCATATCTGGGGGAACAAGAGCAAAGATCCTCCCAGAAAATTCACATCTTGGTCTTAGAGAGAGGGCTTGGCCAGGGTTTAGCTGATTCATAGAGTGCTAAAAGGGAAACAGAGGCAGACTCTTAGGGTACACACGGTCACAGAAAGGGGGTGTTAGGCCCCAGTCCCAGATTTCCTGCAGTGGCCACTCAGTCCCTCCCCATTACCTCTGGAGAAGGAAGCTCCCTGTTCCTGCATACCAGCCTCCTCAGCCCCACCCCCAGCCCAGGGGTACAGAAAAGACCAATGGGGAACTCTGGCCACGACAAAGCTACTGGAAGCTCCATGGAGGAGGGGCAGCCCTCCCTCCCCACCCAGATGTACAGAGAGAGAGAGATAAATTTGGAAGGTACAAGAGGTGCTGGCAGAGATGGGGGGTGTTGGACGAGGCCCTAAGAGGGCAGAGTTTCTGCCATCCTAGCAAACAGGGGTAGAGGTAGCTTCTAGTCCACTTCCCTCCCCTTCCCCATCCCAAGACCAGCTCTTTCTCATGGTTCCTACCATTCCAGCCACTGCTGCCCAACTTCTTGAACCTCTCTTTTTTGTCGTCGGTAGGGGAAGGGGAAACACTTGTTGGCCTAGAATCAGGCCCATTGGGTGGCAGCTTCAGAGACACATATTTCAGTGGCTCCCCAGCCTTGGATATGTATAGGCCGGGGCTGGCCCAGGCTGTTGAAAGATGGGTGAAGACTGGGCAGGAGATTCTAGGCTTCTAGATACAGACCACCAGGTTCCAGTCCAGTCTTGGGTACTAATCTTCTGTGTGACTTAGGCCAGTGCCCTCCTCTCTCACTGTTTTAGCTTGTTCATCTGTGCTTTTGTTATTAAGAAGGTCAATGGCAGAGGCCAGATTAGAAACCAGATAGCCAAGGGCTAGTTTGCTGGGATTTGGCCAGTCAAGAGTACTCTTCCCTTTGGCCCTGTCCCAGCACACAGTGAGTGCTCAGAGGGCATGGTGTGTCCCCTCCCCCATCTAAGCTGCCTGCCCTCAATGCCCTTCTAAAATTCTTAACATTTTATTTGACTTCACTTCAGATCTTTTTTTTTTTTTTTAATTGGCCACACCACATGGCAAGTGGGATCTTAGTTCCCCAGCGACCAGGGATCGAACCCGGGCCCCCTGCAGTGGAAGTGCGGAGTCCTAACCACTGGACCCCCAGGGAATTCCATCAATGCCCTTCTAAAGGGTACTCCTCCTCCATGCCTGATGACTTAAGCCTTCCAGATTACTTTACCCAACCTCAGCCCCTATGCCATCTCAGACAGCACACACTACTTGGTCCTGGGGTATAGAACTTTATGCAACTATGGAAGTGTTCTATAATCTGCACTGTCCAACATGTGAGCCACTAGTCACACATGGCTTTTGAACACTTGAAATGTGGCTAGTGTGCCTGAAGAACTGGATTCTTAATGATGTTTAATTTTAATTAATTTTAAAATTAAATTTAGGAAGTGACATGTGGCTAGAGGCTACCCAATAGGGTACAGTATCAGTTTTAGGCAGAGTTTTCCTTTGTTCCTTGTTTAGAATTAAGAGTTGATGGGAGTTACCATTTATTTAACACTCTTTGCCAATTTTTGCATAAGTATTTTACAGACACATCTCAGTGAGTCCTAGAAATTCTATTTTAAAGATGAAGAAACCAAGCCTCAAGAGGTTAGGTCAACTGGCTTCAGCCTGCATAGCAAGTGGAGGGCCATTCAAGTGTGAGTCATGCTCTCCAGCCATTTAGGGAAGTTTCCAGGACCCAGCCTGGGTGCCTTCTACAGTCACTCCACACACAGCCCATGGCTGTGCACCAGGGCCCAGGGAGGCTCATCACTGAATACTGATCAGTAAATGCTCTTGACAAAAAGGCGAGGGAAGCTAATTCCATTTACTCCCCATCTCCTGGCGATTCCTGGCTCCTGACATTCCACTTCAGATGTCTCTTCCCTTGCCTCTCTCCTGGATCACAGTGTCCCTCGGGTCACAAACTCAGAGTTCAACTGGGTGCTATGTGCAGAGGTTTGGGAAGAGGGTGTCACATGCAGGCCCAGAGGAAGCCAGCTGGGCTGAGAGCTGGGGCCTGGAAAAATCCATGTTATTTTTAAACAAGAAAAAAAAAAACCCCATTATATTAGCTTTTATTGAGCACCTACTTGTGCTAGGCACCTTATATAAACCTGTGCTTATAATTCCCTTAACAACCTGGGAGGTAGTGTTATTATCACCATTTTACATCCGAAGAAACTGAGGCTCAGTGAGGTTAAGCAGCTTACAGCTTGCAGATGAGTGGTAGAATCATGGGTGAGTGCTCCTAAACTTTCATTAGCATAGCATTCTTCACACTGAGAAAATAGAGGGGGTGGAGGGGTGGGCAAAGAGATGCATTCGCTAGGGGGTGAGGGACTGATTCTGCTGTCCAAGCCATTAAGGGAAGCTGAGCCCTGCCCTGTTTCCCACCTCCCTCATCTGGCAAGCCACTCCTTCCCCAGACTCAGCTGCAAAGTCAGGAGAAACTCACTCTGGCTGAGGTTGCCTTTCTTAGAAAGGGAAAATGGCTAAAATGAAAGACCTTACCCTGTATGTGTATTTGTAGGAGTCGATGTGTGCAGTAGTTTTTGTGCTAAAGCACACCACTACCAGAATAAGAACATCGCTCCCTCCCCCCCTTTTTTTTTTCTATTTCTGGCTGCACCCCCCACTTGTGGCGTTCCCAGACCAGGGATCGAACCTGTGCCCCCTGCAATGGAAGCACAGAGTCCTAACCACTGGACTGCCAGGGAAGTCCCTAACATCACTCCCTTTTAAGCCACACCTCACGTGTGCAGGGAGTGAGGCAGCTGAGGAATCTGGAAAGGACTGTTTATTTCCTACTAGAGTCCCAGAGACATCACCTAGGAAGGGACCAAGTCAACAATCAAAACCTCAAATTTGCTCCCTGCCCTCTCCCTCCAGGCTTATGCAGCCTCGGAGGTACTGCACCAGGGACATATGATGCCTCTCTCTCCCTCTCCCTCTCCCTCTCTCTCTCTCTCCCTCTCTCTCTCTCCCTCTCTCTCTCCCTCTCTCTCTCTCCCTCTCTCTCTCTCTCCCTCTATCTCTCTCCCTCTCTCTCTCTCTCCCTCTCTCTCTCTCCCTCTCTCTCTCTCCCTCTCTCTCCCTCTCTCTCTCTCCCTCTCTCTCTCTCTCCCTCTCTCTCTCTCTCTCTCTCTCTCTCTCTCTCTCACACACACACACACACACACACACACACACACACACACACACGTTCTTGAGTTAAGGCATCAAGTCTGGCCTGCATGGCTTTGCAAGTCTTTGCCCATCAGGCAGTGGCCCTGGCCCAGGGCTGAACCATGTGTGTACACAGATGCATAAGTGCGGTGTTAGGAGCTCTTCACAAATGAGGGACGATGATGATGGCTCTGTGCTGAGCCTAGTCCACCTGTCCTTTGGGAGGGGACCTCCTGCCTCCTTGTCAGTTGGCCAGGTACCTCTGTCTCTTTTCGCCAGCTGGGGTGGGACCAGGTCAGCCACAGGTCAGGCCAGTGCTGGGGACTCAGGACCTGGCTTCCAACACTGAAAATGTGCCCTTTCTAAGTGTGGCTGGGGGCTATTTTGGGACCTTAAAGAGGATCAAGTCACCACCTCAGAAGGACAAAGATGGCCACTCAGGCCAGGATGGAGGGTGAGGTTTCTCTCTGTGCTTTTAAAACCCAACCGTGTTTAACAGGAAGAGAGCTGACCTTTTTCCTCTGTGCTCTCTTGCCCCCAGCCCAGGGAAGAGGTTTCTGTAGACTGGAGTGTGTATGGAGAGAAAGAGGGCTGTTAGGATTGTGCACTGGAGTGGGAGGTTGCTTTAGCATCTTCTCCCCTGGCCCTACAGGAGCTGGCTCCAGCACATTTACTTCAGTACCCACTTAGTGGGTGGTACAGAGATGGGGACTTCCTGGGGATACCCGGTGTGGCTGTGATGCAAGGTTAGAGGCCTACATGAAGACTAGGGTTAGGGCTGTGGGGTTTCTGGGTCCTGGGCTGGGTCAGGATGCCCAGATGAAGTAGGCGACCTCGTCCAGGTCAACGGGGTAATCCGTGAGCAGCACTGGCGTCTTGTCGAAAAGCTCACCCTTATAGCTGCGCCACTTGCCTGCGGGCAGGTAGACGTCCCGCTCCTGCTTGCCTGGCTCCAGTACCGGCGCCACAAGCAGCGTGTCTCCGATAAGGAACTGTGAGTCGATGCGGTGCGCCGTCTCGTCGCCCGGCGCGATCCACCAGAGGGGGCGCACGATGGGGTCTCCCGTGTCAGTGACCTCACCAGCCAGCTCAAGCAACAGCGGCGCCACGAGTGAGGCCCTCAGTGCAGTGAACTTGTGCGCGATGGCCACCACTTCGGCGTCGTACCGCCAGGGTGGAACGGAGAACTGCATAGCTGGCATGAAGGCGGCCACTTCCAGCCAGCGCACGTAGAGCTCACGCTCGGGCACATCGCCGCCGCTCACTGTGCGCTCAGACACCGCGTTGCCACCCACCATATCGGGCAGGATGAACGGGTAGCCCAGCATGCTGACAGTGAGCACGGCGGGGATGAGCGAGCGCAGCCCCAGATCGTAGCCCCACACCGAGTCGCGGTCCACCAGGCGGAAGAAGCACGAGATGTTCTGTGACTGGTAGCCCACACGGACCTCGGCCAGTGAGAAGAAGGGCAGCGCCATCTCTGTGTAGCGCCGGCTCCATATGTTGGGGTCGGACAGCGGCCTGTAGGTGCTGAAATCCCGCGGCAAATAGCTCACCTCTCCAGCGTCGAACTTGAAGGAGGCCACGGCGTAGCGCGAACGCAGTCGTCGCAGATGCCCCTGAAACCAGTCGCGGGCCTCCGGGCGCGTGAAGTCGAGCACGGCGCCGATGCCATTCCACCAGCGCACGAGAGCAGGGAGCCGGCCCGTGGGTTCACGCACAAACAGCTCGCGCTCCACGCCTTCGCCAAAACACGATGAGTTGTAGTTGACAAACGGGTGCACCCAGAGCGTGACGCGAAAGCCAGCGTCGCGCAGGCGGCGGAACATGCCGCTGGCGTTGGGAAACTTGGTCTCATCGAAGTCGAAGTCGCCATAGGCAGGCGTGTACATGTCGTCGATTTCCAGATGGCTGCTGTTGAAGCGGTGCTGGCGGATCTGCTGAGCGAAACGCTGCACCTTGTCCTGGTCCACCGAGCGCCCGTACAGCACCCACGTGGACCATATGGGGTCCCGGAAGGCCTCAGGCGCTGGCACCCTCGATGGCTTGTTGAAATAGCGCCGCACCATGTACTTGTGGATGGAAGTGACATCGGAGCCGACGCACACGCGGTAGCTGAGCTCGGGCGCAGCAGCGCGGCCGGCGGGCGGCTTGTAGGGCGTGTCGTGGTAGCGTGCCTGCAGCCGCAGAGAGCGTTCCGTGCTGTTCCAGCCCAGGTGGAAGGGCACTGAGTCGTTGACCTTGATGGCAGCTGCGCGCGACGACAGCCAGTAGCGCTCGAGGATGCCTCCAAATGCGGCGTCGGAGGAGTAGACATCGCTGGTGACGAAGGGCTGAGGCTCCTGCTGGCCGTCCAGGCGGATGGGCCAGTGCTGGGTCTTCATCTCCGCGCCGCCGTACCAGTGCGCCCCCGCGTCGCCCAGGAACATGGCGTGCTCCACCGCGCGCCCCGGCGCTGCCTCCTCCCAGCGCACGCGGTAGCACATGACCGTGTCCTTCGGCCGCACAGTCTGGATGAAGAAGTGCAGTGGGCGCCCATCCGCTGTGCGAGAGCAGCCAAGCCGGGCGCCGTCGCGGCTGCAGGAATCGAGGTCCAATGCGCCCGAGCGGAAAGCCAGGCGGAAGACCTGCTCGCCCTTCTGGTTGCGAATGGAGAAGCCACCGCGGTTGAGGTCCAGCAGCTCGGCCCGCAGGCGTTCCGCCTTGCGTAGAGAGGCGCTGTAGTAGCACCAGGCCACCACCGCGGCCAACACCAGCAGCAGCCCCAGCACTGCGGAGCCCAGCAGCGGCTTCAGCTCTTTGGACGGCTTGGGCTTGGTAGGCGAGAAGTTGTCAGGCAAGAAGGTGTACATGGTTGCAGCTGCGACAGCCTCGGGGCTCTTACGACCTGTGTGGCTCCCAGGTCGGCGGCGGCGGGGGTAGGCCTGGCTCTTTTCCTGAGGATTCTCGGGCATCAGCCCCCAGTTAAGGAAGGAGCAGGCAGTGGGGCCACCCGACAAAGCCCATCTGAACTTGGCCTGCCTGAGTCAGGAAGGGGAAGAAAGAGGTGGAACTGAGCTTTCTCATTCCATAGTTTTTACATTTGCTGCCACAAGAAAGAAGTGTATATTTTGGGAAAGTGTATACTGGGACGAAAGGGCTTTACTCTTACCAGGTCGTTCTGTCTGCATTTTACCTACCCTTTCTCATGGGCCCCACTGCTTGCCAAAATTAGTCAGGACTCTGAAGGGGAGGGGCAGATGGTATGCATCACCATTTTCCTGGTGGAGGAACAAACCCAGACAGGGTCAGGGAGCTGTCCAGGATCACAGAATTAATCAGGCCTCCCTGGATCACACATGGGGGCAGTTCAGGCTGAAGAGAAGGAGAGGAATCTGGAGAGGGCCTGGTTTCCCAGAGATGTGGCCATGGTGGGAGAGGCGGGATAAGCAAGCCAGCTCCTTAAGACCTTTGACACAGCAGGAGGCTGGCTTCCCTGTGTGGGGAGCGGGAGAGGAGAGAGGAAGGGGAACAGTTCAGGCATGGAATTTAATCTTGAGTCAGAAGCCATATTAAATCTGGAGATTAGAGAAGATACTCAAAGCCAGACTCAGTCCAAGGGCCTGGTTTGGAGGGGGGGCGAGGTTGGGTTTGGACTTTAGGACTGGGGTCAGGAGCCTGGCATGGGGGCTTGGTGTCTTCTCCCATCTCCCTCTCTTTGCTCTCAAACTCTACTCTGCTCTCAGCCATCAGGATCACCAAGTCCATTTCCCTGCCCACCTTCCTGCTCTGCTACCAGCACCACACCTGTGGGCCAGCTACCTTCTGGCTTTGTCTCTAGCACTCACCCACTGTCCTGTTTGCCCCTACCCTAGTTAGAGCACTGTCATTTCTCCCCTGTATCGTTGCAACACTTCCCCGATAAGCCTCCCTGCTTTCAACTTGTTTTCCTCCAATGCCTTCTGCTCACAGCAGCTATAGTGATCTTTCTAAAACACTTATCAGATTACATCTCTCCCTAGTTTTGGGAGCTGCTCATGACCCCCATGATGAAGTTCAGAAGTGTGAGCTTTGCAAATTGAAGTTCAAGGCATACATGCTCTCACCTGTCCTTCTGATTCCATTTTCAGCCAAGCCTATCCTATGACTACCAAGCTCAGTTCTTTCCTAACCTCAATCCTCAGGCCACCTGCTTTAGGAAATTTCACCCAGCCATCTTGGGCCAACTTCTTTCCCCCACCTACCAGCTCTCTGGCAATCAGACACCCCCTACTACACAATCCACTCTTATATACTGCATGCTAAAGATTCAGGTATGACTACACAGAAACACAGACTTGGGAGGAGGTGTGTGTCCAAACCTGCTGTTCAAGGCTACTGACCCTTCCTGTCTCAGCCCTCAGGGCAGAGTCCAGCAAAGAAATAGCACCAGCCACGTGCATACACAGACATACACTGCCAGCCTGCTGGCTGCCCACCTGCTCCAGCTGGAGGGAAGGAGAGAGGGAGATTGGCAAACAGTAATTAGACTCCTCCCAGATGCCAGTCCCCAGCAATTTCCAAGGAGACACCAGAATTGCTCAGCGTTCTCACTTCCCCCACCTCTCCCATGAAGAGATTATCAAGAATGCCAGGTGCCAGGTGCAGATTGGAATTTTTATCCCAGATGTCAACATACAGCTCCCCATAATGCCCCACCACCACCCCAGTGAGGTTCTATCTCAGGGCCTTATTCTCTGAGCTCCCTCCCCCAACTCCCTAAACGGGTCAGTTCCAGCTGGTCTAGAACAGCCTCTTATTCCCTTCCTCTCATCCCATACAACTTAGCCTTCAAAATTCCCCCAACCTACTATGGACTTCCCTTCCTGTAGGTATAGGCTGGAAAAGCCTTCCTGGAAAATGCAGGCATAGCCTTTAGCTGATGCCCTTAAGCTAAGCAGGACGCAAAGGCCTTAGGTGGCCCAGGCCAGACCAGCTGTACATTTATATTCAATTCATTCGAGACAACCAAGGCCCCATTCTGGGCACTAAGGGAATAGGGAGAAAGGGTCCGTATCTGAGTAGGACAGAGACTGCTCATCCTCAAAACTTTCATATTAAGTCAGCCTATCTCATGACCCCTGGAGGCATGGCCAGTCCACCAAGGTGACCTCAAAAGCCTTTTCAAACACTTAGGTCTTGAGAATTTTTACTTTCTAGGGTTCTGAGGTTCTTTGATGAGGACAAAAACCCAGAGGCCCTCTGCTGGTCTCCCTAATGCCACCATGGCATCCAACCCTAACAATAACGCTGAATAGGAGGCACAGCTGCAGTGCCCATTTTATAGATGAGGAAACAGTGGCCCAAACAGAAAAAGGAACTTGTTTGAAGTCACTCAGGTAGCAGGGTTGCCTGAATCCAAAATCCCAGCTTAACCCTGACAGGGAGCTAATGGTCTGACTGGCTATCTGAATGCAGGAGAGAAAAGGAGCTTTGTGGCCAAGAGGGTGGGACAGGCTTCCATCAGGAGGTTGTGGGCATGGTGAGACCTGTATTCCCAAGGGCTGGTGCTGCTACTTGCCCCAGGAAGGCTTCTTGGGGATGGGAAGTGGTGATTTTAATGGCACCTGGTACAGGGGCTGTGGGGGAGGAACTGTGATTCTGGTGTTAACGGTGGTGCCAGAGACCCCTGTAATCTGCCGCCTCCGCCATCTGGCCAGCCACAGGCTAATGCTGGCAGGTAGGGTTTGCCCTAGCCAAGCCTCTCCACACTTGACAGTCATCCTCAGTCTTGGCTTCCAGCCCCTAGCCATGTCTAAGGGGGAGGGTCGGGCCTAGCCCAACTGAAAGGAGGCCATTCCACGTTGGGTCCTTTGTCCAACACAATTCCCAGGGGTAGGGTGGGGGGTGGAAATGCCAAAGGCAACTCTATCCGGGCCCTCTCCCCGTCCTGCCCAGCGAGCGGATCCGGGGGTATAGAGTGACTGAGCCTACAGCCTGGAATACTCTACACCCACTCCCAGCGCTGCAGCTATAATGTCCGAAAGGACAGACTGAGGTCAAGAGGGCGGTCGCCCGCTGGGAACCGCGGCCGAAGAAGGGGCCCAGGTGTCCAAGCTCGCCCCACCTATTCATCTGTCGGAGAGAAAGTTCAGGAAATATTTTCCCTCAGCAACCCCCCAAGGTCTTCCCGCAGGGCGCACTCACGGAAGTGACCCCAGAAGTGGGGGTGAATGGAGGCTCCCGCAGATCCCCTCCAAGTTAGCAGAAGTTGAGCTGCCACGGTGCGGCGCGGGGCGCTGCCTAGCTGGGAACAGCTGAGGCCGTCCTCGAGCCCCGCCCCTTGGCTGCTCGGCCACGCCCCAGTCATTCGGTCTCGTCTAGAGTCTCGGAGTCCAGCTCCGCCCCTGGCGCCCGACCATCCTCCCACATTGTCACGCGCACTTGAGTTCACGCCCCTTAGCCCCCACCTTCCTCTTCTGTTCTGTGCCCAGCTCCTGGCAGCTCGGGCCCGCCGCCAGCCCGGTGCCTCCCGGTTCCGCCCCCCGCCTGCAGGCCCGCCCCCTCTGGACCATCGCTTACCCGCACGCGGGCGGGGCTCTGCCCCAGGTCTGCTGGGAACTGTAGTTCTGGAGGGAGGTGCAGCTGTCGAAGGTTAGGGTTCTCGCACCTGCCGGCTAAATTTGGGATGTGTATGAGAAGGAGCGAGCCGCAGGGTAAAGGGACAGAGCTGGCCCTTGGGATTCCTTTTCCTCCAGATTTGGGGAGGTTGAGGCCGTCTCGGTATAACGCTCTCATTAGCTCTTTTTCCATATGGAAAAAGGGTAGCGGAATTCTGGGAGGATCTCAGCGGCTCAGTGCAGGTCGGATCCAATCAAGGCCCCCACGGAGTGGAGCCTAGTTCCATCAGCCGGGAGGCCCAAGCTGTCAGCTCCCACCGGACCAGACCGGCAGTGCCTGAGATCAGGGACTGAGAAGACCGGATTCTGCTCCGTATTTTGCAGTCTTCCCCCACCCACTCCCCTTGGTGGCAGCCCTTAGAAGTGCCCCTGCTGCGAGGAGGTGGGCGTGCCCCGCTATACAGCTGCACCCAGGAGGAATGGGGTGCAAAAATACTGAAGATCCTAGAGGCTCCAGAACACCCCACCGCTTGCTCCCTGAGGGACAGAGAAACAGGGCTTTTTTTTTTTCTTTCTGCGTTGGGTCTTCGTTGCAGCACGTGGACTTTCTCTAGTTGCAGCGAGTGGGGGCTACTCTTCGTTGCAGTGTGCGGGCTTCTCATTGCAGTGGCTTCTCTTGTTGCGGAGCACAGGCTCTAGGCACGTGGGCTTCAGTAGTTGTGGCTCACGGGCTCTAGAGCACAGGCTCAGTAGTTGTGGCGCACGGGCTTAGTTGCTCTGTGGCATGTGGGATCTTCCTGGACCAGAGATTGAACTCATGTCCCCTGCATTGGCAGGCGGATTCTTAACCACTGCGCCACCAGGGAAGTCCCCCAGGGCTTTGTTTTATTTTGTTTGTTTGTTTTTTAATTTAATTTTATTTATTTTTTTATACAGCAGGTTCTTATTAGTCATCAATTTTATACACATCAGTGTATACATGTCAATCCCAATTGCCCAATTCATCACACCACCATCCCCACCTACGCCCCCCCCACCACGGCTTTCCCCCCTTGGTGTCCATACGTTTGTTCTCTACATCTGTGTCTCAACTTCTGCCCTGCAAACCGGTTCATCTGTACCATTTTTCTAGGTTCCACATACATGCGTTAATATACAATATTTGTTTTTCTCTTTCTGACTTACTTCACTCTGTTGTATGACAGTCTCTAGATCCATCCACGTCTCAAAAAATGACTCAATTTCGTTCCTTTTTATGGCTGAGTAATATTCCATTGTATATATGTACCACAACTTCTTTATCCACTCATCTGTCGATGGGCATTTAGGTTGATTCCATGACCTGCTGTTGTAAATAATGCTGCAATGAATATTGGGGTGCATGTGTCTTTTTGAATTATGGTTTTCTCTGGGTATATGCCCAGTAGTGGGATTGCTGGATCATATGGTAGTTCTATTTTTTGTTTTTAAAGGAACCTCCATACTGTTCTCCATAGTGGCTGTATCAATTTACATTCCCACCAACAGTGCAAAAGGGTTCCCTTTTCTCCACACCCTCTCCAGTATTTGTTGTTTGTAGATTTTCTGATGATGCAGGGCTTGTTTTGTAATTTGAAATTTCTTGATCATGAAACCCTCCAAAATTGTTTTGGACCTCTTGGACTTGGGTGGGGGAGGGCAGCAAGGGTATCTGAACATGGACTTTGGAGTCGCTGTGATGGAGACTCTGGGAACAGAGATCAAGAGCTTTGAGTATAGGGACATGGCTCTGACTGCAGGATGGGCGATTCTGGGTCCACTGAGATATGGGGGTGAAGGGACATCTAGGTTTGGGGGATATTGGGGAAATGGCAGCTGTGGGGCCCTCCTAGGATGGGAGGTAGATGGGCCCTCCTGCGTGGCTAGGTGGGCCCATTAGTTTGGGCCCTGGGATGGAAAGGAGGAGGTCATGCCCCTCATAGGGCTACTGCCATGCGTCAGGAGGGCACTCAGGGCCACCCAAGGGAAGTACTGAGATGATGGAGTGGGGAGGGCTCAGGGCAAGATGACTTTGAGAAACTGTATCTCAGTTGAGGGGGCTTGGCAGAGGCCTGAGTGACTGGCTCCTCATTGCCAGATCCTGCTGGGTAAGGACATGAGAGGCAGCCTTTAGGATGAAGAATTTATTTATTGTTCAGCCCCCTTGGCCCGGGCAGCCCGGGCTCTACCGGCAGTGGTAGTCAGGATAGGTCTCGGACACAAACTCAGGGTGGAAGACATAGTTGTTTCTCTGGGGGCCACCGGTCTTCTTGAAGTGACTTGTTTCCCATCTGTGGGGAGAGATGGGTTGGCCCTTTTGGACCCTCATATGTCTGACTCCAATTCTCAGTGCTAATCTTATCCCAACATTTCGTCCCGAATAATGGCCCTAGGCTCCAACACTGACCTCTTGACCTCAGGTTCTACTGTTAAATTTTTGACTCCCAATACCCGCTCCCTAACACTGACTTTTTACACTTTAATTCAAGCCCTGAACCTAACGCCCTGATCTCTTGACTCTAAGCCCCACTGCCAACCTGTAAACCCTCAATGCCATCTCCAAGCCCTCTCATTTAGTTGCCAGCTTTGACTTCCCCATGGCACCATCGCCCCCTGGTGTCATCTTCCAGTCGGTGCATCGCAGCGGTCAGTTATCCCAACTAGTCCCTGGGTCCCCCGCCATGCCAAGGTTACAGCTTCTGTGTGGGTGCACATTTGCATGTGTGCGCGCCAGATTTACCTAAGGTTCGGACAAGGGTAGTATGACGGCGGGGGAGTTATAACAACACATTGCATTCCCGTCCGGTGCTCGCAGGGCGATACACTCCTAGAGAAGGAAGCGGTGGGCAGGAATGGGTCGGGCCTTTTGACTTCCCTCTACGCCCCAACCCAGACCAAGACTCTGAGCCGCACTTCAGGTGTCAGTCCTACTGCTCGGAGATCCTCCCTTCCGGCCTCCTGTCCCTTCAAGACCTTGAAACGTCGCCTCTGGGAAGACACCTAAAGTCCCTCTCCCTCTAAGGCCTCGTTTCTGCCGCCCAGGCTGGGCGGCGGAGAACGCTGTACTCTGGGGAAGGTTGGGGTACAGTCATTGAGGACCTGGGAGCCCCCGGATCCTCAACATGGGACAGCAATTACTCCAGCTTATCGACGAGGCGACGTTTCTGAGGCTTAGGCACTTTCTTGCTCCTCCACGCCCTTGTGAGGGATAAGACCCAGTTTTGCACAATGAATCAGTCTCTCTCAGCCTGGGGAGGGACGGGGTATCACCACGGGGTTAGGGACAGGGTTCAGGATCTCCCTCCCCCTTTCACAGCTCTCTAGACAGACGCGGACATTGGAGTTCTCCCAGGCTCAGCCAGCCTTGTCTAACGCCAAGTGCAGGGAAAAGACCGCGTTGCAGTCTGGGCTTCTGCTGAGCGCTCGAGCTTCAGTTTCCTCCACAATAACACGCGAGGCTGTCTACCTCCAGAGGTGGTGCGGGGCTCCGAGGAGGCCAGGGCCCTTCTGGTAATGCGGTCACCACTTCCTTGCCTTCTTAGAACCCAGCGATGACCCTGCCCATTACCAACGGTGACCTGAGGCCCAGGAATAGGGGAAACTGTTCTGAGGACACATGGCACGCCGCAAGCTAGAACCTGCGTCTCCAGGGCCGGGTGACCAGGTAGGGGGCGGGGCCGGCGGGTGTGGGAAGGGGGAGCAAACTGGTGTGCGGAGTTTGTTCCTCAAAGAAACCCTCGGGCAGAGCCTCCAGAAGACGTATAGGAGCCAGGTTGACCTTGAGCCCAGTTCAGGAGGGACAGGATCAGGAACTCGGGTATCTCCGTGCAGGTTCTCCCACCTCAGCCGTACGTTCAGGCCGTGAGGCCCCAGGGCGGGACAGGGAGGCGCCAGTAAGCGGACCGCGCGGGCTGGAGGCGGGGTGGGGTCTGGCACAGAGGCAGGTCAGAGCTAGAAGTGGTTAGGGATGGAGCGTCCGCAGCTGGGGTAGGGAGGACTCTGGGGGCGGGGCTTTGTTTGGGGGCGGGGCTTGTTTGGGGGCGGGGCCCGGCTACTGCGCGCGCGGCCCGGCGAACCTTGCAGTCGGCTGCTCTGTGCGCAAAAGTCGCAGGCGACGTTCGGTGCGGGGTGGCCCGGCGACGCAGTGGTCCATGCCGCGCAGACAGTAGTGGCGGCCCGAGCAAGCGCTTTCATAACCCTGGAAGGGCAGGCGGCCCGGCAGCGGGTCCACACACCCGCAGCGGGGCGTGATCTCTGGCAGCGGCTGGTTCCGTGACAGCGAGTTCAGCATGTTCACCACTACCTCGCGCTCTGCGCCCGCGGGCCCCGAGCCCGGGAGACCCAGACACAGTCACAGGAATGGGAAGAGACAGGGTCAGAGACAGGAAGAGATGGAGACACAAACAGATAGAGACAAGGTTACAGCCTCTCCAGGGCCCTCGGCCTCCGCCCCGTACCTCGGGTCTCCATCCCTCCGTCCTTCTGGCCTACCCATTTCCCTCCACTGTCCCACCATCTGTTACCGTAGGCGTTGAGTCGCTCCGGCTTAGGAGGGTACACCAAGGGCATTCCTCGAACTACTGTCTCCATCCCGGTCTCCTGGAAGTGGCACACACGCTGCCTCAAGCTCTGACCCGGAAGAGTTCCTCCTTTGGGGGTTCTCCCAGAACACGCAGACTAGTCCCAGGCCGCGCCTTCCCCCGCCCTCCAGAAGCTCCCCTACTCTGCCACGTTCTGAGTGTTTGGGGTTGTCGCTGGGCAACGCGGTTTACTCCGCCTCCCAGGTGGTGGGGGTGGGGGAAGTGGAGCTGTAGGTGGACCAGGTCTGGACCTGCACCTCTGACATCCCTGTCCCACCGTTTGCCTCTGATTTTACCCTTTTTTGTCTAGCCGACTCTGTGTAGCTGTGTCTTTGTGTCTCTCTAATAGGGATTTTTCAATATTGCAGTGTTGCCTGCCCATCAGAATCACTTGGGGAACTTATGAAAAATTCTGATTCTGATTCTTGAGGAAGTTCTGATTCAGAAGGGTTCAGTCAACCTGAGGTCGGCCATCAACCTACAGTTAAGAGCCCCTACTCTTGCCTGGTATCCTTACATCTTCCCTCTTTCTTCATGCCTGGGGCCGTGGCTGGACTCTTTTATAAACCCTAGTCTCACAAATGGGAAAAGGCCTTGGAGCATTGTTGGTGGGAAAGGGATGAGAAACTAATGGTGAAATATCAGACACTGTGGTTTGGGAGGCACATGGGGAGTGGGGGGTGGTCCCAGGCCCCAGGCATCTTTGTTGGGCACAGTAGATACCTTAGGCAGCCGAGGAAGGTATGTGGCACATTTGTTCCAGCCCGTACAGTTGTAAGGTCCCATCCTCCGTGTATTATACCGGTTACCGCACAGGTGGTTTGGGTTGCGTTTGTCTGCTTGATCATAGGGGTGGAGACATAAGACAGTATTACTCCTTATTCTGCTCCAGGATCTGGGACCCCTTAGATGCTTTTCCTCTGATCCCCAGCACAAAGCTGGGCTCTCACTCATCTCCCGTAGGCCAGAAAAGCCCAGCCTGGCCCCATACTTGTCTTATTTAGGCACTGACATGCAGCCTATATCCCACCTAAGACAAGCTTCTGAGTGGAGCCTGGGTCCTTTGAGCTGATCACATTTCATCCTGGCACCACCCTCTCTGAATCAGCCAACCTGGAAGCCCTGGAAACAGGCCTCCTCCCAAATCCTCCCTCTCATCTTCCACATCCAGGCTCAAAGTTTGCTTATTCTGCCTCCTTAAAATCACTTGACTCTATTCTTTCTTCCAGTCCCCCATGATATCACTCCTGTATCTCTGCAGTGCCTAAACCAGGAGACAAGAACGTCATGGTTAATAGGATGGACTCTGTAGACCGACTCCTGTGGTTCAAATTTCAGCTCTGCCAGATATTAACTGTGTGTGACCTTGATCTAGTTAATTAATTTCACCTTGTCTCTGTTTCCTTAATTTTAAAATGGGGGTAATAATGCTATCTACCCCATAGGGTCGTTGTGAGATTTAAATAAGTTATTATATGTAAAACATTTAGAACAATGCCTGGCACAGAGAAAACTACCATCATCATCATCATCACATTATTATTGTTTTTATTATTGTTATTAGCTTACTGGTCTTCCTGCCTCATTCTGAAATCCTACAATCCGATCTCTACATAGAAGCTGTGGCACTTATGATAAATGAAAATCTGACCAAGACAGTTCTCTACTTAAAACCCTCCGAAGCCCCACCCATCCAGTCACCTAAGTGTCCTGTAAGTTCCTCCCTGATCCACCACGCTAACAATGTTAAAGAATACATGTGAGAGATTAGGAAAGGAGTTCTAGGAGCCCTAGCGTAAGAGCAGGTGCGTGTATGTGTGGGACAGTGTGTTGGGACTTGGAGTTCTAGGTTGGTGGGTTGGACATACTGAGTTTGAAGTGTTTGGGGCCATTCAGGTAAATTTGATCATAATCAGATAAAGGAAAGTGGAATCCTGGTAAGAGGACAAGACTAGAAATAAAGACTTAGAGTTGTCAGTAATTAAAGATGTGGGTTAGATTAAACGGTCTCAGGAGAGGAATAAGGAGAGAGGAGGGCTCCGATCAGCATTCCGAGGAACCCCATGTTTCCAGAATGATTAGACAAGAGACCCAGGAATTTGAGGCATCAGAGAAGCTGAGGAAGGAAGTAGTTTCACAGAGTAGAGAGTGGTCAGAGTGAAATACATAGGGTAGGTCTCATGAGGAAAAGACTGAAGAGTCCCATGGATGAGGTAATTAGAACCATACAAGATCAGTTTTAATAAACATTAAACATGAGTGTAGGAGATGCAGACTCCCAATTTCAATTGAAGATTAATCATCAATTCATTCAACAAATACTTATGAAGCCTGCTGCTATTCCAGGTGGAGAGGGCACAGCTCTAAGTAAAACAAGACTCTCTGTTCTTTTGGAATGTACAGGAAGACATAATAAACACCTAACCAAATGAGAAAGATAATTTCTCATAAGGCATAAGGAGTGAGGAAGTAGAGACATAGACTCTATTTCCAAGAATCTTGGCTGTGAAGATGAGGAGCGAGAGAGAATTTTTAGACAGGAGGAAATTAGAAAAGGCTTCCAGGTTGAGGGGAGAGAGATGTGGTGGGGCAGAGGGATGCAGGAGAGAAGGGAACCTGATGGAACAGGGTCACTAAGAAGATGGGAGAAGATAGCACCGGAATACACATGGAGGAATTTGTTTGGAGGAGGTTAATGCTCCCTCCCTCTCTCTAGGGATAAGGCCCAGGCCTCTTCCAACTCTTTGGCATAGACTGGGAGCTCCCAAAAGGCAGAGCCTGGATCTCCTCCTCCAGGGTCAGGGGTCAGGATCAAGGTCAGGCCAGGTGGTTGGGAATCAAGCTGGAATGGGGGTAATTAGAGAAGAAGCCCTGGTCGAGGATGGGGATAAGGTTTGTATAGGATCAGGGTGGAGGTCAGAAGTCAAGTTGGGTTCAGGTGTAGGGTCTTTGTTGGGGTCATTGAATGGGGTCACAGTTGGGTGATGCGTGAGGCCTACCTTCCTCTTGAGAGAGCCAGTATTTCTCAGGCAAGTAGGGGTGGCTTGGTATGGAACTCTTATAGCTGTAGTCCTGCACAGCACACTTGACCATCTTCTGCAGGGCTTCAGGATCCACGTGGTGCTTCACAGTCTGAGTCAGGCCCTGGCAAGGAGAGAGGGGAGGAGATGGCTAGGTGCATGGAGACCCCAGCCTTGGTATCCAGCTGGACCTAGATTTAGCCCCTATTTAGGTCAGCCCAGGTGGGTCTCCCAACCCTCTCCCTATGCCAGAGGGATCCCCAGGCCAGCCTTGGTTCCCTCTGCATAGTTCTTTTGCTTGAATCACCCTTTTCTCCTTTTCTTCCATCCAAGGCTCGGACTTGGAACCCAACATTTTCCCTCAGTCAGAGTGGTTTTCTGATGTTCTTCTCATTTCTGTCCTTTCCTTGACTGGGACCTATAAGGGCAGAGCTGGGTGTTCCTGTCCTCTTTCTTCCAGACTGTGTGCTGCCTGGGAGCATGGCCTGGGTCTTCCCCAACAGAGCAACAGGCCCGTGGAACAACCTCAGGAAAGGCTGGCTGCCCTGGGAGCTGGCTACCTTAGGCAGGTGTTTTGGACAGGAAGGGCTCTCTGTGAATCTGGCACCTTGAAGGAGATGAAGGATGGGGCCAGAGGGGCACCTACTTTAAAATCTAATTCTCTGACCCTAATTCTGCTGTGGCTCTCATCTTGACACCAATATTACCCTTGACCCTGACATTTACGTTGTGCTGGTCCTCATCCTGTCCTGATTTTTTTCCTGATCTTTGTTCAGGCTCTGGGCCCCTCTGCTTCTTGGGGTTCACCTCATCTTATCCCAACACCCCTTGTTTGGCTGGATCTGTAGAAGCCCAGATCAAGGGCCCCCTTGTCCTCAGCTAAAGGCACATTGCCAAGTTAGTTGTGGGCCCACGTCTCTGTAGGCAGCTGGGATGAAAAGACAGCTGGGTTACAGCGGTGGGACGCCCAGCAAAGTCAGACACCAGAAAGGACTTTCTCATCATAGTGGGCAGCAAGGTGCTGGGATGACACCTTTGCACCGCATTTCATCTTTATGATCTGAAGAGCAGAGGCTTCTCTTGGCCTGGGATGAGACCTTGCTGCTTCTAGTGCTCCTACTCCCCTGAAAACCCCTCAGCTGAGGGGCTTCTTGGATCCTCCGTGCCCAGCTGAGGTTCTGTTCTGTGGGCAGATCCTACACAGTCATACTCCATATGGGTGGAGGGGCCCCAAGACTTAGCACTCCCCTGAGTTTTACATACACACAAACACATGCACGTCCAGACATACACATAGATCTGTGCGCCCAGATACACTCATAGATGTACATACACACTCAGACACACACACACACACACACACACACACAATCATTTAGAAGAACTCACAGACTCTTCAGTGTTTCCATTCGAGGCTTTCCTCAGATGTCTGTAATCTTTGATTGTCTGCTCATGTTTATGAGTAGGAGACTAAAAAGGCTCATTGGAGGCTTTGAGCTGTGGGTGGGCATCATTGTAGGATGCTCTGGCTAGACTATTTGTTGCAAACTCTGTCAGTATCTGTAGGTCTTTTCTCTTGGGCTGATCAGATCCCTCGGAAGATACTCTTTCAGTCTTTGGCTTGAGAGTAGTGACCTAGCTGCCATTGTTCTGAGAACCTAGTGGAAAAGAGGGCTGCTGGGGGTTTAGCATTCAGCATACGGATGTTCATCTGTTTTCAGTACGGTACCCTGAACTTAGCCGGGCCTGGAATCTCCAGTCCTGAGATCCTTGCCAAAAAAATAGGCCTTCTGACTTTTGCAGAGATGGGCGAGCAGTCACCCTACGGCATGGAATAGAAGAGGGGGTTTAATTGCTTCTTAGCTTTCAAATCATTATCGTTTCAGCCTTGGCCCTGTCCCATCTTCTGTTCCAAAGAAACCTAGTATTACCAATTTCTGAGCCTTTTAAAAATTCTGCAGTTTTAAGTTGAATTATGTCTTGTGTTTCCCACTGCTGGCTTTGGATTCAGCTTTCTCAGATCTGCTGTGTCAGTTACTACTTATCTATCACACTTTCCAGCTTCTGAAATTTTGTTGTCATTGTCCTTCCTTCTCACTATTCTTGCATATTTATGTCTTAAATATGCATTTATTGTAGTTTTCAAGGGGTTTTAGGAAGGAGTCAAAACGTGTTCATTTTAACCCAGAGAATTATAGTTCTTTATATATTCTACATATTCCTTTGTCAGTTACATGTTGCAGTTATCGTCTCTCAGTTGGTGGCTTGTAACTTCATTTTCTTTTTGGTGTCTTTTGATGAACATAAGTTCCTAATTTTAACATAGTTGAATTTATTCATCTCTTATGTAGTGCTTTTGTGACTTAGGAAATCCATCCATAATCTAAGATAATGGAGATAATGTCATAATTTTTTCTAAAATTATAGTTCTACTTTCCATACTTATGCCTTAATCTGTCAGGAATTTGTTTGGGGGTTTGGTGTGAATTAGGGGATCAATTTAATTTTTATCCACATGGATAACCAGTTGTCTCATTGAGTAATCTATCTTATCCCACAGATTGGTAATGCCACCCCAAGCCTGATACATCTTTTCCCATAGCTTTACTTTCAGTCATCTCTGTTGTATATCGTTTCCATATATGTGTGGCTCCATTTCTGGTTTTATTCCATTAATCAATTTGTGTACCCCTACAGTAATATTATGCTTTATGGATTTCTATAGCTTGGTAATAAATATTAATATCTGACTGGGCAAGTCCCCTTCTTCTTCAGGTGTGTTTTAGCTAGTTCTTGGGCCTTCGCTCTTCTCTATAAATTTTAGAGACAGCTTGTCAAATTCTTCAAAAACTCCTGTTGAGATTTTAATCAGAATTGCATGGAATCTTTATGTTAGTGACTCTTCCTATTCATGAGCATGTTATGCCTCTTCATTTAAGTATTTTTTTAAGGTATTCAAAGTTTTATAATATTATCCATTCAGTTTTGCACACATTGTTAGATTTATTTCTACTTACTCTCACTCTTTGTTGCTAAAATGATATATATATATTTTAAGATTATGCTTCCTAAATATGCTTTTTATCTTAAATTCATCCAACTTTCTAAATTCTCTTATTCTAATAATTTGTAGATTCTATAAACACAACTGTATCATCTGTGAATAATGACAGTTTTTGTAAAAATTCCTTTCCTATCCTTGTACCTTACATGATATTGTTTTCCAATATACAATTTACATGATATTGTTTTCCAATATTTTGGTTCTTTCTTTAAATTTAAAAACTATTATAATTATTTTCTATGGACAATGTTTAAATTTATCTCGTTTACCAGTTTCTTAGCTCACTATTCCTTCTTGCATCTCAGACCTTCCTTTTGTTGTCATTTCCTTCTCCCCAAAGTGTATCCTTTAGAAGTTCCTTTATTATAAGTCTTTTTAAAAAAATTTATTTATTGTTATTTTTGGCTGTGTTGCGTCTTCGTTGCTGTGCGTGGGCTTTCTCTAGCTGAGGCGAGCGGGGGCTGCTGTTCGTTGCGGTGCATGGGCTTCTCATTGCGGTGGCTTCTCTTGTTGCGGAGCACGGGTTCTAGGCGCGAGGGCTTCAGCAGTTGCAGCACGTGGGCTCCGTAGTCGTGGCTCGCGGGCTGTAGAGTGCAGGCTCAGTAGTTGCGGTGCACGGGCTTAGCCGCTCAGCAGCGTGTGGGATCTTCCCGGACCAGGGCTCGAACCTGTGTCCCCTGCATTGGCAGGCAGGTTCTTAACCACTGTGCCACCAGGGAAGCCCCCTATTATAAGTCTTATTGTAGTAAATATTTTAGTTTTTGTTTGTCTGTAAGTGTCTTTATCTTTCTTTTGTTCTTGAAAGGAGGACACATTGAAAATAATTTCTCTCTGCATGTTTTTAAGGTCATCTCTTAAGCTGGTGTTGTGGAGTTTCACGTGTTATCTAAGAATTCATGGATTCATTTCTCTTGTTAGTTGTTGAAAATCAAGAGCCTTTGTCTCTTCAGATAATGACTACTCTCCTTTCTGCTCTTTCCTTCTGGAACCCCGAGTAGTTGTGTGGGATCTTCTCTTTCTTTCATATTGCTTAATGTTTCTTCCATATTTTCTGTAGCTCTTTGTCTCTCTGTGCTGCATTCTGGGAAATTTCTTTTGCTCTTTTTTTTTTTTTTTTTTCCCCCACACTGCACAGCTTGTGGGATCTTAGTTCCCCAGCCAGGGATGGAACCCGTGCCCCCTGCATTGAAAGCGTGGAGTCTTAACCACTGGACCACCAGGGAAGTCCCCTTGCTCTGTTTTTCATTTCACTGATGTTCTTAAGCTGTGTCTAATTTGCTCCTTAATCCATCCATTGAGTTTTGGTTTTAACACATATATCTTTTATTTCTAAAATTTCATTTCTTTAAAAAATCTGTCCATTCTTTTCAAAATATAATCTCTTGTTGCATCATTTTGATGAGTTCACATTTTGCTCAGAAAAATTCATAATTATTTTGTGTTCTTTAACTATTATTTCCAATATCTGACATCCTTGGAGGTTTAAGTCTGCTGTTTGTTGTTTCTGTTGAGTCTGTCATATGGTGGTTTGTTTCCTTATGTCTTTTATTGTGAGCTCAGATTTGATTGACCATACTCTAAGGATACCTGGAAACCTACATTGAGGATATTTTCCACCATAGAAGATATACATTCATTGTGTGTGTGTGTGTGTGTGTGTGTGTGTGTGTGTGTGTTTGTTGGGGAGGAAGGGAGCCAGAGATCACTGGACTTTCTGGTTCAGTTTGGAATTTACAGGTTCAGTTGCTCCATCTTTCAGCTAGCTTAAGGCTTAAACTCCTGCTTGTAGTACTGATAGTGGCGTTTGTCCTCAGGGCAATTCTGTCTTAGCATACTTACTACTCATCTCCACTGACAGTCCAAAACAAAATGAAAATTAATTTTTATGCAGGACCTAGTTGTTTGGAAGCAGGAGGGCCCTGCAGAGTTTCTAGACCACCATACTGCCAGAAGCAGAAGCTTTTCCTTCATTATTAATCCCACTGCTATCTGATTTTCATTCCTCACCAGTCGCTGAAGCTGTTTAGCCAGGCGGCTAAGTGTTACTACATCCAAGAGATTCCTTTCTGTGCTGACAGCATTTGACACCGAGCTTTGTCTAATAATGCTGTCTTTGTTGGTTTCTCTACGATTTTCATCCTATCGCTGTCTCCTTTTATGGCTCTTCTTCCTTTACCTACTCCTGAAATATTGATATTCTCCAAAGCCCTATCCTTGGCCACTTTCTTACTCTTTTTTTGGCAATCTCTATGACTTCAGCTACCACCTATATGTTGATTTCAGAATTCATGTCTGTAGCCCAAACCTCTTTCTTTTGCTTCAGATAAGTATATCCAGCTACACAGCAGACATCTTTTCCTGGAAGCCCTTGAATATTTTTGTCCCCAGACGAACTCCTAATCTCTCTCTAATCTGCAATTCCAAATCTCAGTTGGTAGCACTGCCCTTCCTCCAGTTTTCCAGAGTCCAAAACCCAGAAGTCCTCTTTATCTCTCCCCTCTTCTTTATATCTAGATGGTGACCAAGGTGTGTTATCTGCTTCCTAAAAATTCCCTCCTATTGAGTTTGGAAAAGCAGGCAGACACTTTCATATTTTGCTGGTGGGCATGTAGATTATTATAACCCTTATCACAGCAATTTGAAGTGTATATGCAAAGTTTTTTAGATTCACATATCCTTTCCCTCAACAATTTCTATCTATGAATTTATCCTAAGGGAATAGTTGATATATACAAAGAATGTACAAGAATAATTATACTAGCAAAATTTTATAAATAATCTAAATTTCCTCAACCATATTTTGGTACATTCATAAAATAAAATACTATAGTCATTAAAATTACATTATAGAATATTTTTGACACAGGAAATGTACTTGATATATGGTTTTGTGAAAAAAGCAAGATTCAAAATATTAGTATATAACATGACACCACCTTCATAAAAAAATATTTGCTTCCTGAAAGGCCATATAATAATAAATTAATGGTAGTTATTTTGGGTAGTGAGAATTATAGGCTGTTTTCTTTGTGCTTCTCTGAGTGATCCCCACTTTCTGATTGAGCATATATTTATTTTGTAATTATAAAAATTATTTTTAAAAGACTCTCCTATTCAACAGTAGGAGAGTACTATTGAGAGTATCAACAATAGTCTCCTATTCAAAAATACTCTCCTATTTTTCACTGCTACAGTCTCTCCTTATCTCCCACCTATATCCTCTTCCCTCATCCTTCACCACCTCACTGGGCTTCCTGCCCTCAACTCCAGCCCCTTCAATCTCCTGCCACAGTGGCCAGAGTGTGTCACTCACAATCCAAGCCATGACACTCCCAGGCTCAAAAGTCTGGACCATTATGACCACATTTCTCAACACAACCTGAAGCCCTTCATGGTCTGCAGGCTTCTCTCTTACCATAGGGCTGGCCTCTCCCTATGCTCCAGTTCTCAGTTCCTGGTGGGTCCCTGCCCCTGGGCTGCCCTTTCTCACATTCCTCTTCTGCTCACAGCGTCCTTCTTCTGGATCTCTTAGCAGACCTGCCCTTCAAGTCCCGGGAGTGGCTTTCTGGCTGTTATACCAGCACAAGCCTCTGCTGGTGCATGTTCCACACTGGGCAGTCCTACTTTGTTCACTTTTTGCCAAGAGATCCTCAAAGGCATGGCTTGGCCCTTCACTGTAACCACATTGTCCCTGACACATGTAAGTACTCAGCAAAGTTTTGTTAGGTGGTACACACAGATAAACTCCCTTGGGCAGAGTCACAATTAGACTTACAGATCTTCTCTCCATTTTGTGAAAGCCGCACAACCCCACTTGGCCACCTGTCCTCAAGTACAGACACAGGAGACTGTAATAAGCATGCATAAAAACATGCCTGTAGGTAGAGCCCACAGGCAGCCTCAGGGCCTTTGCACTTTCTGATCACTCTGCCTGGAATCCTATCCTTTCAGTTCTTCACATGGCTATTTCTCACTCACCTTTCCAGTCTCAGCTCATGTCACCTTGAAAGAGAGAGCCCTCTTTCATTACTTCTATTTAAGTAGCTCTCCCTGGTTACTTTCCATTTCCAGTACCCCGTTTATGTCCTTTACAGAATTTAGGACAATTGACAAAACTCTTATTCATTTCTTGATTATCATCTATCTCTCCCCATCTCCTACCCTGGTGGAGTAGGAGGGCACCATGAGGGCAGGATCTCGTATTACTTTATATATATCGTGACAAATTCCATGGCTAAGCAAATGAATCACACACACACACACAAAGCTACAAAGAATTACAAACACATAATGACAACCACACACTGTCAGTGATCCAGACACCCACAGCCATACACTCTGAACTGCCCGCCCCCCAACCCCCGCCCCAGCTCGCCACTTACCGGAGTCACAAACCTGTTGGCTTCCCAGGCCCACAGAGGTGGGTCCTTATAGACCTCCTTGATGGAGGTAGGAGCCCTGTAGGAGTCCCTGTAGGTGCTGATGGGGGTCTTGGTCTTACGGGAAAAGAGGAACATAGTGGGGTCTAGGGGATGCCGTGGTGGGCTCTACCTACCAGGGGCTCCTGCAAGACATCAGTGACCACCCCCCGCCCTTTTCCAGACAGCTCGGCAGGTGCCCCAGCTGCTGCGACCCCCCCTCCTGTGGAGGATCTCTCAGCTTCCCTCCCTCACAGCCTTCTTGCTCCTCCCCCACCCTGATTCCCTCTCTAGGATGGGCACTGCCCATTATGATATCACCTGGCTCAGCCCCATCCCCGGAGAGGTGAAGAGGTCTGACTTCCTCCCTACCCCAGTCTCTTCCTGCCTCAAGTCTCTCAAAAGAGCCCAATTTCCAAGAGTTCACAAGGTCCCTGGAGATCTTCTAGGCGAAGCTTCTCACTGTGACGAAGAGAAACAGAGATTCTGAGGGGTCAAGTGAGTCATCCAGGGCCGTTGCAGCTGGTCAGTGGCAGGCCTAGCCTGGGAACCCACAGGTGGAGGTAGGGTGAAATGCGCGTTCAGCGGATCGGTCCTCTGCCCTTCCCGGCCCATCTGCCCCTTGCCCGCACCCCAGGTAGGGAGCTGAGGCTGGCTTGTTTGATGCTTTTAATATCATTATTTGTGTTACACGATACACAACCAAGGATGATGGTCAATACTGCGATGGAAATGTTAAAAAAAATTTTATACACGGCTCATGTCTTCCACACACCTTCCTGGAAATAAATTAGTGAGCACGGAGAAACCTGGCTGGGTGGCAGCCAGAGCTGAGGGTAGAGGGAGTGTTAAGGCAGTATCTACAAGGGGCAAGGGTGGCAGGGGGCAAACTAAGGCCTCGATTCCTCCCCTCCAACCTCCCACACAGGGAAGGAGGGAACCATGCACTTTCCCTAGACCCAGAAAGTGCTGGCTGCCAGCTTCGTACTTCTCTCCACTACACTTGCTACACTGCCTCGGCTAGAGGCCCTTGCCTGCCAGGGAATTAGGTATATCTTGTGGGGAGGGAGCCTTTCCCTTATTCCTCAGGGCCAGAGAGGTTAAGCAGTGGGCCAGAGTCACACAGCATGTCAGCAGCAAAGGCAGCAGTCTAAGTGAGCCTTGGCGGGGGCCCTGCCTGGAAAAGAGGAGGTACCCATGTTCTCGAAGGGTGAGTCAAGGAGGCCGGGGTGGTGGCGGTAGTAGTAGTAGGAAGCTTGGTTTTGGGGCCCAGATGACGGGGGGTGGGTATGCTGACCGGGGCGGGGTGGGGGGAGAAACAGGCTCAGGTGGGGGCCAGTACGGGCCGTGTGAGTCCTGCAGGTGCCTTCTCCGTCCTTGCCTCCCTTTGGCATTTTCTCATCATCTAACCAGGGTCCCTGCACTGGAGGAGTTAGGCGTGGGTTGGAGGAGTTGAGGGTGGAGAGCTGCACCTCAGCACTCAGGAGCTGGCAGCCCCTGGGTGTGGTGCAGGGAGAGGTGCTACCCCTCCCAAGGCAGCAGCCTTACTCTCTCTTCTCACTGCCCTCGCCCCCTTCCAACTCCCACCTCCCAGGACTGGCAGCCAGGAACTGGGCTGTGGGTGTGTCCTGTGCACGCTGGCAGCATGTGAGTGGTATATATTAGAGTGGATTGGCCAGCATGTGGGGGAGGTCAGCATGGAGGAGTGGCCCTGGGATACGGGGTTTGTGTGGCATAGACCTGACCAGGCGTGGGCTATCTGTGCTTTTGCTTTCCTTCGCACGGGGCAGATCTATACTGCCCAGGCCCAGGGGAGGGCCTTGGTCACCTTCTCCCTCTTGATTTTCATCCTCAGCTTTTCTAGCCACCACCACCACCCCTGCCACCACCGAGTGACAGCAGCAGAAGCAGCAGTACATATATTCTGACTCTCAGACACCCCACACAGCTACACACACCATAGAAATCCACATACACGTGCACAGCCACAGACACACACAGACACACACTCACACATTTCCCAAAAGATACTATTGTACTCAGGCATACACAGCTCCCACAGGAACTTCCCCCTCTCTTTTCCACACTGACGTGCAACTCAGGAAGCCACCAGATGTACTCAAAAGACAACACAGAGACCTCCTTATCCACCTCCACAGAAATTCCTATGAAGAAATTCCTTCAGGTTTGGAAGAACCTTAATTTCAGATGCTGCTCATTGTACAGTGGAGGGAACTGAAAGCCAGAGAATATAAATGGCTTGTTGGAGATAACGGGGAGAGTGCTGGAGCTAGGACCAGAACCCAGCCTTCTGACTGCACTGCTGAGCAGCCTCTCACACTGTTAACAGGTCACACAGTCACTTCCCCACCGCGGACGCCACAGACATCTGGAGACACAGGCCCAATGCAGAGATGTAGACACACGCCCTCACAGCCCCAGGCACACACACGTTCTGCCAAGCTGTCCCTGCCATACACATGCAGCCACTGTATTCTCTTAGGCTTGCTTCCTTGAAGATTCTTCCTGGGAAGCAGCCTCTGGGATCTTGGGCTAGAGTGAGACCGGAATGGGGCATTCAAGGCCAGCCTTAACTCCTGCTTCCAGCCCGGGACAGAGACCAATGAACAGAACAGAAGTGTAAGTGTGTGTGTGTGTGTGTGTGTGTGTTGGGTGGGGGGATGAGGCAGGTGAGGGCAGATCATACCACCCTAAACTCTGGCTGTCTGTAAGGCCCACCTCACCCTCCACACAATCCAGAGAGGAAGGAAGCGGGTGAATGAGGCAAAGAGGAGAAAGAAGGCAGTGATCCCCAAGGGGTGGGGGACAGTATCCCACTGGGCACCTTTGTCAGGCTTCCCATCTAGAGATGAGGGGAGAAACGCAGATGGTACATGGGCCAGCAGGGGGGCATGTGGAGGCGGCTCTAAAGGGCTGGGCCCTGCCTCTACTGCCCTGGGCCTTTCTCCTTCCCAGACCCTTTCCTTGGCTGGTGCTGGGGGATTCATGGCTTCACATGGGTGGGTCCAAACCCCTGGCTTTGTGATCCCTCCCCCACTCATTACTGTTGGCCTCCCTGCAGTCCAGTCACCCCTTTCCTCTACTGGGCTGCAGCTTTGGGGAGGGGGCAGGATGCTGGGCGAGGTCCCCCAAGTAACTGAACAAACCGCCCCCTCCCCTCCTCAGCACTCCCGGGGGTGGAGAGAGACCCGGTTTTGGTTTCTCCGGCTCCATGAACACACAGAGGTACACGTCCTACCATAGGAGGAAGCAATGACTGTTACGAGGTTGGCGGCTGTAGGGGGCGCGGGGGCCGGGGGCAGGTGGACGAGCTGGGGAGGGGTTGGCCCCTGCCTGGTCCAACCTGGTCCCCGGCGGCCCCACCCCGGCCGGCCGCAGCGGCCCCACCAGCTACTGAATGTGACAGGCGGTGGAGGACGTGGCCTGGCAGCACATGCAGGTGGGGTTCACGGACTTCGGGGGGATGAGGTCCAGGTCCTCATCGTCGGGGATCTCGTCTAACCGGTAGCCGTCCTTCAGCAGCTGGATGTTCAAATCTTGGTTAATCTGCTGTAGGCAAAGGGGAGGGAGGTCAGGCTCGGGGCCATCTGGAGGCACCACTCAGGGCTGGGGCCACATGCCCAGGCCATCGGCGCCCAGCCCGTCGCATCCCAGGTCTCTCCGAAACCCCAGGCTTTGCACCTCCTCGGCCCCAGCCTCAGTTCTGGCCTCCCTTACAAGCACGTCCTCCTGGGGCCCCGCCCCGCTACACACCGCACCCCATTCTAAGGGCAACTTCCCACCTTAGGTCCTGCCTCTATTCAGGCCATGCCCTCATTTCAGGCCCACTCCCGTAAGGTGTCGTCTAGGTAAGGGCCCTGTTCCAACCCAGGTCCAAGCCCCGTCCCTAACCCTGGGCTCCTGGCACTAGAGGCGGAGTCCAAGGCCTCACCTTTCTTTCCGGCCAGATCTTATCCCAGGCCACCCCCTGCATGGGCTCCGCCTAGCTTTGCCCACTGCTCCTCTCAGGGTGTGATTTGGCGTTGGCCCCACCCCTTCTCTTGGAGGTGGGCCTGCTTACGTGTGTTTAGGACAGGAAGGGATGGGGCCTCACCTCAGCAGAGGAGTAGCCAGAGGAGGAATATCTGGACATGTCAAAGTCGTCATCACTGGCCGCAGGGGAAAGAAAACAGAGAGGAAGTGACTCCCATATATTAAATAGAAAACTCTCTCTACCTCCCCCCACCGCCATCAGTCAATACCTCACCCCTCCCCGACACTTCCAAATAAACAGCACGGTCTCAATAAAAATGGTGCTTGCTGTGCGAATGCAGTTTCAAGACAGGTTCCCTAGCTCCACCCTTCTAAATTAATTGCCCCCCTTAGCCTCCTAAATCCCCCAGAGCCCTCCCTCCTTTTTATTCTAGGCTCAAATTACCCTGGTTTGTTGGGTTTTCCCAAAGTCCAGATCTAGCCAGGTATGTTCCCAGCAGTAGGGCGCCTTCCTCAGAGGGGCCAGGGTGCCATGCAAGGCATCAGGGCCCATTTTAGGGGCAGCCATTGGACCAGCTGTCCCAGGACAGCAGCAGATTGCATAGTTGCCTTTTCCTCTCTCTGCTCTCCCCCACCTCCAGGTAAAAAGTTCCATTCCTTGGGGGGGTTCACACTTGGAGAGCTCCTGGCTGAGGAACACCCCAATTCTGACAATATAGCAAGTATGTCCTATACAGCCCACTTGTGTGTTTGCACAGGCTGCTGTGGCTTGCCCGGCTGCCCCAATGTCTCTGTACACACCTGTCCGTGTCAAGGGCTACCAGTGGCTTCTCGTCTGGGCTCTGGTCAAGCGAGGAGTAGCCTTTATTGGGGACGACCAGCCTGGGTGGAGAATTGTGGGGACTGGATTGGCAACTGAAGCACACAAGCCTGGCAAGGAACTGGGTTAGGCTGTGCCGACCACCTCCCTCACCCCTACGCCACCCTCGCCACCTTGGATCCTGGGAGACCCTCTCCTCTCAGAGAGGAGCTGGGCCTGAGGAGGGAGGGAAGACGGGAGGCTCAGAACCAGCAGAGATAGGTGCTGGCTGGCAGGGCCCTGGTGGGGTGGAGAGGGGTTGGGGTGGGGGGCTCTACCTTGTCCGGGCCATGACATTGTTCTTCTTGGGTTGCTGGTTGACGGGGCTCCCCATGCTGCCATTCTTCAGGGAGCCCTTCCGGGCCAGCTCCCGCTGCTTCTCTGCAGGGGAACACGGGAAGGAAGCTGTGTCCTGCCCCCAGGGGCACCCTGCCTTACTGTTCGGGGCAGCCTGGGCTGGGCCTCCATGGTGAAACCCCTTGCTTCTCTAAGAACTGAGGCAGGAATCCAACTCCAGGCCCTGCTGCTCGGGAGAGACAGTACTTGGCTCTGAACAACCTGAGGCAGATAGTAAGGGGGCAACATGAGGAGGCTGACCCCTGTCTTCCAGGAGCTGTACTCCCAAGTGGGACAGCTAGTGTGTGCTTGATTCCAGAGAAAGGTTGGAGCAGGAGACATAGAGCAGAAGGATGGCAGGGCTTCCTGCAGGTGACACCTTGAGATGGAGAGAGGAGGGCATTCTAGTAAGGAGGGAGAGTGTACAGAAAAATGCACTTAGAAGTTGAGTGTAATAAGTGTGGATGTGGATGGGATGGAGGGGTGAAGATGGAGGGAGGTCAGTTTAGAAAAGTAGGATACATTTATTCAGTCATTTATTTATTCAGCAAACATCTGTGTCACCAGTCATGTCTCAGGTCCTGTGCTAAGGGGCTAGGGGCTCCCTCTGATTACAGACTCAGAGCATGAAGGCCTTGAATGCCAAACAGACGAGTTAGGGATTAATGCAGAAGGAAAAGAAGCCACTGAAGGTTGTAGAGTGGGAGGGGCAGCATGGGGCTGGCAGGGTAAGGGGCAGGAGGCTGGCGGAGCCCCTCTGCCTAGACTACTTCTGACACATCTGTCAGCCTCTGAATTCTCTGAGGCTCCACAGCCTACCAGATTCATGGGGCTGGCAACCAGGTGACCCATTGCCTCATGTGTGGCCCTGTTACCAGTAGCCAGTTGCTGCCTGGGCCCTAGAGGAGGCCTGGCTACCCACTCCTCCTCGTCATTTCAGCCCCGATGTAGGAAAAAGGACTGCCAGGGGAAAGCTCTCATAAAATAACCACAAGCTCCAGAAAGGAAGGATGGGATGGGCATTTCCAGCTACTGTGACTCTGGAATTTCCTCGATCTCCATGTCTCCGTGTCTCTCATCTCCCAGTCTCTAACCCTCTTTCTTTGCCACTGCTCACCTGACTCCCTCAAACCTGCCTCCACCTCTTTTCCAGCAGGCAGCACCTGCCATTACCACCCCAAGCCTCTAGGGGGTGCAATTTGCCTTAAAGTTCCTGGTGGGGATTTTCCTCAGGGCAACTGGGACGAGGTTGTGAATTTTCTAGAGGAGCTTTGGTGGTAATGTAATGGGCAGGACAAAAGAGTGTCATTTTATTTATTTCATTTTATTTTATTTTATTTTTAAGTGTTATTTTAAAAGCATGTCGGAATTGTTTGAAACAAAAAATGCTAACAATAAACTGGGAAAACCAAACTACAGACTACTATGCAACTATTTGAAAGAATGAAGTCATTCTCTATATACTGATATTGGAAGGGGTTCTAAGACATTAAGTGGAAAACAAAAACAAAAACAAAAACAAAAATAGTTTCAGAAAATATGTACAGTATGATACCACTTGTGTTAAAATAAAAAATAAAATGAAAAAACTAAAAAACACTTGGAATGATGATCTCTGGGGAGGAGAATATGACGGGGGAGAGTAAAGGAGAAGTTATACTTGTTAAAATACTTGTATGTTTTGTGTGTGTGTGATACGCGGGCTTCTCACTGTTGTGACCTCTCCCGTTGCGGAGCACAGGCTCCGGACGCGCAGGCTCAGTGGCCATGGCTCAGCCAGCCGCTCCGCGGCATGTGGGATCTTCCCGGACCGGGACACGAACCCGTGTCCCCTGCATCGGCAAGCGGACTCTCAACAACTGTGCCACCAGGGAAGCCCGGCAGAGAAGTTTTGAAGGATAGTGACGGCCTGTATTTAATTGTTAACTCTTTCCTGGATGCAGTATGTTATAACTTCTCTTCGTGAAAACAAATTTTTATTTTTTATTTTTATTTTTATTTATTTTTGGCCACACCTTGTGGCTTGCGGGATCTTAGTTCCCTGACCAGGGATCAAACCCAGGCCCTCGGCAGTGGAAGCACGGAGTCCTAAACACTGGACTGCTAGGGAATTCCCGAAGGCAAATTTTTAATTACAAGCCTGTTATGCATGGCAGCCTTGGGTGAGTGAAACTGGTCCCTGAAGGGAGAGACGCAGTGTTCGGTGTAGGGTGAAGTGACAACAGCAGCTGCAGGAGCTCTGGGCAATGGTTGGGAGACATGTGACTTCAAAGGAGCAGGCTGTAGCATAAACTGTCTTTGGAGTGGACGTGAGATAAACCCCCAAGGGAAAGGTGACCCTGGAGAGTGGGGGAGAGATTTGGGTTTATTAAGAAACTATGGGAAAGCTCCCCCAAACAGGAGCCGACGAGATCCTGAGATCTCCAGATAGGCTGACACAGGAATGGGGAGAGGGGCTCAGCTTCTAGGCTTTGGGAGCCTCATTCCTTTCTACCCCTCAGACACAACAACTGACACCCCACCTCTAAGGCAGCTTCCTCTTAGCCTGGTCCAGTGTTTGATGGGACTTCCAACCCACTCTCTGGGGTTCCATGCTTTTACCCCTGCAGCTATCCCCTGGAATACCTGGAGCCTTCTTGGCCTCAGAGATGCCTCTAGAGCTCTGGGCTCCTGTAGAGAACTGTAATTTCCCTCTTGGCCTTGCAGGAGATAAGGTGCCTGGCAGTGCCAATGACTTGGTGGCTGGAGTCTTGGAATCAGCTAGCCCGAGTTGGTTTATTTGTGGTACCTCATTGTAGACCCAGCCCAGAGCACCTTGTCTGTCCACTCCCCACATTTCCCTCACCCCCCAGACACACTCACCCAGCTTCACTTGGAGCGGGGATGGTTTGTAATTCATGGCTACTGACTCACCCTCCCGGGCGTCACAGTCTCCGTCTGAGATGGAGGCGGCGGCTGGGTCCTGGGGGAGAAAGCAGAGATAGGGAGCTGTTAGGAAGTGAACACAGGGGGCTGCTGTCACCTGTCCTCTGGAGGTATTTTTCCCTGGCAGCAGGCAGGGTATTCAGGGAGGGAGGGACAGACCCATCTACCATGGGAGGAAGACACTGAGCTGGGTGGAAGAGCCAAGGATCTCAGCCCTGCTTACACCCACCTGAGTGCCTATCTTTTAAGTCCTGTGTGATCCACCTCCCCCAGGAAGCCTACCTCAATTCCTTCAACCCAAAGGACCACCTTCTCCAACCTCCCATGCTCGTGGCCCTGCTCCTCAGGGCCCTTCCTATGTACTTGTTTGGAAAGGTCTTTCTAGATTCCTGTGAGTTTAAGTCTGCATTAGGTCAGGGTAGGTGCTCCCTGAGACAGGCCTTCTCCCTCTGTTTCCCCTAACACTGGATGATCCCTTCACAGGATCCAGAGAACTGACTGTCCAAGCCAGGCTAGACTTCAAGGCTGCAGCCACAGCAGTTCTAATGAGGACTTCTCCATTTCACAGATGAGTCCTAAAGAGTGTCTCCTGCGAGAACCTAAATGGTTGGCTGGGAATGGTAGGTGAGAAGACAAATAATGACAAATCAGCCGGTGGCCAGTTAGTCCTGTGTTGCCCACACAGGGCTTGACGCTACAGATGACAAGGAAGGTAGGAAAGCATGCATCCTGTGCATCGTCCAGGGTCTGCAACTGTTTCGATCTTCCTCACTGCCCTCCTTACTGACTTCTTCCCATTGCGATGGGCGCCGTGCTGCCCAGAGTCCTACTCTAGACTCACTATTCCCTCCCAAACACCCCAAATCTCTGCTACAAGATCCAGGGCCTTGGCCCACCCTGCCTCAGTCAGATGGAAGGGGCTGGAGCCATTCACATTCTCCCTGAGAAACTGATGACCAACCATTGATACAGGTGCTGCCACCCTAACCATCTGCCTAGGGTCACAGAGTGGTATGCCTAAGGTCTAAGGATTGCAGAGAGGATCCAGGGCTGTGCCTGCTCTGCCTCTGGGGACAGGGAGCGCAGACAGATAGGCAGGCAGAATGCTCCAGGCCCAGGGATCTGAGTGGCTTCTGGTGACCCATCAAGGGAAGGGTATATAGCCATTAGGGTGATTTCTGTTCCCTTTAGAATGAAGCAGTGGGGATGAAAACACGCTTGTCACTAAGGGAAAAGGGAAAAGTCTAGAATGTTTGGGAGGGAAATCCTGGCCTTGTCTATGTTTCCTTAGGCCATCCAGAGTGCAAGGCCCAGGGTGGGCTGTGTTGCCATAGTGGTTTGTGAGTTCCCGAGGGCAGAACCTGGGCCTGTGTCCTCTGCTTCGATTTCCATCCTTAGCTGTCCTTGAGGGGGATGGGACAGGAAGGTAGATCAGGTGTGAGGTGGGGCGGGGAGCTGCAGAGCCTGCATCCCAGGCAACTTCCCATGCCACAGTCTTTCCAAGTCCCTCATCCTCTGCCTCCCTGGCTCAGCTCCTTCTTGGGAGACTGATTACTGGCAGCATCTGTCCCCTGCAGCCCTGGAGCAGGAGGCCTCTAGTGGCCCTTACATGCCTCTCTGTGGCCAAAACAGCCTCGCAAGTGCTGCCTGTAGGGAACGTGGAGACCTGACGGCTGAGCTCTAGGCTGCAGGGAAGGTTCACTCCCAAAGCAGCCCGAGGGCCGGCTTCTCAAAGGGTAAAACCCATAAACGTGCCTGTGGAGCCCTACCAGGGAAGCAGTGGTAGATTTCCAATGTCCTCTACTTTTTCTGTAGCATTTGTCACATGTCACACATACCACATCCATTTGGAAATGGTTTCCTCCCCTGGCTTCCAGGACACTATGCCCCTTGGCTCATCTTGCCTCTTTGACCATCATCCCTGCCTCCTCCAACAGCTAACTTTAAGAACCCAGGCTCTCAGGCATTTGGGGCTAACTTTCCCTCCTCAGTGCAGATGAATTCATCAGAGTTTCCTCTCTCAGGCTGGAGGTACTAGGTGGCAACACCGGAGGGCGGTGGTGCAGGAAGGATGGGGGGCTGGGAAGCTGTTGAGCAACTCTGGTCACAGGGGCCCATGTGTGGTCCCTGCGGCCACTGGGCAGGTCCTAGTGGCATTTGATCCTTGAGTGAAACTGCCAGTCCCTTTGGGTCAAGAGCCAGGGTGCAAAGCCCTAGGCTGAGAGGTCCCATGCAAACTCATCATTCAGCATCTCCCCGTCATTGTCCATGATAGAAGGCCATCTGAGTGGCAGGAACAAAGATCTCTGGCACTGTGCCTGCAAACTCAAGCCTTTACTATGGGCTTCCTGGATGTCTTTCCTGAGACATGCAGCCAATGCACCATGACCATCACATGGAAATGTAACCAGGGAGATTAAATGTGAAATATTTATGAGTATAAGTATCAGAGAGGAATCCAGGCAGAAGGAAGCATCTGGCTCCAAGAAATCAGGGAGAATTTAAAATGCCCCCCAAGGACACCTGACAGGAGTTAGCTAGATCCAGGAACTAGAGTGGCGATTAGCAAGATTATTAATAAACACTCAGCAGAGACAGACATTGAAATGCATCTCTAACAGCAACCTGTTTCTACAACCCTGCATACAAATTCTCCAAAGACTACAGAGATGATTAATAGCTCAATCTCACTGTTTCTGGGACAGAATATATAGGCTAATGGCCAATGCAAAGCCAGTATAACTAGAGGAAGGAAAAAGTGCCAGAAGAATCTTTAAGAGTTAGTCTGGTCCAGTGCTTTTCATTCAGCTGTCTTTCCTGAACCCTGTGTCTTGGGCAGGGCTGAGTGAGAGAGGAAAGTAATAGGAGGGGATCCGGCTTGCCTTCAACCAGAATAGATCCGTTTTGATTTCATTTACATATCAGCCTTTCTGCAAGATTTTGGTTGAAGAAAGGGTTTTATTGCTTTTTAAAAAAGGGTGGGGGAGGGATTTAAAACACATTGATTTAGTCAAATCTTTTAAAAATGCTTTACTATAGAACTTATTAAATTTACATAAAAACAGAGGAAACAATACAGGGAGACCAATTTAGACTATTCTTTTAAAAAATCCTGGGGACTTCCCTGGTGGTCCAGTGGATAAGACTCTGCGCTCCCAATGCAGGGGGCCCGGGTTCGATCCCTGGTCAGGGAACTAGATCCTGCAATGCATGCTGCAACTAAGAGTCCGCATGCTGCAACTAAGAGTCCGCATGCTGCAACTAAGATTCCACATGCTGCAACTAAGAAGTCCGCATGCTGCAACTAAAGATCTCTCATGCCGCAACAAAGATCCCGCATGCCACAACTAAGACTCAGCGCAGCCTAGATAAATGTTTTTAAAAACTTAAAAATCCTCTAAAATTAAAAAAAAAATCCATCTTTAAAAAAGAAAATCCTGCCTCCTCCGTTTACTAGCTGTGTGATCTGGGATTTAGTTTCCTCATCTGTAGAGTGGGACTAATACTAATACCTATGTCAAAAGTTTCTGTGAGGATAAATTGATACTATGTAATCTAGTGCTTAATATGTAAGCATTTAGAATAGTAGTTAGTATACTACATACTGAGCACTACATTTGTGCTAGCTATAAAGTTTTTATTAGTACAGGCTCCATGGGACCCACACAATCATGAACAATATGCCCTGGCAGTGACTGATCCACAGCAGCACCCCTGGCACCACATGTGTTGGGGCCTGGCTTATGTGCGAAGGTGTCTGTGGAATAGATGCTCCCTCCACAGGGTGAGGAGGGGCCTGATCAGGGGGCATTCTGTCTCCTCTCTTGCCTCACTTCATTATGCTGCATTTCTCTCACTTATTTAACAGTGGTAGGCCTGGGGCTCATAAAGATAAACAGAAATAGGCCCATCCTTGAGGAACTCCCAGTAATTATCAGTAAATGTAACAAGGGCCATAAAAGTAGAGGGAAAGGGACAAAGTAGTCAGAGAAAACTTCACAGAGGAAGACACTTGAAAAGATCTCAAAACAGCAGTTCACCAGTTAGCTTAAGAGGAAGGAGGAAGGATGTTCAGGGAACATCTGCAAAGGCTCAGAAGCCTGAAACTAGCATTGCATATTCAAGGAACAGTATTTTGCTATAGTTGAAATCTAGAAGGCATGATGAAAAGTGGCAGGAAATAAAGTTGTGGGGCCAGGAGGGCTCAGACTGCAGGAGAGGATGGGTTTTGATTTTGTTCTTTACTCAGAATATGATGGGGAAGCCAGTGAAGCCTTGAGTGGGGGAGTAACATGATCAGATTTGAGGTGGAGAAGGACCCTCTCATAGCCATATAGAAGATGGAGAGGAAGGGAATGAGACTGAAGGTCAGAAAACTACTGCAACAGTGCCAGCAGGAGATGACAGGGACCTGAACTAAGCAGAAGCAGAAGATAAAAGGCCAGAAAGGAGGATGTTAAAGAGGGTAGAGTGGCAGACTTTAGAGATAAGATGTAGAAGAAGGAGTCCAGACATTCCTAGTTTTCTGTCTGGAGTAATTGGGAAAGGGGCGCTAATTACTAAAACAGACGATGCAGGAGAAGGCAGAACTACACTCAGGGAAAATCAGATGAGCTCAGTATGGGACATGTTGAGCCTTGAAGTGTCTTTTGGACACTTAGATGGCATCATTAGTCAGTAGGAACTGAGGTTTGGGATCTCAGGAAAGAGATGTGGACTGGTGGTGATGGAAGCCCACAGAGGAGAATAAGTCTTCTCAGAGAGAACGAGCACAGTGAAAAGAGACAGGAGCCAAGAATGGAGTCCTGAGGAGCATCCAGTCTTAGGGAATGAGTGGAAGAAGAAGACTGAGTAGGAGCAGAAACACGAGATGTAGAAAAAGATCTAGGGAGACCTTCAAGTGGTTTCAAGGTGGAAGAAATCAACAGGGTCAAATAAACACATGAGTCCATAAGATAAAGACAATAGTTAGAAATAAGGAAGTCACAGGTGGCCTCAGCAAACAGAGTTTTGGTTGAATGGTAAGAACAGAGCCCAGATTACAGGGGATTTAGGAGGGAATAGGAGATGAGGAAGTAGAGACAGTGAACACAGGCTACTTTTTCAAGGAGCTAAACTGAGAAGAGAAGGAATGAGAGTGAATGACTGTCAGAGAGAGCTTTGGAGCTGAAGGATTCTTTGGAGCTAGGGAACACCTGACCACTGTCCTAGACTGAAGGGAAGGAAGGTGGGTCAACAAGGAGATGTTTGATGGAGCATGGTCTTTGAGGAGTCAAGAGAAGATGGAACCAGAATCAGACCAGAGGAGGAAGGCTCCTTGCTGAAATGGAAGGGAGGTGAAGATGGGTGGGGGATGCAGATAACATGGAGGCAGAAAGGTGGGCGGAAAGTTAAGGGAGTTCATTCCTAAAAGCCTAGCTAAGTAAAGAAGGGGGTGAATGCTAAGGGATTGAGGAAAAGAGGGACACTTGGTGGCTAGCCAGGAGTGGAAGGAGATCAGACTGGTGGGGGTCCCAGCTACACAATCGTCATCTTTCACCCACCCTTGATCTCATCTTCAGGATGAAAGGCACTCTCCGTGGTGCTGAACAATTCTGCCTTTGTCTTGTGGACTGAGCACAGATGATTCCAACGACATGATTCAATTTTCACTTTCCCACAGGAAAGGTAACCTCTGTCCTCACCTTCAAGCACAAATTTTCCGGAAGATGAAAATTGAAATGGATTTAGAATGAGGTATGAAGAGGGAAAGTGCTTGCACCAACATTACCTAACCTTTCTTCCCCTAACACACATGAATTTTCCTCTAGGTTTAGGAGGGAGTTGGTGGAGGCAGTTCTGAGTTATGAAATACTGAAAGGCTACCTCTGGAATAGAGTCATGTCTGTACCTTGTTCAGTTCCCCTGGGCGAAAGCAGGAAGCAGGACAGAATTGGAGCAGGAACAGGGCCAGGAAGAAAGGTAGTGCTGACAAGGAAATGGGAAAACAGGGAAAGATCTGGAGATCAGGCCACTCTCTGACCAGTAGATGATGCAAGATAGGGTATCAAAGACCAACTCTGTTTCTGTCACAATTTGTTCAGCTCAGAAGCCACCTGGGGCTGTGGTCCCCTGCAGGGTTATGCCACTTCCCCAAAACATCTCTTGGCAATGGGTGGTAATAAGCATGTTTAGACATCAGTATTTTAGAGGGAGATCCCAAAAAGGCAACACTATGCCTTTGTATCCAATGTCCATGGCTTGGCAGAAAGCTAACCTCCAGTCCAAGAATATTCAGTAGCAGTCTAGGCATTGGTTAGACCTCTCTACTTCCCTGCAGATGGCTGTTCATTCAGCCTCTAATGCATTCATCTCTCTCTGACTCCACATCTCAACATGAGAATTAATTGGCCAACCTCACACTGGTCAGAATGGCCATCATCAAAAAATCTACAAACAATAAATACTGGAGAGGGTGTGGAGAAAAGGGAACTCTCTTGCACTGTTGGTGGGAATGTAAATTGATATAGCCACTATGGAGAACAGTATGGAGGTTCCTTAAAAAACTAAAAATAGAACTACCATATGACCCAGAAATCCCACTACTGGGCACATCATATACCCCGAGAAAACCATAATTCAAAAAGATACATGTACCACAATGTTCATTGCAGCACTATTTACAATTGCCAGGACATGGAAGCAACCTAAATATCCATCAACAGATGAATGGATAAAGAAGATGTGGCACATATATACAATGGAATATTACTCAGCCATAAAATGGAACGAAATTGAGTTATTTGTAGTGAGGTGGATGGACCTAGAATCTGTCATACAGAGTAAAGTAAGTCAGAAAGAGAAAAACAAATATCGTATGCTAACGCATATATATGGAATTTTAAAAAGTGGTACTGATGAACCTAGTGGAAGGGCAGGAATAAAAACACAGACGTAGAGAATGGACTTGGGGACATGGGGTGGGGGGAAGGGGAAGCTGGGATGAAGTGAGAGAGTAGCATTGACATATATACATTACCAAATGTGAAATGGATGGCTAGTGGGAAGCTGCTGCATAGCACAGGGAGATCAGCTCAGTGCTTTGTGACGACCTAGAGGGGTGGGATATGGAGGGTGGGAGGGAGGCTCAAGAGGGAGGGCATATGGGGACATATGTATACGTATAGCTGATTCACTTTGTTGTACAGCAGAAACTAACACAACATTGTAAAGCATTTATACTGCAATAAAGATGTGGAAAAAAACACAAAGAGAATTATTTGGCCAATGACAGTTCCTGCTCTGTGGTACGATCTGAAGTCCTGAGTCCCATTTCCTGAGTCCAGTTGTTGGGCAGCTCCCACTTTTATTCCCTATCTCCCCCTTCACCAAGATTTCTCCAGGAGCTGCCTGAATGGCCAGGCAATTGGCCAGGACTTCAGTCCTTTTAGGACACATAAGTGGGCCCTTAGGGGCCCCACTTATAGGGAAGGACAAAGACCTCTCTCAGGCATAAGGTCTTTTGGGGAATATCTGAAGGAGAATCAGGGAAACATAAGGGAGGGAGTCTTTCCAAATACTGTTCGTAGCTCTTACAAAGAGGGGAAGACGAACAGAAGAGCTGGGGAAGTCTGTGAAGCCTGAATCTGGGAGAGGGGGCAGAGGATCCTGTCAAGCTCAGGGAGGCCTCTCTTACCAGAGTCCAAATCCCCTCAATCTGCAAGGCTTTTCTCTAAAAGAAGACTCAATTCAAACAAGGTCAACACACTGAGTGTCCATTCCTTTTCAGCTCTGGACTTGGTGCTGGTAGTAGAGAAGGAAAGCACCCTTTCTCCACACACACCACACTTCTGCACAGCACTATGGGATAAAGCAAAGTTCCGCAGAAAGAAGTGGAAAGGATTCTTATGGCTGGGTTAGAGTTCAAGAACTCAAGTGAGTCCTGTGTGTAACTGAAGATTTTCTGTTTCCTTAAACAGCTCCTACGATGGAATTCATTACCAAAAACAAGCACCACCAAGCTTTAGTATCTTTGTGGTGGCTGTCATTGGGAGAACCAAAATGCAGAACCCCATGGCTAGTAACAGCTTTAGCCATGGTGAGTTTAATAGATTTTTCTATTATAAAGTAATACATGCCAAAATTTAAAAAAAATCACCTTGAGTTTTACCACTTTGAGGTAATCTTCGTTAATGTTCTAGTGTATTTGAGTCTTTTGTGTATACTACAGTAGCAACACTAGGGGGTTTCCCTCTCTGGGAGCTGGTGTTTCTCTTGTCCTCATGGTCAGGGGGGTGGGCTTCTAGGTACCATGTTGGTTCTGTGCGGTCTTGCCCTTGCTTAGACCAGGCGGAGCCAATCAGAGTCTCCCCCAGAATTGGGAAGTGGGACGATGAGGAGATGTAAAGCTCAAGACTGTAGATTAGGTAGGAGAGAAGGCCATTGGGTGGGGAGACAAGAATAAAGCTGATGTTCAGAAAGAAGCAAACACAAGAGACAGAGAAAGTCTTCCCTAGGTTTCAGGTTCTGATTCTAGAACTTGCCCTACCCTTCTAAGGTTTGACCTCATGCCTGTCCTTAGATACTATGAGGAAATCTAGTGTCCTTACTGTCTAGTTGCCTTTTTAGCTTATACTAGCTTGAGTTGGATTTTGTTACTATAACCAGTAAGTACCAACTAATAAATAGGCATAGAACAACATTTAAAGAAAAACACACTGTATCTTTTTTTTTTTTTTTTTTTTTTTTTTTTTTTTGTGGTACGCGGGCCTCTCACTGTTGTGGCCTCTCCCGTTGCGGAGCACAGGCTCCGGATGCGCAGGCTCAGCAGCCATGGCTCACGGGCCCAGCCGCTCCGCGGCATATGGGATCCTCCCAGACCGGGGCACGAACCCGTATCCCCTGCATCGGCAGGCGGACTCTCAACCACTGCGCCACCAGGGAGGCCCAACACACTGTATCTTATATTCTGTATTTAAAAAAAATTAGTATTAGGACATAATCAACTCTCCATAGTTTTACATAGCTTTCTTAACCATCAGCTTAATGACTGCATAATATCCATAGAGGGGATGTACAATAACTTTTTTTTTTTCGCGGTACGCAGGCCTCTCACTGTTGTGGCCTCTCCCATTGCGGAGCACAGGCTCCGGACGCGCAGGCTCAGCGGCCACGGCTCACGGGCCCAGCCGCTCCGCGGCATGTGGGATTTTCTCAGACCAGGGCACGAACCCGTGTCCCCTACATCGGCAGGCGGACTCTCAACCACTGCGCCACCAGGGAAGCCCTGTACAATAACTTTTTAACCATTCACTTATTTTGGACATTCATGTGGTTTGTACTTTTCCACTATTATAAATAATGCTACACTGAAATCCATATATATTTGCATTTAGGATGATTTCTTAAATAAAGTAGAATTACTAAGTAAAAAAGCATGAGCGCTTTTAAGATTCTTGATACATATTGCCAAACTGCTTTCCCAAAGGATTGTTCCAATTTACAATGCCTCCAGTCATGACCAAGAGCTATAGCAGGCCTTTTAGTATTTTATTTTTTGCTGTGTACCAAGGCATTTCAGGTCATCACATCTATCTATCATCTTCCAAGAGAGCTCTGCTCCAGTCCTTATTTACCTGGTTCCCTCTGGGAAATCTTCCTTCAAAGAATAGAATTTCCTCTGGGCATCATCTGCCAGACAAAATCTCCTGACTTGAGGCCACCAATTAACAAAAGGAGAGAAGACTATTACACTGCAGCTTGGGAAAGGCTCTAAGTGGAGCACCAGTACTGCCTAGTTAGTAGCTGGCCACCATGCTTCAGCTGGTCCCTGGCCTGAGCCAGCACATCAACTGTAGGAACTGTGACTGAAATTACAGAGCCAGGAGGCAAACCTCACAGAGTAAGTCTCCCTTGCTTTCAGACTTGGGGTGAGACAATTAACCAAAATGGCTCTGGAGTTATTCCAGAGAGAGTGGCAGTTCCTACTCTCTTACCCATTTATTGAGTTTTCAAAAATAGTTACTCAGAAACAGGGAGAGAAAAGGATGGGGAAAGATACGAAGCTAGTACTGGGATGGCAAAGAACTGTATTCATTTTTTAAATGGGGAGACAAGGGACCAGTGAGTTTTTAAAAAGATTTAGAATCCTGCTTTGCCTTCTTCATGGTTCGGACTGCTTATCCTAGATTGATGTTCTACTATTCATTCCCATTTCTACTCACCTGGAAACCCTATGACCAAAAAGCCTTTGTTTGGGAGACAGGACAAGTGCCTCAACTCAGGGACACTCACTGTAGCAGCTATGGCATGGGGGAAGCCTCTGCATAAAGGCCCAGGGGACAACCCTCGTGACCCAGGAGATAGGAGCCAGGGCCAGAAATTGAGAAACCTTGGTTCCTCTGGGAGGCTTGACTTGGCCTAGTCTCTGACCTTCATCCTTATCCTCAAGCTCATCCTCTGAGCCAGATGTTGAGGAGGCGCCTGTCTTTCCTTGGAGCAGCTAGAGACACAGGTTTTGGCCTATACAGTCTTGTGATCTGAAAGGTTTTTGAGCCCCAAATCCTGCTTCCCCCTCACCTGCTCCCATTTCAACCTCTTTAGGGAAAGACCATCTCACCTAATGAAGAAAGGGGGGGAAGGTGTAAAGATCTTTAAAAAGTAGATCAACAATGGCTAAAATGGTAAATTTTATATTATGTATATTTTACCACAATGGAAAAAAAAAAGATTGACTGGCAGGGCTTGAGGCAGAAGGAGAAGATGGGATGAGGGTGGGCAGTGGAGAGGAAGCAGTCCCTTCTCTTTTTTAATTCAGTTTCGGCCAACACAGACTTTGGAGACGAGACCTTTCATAGAAATGATTCTAAAATCAAGGGAGGGCTTCCCTGGTGGCGCAGTGGTTAAGAATCCGCCTGCCAATGCAGGGGACATGGATTCGAGCCCTGGTCCGGGAAGATCCCACATGCCGTGGAGCAACTAAGCCCGTGAGCCACAACTACTGAGCCCGCAAGCCATAACTACTGAAGCCCACGCTCTAGAGCCCGTGCTCCGCAACAAGAGAAGCCACCGCAATGAGAGACCTGCACACCACAACAAAGAGTAGCCCCTGCTCGCCGCAACTAGAGAAAGCCCGCATGCAGCAACAAAGACCCAAGGCAGCCAAATAAATAAATAAATAAATAAATAAATTTATTAAAAAATAAAATCAAGGGAGTGGGGCGAGGCAAGGGAATCTGGGGTTCTGGCAGGGTACAAAGGAGGGGGAAAAAAGGGGGACCAGATGTTCAGGGATACTAAAGCTTTAAGGAATGTGGTCCAGAGGATCCTTCAGTTTCTTTCCAGGATGTGGATTCTAGTTCCCCAATGTAAGGAAGGAGGCACAGAACACTGAGGAGAGATGCTGCCAGGGAACTGATACAGGGCATTTGGTTGGAGAGTTCTTGAGACTGGTCCTTCATCCAGTCAGCACATGGTAGGAAGCTGAAGCAAGAGAAATGTCAACAAACATTGACATTTGGTCTCGGCCCAGAATACTTGTGGATCTCATCTGGATCTTGGCTCCAAATCTCACTTGAGGATTTTTGATAAGCTTCAATTACTCAAGAGACTGAGTGAACCAGGACGGCACTGGTTCTTGAAACTTTTGCACTCCTTGATTTCCCAAGAAAGCAAAGTAGTAGTCTGAAAGTCTATGGGATGCCTTCCCAGAGCTTCCATCTCTGATGCCTTTCCTCTGGCCTTGGAAGAGTAAAGAGCTACTCAACTGCGATGGACAATGGACTTGAGGGCTGGTATCAAATAGCTGCTCTCTGTGGCATTTCCTGCCCCTGCCTTTCCTCTCCTTTTCATCCTCTTCTAACTCTCTAACCTCCATTGTGCTTGGCAAGCACCACTTTCTGCTCACACAGACAACTTGCAGTTCTAAAACTCAGCTCTCTGGCCAGAGAAGTCTCCTGTTCTTTCCTTTTTGTCATCCCAATAATTAAGCATTGGAGAGCTTGCAATTTGTTAAAAAAAAAAAAAAAAACTTGATGTTCACTGAAGACCAACAAGGGGCAGGCAGGGCCGATGCATTTTGGGGAGGGAAAAACACCAAGACCTGGTTCTTGCCAAGAGGACTTTAGTTGAAAGGTGGGGAGTTGACAGACACACAAATTAGCCTATGTTATGCAGAGAGAGGAGCATGGGAGGTAGGAATACATGAAGGGTGGTGGGAGCACAGAGGAGAGAGTGATGGCAGTGGAGGTTTGTTATCCTCCCTGACAAAGAGGGTCAGGCCTGGGAAGGAGCTTGATCAAAGCAGAGGCTCAGCTATTGGGTCAATGGGTACTTTGGCAAGAGGGTTTAGAGCAATGACTGGTGAGGCTTAGCCCTGGGACTAGGACTCTATTCTTACTACTTTTTTTTAATCTTCTTTTTAAAAAATATTTATTTATTTATTTGGTTGCACCAGGTCTTAGTTGTGGCCGGTGGGCTCCTTAGTTGCGGCTCACCAGCTCCTTAGTTGCAGCACGTGGGCTCCTTAGTTGTGGCATGCGAACCCTTAGTTGCGGCATGCATGTAGGATCTAGTTCCCTGACCAGGGATTGAACCCAGGCCCCCTGCATTGGGAGCGTGGAGTCTTATCCACTGCACCACCAGGGAAGTCTGTATTCTTACTACTTTTTTTTTTTTTTTTTTTTTGCGGTACGCGGGCCTCTCACTGTTGTGGCCTCTCCCGTTGCGGAGCACAGGCTCAGTACGTGCAGGCTCAGCAGCCATGGCTCACGGGCCCAGCTGCTCCGCGGCATGTGGGATCTTCCCGGACCGGGGTACGAACCCGTGTCCCCTGCATCGGCAGGCGGACTCTCAATCACTGCGCCACCAGGGAAGGCCCTTACTACTTTTTAATGCTGCTGCTAGTACAACCCCTACTCTGCCACAGGGCACTCAGCCCACCCCATTTCGGTGGGTCAAGTACAGAAATGTAGTGGGTTGAGTATATCAGGGGCTTTTCCTTTACCACTGAGATGCACAGACAACTCTCCCACAGGGAAGGGTCGAGAAGATCTAAGTGGGTGGCTGGGAAGTGTTTTTACTGGGAAGGCAAACAGGGATTCAGAGTCCTAAAAGAAAGATATGGTAGCTCTGGTGAAACAAACCCTCACTGCCTCAAGCAGTCACTCTCACCAGGCCTGCTTTGTGCAGCAGGGAGGTCAATGCTAAGGGCTCCTGGCAGCTCAGGGCTCAGCTCAGAAGTGGGGGAGGTCAGAGAAGGCAAGAAGAGCCATAAAGGCTCATGAACCCTATCTGAGTTTCCCTAGAGAAGTCAGTTCTTCGAGTGGCCAGTTGGTGGTGGAAGAGTAGGGGGAAGGGGAGATTCTAGACTAGCACAAGCTCAAGGCAAGTTTTCAGCTGTGAAGCCAGCCAGTTGCTGGTTATGCATCTTTCCAGGGAAACAATACTCATCTGCAAAGTTAGATGGTCTTGGGGTCCCTGCTGGAGGGCTACCCAGGCTCAAGGTGGGACAGAGTCTTTCCCTTCCCACCTGTCACTCCCTGGCTGGTGCAGTGACACTGAATGGATAACTCAAGGGTACAACCTCATTCCTGAGGCATCCACAGGAAGGCACCCTGAAATGACAAATAACCAATACCTACTCAAAGACCCCCTGTAGCTCTGAGCCCACACCTCTGAGGAACACCTCTTTTGCTCTGAAGACACCCGAGCAGGCTTCATCTCTTCTAGACAGTTCTGACACACCTGTACAGCTTACATCCTTCCATACCTGCTGAGCCTATCTGTGTACCTCTAGGATAGTACCTTTTTTTTTTTTTCAGTTTTAGTGCACATTACTTTAATGACAGTAGCTTCCAAAATTTTATGTACGCTGATAACAGGGAATAAAATTTAGGGTAGTACTTCTTAAACATTAATGTGTACACAAGCCACCTGGGGATGTTGTTTAAATGCAGATGCTGATTCAGTAGGTCTGGAGTGGAGCCTGAGTATACACTTTCACAAAAGCTCCCCGGTGATACCAGTGTTCTTAGTACAGGGACCACACTTTGAATAGCAAGGCTCTAGGCCAGCCCTTCTACACCTACACCATGCGCAGGCAGCTCCTCAAAGAGCTCTCTGCCCCAGCCTTAATCTGGTTACATTCTTAGTGTGAAGACAGCATGATGGCTTGGTGGGGGAGGAGATTAGGGAGACTGCCCAAAGCTCATGTTGGGGAGGCAGCTCTGCTAAGAGCTCTGGCTGGGCCCAGGCAGGGAGCTCTTCAGAACAACTTAGCCCAGGTGTGGTTCTTCTGGAATTTATCAAATTGTTTAAGATCTCTTGGACACCTGCTATATGTATAGCTATGGTGCTAGATGCTTTATGTATGTTATCTCATTTAATCCTCCTAAAAGACCAAGTAAGGTAAATATCATTCCTGTTTTAAAAATGAAGAACCAGGTTGTATAAAGCAATACGTTCAAAGTCACACTCTGAAGGTGGTAGCACTAGGATTTGAATCTAATTTGCCCATTTAAAAATATCCCAGCCCCTCCTCAGAGACATCAGATAAAGTCATGAGATTAACAACACACTAGAACTTCCATAGTCATGGGAATGTGGTCTCGTAAAGCAGGCACTTTGAAGGCTGATACTAGTCTAATCATGTCTCCAGTGCTCAGCCGATACTTGGAGCCCCTCTTTAGAAAATGGCATGCATGCTTTCTCATCACCAGCCTCCTGCTCAATGAGTTCTCCATAGGGAGAAAATATTAGAGCCACTGAAGCAGTCAATAACTCAAGATGGAGAGAGAGAGAGACTGGCAGGAAGCAGCAAGCAAGAAAAAGCACTGGGAACTGTGAATGCTGAGCCCACGAGAGAAAAGCAGAGGGCAGTACAAGAAAACGAAATAAAAAGGTCTCAGCCACTAATTCAGTTCTGGTCCCACATTTTCTATTATATTATATTCTAGGCACTGTGCTGGGTGCTGCTGATACAAAGATAAGTGTCCTTTGCCCATGAAGAGCTCATAGGCCAGTAAGGTAAATGAATAAGCAGATAATTTTAATAATACACCAAGGGCTAGAACAGAGGTTTGTGTTGAGTATTTTAGATACACAAGATAAAAGCATCTATCCCACCCTTAGGAATTAGGGAAGACTTCTTCAAAGAAAGCTAAAGCATGAAGGGTGAGGTAGAAGTGAACCAGATGAAGAAAGGAATAGAGAACAAAAAAGAAAAGAAAGTAGTGGGGAAGAAGACACGCATGACTATACGTCAAAAGGAATAGCTCAATTCTGCTGGGATGTTAAACGGTAGAGGGTGAAGTGGCAGGTGATGAGACTAGAACGGGAGGAAGGCTTAAAATCATGAAGGGCTTTGTAAGTCATGTTCAGGGCTTTGGACTTTAACTGGAAATAATGGGGAGGCATTGAAGGATTTTAAGCCCATCGTCAGATTTATAGAGACAGATCACTCTGGGAGCAGTGTGGGGAGAATGAGAAGTAATGATTAAACTAGAGGCAGGGCACTAGATAAGAGGCATTGCAAGAGGTGATAAAAGCTGGAAAAAGGCAGTGTCAGTGGGGTTGGAGAAAAGGGGATGGAGAAGAAAAACATGTCGAGGTCAAACTGCCACGGCTCAGTGGCTGATTGGATCTGGGTTTGAGGGAAAGACATAGGCAAGGATAACTCCCAGGTTTCTTCCTGACTCAGGTGCCTGGGTGAATTGTGATGCCACCAAATGACAGAGAAGCAGAAATAAGAGTAAGTTTAATGATTTTGTTTTGTGCAGGGGTGTGTGTATGCATGTCTATAAATATGAAGGGTTGGAGAAAAGAATTGGGCCAACACCAAAATTGAAGTGGGGGGCAGAAGAAGACTGACAGCTACGGTCAGAGAGGCAGGGGACCAAGGAGAAACTGATGTCATGGACGTCAGGGAAGGACAAGGCTTTGAGAAGGAAAATGTGAAACTGGAGGATGGTTGAGGCTGAGGGAAAGAGCCAGCAGAGAGGGGCCAGTTGTTCAAAGACATTGAGAAAGAGAACTCAAGACATACTGTTCGTTCTCTGGTTTGCTGACATTTCAGCAAAAACAATTTTGTTCTCAACAATTATGGGTTTGATCCTTGGCAGGCTTGAGACTCCCCACAGAGAGAAACCCTTCAATAGAGAAGTCCAGCCATGGTCCAGAGATCAAGGCAGGTCTGCTATTTCTTAGGAAGTATGGGCAAGAGTGGGCTGAAGGCAAGGGATTCTGACTAGGGTCTGGCCAACCTCAAAATAACAGCAAGCAGAGGGGTGTGCAGTTGCCCCAAGTTCTGGCTGCACCACAGTCCTGACTACCTTGGGTCATCCCTCCCAGAAGATGGAAAAAAGCAGCAAAGACCCTTGGTTTCGGAACCTCCCTGGTGGCGCAGTGGCTAAGAATCCACCTGCCAACGCAGGGGACATGGATTCAAGCCCTGCTCTGGGAAGATCCCACATGCTGCGGAGCAACTAAGCCTGTGTGCCACAACTACTGAGCCTGCACTCTAGAGCCCACAAGCCGCAACAACTGAGCCCGCGTGCCACAAATACTGAAGCCCGGGCGCCTAGAGCCCGTGCTCCGCAACAAGAGAAGCCACCGCAATGAGAAGCCCGCGCACCGCAAAGAAGAGTAGCCCTGGCTCACTGCAACTAGAGAAAGCCCACGTGCTGCAACAAAGACCCAACGCAGCCAAAAATAAAAAATAAAATAAATTTATTTTTTTTAAAAAAAGAAGAAGATGAATTGTGTTTGGCTATTTACAAAAATACGTCTATGAATGCTGCCAGAGTTGAATGGATGTTTTATGCCATTTGATGCATTTGAAACAACCCAACAAGCTGGAAATTTTTTGCTATGAAAGGGATGCTTGTTCTGTAGAGTTAAATCTTGGTTCCAATTAGAAAGGAAACTCCAAAAAGTTCCTATGTCCCCTGGCAGGGGAATAATGCTCTTTCTTCACTCCACAACCTTGTAGCAGTCAGAAAGTTAGTTACAAGGCCTCACATCTGGGCTTCTAAGAAGCGCAGAATAACCATTTCCAGGAGTATTTTGGCTTCTATATGGACACCTAATTTCATAGGCAGTAGGAATCTGCCTTGTTCATATTATAACTTCTACTCTTTCCCCTACTCTCTTCTATCTTTCACTCCAATGAAAACCTAAGCATTGGATCCTTGGTGATTTTATCCTACTGCAATGTTTAAGAGAGTAATTATCAACTCCCTGTTACATGTAGGTGGGACTAAGACAAGTCCTCTCTCTATAGATAGGAGAACTGACGGTCTATGGAGAGAACCCGAGAATCCTGGATCCCGGTCTACAGTCAACACAGGGCTGCTTTGGATTCTGAGAGAATTTTGCCACCCACCCCTCTCTGGCCCAGCTCCAGCCAGCTGCAAATTGTCTGGATCCAGCCGCTTCGACACACTGATGTTATCGGCCTCGCAGTGCCTGGAGCACGCAGATAGGAACAGGCAATGGCGCCGTCTCACCGGACACAGTAATGTAATTTAGTTTCTGAAATCCAAGTATAAAATCTTGAAAGCTGACTTTTTTTTTTATCTACCTCAGGAAGGGGGGCGATGGTGTGGAATTCCCAGCAGAACCATCTAAATAGGGAAATGGCTTCTGTCATGTATTAATAAATAGTTCAAAGCAATGGAGAAACATACAGAGAGATTTTGTAGGGAAAGTAAGTGCCTAGTCTTTCTTGCTTCCTCTCTCCTACTTCCTCTGAGCTGTGAGGACCACTCCATTTGTGTGAACCCCAGGCTGGGGCTAGAAGTGCCTCTCCCGAGCATTTCTGTGAGAGTCCCCTGAGCTAGGGAGATGGAACAGGCACCAGCCTCCTCTGGGGGCATGCCATGGGAGTTTGAGTGGGTCTCAACTAGCCCCTTTTTTTTTTTTGAAAGAAGTTCCTCAGACCAGGATGAAGGCAAAGAATCAGTCACTTGCCTTTCCTTCCGTTTCCCCAACCTCACCTCTTCCCCTGGCTTACTATACTTTGCCTCACTGGTCTTCTTTGCTCCTAATGGAGCACCAAGATCCTCCCCCACCTCCTGCTCCTCTTCTGGTTAGATCTTGTCCTTCATGGCTGAGCTGACACATCACCCCTTAAAAGTAGCTTTCTGGGCTTCCCTGGTGGCGCAGTGGTTGAGAGTCTGCCTGCCGATGCAGGGGACACGGGTTCGTGCCCCGGTCCGGGAAGATCCCACGTGCCGCAGAGCGGCTGGGCCCGTGAGCCATGGCCACTGAGCCTGCGCATCCAGAGCCTGTGCTCCGCAGCTGGAGAGGCCACAACAGTGAGAGGCACGCGTACCGCAAAAAAAAAAAAAAAAAAAAAAAAAGCAGCTTCCCACGAACACCAGGCTACGTTAGGTCCCTCTACAACATACTCTCATAGTCCTTCCCCTCAAACATTTCAACTCCAAGTCACCTTCTCATGGGGACTGATCACTGCTAGCTGAGCAGACACAGCTTTCTTTGTGACTCAAGGGTCAGGCTCAGATTTTGCTTGCAGATAAACACTCCCATCACTATATGAGTAAGGCCCAACTCTTATTGTCAGGCGTGGGCAGCCCGCTTGGAATCCAAACCATCAGAAAACCCTTTGGAGGGAGATAGGGGTTGGGCTGCTCTGATCCTCTGTCTGTTCAGAGTGCTTTCTGACAACCTGGGGCTTGCAGCCATGTTTACCAGGCAGTGAACCACCCAAGGCAGGGGAGCTCTTGGGAGTTCAGACATAAGGGCAAGGAGATGGCAAAAAGAAACAAAAAAACACAAGAAATCTCCCCAAACAGTACACACAACCTCTAGCTGAAGAGTAGGGCCTGGGGCTTCCAGTTTTGCCTGTGAATTGCACTGAGAGTCTAGACAGGTCGTTTCACTCTCTGAGCTCCCAGGTCTGTTTTTATTTGGGCCCTGAGATTCTAGAAAGAGCCTCCAGGCCAGAGAGTAAATGAGTTGTCCCAGGTCAATGCCAGATGGCAGCCCTGGGATTAGAATTCATGGGCCCTTCTTTCCAGCCGGCTGCTCCCTCCCCTGAGTCCTGAACTGTTTCTTCTTCTAAATGCTCAGGATTGTATTCAATTTAGTAAGGTTTGTGGTCACATAATTACTGCTCCTAAGTAAAACAATGACTACAGAGCATCCGCTGTAAGGAAGGCAAACATGGGGGCGCCTTTGACCTTGAGAGAACAGCCAAAAGCAAGCTCTGGCTGAGGTTAGGCCTGTTCTACTTGAACAAAAACCAACGCAAACAACTCTCTTGGGATCTAGCAGAGACCTCATCTGTTCTCATTTCTTCTCCAGGCTTCCTTGTGTGTCAAAAGCTTGCGCTTAATACCATAGTAAGGGCCTCTCCTGGAAGCTGGAATACACTATTTTCAGGGCCAAGAGGGATGGTCTGGATCCAGATCCTCTGAGCATCTTTTCATCTATAAACTAGTTACTACATTGTTAATGCTCCCATCTCCAGGAGTACTAGACAGCTACACCTCTTCAGGTGAGGCAGGGGCAGCCCTAGTCCTAGCCCAAACTCTGCCAGGTCCACTCAGGCCTCAGGGAACACTGAATGGTCTTTTCTCCTCCCTGCCTTTCCCTGTCCCATTATGACTGGCTAGTGCTAAGAGAGGGAGCCTGCAGCTGTTCTCTGGTGGTTTCACTATTGCTATAGCACCTGCTTCTTTGACCAGAAAGTTCTCTGAGGATAAGGCACGTAATGGCCTTTGGGCTCAGACACTGCCTTCAATCAGGGACCCAGGAGCCTATGAGAGGTGGAGAAAGCAATGGAGGAGATCCTTGCACAAGGCCCAGAGCAAGGCTGTTGGAAGGGATCGGGTCCTGAGTGTTTTCACTCAGGCTCAGTGCAGGCAGACTTACCTTCCCTCCTCAATCACTAGCCCAGGCAATCAAAGTGCACAGTAACCTCATTTGCTGGCTCTGATTCATTTAGCCATGGACGAGGCCTGGAGGTAGAGGAGGAATTTCAACTAGAAAATCCAGACCCTAGTAGATGATTACGATTCCTCTGCCCTTCTAGACTCCTCACACACACCCCTCCTCTAAATGATTTGGGGAATGAGGAAGGGAACCCCGCTATAGTGCGAATTTAACTCTCCTCTACCTAGAGGCCATGTGCATGTCTAGGCTTGGGGCGACAGGCTGTCTCATTTCTGCTTCTACTTGCTACACCTGCCCCCCCAACTTTATGTCAATGCCCTTCCCCTAAAAAAAGGTGTCTTTAAATTCAGTGTACTCCCACTGCCAGGCTGAAGGTACAGTGACAGCTCGTGTAAGGTTCCGGCTTCAGGCCTTGAAACCTGCTCAATGCTTCCCCTCAGTTTCCCCTGCCTCATACCCCCCACTCTCAGATTGAAGAGGGGAGTACAGGGGTATTAGAGACAAAGGCTCTTTTAACACTTCTTGTTCCACTAGACTCTTACCACCCCCTATCCCCACTCACTCAGAGTCCTACAGCCCTGAGGTAACAGGATGGCAGATCCTGACCAGGGACAGCTCAGGAGATGACATGGTGGTCTTGAAGGCTTATTTCACTTTCACAGTGATGCTGACCTCAACAGAGAGCTCAGTCACGCTAGATGTGTATGGGTGTGGGGTGGGGCAGGGGTTGGAGGGGAGTCCCCGGATCCATAGGGCTGATCTTAGAAAAAGAGGCCAGGCCCCTTTCAAAGTTAGAGTTGTGTGCAGGAAAGCTATTCAAAATCAGATGGGCAAGGGCCTTAAGGACTCAGGCACCTACCCTTTGCAGACCTGGCAGGGACTGGGCTCCTTTATTTATTTATTTGTTTATTTATTTATTTATTTTTGCGGCAAGCAGGGGCTACTCTTCATTGTGGTGCGCGGGCTTCTAACTGCGGTGGCTTCCCTCGTTGCAGAGCATGGGCTCTAAGTGCACAGGCTTCAGTAGTTGTGGCGCACAGGCTCAGTAGTTGTGGCTCACGGGCTCTAGAGAGCAGGCTCAGTAGTTGTGTTGCAGTGCACGGGCTTAGTTGCTCCACGGCATGTGGGATGTTCCAGGACCAGGGCTCAAACCCATGTTCCCTGCATTGGCAGGCAGATTCTTAACCACTGTGCCACCAGGGAAGCCCGGGACTGGGCTCCTTTAGGAGCTATCCAGGGTCCTGAACTGCCTCCACCTGAAGACCTTGGTGGCTTTGGACAAGAGCCCTGCCTGCCAATTAATGCAGAACTTAAATGTCGCTGGCTCTTCTCTGCTCATCCCTGATACCAGCTGCCTGCTTGGACCCATGGCCCACACGGCCTGAAGTAGTTCCAGAATGACTCTAATCACCCTCTATGTCTGCAGCCTGGGCTTCACGCCAGCAGCCTGACTCCCTGGCCAGCTTTTTAACAAGAGGTGAGTTTGAGGATATCGGTGTGTGTGAAAAACTATCTCCCACTTCCTGTAGAAGCTCAGGACTAAACGAGGCTGGTTCAGGGACAAGGTGACCATAGGGAAGGGAGAGAGTTCTCCATGTGACACATCCTCAGACAGCTCAGCAGCTCCTCCCTTTACCTCAGCAGCTGCCGCACACACTCAGTTCACATGTGCACACACATACACAAATGCCAGATTCTCTGTACTATCACTGCAGAGCCTGTATGCTGCAGAAAAGGTAGAGTCTTCTTTGTCTGCACTTGTGCAGAATGCACCTGCTTTGTTCCCATCATGGACATTACAGAAATTTGGCAAAGAGCACCTTAACTTAAATAAATAAAATAAAGTATTTCTTTCTTTTTCTGAATTCAAGAGGAATTCATGGTCATTGTAAAAAGTCCAGATAAGCAGAAAAGAAGAAGAAAAAAGTCATCACCCTCAATCCTACCATCCAGAGCTATATCCTGTGTTAACCTCCTGGCATACAGCCTGGATTCTTGTGTGTGTGTGTGTATGTGTGTGTGTGTATGTACATGTGCACACACACGTGAGTCTTGATAAGAGCAGTATAGTGCAGTGGTTAAAATCATGGATAAGTTCTTCCTCTGCAATTTACTTATCTGTGTGGTCTTGATAAAATTTCTAACATCTCTGGGCCTGTTTTTCATCTTTAACATGGGGAAAATAATACTACCCATCTCACAGGGTTGTTGGGAGGATTAAATGGGATAATGTATATAAAGTGCTTACCACAGGCCCTAACACATGGTAAGCAGTCATACACCCTCAGAGAAATCATTCTGTAATACTATTTAATGCCTAATTAAAAAACACAGATTATTCTCCATCTTAGATAAAAGCTGAAGAGAAGATGAATAAGCTCAGTTTACTTCATTTCTTGTCTGGCCTAACTTTCTAGGCCCCCCGGGGGATAAGCTGGGTCTTGGGAAAGAGAATGGCCGTCTAAGCTCAGAAAGGTAAAAAAAAAAGCAGTCCTTGATCCAGGGCTTCTAGCTTTTACCCTGAGTTCTGCAGCCAGGAGATGGCAGGGGCTTCCTTCTGGCCAAGGTCCTCTCCTCTCCTTGAGCTCTGGGCCCCAGCCCTCTGGCCCACTTGCTCTGGCCAGCACTTTCTGCCTCTCCGCCCTGGAGTATCCCACTCTCCTCCAGGGGCTTCTTCCTCTTGTCACCCACACAAGTCCATCTGCCTGGCTGAGCCTGCTCCCTCACTGTCGGGGTCCCAGCCGTTTGATTCCTATATCTATCCCACCCCACCGCCCCACCTCTCCATGCCTGCTCTTCTGACACTGACTTCCTAGTTAAAACCCAGTGGTCTTTTCTCAGGTGATCTTCCACCACCTTTCAGTATCATTGGGCAGTGCTGACCAGATCTTTCTAGAAATTCTGTTTTCTCTTGGCTTTTATGAAAACATTCTATCCCTGTTTTGACCACCCTTCCAACGGTTCCTCCTCTCATGCTCCGGACATAGATGTTCTTCTCAGTAAGGCCACTGGCTCTCTTTCTACATGGTCTCTCCTGGCATGTGGAAATATAATAGTAACATAAACTTATTATTTCAAGTAATATCTCTCTGGGTTCTACTCTCAAATCTCTATCTCTATCTCTGACTGCTCTCCTAAGCTCCAGGCCCACACTTCCAACTGCCTACTACTTCTGATGTCACACTCCTCCCCACAGCCTAGTTCTTCCTTTTAACTACCCTTATTTTGTTAATGACACAACCACTTTCCCAGTAAACTAAACTCAAAAAATAAGGGGTCATTAAAAATTTTTTTTATTTTGAAATAATTTTATATTTATAGAAGAGTTATGAAGAAGTGCAGAGAGTCCTTGTATGCCCTTGACCCAGCTTCTCCTAATGTTAGCATCTTACAGAACCACGGTACATTGATCAAATCAATACTATTCACTAAACTACAGACTCTATGCAATTTCTCCAGTTTTTCCGTTGATATCCCTTTTTCTGTACCAGGATCCATATTGCATTTCATCGACATGTCTCCATGGTCACCTGAGTTTCTCAGTCATTTCTTGACTTTCAGGACCTTGACTTTTGAGGCATACTGGTCAGGTATTTTCTAGAATGTTCCCTCAATTTGGATTTGTCTGCTGTTTTCTCATGATTAGACTGAGGTTATGGGTTTCTGGGAAGAATACCACATGGGTGATGTGTCCTCATCACAACATATCAGAGGGAACATGACTTATTGCTAGTGATGTTAACTAATCACTTAGGGTGGTGTTTGCCAGATGTCTCCACTATAAAGTTACAATTTTTCTTTTATTCTGACCATATTCTATTAGTTGTAAGCTAGTCACTAAGTCCAGGCCACACTCAAGGGGAGGGGAATTAAGTTCCACTTCCTAGAGGGGGGAGGATCAAAGAATTTGTGGACATATGTTAAAACTACCACAGTAAATAATACATATTTTGGGAGAGATTCTGATAGGCTATGCAAATATCTTGTTTTTCCTTAAAGTTTCATCCCCTAGTTTTTAGCAATCAGTGGATTCTGCTAGCAACAATTATTACTATGATGTTCTAATGGTAATTTTAAAATTTCCCTCATGCTTTCTATAAATAAATGTAAACTTTAAATTTTTATAAGCTTTTCTATACATAAAAATTAGAATTCTTGGGGCTTCCCTGGTGGTGCAGTGGTTGAGAGTCCGCCTGCCGATGCAGGGGATGCGGGTTCGTGCCCCGGTCCGGGAGGATCCCACATGCTGCAGAGCGGCTAGGCCAGTCAGCCATGGCCGCTGGGCCTGCGCACCCGGAACCTGTGCTCCACAATGGGAGAGGCCACAACAGTGAGAGGCCCGCGTACGGCAAGAAAAAAGAAAAGAAAAGAAAAAAAATTGGAATTCTTCTGCAAGGAAGATTTGTCCCTTCTCCCCAGTTTATTTATTTATTCAATCATTTATTTTTATCAGTATGGATTAATATACCTTTATGTCCCTGTGGGTGGTTATAATCCAATGTAATTGTTATTTATTTTGTTACTCAAATTGTTCCAGCTTTGACCACTGGGAGCTCTTTCAAGTTGGCTCCTGTCTCTTTTTGACCTGCCTATGGGGTCATTTTGACCCACTTCTTTTCCCTTTATCTTTCTGGCAAGCTAATCATGAACCTATGGTAGCACTTTCTTCAAAATATCTAACATTTATCTTTTTTTTTTTTTTTTAAGCCTTCTCTCAGCCAACATCCTGCTTCAGGTCCTTATCGTCTTATTCCAGGCCCACTGCAGTGGTGACCCACTCATTACCCCAATGTGTCTCTCCTTCCTCCAACTTACCCTGTGCATTGCTCTTAAATTACTCTTCTGGGAATTAAACACTGCTCTGATTACAGTATTCCCTGGTTCAAGAGCCTTCAATGGCTCCCATCACTTAAAAACTCCTTGACCTGGCATTCAATAGTTGTAACAACGTTTTGCCAATCTGGCTGCTTCTCCAATTGCTTCTCCAATTGCTCATCTTTCTAAATCCTTTGTTCTCTTTGCTCCAGCTGTCAGCCCTATATGCAGATGCCTTCCAATTTCTGTCTCTAGTCCTAACTAGTGTATCACTTTAAGCCATTAAAAAAACTATATTGGTTTCTATAACTTACAAAAGTAATACATGTTCAATGCGGAAAACTAAAACAATACAGAAGCAGTTAAGACAGAAAATGAGTCTCTACTCTCCTCTGCCCTCCCCCTTCCTCAGGTTGTTTAAGAATGAAGTGACCTTTCCAGATTGTTCAGTATCTCTCCTATCTCCCTATTAAGTTGCTACATCATAGCAAACAGATTTAGAGACATGCTTCTTGCCTTAAGGGTTTATAATGCAAATCAGAAAAGGTTAAATTCAGAAAAATACAGAACTTTATGTTTGTGTTGCACTTATGCTTTCAAAGCTTTTCCCTAAATATTATCTCATTTAGTCTCTGACAATCCTAAGAGATAGAAAACAGCATCTTTATATTGTTATTATTATTAATATTTTTTAAGAGCAATTTCAGGTTCACAGCAAAATTGAAGGGAAGGTACAGAGATTTCCCATACACCCCCTGCTCCCACATATGCAGTCTCCCCCTTTATCAACATCCCCACTAGCATGATACAGGCTTACCACTTTCATTGTGCTTCGCAGATATTGCATTTTTTACTAATTGAAAGTTTGTGGCAACCTTGCATCAAGCCCGTCTATTGGCACCATTTTTCCAACAGCATTTGTTCACTTCATGTCTCTGTATCACATTTTGGCAATTCTCACAGTACTTCATACATTTTCATTATCATTATATTTATTATGGTGATCTGTGATTAGTGATCTTTAACGTTATTAATGTAATTGTTTTGGGGCACCACAAACTATACCCATATAAGATCATGAACTTAATAAATGTAGTATGTACTCTGACTGCTCCACCAACTGGCCATTCCCATCTCTTTCCCTTTCCTCAGGCCTCCCTATTCCCTGAGTTACAATAATATTGAAATTAGGCCAATTAATAACCCTACAATGACCTCTAAGTGTTCAAGTGGAAGGAAGAATCGGATGTCTCTCACTTTAACTGAAAGACTGGAAAAGATTAAGCTTAGTGAGGAAGGTTGTCAAAAGCCAAGATAGGCTGAAAACTAGGCCCCTTGCCCCAAACAGTTAGGCAAGTTGTGAATGCAAAGAAAAAGTTCTTGAAGGAAATTAAAAGTGCTACTCCAGTGAACACAAGAATGATAGGAAAGTGAAACAGCCTTATTGATGATATGAAGAAAGCTTTAGTGGTGTGGATAGAAGATTAAACCAACCACAACATTCCCTTAAGCCAAAGCCTAGTCCAGAGCAAGGCCCTAACTCTTTTCAATTCTGTGAAGGCTGAGAGAGGTGAAGAAGCTGCAGAAGAAATGTTTGAAGCTAGCAGAGGCTGGTTCATAAGGTTTAAGGGAAGAAGCCATCTCCAGAACATAAAAGTGCAAGGTGAAGCAGCAACTGCTGATGTAGAAGCTGCAGTAAATCATCCAGAAGATCTAGCTAAGATAATTAATGAAGATGGCTAGACTAAACAACAGATTTTCAATGTAGATGTAACAGTCATATTGGAAGAAGATGCCATCTAGGACTTTCATAGCTAAAGAGGAGAAGTCAATGTTGGGCTTCAAAACTTCATAGGACAGGCTGACTCTCCTGTTAGGGGCTAATGCAGCTGGTCACTTTAAGTTGAAGCCAGTGCTCATTTACCATTCTGAAAATCCAAGGGCCCTTAAGAATTATGCTAAATCTACTCTGCCTGTGCTCTATAAATGGAACAACAAAACCTGGATGACAGCACATCTGTTTACAACATGGCTTACTGAATATTTTCAGCCCACTGTTGAGACCTACTACTTAGGAAAAAAGGTTCCTTTCAGAATATTACTGCTCAGGAATTCCCTGGTGGTCCAGTGGTTTGGGCTCTGTGCTCTCACTGCCAACAGCCCGGGTTCAATCCTTGGTCAGGGAACTAAAATCCCACAAGCCGCACTGTGTGGCAAAAAAAAAAAAAAAGAAGAAGAAAAGTACTGCTCATTGACATTGTACCTGATCACCCAAGAGCTCTCTGATGGAGATGTATTACAATGAAATTAATGTTGTTTTCATGCCTGCTAACACAACATCCATTCTACAGTTCATGGATCAAGGAGTAATTTTGACTTTCAAGTCTTATTATTATTATTATTTTTTTGCGGTATGCGGGCCTCTCACCGCTGTGGCCTCTCCCGCTGCGGAGCACAGGCTCCGGACGCGCAGGCCCAGCAGCCATGGCTCACGGGCCCAGCAGCTCCGCGGCATGTGGGATCCTCCCGGACCGGGGCACGAACCCGCGCCCCCTGCATCGGCAGGTGGACCCTCAACCACTGCGCCACCAGGGAAGCCCCCAAGTCTTATTATTTAAGAAATACATTTTGTGAGGCTATAGTTGCCATAGAGAGTGATTCCTCTGATGAATCTGGACAAAGTCAGTTGAAATCTTCTAGAAAGGATTAACCATTCTAGATGCCATTAAGAGCATTTGATTCATGGGAAGAGGTAAAAATATCAATATTAACAGGAGTTTGGAAGAAGCTGATTCCAACCCTCATGGATGATTTTGAGGGGTTCAAGACTTCAGTGGAGAAAGTAACTGCAGATGTGAAGGAAATAACAAGAGAACTAGAATTAGAAGTGGGACTTGAAGATATGACGGAATTGCTGCAATCTCATGATAAAGCTTTAATGGATGAGGAGGTGCTTATGGATGAGCAAAGAAAGTGGTTTCTTGAGATGAAATGTACTCCGGGTGAAGATGCTGTGAAGATTGTTGACATGATAATAAAGAACTTAGAATGTTACATAAACTTAGTTGATAAAGCAGTGGCAGGACTTGAAAAGATTAACTCCAATCTTGAAAGAAGTTCTACTGTGGGTAAAATATTATCAAACAGCATTGCATGCTTTGGAGAAAGTTTTCATGAAAGGAAGAGTCCATCAATGCAGCAAATTCTTTGTTGTCTTATTTTAAGAAACTTCCACAGCCACCCCAACCTTCAGTAGCCACCACCCGGATCAGTCAGTAGCCACCAACATCAAAGCAAATCCTCCACCAGCAAAAATCTTATGACTTGCTGAAGGCTCAGATGGTAGTTAGCATTTTTTAGCAATAAAGTATTTTTAATTAAAGTATGCACATTGTTTTTTTTAGACTTAATGCTATTGCACACTTAACAGACTACAGTGTAGTGTAAACATAACTTTTATATGCACTGGAAATAAAAAAAAAACTGTGTAACTCACTTTATTGCAACATTTGCTTTATTGCAGTGGTCTGGAACCAAACCCACAATATCTCTGAGGTATGTCTGTACATTTGTTACAATTGATGAACCTATACTGACATATCATAATCACCCAAAATCCATAGTTTACATTATGTTTCACTCTTGGTGTTGTACATTCTATGGGTTTGAACAAATGTAAAATGACATGTACCCATCACTATGGTATCACACATAATATTTTCACTGCCCTAAAAATCCAGTGTCTATTATTTATCCCAATTTGATAGAAAAAAAAGCTGATACCATGTAACGCTGAGCAGCTTCCCTTAAGTCCCCTAGCAAGGGCTTCATCCCAAGTTTCCTGACCCCTTTCCTACTTTACCACATTAAAAAGGCCATACTGAAAACCACAACACAATGAGCTGCAACGCTAATGGGAGGAAGGCCAGAAGCCAAAGAGAACCACTCAGAAGGTTGACACATCAGTGATCATGTCTTTATCTTGGGGGATGTGAGAGTAATTTTGTCCCCATGCTTCTCTTTTATGGTGAAGGTGAGACTGCACATATCTAAACAGGAGATAAGAGACAGGAATGTATCTGATCAATGTGGATGGCTTTCTCTTCCCAAAGAAATGGCCAGCCTCCCAAAATCCTCAGGGTTCTGCAGAACTTGAGAAGGAAGTGAAAAGAAATGAGTCAAGTATGGCCAGTGAAAGCTGGAGGTGCCCAGCAGGGACAAGATTGGCCAGACAAGAGGCATATAGGTATCTGGCAGCATTTCCATAGCCAATTTATCTCACCAATTTGTTGGTATGCATACCTGATTGGAGAATGTGGGAATTATGAGGCAAGAGCTAGTCTCCTGGGTAGGCATGATACAGCAGAAAGAAAATGATTTTTCACCAATTGTTTCCTAAGATGGGGAAAAAATGATTAGAGAAAAAATAACATTGGTTTGTTATAACAAATTCAAATACATAGAAGAATGTGAAAGTTCTCCTGTTAAGTCAGAACTGTTACCAGTTTATTGTATATTTTTAGACTTTTAAAATGTATAATTGTATTTATAAATTTAAACATAGATGAATCAGATCATCCATATTCCAAATGTATGTGAAAATGTTAACTTTCATGTTATATGCATTTTACAAAAATAAAAATATATATCTTGAACATCTTTTCATGCCAATCCATGTTAGATCTTACTTCCTCTTTTACAAGGCTGGCTTGCATGTATGCTGTGGGGTAGACGTACCATGATTTATTTAATCAGTCCCCACTGATGGAGATTTATGTTGTTTGCTTTCTTTTCTTTTTCCCCCTCACTATTATAATGTTGCAGCTATTATAACTACTATAATGTTATAATATTATATATTTTATATATTTATAACTATTATAATATCTTGGAAGGGGGGAGTCTTTATACACTTGTCTATTTCTTCAGTTTAATACATTCCTAGAAGTAGAACTGCTGAGGGGGTCAGTGGGCATGCACACATTATGTTGCCAGTTTTCTTTCCAGAGAGGCTGTGATAATGTACATTTTCACCAAAGCGGTATAGGGGATACTCAGGTTTTGAAGTCAGAAGACCTGGATTATATGGTTGTAAGGCCAGCTGGCTGTATGAGCTTTGGCAAGTTACCTTTCTTAATATCCCTTTACTTTCCAGGCCAGTGTTAGAATTAAATGAAACAATGTATGTATTGGGTTGGTTCATTTGGGTTTTTCATAAGTAAGATGTTATGGAAAAACCCAAATGAACTTTTTGGCCAGCCCTATATAAAACACTTTGCAGAATGCCTGACACCTATAGCAAATGGTAGCTCTTTTTTGTTTTATGTTGTTCTCTCCTCATTTACTTGGTTTCCATCTAGTCTAAAGTATTCATCAGTCCCAATTTCCTCGGCCACAAAAGGGAGCTTGGGATACTAACTAACTTGAGATTTTCTAATCAGCAGCAAGAGGTATTGCCCCCTTACTGAGTCTGAATTTCCCAGGAAATCTTTGAAGCCAATTTCCAGAGCTCTATCTTTAGTGGCTAAATCACAAAGAGACAAGCTCTCTGCCTTTCAATGACCTTTCCTAGGATCTTAATCAGGCCATGCTTTACTTCCCAGAACGCTGCCGATCAGGCCATTTCAACAGCTGGCCCTTCAGCTCTCCAAAACAGGACACTGCATTAAGCCCTGGAGGCTACAAAGAGCGCATGGAAAACAGATAGGAGACAGACCTTAAGACACCTGTACCCTGGGACACTGGGGAGTCCAGCTTAAATTCCCATCCCTATGTCCTTCCACAGTCTGGCCCAAAAGCAGGAGGGTTGGAACTGGATTATGGCTTCTTGGGGTTTTAAGTTCCAAAAGTATGGGTTTAGGGTTGAAATTAACCAGGTCCCAGTGACAGAGGTTGCTCAGTGACAACTCTCCAAACTGCCAAAAGGGGGCAGTGTAGTGTTATGTTTAAGAGCATGGGCTTGACTCCACACACCTGGGCTTGAAACAGGGCTTTGCCACGAATTAACTGTGTGACTTTGGGTCTCACTTGCCTTCTCCGAAGATTAAGGGTATACCTTCTTCATACTGTTGAACGGATGAAATTAAATGTCTGTCTGGTGGCAGACACACAGTACTCATAAAAAGCAGGACACGGGTCTTTAGGGTGTATATGATTGAATATGATAGTCAGATATGACATGGTGTTACCAAATAAAAGAGAGGAGAAGATTGACTCCATTTATTTATTCATTCATTTGTTCATTCAGCCTTTCATTCAAAAGATATCTAGTGAATGTTTACTATATGTTAGGAAACTTGTGAGGCACACGAAACATAAAGGGAAATAAAAATAGATATGATCTCTGCCTTCATGAAACTTGGTCTTCATAAGGACACATGTGAACAGAATAATCATACAAACATATGTAAAATTATAAATGTAAAAAGTGAAAAAAGGAGAAGGCCATTGAACAAGTCTAGAGGTCAAGAGAAGCCCTCTGTGATGAAATTATAGCTGAGCTAAGATCTGAAGGATGTGTAAGAGTAACCAAAAAAAAGGTAGAGCTTCCCTGGTGGCACAGTGGTTGAGAGTCCGCCTGCTGATGCAGGGGACATGGGTTCATGCCCCGGTCCGGGAAGATCCCACAGGCCGCGGAGTGGCTGGGCCCGTGAGCCATGGCCGCTGAGCCTGCGCATCCGGAGCCTGTCCTCCACAATGGGAGAGGCCACAGCAGTGAGAGACCCGTGTACCACACACACACAAAAAAAGGTAGAAGGTGCAGGAAAGGCATTTCAGGCAGAAGGAACAACATGAGCAAAGGTTCCAAATCAGAAGGGAGTCTAGAACATCAGAGAAAGGGAGGAAAAGCCAGTGAGGTTGGGTGCGGTCATGGGGTATGAGATCATCTGGAGAGGAAGGCAGGAGCCAGACCACACAAGGCCTTGTAGGCCATGTTAAAGATTTGAGTCTTCATAGTAAGAACAAGGGGGAAGCTGTTAAGATGTAACGTGCTGTATTGGACATCCTTGCTACTTGGCAATGCTTTCCTCTGATATTTCCTTTCATGGGAATGAAAAGGATAGGGCTTTACACAATTCCTGCTGCAGCCATCCAGGAGAAAGGAGCAAAAAAGTACTCTGCAGCAGGTCTCTTCCCAAGACAGAATGAGTCCCTCTAGATCCTCACTGCCCAAGGAAGAACTAGACAGGAAGAATGTGAATGGGGCAACCAGGGCTGTGAGACTCATCAGAAATTCTATACTGGGTAAACGGGCTGTCACTACAAAGCTAATGTTTTCTGGCTGCTGTGTAGCCAGCCTCCAATTCTCAGCTTCCCTGCACTATCAGATGCTCCTTTGCATTGGACATAATGACTAAGGGACTAATACCTATTAGGCTGGGTGGTGGTGGTGCAGCACTCCTGGGGGCAGGGTTCAGGTTGGCAGGAAGCAGCTCTCAAGTTCTGTGTGCCTTTCTGGTTAGCTGGCTCACAGTACCCGTGGGGCTTGCACTGTTTGCTTGGGGCATATACACACTTAGAAGTGCAAAGTCTTTCCAGTCTCTCCTGTGTGAGGAGAGACACTGGGAGTGAAGATACTGGGCAGCACAGGAATGCTAGAAGTCCCAGAAGGTGGTGGTCGTGTTCTAGCCCTCAGAAGTTTTTGAACTTGGTTGGAAAGAGAAAGGGCCTAAGAGTGCTGGAGCTGCCCATCCAACCCCTCCTCCCGCCTCTCCCAGTCCACAGTCGGGCTAAACAGGAAACCAGGCTTGGGTGCCTGCCAGGGCCCAGGCTGGGGCAGGAAGCTCAGGAAACAAGTGAGAAAGACTCTCCTCAGCATAGAAGAAGGCTGCTCAGAAATCCCTGGGAAGGTAAAATCAACCCAGTTCCTGCTGAACAATCTCCCAGGGGAGGAAGAGACTGGAACTGCCTCTACTCTCCAGCATGGCCAAGTGTGGCACTCACAGGATTCACAGAGCTCAGACCTAGAAGCTTCATAAGGAAACACAGTGCTGCCTCAGTGAGAACACACTCCAAGTAAGGACCCACCCCTCAGAACCCAGGTCCACTGTGAAGCGGGTTGGGTACATGTGGTCTAAAGACATCCTAGGGCCATCTTGGGTTGATAAGGAAGGAAATGATGGAATAGGGTAAGGGCAGTGGTAGAAAAAGTGGACCTAAAAAAAGAAAGGGCTAGGGATATCTGTAATATCTCTGGGGACAAAGGCAGAGAATTGACAGGGGTTCTCTGTTGTCCAAATGTAAAGGAAATTCCTGATGAAATAATGGACTGAGTCACAGACAGAGAACAGACTTGTGGTTGCCAAAGGGGAGGAGGGGTGGGGGAGGGATGGATTAGGAGTTTGGGATTAGCAGATGCAAACTATTTTATATAGAATGGATAAACAACAAGGTCCTACTGTATAGCACAGGGAACTATATTCAATATCGTGTAGTAAACCATAATGGAAAAGAATTTGAAAAAGTATATATATATATCTGAATCATTTTGCTGTACAGCAGAAATTAAAACGTTATAAATTAACTATACTTCAATGAAAATAAATTTAGAAAAAAAGAATGGACTGAGGCGATAGCCATCAGTGGCTGCTAAAAGCATTATGTGAAAGGCTGATGGAGGGATCAGGCTAACTACACAACTAATCAATCTGAACAACACAAAAAGTAGGACAACCATGAGTCCTGTGCCTCCTGACATGATGCAGTAGGAAATACAAGGCACCACCTTAGAAGGATCCTTCACAAAAATGTTGAATCAAAATCTGATCAGGGGCTTCCCTGGTGGCGCAGTGGTTGAGAGTCTGCCTGCTGATGCAGGGGACACGGGTTCATGCCCTGGTCCAGGAGGATCCCACATGCCGCGGAGCGGCTGGGCCCATGAGCCATGGCCGCTGAGCCTGGTAGTCCGGAGCCTGTGCTCCACAACGGGAGAGGCCACAACAGTGAGAGGCCCGCGTACCGCAAAAAAAAAAAAAAAAAAATCTGATCAGACCTTGAGATTTAATTACCACTTTGCAGAAATACAGGAGATAGAGGACTACAGATGAAATAATTATTCAGAGTAATCCAGTGGGTGGGTACAGGTGAAATAAGATTAGCCCTAGGTTGATAGTTATTTGAGTGGTTCATTTTACTTTTTTCTCTACTTTATATGTGTTTGAAATTTTCCATGACAAAATGTTTTAAAATTTTGAAGGTCTGCAGACAGGAAACTGCCTCCTTCTCTAGCCCACAGACCTGTGGGAAGAGTAGTTGCAACGTGGACTTTTTCAAATATTTCTTGAGCCCTGAGAGTTGGCCTTTGAGAGTGGAAACAGCAGCAGGACATCCTCCACTAGCCTCAGTATTGGGGTTCTCCAGGAAGGTCTACTCCACCAACAGGACTCTGCAATAGCCATGGCTGGGATGGAGAGGGCCTCCTCCAGCCCAGGCCCACTCAATGGAACCCCCTCTGGGAATCAGTGGGAGCACAGAGCAATTCCATCTCTAGCCCGGCCTGATCAGGGCCCTGTCAAGGAGGCCAAGGACTCTTCTCATTTGGTGATAAGTAGAATAAACCATCTTCTCACCCTCTCCTGTAAGAGCTCCCTTGGGAAGCACATGCAAAAAACGGAAATCACCAACCCCTTAATCACCATCAACTTTTAGATCAGAAATGATACAGTAATTTGCAGTTCATTTTCATGTGCATGATCTTCTTTATTTATAAAATAAATAAATAAAATAAATAGTCTGAAAGATTAGGAACCTGGCCAAAGGTCATAACAAAAGGGCTAGAGCTAGAATGTACCCAGCCAACTTCCTACCAAGGCTGTGCATAGCTCCTGCCCTGGGGCCCATGTCCTTCACTAGCTCTCCCTGATCTCTGCACCCCTCTCAAGGATACTCAGACCAATTCCCCTCATGGGGATTCCCTAAGACTACCTGGCTGCTGTAGCTCAGCCCCTGGCGAACGAAGGATCTGAAACATGAAGTTCCATCAGGAAGTTGATAAGGAGGCTGATAGATGAGCAAACCCTGGGGGCTGACTGGTTCCATTTGGTGCCAATGTTTTCTACCATCCCTCAATTTGGTCTCCCTCCTTGACTCCATGTAATTTTCCCTCCTCTTCCCCAAACTACTTACTAGCCACCACCGCCTCCCTACGTCATTATCCCCACTTGGCCTTTCTCTAAGCTTATGATCTCCTCTGAGCCAGGGCTGGAAGCAGCAGGCCCGCTGAGAGCAAAGAGGACTTTCTGGAAGCTGAAACCCTCAGGGAACCCCTCTGGGATTTGCAGGAGGCCCAATGGAGGCCCCTCTCACCAGCTGCTGCAATTTACATGCCAATGTGACTGCTGGCTTTCCCACCAGAAGTAGGCCTGCTCCTGGACAGAATAGCTTGTAGCATTTGGTTTTTGTGGTAAGGAGAACGTGAACCCCATGTCTGCCACACAAAGAACAGGACATCCAGGGTGGCACTCTTGCCTCCCTCTAAGCTCCAGATATATATATATTTTCATCTCCAGGAGGATGTGTGCAAGTCATCCAGTGGTGGAAGATCCAGGTAGGAGTTCTTCATCAGCAGAGCTAAGTTTTTTGCTCACTAAATATTACACATCACAACTCTATTAACAGCTTTTCCAGCCTCACAACAAAGTGGGCAGCACAATCATCAGCTGTGCTATTACCAACAGGAGAGCAGCTGGATTGGCTCTCCCATGCTCTCCTGTGTCTTTCTCTCCTGAAAGCTGACCTTATGGTGCAAAGGGAGAGGATGGAGAAAGGCCAGTTTGTAAGGGACTCAGACTGCAAACTCAGCTGGGAGCCCCCACCCCACTTCTGGGAGCAAGGAGCAAGTCCCTCCTTGTCAGGGCACTCAAGCCCTTTCTCATCCTGTGGTCTGAGCTCAAACATCACTTTCTCATAGGAGCCCTGCCTGACATCCCCAATCTAAGATGCGAGGCTTTATTGTTCTCTCTCATGTCTTTTCTGTCACTTGTCATAGTTTGTCATTGTAATTTTGTTTGTGTGCTTTATTTGTTTAGTATCTTTCTTTCCCACTGGATTGCCAGTTCATAAAGGCAGGGACCATGTTTGCTTTATTTATCATATTATTCCTTGTGTCTGGTATAGTGTCTTGCATATATCAGATGCTCAAAAGATATTTTTTGAGTAATAAATGAGTGCCCCAATCCATGTATCCCCCTGACTCTCCCACAATTCCCCACATGTACCTTCTACTCTGCTAACGAACTCCCGCCTAGTCATCCCCCTCTGGGTCTCTCCTGCTCCCCTCTTTAGAATCGCCTCCTCCCCACTCTTTTTCTCATTTTTAAAGGATGCAGCTGTAGTCTTCTGTAGTTCTGTTTCATGAGAGCAAGTTTCTTCTTTGTCAGACTGTGAGCTTTGGGAGCAGAAGCTATCTGCCAAGGAGTTAAAAGAGGAGTTGGGGTGATGAGACTTACAACACAACACATCAACGTGGACACTCCAAATCCGGATATCATATGTATCAAGTTATATGCCACAGGTTATAGAGGCTTTGGGGCTTGGTTGAGAACTCACTAGACTAGTCAGAGAAGGCTTCCTGGAGAAGGGGTGTTTATATGGACCTTTGAAGAATGTGTAGGAGTGGAATAGGCAGAGAAGAAGAGGGGAGAGAATATTTAAGAGGAGGCCTCAAGATGCCAATAGGTGAGGAGAGGTGAAGGGCCTGGCTGGACCTACCAGGAAGAAAGTTGGCATGAATGGTAGAACGTATGGCCACCTGGAAGGGCAAAAACCTAGTGTAGATGCCTCAAAAGCCAGTGGAGAAATTTAAGTTGATGCAGAAGAACTGAAATTAAGTCCCAGATGGTGAGGGAAATATCATGGGCTTGGGAATCAGGATACCTGGGTTCTAGTCTAGGCCATGCCAACCTCCAGCTGGGCAATGGCCAAGCCTATTTATCTCTGTGGAATTCTGCTTGCATATCTGTAAAATAGGCAAAAATTATTTTCCCAATCTATTGCACAAGGTGGAGTTCAGGTGCTTTGGAAACATCTTTGCATCTACCTTAGAAAGAAATTTAAGATAAGGATAAGACAACTGCATCCATAAACTTCACACAGAGACAATGTATTAAGGCCACAGGACAGGTAGAATGGAGAGTTCACACCTTAGTGAAGGAAAAGAAAGGATGCATGAAGAATGGGGCATTTTTGTGATTGGCCTTGAAAAATAGGAAAGATTAGCAAACACATACTAACAGAAAACTAGGAAAGTGTTGCTCATACTAAGTTCCACAATGAATTTTTTTTTTTGCAGTACGCGGGCCTCTCACTGTTGTGGCCTCTCCCGTTGCGGAGCACAGGCTCCGGACGCGCAGGCTCAGTGGCCATGGCTCACGGGCCCAGCCGCTCCGCGGCATGTGGGATTTTCCCGGACCAGGGCATGAACCCGTGTCCCCTGCATCGGCAGGCGGACTCTCAACCACTGTGCCACCAGGGAAGCCCCCACAATGAATTTTTTAGGGCATGTTTATATTGCACATACTTAACAGAGCCATGTTTATTGCTAGAATGTTGTTCCTAGCTCCTGCTTTACAAAGACTGTGGCATTTTGCAAAGAGCAATGTGTCTTCTAGGTGCCTGGCCTTTGGCCCAGTTTAGGAACTGCTACCACAGGAAACGAGAGGCAATGGAGTCCAAAGGTAGAAGCACGTCCACACTCCCACCTAACTGCCCTGGTTCCTCCCTGTGAAGCCACAGATAACATGAAGTCTAACCATCTTTCCTTTCTTAACTCCGGTCCTTTAGGCATTCGAAAACCTTAAAATGCTTTTTCTAAGACTGCTGTTGTTTTTATTTTGTTTTGTTTTGTTTTTGCAGGCTGAATAGCCTCAGTTCTTCCAACTATTCTCACAGGACATGGTTTTGACTCTTTCATCATTCTAGTCCCTCCATCTTTCGAATAATGACATCAGCACAAAATGCAGGACTTTAGATGGCACTGACCAGGGCAGAGCAGGACTATCACCTCCTAGGACCTGAACTCCAAATTTCTACTAACGTAGCCTAATAGCACATTAGCTTGTCTGGTGTCTGTGTCACATAGTAGACTTCCATTAAGCATCTGTCCACATAAGCACTAGCTCTCTTTGAAGGTCTGCCATAGTCTACCCACTCACACAGCCTTAGCCTGATTCCTATTTAAATTCCACATTGCTGAATTCAGCCAGCTACACCTCTGAGAATAAGAGTCACATTACACACATGTGGTAGAGTTTCCACTAAATATGAAACCATCACCTCTCTAGCCCCAGTGGACTCTTACCTGTATTAGCAGCCAGCCTAGACCAAGATGTCACTCCAGGTTCTTGCTTTGATTCTATTGCTAAGGCAAAGGGCTATCTTATTTCATATGTGTCCTGAGTTCAATATAACAATATGTACAGCTACTAAATATGATCATGAAACTTCGACTGACGATAATGTATGTACAATATCAATATTTTGGATAGTGGCAGCCCCACCGTAATCTGTACTGGTCAGATCACATGGAGAGGGCTGTGTCTACTTCCAGGGGTGAGAAACTCAAAAGTACCCACTAGAGCAGCCAGGATGACTAGGGATTTGGAAACCAGACTCCAGGAAAATGGTGGAAGGAAAAAGCAAAGCGTTTAGCGTGGGAAAAAGAGTGCTAAGGCTGTATAGCCCACGGTAGGGCCTTTTCCTCGCCAGGAACTGCTGGCTTAAGGATCTCCTCTTATAGCCTACTCCTTCTTCTTGCTCCTTTAGCCAAGGGCTTATAGTTTCATCTTAAGCATGGCCAATGCCTTATGAGATATTTATGAGATCTCTTTCTGAATCTGCCTCTTTTCCCCTCTTATCTGCTCAGCAGAGTCAAGGTTCTTCCCTCTTACATGGCCTGTTTTCAAAGGATTATTTACTTTATATCAAGTCAATACTTCAAAAACCCACACTGAAAATCAGGGGAGGAAAGTTCAGTTTTCTCCATTCATTTCTTAAAGAACCATATCCTAAGACTCCAAACCTCAGTGAAACAGACTGCTAAGCTGGCTTACATCTCCAAGAGACTTCTTTTCCTGTGTTCTTTGCCTAGGATAACTATGATGATTCAGGGCTTCAAGGATGGCAAGCAGAAGCCTAGAACTGATGTTCCCCCCCACTGAAGACTATGGCAGACATGGAAACATAACCATGTCACTGTTTCTCGTTGAACCAGGACTCAGCCTCAGGATCTACCTTAACACATGCTCCAGGCAGCCATTACTGATCAATGGGCATTGGCATAAGGGGTGAATAGAACTGAGGCATGAAGCAGCCACACCAGGATTAAAAGTAAAATACAAAATGGGTAAGGTGTACAGGATATGAATTACATCTCAATGAAGCTGTCAAAAAAAAAAAAAAGAAAAGTTAATGGTGAAAATGCTGATTTCACCAAAGCAGTGTTTAGTAGAGGGGCTTGGGAAGTAAACCCCCCTCAGCATTGTCTTGAGAAAAACGAAGCACCTGACTCATTTGGTCAGAAGCAAAAATATTTGCTTCTGCATCTGCCAAAGTTCACTAAGAACTTCCTACTGATGGCAACAAGTTCAGACCCTGACACAAAGCAGCAACATCCCATTAGAAACTAGCATAGGGCAAAATGGCGTGACTTATAAAATAGTCTCAAAAGAGCTGGGAAGAATAGAAATCTAGACCCGATCAGAAGAGAGACTAATTTCTAAGTCAGGGTTTCCCAAAGAGTATTCCATGAAACACAATGGTTCTGTAAGACGTTAATAGATGTAACATGAAAAAAGGTTCCATAGTTCTGTAAGTTTGAGAAACACTGGATTAAACAAAGCTGGAAAATTTCTTTATTGCAGGGCTTCTCAGAGTCATTAAAATGCTAGTAAACATTGTGATAGAATGGAGTTATAGGGTTTCCCAAAGGAATTTGTCTATAGGTACTTTTTCCCCCCATAGAGTATCTCAAAGGACCAATATTCCTAAGAATATACTATAGGAAATGCTGGTCTGAGCCATGCTTGACTGAGAGCTTCACTAATTCCTCTATAAGGATAAAATTGGGAATTAATATGGGAACTATAAATCATTTATAACTTGTACATGTTTAAGTTAGCTACATAGTAAAATATATATGGTTCTCACTCCATAGTTTGGGTGCAGTTAATTCGCTAAAACTTAGTTAAAGTACCCCTTCAGGTATTGTTATAAATAGATAGATGGGGTGGACTTTGGTTATGACAGCCAAGAGCCTGGTGATGAAAACAGGCAAAACCAGGACAGGAACCACAGTGGCTGGGCTCATTTCTGCCTGGGTGTGGCTTCTTGTCATACTTAATACTTCCCAGGGCTAGAATGGTCATTCAGAGAACATTCTTTATGGCCATTAGTCCTCTCTTACTTGTGTACACACTCACATACATCATCATCATCACAGAAACTTAAAATTCACCCTCAAGAAACACAACCATCTGATCCTCAGTTTGACATCTCTGAACAACAACAACAAATTCAAGTACATATTTGCTTGAACTGGCTCCTAAGAATGTAAAATCTAGAGGGATCTCCTACTAGCCCCCATCTACCCGTTCTCCAGCCCAGACCCTCTGGGCCTTCTTCCTAGACAACCTCCCCACTCCCTAGAGCCCAGGAGTTCACTCGGCTGCCCCACAGCGAGGCTGATGGGTCATGTGCCAATTTCTGAACTCCAGAGCGGAGCCAGATCCACAGCTGGCTCCAGCTCTGCCCCCCCTTCCTGCCTTCCTTTCTCCACCCAGATGGCCAGATTCCCACCAGAGTCTCCTAAGGAAACAATGACTTGCGAGCCTGCTGAGCCACGCCTCTTGTTTCCTTCAACCAGCACCTCTGGGTAGCTGCTCTGAGCCTGATTCTCCGCTTCCTGCCTCCTCTGGGGTTCCCTGCACCAGTTCTCCCAGGGTCTGCTGGAAAGCATGAAGCGGCTAAGCCAGGAAGCTGAGTCTCCCATGACCCCTTTCCAGACACAAGGCCCCATCTGCCCTCACAAGGAGGGTGAAGGGTCACTGAAGCCCATCAGGTTCAAGTGAGAAAGGCTCTGTTTTCCATCTCTGTTCACTCTGAGCTATAGTCAGTCAAGGGCAGCAGGCAGTTGGGGGTTGGAAATGACTCAGCTTGACTCCCAGCAGACATGGAGTCAGGTAGCCTCCTGGTACCATGTGCCTCCCTGCAGAGGCTACACTTGGGGCGTCTGAGAAGCCAGGTCACCCCTGAGCAATCTCAACCCAGAAGTCTGCTCCCTTGGCACACCTTGCCTGGAAGATAGCACCCTGGGTGCTGTTTCTACACCAAGTGCAGCTTTCCAGGCTGGTCTCAGAGAAGGGAGGTACATGTCCTTTTCCATTCTGACTCTTGCAAGTGAAGCAGTAACTCATATACCCATTCTAGAAGAAATCAGTGAAAGGGCCCAGCTCAACCAATCAGCCAGAAAACCATAGGTTTGACCAGAATGATGGTAAAAGCAAGGCCAGAAACTGCAACAGAAACACTCTCTCAGCCAACAAAGGATTTTATTTTTCCTTTATCAAAGTGCTGCAGGGCGGTGGGGGGGCGGGACAACTTACCATGGCTCCTCACTGCCACCAATTCACTTGCATTCATCAAAGCAGGTTACAGAGGAAAAGTATTCACTGGCAGATGAGCACACTTAGCATCCTTTTGAGGCTGTGGGGCTAGTGTCACTCTGCTATTTGGTTTTTCAATAACCCCAAGGTTGCGGCTTCAGAAGCAGAGCAAAGGAAAACAGCAGCCTTCTCCCATATAAGCAGTCCCTGAAGCCAAGAGGTATACAGACCCCCTCACATTTCCTGGGGTGGTGATGGTACCTCTTGCCATCCAGATATACACGCCAGAAACCTGGGAGTCATTCTGGACTCCCTACCTCTCCACCCCACCTCCAAACAGGTACCACATCCTGCCTATTCCACTTTGTTAGTCTCTGTACCTATGTCCCCTCTCTCTTTCTGCTTTAGTGTAGGCCTTTGTCATCTCTTGCCTAGATTATTATTATACCCACCTTCATATTAGTTTTCCAACCTCCAATCTCACCTTTTTCAATCTCTCAACCACTCCTGGAATGACAGTCCTAAACTCAAATTTGATCATGTTATTTCCTTAACTATAACGCTTTATTCATTCAAATGCACCCTTTCGATTCTGCCTCTATGCCCTTTGCCTGGAACTCTTGTCCTCACCTCCTCTTATTGGTCTGCCAAGTTTCTAGTCCTCTTCTAAGAGCCAGTTCAGCAATGTCTCCTGTGTGAAGCCTTCCCTGACTACTTGATGAAAGGCCTTACTGTTTTCCTTTGGCACTGCTGGGCCTGGTTCTTACTTCTTACAGTGTCCATCACCCTGTCTTGACTGTGTATATCCATCCCTGGAGCAAGAGGCTGTGGTATCGAGCTCAGCACAACAGTTAGCAGAAAGTAGGTTCTTAGTGTTTGTTGACTGAGGAGATGAGCAATAAGGGAGGAGCTGGAGGCCTGAGCAAACCTGATCCTCACTTTGCGATATAGGAAGAGAGAGAAGGGTGTGCCTCTTCCTAGAACCTGAGAAATGCTACTGGGTCATGAGTTACATGGACCATTAGGAGAATCCACCCTTAAACTGAAGAGTCATTTTACTACAAGGAGATGACTTAAGGCTCCCAGACCACAGAATAGATGTAGGTCAATTTTCCATAGTGGCTTCTTGCTAGCTTTACAATGTTCCCTCTGCCACTTTCAGGAGCCGCTATGACCCGCTCACTAAATTAATGTCCTGACCATCCCCATCCCTGAGTGCAAGGAGTCAGGAGGAGTCTGAAATTCCTTTCCAAGCTCACGTGGTCAAAGGGTCAGAACCTCAGCTTTCCTCATCTCCCAAGCAAGGTGTCCTAGGAATGCCCTACAGTGATCACCACTCTTTCCTAACATGTATCTAAAACCTTCCTGTAGCCATTTGAGCCCATCTTTCTCCTAGCCACCCCCTGGAGAGAACTCACTTATCTTTATCTGTAAAGTACCTGGAACTGAGCATATGCTCGTGAACTATACAACTGAGTTAACAGATAACCTGGGTTTCAGTGAGGCCAGACTAGTATTTCTCTCAAGAGCACAGAGACCCTGTCTGGTGCCATATGCACTTCTTCCCCCCCCCACCCTCCACCAAATCTCTTCCTCTCCATTACAGCCAAAGAGAAGACATAGACTGTGAGGCTGTACCAACCAGCCCAGCAGACAGACAGTAGGGCCAGAGAGCCTATCCCTGCTGCTCATACAAACAATAGCCCAAATTCAACACAATTGCTCAACAGAGAGCCTTGGACAGCTGGGAGCTTCCCTAGATCAGTAAGGTGTGTGGCTTGGCCATAGAACTGACATACAAGGTGCGCCTATCCCTGTCTTTGCGAAAATCTGTGCTCAGAAACACTCAGGATTGTGGGAGATAGACACAGGAGGAGTGGAACCCAGGGACTAGGTCTCCCAGAGGAGCTCTCATTCCTTTCATAAGGAGACAGAAAGAGACCTTGGGGAGCTCTCAGGGATAGGCCCAGGCCTGGTTCAGCTGCTGCGATGCAGCCAGGCCAATTAAATAATTGGTGTGATGAGGAAAGTAGGGAGGCAACTCCCCTCAGGCAAACTCCCACCCCAGACAGGAGGCTCCGTGCAGCTGTGGCAACAGCAGCAGCAACAACAGAGCAGGGATCTCTTCCTCTTCCTCCCACTAGCTGAGAGCTAATGCTTAAATTAGCATCTTGGAAACACCCAGATCTGCTGGCTGCGCCTTCTCTCCTAGCTCCTGCCACTCCCCCTAGGCCTCCTTTTCAAGTGCAAGTTTCTCTTTCAAGTAAATTTTTAAAAAGATGTTTTCCACCTAGAATTCATCTCTCCAAGTAAGGAATGGCCTCTGGATTCTTCCAACCACTATGGATGGGAGAGCGTTATTTGATGATCAAGCCCATGTGACAGGCCACTATCGGTACAGCTTGGTCCAGAAAGGGGCAATGATACCGACACAAGCATTGCCTTGTTTCCCTTAGGGCTCAAGGAGACAGCCCCGCCTCTGCCCTCAGAGGGACTCACACTGAAGGGGTGAGCAAGAACAATAACTTCTGCTGAACTGAGAGCTCCAGGAGGCAGGGCTATGTCTGTGTCTATGTTGCTAACCACTGTGTCCCCAATACCTAGTACAGTACCTGGAACAGAGCTGGTGCTCAATAAATATTTGGTGAATGAATTTGCTGAATCGATTATATCAAGTCACTATGATATTCTTTGGAAGAGTGAGGCGCTATTGTTTAAACTTTGTTTTTTGTTTTTGTTTCTTTTTGTGCGGTACGCGGGCCTCTCACTGTTGTGGCCTCTCCTGTTGCGGAGCACAGGCTCCGGATGCACAGGCTCAGCGGCTATGGCTCATGGGCCCAGCCGCTCCACGGCATGTGGGATCTTCCCAGACCGGGGCACGAACCCGTGTGCCCTGCATCGGCAGGTGGACTCTCAACCACTGCACCACCAGGGAAGCCCTATTGTTTAAACTTTAAAGAAATAGTTTGTCTTCATTTCATAACTGGGAAACTGAGTCCAGAGAAGAGAGATTTCCTAGAGGTCTTAATAAATAATGGCAAAAAACGAAATAGGTCACAGCTGAGTCTGAGACCCTGGTTTTTAAGGTCTACCCAAACACCCCTAAAGGGCCACTTTGCCCTTCTCTTCTGCAGTATGCCAACTTGATTCCTTATGCCCCAAAATCTCCACACAAGATTCTGCTGGTCTCAACAATACAAAGAGCATTTAAGGAGTTCTGGTGATCCTCTAGAGTTTGACCTGGGAACAGTGGTGGAGAGGCAGAGATCTGCAGGGCAATGGCTATGACCCCCAAATGGTGGATGACTGTATTGCCACTTCCATAAGGCTCTCATTCAACCTCAACAAAGTATCCTCTTGCAGAGAATGGCTCTTTTAGCCTTCAAGAAAAGGGTGTGAAGGTGGTCACAGCTTTTCTGATAAGTGCCTCCTAGCTGTAAGCACTTCTACTTCAGAGCCACACAGATCAGAAGCAGCCCAGCAGTCTTCTGAGGACACTACTCGCTCAAACCATCATTGAAAACTTCAGGCAAAAACAGAGGCATCAGGGACAACTGAGAGAACCTGGTGACCCCTTCCTTCTCCCCTCTCCATGGACAGCTATTGCCTCCCTCCTTAGGAACCCCAGATGCAAGGCAACAACCAACTCATTGCTTTCTTCTCATTCACTTGGAACTTCTCCTTCATCTGCCCTCCCTTTTGATTCTTGATTAGATACATACAACTGGAAGGGCAATCTAGTTTGACAAGCCAGATCGGCTGGAAAGATAATTCAGAAAGCAGCGTTCTCTTAGCCCAGCCCAGAGTTCTTCAAGTTCATGGGACAGACTTCTCAACCAGGATTTTCTGGCCCTCAAATAACCCAATGATGGCATCAGGCTAGGAAAAAAGTCCAGCAGCATCTCTCTCCCCAGTTTAATATTACACTTCTGTAGAGCTTCTCTGTTTGGGCTTCTAGAACTAAGTAGACACAAAAGGGGAAAAAAGACACTTATCTCTGGCTAGGTGGCCTCTAATGATTCTCTCTACCATCCCCCAAAAGGTGTGGCTTAGAGTTGGTCATGGGTCCCTGCCAAGGTCTGTCTTGGCTGCTGTAATGGATAGATTACTTGCTCAGAAAGCCACAAGGCACATCTGTCAGCCAGGGGCGGGGGTCCCAAGGGCAGAACCTGTCCCTCACCTCCGCCTAACACAGAGGGAAGAGGGTTAGGGAGCCCCAGAGCTTCAAGACCTGGAGAGCTCTGCTCAGCTCTAGCTGAGCTCATAGAATAGGGCATCCACACCTTCAGGTTCCTGGCCTGCCTTGCCTCCTTCCAGCTCCCACCTGGGCTCCAAGGGGGAAAGGAGAAGGAAAAGCAAAGCGAACAGAGCCGGGCACTCCCTCCCTTCTCCCTTTCCTTCTCCCAGTTGGAAAGACGCCGCCGCTAGGCCTCGGCGTCTCTCGCCCGGCGGATGTACAAGCCAGTCAGGTAGACGCCCCGGGACGGTGGCCAATGGGTATGGTCTCCCCTAGGCCGGCCTCCGTGCATCGCCCTCCCCCTTCCATCCCCTCCGCGCCGGCAGCGATGACATCATTCTTCCCTGACTCCGGGACCGCGGACAGGCGGCAGGATCGGCGCCCAGCAAGGACTCCAAGCACATAGGCCTAGGATGCCGGGGGCTCTTCCGAACCGGTGGGCACAGGCGGCTCCAGTGCGGCCCCGCCCCCTCTCCTGCCGGTTCCCCAGCTCTCTCATGTGCGCTCCGGATTCTCCATCTCGCCACCGAGCTCTTTCCTTCCCGGCTCCAGCACCCCCAGCCTAGATTGACTGCACTCTCTTCCGGAGAAGAACGGAATTCCCGGGTCCTGCATGGATCCCCTGTCCCCACTCATCCTCTGCCCAGGCCCTGCGTTCCCATCCAAAGCCAGTGAACTGTAGAGGAGGCCCCTCCTCCTCTACAAACCTATTCCCATCCCTCAGACAGCCTGCTCCTGGCCCCCTCCCCCGCTTTGAGCATCACAGGCCTCTAGGTCTAAACGCCTCCCTACCTCTCATCCCAGTCCCCTGGGCCTGCCACCGTCGGTGCCCCAAGACAGTTCCCTTCCTTTCCCCGCTATGGGCCTCCCTCCACTAACGGTGTGCACCATTGTGCCCCCGCTCGGTTCCATCCGACGGCGCTCCCCGTAACTCCGTTGGCCTGCCTCCGCTGACAGTGCTCTCCGCCCTTACAGGCCCCTTTGCTGTCATCCCACGTATCCTCCCACGGTTTTCTAGTCCTGCAAGTCCCCCTCCCCCGGCGATGCGTTTTCACGGCTCTCTACTCCATCCGAGGCGCCCCCTCCGCACAGTCCCCAAGGCTTGACTCCCTCCCTCCCCCTCAGGCAGCGTCCCCTCCCGGCCCTGGCCTGCCCGCCGCCCGCCCCCTCACCAGCGGCTGCATCTCCGAGTGCGCGGTGGGCACCTGGAACCTGTCGATCTCCTCCATCATGGTGCCGGTGGGCTAGGCGGCCGGGGGTCGGGCGCGGCCAGAGACGCCGACGGGACCGCGCGGGGCGGCGGCCCCAGGAGCCGGGTCGGTGGTGCAGACTAGGCCGCCCCGGACCAGTCGGGCAGATGGAGGGTGGGCACGAGGCGGGAGGTTTGCAGGTGGGCTGAGGCCGGCGTGGCTCCGTCAGCTTGCCTAGCGCTACAGCGACCGTGGCCCTGCAGAGCCGCAGGTCTTGCCTCGCCTCCACCTCCGCCGCCGCCTCCTGTCAGCAGCTCAGCCACTGCCGTGACTCTGCAACTCCACTTCCGGGTCCGGGACACCGCCTGATCCTGCATTATTCATGAGGAGGCGGTGTCTGGGCTCACTAGCCCCTCCCACATGCGGGAGTTCCGAAAGGCGCGGCAGCCGGTCGTTTGGCCTTAGGGGGCGGGGCTTAGTGGAGCTGGTGGTTCCCCGAGCGCCCAGCCCCGCCTTCCCCTCGAGCAGGGAGGGGGCATCAGAGGCGCCTGCGCCTTGGCTGCATGTCAGTTGCTGGTTAACGGCGTCAGGGAGGAGCCGTTTCTATTCTGCGAGGGCGCTGGGACCCACAACGTCGGGTTGTCCCCAAAGAGCCCCTGAGACTGGGAATTGAAGTGAAAGAGAATCCGGATTTCCTGTGCATGATTGAGGGGACGGACAAACTTCTTGTCCTCAGGCGGGGGAGCGTTTTGTAGGCGCTCCAAGTGTTGAGGTGCTTCCTGCTTCTTCGAAGATGCCCCACAAACCACCGCCTCGTAGGCAGGTAACACACACCTCGACCTGCTCTATTCCGACGACCTCTGACCTTCGCTGCCAATGACCACTGATCATACCTCTGCTGCTGACCCTTCCCCTTCCTTTCCCTGTTGACTTCTGTTCCCCTGTGATTCCTGGCCTGTGTTCCTAGTGACCTCTGACCCTGTCCTGCTCTCTCCCACTAATCCTAGCCTCCTCTCCCACACTGCCCCCGACCCATTGTTTCCTACCACTCTTTCACCTGTCCTCCTCTCACCGTTCCATTCCCTCACTCCACAGACCCAGCCTGACGGGCCCATCCTCCTTAAACCCCCATCCCCACTCCTACCAATATGTTCCTCATCGTCCTCACAGTCTTGTTGCAAATAAATAATTTCTCCTGCCCTTTGCTGGTGCTCAGTGCTGGGCTAGGTGGAGACACTGGCCTTTGGGAACTCACAGGAGAGTACAGGAGAACTGTACCGGAGACGCAGAACAGATTGTGTGTGGGAGTATGGTTCAGATCTTCTGTGTTGTGAGACTTGTGAGGAGAGAGAGTTCAGGCAAAGAAGAAGAGGGCAGAGACCCCTTTCCCATCCCCTTTCACACACGCCTCACTCCAAACTGGCCCCTCCAAACTGTCCTCGTTGCCACCTGGACAGATGTCATCTCTTCTCACAGGAAACCCAAGAGTCACCCCTCTTAACCCACCCAGCTTCACCCTGGAAGGAGAGGTAAGGCCCAGCTTCTCGAGGAGCTCTCTGTGGTGAAGCCACTCAGTCCTTCAAGAATCAGTTTTTCCAAACCGTTTATGAATTATCATCTTGGGACTAATATGCAGTTTCTTGCTTTGTGAGGCAGGGCTTCTACTTACTTATTCTTAAATAAGCACTATCTCAGGCCTAGGTATTTTGAGGTTTGGAGACCAAATCTGTATGCATGCTGTTTGTGACTTTACATATTTGGGTCTGGCCTCCTCCGTATTACTAGCCTTGGCTCCTTTGCTTCTTTCACCTGGCCTTCCATAGCAGGTGCACCCATCATTCTTAGATCTCTGCAACCATGGCGAAGCTGCTATTCCCGTATGGCCTTGCCCTAGTTTTATGTCGGGGTTGAACTGTGTTTTGAAGCTCATGTACTGGGCTTGGGGCTACCGACTTTTAATTTACATGCAGTTTGTTTTAAATTCAGCATTACTGAGGTCTGGTTTACATACAATGAAATGGACCATTTTAGTTGTACATGTTGACAGGTTTTGACGAACCTATATACCACCACAATCAAGATGTAGGACGCTTCCTCTACCCCCAAAAGTTTCCTTGCACCTCGTTCTAGTCCATTCTCCCCAACCTCCCAACCCCAGGTAACCACTGATCTGCTTTCTGTCACTCCAGATTAGATTTTTCTAGCAGTTTGAACAAGCTTGGGAATCAGTTTCTCCAGCCCATTAGGGGAGACATTAGAGGCTAGGTAAACTGAGAACAGAGAGAGGTGACAGCAGACAGGAGACAGAAACCCAGGTCCACTGGCCTTGCACACATCAGCACTGCCCCTTGGAGGGAAGGGTTGTTTTAGAACGGGGTAAATATCGGTGTGTGTAGTGTGAGCACAAGCTGGGTTGTGCTGGGTTGTATTCATCACCCTCTTGTCTCATTGAGGCCCAGTCTGTGTCAGTGGTGAGCTGGGTGTGGGACTGCCTTGAGAGCCTTGAGAAGTACCTGTCGTCTGGGAACTCAATTGGGGAGACAGAACACAGGCATATAAAGATAAGGGAGGATAGGATCCCTGGGGCTGAGAGGGAGAGAGACATGCAGGTTGGAGCAGCATAAAAGCTTCAGGGAGTGGGCAGCTATGACTTGGATGCCCGCAGTAGAGAGGGAAGGTCAGGATTGGGTTTGTTAGGGGGCAGAGAAGCGTTTAAACTCCATTGTTTGTATCGCTGATCAAACCTTTTACTGGCTCCCTCTTGCTCTCAGAATAAAGTCCCAAAAGTCCAACTTGCTTAGTATGGCCTACAAGGCCTTGCCAGGTCTAGCCTTTGCTACCTACCCTACTTCATATCGCATCGTTGCTCTGTGACGATTCCACAGTCCCCGCACACCCTGAACTGCCCTCACTTCCTGGAAAGTGACATCCACACTGTCTTTCTCCTCTAGGCCTTTGAAATTGCTGTTTCCGCTGCCTGCCTGGTACAGTCTTTTCAGTCTGCTGCCACCTGCTCCATGCCACCCTGCCCCAAATCTCTCCATCTCCTGTTCATACATCACATCTCAGTTTGCCCATCATATTCTCCTATAAGAGATTAAGTCACCTTTTCAGAGGCAGGATAAGGTGGTATCCTCACTAGACTATAAACTCTGATGGCAAGGATGGTCTGTCTCATTCATTGTTGATTCCCCTGAACCTAGCACAATGCCTGGAATATATTAAATTCTGAAAATGAGTTGAATATGAATTCTGAATGCTTCCAATTGTTCTTTGGAAATTTTGATCTGAGTGAGTTTGAAGGATAGAAAGGGTTGAGCCTGGGATGAGAAGATTGGTGGGGAGTGATAACAAGGAAACGTCACTGTAGAAGCATACTTTTCTGGGTTTATGTTTATATCTGCTTTGGTAGCAGGGCTATGAATGGTTCACACTTGAACCACATGTACCCATGCCTTAAGATCTGGGTGTTGGAAATTAAGAGGACAAAAATTCTGATGATATAAATATTCTCATTTGACAATTATTTATTGAGCGTCTACTATATGCCAGGTACTGTGCTAGGTATTGGTGATATAGCAACAAAACAAACACAAATCCCTGCTCTCATGGAGCTTATCTTTTAGTTGGAGATAAATTGTCAATAAACAAATAAGTAAAATATATAGTTTATAAGGTGGTGATAGGTGTCAAAAAGAAAAATAAAGCAGGGAAATGGACTAGGAAGTTCAGGGAACCAGAAGATTATGATTTAAACATAGCGGTCAGGGGAGGCCTCATGGAGGTGACATTTGAGAAAGATCTGAAGGAAATGAAGGAATTAGCTATGTGATATCTGGGGGGGAGGAATTCCTGACAGAGGACATAGCAAGTATAAAGTTCCTGAGATGAGAGCTTGCTTACACATGTTCTGGATCAGCAAGGAAGGGAGGAGGAAAATGGCAGGAAATAAGGTTAGAGACATGTATCCCTCTACTCCAGAGGGTTAATCAAATAATCATGGCATATTAGATTGATCATGATGAAGCTCCAAGAATCATAATTTGTAATTAAAATTCATGAATGTCAGGCAGCATAAACCATGACCAGCTCAAAACATCACTGCTAATATCCCAATAAAAAAGTGTGCTTCTTGAAAATTTCAAGAATTCCAACTGGCTGCATGTGTATATGCAAGAGGAGATTTGCATCATTGCCAAACATTGCCTGGCAGGCAGACTTCTTAGTAGACGACTGAATTAGAGTCTTCTGTGAACTCCAGTTAAAGGCTAATTTTAGTTTATGACTAACAAGTTTTAGTACTCCTTTAAAACTCAGTTACCATTAAAAAAAAAATCAAAGTCTGGCATTTTGCTTCAGTTGCCTGTAGGAGCCAAAGAAAAGGCTTGCATTTTTGGATCATTTTGTGATCTCTTCAGAAGCCCTTCTGGGACAATACTTTTAGAAATATTGATCTTGATGAGGTGTGAGTAGGGTAGGGGTAAGTGGGCAGGAGTCAGTGCAAGGCCAGAAGAGAGTCTTAGATGATCCAGAGATTTTGAGTCTGATGACTGGTCCTGGGATCCACAGAAGAAAGGACAGGAGGAGGTGAGCAGAATCTAAGGGAAGTTGATGCTTTGTGCAAAGTAAGATCCCTGCTCTTGTGACCCTTCTCCTCCGTGTCATCCTCACTCCCTCACATTCTTCCTTCCTCATCCTCTTACCTTCTTTAAGCCCTAGATATGATCCTGTGCCCCTTTACTTCCTAAATCTCTCAAATCAGACCACTTTTTTCCTATTCACTGCCGCCCTGCTAGCCCTGCCTACCATCATCTCTCACCTGGAAGGCTGTAAAAGCCTTGTACCCAGTATTCCCCTCGCCCACTCGTGTCCCTTCCAATCCATTCTCTACACTGTACCCAGTGATTTCTTCAAGCTGTCAATCTGATTATGTCATCCCTCCCTCAGAACCCTTCAGTGACTTCCTACTGCTCTGCAGAGAGGGACCAAATTTTTAGATAACCCTTCAGGAGCCTGTATGGGCTGAGGCCTGCTTGGGTCTCTAAGCCTTAACTTGTTAACACTCTTCCAATTATTGCTGTACGTCTGTTCTATGTGTTGTCCCTTCTTTCTGGAACACTCTTCGTGCCCTCCCTCCCTCACACATGTACTCACTCTTAAGATTCCAGCCCCAGCGTCAGTGCTCACAACCGCCTTAATGCCCCCTGCCCTGTTACTGAAAAGAGAGTTAAGTTTCTCTATTCATAGTCTCATTGCCCTTGATCCTTTCTTCCACAGCATGCATCCCAGGGTGTAATTATTCCCTTGTTTGTGTAATTATTGGATGATTGTATGTCTCTCCCATTAGATTGTGAGCACCTTGAGAGCAGGGCCTGTGGATGTTTTTGCTCACATCTGTATTCTCAGCTCCTAACACAGCGGCCATCACGTTCAAAGCCCTCAGTGAACGATGGTTGAATGAATGATGGGATGTGGTTGAGGAAGTAGCATTGGGTGCAATGGAAGCATGTGGGAGGAGATCCTAACACTGATTCTGGGGGAATCAGGGAAGATTTCTAGGAGGAACAACATGATTTAAAGTTCGGACAAAAGTCCAACACGTAGGATAAGAAGGACTGACCCCAGAGAGGTTAGAAGACTACAAGGAAGAATAATGTCCTTCTGGGGAGGAGGGTGTTTATAGGGAGTTTCTAGTGTTTATAGGTTACATGGTCAGTCATATTGCATCTGCTAATGAAGGTAAGAACTAGATACAACCATTAAATTTAATAATTAGTAAGTCATTGCGGGACCTTGGAAAGAACAATTTTAGAGATAAAAGCCAGACTAAATTGAGCTAAGAAGGTAGTAAAGACCACGTAGACAAGGATTTTCTTTTTTTGAGATGAAATTAAGACTTGAATATGTTAAATGCTGAGGGGAGGCATTTGCCTGGCATAGATAGAGGGAAGTTGAAGATGAAGGAGATAAATGAAGACTAGAGCCAAGTGTCTGAGGAGGTGGGAGAGGATCAGCTGTGGACAAGAGGTGAAACACTTTGTAACAGAAAAGGAGAAAGGAGGAAGGGATGGATGCAGATGATGATAATTTAGAGGCTTAGTGACAGGAAGTTGAGAGAGTTTTCTCTGCTCTTCCCCTAGTAGTGTTACAGAATTCCTTCTGGAAGTGATAACTAGAAAACAGATTTTGCCAATGGCTGTTCCATTTTGTTATGACTACAGTCATGCTATTTTGAGAGTTATGGTCTGAGGTTTGTCATGCACAATTATCAGATTACAAAACAGCTGTGAGCATTTGAGGCCAGAACTTGGTCTCCTCCCCCGTTTACCATGGAGCCTAGCACATTGTTAGTACTCAGTATATGCCAGGTACTTGAATAATAATGGCAAAGGTGTCTTGTGCTTATCCCTGGGCTTTGCAACCTGCAAGCTGATGCTGAAGAGTAATTTTGGTTCTCTGGCTCCAGCTGTGAACAAGCCATATGAAATTGTTTTCTGCCAGTTAGGAATTGTTATGGAGTGTTCAATCTTCCCAGTCGCTGAGACAGAGTTGTATGGAAGAAACGTGCAAAGGACATGGCTGTTGATCAAACTTTAGTTTTGCTTCTTTGTATCTCACAACACTTTGTCCTATTCATAGAGTCGCTGTATTCTGGTTTGTATGGTGTGTTTATGTCTTCCATTTATCTCACTTCCTAGATGGGAGAACCTTGGAGTGGGACTAACTCAATCCTTATTCTTCTTTAGTTGTCATTCTAGCATCTGGTACCTAGTAGATGATTAACAAATGAATGAATTAGTTGATGAGTAAATAAGTGACTGAGGGAAACGTATGTACTGTAATACTCTGAACCCTAACTTTTCCTTCTGGACCTGCAGAAGAAGCAGCTCATGCCTCCTTTGTTCTAGCCAAAGCACCAAATTCTGTTAACATCCATACTCCTGATGTTAAGCTTATTTCCTATTTCTATTCTAACCTCACATCCATTTTCTCATTAACTTATTTTTTCCATGTGTCATACATTCAGCCTCAAAATCTTGCTTTGGAACAAATTGGAATATAAATGGATAAAACAAATCTGCTAATCCCTGGACAGACACTTGGTTCCAGGCCTCTGGCTCTTTGTTAATGATTTTGTTCCCTCTGTCTGGAATGCCTGAGCCCATCCTACCTCTCCTGCCTTTTATGAGCCTGGCAAACTAAGGCACATATGTTTTAGCTAAGCTCTGTAAGTTGCAAAGAATAGAGGCTCACTCAAGTTACCTCAAGTAAAAGGTGGAAAGGGTGAAGGGGAAGGTGTGTATCTGGGGGATTGTGGGTAGGTATTACAAATACCTAGAATTAGAATTGGAAAACTATTGGTTCTGAAACAGATATAGGTACTAATTACTTTCTCTATATCTCTTATGGCCTCTGTAATTTTCTTAGCAACTATATTTCATTCCCTATTTTCATTTCCCAAGCAGCCAACTTTTCTATGGTTTCAGCTTCCTCATAACTTAATGTGTTTTCAGCTCATCATGGCCACTCTGGCCTCTTCTATCTCACAAGGATCTCCATCAATGTCTCCATCCACCCACCAGTTCTCGCTGTAGTCCCAATTCAAACCCTTGGAGAAGAAATCTGATTGTCCCCAGCTTACCTGTTCATGCTAGGCTGTATCAGGGAGGGATAAGATCCTATGACTCTCCAAGCAGCCAAAGCTGTGAGCAGGGCAATTTCCCTTAGAAGGAGGTATTGTTTTTCCTTGGCTCCTCCCATGCAAGGTATAACCTCCTTTATTCCAAAAAACTTCTACATTGCTTCTGATAAATCTTTCTCATACATTGTGCAGAAAGGGCCTCAGATTTTTTCCAATCCATTGCCTCCATTCAGGGCAGATATTTACATTACAAAAGGTTCTGTCCTTTACAAAAGTTTTTTGTTTTTGTTTTTTAATAGCACATTTCTGCAATGAATTTTTAAATGTATCATACTTTATGTATAACTTTTAAAGACCTTGATATAGGAGACATAGTCTGGCCATGATGGAGCAGTTCATGCTGGACTTGCCATCCCACTATGAACAACTGTAATCCTGGACACAATATATGAGGCAACTGGTTTAGGCATTCCCCCATTCCTAAGGGAAGGAAAACACCCAACATGAGTCACATGTTTATCCTTGCTTTCTGCCTTGGGTCAATTTCTTAATCATGGCTCAGGGAGAGAGATCCAAATGAGAGCACAGTGATACCAGCGAGATAACCCAGTGTTGGAATTAGCAGGCAATGACTTTAAGGCAGTTGTTGTTGAAAATATATTTATGGACTAAAAGAAAATATTGACTTAAAGGATGGGGAGGGCTTCCCTGGTGGCACAGTGGTTAAGACTCTGCCTGCCAATGCAGGAGACATGGGTTTGAGCCCTGGTCTGGGAAGATCCTACGTGCCACGGAGCAACTAAGCCCGTGCGCCACAACTACTGTGCCTGTGCTCCAGAGCCCGTGAGCCACAACTACTAAGCCCGCGCGCCACCACTACTGAAGACCGCGTGCCTAGAGCCCACACTCCACGACAAGAGAAGCCACCGCAATGAGAAGCCCACGCACCACAACAAAGAGTAGCCTCTGCTCGCCACAACTAGAGAAAGCCTGTGAGCAGCAACCAAGACCCAACACAGCCAAAAATAAATAAATAAAATTTAAAAAAAAAAAGGGTGGAGAATCTAAGCCCCAAAAATGGAAACAGTAGAAAAATAAATATCAGAAATGAAAAATTTATTGGCTGGGCCTAATAGTGAAAGTGAAGATGGATCCATTGAAATTATCCAATCTGAAGAACAGAGAAAAACAAGATTAAAAAACAAAAAAGACACAGATATAGAGAACAAACATATGGACACCAAGGGGGGAAAGCGGGGTGGTGGGGTGGGGGGTGATGAACTGAGAGATTGGGATTGACATGTATACACTAATATGTATAAAATAGATAACCAATAAGAACCTGTTGTATAAAAATAAATAAATAAAATTTAAAAAAAAAAGAGGGACTTCCCTGGTGGTGCAGTGGTTAAGAATCTGCCTGCCAATTCAGGGGACATGGGTTTGATCCCTGCTCCAGGAAGATCCCACATGCCTCAGAGCAACTAAGCCCCTGCGCCACAACTACTGAGCCTGCGGGCGCCCTAGAGCCCACGTGCCACAACTACTGAAGCCCGAGCACTCTAGGGCCTGCATGCTGCAACTACTGAGCCTGTGTGCCACAACTACTGAAGCCCACATACCTAGAGCCTGTGCTCTGCAACAAGAGAAGTCACCACAATGAGAAGAGTAGCCCACACACCACAACAAAGAGTAGCCCCCGCTCGCCGCAACTGGAGAAAGCCTGCGTGCAGCAACAAAGACCCAATGCAACCAAAAAATCAAAAAATAATACAAAAACAAACAAACAAAAAAAGAGCCTTAGTGACCTGTGGTAATATGTCATATATGTATCTGTAACTTGTAAGTAGTTGGAATTCCAGAAGGAAAAAGAGGAGGGGGAAAAATAGTTGAAGAAATAATGGTCAAAAATTTCTTAAATTTGTTGGAAAACATATAGTATTATCAAAAGCTCAGTGAGCCCCAAGCAGTATAAATACAAAGAAAACCACATGTAGTCCCCTCACAGTCAAAATACTGAAAGCCAAGGATAAAAATTAAATCCTGAAAGTAACCAGAGAAAAAATGACACAATTCATAGAGTGGGATAATATGATAGTGGCTGACTTCCCATTGTAAACAAGAGAAGTCAGAAGATAATGGAATGTCATAGTTTATGCACTGAAAGAAAACTACTGTCAAGCCAGAATTCTATATCCAACAAAAATATCCCTCAAAAAGAAGAGTTAAATAAATACATTTTCAGATAAACTAAAGCAGACAGAATTTGTCATCAGCAGAACTTCACTACAAGTAGTACAGACCAACATTCTTTAGGCTGAAGAAAAATGATACCTGATGGAAGCTCTATCTATGGGAAGGACCAAAAAGCACTGGTAATAGTAAATATGTGACTAAAGATAAAATACTAGATTTTTTTTGCTTCTATTAATTTTCTTAAAAGACATATGACTGTTTTTTTTTACATCTTTATTGGAATATAATTGCTTTACAATGGTGTGTTAGTTTCTACTTTATAACAAAGTGAATCAGTTATACATATACATATGTTCCCATATCTCTTCCCTCTTGCGTCTCCCTCCCTCCCACCCTCCCTATCCCACCCCTCTAGGTGGTCACAAAGCACCGAGCTGATCTCCCTGTGCTATGAGGCTGCTTCCCACTAGCTATCTATTATACGTTTGGTAGTGTATATATGTCCATGCCACTCTCTCGCTTTGTCACAGCTTACCCTTCCCCCTCCCCATATCCTCAAGTCCATTCTCTAGTAGGTCTGTGCAAAAATAACACCATTGTAAGGTGAAGCTTGTAATATATATAGAAATAAAATATGTGACAACAACAGGGCAAAGAAGAAGTTGTGGTGGTAAATAGAATTAAGATGTGATAAGGTTATTACATTGTGAAATATGAAGTGGTATCTTATTTATTCTTATTAGACTATAACAGGTTTAGGATGCAGATTATAAACCTTAGAGCAACCACTAGAAATTAATACAAAAAGGCACAGCTAAAAAGCCAATGGAGAAAATAAAATGAAATACTAAAACACTCAATTAACCCAAAAGAAGACAGAAGATGAACAGAGGTAAAAGCAGGTGAAAAATAGGAAACAAAGGGCAATATGGTAAAGACAACCACACCAACACTTTCAATTAAAAGGCAGAGTTTATCAAGCTAGGGGGGAAAAAAAGCAAGACCTAACTATATGCTGCTTATAAGAAATATAGTTTAAATGTAAAGACATAGAAAATTTGAAAATAAAGGAGTGGAAAAACACACCATGTAAATAGCAAGCATAAGAAAGCTGCATGGCTGTAGTATTATCAGAACTAAGTAGGCTTCAAGACCAGGAGTATTTCCAAAGACAAATAGGGACATTTCATAATGATAAAGTGTCGATTCAAGAGGTGATATAAAATCACAAAAGAGTATGTACCTATTAATAGCACTTTAAGATACGTAAATCAAAAACTGACAGAGCGGGCTTCCCTGGTGGCGCAGTGGTTGAGAGTCTGCCTGCCGATGCAGGGGACATGGGTTCGTGCCCCGCTCCAGGAAGATCCCACATGCCGCGGAGTGGCTGGGCCCGTGAGCCATGGCCGCTGAGCCTGCGCGTCCGGAGCCTGTGCTCCGCAACGGGAGAGGCCACAACAGTGAGAGGCCTGCATACCGCAAAAAAAAAAAAAAAAAAAGAAACTGACAGAGCTAAAGGGAGACATAGAAAAATATACAATGACAGTTGGAGATTTAACACTCTTCTCTCAGTAATTGAAAGATGTAGATCTGTTAACCAACTTGACCTAATTAATATAGAACCCAAGAACTGCACAATGTTCAAAAAATAGACCATACACTGGGATGTACAATAAGTCTCAATACATTTCAAAAGATTAATATCTTACAGATTTTCATTCAATTCAAATTCAACATTCATCCATGTCAGAAAGAATCTCAGCAAACTAAGAATAGTTTGACCAAAATGGAATTAAATTAAAAATAAATAGCAGTATCCTTTAAATCCCCAAATAGGTATTAAAGAATGCCCTTCTAAATGTAAAAAAAAAAGTGCAAGGGAAACTAGAAAACGTTTTTAATTGGATGGTAATGAAAATATAACATCACAAATTGGGGGGTCATGCTGAAGTTGTACTTAATGAAAATGTATAGTTTTTTTTTTTTCTGCGGTACGCAGGCCTCTCACTGCTGTAGCCTCTCCCGTTGCGGAGCACAGGCTCCGGACGCCCAGGCTCAGTGGCCATGGCTCACAGGCCCAGCCGCTCCGCAGCATGTGGGATCTTCCCGGACCGGGGCACGAACCCGTGTCTCCTGCATCGGCAGGCGGACTCTCAACCACTGCACCACCAGAGAAGCCTGAAAATGTATAGTTTTAAATGCCGATTTCAGAAAAGATTTAAAATCAGTGTTCTAAGTTTCTATCTTAAGAAAACAGAAAAAGATGAGCAAATTAAATCCAGAATAATAGAAGTAAAATCTATTCATCACTTCTATTTATTTTATTAATTTATTCATTTATCTCATTGTTTCATAGAAACAATGAGGAAAAACAATAGAGAAAATTAACAAAGTCAGAAGTTGGTTCTTTGAAAGGATTGATAAAATTGAGAAAACTTAGCAAGGCTCATCAAGAGAAAAAGAAAACACAACAGCCAATATCAGGAATGAAAAGTGAGATATCACTACAGATTGTACAGATATTAAAAAGGATAGTAAAGGAATATTATCAACAACTTTATGGCAATAAATTCAACAACTTGAATGGACAAATTTATTGAAAAACACAGTTTGCCTTAATTGACACAAAAAGAAATGGAAAATATAAAGACCATACTTACTTAAAGAAATATTCATAATTTAAAACCTTCCCACAAAGAAACTCCAGGCCAAATGGTTTCACTGATGAATTCTATCAAATATGTAAGGAATAAATAACACCAGTCTTACACAAAGTCTTAGAGAAAATAGAGGAGAAGGGAACGAGTCCCAACTTACTTGATGATGTTGGTGTAACTCTGATATCAAAATCAAAGCTATTTCAAGAAAAGAGAAGGATAGGCCAATACCCCTCATGAACATAAATGCAAAACAATCTGACAAAATATTAGCATATCTGTTCCAGCAATATATGAAAAGAATAATATATCTGACCAAGTGAGGTTTATCCCAGTAAGACAAAGTTAGCTCAACAGTAAATACCCAATCAATATATTTCTTCACATTAACAGAAAAAAAGGAGAAAAGCCATATGACAAATCATAATAGATTCAGAAAAGAAGTTGACGAAACTCAACATCCACCCACAGAAGATTAGAATAAGGGCCAAATTAGATGATGCACTCCAAAGTGTTTAGTAAACTGAAAGGTGCTGTATGAAGGGAAGGTATTTTTTTAAAATATTTATTTATTTATTTTTGGCTGCGTTGGGTCTTAGTTGCGGCATGCGGGATCTTCGTTGAGGCATGCGGGATCTTTCGCTGCGGCTCACAGGCTTCTCTCTAGTTGTGGTCTGTGGGTTTTCTCTTCTCTAGTTGTGGTGTGCAGGCTCCAGGGCACGTAGTTTGCGGCACGCAGGCTCTCTAGTTGAGGTGCATGAGCTCAGTAGTTGTGGCGCATGGGCTTAGTTGCCCCGCAGCATGTGGGATCTTAGTTCCCTGACCAGGAATCAAACCCGCATCCCCTGCCTTGTAAGGTGGATTCTCTACCACTGGACAACCAGGGAAGTTCTAAGGGAAGGTATTTTTATTTTCATCCCTCTGTTGTGACACCCTGAGATTTATAGCTTCCTTTCTGATAAGGATTCATGGGACCCGGACAACACTCTTTTCAGCTATTCAATAAATGCCCTCAGAATGAGACTCAATTGCCATGTACAGCAGACCATGATAGAATAGTAAAATAATAACACTGCCACTGTTACTTTAGTGCTTACTGAGTGCTGGGCTCTGAGTAAGGTTCTCATCATGCATTGTTTTATTTTATCCTCACAGCAAATCTGAGGTGGGCACTAATATTTTTCTCTACCTTACAAATGAGAGAATGAGGATTAGGGACTAAATACCTTGCTCAAGGTCACACATGTAGTTCATGGCAGAGTCAGGAATCCAGCCAAGGCTAACTCTAGAGCTTCAGATTTTAAACCCTACCCCGCCTTGCCTTCTGTAGCCTTTTCTGGGAAGAGTCCCATAGCGTTGGCTTCTTCCCTCTTGGGCTTCCAAGGAGCCATGAGCTTGGTCTCATGTTCCTTTGTCAGCATTCTGAGCACTGTGCTAACACTGCATTAATAGGAAAAAAAAAAAAAAACCCTCTTTAACTGTATTAATTTTTTAAATTCTTAATTAGCATTTTAAATTATAAAAGTAATGCACATTCACTTTTAAACTAGAGAAAGCCCACGCACAGCAACAAAGACCCAACGCAGCCAAAAAAAAAAAAAAAGTAATGAACATTCACTTTTAAAATATTAAAACCATGAGAATGAGTATAAGGTGAACAGTACTGGTTCCCTTCCCCACAATTTCCCAGTCACATTCCCTGAACCCAATTACTGTCAACAGAATCTATATATTCTTCCAGAAATTTTGTATGTATATCCAAATACACATACACACACATTCTTAAAGTAAGCAGATGGGTCATCTGTTTATGTAACTTGCTTTTTTATTTAACAATAAAAAAGCTTGGAGAGCTTTCCATAATAATACATAAAAATTTACCTCATTCTTTTAAAAATATGCATAATATCCCATTGAATGGCTATACCATAATTTATTTAACTAGGCCCCTATCAATGAATATTTAGGTTTTTTCCCATTGTAAAAATATCACAAAGATGGTTCCGTGAGCAATTTTGTACATATATCTTATGCATATGTATTAGTATTTCTATAGGAAAAATGCAAGAAAGCAGAGTTGCTGAGTTGAAGGGTATCTGCATTTGAAATTTTGGAAGGTATTGCCAAATAACACTATAAAAATTTTGTGTCCGTTGGCATACCCACAGCAGTGTATGATAGTGCCTGTTACCTTCATCTAGTGTTTCAAAATTTTGAGATCTCTTTCAACTATACTTATTGAGCACCTTCTGTGTGCTTGAGACACTGCACTAGGCTCAAGGATTTGAAGGGCAGTTGATGTAGCTGGAGGAAGATTTCTTGGTGAATTACTGTTCCTTTGGGACTAAGAGCTTTTACCCTTTTAGAAACGGAAACTGCAAGCTGGTGAGGTATTTAGTTTCAATTTAGCTTAATGGAAACCTGTTAGTGAGTTTTAAAATAAGGACCAAGACAACTGAAATGGTAAACGGGAGTCTCCTGGGCCCCAGGAAGGAGGATGCAGTGTCTGTGGGTTTGCACACTTCGAAGATCTGTTCTTTCCAGGAACAAACAAGTTTCAGCATTGAACTCTTGGGTGGACATGTGAGCTGTTGAAGCCTTTTAGTCATCCCTAGGGCAAGTGCTTCCTAGTAAGCAAAGGGCCACACAGATCCCCTGTGGCTGATGGCAGAGCAGGGTCTATAAATGGGAATAATAATGCTACAAACTATCATTTATTGGGCACAGACTCTGGCCAGGCACCACACTATGCATTTTATGTGTGTTGACTCATTTAGTCCTCATAACAGGCCTGTGACTGTCTTCAGAGGGTATTTTTATGATGCCCATTTAAAAGATAAGGATACTGGCTTCCCTGTTGGCACAGTGGTTAAGAATCCGCCTGCCAATGCAGGGGACAGGGGTTCGAGCCCGCGAAGATCCCACATGCCGCGGAGCAACTAAGCCTGTGCTCCACAATTACTGAGACTGCGCTCTACAGCCCGTGATCCACAACTACAGAGCCCTCATGCTGCAACTACTGAAGCCCGCACGCCTAGCACCTGCGCACCGCAACAAAGAGTAGCCCCCTGCTCACCACAGCTAGAGAAAGCCCGCACGCAGCAAGGAAGACCCAATGCAGCCATAAATAAATAAATAAATAAAATTTAAAGAAAAGATAAGGATACTGAGGTTCAGAGAAGACAAGTAATTGCCTAGAGTCATAGACCTAGCAGATGGCAGAGAAGGGACTCAAACCCAGGTATGGTTGACTTCAAAGCCCATATTTGGGCCCCATGGGTACATCTGATCACATATTTGTTTTTTATATTTATTTATTTATTTATTTATTTATTTATTATTATTATTATTTTTTTTTTTTTTTTGCGGTACGCGGGCCTCTCACTGTTGTGACCTCTCCCGCTGTGGAGCACAGTCTCCGGACGCGCAGGCTCAGTGGCCATGGCTCACGGGCCCAGCCGCTCCGCGGCATGTGGGATCTTCCCGGACCGGGGCACGAACCCATGTCCCCTGCATCAGCAGGAGGACTCTCAACCACTGTGCCACCAGGGAAGCCCACATATTTGTTTTTTAAATGTTATATCTTTATGTTAGGGAGCAGCTTAATAATTTTCAATCTCCTTACTTACCCCTAAAATATGTTAAGGGACAAATGGGTTGCTTATACTGTGCAGTAAGTCATATACCAAAACAAGTCTAAGTGCAGATAAATGCCCAGTCAGTGGCAAAAATGATCATCTGTTACATTGACCAGAATTTTCATTTTCAAAGCGCCCTTCCATGGCTGTGGCAGGAAAAGCATTGGAGATGACGTGGATGCTGTGTTAGGGATTTTGGGATTCAACTCTTGGGTGATGGGGAGCCCTTTAGAGGCTTTAAAGCAGGAGAGTGATCAAGTTTATGTTTTAGGAAGATCACTTATAGTAATTAAGAGTTTGGTTCAAATTCTGGTCACCTTTGGGTCAGTTGCTTGATCTCACTATGCCTCAGGGTCCTCATCTGTAAAATAGGAAGAATGATAGCTCCGTCCCCATAAGGTGGTTGTGAAGATTAAGTGAGACCATGTACATGATCTTAGTAAATGACTGGCCCAGAGTAAGTGCTCAATAGCTGAAAATGGTGACAGATATAATTATCAGAGTGGAGAGAAACTGGAGTTAGGGAAATCAAATATAGTTTGGCAAGAGGGAGTAAGGGCATGAGTTAAGGGGGTATGAATGGAGAGGATAGTTATAAAGAGTTAAAGTGACAGAATTGTTAGACTTTGAAATAACGCTAGTAAGAGGGTGAATAAAAGGCAGGTATCTGATGGCTCCCAGTTTCCAACCTGGGTGCCGGAATGGTGGTACACTTGAGTGAGATAGGAAATACTGGAGGAGATGCAAGTTTGGGGTGGAAAAAGAACATAATGTGCTTGGTTTTTAAGATACTGAGTTTGAGTACTCTGTCACCAATTTGAACATGAGGTTCTAGAAAATCTAAGCTACAGAAATAGATTTTGAGCTTCATCACAAAGTGGAAAATGAATCTATGTGTGGGGATGAGAGCACCCAAGGGGAGTGTGTAGAAATAGAAGACTAGGGGGTGAAGCACACATTCTTGGAAGGGTCAAGGATATTGAGAAAGAACTATTGGAGGGGCTGGTGACATGGAAATGGAGGTGGAGAAGAAGTTTCTAGAAGGAGTGAGGGAGCCCTCAGCAATGTCAGGTCCTGTAAGAGAACTCTAGGCAGCTGAGTCATTACCAGTGCCTGCCCCCAGGATGCTCACACCAAAATCTGTAACAATGAGAATAGAAAAATGCTCTACTATGAAGGAGTTCAGGCTGGGACATCTGTTATCCCATTGATCACCAGGTTTACTTTGACTGCCGTGATGGTCTCGCCGGGGCATTTTCTCTTCCTGCACCACTCCTCCATAGACTCCTTCCTTGACTTAATAGAATAAGTGGAATGACCTATCCAAGAGTAGAGGATCTTCATGTGGTCAGTGTATTAGAATGGGGGACCTCCCTTGCTGGAGTCTCCCAGCTGCCTCTGATGTGCACCGCAGTATTATGTTTCTTTTCATAATACTATCCCCTTTTGTACACCAAAACCCAGAGACAACAGAGTGTCTATTTGAAGTTACATTTCATCCTTCATCTCACAACAGCCAATGCTTATGGTGGTGACGGGAGGTGGGGCAGAGCCTTGCTCAGAGTGAAGACAGGAAGAATAGAGGGAAGTAGGAGAAAGGTCAGGGTTAGATAATGGACTAGGAGGCTAGTTGGGTAGGGTTTGGTTAGGCAGAGATAGTGGGAGCAGGGAGAGAGAAGGGGAAGGTGGCATCCTTGGCAAGAGGAAAGGTAAAAGCAGAGGTGGGAAAGCAGAGGCCAAGCTCAGGAAATGTGAGTAGCCTTGCTGGGCTGCATCTCAGAGTGGCGAGGGAGCAGGCTGGAATGGAGATGTGGAGCCGGATGACAGAGTTCTGAGGGCCAGAGGAGGGACTTTGGGCTTTCTTCTTCTGCGGTTTGACAGCTTCGGGGAAGAACCATCAAAAGCTTTTCAGGAATTCAGCCTTGTCTGTCTCAGACTTCTCCTTCTGGAAGACCAAGGGCCCAAAGTGGCAACCTGACATTCAATCTCCTTTGCCATGGTTGGGAAGTCAGGACTGTAGCTGATTTCACTGGCCTGTTTTTCATTTATTGTAGTGTGGCTTTTATAGTATGTTAATTGAAATATTTCCAACTGCCAAAAACAATTACACTCAAATTGCCCTGTCAGTTCTTTTATTGCCAGATAAATGTTTTACAGACATATTTACGGGGGGCAATGGTAACTGGATCTCGTTTCCTACTTAAGGCTGGCAGCTTGGGCTGGGGTTGGCCCTCCAGTACTCTGCTGTGGGCCAGAAAGCTGTTGGATGTTACGACGCTTCCATCTCTTTACCTTAGGGATCAGAGGCTCTTCAAAGGAAGGCAGCTTTCTGGCTCATGTGGCTTAGCCTCAGAGAAGGGTTCTCATCTCTGGAAACCTTGGCAACCTGGCAGAAATCTGAATCCTGCCGCCTGCCCTACCAGCAACAATCCCTGCCCAAGCTGAGACATGCCCTTCTCTCCCCCTGGAATCCTTTTCCCCTCCACCATCAAAGCCTCTCCCACAGACCCTGCCACGGAAGAGTTGTGAGGCCCTTTCCATCTAACTCACTCACTTTGCATTTTGGAAACCAAGGCCCAGAGACCTCCCCAAGATCACACAGGTGGTCAGCAAGAGCTGGGAGCCGAGGTCTCTGCCCAGTGTGCCATGCTGCCACCAACATGTGCTCTTTGGCTTCTCTGCTAGCTTGACCCCTCCTTCAGGGCTCTAGACCTCCTTCTTCCAAGAGCCCCTCCCTCACATCTCCAGCCTCCACTGATCTCCCTCTTGCTCCATCATCTGAAACAACTGTTTGTTCAGTGCATATACTGCAGGGTTTTGGTTTGTTTGTTTGGGGGAACATTTTACTATCTCTGTTATTGTTCTGCTCTTGCAATTGTACATGCTGCTTTCTTCATCTGAAAAGCCTTTCTGAAAAACATTTTCTCCACTTGGACGACCCATACTTTTCTTTTGATACTGAGCTAAGAAATAGCCACCTTGGGGAAACTTTCTTGTGCACCCAGGCTGGGTAGGTGCCTCTGTGCATTCCTATAGCACCCTGGTCACACGTCTCTACTGCTGGCACAGAGCAGACTTTCAAAAGAACATATGCTGAGTGAGTAAATAAGGAGCACTGATCACACTCATCGGTCCTCCACGGACCCTGAGCAAACGTGGGTAGGGACCTCATCTCTCGTCATCTTTGTCCCACTGCTTAGGTTATTCCCCGACCATAAGTAGATGCTCAAGAAATGTTTATCAAGATGAATCAAGCATGCTGCTCTTGAGAACATAAAATTTTAGCATGTTAGAATTGGAAGGTCATCATATCCAATCTTATGCATTTTATTGATGAGGAAACAGGCTAAGGAAAAATATTTTTCCCAGGGTCATGATTACTAATGGGTTTGATGACATTCATTCATGTATTCAATAAGTATTTTGAACACCTACTATATTCTGAGACAGCAGCGTACAAAACAAAGTACCCAAACCTTCATCATAAACAAATGTTTATGGATATAACCTGCCTTCAAAATCCTCTTAATGCCTAGTATGGAGCTGAGCACTTAGTATATAGTTTTAAAAAATGTTTGTTGAACTAGTTGCAAATAAGAAATGCCAGGCGCTAAGTCACCTGGTTGCTCTTCCTGGGTCAGTCCCACTGATGCTGGAATCAGGTTGCCTCAGATATAGAACTTCCTTGGCTGGGCACCTGTTACCAAGTCTCACTGTTTGTGAGACTTGGGGAAGTTCAATGTCCCTTGTCTTTGAGGTCCCTGGGCAGAAGCCCCCCGTAATACTGTTTTTGACATTCCCATGGAGATTCACTTATGACTTACCTTCTGTTTCTGTTCTTTTTTCAGGGCGTCAACGTGGGCAGAGGAGCCAGGAAGAGAGTAAGTGCTGAGACCACACAGTTTCTCAGCGAGAAGCTAATAGCATTTCTTCTGTTGAAATATTAGCTATATATTTTTAAAGAAAAGCAAAAAGAACACTAATATCACCCTTAAGCCTATCACCCCGGGAAACCTCTTAGTTAACGTAGGATGCTATATCCTCCCAGATATTTCTATGCATATATAAAAATTACATGTATTTATTTTTATTTTTTTAATATATTTATTTATTTATTTATGGCTGCATTGGGTCTTTGTTGCTCCGCGCGGGCTTTCTCTAGTTGCTGCGAGCGCGGGCTACTCTTCATTGCAGTGTGTGGACTTCAGTAGTTGTGGCATGTGGGCTCAGTAGTTTTGGCTCAGGGGCTCTAGAGCGCAGGCTCAGTAGTTGTGGTGCACAGGCTTAGCTGCTTCGTGGCATGTGGGATATTCCCAGACCAGGGCTCGAACCCATGTCCCCTGCATTGGCCGGCGGATTCTACTTTTTTTTTTTTTTTAGTAAATATATTTATTTATTTATTTTTGGCTGCGTTAGGTCTTCATTGCAGTGCGTGGGCTTCTCATTACGGTGGCTTCTCTTGTTGCAGAGCATGGGCTCTAGGTGCACGGGCTTCAGTAGTTGTGGCTCACAAGATCTAGAGCGCAGGCTCAGTAGCTGTGACGCACAGGCTTAGTTGCTCCGCGGCATGTGGGATCTTCCCGGACCAGGGCTCAAACCCGTGTCCTGTGCATTAGCAGGTGGATTCTGAACCACTGCGCCACCAAGGAAGCCCCTTTATTTTTAAATAGAATCAAACTGTATGTTATTTTACAATCTGTTTTTTACATAATATATTTAGAGTACTTTCCATTGCCAATAAATATACTTTCATAGCATCATTTAAAATTACTGCATAATATTTTACCATGTGCTCATTAAGGCCATTCCATAATTTTGTTCAACCATGCCCCACTGTTGGACATTTAAATATTTCCTCTTTACCACAATTATGATCAATCCTCCAACAAACATTCATGCATTTAAATCTTTAGGCATATCCTCTGTTATTTCTTACTATAAATTCCTATACATAGAAATTTGGGTCAAAAAGTATAAATACTTGTTAGGCTTTTGATAAATATTTCCAAATTGCTCTTTAGAAAGGTTGTACTAATTTATGGATGTCCATTTTCCCACAACCTTGCCAACGCTGAATATTGGTTTTGTTTGTTTGTTTTGGATTTAGTTTTCACCAGTTTTTGTTTTGTTTTGCTTTGTTTGTTTGTTGTATCCAAAATGTATTGATTGGGATGGTTTCCCATTCATTTTGATTCAGGGTGCTTTTAGTGCTGCTTCTGTCTGAAGGTGCATCCTTCTGTAAGCCTTGCTTTTTCTCCTGCAGGCTGGCAGAGGACAGTAGAGCAGCCAATACACAAAACTACTGTGGGTGCATGTTGGCTAAAGATGGTGGGTGATTTTATAGCATCCTGGGCATTTCACATCCATGAAGTAGGAATTTGGGCTCTGCACCAGGTGCTTCTTTTTGTGTTTCCTCTTCTCTTCTAGAGAGGGATGAAGGAGATCCTCTGCATGTTCTCGTGAGGAGGTGGTCACCACCCTTCACCAGTTTTATAGTGAAAAAATTGCATTGTTTTATTTTGCATATCTTTGATTGCCAGTGAGGGTGAATATTTTTTATTATGTCATGGGTCACTTTGGCAAGGTATTTAACTGTCTATTGGGGTAGGGGAAAACTAGTTCTAGATTTTTTTGCTCCAAGGTTTTGATGGGACTATGAGGCTTAAAGTTACCAAGTACTGGGAGTATTGCTGTAAGATTAACCTTAAGGTGGCAAGTTGGAAGGTAAAATGTGAATTAGAGTTGAAGTAGCTTAAAGAACAGCTGGGTGTCATTTCACAGTTGGTCCTGGCTATTAGCATCCAGGCTGTATGGGAAGCAGTAAGGAGGAACCAGCGTTTCTGGTCCCACTACTGGGGCCAAAGACCCACCACAATATTCCAGCTAAGTCCAGGGCCACAGGGCTGAGGTGGCCATGATCTTCCAGGCAATGAGAACTCTGGCCTGAGCAGTTCCTTCGGGCTCTTCCGTGAGTGGTCTGACGCATGTTTCGTGTTCTATGTATTGGGACAGAGCTTGGCTTCTGGGAGGATCTGTGAATGAAAGGGCTTTCTGCAGCACTGCTTGCTTGTCTAAGCAGGTCAGGCACTCTGGATTCTCACATGAGGTTTTTGTCCAGGATGAAGATTCAGGGACCAAAGGAGGGGAAGGGACAGATGAATGGGCCCAGTCCAAAGCCACAGTTAGACCCCCTGACCAGCTGGATTTGACTGATGCAGTAAGTAAGCAACATCCTACCCTCGCTCCTTCCACCTCCTCCAGCCTCAGAGATGTATTCTGCCCAGAACTTAGGTTGTGAGATGTCTGCTGACACCCCGGGGAATCATCAGAGGGGGTGGGGGCCCTCTACATTTGACCCTGTTGGTATTTCTCTCCCTTAGGAGCTAAAGGAGGAGTTCACCCGGATTCTGACAGCCAACAACCCACATGCACCCCAGAACATCGTCAGGTACAGCTTCAAAGTAAGTCATCCTCTCTGGGGCAGGGGCCTCTAGGTGCTTCTTGCCTTGGTGACTTGCTGTGTTGCAAAAGCCTCTCAGCTGTCATAGAGATCACCTTTAAACTGAGGTCTTTGGCTGGAACCCTGAGATTTTACATGGAGTTTTCCAGAGATTTTTGAAGTTTCTTTATGAATCTCCCTTCATTCTCGCTAAAGTGCCCTGAAGAGCCACTCTTTTCAGGAATCCTGAAGTGAATAATTTGGTAGGAAAAATACTTTTCCAGTGTATACAGTGTGTTTGTCACTAACATCAACTGTTGGGTCTCCAGAAGCCAGTGTGCCAGTGTCAGGTCCTATATTAGAACTTTTACATAGGATATCTCATTTAATCCTCAGGTTTCTTTGATATAGGAACTATTTTTATCTTTATTTTATAGAAACCAAAGATAAATTAGATAAAACAAATTACAAAAGTCACACAGCCAGGATTCAAAGCAAAATTTGAACTAGTTTGATTGACTCTAAAGCAACATTACACTGCTTCTTTAAAAAAGAAGTATACATATATATATACATATACATATCTATACATACACACACACACATACAGAGTTTTGAATATATAATAGAAATCTAGAAACCCATGGTACTAATTTTAAGAGTCAAAAGAGCAATGAAAATACAATGGAAATTAAACCTCCCTCTCCTGTCCCTTTCCTTGGGGACAACTACTATTAGCAGTTTCTTTCTCTTTTTTAAAAACAGTTTTATTGAGATAAAATTTACATATTGAGATAAAATCACCCATTTATTTTTTTAAAAGATGGTATTTAGTTTTTAATTATTAGTGTTTAAGAATTTTATGATATTTGCTGCATTAGCAGATATTCTCTAGTATTAGAAAAATATATTAAAAGATCATTGTGTCTTATCCAGTCAATCATCCATTTTAAAGTGTATAATTCAATGGCTTTTAGTATATTCACAGGTTATGCAACTATCACCACAATCGATTTTAGAACATTTTCATTTCCCCCAAAAGAAACCCCATACCTCTTAGCTGTCACTCCCCAGTCCTCCATTCCTTCCAGCCTTAGGCAACCACTAATCCATTTTCCAGCTCTACAGATTTGCCTGTTCTGGACATTTCATAAAAAGAGAATCAGGGCTTCCCTGGTGGCGCAGTGGTTGAGAATCTACCTGCCAATGCAGGGGACACGGGTTCGAGCCCTGGTCTGGGACGATCCCACATGCCGCGGAGCAACTAGGCCCGTGAGCCACAACTACTGAGCCTGCGCATCTGGAGCCTGTGCCCCGCAACAAGAAGAGGCCGCAACAGCGAAAGGCCTGCGCACCGCAATGAAGAGTGGCCCCCGCTTGCCGCAACTAGAGAAAGCCCTCACACAGAAACGAAGACCCAACACAGCCAAAAATAAATTAATTAATAAATTAATTTAAGGGGCCTCCCTGGTGGCGCAGTGGTTGAGAGTCCGCCTGCCGATGCAGGGGATACGGGTTCGTGCCCCGGTCCGGGAGGATCCCATATGCCACGGAGCGGCTGGGCCCATGAGCCATGGCCGCTGAGCCTGCGCATCCGGAGCCTGTGCTCCGCAACGGGAGAGGCCACAACAGTGAGAGGCCCGCATACCACAAAAAAAAATATTAATTAATTAATTAATTAATTAATTTAAAAATATGTAGGAACAATCATTAAAAAAACAAAAGAGAATCAAACAATATGTCACCTTTTGTGACTGGCTTCCTTCCTTTAGCATACTGTTTTCAAGGTTCATTCATGTTGTAATATGTATCAGTACTTCATTTCTTTTTATTGCCAAATAATATTCAGTTTTATGACTACCATGTTTTATTTATCCATTCATCAATTGATGGACATTTACATTGTTTCTGCACCTTGGCTATTATGAACAATGCTTCTATGAACATTCATGTACAAGTATTTTTGGCCATGCTGCATGGCTTGTGGTATCTTAGTTCCCTGACCAGGGATTGAACCCAGGCCCTGGCAGTGAAAGCACTGAGTCCTAACTACTAGACTGCCAGGGAATTCCCTTGTGAACTGTTTTTTTAACACACTGCTTCTTGTTCAAGACTGAGTAGTCAGCCCCCTCCACAAAGAGGTTAGGACAAATCCAGTGTATTTCTTGAGAGGTTCCACTCCTGAGTTGTGCTAATGGCATCCCTTGGACAGCCTGTAAAGGGGCGGGGGATGGGATGGGCAGAGAGAAGTTGCCTCGCCCCCCTAAGCTTATGCTGGAGTGTGATACACCCTATGGGCTCCTGTTCTCCTGACCTCTGAAAGAGAGTCTCTTTAGGACTCAGTGTGCCAGCCATGGGAGGCATACTACAGGCAGAGGATTGGTGTCAGTGCACCTCTCTTGCCCCCTGAGAAGCTCAGTTATTAGAAGAGATTCCTGTGAGTCAACTGTCAGCTGGGTAGCCATAGGCTCCCAGGTAGGCTCACCTCATGAAACCTTCTAACAGCCTCCCAGGCCTGCCTGGCATCCTCCCACAGAGCTGACCTCCATCTCATTGGTCCTTCACTGAGATCCAAGAGCTTTAGGTCTCCAAAGCTATTACTTTCCCTTAAAGTGCTGGCCTGAAGAGGCAGATGGATCGGATCTAGGCATGCCTCTCCTCCTTGCACAGAAACAGTGGGATCTGAATTCCACCCCTAAACTGAAGAGGAAGGTCCTAGTCACCACTGGGGACGGGATGACAGTGAAATCTCAAATGACAACTATATGGATAATTTATTCCCGTGGGACCCTCCATCGTCGTCATAATAATAGCTACTATTTTTATTGAGCACTTATCATGTGTCAGACTCTGTGTTAATAGATTGCTTTCATTATTTTCAATACTCAACTATCCTGCAAATTAATTATTATCCTCATTTTACAGATGAAGAAATTAAGGCTTAGAGTGGTTAAGCCCAAGATCATGCAGATAATAGGGAGCAGAATCAAAATTTGAATCCAATCCTGCCCACATCCATAGGTCACGCTCTTAACCACTGCACTGTCCCGTCTTCCCATCCATCTGAGCTACTGAGAGAAGAAGAGCTTTGTGGTGACTTTTTGAGGCAGAACATCCCAGTCTATGTGCAGAAATAGTGATTCTTGCAGTCCTCCAGGGATAGCTGTGTCTGGTACCAACCCATGGGTTGGTTTCCTCTCTGGTGAGTTTACCCCAGTGTGCCATACAAATGTAATAATTTTCTCTATGACTTGAAAAGGGTTGGAAAGAACTTTTTTGAAAAAGGAAGTGACCCCTGGTCTCAAAGTCAACTTTAGGACTAGGATGCTGATCAGTGAGGGGGCAGCCTAGAGGAATAAAACTATAGGCTGTCTGAAAGCAGGGATCATATCTGCTTTTGCTAAGCTTTGTATCTCTGGAACATAGAATATACTTGACACACTGTGTCTATTCAAAAATTATTTGTTGAAGAAGGAATGAACCCAGTTGCCTGGGCAAGTGCCTTGAGTGACTTGACAAGTGCCAAACCCAAATCTTTTCTAGATTTCTGTGATCCTCTTGTATGGAACAGGGGGACTGGGGACTTGGTGTCTCGGAGGATCTATCCAGCCTTGGCATCCATTAATAGAGTGGAGAAAAAGCCAGGCCAGGTGTGTTTGATGACTGTTTGTGACCTCTCTGAGGTCTGGTTAGACAGGATCCCTTGGCATGGATGTAGGAGCCAGTGATAGGTAAATTCAGAGCTGCTCAGAGTTGGAAGAATGTATTTTAAAATATGTCTTTGACAGCTACATATAAACTAATAATGAAATTAAAACATTCTCTAACACCATATATAAAAGGAAACTCAAAATGGATTAAAGACCTAAATGTAAGACTGGAAACCATAAAACTCCCAGAGGAAAACATAGGCAGAACCCTCTTTTACATAAATTGTAGCAATATATATATTTTTTCTGTTTCTTAAAACAAAGGAAATAAAAGCAAAAATAAACAAATGGGATCTAATTAAACTTAAAAGCTTTTGCACAGCAAAGGAAACCATTGAGAAAATGAAAAGACAACCCACTGAATGGGAGAAAATATTTGCAAATAATATGACCAATAAGGGGGTTAATATCCAAAATATATAAACAGCTCATACAACTCAACATTAAAAAAACAAACAACCCTGTTAAAAAATGGGCAGAAGACCTGACGACATTTTTCCAAAGAAGACATGCAGATGGCCAACAGGCACATGAAAAGATGCTCAACATCACTAATTATCAGGAAATGCAAATCAAAACCACAATGAGATATCACCTCACACCTGTCAGAATGGCTATCATCAAAAGACCACAAATAACAAATGTTGGTGAGGATGTGGAGAAAAGGGGACCCTCGTACACTGTTGGTGGGAATGTAAATTGGTGCAGACACTGTGGAAAACAGTATGGAGGTTTCTCAAAAAACTAAAATACAACTACCATATGACCCAGCAATTCCACTCCTAAGTATATATCTGAAAAAAACAGAAACACTAATTCAAAAAGATATATGCACCCCAATGTTCATAGCAGCACTGTTTACAATTGCCAAGATATGAAAGCAAACTATGTGTCCATCAACAGATGAATGGATAAAGATGTGGTATATATATACCATGGAAAACTACTCAGCCATAAAAATGAAATTTTGCCATTTGCAACAACATGGATGGACTTGGAGGGTATTATCCTAAGTGAAATAAGTCAAACAGAGAAAGACAAATACTGTATGATATCACTTAATGTGGAATCTAAAAAACACAACAAACTAGTGAATATAACAAAAAAGAAGCAGATTCACAAATATAGAAAACAAACTGGTCATTACCAGTGGGGAGAGGGAAGGGGAGAGGGGAAATATAAGGGTAGGGGATTAAGAGGTACAAATTATTAGGTATAAAATAAGCTACAAGGATATATTGTACAATACAGGGAATATAACCAATATTTTATAACAACTATAATTGGAATATAACCTTTAAAAATTGTGAATCACTATATTGTACACCTGTAACATATAATATTGTAAATCAACTATACTTCAATAAAATTTTAAAAGAATAATGGAAATAAAAACAAAAGTAAACAAATGGGGGCTTCCCTCGTGGCGCAGTGGTTAAGAATCCTCCTGCCAATGCAGGGGACACGGGTTTGAGCCCTGGTCTGGGAAGATCCCACATGCCGCGGAGCAACTAAGCCTGTGCACCACAACTGCTGAGCCTGCACTCTAAAGCCTGCGAGCCACAACTACTGAGCCCGTGTACCACAACTACTGAAGCCCACATACCTAGAGCCTGTGCTCTGCAACAAGAGAAGCCACTGCAATAAGAAGCCTGCACACCGCAACGAAGAGTAGCTTCCCCCTCACCACAACCAGAGACAAGCCCACGTGCAGCAACAAAGACCCAACAGAACCAAAAATAAAATAAATAAAATAAATTAATTAAAAAATAAAATAAACAAATGGGACCTAGTGAAACTTAAAAGCTTTTGCACAGCAAAGGAAACTATAAACAAGACAAAAAGACAATCCTCAGGGCTTCCCTGGTGGCGAAGTGGTTGAGAGTCCACCTGCCGATGCAGGGGACACGGGTTCGTGCCCCAGTCTGGGAAGATCCACATGCCGCGGAGCAGCTGGGCCCGTGAGCCATGGCCGCTGGGCCTGCGCGTCCAGAGCCTGTGCTCCGTGACGGGGGAGGCCATAGCAGTGAGAGGCCCACGTACCGCAAAAAATAAATAAATAAATAAATAAATAAATAAATAAAAATGGGCAGAAGACCTAAATAGACTTCTCTCCAAAGAAGACAGATGGCCAAGAGGCACATGAAAAGCTGCTCAACATCACTAATTATTAGAGAAATGCAAGTCAAAACTACAATGAGGTATCACCTCACACCAGTTAGAATGGGCATCATCAGAAAATCTACAAACGACAAATGCTGGAGAGGGTGTGGAGAAAAAGGAACCCTTTTGCACTGTTGGTGGGAATGTAAATTGATACAGCCACTATGGAGAACCGTATAGAGGTTCCTTAAAAAACTAAAAATAGAATTACCATATGACCCAGGAATCCCACTACTGGGCATATACCCAGAAAAAACCATAGTTCAAAAAGACACATGCGCTTGCCGCGTCAACCCAGGCGGAGCGCCAGAAGCAAAGCCGTGAGAAGGTTGGAGGGCGCGGGTACCCCTCGTCCGGGCCATGTCTAGCTGTCACGCTCCGGAGGGAGGCTGTTGCTCACTGCAGTGTCGCGCGCAGGTAGGGGCGGGGCCACCGATGCACTCTATTCCCAGGAGACGAGGTGCAGGTCGGGTGGGGCTTCAGGCCGGTCCGGATGCAACCCCCGCGCGCCGCCGCTCCCGTTCCTCGTGCAGACCTGAGGCCCCGGGCCCCGAGGCGGGCCTCCTTCCAGCGCTGGGATTCTTTGATGGCGGGGGTTGGGCACCAGACGTTGAAAAGGGAAAAATAACGGAAGAGAGCGTCGGGCGTCTTTCGTGTGTGTTTCAAAACAACTTAACATGAAGACAGACCAAGCTGGGAAACGTGAAGCTCTGGAGTGGAAATGAAGCTAAGACTGTGCTCTCGAGCTTCTTTTCTGCGCCCTGGCGACCAGCCCGACGTTTGCCGCCTAGTAGATACTCGGAAACGTACGCCGAGCCAGATCTGCGGACTGTAGCCGGCACTTTTCATCTGCACAGTTGCTCTTTGCCTGTCTCGGTTTAGATTGATGATGGGATGATCGTAAAAAGGATTTTTCCTTAAGCAGAAGTCAAAGGAAAATCCACCCTCTGGCTGCACATAACTTTTCATTCGCTTCTGCGCTCTAAGAATTTTATGGAACACCCACGTGCTCAGGGTGGTGATTAAGACAATGGCCTGGGGTCTGGAGGAGAGCTAGACGAATAAACAATTACAATGTGAAAAAAAAAAAAAAAAAAAAAAGACACATGCACCCCAATGTCCACTGCAGCACTATTTACAATAGCCAGGTCATGGAAACAACCTAAATGCCCATCGACAGACGAATGGATAAAGATGTGGTACATATATACAATGGAATATTACTCAGCCATAAAAAGGAACGAAATTGGGTCATTTGTAGAGACATGGATGGACCTAGAGACTGTCATACAAAGTGAAGTAAGTCAGAAAGAGAAAAACAAATATCGTGTATTAACGCATATATGTGGAATCTAGAAAAGTGGTGCAGATGAACCAGTTTGCAAGGCAGAAATAGACACACAGATGTAGAGAACACGCATATGGACACCAAGGAGGGAAAGTGGGGGTGGTGGTGGTGGTGGTGAGATGAATTGGGAGATTGGGATTGACATATATACACTAATATGTATAAAACAGATAACAATAAGAACCTGCTGTATAAAAAAAAATTTTTTTAAGAAAAGAAAAGCAAAAAAAGTGTTCATGAGAACTTAAAAAAACTTTATTTCATTTGCTTTCTCTTCTTTAAACTGGCAATGCAATGAAAACTTCAGGTTAATTGAGGATTTAGTAAGTTATAATTCTATTAATAGATGGACTATCTTAGGCCTTCAGAACAAAGGCAAACTGTGTTCTGATTCCAGCCCTTTAAGGGACCCCTGGTCTGACTCAGCCCCTTTCTTCTTAGGAAGGCACATATAAGCTAATTGACCCTGTGGACCAACTGGCAGTTCACTTCAGCCAAGTCGGAAACCTGATCCCCAAAGACTCGGATGAAGGACGGCGACAGCACTACCTCGATGAGTTAGCAGCAGGTGAGCCTCTGGGCCAGCCTGGGGCTGCAGCCTAGAGCGTGGTCCCCTTTCTCTGGTCACTCTAGGGAGGAGATGGCTAAGCCAGAACTTTGCAGAGCCTTTTCTTACATAAAGTCTAACAGCTGGCTGTCCTGGGTATGTCTGGGAGCTAACCCATGAGGCTCAGGCCAAGGAGAACCCTGGGGAAGGCGAGCTCTGAAAGGCAGAAATGAAGAAGGCCTTACCCCCCAGGGGATGGGGGAGTGGGCTGGACTTTGAGCTCAACACCGATATCCTACCAAGGTTCTCAGGAGTCCGCCAAGGTGGTGACTTCAGAAACAGAAATCCTTGAAGAAGAAGAGCCCAAGGAAGCTGAAGCTGGGAGTCAAACAGATGTGCCTGCCGCTGAGGTTCAGTATAATATTGCTCTCCATCCCACCCCTCCCCGCTCCAGCTATGGCTGGAGGCTTCAGGGGTGACTCACCGGGGCTGGGGGCTGAAGGTGAGAAGTCAAGAGACCTCAGGTGCCAACACCTCTGGCATAATCACTCTCTCCCACTTCCATCCTATCCCAGGACACGACTTCTCCCCACTCCCTATCCTGCACCACCTTCTTCTCACAGCTGAGTCCTAGTCCTGTGGGTCTTTCTTTCCAGGCACCTGAGAAAATGGCCAAAGAAGAATCAATGACTCCTAAGCAGCCCAAGGAACTAAAGCTCACCAACAAGTTAAACTTCAGTGAGAGGGCCTCACAGACCTGCAACAACCCCCTCCGGGTAGAGCAACGCCCCTCCCCGCCCCCGAGCCCCTTCCCCTCGAAGCTCCATGCTGTGCATAGCGGGGAGGGAGCAGGCCTGACCCAGCACCAGCAGCCCTCAGCCTGGCAGGTGACAGGGCGGATGGAAGAGTTTCGCTCTTCCAGGGGAGCTGGGAGCATGTGTTCAGGTCCCAGTAAGTCATCCAGGCAGGAGTTCAGAGGGAGTAACAAGGAGGCTGGATCGCTCTACTGAGAGCCTGAAACTTGAATTGGGCCTTGAAGTGAAGGTCAGGATTTGGGGAAGGAAGGGGAGGCCAGAATGTGCCAGGGAGTCAAGATTAGGAGCCAGTCTGACTGAAGTTGATGGTCTCCGTGATAGACGAGCTGGTAGTTCCCTGGCTCATAAGTGTGGAGGACCCTGAGTATCAGGCTGAAAGAATCTCTCAGGGTTTCAGGTGAGAGACTCACATATGTAAGGCAGTGTTCTCCACAAATCAACCTGAAGAGAGGGCAGAAATCTACAGGGTGGGGTTTCGGCGGCTCCTAACCACCCTCTGTAGTCCCCAAGCTGACGTTCAGTAATCTGGGTGATACACAATGGGGAGGGGGTGCATTCCCCTGGTGGAGTCAGAGACCCAAGTATTAGGGGGAAACCTTCTTGAGGTGAGGAATATTAGCTCAATGGCCTGCCAGGGGTTGACCTCTGGTCCGGCATTGGAGGCTGGCCAAGGGCTGAGTTCTTGCAGATCTGTTCATCCCCCTCTTGGAGTTCTTCCTGGTGGAAACTGGCACAATCAGGCTTCACTGCCCCTACTTTCTAGCTTAGGCTTCTTCTGAAGGAGCCCTGGATGGAAATTTTAGGCTTTCACCATGTCATTTTGTCCTTTGCCCAGGCCATTCTTTAATTCCCCAGTGCTGTGTCCCACCCCTTCCTCAGCTCCAACAAAAATGCTTCTCCTGAGGATATACCATTGGGCTAAGTGAGAAGGAGTTGAGGGCTTTCTGTGGGTCACTTGTTGTCACTGTTCTCTAGGACCGAGAATGCCAGACGGAGCCTTCTCCCAGGACAAACTTTTCAGCCACAGCCAATCAGGTGAGACCCTGGGCCAATCTAAAAGCCATCACTCCCTCCCCCTCTGTATCCTTGTCTATCTCCCTTGGCAACAAGGGAGACTGGCGTGGTCAGAGATCCCTCTGGAAATCTGCCCTCCTCATCCACCCACCTCCCTGCTCCTTGTCTAGTCTCTGAACTCCAGGCACATGAGACAGTAGGTCTCCACCCAGAGAGCTCTATATCAGCCCAGGGCAAGACTGTCCAAGGGGGAAACAGGTATGGCTTCTGGAAGTTCCTGCAAACTGGGGAGAACATTCGTTCCCCCGGATTCTCTACAGCCTGTGGCACCTCACGGCTGACTCTGAAGTGTTAGCACTCTGACCCTGCCCATCCAGCAGCCTTCAGTGTTCCTGCAGACGCTCCTTCCACCTCAAATCCTTCTGGATAGCCATGCTGATTTGGGCAGGATATGGTGCCAGGTGACCTGAGCTCAGCACCCAACTCCGCTGCTCACACTGCAAGATCCTAGGCAAATCATGTCACCCTTAATGCCTTAATCTCTTTGTCTGTCAAATGAGGATGACAAGCAGCCTCACAGGGTTGTTGGAGGGCTCTGAATGAACACCGAAGTACAGTGCAGTGTGGAGAACTGGCCCATGGGTGAATTATTAAATGTAAGGTGTGCCTATCTGACCTCCAGGGAGCAGTGGCTGCTCAGATCTGGGGAGCACACAGTGCGGCCTGGGGCATTTGCCCAGCCCCAGATCCATGCTGCTTCCTCTGCTACTATCCTTGGGCTTCTCTTACTGTCAGAGCCAGTTAGCAGGGGTTCCCTTACTTTTGGTTATCTTTTTATGCTGAGAAGTTTTGATCAGGGCTGTAGACAGCCAGCCTGAGCCAATATGTTTATCCCATCCCTACAGGGGGAGTCATTTTTTAAATTTCCTAGTTCAGAGTCTCATAAATCACTAAGAAAACTGTGAGCTAGCTGATCTTTGCCCATTTGTTCTGCCCTAGTAGAGGTGGTAGGCTGGAACGATACTGATCTCCAGCTGACAACTGAGCCCCTGGGTTGCACGGTGGAAAGCCCAGCCCCGGGGTGCTCTGAGAGCCCCTTCATTCCTGTCCTAGAGCTGAGAGTTAGCAGGGAAGACAGACACTGAATACATAATTAAGGTGGGCCAAGTAGAGGATACTATGAAGACCTGTGATGGGTTGAAGATCGACTCTTCAAGCCCTAAAGGCTGAAGAGGAGCTGGCTGGGTGGAGATTTTGCCCTAAGATGATCCTTCTCATCTCTCCCTTGCCTAGTGGAAGATCTATGATGCCTACATGGAAGAGCTTGGGAAGCAGGAAAAGAATACAGAGAAGGAGAAGACCGAGACCCCAGTGGCTAAAAAAATGGGGAAGATGGCGATGAGGAAGCTGACATCTATGGAGTCCCAGGTTTGATGAGGCCTCCTATGGCTCAGTCACAGAGAATGACTGAGTGGTACCTTGGCTCCTGGGTAGACAGAAGCCTGGCTGTCTGTGAGGACTTCACAGACGCTTAAGGCAGGATGCTAATGATACTTATGAACAGTTCTTTCCTTGTGGGAAGGTGTGAGGAGAGCTATAACTGCCTCTGGCATTCCACAGATCACCCCAATTTTATATAGGTCTGGAGGCTAGCAGGAATTCAGGATTGTTGGGCTAGGGGGCAACAGAAGACATGAATGTTATTAAAAGCCTTGATGTGCACCCTGGAAGAGCTTGGGAGTCTTCCCAGGGCAGGGTGGCATGTGAGGATAAGGCACCACCTCCCTGGCCAAAAGTTCATGGGGTTTGGGAGGGTGATTTTCTCTTGGACCTTCAGTCTTTGGGTTTACTTGCACTCAATTCTTCAGGTCCAGGAGCCAAGTCAGAGCTGATCACAGCTTATCATAGAGTCCAACCCAATGGGTATGGCAACCCTGTGTTGGATTTGCCATGAAGAGCTATGCAAGAGTCATAATAGAGGTCATGGTTGGGAGCTCACTGTGGGTGTAGCCAGCATAGGTTTGGAGATCATCATGGAAGTTAACAGTGATAGGTCACTGCAGGGAGGGTCACCACAGGGAGATACTGAGGGGCCACATTTGTCCCTTCAATAGAGAGAGAGATGGGTCAGGAGCCAGAGTCCCATTATGGAGATCAGGATGAGTTTGATGTGCAATGGGGAGGGAAGGACAATGTCCACAAGAAGCCAGGGTCAAGTTCAGCACCTCGGAGAGCTCCCAGACAGCTCTCAGGGAAGTGGTTCTGCTCCACTCCAGAATAGAAGCCAGATCATACTCTTCCTTTGTCTGAAGTATGCCCACTTCCACTCAATTCCATGCCCGTGAAAAGTCACATTTTAGGCGAGGTTTGAGGGTTCCCAGCCCTGGCTTAATAGGAACTGCCCAATTCAGTTTCATTTAATCACAGAGCAAGCACTTGGTGGTCATGACCGTGCTGAGTACTGGAACCCTGAGGTGAAAGATAAGTCCCGGCCCTGCAGGTTGCCCTGTCCAGACCCTTAACTTTCCCTGCACCGTTCCCTAGAGGTTAGGGGCTTCAGAGGGACTGTTGGCCTGGGTCCAGTTTCGCTTGAAGGTCCATCAGGGGTTTGGCTATGGGCTCTGGGGCCTTGGTTAAAGAAATCTTAACTGCAGTCACCAGGACCCACAGACCAGAAGTAAGATCCCTGTGACTGAGACTGAAAACTGTCCTTGGGTCTCAGCCCTACCAGAGTTGGTGTCTAGGGAGGCAGGACCACACTGGGTTCTTCCAGCTTGGCTAACATGAAAGGCTGTGATGCAGGCAGATTCCAGCCCTCTGAAGCAAGAAATACAGTGGAACAGGACACTGGGGGTATAACATAGCCAGTTAATACTTCAGTATTCTATTCAACCACCCCCCAAGGGAATTGACCTGTAACTGGGAATCCCAAGTACTGGGCCAGGCTATCTGTAGAGCAGATTGGGGGTGGCAGTTGCCTTCCCCTTTGCTGAGGCCCAGCACATGAACAGAGTGATACCCCTTTCTCAGAGACCCAGATCTGATTAGGTTGGTATAAAACTCAAGTGTGTGGGAGGAGAGAAAGCAGAATAACTTCATGATACTCTGTCGGAAGGTCTGCAGTGGTAGATCTCAGGTTTCTGTCTCACTAATGGTTTGGGTAAATGCACAGAACTGAATGTAAGTTTGTCTTATCTGTGAGATTAAGACAGCAAAGGGGGAAAGGGCTCAGAGGCCACAAGTTCAGTCAGAACCAACAAAGAGCTGTGTCTGCTCAAGTAGCATAGTTTCCAGAACCATACTCTCTCCTCAGAGCACATGTGGATCCCTGAGTCTCCCAGGACCAGGAAAGGGTGGTCAGGCTGGGTAGAAACTGGCTGTCTGTGTGGGGCTGAGAGCACAGGCCCTAGAGTCCACAGATTTGAGTGTACATCCTGGCTTTGCCATGGAGCTGGATTTTTCTAAAACCTGTTCCCTCATCTGTAGACAGCCTAATGATACCTGATTTGCAAGACTGTCGTGAGAACCCAAGATAATATATGCACAGCCCCTAAAATAGTACTTGCTTGATACTGGTTGACAGGTGGTGGCTGTTAATATGCCATGCATGGCTGATGGAGCTGGGAGGGTTCGCCTGAAGGAGTGCTGACTCGAGGAATGAGGTGCTGTCCTCCTACATCAGAGGACCTAGCATCTGGCACACAAGTCTCTATAGCTGGAGGACAGAGTTAGGACCATGGGTATAAGACTCAGGGAAGTAGGTTTCAGCTAACAGGCTGTCTGACCGTACAAGATACTGCCTGACTTGGGGAGAGATATTTGCCAGAAAGCTGCTGAGGGGGAAGGATTCCTGCTTTGGGTCAGGGAATAGGGGGTAGTGGCTGGGACCAGGTGAACTCTGAGAGTTGTGATTATAAGACTCCAGTGAATGTCCTTGGTCGGTTTTCTGAAATAAGCTTGGAGTCGGTTTGAAAACTGATGAGAGAGTCTCAAAGGCAGTCCCCCATGTGTGACTTTGTAAGTAATCCCCCACCACACTGGGCCGCATGTTTCTTCTGACACCACCATCACCATTACCACCGGACACTGGGTTACTAACACCATGGTGCTTATTACACTTAATCCTACAAAGACCCCATGACGCAGGTGGCATTATCCATCCCCACTGTATCAGAGTACTCTAAAACACAGAGATGTAATTTACCTAAAGTTGCCACTCGGCTCCTAATCTGTGGGATGGGATGGGATGGGATGCAGGTCTGTGTGGTCCCAGAACCCGTTCTCTTAACCACTGCCTGACACTGTCAGTCCTGGGAAATCTCATGTTTGAGAGCCATGGGCCTGGCCCTCTGGAGCCCCTCTGGAGGGCTGTCCACGCCACTGGTTCATTCCTGCCACCTGCCCTAAACTCTTTAGGCCCTTCTTGCCAGCTCCAAAGTCTTTGCTCCTCTTTTAACCTGTTAAATGGTTTACGTTATGGAATTTCACATAATGATGATCTTGGTTTTTTTGTTCAGGATGAGTCATTTCCCCCTGACATGAAACTTCATGCTTTCTCTTTGGCCTGGGCCGTGGACAGGGCCCTGGGTTAGGAGTCAGTTCTGCCTTGTTCTCCCTGTGTAAACACAGGTCTCTTTCCTCTCCCTGGGCCTCCGTGTCCTCCTCAACTCTTGACTAAATAAGTTGGACCAGAAGATCTCTGAGAACTTTAACAGGAGCCCTTGTTGCTCAGGCTGGTGAAACTTCTGTCCCCACCAAAGAAGTCTCCTACCTACCCTGTCTGCTGTCCCCTCCAATACCCCTCCTGGGCTCTCTTCAGTGCCCTGTCTTGTGCTCAGAGATACGCCTTCCCCAGAATAAGCTCAGGATGAAAGAGCAGGAGGCAGGCTCTGCTCAGGGGCCAAGTATAGCAGTGCAGACGCCTTGTGCCACTTGTGAGCTGGGCGTTCCCAGAAGAGGATGTTGGGGAGAACTGGGCCTTGAAGCACAAAGAGATACCTTTACAGAGCTATCTGGGGTGGGTGGTGTCAAAGAGGCATTGCTGAACCAATTGTAAGTCAGGGCTGTGGCTCAGGGCATGACCTTCCAGATGCTGACTTAGGACCTGTGGCTCCTGTATCTCCACAGAGTGATGACATCACCAAACTGACCCGAGCTGCTAAAATCATGGAGCGGATGGTCAACCAGAACACATATGATGATGTTGCTCAAGGTTAGATTGAAAGTGCTGGCAACTACTATTATTACCTGTATTAAAAATCCCTCATACAAAACGAGTATTTGAGTGTCCCATGCTAGGTCCTACAGGTGCAAGGGGAGAAAAAGTAATCCCTTCTCTGGATGTCACTAGGGAGATAAGACTTAACACAGGTCAAACAGGAACAATGGCGTAAGAAAGAAATGGGTGTGGTGATGAGATCTGACAATGGTGCAGCAAAAAATCTGCACATTAGTGATTTAACAGCATCTTTCTAACAATCCTGGGAGGCGGCAGAGCAGAGATTTTTATCCCTTCTTCACACACGACAAAGCTAAGGCCAAGGCCACCTGACTAGTGAAAGGCAGAGAGGACCCAAACCTAGGTCTTAAGCCACCTAATTCTGTTCTCTACTCTGTCCAGCTTAGGGACCATAGAAGTGCTAGAATGCAGACAGAAACTGCTCTGGGGATCCTCAAGAATGGAGGAGGAGAAGTGAGGAGTGACAGCAGTCAAGGAAGGCTTCAGGGAGGGCTGAGCTGGATGCCAAGGGATAAGCAGAGCTTGAGTGGGAGATTAGCAGAGGGCAGATGTGCTGGGCAGGAGACAGCACGAGCAGTGACTCAGCGGTGAACGTGAACTGGAAAGGACTCTGGGAACAAGGGGCAGCAGGCTCAGTGACCCCGACGGGGGCTCTGTTGGAAAGTGGTGAGAGTTCAGGCTGCAGAAGTGGTCGGGGCCACTTAAGGAAGGGCCTCGAATGTCGCGCAGGGAATCTGAGCTTTCTCTGCAGAGAGTTCAAAGATACTGTCCAGGCAGGGACACAGCCCGAGGAGAGCAGGGCTGGAGGAGGGTACCACTGGGCAGAATACAGCGGCAGAGGCGAGGGTGAGGTTCCAGTGTGGGTAGAGTGGACCTCACTGCACCTTACCCAGAATGCGTCATCAGGGTTGGAGAAAAAGGTGCAGTTACAACAGTGAGCAGCAAGCACCAGCCTTCCCTGGGAATGGCCTGTGTACCAGGCGGTGCAGTTACAACAGTGAACAGCAAGCACCAGCCTTCCCTGGGAATGGCCTGTGTACCAGGCGGTGCAGTTACAACAGTGAACAGCAAGCACCAGCCTTCCCTGGGAATGGCCTATGTACCAGGCGTTGTACTGTGCAATTTACATGTATTATTCTATTTCATCCTGACAGCCACACTGTCAGGTGAAAACCACTATTATCTCCATTTTATAGATGAGACATTCAGGCTGAAATGTCACCACTTGTTCGAAAACACAGCTAGTGTGAGGTGTGAACGGCACAATCAGGACTCGAACACGGGCCCCCTGGATCCATAGCCTGAGCACTTTAGCACGAGGCCACAGAGCCACTGAGCTGGAAGAGGCATTTCAAATAAACACTCAATAGGTCTATGTGAGTGATTAATTAGTGACGAGGTGAAGAAAGAGATTGATTCACAAACGCTTAAATCCTGGGGGCCTGGGAAATTCTGGTGTCTTTGACAGAGCCAGGGAAACGGAATCCTTCCCATGGCATGAACAGCACATTCCCAAGTGGCTTGTATTTCCCTAAGAGGTTGTGCATTTATTTGGAGCAGCTGCCTCCCCAGAGCTGGCAGCTCCCCACTGCTGGCTGGTCTCCTCTGCTGACAGCCCAGGGCTCTTCTTGGTGACTTGATGCTCATTGCTCACCCATGGGACAGAGAACCCAGGGCTGCCAAGACCAGCAGCCTAAACAAACCCCCTTGTTATCATTCAGGCTGGAAAACGACCTTGAGTGCTTTTCAAAGCTGTCAAAGTACACGGCAGCTGTGAATGAATTTGTCACTCACACAGCTTGGCTTCCTGAAACCCAGACTCTGCAATCAGCCCACCAAAGAGCTGCAAACATGATTAATACCCATGGAGAAATTGGCCTTGGTGAACCTTTTTCATTTATAAGAACACAGTCACATAAAAATGTATTGAACCTTGATTTTTTAAAATTGCATACACTTTTCCCTTTGGGAAGAAGCGAAAACAGAGAAGTGTTACCAATTAATCTCCTGTCTGAAACGAAGTCTTTTCAAAGATAGTCTGAGCTCAGGGATCTCTGATGTGATCAAGGCTCATGCCTCTGACCACTCTTTTTTTTTGTCTGAGCCATTTTTGAGGGCTGAATGTAGTCCACAAACCTCGAAGTGTGGGGCCTTGTGAGAGAGGCTGGGGCCGTGCCTGGGGATGTCCTTGACCACATTGGATAAGAGGATCATTTTCTAATGGGTTGGAAAGAAGACCGAGAACCATTTCCCTTCTGTTGATCTATTTTGTTGCCTTCTTTGAACAGTCATCAGGTGGCTGCTCTGTGGCTGGCCCTGTGCTAGGCACTGCGGGTCCAGAGGTGAAAATAATGTGCTTCCTGCTCCCCAGGAGCCGTCTGCCGGGGGGAGACAGGCAAAAGGATAAAGAGAGGCAACGCTGTATGACACACGTTTCAGCAGACGAGAGGCAGGGCTGGGACGGAGGAGGAGGAGAACTCTGCTCAGCAAGCAAGCGAAGGCTTCACAGAGCAGGGGGAGCTTGATCTGGATCTAGAGTGAGTGGGAGTTTTCAGGAGGAGCAGGACATTTTAGACACTGTTTGATACAGAGGGTAGGTGAACAGTTGGCTGGAAATGACATGGAAGTAGTGGCCAGGAGCCTCGGTTTGACCAGGGAGCCCCTGTGCAAGGGGAGCCATCGAGGGGTTTTCAGGGCAGTAGGGGAGGTGGTTTATTCTGCAGAATGTGGACTGGAGGAGTGTCCGGAGGTAGAGAGACCAGCTAGGAGGGTGGCGTAAGAGTCTGGGTGATGGCTTTTGGGGCCTGAACCTAGGAAGTGGCTATGGGTTTGGAGAGAAGTGAATGGACTGAAAAGATAATCAGAAGGAAAACATGAGAAATGATGGAAAAAGATCAGTCAAGGTTTACCAAGATTTCTGATTTAGACAAGTAGAAGGATGGAGGGGGCTTCTACCTAAGTTAGAGGAAACGGGAGGTAGAGACAATTTAGGGCAGGAGATGAACTTGAGCTTCAAGGACCCATGAGGGAGCCAGGCAGCTTCGCTCCAGCGGGGCTTGGCAGTGGATATGAAGATGGACAGACCTGGAATTATTATCCTTGAGGACATAGCCACTTTAATGTAATTTACCTCCAAAAACAACAATGACAGTAACAACAGCATTGTAGAGAGCTTACTCTGTGCCAGGTATTTTTCTAAGTACTTCACATATATTAGCAATTAATCCTCCCAACAGTCCTTTGAGATAGGTACTATTACTATTCCCACTCTGAAATACAAAGAGGTTAATTGTTTTGGCCAAGGAGGTCCAGACAGAAAGTGGCAGCCCCAGGGCTGACTCAGCCTGTGTGTGTTTAAGATTTTAAATACTACGAGGATCCTGCTGACGAATACCGGGACCAGGAGGGTACGCTGCTGCCTCTCTGGAAGTTCCAAAGTGACAAAGCCAAGCGCCTGGCCGTCACCGCCCTCTGCTGGTGAGTACAGACATTGCAGAAAACCTGGAATCCCTGAGCGCCTGCTTGCGTGCCAAGCCCTGAGCAGGGCGCTTCTACCGCGCTTAATCACTTTGAAGGTGACGCGTAGCATTACGGAAAAAAGTGAGACTGGGATTCTTATGGGATCGTCCCAGGTCTCTAAGCTCAACAGTAGATGTCTACAGTGTAGTTAAGGCACCACTGTACATGGGAGAGCCATGTCCATTTCCTGGGCCAAGGGGTTCTTATTTCTTTTGCAGGAATCCGAAGTACAATGATCTGTTTGCGGTGGGACATGGCTCCTGTAAGTAATCTGGCTATTTGTTCATTTTCTCACTCAACCAGCAAACACGAAGTACCTACTCAGTGCAGGGCTCTTTGCCAGGTGTGAAAGATACAAAGATGACCAAGTCTAGCACCCTCAGGGTGCTCACAGTCTAATGGAGAAGACCCACTGTCATACTGGCAATTAGTGCTGGATGAAGGAATAGGCCAAAACGAGCCTCGAAGGAGTTATTATGGTAAAGAAAGGGGGAGAGGGCTTCTGGCAGAGGGAGAAGCATATGCAAAGGTCTGGAGGCATGAGAGATATGGGAGGAAATGAAGCTGTAGAGGGGGCCGGGGTTAGCCCCCAAAGGGCTTGGTAAGCCATTCCAGGAAGCTTGGACCTTCTCCGGAGGGGAAAATACTGAAGGAATTTGAGAAGGGCTGGGACACAACCACTGCAGCGGGGATTTGCAGGCGTGAGACTGGAGGCTGGAGACCAGCTAGGAGACTGGGGAGGCATCCCAGGGAGAGATGGCAGGATCTGAACCACCAGCGTGGAGTGGAGATGGAGAAGTAGATTTGAGAAGGATGAGAAGGTAGACTGGACGAGACCTGGGGAGGGGTTTGGTGGTGAGGCCTGAAGGAGGAGAGTTTCCTGAGCAGGCCCTGGAGCAGGCAGGGTGGGGAAGGAGGGCAAGCGCTTGATGTTCATCACTGGCCCCGAACCCTGGGAGACCACCGCCTTCCGGGATGCTCCCGTCCCCGCCAGTTTCCATCACCCCACAGCAGGAGGCAGTGCTGTGGAAACCGTGTGGCACTTTGCTTTCCCTTCGTGTTCCCTGGTCCCTGCAGAAGCCCCTGCCTCTGCACTGGCCTGGGCGTTCCCTCTTCCTAACGGGAGAGGGCCCCATACTTCGTGTTAGCCGCAGCTCCCTAGGCGAACAACATGTAGGATTAGCTTCTGCGAACAGAAAAACCTTCCCATTCTCCAAGCCGCTGCTGGCTGGCAGGCATACAAGCTCCTGGTCTCTGCCCCTCAGACCGCCTGTCCGCCCAGCCCATTCTTTGACCGGTGTCGGGAGGGAGGGGAGGGCCAGGAGGAGTGGGTGTTTGTCATTCCTCTCAGGGAGAAGCCCTTGGAGCTGCGCCCAGTCTCATGGTCTGGGCCGCCTTTGAGGATGCCCTAAATGCCCGCTTTGTGTCCCCACTCCTGAGGATGGGCTACTGCCAAGAGGGAAGCGCCCACCCCCTCTGGCAGGGAACTAGCACATTCCTCCCCCTCTGCTGCAGCTACTGGGCCGGGAACAGGGCAGGGGGCTGAGCAGGCCCTCCCAGGAGTGGGTGTGGACCTCTCTCTGAGGCTGATCAGCCCAGGCTCTCTGCCCAGGACTGAGGTAGGGATGTGGGGTGCTCCCCAGCAGGTGGGAGGAGAAACTGCTTCAGCTCTAGCCCTATCCTCCTCTTGCCGAGGGCCAGGAGGGGCGTCAGCTGGTTGGGGTCATATAGAGGTTGTCCATGGGGGCAGCCCTAGCCAGGAGCGGTGGAGAAGAGTAGCCCACCCCACAGGAATCGATGGCCCCAAGCCCAACAGGCCCAGAGGCCTCCTCTGGGCAGGCACACACCCAGGAAGGGTCTCTTTGTTCTTTGTTGGCCACATCCACGTGCCTGGATGGCACTGCTATCAGCTGCAGACCTTCTGGCTGGAGGGTCACTTCCCAGTGGTGTGACCTGGGGCCAGAAGCTGCTCTCAGCCTTGGTGTTTTCACTGGTGACCTGGAGAGGCTGACACCTGCCGGCCCTTTGTCCCAGGGCCGTCATGAGACATGCGTGGAAGAAAAGCAGCAAACGTGCCCCATGAGCTGTAGGAACCACTCGCACATAAAGGACAACCATTGCTGACTTGTCTGGCATTCTGTCTCCTATCTTTCCTACAGGACCCTCCGGGGCCCTGAGCAGAGAGCGGGGGCTATAGGGACAGAGGGGTATCAGACAAGGCCCCTACCTCTTCTCTTAGAGAGCTGGGCCCGGCAGTGGCGGCGGCGGTGGTATTTGCTGTCACTGGTATGGGAGCTGTTGAGCAGTTTTCCAACGGGCATCTATTCTCCAGAGCCTTGTACGTGTCAGCATCAATCTGCAGAGGCCTGAGCAGAGCCAGGCTGGGCTGGAATGCAGAGGGGCCCCTGCATTCACTCCTGGGGTCGCTCCTGGGAGTCCCATGCTTTCAAGTGCCCAGGTGCCTCCCTGGAAGAAAGAGGGGCAAAGCTGAGGCAGGCAAAAGGCACCCTAGTTACTGGACGGGGTCATTGTGAGGGGCAGCTGGCTCACCAGCATCCGTCACACTGTCTTTGGGAATTCCCAGCAGCCAACCTCCCATTATCAGACTCGGCCTCCTGTGGCCAGACTCTAAAGTGAGAATTTGGGTTTGTTGTTGGGTTTGACCCTGATGAGCTCAGCCCAGGGCTCCTTTTGCCTGGAATTCCCAGATGTTGATTCTCTGACCCAGCCAAATAAGACTTGCGCAGGGGTAGGCATGCACCCTAGGAAGGACTGGGGCCAAGGCTGGTCGTCTGGAGCCAGGCCAGGAGCAAGCAGGTGAGGAAAAGAGCCCGGGCAATTACCTGCAACAGCACAGAAGCGATCACACCCGCCTCCCCTCGTGGCTGCTGGGTACCAGATGGTGGACATGTCAGGCTGCGTATAGGGCAGAGACTGGGGTGCCCTCTAGGACCAGGCTCCATGTCTCAGCAGAGTGAAGAAAGGCTGTCAGCAGGTGAAAGCAGATGGAGGAACACTGGAAGGCAAAGGAGGTAGTCTAGGAAGAGTTGGCCCACGGGGCAAAGCTGGGGTGCAATTATATCAGCCTGCTGCACTGAAGGGGTGCTTTCCAGCCCATTAGGCAGTTCACAGCAGGGAGATGGGGACTCCTCGTGATCTGCTGGGCAGGGATGGTGGAACAGATCCTAGACACTCTGTGGTCCTGACTGGCTATCACACAGGAGACGGGGAGGAAGCCTCCCAGCAGGACACATCTTAGAAAGGCAGAAGAGCCAGCTGTCCCTCAGCCCAGCCTCTGAGGGACAGCACCCTCAAAAGGGGCCAGAGTCAGGCCCTGAGTCCCAGCGCTAAACCCATTCCCACTCTGCCCCACCACCTCCTGGCCGGTCCGTCAGCCTGCCCAGGCCAGGGATGCCCTTGTAGGGATTTAAATCTTTCCTGATCATTTATTTGTCAGCTTCACTAATTAAGCAGTGTTAATTTCATTTACTGAAAATGGAAATTCATCCACCTCATTTCTCCCCGATCATCCTCCACACACAAAATCCATCACTCCTCAGCTGCAGGCTGTGTAAAATTTACAGGACTAATTATGTTGTCAGGTCTCTTTGTAAATACAGTCCATAAAGGCCACTGTGCTCACCGGGTTGTAGTGCAAGGGCATTCCCATTGTTAGTTTAATTACTGGTTAGTTATTTAGGTTCTCAAAGGTTTGCCTCATTTTCCCTAAATCAAATTAAATGTCCCGCTTGATGTATTCTGCCTCCAAGGCTGTGCTCTTATTTCCCACACTGTTTAAATATGGCTTCTAATCAGGTGAGAGCTCTTGGAAAAGCCCAGCTACCTGGAAGGCTACCTGGAAGCCTGGCACCACGGTCTGTGGGCCACACTGGAGGTTTGGAGCACTCTAGCACTGATGTACTTTCTTGGGGGCAGCCTTGGGCCAGTCCCCTGCCTTTGGAGACTGAAAATCCTAACCCAAGGGGCATATCTGTTCCTGGAGTCCAAGATAGCAGGGCTGGGGTGTGGGAAACTGAGGGAGGGTTTCATTGTTGTCATCAGAAGAGCTGGGGATCATTGCCTCCATCCCCCCAACTTCTAGAGGGATTGCTTCCAAACCACCCCAGAAAAAGGTACCATCTGCGGGGCTGTTGGGCTGCACCCCACAGGCCTGCAAGCCTGGTAACCGCCCAGCTGTGAGACCAAAGAAGGAGCCCAGAGAAAGTGACAGAGACACCCGCAGCTTATTGGATAGGGAATCTTACAAGTCAGAAGCAAAAGGTCCTGGAGCAACACCCACACCATGTATGGCAGACTGCACACAGGACATAGCCACAATCCTTGCTGCTGGGGGAGAAGGAGGCTACCATTTATAGGGGAATTGGCATCAGGTTGGCTCATCAGTCGCCAGGGAAACCAGCAGCTAGGGCAGGGGGCAAGCACGTAGGTAGTTACTGATTAAGTCCTATGATTAAGAGAATTAGATGGTCATGTGAGTAAGGTGTAGGTGAAGCAGGGACTGGTTGATCAGGGGATGCGCAGAGAGCAAGAGAACAGCCATCCTGAGTGGCCTCTCCCTCTGATTCCTAAAAGTAGAGTTTGGGTCAACCTCCCCTGAAAGCCTACTGTATTAGTTTCCTATCGTTGAAGTAACAAATTACCGTGAACACGATGGCTTAAAACAACACAAATTTATTATCTTACAGTTCTGGAGGTCAGACATCTAAACTGGGTTTTGCTGAGCAAAAATCAGGTGTCAGCAGGACTTCATTCCTTTTGGAGGCTCTAGGGGACCATCCACTTCCCTGACTTTCCCAGTTTCGAGGCTGCCCATATTCCGTGACTTGTGGCCTCCTTCCAGCTAGCAATTGCATCATTGCGATACCTGCTTCTGTTGTCACACCTCCTTCTCTGACTCTCCTGCCTCTTTCCTTCCCTTATAAGGACCCCTGTGATTACACTGGGTCCACCCGGATAATCCAGGATAATCTCCCCATCTCAAGGTCTTTAATTTAATCACATCTATAAAATCCCTTTTGCTGTGCAAAATAACATATTTATGGGCTCCGGAGATTAGGACATGGACATTTGTGGGGCATTATTCTGCCTACCACAGCCCCCTCCGAGTGCCTTTTTCATGCCTTAATAAGGGAGTCATTAAACAGCTGCTGCCTTAGAGTCAGCCCTGGGCTGGATTCGTTTGGGAGCCACAGGAAGAGAGGAGGAGGCCTGCTGACCGACACTGGCTTGGTATCCTTGTCTCTGCAGCTTGGCATCTACTTCCCTCTGACCACTGACCTGGCTTTAGCCAGATGCCCCAACATGCCCTCGGTCTGCCTTGCCCTCCCTGAATCCTGAGCAGAAGCCCAGGCTTCTCCTGACATCCAGAACTCTCCAGAGTGATCTAGAGCTCTTCCTTGTAGGGCAGGGGTAGAGCTGTGGGGCGGAGGCCCACACTGGTGATTGCCAGTCCAAGAAGGCATCCATCCATGCTCCTCACTGGGCACTACTCTGCTAGGGCCCTGGGAGAGGGAACTGAGGGCAGTGAGGGCTTTGGTCTATGGTGGAATTAAGCCACCCGTCCCCTGAGACCATGGCTTTCTGAGAACTGCCAGATCAGGCTCTATTAGGGAGTTGATTCTCCTCCCCCAAATCTCGTGGATCATTGAGGGTCAGAGTCAGGGAGGCCTTAGAGATTATCCAGCAGAGCAGGGTTAGCAGGAGGCAACTCTCTCACTGGAGAGAGTAAGCCTGCTGGGCCATGCCAGGGCATGCTCCCTCACTCCATCCTTTGGTGGCAGGCTAAGGAAAAGGCCTGCTCACAACCACCTGTAATAATGTGGTACAGGTAGAGGAGTTCCTGGCGGTAGTGTGGGCACTCACAGAGGAGAGGCTGGACGGTCTAGAAGGCTTCCTGGAGAAGGGCAAAAGTGCAAAGTGGAGCTAAGACCAGGCCAGCGGCCTCTCCCCCTGTCTTGGAGTCACACACCACGCGGTTTCTTCTCCCCACCTCCCCTCCGCCCTCCCTCTGTCTTTCTCTCCCTTTCCCTTCCTCTATTCCTCTTTCCCTTTCACCCAGCCACACACACTCACTGAAATGCTATGGCCTAGAATAACCTGGAATTCCTTCACTGGCCCCAGACTTCAGGGCTCCTGCCTCTTTATGTAATGGAGTGTGGGATTGGGGGCTGCCATCTGTGTCACTGGGCCCTCCGGTCCTACTGTGGGGAGCCAGGTAGTCTGTGGGATTCAAGACAAAGTACCCCAGGGCCCAGGGTCCAAGGCTCTGTGAGTCTTGAGCCTGATGGGATTCTACCTCTCACTGGGAACTGACGCGCTGTAGGTGACCTTGATGCCAATGTCTTACTGGGACTGCTGGTGACCTGGCTGGCGGCATCGTATTGGGAATGATGGCAGGCTGGGCGATGATGTCACTAGGACTGCTGGTAGCCTGAGCAACGATATCACATGGAGACCACTGGTGATCTCAGTAGTGATGTCATTTTAGGACTTTTAGAAGACAAGATGATGCTATTATGCTGGCACTGCTGCAGGTTAGGGAAGTGATGTCACATTGGACACACTTAGAGAGTGGAACAGTGAGGTCTCATAGGGGGCTGGAGATGGGCATGAGAAGATCATAGAATAAGACAGAGTGGGGGCTTCCCTGGTGGCACAGTGGTTGAGAGTCCGCCTGCCGATGCAGGGGACACGGGTTCGTGCCCCGGTCCGGGAAGATCCCACATGCCGCAGAGCGGCTGGGCCCGTGAGCCATGGCCGCTGAGCCTGCGCGTCCGGAGCCTGTGCTCCGCAATGGGAGAGGCCACAACAGTGAGAGGCCCGCGTACCACAAAAAAAAAAAGAGAGAATAAGACAGAGTGGAGAGGAAGCCCCAGCTGAATGAGAATTTTTCTCTGCTTTCCTGGTGAGGTTTGGCAGACAAAGCCCTGAACTGGAATTCAGGAAACACATGGTCTAGCCATGATTAGAAGCTGTGATCCTTTTTTTTGGCTGCATTGGGTCTTCATTGCGGTGCGTGGGCTTCTCATTGCGGTGGCCTCTCTTGTTGCAGAGCACAGCCTCCAGGTGCATGGGCTTCAGTAGTTGCAGCACGTGGGCTCAGTAGTTCAGTAGTTGTGGCGCACGGGCTCAGTTGCTCCCCGGCATGTGGGATCTTCCCGGACCAGGGATCGAACCCGTGTCCCCTGCATTGGCAGGCAGATTCTTAACCACTGAGCCACCAGGGAAGTCCCGAGAAGCTGTGATCTTTATGTCGGGAGGGCTTGTTTGGTTGCAACTAGCAGAGACCCCTAGGGCCAGGTTAAGAACGGGAGACTTACTGTCAGGATGCATGTGACCTGGGAACGCAGGCAGGACCTCAGGCCTTTGTGTGGCTGGTTGCTCTCTGTGTCCCTGCCTCGTGGAATCCACACTTCTCTCTGCCAGAAGTTTCCTCTCGTCACGCCTGACTGCCCTGGCCCTTACTCATTCTCTAGTCCAGATTCTGGAAGGACTGGCTGTGCCAGTCACCCCACCACCCCAACAGGTCTGGTGTCCCCTTTTCCTCCTTTCTCCACCTCCATGTAAAGATCAGATTAGTGCCACTACCCTGAGCAGAGTAACTGCAGCGATAAATGGGCTATTGGGTGTGGCAAACACCAAGCAATGGGTCTAATGCACTAGGGGACATCATTCTCCCCTCTGGCCTCAGTTTACCCACCTATAAAATCCGGGGGCCATAGTTCAGTGTCTAGTCCCAGTGGTTCTGTGAGTGGGTCAGAGATGTCCTCACTGCAGAGTTACTAAGCCGACCTAGGGTTTCCAACCCTCCTTTCCTGGTTCCACTGGTCATGAAGGCTCTGTGCATGTGCAGAGGCATGGGGTGCTGGAAACGTGTCTAGAGAAAGTGAGTCATCACTGCTGTCCCTCAAGGGGCCAGATACCATGGCACAGTGAGAGCAAGTGTGATGCTCTCCATAAGGAGAGCATCTGAGTCCTCAGCCTGAGCATCACTCACCCAGCCACCCGGCCTTTCATTCGCCCTCTGGCCCGCCCACTCCCACTCTGTCAGTCTTGCCCGACATCAAGGCCAGATTGGACATCAAGGGCATCTATAGCTCACCTCTGGCCTGGCATTTAATACTTTGATTACCCAGCGAGGGCTTACCCATTCAGCCGCGGGGTCTGGCTCCCTGTCACCACACTAGGGGCCACTGAGGGCAAGCCCACGTCTCCAGTGGGGTGTGTCTGTCCCTGCCAGGCTCAGCCCAGGGGGAAGCCCAGATCAGGTGCTCAGGATTTGGGTCATGAATTAAAAGAACGGCAAGTGACTGTCACACTGCCTGGTTCAAGCCCTTCGTGGTCTGGGTGGGAAAGACACTCCCCTCAGCCAACTGCAGATCTCTCCCTGAATTCAAGAGTCAGCCCTTGGGGCCCAGCCTGGAGCCCTACGGGGTGAGGTACTGCCAGCTCCCATCCCCCACCTCAAGGCCAGTCTTTGAGATGGTGCCGGGCACAGGGTGACCCAACCTGGCTTTCCTCACTTTCCCCAGAGCAGAAGCATTTTCCTTCCTGAACCACTGCGTGCCCTCCCCGTGGCTCAAGCTGGACCCTTGTACCTTCCGCTCCAGGGGCAGCCCCCTCCTTGCACAGGAAGACTCCAGTGCAATTGATCAGGGGAGGGGTTCCTGACAGGAGTCCCAGAGCTGGTGGCAGTTAGCCACGGCAAGGGAAGGTGGGCTCCCCCACAGACAGCTGCGCCGGTGGACAGGCCTGCTGGCCTCAGCTTCCAGCTCTGCCCACCTAAGGCCAGCCTGGCTCCTGGCTGCTCCCTGCTCCCTAACCCTGGCTCCCAGGAAGCATCCGTTGTGCTTGCAGAGTGCCCAGGGTGAGGATACCTGCGACTTGGTCATAGCTGGGCTCATGCCCAGAGCCCAGGGAGCCCAGCCCAGACTGTCCCTGAGCCCAGCCCAGTCACCTGCTCCCTCAAGAAAGGGGCAGCCTTAGACACAAGACAGAGAGAATGACTCAGCAAAACTCACCAAGTTGGGGCTGCTTCCCTATTCTTCCCGCCCATGGGCTCCTCACTTCAGGACTGGCCAGTCTGGGAGGAGAGCCCAGGCCTGCAGTGGCCAGGGGCAGAGGAGATAGCCCTGGGGGGCCGGCGGAGCTAAAAGGCTGCCTTAGCATAGGGCCTCCAAGACAGGGGGCTGCTCTAGACTTCCACCTCTCCAGCTCTGGCTCTTCTGAGCTTGGGAAGGGTCCTGGGCTGGTGGCGGGAGAGCGGGAATGGAGGGCTGGGACTGTATTCCATTCAGTGACGGCGTTATCAGGATGGGCGCCAAGCGTGCAGAGAATGAAGGAGTGTGGGAGGCGTTCCCTTGCCATGGGGCGGGCCGGGAGGAGGGCGTCTGCTGAGCGGTCCACTGTTGATCACCGAAGGCTGTGCCCAGGCCAGAGGGATAGCACGGTGGCCTATGGAAGCCTGACTGGCTGGCCTGGGACCTTTCGAATCTGGGAGCATGCTTAGAGCTAGGGCTCAGGCTGCAGCTGGGGACTGTGGGACCAGAGGGTCTGGGAAGATGCCCACAGGTGGCTAGTGTGGGACTCCTACAGGCAATTCCGTGTTAGTCCAGACTGAACCCCTGTCCTTGGCTGGGGATGAGGGGTACATGGCCGTTATCCCAGCACCTAAGGGCAGGCGATGGGCTGGGCATCTGAACCCTCTCTGAGGATACTGCTCCTTCCCAAGTGCACCCACATTCTTCACTTAACAACTCTTTGAGCCTGCAGCCCCCCCTTTCCTGTACCCCAGGGAGACTAAGGAGAATGACTGTCCGTCCCTCAGATATGCCCGGTCACCTTATCTGTTGGATCCTCTCGTGAACCCTGAGAAGGGGGTGGGTCAAGTCGCATGATTCTGTCTCATGGACAGAGAAGATGAAGCCCCAAGAGGTCTCCCACGTTCTCTGTCAGAGGCAGAACAGGGCAGGGCTTGTCCACCCTGTAAGGGAGGGGCCGGGGCTTCCCCAGCAGGGACTGTCCAATCACCGCCACTTTCTTCCCTGCGGCAGATGACTTCATGAAGCAGGGCCGGGGCATGCTGCTGTTCTATAGCTTGAAGAACCCCAGCTTCCCCGAATACATCTTCAGCAGCGAGAGCGGCATCCTGTGTCTGGACGTGCACGTGGACCACCCCTACCTAGTGGTGGTGGGCCACTACGACGGCAACGTGGCCATTTACAACCTCAAGAAGCCCTCCTCCCAGTCCCCCTTTCGCAGCTCAGCCAAGTCCAAGCACACAGACCCCGTGTGGCAGGTCAGCCTTGGACCAGGGCGGGAGAAGTGGGTGGGACTGAGTAGCGTGTGGGCCTGGGAGCCACCGGACGAGGGGCCTTGGGGAGGAGAGGGCCACAGGCAAGGGCACGGGGATGACAGCTACCAGCTTAGAGGCCAAGGAGCTGGGTGTGAGAAGGGGCAGAGAAGGGCAGAGGGGAGGCATCAGGAGGCAAGAGGGTTTGTGGTAAGAGCTGCGGTCCGCTGCCTCAGAGCTCCCATCAAGCAGGGCCCATCTGTCTGCTAAGGATCTCGGATCTCTTAGGTGTAGTGGTCAGTGACTCAGAGCCCGTGGTGGGAAGCCCCCAGGGCCTGATGGGCCTCTGCTGAGTGTGTCAAGGGCTCCAGGGTCTATGATCTTCCTCAGCTCCCCACAGCGGCTCTCTTCTGCCATCTGGGCTAGATTTGGGGAACTACCAGATAGGGGTAGGCACTGCCCGTTCTCTGCCTTCTTGGTGGGGCTGTAAGGCCTGGTAGGTGACGTCTGTCCCTGAGGCTTCTGTGTAACAACCATCTTCTCCAGACAGGCAGAGAATGGGACCATTACCTAGTCACTGGGGCTAGATTTCACCCTGACTCTGCGTCTCCCATTTTATTGCGCTGGGAGTGGATTTCACAGTTTCATTCTCAGAGTCTCCTAGCTCTGGCTTTGCAGGCCCTTCCTCACTGTGTTCCAAAGGTCCCCCTCCTTCTGAGGCTGTGTACCCTCACCCCATGGGCAGGCCTGGGAGAATCTAAGCGTAGATTTCTGCCTCAAGTTGCCCAAGGCCTCTGGGCTCCTCAGGCAGTGCTGAGATCTGTCTTCTCACCTTCCTCTCCTCCTTGCCCTGACAGGGTCTGCAGGCGGGCTCTGCACCCCTGCCTGTCTGGCCCTGAGCTTTCTGAGTCATGTGGACACCTACCCCAGGCACTGGCTCTCAGCTCCCAGACAGGCCTGAGCAGAGGGAAGGCTGTCCAGGCACAGGGGATATTGTGGCCTCTCAGCCTCATCCTTTACCCAGAGCTGGGGCACCCCCTCCCCCTAAACACCCTCCCCACAGTTCTCGACCAAAGCAGGAGCCAGACTTGCAGCCTCAGGAGTTCTCTCCTCTGAAAAGCCCACCTCCCCATTCATTGGGTCCAGGCCCGCGGAAGTCTCCAGACACGGGGAGGGTGTCTGCAGAGACTTTAAAGCCCAGGGCGAGAAGAAAAGGCTCGCTTTGATCAAACTGAACAAGCACCAGCCCCGGCCCGGCTTTCCCAGCATGGGCAGACAGCCCAGGGCCAAGCACGGAGCATCTCCGGGTGGCCTGACTATCCTCCTCAAGCCCAGGAGAGGACAAGGGGCCGAGGCCAGCTACCCTACTCCCACTCTGCTCTGTTCTCTGAATCAAATCGCAGGTTGGAGAGAGAAGTAGCGTGTGCAGGAGACACAGTTTCCCCTTCACTGGGCGGGTGCCAGGGACACTGGACGGGGTAGCCTTCTGTTCTCCCACCATCCTGTCAGGAAAACAGGGCTGCTGCCTTTGCAAAACCGAAGACTCAGAGTTCTTGGCCGGAATCAGAGCTTGCGACATGGGAGGGGCCTGCCTCTCACTCCTTTAATGACTTCCTGTTCTCTTCTTCCGCTCTCCTTCCCTCCCTGCTTCCTCATTCATCCACTCATTCATCAGCTCCTGCCTGTTCTCTCCTCTGGGAGCTGAGGATGCTCAGGGCTTGGTGTCTGGATACGGCAGCCACAGCTGAGCAGGATACGGAGTGTGCTAAGGAGGGCTCATGAGGGCGCTGAGGTTTGTCCAGATTGTCTGGGATGGGGACCAGGGGCCAGAGGGCCAGGGAGGTCTTCCTAAAGGAAGCAACACCTAAGCTGAATCGTGAAGAATGAGGAAGTATTCGTTAGATGAAGAAGGGTACAAAGGGGTCACGCGTGCACCAGAAAGACACGGGCATCAAGCAGAGGGGCCTGCTGGGCAACAACACACTGCACGGAGCTCAGTGTCAGGGACTCCTGAGAAACGTACGGGAGCTCAGTCGTGAGTGTGCTTCTCTAGCAAGTAGGAAGCTTGGACTTTGCATGTTAATGGTCTCAAATGAAGTGTCAGTACAGAAGCCCGATGTATTAATAAGACGAGAGTGGGGCTGCTCTGGTAGGGTCAGGGTCCTGATTGCTTGAGGGTCCCCTGTTATCACTCCCCGCATCCCCTGAGCTACTTTCACAAGGCTCCTAAGAGTTTGTCCCAGCAGAGTTTGAAAATCACTGCCCAACCATCAGAGGGTTTGGGGCAGAGAAGTCCCACAGTCAGGTAGTGTCTTGGAGATGTCCTCTGGCCACAGCATGAGAGATCTTGAAGCCTGAGCTACAACAGGGGCAGTGGAGATAAAAATGAGGAGGTAGGGTTGAGAGCTGTCGAGGCAGTAAAATCAAGAACAGGAAACGACTGATTGGATATGGGGAAAAGGAAAAATTGGTGACGGTGCCTGGGACTCCGGCTTGGGGGACCCAGTAGGAAATCCATGGATTTCTGGCCAGAAGTTAATATAAGGAACCAGAGGAGGAGATGTCCTACAGGCAGTTGGCTGTATATCCTGGAGCTTGAAGAAGAGCCAGGCTGACGAATGAGGTGTCAGAGACATCAGAGTCTAAGTCCTTCTCAACGGGACTGTGTCTTGGGAGGAACGAGATAGGTTGTTTTAGATCTCAAATGCCAGGCTGGGGGCAGAAGGACTTTGTTCTGTTGGCAGCGGGGAGCCATGGAAGGTTTTGGAGCCAGGGAGAGAACTGTTTGTCTGAAGGAGGCTGGTTTCCTGTTCCATGGCACAGGCTTCCTCCCAGGGGAGCCCATCTGGGTAGTGCAGCCCTGTTCAGGCCCCGCTGTGAAGGCTCAGCCACAACACTCTGCAGGGTGTGTGTGTGTGTGTGTGTGTGTGTGTGTGTGTGTGTGTATTCTGTGCTACACCGGGGAAGGGAAGGGGGCAGGAAGGATATGAGCAGACCCCTGGGGTCAAACATGCCTGCCCTAATCAGATAAGGCAAAAGAGAAGGAGTCGGTGAAACAGGCCTCCGTCTCCTCCCTACCACCTGCTTCCTGGGCATTCATGCGTTCTTCTTAACCCCACTTCCACCTGCCCCCGCCTCGGCCCTCTTTATTCCTACCCTCCCACCTCGACCCCAGGAGCACGTGTGTGACTTGCACACACATGCGCGCACACACACACACACGTACATGGCTCATTTGCATATACACACACACCACCCCCCAACTGGGCATCAGGCTGCTAAGTGGGGTGTGAAATACAATTTCCGTGCACGCTGGGGGCCGCTCATTAAACACTTCCCTTGGCAGCTCCCTCGCGCCTCTTACAGCCTGGCCTTTGACACCCCCTGTCCCCTCCCCCCTTTAAAGGGACTCCCTTAACACAGAAGAGGAAGCGGTCTCAGCATCAGGGCTGCTCTGACTTGTGCCTCACAAGCTCTGTGGTGTTCTAGGCCCCCCAGTGAAAGCACAAAAGAGCAGCCTGCCCAGACAGATCCAGGCAGGACTGGGTCTGCCCTCCTGCAGCTCTGACCAGCCAGGCCTGGGGCGTGGCCCTGGAAGAGCAATCCCCTCCCCGCTACACACACCCCTGAAGGGCCAGGTGACAACTGTGGTTACAGGCAGCAGCCCTGGGTTCCTGTCCTCCCTCACTGGGCCTCTCCTTGTGACAGGGAGAAGGGACAGTGGCCCCAGCACAGGAGGCCTGGAGGGAACTGGAGGGTGGGAAGATCTGGGCACCCAGCCCTGCCCCAGCTCTCCCGGACATGGCTTGGCCAGGCCTCCACATCTGGCAACAGAAACTTGAGCCTCAAGCGTGTCATCTTCATAAGACAACAGCTCTGTCTCCCAAACACTTTCGCATATGTTTGCTTCCAGCCCAGAGAAGATGGGTGGGTCAGGATTATTAACACCAATTTGCAGATGGAGAAATGCAGCTCACATCTGAGATCTGGGAGCAAGATTCTGGAAGCAGGGGCTAGTGGTGAAGTGAAGTTGGGAACAGAAGAGAGCCGCCTAGAGAAAGGCCAAGCCTGGATGGGGAGGGTGGTGGAGGGAGGCTGTTCCTCCCCACCGCCCAAGGAAGTAGGAAAAAGCCCCCCAAGAGCCTTGCCACCCTGATTCCTAGCATGATGGTAATACTGAGGATATTAGCTAATAATATTTATTGAACACTTCATATTTGCAATGTTCTGACCTAAGGGCTTCACATTCATTGTTTCATTTATTCCTTACAACAAGCCCATGCTATTATGGTTCCTGTTTTGTAAATGAGGAAGCTGGTTGATGGGCTCTGTCCTTCCCAGGCCCTGTAAGGAGGTCAAACCCAGAGCCACTGCCTTCTTACAACGGCTCCTAAAACTCAACCCAGGGAGGAACCGGGCACCTCCAGTGCTGAGCCCGGACACTGGGCAGTGCCCCGTCTGGCCTGTTGCCTCAGGATGCTCAGGGAGAGAGGAATGAGTGGAAGGAGGGAGGGTGGGGAAATCAGGGGACTCTGGGATATGGGCTCCCAGAAGTGGCTTCTGGACCTCAGATGGGTTCTTGAGGGGCCCTAACCCAACACCCTAGAGCTCACAGTTTGGGATGTTTCAGGTCAAGTGGCAGAAGGATGACATGGACCACAACCTTAACTTCTTCTCTGTATCATCTGATGGCAGGATCGTGTCTTGGACGCTCGTGAAGGTGCCTGTTTCCCAGAAAGGGCCATGCAGGGGTGGAGATAGGGAGTGGGGGGAGATGAATGACAGAGGGACCCCCAACCTTGCCGGTCCAGCCCCACCCATGTGCTTCCCCCTCCCTGTGTGACTGCAGAGCGAGCTGGTTCACACAGATGTCATCAAGCTGAAGGTGGAGGACAGCACGACCGAGGATGTCGAGGGCTTGCAGATACACACAGTGGGTAAGAGCCCCAGCCCCTCACATCCACGCCTGGCCACGTCACCCCAGCCCATGAGGTGTCTGGTCCTCCCTCTTTCTGCCGCACCGTGCCTCCACTTGTGCCTGACCGGAGGTGATGAGAAAGCCTGGCCCAGTGCACCCAGCCCTCGGCCCTTTGCAGACCGCCCCCCGTTTATGCAGATTGGGTGCTGTTATGCAGATCCATCCTTGTTTATGCAGATCAAGTCCCTGTTTACCCAGATCCTCTCCCTGTTTACTCAATTCCTCCCCTGTTTATGCAGACTATAACCCTGTTTGCACAGACCATATCCCTGTTTGCAGACCCTGTCCCTGTTTACCCTGACCCTGACCCTGTTTGACTCAATCCCTGCCTTGTTTATCCAGGCCCCATTCCTGTCTGCAGAAGCCCTGGCCCGTTTGCAGAGTCCCAACTGCCCGGGACAAGCTGCAGGCCAGAGGCCCGGTTTCTGTTTGCCTGGCTGGCCCCAGCCCTCCCTCACAAGCACCAGGGCTCAGGCCATCCTGGGTAGAGGAGGTGCTGGGGGCCTCCCTCCCAGAACTGGCCTAAAGCTGTTCCCTCTTCTCCCAAGGCTGTGGCACTGCCTTTGACTTCCACAAAGAGATCGACTACCTGTTCCTAGTGGGCACGGAAGAGGGGAAAATCTACAAGGTGAGGCAGCACTGCCCTCAATGCCAGCTCCTTACAGGGACTCGTAGACCTGGGAGCTTATCGTTCTCAACAGACCCTATTCGGACAGATCTTAGGGCTCATCAGTTCTGGAAGGCTTCTTGTGGGAAGAGAACACATTTCTTGACCTGCTTGGGTGGTGGGAAGAGTGGCCGAGTGCAGGAAAGGGGATGGAGAATCTAGGGGGTGACTTTGGCCCAGCCCAGCTTCCTTCCCTCTGGGTCCTTCTCCCTTCCTGGGAGTGGAGGAGGTAGAGCTGAGAGTGGAGGTTGGGGGGCTTGGAACATTCTGGGGAGACTTCCTGGAGGAGATCTGAACTTGAGCTGAGCTTCCAAGGCCAGGTAACAAGAAAATTTATCTCTGAATACCGGGTTCATCCCAGCCGGCAGCGGGATGGAACTTCAGGGCCAGTTTCTGCCAAGTCTCAGTGTTAGTAGGTGAACATCGTTCTGAACCTTCATCCACCCAGAAATAGCTCTGCCGCAATCTTTTCTTAGGCTCAGAGACTCAGAATGTTAATTACAGGCCGCCTCCCGGGAGCCCCTGAGGCCCAGGCAGAGCTGGTCTGAATGCAGAAGAGGTCCCCTCCCCCCCACCCACCCCCCCAGTGGCCGTGCGGGAGAGAGGAAGAGGCTAGTTGGCCGCTCAGTCTCCTGGAGGGAGGGTGTGAGGGGCCTGCTGGTCAGGGCAAGAAACCGAATGAGAAATCGTGAGATTGGGACTTGCTCCAGGCTCCGTACCTGCTCTCACTGGGGCAAGGTGGGATGTTTATCACTGCTGCAAGGCTTCTGTCCCTGCAGGTGGATCCAGCGCTCTGTCTGCCCGTCTGCAGGCCTTGGTCTGGACACAGGCGAGACACCACACCTCCCCCAGGGCCCCTTACACCTGCTCTGCCTGGGTTCAGGGAGGGAAGGCCTTTTCTGCCAGGCCTGGAATCCTCTGGGCAGACTTCCCTCACCCTCCAGGAAGACTCCCCTGCCCAGCCCCTTAAGCCCCTCCTTTCTCTCTGGTTGCTTTGAGGGTGAGAAATGCAGCCGAGAGCTTGGCCCCAGCTCAGCTGTGACAGTGATGTGGGGTGAGGACAGAAGAGGAATCTCAGTGCCTGACCCTCCAGGGCCCCCAGGGAAGTGGTGGCTGCTGACCTCTCCCACTCCTGAACCCCGCTTCCCTACCCTCACCGCAGTGCTCCAAATCCTACTCCAGCCAGTTCCTCAGCACCTATGACGCCCACAGCATGGCAGTGGATACTGTGTCCTGGAACCCCTACCACACCAAGGTCTTCATGTCCTGCAGCTCCGACTGGACTGTGAAGATCTGGGACCACACCATCAAGTGAGGGGCCTGCCCTCCCTCAGGCGCCTCCCTCAGGCGCCACCCTGGGCTGGGGCCGGCGGGGCTCTGGCACCGTAAGCCCTCTGTGCCCTGAGCTTTCCACCCCTCCCCACTGCAGCACCCCGATGTTCATCTATGACCTAAATTCAGCCGTGGGCGACGTGGCCTGGGCCCCATACTCTTCCACCGTGTTTGCAGCAGTCACCACCAATGGGAGGGTGAGTGCCCCCTTCCTGACCCAGCTGACCCCCTACTGAAGGTAGGATGAGCTGTCTCAAGGTCTCCCTCCTGGAGAGCCCACGCCATGCCCAGGTCAGGTGGGGGAAGGCAGAACATAAGGACTGTGTATCCTCAAGGGCCAGGCCACCCAGGCCCCTGTCAAAAGAGGGATCATTCATCCCATGGGACCTGGAGGAGAGAGTGGGTCTGTTCACCTTGAAGGAGAGAGCACTCTGGGGGTTAAGGTGCCGTGAGGAGCAGTTATCCTCTCTGAGGGCCCTGGGGAGGGAGCTACAGGGTGGCAGGTGCCAACTTGATGTAGGGAAAAACTTCTGAGCCAGAGTTGATCTGTGACTGAAATAGTGTCTAAAAGGCAGCAAGGTCCCCATCCCTGGGAGTGTGCAAGCTGAGTCTGAGAAGGGGCGGTGGAAGGGGGTCTATGCAATGATGAGAGCTGGTGAAAGCTCAGAAACGGTTTGTGAGAAAATTCTTATGCAGTACATTTTCCTTTTGGACTTTGATATAAACTGAGAAGCACCTACCAGAAAAGAATATAGTGATCAAGGCATCACCCTCGAGTCAGTCATCTATTTGCTGAACAAATGAGTAACCAAGGGTCAACTGTGGTTCCCAGCTGTGGGCCAGGGCCTGGTGATTCAGGTTCCTGCTGTCACAGAACTTACGTTCCAGTGAAGGGACAGAGACAAAAGGAACAACAACAAAACCCCCAATAGTGTTAAGTGCTAGGCAGAGATTAAAAGAGGATGATGTATGGACGCCAATGTTTGTAGCAACATTATTCATAACAGCCAAAAAGTAGAAACAACCCAAATGTCTGTCAGCTGATGAATGGGTAAACAATAGGTGCTATATCCACAAGGAGTATTATTCAGTAATAACAAGGAATGAAGTATTGATGCATGCTATATCATGAATGAACCTTGAAAAATGCTTAGTTTAAGAAGCCAGTCACAAAAGACCAAACATTGTATGATTCCATTTATATAGGTCTAGAATAGGCAAATCTATAGGGACAAAGTTGATGTGTGGTTACCTAGGGCTAGAGGAGTTGGGAGAAAATGGGGAATGACTGGTAATAGGTATGAGGGTTCTTTTGGGGGTGATGAAAATGTCCTAAAATTGGTTGTGGTGATGGTTACATAACTGTGAATATACTAAAAAAGAGGAATTGTATACTTTAATGGGTAAATTTTATAGTATGTGAGTTATATCTTCACACAACTGTTATATCTTTAAAACGAGAGAGAGTGATGTAAAAGGAAAGGACTTGGTGGTCTCTTAGATAGAGTGGTCAGGGAAATCTTCTTTAAAGAGGTGACATTCAAGCTGAGAGCTGAGTCACAAGAAGGAGCCAGCCAGGTGAAGATGCAGGGGTGCATTCCAGACAGAGGAACAGCTCGTGCAAATGCCCTGAAGGGAGAATTAGCTGGAAGGGTTTAAGAAACAGGCAGGTAGGGTGGCTGGGGTCTAGTAGGCGAAGGGGTGAGAGCCTGAGATGAGAACAGACAGTGCAGAATCTAGAGTAAGGACTCTAGATTTTATGTAGAGTGCCCAGGGAGACCATTGGAGGATTTTAGACTTTTTAAAGGTAAGTCTGGCTGCTGCATGAAGGATGGATGATAGAAGGGCAAGAGCTGAAGCAGGAAGACCGGTTAGGATGCTGCCACAGTCGTCTAGGCAAGAGTTGCTAATGGTTCGGACTTAGGATGCGGTAAAAATAAGATCAAACATTTATTGAGCACCGTTTTTTTTTTTAAACAGTTTCATTTTATTTTATTTTATTTTTATTTATTTGGTTGCACCCGGTCTTAGTTGCAGCAGGTGGGCTCCTTAGTTGCGGCTCGCCAGCTCCTTAGTTGTGGCATGCGAACTCTTCGTTGCGGCATGCATGAGGGATCTAGTTCCCTGACCAGGGATAGAACCTGGGCCCCCTGCATCGGGAGCGCAGAGTCTTATCCACTGTGCCGCCAGGGAAGTCCCTGTTGAGCACCTTTATGACATGCACTGTCTGAACACCTGACATATATTAGTTGGTAGAAAACCTGGCTCTGCCACTTACTGGCAAGTTAGCCTTAAGAGCCTCTTTCTCTTCATTTATAAAATGGGGATAATAACAGAACCTACCTTATAGAGTGGCTGTGAGGATTATAATTCGATGATGCAACCATGTAACATGCTTGCTCAGAGTCTAGTACATAGTAAGTGCTCCATAAATGGCAGCTGCTCTTAGTGTTAATTCTGCATAGACTTAAATTTTTTCCTAAACGTTTTATCCCCATTCCCTCAACCACAGGAAAAACAGAGACACAAATTGCCTCTCACACTGCCTAGGCTTCTGTCGACTTTCCCCAGAAAGTTCAGGGGCAGTTACTCTGAGGTGGGTGACAGGGGTCTCATTTCCCCGAGTGTGCTGACACCCACCTCTTCCCAGACCCACGTGTTTGACTTGTCCGTCAACAAGTACGAAGCCATATGCAACCAGCCTGTGGTGGCCCAAAAGAACAAGCTCACCCACGTGCAGTTCAACCCCATCCACCCCATCATCATCGTGGGCGATGAACGTGGGCACGTCACCTGCCTCAAGCTCTCACCCAATTTGCGCAAGATGCCGAAGGTACGGTTTTGGGGAGTTCGGGCTGCCGTGAGAGAAAGTCTCCAGGATGGCAGGGGGTTGAGAGAAAGGGGAGGAGCCGGGGGTGGCCCCCAGGTTTCTGGCTTTGGAGACCCAGGGTAAGGGTGGTGTCATTGCCCAAGTGAGGAACACAGGAGAAGCAGGAGACAGATCAGTTCTGACATGCTGAATCTGAGTTACCTGTGGGGCCCCCAGGTGGAGACATCAGGTAAGCAGGTGACTACGAGGACCCGAAGCCTGGGGGAAGCACACGGGCGTCATTGGTTTGTTTGGTGTCATGCAGGCAGGGGCTTGAGGCTTAGTTTCTGCTTCATTGGCTGGGCTTGCACAGGGCTTCTGAACTGGGAGCTCCGGGTCCACACGGGAAGTAGGAAATGAGTCATGAGGAGGGTAACTAGGTCAGCAGCTAGGCAGTCCTCCTTTTGAGCTCTGGTTCCTTTCTGGAATCTCTAATGATCCGGAGACCCTGCCCAGAGCCCAGGGGCCCTGAATACAGGCCACCGAGCCCAGAGCCATGACCTCAAAGTCTAGCTCTCAGAGTCCCAATTCAGACTTAAGAACCCAGGCCTTAGAACCCAGAGTCCAAAGGTCCAACTTAAAAATCCAGCGTCCAAAAACCTAGAGCCCAGTCCTGTCCATTTGGGTGCTAGGAGAGAAAACAGAATTTGCTTCCTGCCAGGTTCTGGGCCAGGATCAGGGCTGGGCCGGAGCTGGGCCATGTTGCCCTGATGACTGTACCCCCTGGTTGCAGTTTGAGGCATTTACTTGCAGTTTGAGGCAAGGGCAGCGGCCTGTCTCTTTCAACGGCTGACACCTGCCCACGGCACTAACCCTCTCGTGCCAGCCTGGCCTATTCCCCACCAGGGCCAGGGAGGCAAGGGCTGGGAGTTTGGCCGGGCCTGTAATTGTAGCCAGCTGGGGGAGGGGGTGGACTTGGCTAAAAATACTCAGAAGGCTGCTGAGTGCCTGCAGCTGTGGCCCAGAGGCTGTGGTGGGCTGGGGGTGGGATGGGATGGGATGGGGGGCGGGGGTTGGGTGTGGTCTAAAACTCTTTGCTAAGCCCAGCTAGCTGGCCTCAAGGAGGGGGAAGAAGGCAGTACAATTTGTGGAACAGATAAAATCTGCTCTTAATTTAGTGAGGAGAGAAACCCAGGCTTGAGCTAGGAGAGCTGGACAGCCCCGTGGGAGGGGTGGTGGTGACCCCTTGGGGCTGGGGTATGACCCTCACACCTCGAAGGCAGTAGATCTGGGTGGGGGCCTGCCCCGCCCACTTTGACCCAGGGATGCAAGGATCTCCCACAGTCCCAACTCCTCTCAGAGCAAGGCTCAGCATCTGTATCTCTGAGGACCTGAGGACCTGAGGACACGGGTACCTGGGAATCAGAGGACCTGAGCAGGTGACAGCTGGGGGCTAGTTCTTGGGTGGATTGGCAGTTCCTGTGAAATCACCACCTGACGCTATCAGCAGCCAAGTGATTCGGGCCAAAGGAAGTCCTCTGGGCATCCCTACCGCCCCTCTCTGCAGGCTGCAGTCTCCCTGATCTTCCCAAAAGGGCTTGGCCACAGAGGCCCGACTTCCCAGCCCAAGGAGCTTCCCAGGATTGGTGTCAGAGCCCAACTTGTCAAAGGTCAAGGCCTGCTTTCCCCAACTACTGTATAGGTAGAAATAGTTTGGGCAGAACTTGCCCAAAGTCATATAGGGAGTTAATGACAAAGCTGGAACTAAAAGCCAGATCTCCTGACTCCCAGGAGATGAGGTGAGGGCAAGAAGAGAACACGAGGTTAATCTGGGAGGGAGGGGGGGTGAGAGAGAAAAAGACATCTTTGTCCTCTGCCTCAGGAATGTAGAGGTGAGTCGGGGAGTGGCCAAGGCACTGGGCCGCACGGGGAGGGGGAGACAGATTTGGGAACAGGCTCAGGGGTCACGCCAGGAGGAAATCTGAGTTCCACAGGGTGTCAGCAGCCAAGATGGGGCCAGGAAGGGGCCTGCTGGCCCTGCATTCTCCTCCCACCTCACAGTCCGGGCCAGATCCATGCTGGGCCCTCAGCAGGCAAGGCTGGGGCAGGTGCCAGTGAGCAGTGGGCACAGGTGGCTGAGAGGGCAGGGGCCCAGGCACAAAGGGAAGGCAGGAAATGGCAGCTGCCCCAGCCTAGCCCACACCCCACCGCCTGGACAGAAGGGAGGATGGCACTGGTGCTGGTCTGCCAGGGAGCTCTCAGGGCCTGAGTGACACATACCCCAGTGTCCCAGCTCTCTTTTTCTCAGGGCCCAGCTTACCAGCTAAAGGATTAGAGTGCCCTGTAGGCAGGGGTGAGGGGTCACAAATTCAGGACCCGCTCTTCTGAGGGACAGTCCCAGCCAAGGACATCTGGAATCACACAGGATATCCCATCAGCCCTCCTGGGTCTCCTGACACCTGCCCCCACCCTGGGTATGTCTGACACAGCGGGCCTGGCCCCAAACGGTACCCCACTCCCAACGTGACCTGAAAGTGCTAGGTAACAGTACTAGGTGAGGGCACCTGTGGCTTTGTCCACACTCTTTTCCCTCCACAAACACACACCTCTTACCTCCGTGTTAGGACTCAGCCAGGGACCTTCCTGTGGGAAGGGTGCTCCCAACAGGTAGAGGCCCTGGGCTACAGCTCTTCCTGGCTTCCCCCACTCCTCCCAGCATAAGGATCCTATGTTGATCTGAGGTTCAGAAACAGCTGGATGTCTCCTGCAGGCCTCAGCTGGGCCCCTGCCACCCAACCTGGGATGGGGAAGGATCCTGGGGGGGGTTGGGGGTGGCAAGCAGGGGTCCGGAATCTAACTGGGCAGGAGAGAGGCATGGCACAGCTGCCTAAGCTGGGCTCAGGAGGTGGTGCTGGGAAGTAGAGAGAGGTGGCCCATCCCTCACCATTCCTCCCCCATGTGTACTTCCCTTCTCCCCAGGAAAACAAGGGCCAGGAAGTGCAGAAGGGTCCAGCTGTGGAGATCGCAAAACTGGACAAACTGCTGAACCTGGCGAGGGAAGTAAAACCCAAGACCTAAGGGCCTGGACCTAGGGCCTGGCCGATGTCTTGAACCCCGTACTTGTAGCACCTGACCCTGGTACCCCAGCCCAGCCTTAGTACCCAGTATGTGTGTGACCGCACCCCTGATCAGGCCCCAGCACCTGCCCTTAGCACCCTGCTCCAGTCCTGGTCCCAGCACCTCACCCCAGGACTTGGCCCTCAACCACCATTACCTCCTCCTACTTTGCGCAAATAAACTTGTGTCTGGAAGCCCACCCACAACCTTTCATTTTGCTACAGCAAGGCCCCCAGGAAGAGGAGAAAATCTCAGGGTAGAGCCATAGTTCCATTTATTATCCAGCAAACAGTAGGAGGACCAGAGAAGGGGCCCAGCTTGGACACCCTCCCATTATTGCCATGGATTGCTTCCCCAACCTCGAGGGCCTGGAGGTGCTTGGCCTAGGGGGCGGTGGACCCAGCCCCGACCGCTGGGATGAAGCAGAGTCCAGATGGCCCTGGCCCTAGCACCAACTCATGAATCCCCCACCCCAGGCCTGTCTACCAAGGGCCAGCAGAGCCCCTCTTGGAGCCAGGCCGACCAGACTCTGGGCTGCTGGGTCCAGCTCCAGACAGGCTGGACTCTTGAGTTCTGGACCCCAGGCTGGCTGGACCCTGGGATCCCAATTCCAGGTTCCAAGTGGGGTGGACTTAAGTCCCAGACTCCGGGCTAGGCCAGGGGCCTTCAGGGCTGCAGCAGGTAGCTGCCTTCATGGCTGAGCTGCTGGGGTGGGGGCGCCTTCTCGGGACAAGGGCCAGGGCTGGAGTTGGGACTGGATTCGGAGAGGGAGTCGATGTTGGCAGAGCGGGAGTGGCAGGCCCAGCAGAGAATGACCCAGAGCAGCAGCAGCAAGAAGCCTACGAGGCCGTTGCAGATGATGGCGATGAGGGCCCCCTGGGAGATGGCTGCCCCCATGACGGGCCGCACCCTCAGACAAGCACAGACTGAGAAGCTGCCTCAATGGCAAGGCCCATGCCGAGGCGGGACTCCGGTATAGCCGGCGTTCCAAGGAGGCTGTCCTGTCCACACACTCAATGATTCCCGGACAGTGAAGACGTCCGCCTGCAGTTCTGAGCCTGTGGGGGGTACAGAGCAAAGGCAAAGGGTGGTGAGGAGGAAGGGGTGGGGTTAGGCCTAGGAGGAGAGGCGTAGGGAAGACAGCCCGCTCCCACGCCTCTGGCCTCCCGGCAGGCCTCATTACCCCACAGAGCCAACAGCTGGCTCTGGGCACCTGGATGGGGGTGTGGCTACTGTGGGGAAGCTGCACTAGGCAGCCTATAACTCATTCTCCTTTTGACCAGTGGATATGGCCTGGCCCTGCCCACTGAACATCCAGCCCTCAGAAGAACTGTGTGAGTGGGTGGGATTGAGGAAGCCCAAGGCCTTGAAGGATGGGCAGTGTAACCAGCTTCGGTGTGGCCTGGGCACCTCCCCCGACTCAGGACTCCAGCCAGCCAGCCCAGGAGACCTCCAGAGGCACCAGCTCACACAGAGGGAACTTTGTGGAGGCCTGGCAGGCATGTGTGGGTCTGTGTTATCTAAGACAGTGTACCTAGGTGCACCTCTCTGTGAGACTGTCTCTCCAGGTCAGGTGCATGTGTCTGTGTCTCTGGCCCTTACTCTGTCCCTTGGTTCCCTTGCCTGGATCTGTGCCTCTGCCTCTGTATACCCACCTCCGTGTGTACCTGTCTGTCTCTCTGTAGCTCTCTTTATATCTGTCTCTCTCTGTGTCCCCATCTCTGAGTCTATAAGGGTCTCTCTTGTGTCTCGTTTCTCTCCCAGTCTATTTCTTTGTGTATCTCTGTATCAGTCTCTGTGTGTCTCTTTCTCCCTGTCTCTGTGTGTATGGGTCTCTTGTGTCTCCGTCTCTCTTTCTTCCCCGCTGTGTGTCCGTCTGTCCCCGTGGACGTGTCTCTATCCCCTCTCCGTGCGGTCTGTCTCTGTAGTTCTGTGCGTCTCTTGTGTGTGTCTTTGTGTCTGTCTCTCTTTCTCCCCGGCTGTGTCTCTGTGTCTCCGTGTGTGTCTACGTCTCTTCATCTCCGTCTCTGGTTTTCAACGCCCCCCATGCCCGTGGTGGGAGGGCCCCTCTTACCTGAGTTGAGCCCGGTGCGCGCCCGCGGGAGGGTCCGGGGCAGCGGGATGCAGGGCGCCGACTGCTGCTCGGGAGCCTGCGGGCGGGGAGCAGCGGGAGGCGGGCAGGGGTGACGTCCCCTCCCCCCGACCCTCCCCCTCGGCAGCGCAGCCTCCGCCGGCCGCTCCCGCCGCGGCGCGACCGGGGCGGCCTCTGCCGCGGGCGGTCTGCGGCGAGCGGGGACCTCCTCCCACTGGGGCGGCGCCTCCTCCGCGGCCGAGGCCGCTCGCCTGCTCGCACGGCGGCGCTCGGGCGGCGGCGGCCGTCTGGGCGCGGGGTTCGGCTGGGCTCGGCTGCGTTCGGCTACGTTCGGCTGGGCTCGACTGGTCTCCCGGCTGGGCTCGGCCAGGCTCGGCCGGCAGCAAAAACAGGGAAGGAGCCCCGCCTTCTCGGAGGCCAGCGGCCGGCGGCCTGTCGGAGGAGGAGCCATCCCTCGCCGCTGCCGCCATTTAATTGGCTGGCCGTGCCAGGCTCCCTTGCCATTGGTTGTGCGCCGGGGTGAAGACTGGCCCGCCCCTTGTGCAAGCGGGGGCGGGGGCGGGAAGAGGGCTGAAGGGGCTACTCAGTGTGGATCCCTCCACGGGGGGGAAGGGGGCGGGGCCCACCTACTTGCGGGGATTTCTTGCACTTTCAACCCCCGGAAGATCTGCTCACCCAACATCTGAGAAAGGCCAGAGCCGCCCTACCCCTCTACCAGGAGACCACCCTTCCATATCTGCGAGAGGTCTCTGTCCCCATCAACTGGAGGGAGGCACTGGGATACAACATCTGGGAGGAGACCGAACCTCCTGGTCTTGGAAGTCCCCTATACTCCCGCACGTCCACTCCCACCTGGGTGTGGACTCTGCATCCCCACTTCAGAGGGTCTGTAGTTGGTTCCACATTCCCTGGCCCCAGGAGGTGTGAGCAGCTCTGCCAACATAAGTTGTTTTGACACATTTATTGAGTTCCCACCCAGTACTGGTCAGGGCTTTGTACTTTACCCTGCTATGGGGGAGCCTAGGACAGAGAGGAATGGGGTATTCCGAGGGATGGCTCAGCCCTGGCTGGAATAGGACCAGGCATGACTCTCCATCCTAGAAGCTCTCCTAAGAGAAAGATCAGCTTGGGCAGGAGCTATCAGGTAGGGCTTCCTACCCTACTTCATATGCAAGTGATTCCTAAGTGTTCTGAATGGACCCTTTTCTCATTCCACTGGACATATTCTCCCATGGATAAGCGCAGCTCTAAAGCTATACCATGAAGTCTCTCAGTGCTCCCAAATCGGATGTTAACTTATCTCTGGAATTCTAGATGCAGATCCAAGTGCCAACCAGAATCAGGGTGGTGTTGATTACTGGTTCTGCCACTTAACTAACTTTGTGATCTTGGGCAAGTTACTCAACCTCTTTTAGCCTCAGCTTCTTCATCTGTAAAATGGTTTTAGTAACAGCTACCTCTCAGGATTGTAATTCACTATTTATACCAGACCAACCATAGCTCAGCAAATACCAAGTGACACAACTCCAAGGACCACATGGGTAAGGAGCCCCTTCCCCCAATGAGATCCCTATAAAACCAAGTGCTATCTTGAAAACAAGAAAGGGAAGGGTAAAATAACCTGAAAGACTGAGTCATCCAAACCTACTGAATTTCTTAGAGACTGACTAAAATAAATTTTTAGACCTGCCTGAGCTTACCAGAGTGGATTAATTTTAGTTTCCCCTGCCCCTGTTACCCAGCAGGGTGGGGGCATTGTGAACAAGATCAAATCAGTTCTAGGAAAGAGAGAAGACTAATAATATTGCACATCTGAGTGTAATATGAGTGAATTTGTGACCCAGCTGCTGGAGTTCAGATTTTATCCTGAAGACAGTGGGGAGCCACTGAAGAAATGTTGAACAGAGGAGTAAATGTGATCATATCCAGAAATTAGAAGGATGATTTGGGCTGCTGGGCAGAAGGAGGGATTGAAGGCATTTGAGAGTAAAGGCAAGGAGTAATGACAGGGCATGGAAATGAGGTAGGGGAATAGGAGTGGAGAGAACAGGAAAGCATTGAGAATATTGGAGAGTTACAACTGGCAGGACTTAGAGACCTAGACCTATAGGATATGGGGGGTAAGAGGGAGGAAAAAGTCTGGGATAACTCCCAGCTTGGTGATAGGGATACCGTGATGCTATTTACTAAGATAGAGAACACAGGAGAAGGGGTAAGTTTCAGCAGAGGGTTGGGGTGGGGAGGTGATGAATTCTCTTTTGGATATGTTGAATTTGAGGTACGAGTTGGACATCCAAGTTGAGATGTTCCATAGACAGCTGGATAAACAGGTCTGAGGTTCAGGAGAGAGGTCCAGGCTGAAGATAACATTGTGTGAGTTTCAGCAAAACAGTAGTAGTCAAACCAGAAAAGTGAAAGAACTCACCCAAGAAGAATAGGAACTGGTTTAAACAAAAAGACATATTTATAATCAGATACCTGAAACCTAAAGACAAGGATGCCTCAAGAACAACTGGAACTAATAGACACAAAAGCCATTAGGTTCTCTCTCCATTTATCTCTCTTACTTTCTGCCTGTCTCCTTCATTTCCGTCCCCTGCCCTGCCCCAGCATTGTCATCCCCACCCCCATTCTGGCTTCCAATGCTCTTCTGGTCCACGTGGTGAAAAATAAGACTTCAGACAATCCCATAGCTTAAAATCATAATGTCTAGGCATCCAACAAGACACTGGCTTTGTTTTCTTGGCTGCAGTTTGCAGATTTCTCAGGAAGTACTCTGATTGGCTCAGCTTAGTAAGATGCTTAACTCTGGACCAATCAACTGGGGCCAAGGGATCGATGAGGATCAAATTGCCTAATATGACCCACATCATAACTGCATGGACACTGGGGTGAGTGGAGGAGGAGAAGAGAGATTCTGAAAAAGCAGAATGGCAGTTGTTCACTATAGTCCATCCTTTGCCCAACACAAACACATTTTTTCCCTATATGTATGATTCCAAAAATGTCCTCACCTATATAATCCAACCATCTCACTGTACATATGCCAATAAATTCACTTCCTTTTCAGTGGAGGGCAGCTCAATGACACATCCAGCTACTGCTTCTGGAGGTTATATCATAGGACCAATATTATTCGTATATAGGTTCCCTGGGTAATGTCCCTTCATGTTCTAGTCAGGTCTCTATAGGGTGTGAACATGGCTTCTAATAATCCCATTACCTTTGTTTGAACTGCCTTTGAACTACCTTTAAACCACTCCTCCCCACGCCCCCCAAAAACCTCCTGATATTTAGAGATGGAAGAAATAGAGAATAAAATGGAGTAAAAAGAAAGCATTGTGTAGTGGTCACTATCCAGAACATTGTTTATGATATTTTGGCCATGAATAACAATGAAAATCATGGGACTAGGAAATCTCTTGGCAGCTGTGTGTTGACTCACTTCTTTGGCTACAGAGTTCCTCCATCAGCCAATCTGGCTGCCCCAGGTTTTGCCCACAAAGACAAGATTTCTTACCCAGTGCTCTGAGAGCACCATTGTGGAGGATTTCTCTGTGGGGTACTCTACTGATTAGCACCACACTTTCTGGTGGTGCCTTAGGGATTTTCCTGGAATTGAGCAATCACAGATCTCTGCATTTATGAGGATTGGGTACGGTTTTATTTTTCCTCCCAGATGATACAATTCTTTTACAACTATTCTTTTAAAATCATCCATCTGTCAGTTTCATCTGTGGGGGGGGTGGGGAGAATTCCTTTGGCTAATACTATATTTCATTGATCCTAAGGCACATTTTTTTCTACTTTAAACAACTCTGAAATCAGAATATGTCTTGCAATTAATGGCATGTAATCGTTTTTAAGCCTCTTTTTTTTAGTAATTCATATTATTCATTTAGTAATTCAAATAACTTGCCTCTTATAATTGATGGAACATGTGATTTACTAAATATAGTAATTTTATCAGTCAGAGTTCTTTATCACAAATAATAGAATCCACTGGATAGTTGAAGCATAAAAGGGATTTGTTAAAAGATATTACTTAGCTCAGAATTGTTAGGAGGGCTAGGGAAATGGACTTGAGGATAAGTTTCTAGGAACAACACCCAAACCACACCATACAACCTGATGAGGAAATCACAGTCATTACCACTCCAAATACTAAGCTCTATGGCGCTTCTGTGGTAAGAACTTAGTTTTGCAACCACTAGGAAACCAATGCTGTTACGACTACCATTCCCAAAAGCTAGATACTTGCGCTATATGAAAATGAAGTCCTATGTCCAACCTGCTTCCTTTCTTCATCAGTCAGAATTCGTTAGGTAACGCAGTAGTTACAAACAACCCCCAGATCTTACTGGCTTAAAATAGCAAAGATGTATTTCTTACTCAGCTACAGTTCCAGCATGGGTGAAGGGAGGAGGAAGAGTCTTGCTCACTGTGGTCACTCAAGGATCTAAACTTTTGGAAGCTCCACCATCTTACAATGATGCCACCTTCTTGATATGAACCTTCAGAGTTGGCTGTGGCCCAAGAGAGTGAGGGAAAATGTGTACTGGCTTCTGCTCACATGGCATTGATCAAAACAAATCTCGTGGCCACAAGTGCAATCCTCCTGGTGCTTAGAAGGAGAGGAGAGCCAGAAATATTGGTGAACTTTGGTGATATTTCCCTTGCTCACATTGCTCACTTCCAATCAAAATCTCACGTAGGGGAAGTAGCATGCCTATAGACAAGCTGCAAGGGGTGCTGGGAATTTTAGTTCTGACTTCTGTACTGAGGAGGCCAGGTTTTAAAATGGGAATTTTCCCATATAGAAAAACTATTTAAAAGTTGAAAACGTCCGTGAATACACAGACTTCCACTTCCATAATCAATACTAGAATTTTGTAGGACCATGCTCTCTGAATCTTCAGGTTTGCCAAGAAGATGCAAGGTCTGTGCAAGCTCTTGGAGCAGTTTCCCTTTTTTAGCACTACATCTGGAGGCTCTTTCAATCTCTCTGACTATGGCTTCTGGCTTCATGGGGCAACTTAGGCTGGAGTAACGGGACTGGAAACCTTTCTTCTTCAACCTGCCCTTGAATGATGCCTTTGCCTCACCTGCATTCCATTCAACTCATTTTACGATGAGAGGCACCATCACATGCGCCTGGAAGGGTAGATCCAAAATGGTGGTCTGCAAGCAGTTAGTGGACAACAGAGTAAGTGTTAACTTATTTAACTTGGATAACAAAATGTGTTTCATTCTTGACCTCAGACTGCTAGGAGCTAGATCATTATGCACCTTGCTGAACCGTAGACGCTGAGTTATTGGCCGTTCACTGATGTTGATGCCCTGATTAGGAAACTGAGAGGTCCCAGAAATCAGGATGGAGGAACATTGGAAAAGCCGGAGGAATTGAACAAGCCCTGCTTTTTGTCCCCACCCTGCCTTCTCTCTCTCCTTTTTTCTCTCCTGACAAGCTTCTTATGCTTTCTCAGTCCACATAATAATAATAACAAACCCAGCTTCTGACAGTTCTCAATTTTATAGCTTAAATCCAGGTACCTAACAAAATGTTGGCTCATCTCTTTCAGTTCCAGTTCAGGCTTATTCTTCTCAGTTCCAGCTCCAAAATTTCTAGGGACTGGCTCTCATCAGCCTGGCTTTGGTCAGATGCCATTCCCTGCACCAGCGACCTGTGGAGGGGGTGGGCGGTGGGGTCATAGGATGGTGACTCCCCTGATAACCATATGAGTTCCCACCAGAAGGGAAACAAAACGTAAAAGAGGATACCATACTAACGTTCATGGGTGCAGGGGAAAAGATAAATATTCAGCGTAAATAAGGAAGAAGCTCTCAGAGAGAAGGAAAACTGGGAGGGAACATAGTTTTAAGGAAGCCAAGAAAGGACAGAGGTTCAAGAAGGAGGGAAAGGTCAGCAATCCAAAATGTCAAAGAAGGTCCAGTAGTTTATAGAAAGGGACCATTGGATTTAAGAACAAGGAGGTTGTTGATTATCTTGGCAAGAATAGTTGCAGTGGACAGTAGAGATGGGGTTTGTGGTGGATGCCAGATTTTAGTGGTTTCATGAGTAAGAAGTGGATGCAGTATAGATGATTGACTGGAAAAGTTAGGTGGAAGGAGAATAGATACAGAAGGATGTAGAATTAGAGGAAGTTTTCTTTTTTTTCTAAAAATTTCTTATGTGTTTCTTACACAGGCATGTTTAAATACTGGTGAGAAGGAACCAGGAGAAAGGATATAATTGATAGCTATTTTTATCATTACTCCCCATCCCCCCTGGGCTGTACAGATCCAGGCATGCAAGGAGAGGGATGGAAGCTAAGGCCCTGGAAGAAGGTGTGAACCACTTCAGCTTTTCCTAGGCCACACTGGAAAGTAGGGCAGAGAGAGGAGGTGCCTGGCCTCAGCATTGGGTGACCCAGGTTGGGGCCCAGGGAGCACCCAAGGCCCTGGGATCATACCATGGTCTGTGCCCAGACAGAGAGGCCTTGTGTAGAGAACAAAGGGGCCCAGGGCTGGAGCCAGCATGTGGGGGCAGGGTAGACACAAAGCAGTTACACTCTGGGACAGGCAAACTTGCCATGTGCTGTGGTTCCCATCTCAGAACCGTGCCTGTCGCTGCCCCCTCCCCACTTACTCCTTCCTCCTCATCCCTGCCAAGCAGTCACCTGCTTTCTCAGCTCCACTTCCCCGCCTCCCATCACTCCTCAGCCGCTGTCCCCAACTTCTGCTCTCAGCATCCCTGAAGCTGGCTCACCAAGGTCACTTTCATCTCCTTGTCACAGCCAATGAATACTTTTCTGCCTTTATCTTTGTTGACTTCTTGGCAGCAGTGAGGCTGTTGAGCAGTGAGGCCCTTCTTGAAACCCTACCTTTCCTTGTCTTCCACGAAGCCACTCTCTCTGGGAACGTTTATTCCTCCTCCTAAAATGACAACTATTGTTTATGAAGCACCCAGAGCTGTACATGCATCACAGATATCCCTCACCTTCATACAGACAAGGTCCATGCAGCAGATGAGGGAACCGGGGCTCAAGGCAATCAGGGGGCTTTTCTAAGGCTCCACAGCAGCAGTGATAGCCTGGATTAAAATCCGAATTTGCTGCATTGCCCCCAGCTCCGGCATGCTGCTTGGCTGCCTCACCTCTCTGGCCCCTCCTCAGCCTCCTTGGTGGGCTGTGCTCTCTGCACCCCCTCCCCTCCCCTCCCCTCCCGTCCCCTCCCCTCCCCTCCCGTCCCCTCCCCTCCCCTCCCGTCCCCTCCCCTCCTCTCCCTTACCCTCCCCTCCCCTGCTGCTGTTGTTGTTACAGTATTAAGAGCTAAGATTTATGGAGTGTTTACAACATAGTAGGCACTGTGCTAAGTTCTTTGTACACATCATCTCATAAAATCCTTACAACCCTATGAGGTAGGTGCTGTTTTCCCATTTTCCACTTAAGGAAACTGAGCCTTAGAGAGATTAATCACCTTGTCCCAGGTCAAAAGGAGCCCGGGTTTGTCTGACCCCAGAGCGCATTCTTGTAACAATTGGCCAGATGGTTTCGTGCCTTACACTTGACATGATTACATCTGACCTCGGCTACCCCTTACGTGCTATGTAACCGCAGGCAAGTGATTGAATGTCTGAGCCATGGTTATTATCAACTTCCCCAGAGTCTGTACTCCTTCTGTGCTCACCAGTTCAATAAACAGTCCTACCATCTTCCAAATCAACAGGGGTTGCAAGTGACTCTTCCCTCTCCCTTCCCTCTCCACCCCCACATTCATCAAGACGTGGGGTGGAGAGGGAAGGGAGAGGGAAGACTGTGTGCTCTTCAAAGCACAGTTCTCCAAACTTGTGGTTACCAGTGGGGAAAGGGAAGTGGGGAGGGACAACAGAGAGGTAGGGGAGTAAGAGGTACAAACTATTAGGTATAAAATAAGCTACAAGGATATACTGTACAACACATAGAATATAGCCAATATTTTATAAAAATTATAAACGGAGCATAACCTTTAAAAATTGGGCTTCCCTGACGGCGCAGTGGTTGAGAGTCCGCCTGCCGATGCAGGGGACACGGGTTCGTGCCCCAATCCGGGAAGATCCCACATGCCGCGGAGCTCCTGGGCCCGTGAGCCATGGCCGCTGAGTCTGGGCACCTGGAGCCTGTGCTCCGCAACGCGAGAGGCCGCAACAGTGAGAGGCCCGCGTGCCGCAAAAAAAAAAAAAAAAAAAAATTGTGAATCACTATATTGTATGCCTATAACATATAATATTGTACAGCAACTATACTTCAATTTTTTTTTTTTTTTCCTCTTTTTGCTGTACGCGGGCCTCTCAGTGTTGTGGCCTCTCCCGTTGCGGAGCGCAGGCTCCGGACGCACAGGCTCAGCGGCCATGGCTCACGGGCCCAGCCGCTCCGCGGCATGTGGGATCTTCCCGGACCGGGGCACGAACCCGTGTCCCCTGCATCGGCAGGCGGACTCTCAACCACTGCGCCACCAGGGAAGCCCTATACTTCAATTTTTTTAAGAATGAAAAAAAAAGCCAGAAAAAGCTCAGTAGTCACTGCCCCAGCCCTAGTCCTTCGACCTGCTCTCAGGCCTCACACGTCATTCACTCAAAGCGCCTCACTCAGGCCTGCTGCTGCTCTCATCACCATGGGTTCCACATTCTCTTCCTCCTTCCTCTCCTCTGCACGGCCCCCAGAGCAATCTTTCCCAAACACAAACCTGGCCAGGTCTCCCCAGCCGCCAGGGCCCCCTGACTCTCAGCAGAAGCCCCTGAACCTCAGCCTGGCTTTCAAAGCCCAGCCTGCCCAGCCCCACCTCCTCTGCTACCCCAGCTCCCGAAGGAGGGGCCTCACATTCCTGCCCTTCCCCCTGGGGCCATGTCCCCTCCCTCTCCACAGTCCTCCCCACAACTGGTATGTGTTCCTTCTGGTGACACTGAGCCCAGAGGTGGGTGTGCTCAGGTGTGCAAAACTGGTGATGTTTCTCTATTGTAGAAACTAAATAATTATATACACGAAATATATATTTATATATAAATTATATACATTTACATAAATATATAAGCCAAATATATAACTATATTTTATAAACTAAATATATGGTTGCACAACAATGCAAATATACTTCATAGCACAGAACTATACACTAAAATGGTTAAAGTGGTAAAACCAAACCAAACCAAACTAAATGTAACTCCTCTCCAAGGTCCCAGCCCCTGGAGCAGTAGGAAGGTCATTTTGGGGGCCCCTCCTCACCCCATCCTCTCTAACTGTGCAGAGGTCCTGGGTATCTGATGGTGTGATTCACATGGTCTCTGCTGAGATTCCCAGGCTGGAGCTCAATGTCCAGGAGCCTCCCTTCCCAAGCCCACCCTGACCCCTCTCCTAGGGCATCTGTAGGGAGTGTTTATGGGTCCCATCTGCCCATGCAAACGCAGACCCCCTCTTCATCTGGAGGGACTCTCTGGATGGCTTTGCCCCCTCTCCTCTCTCCTTAGCAAAATCCCCTCAAGAAGCTTAGGCCTTCAGAAGGCAGAGTCAGGAAGATGTCTGTGGCTGGCTCAGCCTTGGGTCTGAGATCCTCACCCCAGGAGACAGGGAGAAAAAAAGGCCCAGCCTTCTGCCTGAGACAGGAAAGAGAAGACAGGCAGCAACTCAGCGAGCTAAGCCGGCACACCAACACCTGCCTCAGGCGGTCAGATCTCTAGGGGGCAGCAATCAAAAGGTATCTTTTCCTGCTTGTACAGACACACACTAACACACAGACACATAACCCATAATCAGAGACACACAGCATACAAGCAGAGACATGTATACAGAAACAACAAGCTTAGCCACAGACACGGGCATGTACATGAAAACACATCCATATGGGACACATGTGTCTAACACTCACTACACACATATTACATATCCAGGAAAACACACTTAAAGAGGTTCACAGGTCTCCATAATACACACACACACACACACAGACATGCCCGCCCAAAGGTAAACCTACCAGCAGACTCAACAGTTGTTAGCAAATGTGTTTTGGACCAATGACCGAGGAAAGAAGTCAGAGATAAAGACCCAGATCAGTTTTCTAGAGATTGGAAGAGTGTGTGTTATGTGGAGGAGAGGCTGGTGGGAGACAGCCAGGTAGAAAGAGGGAAGGAAGAGATCCTGACACCAAGGAACAAGTGTCATGATTATTTGTATGGTACCAACTACTCACCTAGCCCTCATTTACCCATCTGTTCATTTAATAGTTACTGAGCTGGGTTCTCTGCTGGGCTTGGTAGGCAGAGAGCCTGGTCCCCAGCCCTGTCCTCGCAGGCATGAGCTGTGAGGGAGAGAGGCCTATCCGTGAGCAGCTGTAACAGAGAGTGGCAAGTGCTGTGATGGGGGACACGCACTCTGGGCAGCAGTGGAAGGTAGGCAATGTCAGGGAAACTTGAATATTGAACAGGTAGGAGTTGGGGGGATGAAAGAGATGGGTGGGGAGGTCAACTTGGGCTAAAGGAACAGAATATAGGAATGTCTGATATTAGTTTTCTATTGCTGTTTAATAAATTATCGTACATTTAGTGGCTTCAAACAACACAGATTATTCTCTTACAGTCTGAAGGTCAGAGGTCTGAAATCAGTTTCACTGGGCTAACGTCAAGGTGTGGGCAGACTTGGCTCCTTTTGGAGGCTCTGAGAGGATAATCAATTTCCTCGCCCTTTCAGCTTCTAGTGGCTGCACGTGTTCTTTGGTTTGCGGACCCTTCCTACATCTTCCAGCCTCTGCTTCCATCATTCCATCACCTTCCCCTCTGACTCCGAAGACTTCTGACTCCGTTTCTATTAGGATGGTTGTGATTACATCCACAGCACCTGATAATCCAGGATAATCTTCCCATTTTAAGAGCCTTAACTTAATCACAGTTGTAAAATCCTTTTACCATGTAAATTAACATTCCCAGGTTTGGGGAATTAGGATGTGGCTTTATTTGGGGGCCATTATTCAGCCTACCATGGGGTGGGGGGGGGTATATTATCTCACAATTTTCAAACCATCCTCTAATGTAAATCTTGTTATCCGCAGATTGAAGAGGAATCTGAGGCTCGAGATTAGGTGATTTATTTTAAACCAAAAGAGATAGATAGATTGATAGATAGATAGATGATAGTCTTTTAAAACTGAAACAAGTTACATACTTATTATTTTTAAATGATTTATAAGCCATATAAAAGAATACAGAGAAAAATGCAAAAAGTCACTCAAAAATCTCACCACCCAGAAATGGTCAGTATTAACATTTGTGTGCATAAAGCATTGAGAGACTGAGAGAGAGAGGTAGAAATAGAGCCAGACAGATAGAAAAATGAATGAGACATACTACAGAAGCTATTTTCTTAACCAAAGTACAAAGTGTACTGTTACTTGAATTTAATAGAGGGGAAAGAAACTAAAGTGAAAATGAAGGAATAGCTGAACTTCAGCTAAATATTCCTTCACCTCAAAAAAATATTCATTCTTAAAAGACCCCTCTCAAGAAAAACGATTGCAGTCAAGAGATTGGAGTAGGATTTTTTACAATTATGTTTCAGTTTTATACGCGTATTAGTTGCTCTGAACTGTGAAGGAAAATGTGATTCGTACTTCTGCCCTCCTTCGCCCTCCTCTCCTCCATTCCAGATTATGTTGCCAGTGTTGTTTCTACTTTATCAGGATTTATAATATTTACATTCTGTTCTGCAACTAAAATTCCCACAGTTGAATCTTTTTTTTTTTTTTTTTTTTGCGGTACGCGGGCCTCTCACTGTTGTGGCCTCTCCCGTTGCGGAGCACAGGCTCCGGACACGCAGGCTCAGCGGCCATGGCTCACGGGCCCAGCCGCTCCGCGGCATGTGGGATCTTCCCAGACCGGGGCACGAACCCGTATCCCCTGCATCGGCAGGCGGACTCTCAACCACTGCGCCACCAGGGAAGCCCCCACAGTTGAATCTTAATCTAAATGGAATTAAGTCCTTTTACCATGAATTTCCCTTTCTCAGCCCCTTATTTTGATTCATCTCTTGGCTGATTGGATTTTGTCATTGAGTCGTTTTTCCAGAAGGGCTTATGAGTTCTGCATCCCCAAATTCATGATTGAGATCAACCCCTTGGTTGGTTATGTTTTGGGGTGATACTTTTTTACCCTCAGGACTTTGTAGATTTTGATTCATTATCTTCGTTTGATGAATGTTATCTTGGAGAAATCTGAGATCAGACTGAATTTTCCCCCTGAGATGACTTGCCTTTTCTGCCTAGATTCCTAAAGTATTCTTATTTTATCCTCTAAGTTTGGTTACTAAATCAGTGTGTCTTAATGTCAGTGCTATTCCGTATCAATTCTTCTAGCATATGGTGTGCACTTCCAATCTGAATATTCAGTTCTTCCTTCATTTCAGGGAAAGCTTTCCTGTGTTTCATACCTTAATAACTTTTTCTGTTCCATTTTTGGAACCTCAACTTTAGGGCTGCTAACAGTTATGCTTATGGTAGCTTGTCTTTGTCCTATCTATTAACGTCACTCTAATTGCTTTAATATCTTTACCTTTTCCTATCACATTTACTCGATATCTCAAGCCTTTCCTACACATTACTTTGGTGTCCAGTCGTATTCATTGTGTTTTGCTGTTCCTGGTTTATTTATTACATCTGTAATGGTATTGTTTTGGTCCTTTATTATTTTCCCTTAGTTCCGTGATCTCCCTTTTCATCTCATTCTGTTATTTTATCATCTTGTCTTTGAGTTCTTGTTCTATTGATTTCATGCTATTATTAAGGCCTCTGAAGAACTTGCCAGGAATCTGCTTTTATTCCTTTGGTTGTGTTTTCTTCTAGATTGGGCTCTTTATCTATTTTTTCATTCTGTCTTCCTTGTTCCTTTCCTTCCCTCCCTCCCTCCCTTCCTCCTTTCCTTCCTTCCCACCTACTGTGGCGTCTGTGGTCTCAGTGCCTAGAGGCCATGCCCTTTCCTTTCCTCTTACATCTGCCATGGCTCACATTTAGCAGACCTCTCCTTGCTCTGGAGTTGAGCCCCTTCCCATCTTGTCTGGACCAGTTTATCTTCCCCTGGGAGCTACCGTTTAAAAGTTGACTGTTGCTTCCACACCCATCCGCCCCATTTCTGCAGCCTCTCGAGGGTGGCTTGGCTGGGGCTGCCTGCTGACCTTGATGGGGCCTGAGCGCTGCCTCTCCTCTGAGGCCCTGTTAGACATGCTGCTCCAGCTGGCGGGTGGGGCACATCCCATCCTGTGGGCTTTGGCTTGCCGCCCTAACCTCAGCCCAGCACCCTGGAAGATGCCGAGCCAAGGCAGCTCTTCCTGCCTCTCCAGAGGTCTCGTGGAGGAACATAGGGGCTTCAATTTACAAAGGGTTTTTTCCCCCAGATTTTTCCTAAGGCTACCTACTCACGCGACAGTCCACATCTCTCAGATTACAGTATATTAGTGAGAATTCTTGGTGTTCTGTTGACTTGCCTTTTCTCAATGCTACTTTTGGGCACGGGGTTAGGAGACACACCACTCACTCACTGCACCAGAATCTTCTGTTATTTTCCTTGGCTATCACATTTTAAGGTTTATAAAAGGAATTTCCAGGCTTCCCTGGTGGCGCAGTGGTTGGGAGTCCGCTGCCAATGCAGGCAACACAGGTTCGAATCCTGGTCCGGGAAGATCCCACATGCCGTGGAGAAACTAAGCCCGTACGCCACAACTACTGAGCCCGCGCACCACAATTACTGAAGCCCGCGCGCCTAGAGCCCGTGTTCCACGGTGGGAGAAGCCACCGCAGTGAGGGGCCCGCATGCCGCAGCGAAGAGTGGCCCCCGCTCGCTGCAACTAGAGAAGGCTTGCGTGCAGCAACGAAGACTTAACTCAGTCAAAAATAAATGAATGAAATAAATACATTAAAAAGAAAAGAATTTCCTTGTTTGGTTGGACTTGAGCTCGTAACAGCATTTTTGTTTTGGTTTGTTTGGGCTTTTGTTTAGTTTGTTGGTGGGGGGTAGGATGGAGTGGAGTGATTCTGTGACTGTGGCGTCACTTTGCCGTCCTGTCTCAGAGATTCCCAGACTTGCTCTGTCCATACCTCCCCCCTCAGAGCCCTCCTCTGGGCAAGATCCTAGCAGCACTGCCCCCATCACTTTCAGGTCTCAGAGGTGAGACAGGGGCCCGCCGGACTAGGCCTCAGCACACAGTGGGTGCCCAGCCCACGGTAAAGCGGGAATGAGCAGGGAGTGTCTCATGCGGGCAGCATCAGAGGGACCTCAAACGCTTCACAGGAGCGCATCGGGCAGGGAACAGCATGAACCAAGGCATGGTGATAGGAGAGCTAGAAACAATGATCGGGGATCGGGGTAGGGTGGGGTGAGGGTGAGGTATCCAGCTGAAGGAGTGCCAGCTGAAGGGGGCAGGAGGAGAGAAGCTGGAGAGGAGGGCAGGCAGGGCCTAGGCGTGCAGACTGGCCTGGGGGCTGCCCCTGTGTGTGACCAAAGCCCTTAGTGTCTGGACTCTCAGGGATATTCTGGTGGGCAGGGGCGGGCACAGGTAGGGGAAGCCTGGTCCTACCTCTCCTCCCTATCTCAGCCCCTGCCAGGGGAACTTCTCTGACTGCGTCACTGCCATGGCCTCCCTGTCCTGGTGTCCCAGGAGGCTCCTGCTCTCTCCACCACAGCCACAGGCAAGGCCTCCGCCCAGCCGCACTGGGCACACACTGACACATCACAGACATGCCCCTGCTCACCCAGTCACACAAAAGCATAACTGCACGGCCGTGCACCATCACACAAACTTGCCCGTGATGGCGCAGCGACACACGCTATTGCCAGCACACTTTGCACACAGCCCCGCACTGTCTGGCTCCCTCTGGGCCCCTTGGCTCTGATTCTCCTGAGAGCTTGCCCTGCCCCCTGGTGGCCACTCCCCAAGCCACTGACCTTCTGGAAGGACCCAAACGGTCCACCCCCTCCAGGGCCTGGTTCCTGTGCAAAGAAGCTTCTAGCCTTAACAACCTCTCCCCTCAGCCCGGTGCCGTCCGACAAGCCCTCTTGGATCCACTTGCTCCCAGGTAGGCCTCTCCTATCAGGCCAGCGCTGTTAGGCAAGGCCTTCTCAAATAGGCTGACCAACTCTCAGTTTCCTGGGGCTGAGGGGTATTTGGTGCTAAAACTGGGCAAGTCCCAGGTAAACTAGGACGAGTTGGTGAGCCTATTCTGGGACCTGTGTGCCTCCAGAGTAGCTTCTCCTGAGACTGGACCCTTCAGATGCTCTCTGGATCAGCCTATCCCCTCAGGCTGGCCCTTCCAAACACGATCTCTTCAGCAGGGTGTCCCACACCAGTCTCCCCTCAGACTAACCATGTCACGCAGGCCCTCTCAGACCCGCTCAACTTCAGATTAGTCTTCCCCATCAGAGTGGCTCTGTCAGATAAAGCCCCTTCCAGCCTCTCTCCTCAGACTGGCTCCATCCGACTCCTCTCCTCAGACCTCCTTCCCCTCCACCCTCTTCTGCAGAGGAGAGGAGAGGGGTGTGAGGACTACACTCCAGTCCTTCTTGCCCCCAGGTCTTTAGCCTTACATCCGCAGGCAGGTGCTACCACCTGAAGGTCCTTTCTCTACCTGTCCACATCCAGTAGCTCCGGCCTGTGGGCACAGTGAACATGTGGGCCCCGAGACATAGAGACACACAGGTGCAGGACACGGGGCTGGGTTTGGAGCCAAGCATTCCGTTCTCACCATGTGACAATGAACTTTCTCAGAGTCCCAGCCTAGGGAGTTAAGTGAGCTCACCGGCTCTGGGGAGTTCTCAAAGCCAGAGGCTGCACGGAGGTATTCCTGCCTGCTGTCTCCCGACCACCTTCCCTCTCCTGGCTGGCTGCTGGGAGGCAGATGTGGGATGCATGTGCTGACAGCTGCCTGCCCGGGAGACCGAAGGGCAGGCAGGCGGCCGAGAGGGGGCAGCAGAAGCCAGGACAGCCCCCGGCTCAGGCCAGAGAGGCACAGCAGTCAGAGGCTGGGGTCTGGACCAGGGCAGGAACACACAGAGGGAGGCAAAGAGAGGGAAGGACTGCCAGACTCAGGGAAGAGGAACAGAGACACAGAGCTGGCGATGGAGATACACACACACAGAGAGAGATAGAGAGACTCTGAGATGGAGACAGACCCAGAGAGACCGAGGGAGGAAGGCAGAAAAAGAGAAGACTGAGAGATAGGAAGGAGGGACAGAGGCAAAGACAGGGATGGCGACAGAGAAAGAGACGGCTAGAGAGACAAAGAGGGCGGCAGAGACAGGGGACATACAGAGAGAGAGATGGGAGAGGGACATACAGAGAGAAACACAAGGACAGGGACCGGGACAAAGACATGTTCAGAGATAGGCATGGGACGGAGACAGAGACAGGAATGGGTTCAGAGAGAAGAGGATGGGGCAGAGACAAGTTAGTGTTATAGGAATGGGGCACAGAGGAGGGTTCCCATCCCCAGTGCCCCTTGAAGGAGCAAGGAGAACTGTAGGGAGCTGAAAGGCTGGGCTGCTGTGCACCTTGGGCCTGGGATCCAAGTCTCCCCCTGCAGTGCCCCCAACCCCCAACAGCAGTGTCTTAATTCTCCAGGTTCTGATTTAGTTCCAAGAACTGATGCCTATAGCTGTCCCCAGCTCCCCAGAACCACGATGAGCTACAACGGATGTGGAAGGGACAGCAGGCAGAGGCAGCAGCAGACGGCAGCCAAGACCCTCCAAGGCGAGGAGCCTCTGTGAGCTCGAGGGCCAGGACCCCCAAGGAGGAATGACCACCTCCGGGCTCAGGTCCAGTCTGCTCGGAGGCAATGACACTGCCCCTCCAGCCTCAGGGCTCAGGATGGGGCTGGGTCTCTCCCTTGGGGTTGGGGGCAGGGAGATGGCCCAGTCCTCCTCTCCATCGGCCTCTGAGGCTCCAGCAGTCCCCCTCCCCTCCATCTCCTCCCCAGGCCCCACGTAATTGCTTTCCCATGTTGCTAATGGAGGCCAGATTGCTGATGCCCAAGCCCTGGGTGGGCAGCGGGTGGGTCAGGGCTGACCAGGGCTCTCAAGGCAGGAAGGCAGCACAGGCCAGAGACTCCCTAATTCAGCCGTCCTACCGCAAGGACGGGGAGGTTCAGACCCACCCCGGGAATACAATGTCCTTCGTGAGAGTTGGGGACCCACTATCCCTCCACCCCTGCTGGACCTGGAGTGCAGGTTTCAGGCCCGAGCCACACCTCAGAGACCAGACAGACAGAACTGGGGGTCCAGGACACAGAGACAGGTCCACAGCCACTTCTCAGGATGTCCATCCTGGGAGCCTCTTTCTGTGGATGAGCAGTGTGCTCCCACAGCTGGGGCTAGGCTATTTGGCTCGAAACGCCACAGGCCTCTCTACCCTGACACCGGCCTTTGCTTTCCATGGCATCTCCCGCCTGGAACACCCCTCTCGTCCTTTAGTGCCCGGCCTGGAGGAGAGCCAGCCACCTTCGCTCTCAGCCCCTCACCCGCCCGGAGTCCTGTCCAGGCCTGACTCATCAGTACTCCTGGAACTGTGAACCCCTCCTCCCAGGGCATCATCCCAGGCTGGCAGCGAGACCAGCAAAGGAATGCCCATTTCCTGACCCTGGTCTGAGGAGGAGGGTTTGAACCGGAGTGCACGTGTGACGTGGGGGCAGCAGCTCAGTGGTGGTGCGCTGCTCGGTGCCTGCTTGGGCGGCGGGGGCTTGGTTGTGCGTGGACCAGTGTGTTCTGGCTTCGACTCCACTTCTCTTTTTGCTCCAGCTGCCTGGAGCGTGGCCAAGCCTGGCTCCCAGGTTGGGGCTGTGGCCTAACCCTTTGCCCCCACCCCCAGGCCGGGGGTGCCTGCCAACTTGGCCCCAGCCCCGGGCATTCTCAGCCAAGGAGCTGCAGGGAGGCGGCTCCAACAAGGGGGGCTGGACCTGAGGCAGCCAGAGGCCTCTCCTCTGAGGGGAAATCAAAGGGATCCTGGAGTCCCGGTTTAGGGACCGGAAGGGTGTGGGCAGAGGCTGTGGCGCTGGCCCAGAGACTGAGTACCCTGTAAAGCCGAAGCCCGCTCCCCTCCCACTCACACTGAGTCCTCACTGCAATCTAAACCTGGGGTAAACCTCGTACTCCGTGCTTCCCGTCCTGAAGCACGCGGCCAATGCCTGGTCACGTGCCAAGTGGCCTCCTTCGGGCAACCTCCCTGCCTGCCCTGGCCACTCTGCGCTCTGCACTCTCAGCCCTGGCTGAGCTCCAGGCCTGACCTGCTAGAACCCCGGCCTGTGTCTCCTGAATGGCAGGGGTGACAACCCCTCCGCCCGGAGGATGAAGCCCGGCCTCCTTCCCTTCTTGCACCTCTGCCCCGTGGGTAAAGCCAGGCCTGGGCACCCGTGGAAGGCAGCTCCGGAGATGACCCCTGACAGACCTTGGCCCTGCCAGGATTCAGTAGCCTCCGGGGTTGACTGGATGCCTCCCCCCACCGCCGCGCGTGGGACCTGCCTCACTGGGGCCCCTCGTTCCCCAAAACTCTGCCCATGGCCTCCAGGGAGCTCTACCCTCCAAAGAGGCGGGAAGCCCCGTCCCCGGACACACCTGCCTGAGAGCTGAACTGCCTCTCCCCACCTGTCTGGGGAGGGCTGTCTCTCTCCAACTCTAACTGCTTCCCTCCTCCAGGCCTGGAAGGGGAGAGGTCCTTGGACAAGGGCTACCCTCCCAAAGCGGGTCCGGTCCAAGGACTCATGAAATGGTGACGTTTAATGAGAACCCCCCACCCCCGTATATACATCTGTAAAAAATTCAAATACAGCAAGTTACCACTGAGTCAGACTACAGGGGACTGACAGGGCATTAAATACTGCGGGGCAGGAGCAGGAAAAGGGGAGGGTCGTACAAAACAGGGGCGGAGGCGGGGCACTGAAAAGTGTGGGTGCCGGGGGAAGGGGATGGCCGGGCACCCCCAGCATCAGGAGCTTATAATCTGATGGTGGCAACAGAGACCCTGGAACAGACAGGACGCTGGGACAGGAGGCGAGACTGTGATGTGAGGGGCTCCCCTCAGGCCCCCAAGGGCTCCTGGGAGTCGCTGGCGTTGGAGGGCCCAGCCCCAGGGCTTAGGACGGAGGTGTGGGTGCTCTTTGGTGGGTGGGTTAGCTGCATGGCCCCCTGCCCTGAGCGGGGAGGGGGGCCGGCGTGGTGTGGCGGGGCTGGGGGGGCGGCAGGCCCGGGCCTGCCGGGGTCTCTACAAATTGTGTCTCAAGAGAATGCCGAAGGTCCTCCTGCCCGTGTGCAAAATAGAAACCGGGGTCTTCGGGCTCAGCTCCGGCCTCCTGCTCCTCTGCAGGTGCGCTGGCATGTCCTCACGGGATGCCGGGCTCTGGGGGGACAGGGCAGGAGGCTTTGAGGGAAGAGGGTGGGGTCGGGGTCCCCTCGGGCTCCCCTCCACCACCCAGCCTCACTCCACTTACCAGATCAGGAGACTGCCGGCAGCGGCGGCAGCGGCAGCCAGGGCCAGGGTGACAAGGACACTGATGAAGAAGGGCACTGAGGGTCCTCCGCCGCTGCCCAGCTCCCCGGGGTCACAGATCTTCGTGGTGGGCGGGGGTGCCAGGGAGCTGGTGGTGCTGGCCGTGGTCTCTGGGGAACATGGGGGAGACTCAGGGCCGGGCTGGGCCGGGCCGGGGCTGGAGTCCCACCTCCATCTGGGGTCCACGGGCACACTGCTCCTGCTTCTTGTGTCAGACCAGGGCTGCCTCTCCTGTCAGACAGCCCCTGCCTCACCCATCAGGCAGGTCTTTGCTTCCCCAAGGCACCCAGAGGTCCCTACCGAGAATGTGCAGACAGCAAGGACAAGGAACAGCAGGGGCTGGACAGACCGACTGGAGTGTGGCAGCCACACAGACTGTGGAGACCCCTGGGGCAGATGCTCCAAGTCCCAGGAGGAGCAGGAGGGAGCCCAGGGGGCGGGCTCACCGGGGGCCTGGGCCTCGGTGGTGAGGTGTCGCGGCTCCTCAGTCCAGGGTGTGGCGTGGGCGGCCACACTCCAGTCACTCCACGTCCCAATCTCATTGTCCTTGGCCGCCACCTGGATGATGTACTCCTTTCCAGCGTAGGCATCCGTGATGGTGTGCGCTGTGCCATCCGACAGCTCCACCTGCAGCCAAACCACGGGGTGGGGGTGTATAGGGACAGCGGACCCTGGGGGTCACGAGACTGAGGCACCCCCGGAAGAAGTGAGAACACTTGTGGGGAGAGAGGAGTGAAAACACCCCTGGAGGGAATGAGGACTTCCCTGGGGGGAGGACACTGAGAATACCCCTGGGAGAGTGAAGACTTCTCTGGGAGGAGACACCACCCCCATCCCACGCCCCCACAGGGAGCAAAGACAGTCCCGAGGGAGGAGATCTTTAAGGAGATGAGAAATGCCCCGAGGGGAGAGTAAGGAGGACTTTGCTCATTGTCTTCACTCTGCTGTCACCCCAGCTCTCTCACTAGCCCCAGCCCACTCCCGACCTCAGTTCCAGCTGGAGGCGACAAGAGGAATGGGGTGAGAGAGGTGTAATGTGCCGCCCTCTCCAACTCCATCAAGGAGCTGTTTAAAGGGAAGGTTACAAACGCAGGCATGGAGCTAGGCTGCCCGAGTCCAGATTTTAGCTCCATCCCCTACTAACTAGGTGACTAAGTCACCTAACTTCCACATGCCTTGCGGTCCTCATCTGTAAAATGGCGTTAATGAGCTCTCTCACAGGGTTGTAATGAGGACCCAGGCACATGGTGAGCACCAGAGAGACTTCAGCCAGCTCTGTCGTTATCATGGGTTCCAGCTCAGAGCCTGGGCTCCCAGATGCCTGGCGCACCCACCAGCCTGGCCCACCCACCAGCCTGGCCCCAGCTGGGTCTCCCCCTCAGGGTGGCCTCACTTACGGTCATCGCCCTGCCTGAGGTGGAAAAGGGGTGGGGGGCAGCTCCTGGGGCGGCAGGACAGCAGGACAGCTGCTCCATTTCCTCCTGGAGGCGTGGCCACCCCACCCCTGCCCTGGCCGGCCCCATCCTGAGGGTCTCCCCCAACCCTCCAGGCTGGCCTGCCTGTCCGGAGCCCCTCCCAGGCCCAGGCTGGGCTCTGGTTCATCTCAGCGGCACCCGCTGCCTCATTAAGGCGCCTCGTAAACAGGGGCAGCCGGCAGGGGCGGAGGAGGGGGCCCGCTCTGGGCCACATGTGGCTTCAGGGCATTTTTGGCCCCTGTTACACTCTTCCCCCAAGAAGACCAGGGTCTGGGCTACCTGACCTGACAGTCTGTGAGCCCATGTGCGTGTGTGTATGTGGATTCATGTGTGGGCAGCTGGGTCCAAGTGGGGTGGGAAAGCCTCCCAGTTCCTCCAGGGTTTGTGAGCCTGAGATAGGAGGTACTGGTAAAGGCCAGAGTCAGTATGAGAGCCATTTTGGGCTCAGATCTGGGCTCAGTAAGTCCTACTCCCAGCCCTGGAAGATCGGCGGGCCCCAGGGACCCTCCTCTCTTGGAGCTGGGGCCCAGTTCCACCTCTGGTCCCCCAGTCCCCTTTAGCTCTGCAAAGACCCCTTCTGGCTAAGGAGCCCTAGCTCATTCGGCTCCTTCTCCCTCTTCCCAGGATTTGACCCTCGGGCCTCCTCCTTCGATTCTGTCCCCCGGATCTCCACATCTGTCTTTCCCCGAAGGGAGAGGGCCATGGGGAGCAGATCAAATTACCACCTCATTGGTGGGCAACCAACCATACCTCTAGGAATGTGGCCTAGAAGCGCAGTGCCCTCCTGGAAGCCACATCTCCTAGGCCTGGGGCCTTCTTGTTAGGTTGTCACTGATCCCTTAAGCCACCCCCTTAAGAGAATGGCTCCACAACTGTCAGGAATTCCCTAGTTGCTGGCATCCGCCTTACCTAGGAGTCCTCCATCCAGTCTGTGGCAGCAGACATCAAACATGCCCTCCCAGCCTTCCTGCTGAGTTAGGCCCAGAGCAGAAGATGTAGGGAACCCATGCTGGGTCCCAGTACTCGCCTCCCCCTCGTCCATGCTGAGACAGCCCCTGCCAGACCTCACAGTGCCCAATTCTTGTGTAATTCCTGACCTGTATCTCTCACATCCTCCTGAAAATCCAAGTGATGTTTTTCTTTGCTCTCCCCTCCACTCCCCCTCCCAATCATACACCTGCCTCTCTCCAAGCTTAAGGATTGGGGAGAGTCCATTCTGTTCAGAGCAAAACTCAAGTTCAAAAGAGCCATAAATCTAGCCAACCACAATACCAATGTGACATGGAGCAGGGATAACATGTGCCACAGGCCATGCATGTTCTTGCTACAGAGCCCACATATTTTGCTCTGCCCGCGTCAGCGTTGGGGTCAGCTCTGCCCACGGTGCAGGCCAGTGGGTGGCCTTGGCATGTTAGTTGCACGCACGTAGGGAGCACGGTTCCTGCTGGGGGCCACGTGTGTGCGTGCATGTTCCCGTGTGTGTGTGGTAGGCAGTGTGCCAGGTCCACTGCAAGGCGTGTGCACTGCGACGCGCGGGGCTGCTGCCTGTAGCTAGTTAGCAGGAGAGGGGGGCTTGTGAAACTAGACCCTGGTTATTAGCAATGCATTAGTCGCGGGCAGCTGGCCAGGCGGGAGGGACTCCGGACTCTGTCAGGGAACATATGAGCATGTAAGCAGCCTTTGTGGGAGCCAGGCCTGCAACCAGAACAGGCGCCCTGGAATCGAATTACGCGTTTTAAAGGCCAGCTGGGAGAGGCGCAGGAGATGAGGTTGGAACCAGGTGGATGCGGTGGGGGCACAGGTTGACCCTGGGTGCCAGCCTGGGTTGCCCCAGGGCGCACCTTCCCAGCCCCAGACCTAGCCCACACACCTCATAGGCCACGTAGCACCCACAGCCCTATGGGCCCAGGGCCCTCAAGGAGAGAGAAACTCAAGTCTGCCCCAAACCCCTGGCTGCTCCCCAGAGCTCACTCTCGTAGCTTGATCAACATCCCAGACCACAGCCTGACCCCATACTGCCCCCCTTCCACTGCTTCATTCCCAGTCCAGACCACCTTCTGACCCATAACTTTAAGCTGACCTCTAAGGTGGACTTGACTTTGGAGCCATGACACTAATCACGGCCTGAGCTCATACCCTGGATTGAGCTTGACTCTATTGCCTGATTCTGACCCCTTGAGCCCATCTGTGAGTCCTTGAAGACAGAGACTATCTTGCCCCTTGGGTCCAGCACAGGCTCAGAGCCTGGCCCAGAGTGTAAAAGGGAGATGTCTGATCAGGGCTGAAGCCGGAGGTAAGAAAAGGGAAACACTGCCTGCCATCTGCCTCCCAGCATTTCTCTCCACTACCATGCGGAGCCACAACGATAGATGCATTCCTGTTGCCCTAATGGGGGTCACCAGGAACCCCTAAGGACCTTAGATCAGGTCATCTCCCTCAGCTCCATCCATCCTTCCAGGCCCACCTGGTCCCTTCTTCCCCCCGGAAAGCCTCTCTGACTGCCCTCAGGCTTCACACTGGAACAGCTAGCAGCAGGGATACAGGGGCCTCCCACGCCGTGTGGCTCTGACTCAGGCTCTCGGGATCTGGGCAGGGCACTCACATGCTGCCACTGGTCCAGGATGAGGGGTCGATAGCGCAGAAAGAACTTGAGAGGAAAGGACTCGGGGTCAGGCCAGGTCGAGGGGGTCTGCCATGTCACCTCTAGCCGGCGAGGGTTGCTGGGCACTGGCCGGGCTACCACATTTTCTGGAGGGTCAGGCTTCACTGTTGAGGAAACACAGCTTCAGTACCACACTGATCTCTTGGAACAACCCCATTTCGTCAACCCCAGCCGCCATGTCAACCAATGCACATCAATAATCATCGCTCTTCTCTGGTGTCAATTTTGGCAACCACCGTTAACAACCATCTCATTGCTTCCACCTTTCACGTCCCTGTCATCACCAATGCCGGTCACTAGAGCCACTGTCACCAGCTCATGATATCAACATCATAAATTTCATCCCATCATCAACCCCGTCCTCATGATGACCAGCATCCCAATTACTAAGCCTATGTCATGCCCTACCACTACCCTCATCATCACCTGGGTCACCCCAGCCTGTACCAGCATCATATACTTCCCCAAGCCTGGCTTTTCACCTCAACTTTTCCAGTTCCAAACTGAGACATGGCCTCGCTTGGAAGAGGCTGGGTTTGAAGCTGCTTTGTGGGTCAAAGTTAAAAGACAGTCCACAGGTGTTGCAGATCTGGGTTGGAAGTGGGCTGAGAATCTGATGAGAGCATCTAAGAGCCCAGCTCACATAGCGAGAGACTGGCTGGGGATCCAGCCATGCTGGGGGTGGGGGGCAGGCGGAGGCACAGGGTCTGGCTGGGATGGGGCAGGGGTGGGCAGAGGGTCTGGCCGGGATGGGGCAGGGGCGGGCAGAGGGTCTGGCTGGGATGGGGCAGGGGCGGGTAGAGGGTCTGGCTGGGATGGGGGTTGGGGGAGGGCGATATCTGTCCCAGTCCTGTCTCCTGTTCTGACACCTCATTCATCACAGGCCGTAAGGAAGCCATTAGCGTGTGTGTGGGGGGGTGGAGGCTGCAGCTGCGCAAGGGTCTGGCCCAGCCTGCCCCCCTCCCCCTCCTGCATGCTCTGGGAGCCAGAGAGAGGATGGGAAGAGCCGCTGGAGAGCTCTCTCGGCCCCAGCAGGTGAAGGACATCCACTCAGATGTTCACAGGTATATGCATGCCACGCAATATGTGTACACATTATACGTTCCACATATACCTGGGCACACAATGTGGACACCCCCACCAACGCTCATATACACATTGGCAAACATCCACTTACTCCCACTGGAGTATGCAGCAGAGACCCGCCCCCTCCCCACGCACCAATGGTGAACTCATCGAAGGTGATAGCTGTGGCGTTGTGGCCCAGAGCGTTGCTGACACTTATCGAGACCTTGTACTTGACGGTGGAGAACAGGTGCATGTAGCGGATGTGGCAGCGGTTCTTGAGGGCCGGGTCCTTCTCACAGACCATAATCTTGGAGCCATGCCTGGGGAGGGATGAAGCCCAGGCACCGTTACCAACATCAAGGTCGGGTAGGGCAGAGGCTGGGGGAAGGTCAAGCCCAAGGCTGGGCTAGGGTCTGGGGGGCATGATGGGGGGCCGGGGGAGAGGTCAGAGGTCAGGGTTGGAACCAGGTCAAAGGTGCATCTACTCACAGCACAGTCACATTGAAGGTGTTGGGGATGTAGGTGGGAGTGGGCAGATGCCAGCTGCAGTAGAAGCCCTTGGGATAAGTGTTGGAGCGGCAGCTGAGTACGGGCTCCCGCGGCGGCACTGGGGGTGAGGACAGCACGGTCAGGACATTCTTGGAGCCCCCAGTCCCCTGCGTTAGCGTGGGGACAGGTGGGCCCCAGAACCCCAGCTCTCCCCCTTCAACCCATCAGCAATGCCAGAGGTGGCGGGGGGAGGGTGCTGTCAGCGAGGGTCTGAGGCTTCCCAGGCCACAGAGAGCCAGATGTTTAATTAAAGGAAAGCAAGGGCTGTATGGAGAGACAGCCCCCCCACCTGCTCAATGGAGGCGGGAACGTGGGGAGCAGGGGGCTGCAGGCCTCAGCTCATCGATCACAGGACGGAGGTGATGTCTGGGGGAATCGGCCCCAGCCCCAAATCTCCTGCCACACTGCGTCCATTTCCAGAGGAAGACTGTGCAACAGAGGCCAAGGGGGGTTCTTGACCGGGTCCTCTGGTTGGTGGGGTGATCAGGGTGCACTCCCTGGAGAAGAGACATCCCAGGCTTCCCCTCGGGAGAGAATGAGAAACACGAGGACAGGCCTGGTGGCTCCACATGAACGACAGCACTGGGCGGCTGTTCATATGCACACATGTCACCTATGTGTCTGTGTGTGACATGAATGAGTGACGTGTGATGGAATGTGGGTACGTATGTAGGAATGTCTATGTGTACGGCTCTCAGAGCACATGTCTATGTGTGACTGCATGTGTGCGCAGAGAGGAAGCTGCTGTTCCCTTGGTGTGTACCTCACCCCAGCCCCAGCCCCCAGCTTCTCCATCACAGACCCCTAAGGAAGCCCTTTAGGAAACTTCCTTGGTGGCGCAGTGGTTAAGAATCCACCTGTCAATGCAGGGGACATGGGTTTGAGCCCTGGTCCGGGAAGATCCCACATGCCGTGGAGCAACTAAGCCCATGCGCCACAACTACTGAGCCTGCGCTCTAGAGCCTGAGAGCCACAACTACTGAGCCCGTGTGCCACAAATACTGAAGCCCATGACCCTAGAGCTGGTGCTCCGCAACAAGAGAAGCCACTGCAGTGAGAAGCCCGCGTGCCGCAACGAAGAGTAGCCCCCACTCGCCGCAACTAGAGAAAGCCCGAGTGCAGCAACGAAGACCCAACGCAGCCAAATATAAATAACTAAATAAATTTATTTATAAAAAGAAAAAAGAAGCCCTTTATATGGTCAGCAGCTGCCTTTACTCTGGGGAACGCGGAGGGCCAGAGAGGGATGGGGACCTACCTGTGGCCACACAGCAAGCCAGAGCTGGTACTAAACTTCAGGACGGGGATACCCACCAACACGACCACACACACATAGTTGGGAAGTCCTCTCTGCTGTCTAACCACTCTTTTTGCTGCCGTGAGCACTTAGCCCAGCTGTCCCACCCTCGGGCATTCGGTAAGGCATGAGGACAGCCGGCTCAGGTTCCTGGAAGGAGGCAGCTTCTGTGATCTGACCCAGGCAAGGCATGTCCGTCCACGGCTCCAGGGACACTGACACCTCCCTCCTGTGCCCCCCCACCCCGCCCTCTGCCTGACAGGTGGACAGGAAATGGGAGGGGGGCGGCTCAATAAGCCAGGGATGGTGAGGGGGAGTGCATGTCCACACTTGCTGAGTGGCCGTGGCGATACTTGGGGAGCCGTGGGCTTCCATCCACAGTGTGCACGGGATTGTGGATGACTGTGTGTGACTGCATGTACATGTCCAGTATACGTGAAGTATGTATGTATTGGGGCCGAACCCCCAGGGCCCGGTCTGGCTTTGCAGCAGGAGAGATGAAGGGGTCAGAGAGGCATGAGGGGAGCTTGTATGTGGCAGGTGGCGTGGGCTACGCTGTGGGCAGAGGTGGCTCCAGCCCCTGGCCTGCAGGGGAGAGCTGGAGGCCAGCTGAGCCTGCACGAGGGGCAGCCTGCTTTCTGCCCGCTGCTGCCTGCCTCCCCCGGGAAGCCTTCCTGGCCCCACGTCCATCTTGTGTCTCTTCCGTGTTCATCCTGCACGCCTCACGTACGCCGTGCCTATCTGCCCAGGGACACAGAGGCGTGGAGGTGGGGGGTGGCCAAGGACACAGGAAGCGCCTCGTGGGGGCCTGTGGGCCAGGCCGGAGTTGGCAGCCACCCCAGGAGGAAAGGACATTCCGAGGTTGGCTGAGAAGCCTCCACTGCCCCCTCCTACCACCACCCTCCCTTACCCCCAGCTTCAAAGGAGAAGGGCACTGGGCGGGGGGCGGGGCGGGGACTGAAGCCTGCAGAGTCAGCTCCCTGCCACCTGGGACTCTTTGGAGGGCAGAGCGGGCCATGGCACTGGACTCGCAGGCCCCCGCCCCCGCCCAGCCTCCTCATTGGCCGGTTTCCTCCATTTCCCTTTGACCGTCCTCTCCCCTCGGACCAGTCTCCCCTCAGACATCCCCCCGCAAACCAGTTCTCCTCTCTGACTGGGCAGGTCATGGGGGGCGGTGGGGAGGGCAGGCAGGGCTTTGTCTGTCATCTGGCTACTCCTGCCTGGCCCTGGGCCCTGAGTAGGGAAGGGCTTGGGTTTCCTGACAGGGACCAGGTTTCTCAGAGGGAAAAGGAGGAAAGAAAAACAAAGAAAAGGAAGAAAAGGAGTGACTTGCTGCAGCTGGAGCCCAGCTGAGGGGCCGGGTGGGCGGAGGTGGGGGTGCTGAGAGAGACCAAGTGTGAGGCTGTGGGACAGTATGCAATGAGGAGGCCTGCTGGGAGCGCGCTGCAAGTCAGGGGAGAAGCTGTTTGTAAGAGACTGCCATTGTGAGGCTGTGTGCGTAACTCCGAGAGGCTTCCTGTGTGTGACTGGGACTCGGCAGCAGTGTCACTGCGATTGGCTGTGCGTGGCCTGGTGACTGCATTTGTGTGGGGCTCGGGGTGAGGCTGTGTGACTTGGGGATTGTCTACACGTGTGAGGCTGTGTGGCTGAGGTCCTCCATGCAAATGCGTGTAAATGCGCTGTTGTGTGTGAAAAAGTGACAGCGGGACTACAAACCTGAGACACTGCGTATGAGACGGAACATAAGTGTGAATGCATTTTGCGAACTGTGGGTGTGGGAAGGTGCCCAGAATTCCAAGTGTGTTCACACGTATGAGCTGAACACCGTGTGAGAGCAGGTTAGAGGCTGTGTGTGAGCAAAAGCCCATACGCATATGTGTCATGATTTCACATACAGGCATGCTCCTGGATGCCCAGACTTCCTGAGTTGCCCCCATGGGGGCTCCTGAGATGTTCAAGTGACAGCATCAGCCTGTGGCAGGGCGTCCCTGAGTCCCACGCGGGGCTGTGTGTGCGTGTGCATGCGTGCGTGTACCCCCGCTGGCCCAGGATTTGTTTGTTTTCCTAACTGGCTTGTTTTTCCATGTCCAGCCCACCAAACCGCATGTTTTTCCTCTCATCTCGCCAGCCCGCCTGGGCTGGAGCCCCCGGCATGCACGAGGCCTGCCCGCCGGCTCAGAGAGGAGGAGGGGCAGGCTGCCCACACCCCTGGCCAGGCCAGGTCAGGCCAGGCGGGGCGGGGTGACCCTTCCAGCTCCAGCCCCGCCCGGGCCGCACCCACACTCCTCCTCCTGCCTGGCATTCAAGGCCCACGGCCTGTCCTAACCTTATCTCGTGACACCCCTCGAGGCACCCCAACTTCTGGACTCCTAAATGCCCGCCTTCTACCCATCTTTCCTCCCCAATTTCTTCTTCAACCACAGGCTGCTCTCTCCTTCCCCACCAAACAGAGCTGAGGAGGAAGCGAGGCTGAACCAGGGGTTCGGGAGTTCCTGTCCTGACCCATCAAATACAAATATTTTAAAACTGGACAAAGAACTGTCTATTTAAAATTAGTCACTTAATCTCTGATTTATTTCAGCTTAAAATCAGAATGACATGGAATTAGCAGTGTCTAAGGAAACAAAAGGATGCTACTGAAAGGAACCTTGTGATCCTGTTTCCTAATGTGGGGGTCCTTTCATCACCCCGGGTAGGGGCCTCCTTGCTGGCTGTGACCATCTGCCTGAGGGCAGGAAGGTGGGTCAGGAGGAAGCAGTTCAGGGATCAGCCTGGTTAAGGGGACTTTCAACGGAATATTTTTATGATCAGGTTCCCTTGGAAATAGAGACATGAAAATCTTGTATGTTTAGGATAAATATTGAATAATTTTTAGTTTGAATGGCCCACAAACCAGGGGTAGCTCTGTCCTGTTCTCTGAGCACTGGCGAGAAGGATAATTTGATATTGAGTGTTGCCAAACCCAGTCTCTTGTTACTAATATAAAGTGACTGAAACAATCATGATTAATGTCCCCTGTTCCTCTGACCAACTCTTTAGAAGGAAACAAGGCAATGAGAGATAAGTATCTGTAACTAATGCTACAGCCAACTCATGGCCAGCTCTCCTCTGACAGGCAGGGCCTGGGGAGTGGTCAGCACTATATATAAAAGGTCTGGGGCTTCCCTGATGGCGCAGTGGTTAAGAATCTGCCTGCCGATGCAGAGGACACAGGTTCGAGCCCTGGTCTGGGAAGATCCCACATGCCGCGGAGCAGTGAGGCCCATGAGCCTCAACTACTGAGCCTGTGCATCTGGAGCCTGTGCTCCGCAACTAAGAGAGGCTGCAATAGTGAGAGGCCCGCGCACCGCGATGAAGAGTGGCCCCTGCTTGCTGCGAAGACCCAACACAGCCAAAAATAAATAAATAAAGTAATTAATTAATTAAAAAACCAAAAAAAACTTATAAAAAAACAGGTCTGGGCTCTGGTCACAAAGGGCAGCTGTGGGTATGGCTGCAGGCATTACATCTAGACCCAATCCCCTTCCAGTGACCTCTCAAAGAAAACCGAGTCATCAGGAATGAGGGCCCAGAGCCACCAAGGCCCAGCCATCACAGCCAGCCTTGTCCATCCTGAGGAATTCTGGGACTCGAACTGAGAAGACAAGGGTATGGGTGAGTTGTACCAAGTTGGCCTCATACTCCTTGCATGCCACTCAATATATGGCCTTTTTCCCCGTGTAAGGGCCCAGGGTTAGGCTGCGTGGTCCACTTCTAATGCACCCTGTGGTGGGCCAAGGAGGACGCTGGTGGGCTGATCCTGCATATCTCAAGCTGGCCGACAGGGGTCACTCCACCCTCGGTTTGCAACTAAGGCGTTTCGTGATGACTGCCATCTCTCCAGTTTGAACACATAAAAAAGCTTTTCCGTGGGGAAAGGAACATCCCTACCAAAACATACCTGTACCTCTCCTCTAGCCCCACTGATGGGTCAGTGTTGTGGCAGACCCCGAGCAACACTTCAGCCTAACATTTCCCACGGTTGTCCACACCAGTCTCCTGATAGTGGGGAAAGGGCCTGCTCCCAGGTCCCTCAAGCATCTCCTCCCCTCAGTAGCTCCCAGGAGTAAAGAAACCATCTTCAGACAGTGGGGTGCATCACCCAAGTAGGATGAGGCCAGAGAAGCTTGAATCCTTGGCTCAAGAAGAAACTATTTTCAGAGTATTTATTCTGTCAGTTGGTGCCTCTGGCTGAGCTCCAGAGGCCTGCCCAGATGACCATCAGCAACACTGATAACCTCACCATCCCGATTCTCCAAACGCCTCTTCTGAATCACACTCACCTGCTCTTTCTTCTACCTTCCTGCCGGATCCTTCTGATCTTTCATCTCTTTTTGTGGCTCGCTTTTTCCATCAACCCCTTTTATGGTGATGGTCTTCAGGGCTGGGTTCTGGGTCCTCTTCTCTCCTCATCCCACAATCTCACCCTTGGCCATCTCACCACCTCCCAAGGAGTTAATGCTGACAACCCCCCAAATTCCCATCTCCAGCACAGGCCTCTCCCCGAGTCCCAGACCCTCAGATTCACTGGCTACCAGCCATCAACTCCCGGCTGTCCCCCGGGGACCACAACCCAACAAGTCTATAGCAGATGGTGGTGCCGCAGATCCCTCACCTGTACCCATTGACCGCTTCTGCAGTTATTTGCCTCAGAGCTTCCTTTGGCCACCGAAACCTGCATTGCCTGTCAGGGCATCAGGGCAAAAGTGCTTGGGAATTAAAGCAGCCCCACCCCGACCCCTTAGTGTATAAGCATCTGAGCCCCCGCACTCCTTAGGCAGGAGAACTCTGAGGCACACATTCTGCCTTGGCTCCCAGGGCTCCCCCGGCGGGTTAAGCGCCAGTTGCCCAGAAGCAGTGGCTAGATAACTCCCCCTTTACTGGCTAGCTTAACTACCTTTTCTATCACTTTCCCATTCCCTTATGATGTTTCTGTCACCTGCCAAACAGACCACCTGTATGCAAATTCTCACCTGATTCTAGGGAAACCCAAACTGAGACACCGTGTAAACAGAACATGCCATCTTCTCCTCCAGCTGACCCTTCAACCTTGTCTCTGTTGCAGCGATTGGTACCACCAGCCGTCTTGACTCTTCCCCCTCTCTATTCTCCTGTCCTCCCTACCTCCAATCCATCACCAGCTCCTGGAGGTCCAATCACCCCCTCTCAACTTCCCCAACTCTATGCCCCGGTCCTAGGTCCCCCTCATCTCTCCTGCATCCCAGCAACAGCCTCCTTCCTGCCCCTGCCTTTGCCCATCCACCTGCCTCCCCTCAGCACAGAGAGAGGGACCTTTAAACAACATGACTCTGATCATGTCACTCCCCAGCTTCTAGGATCATGATCTACCCCGTCCCGTCCTTCAGCTCCCTTCTGCCATTTATACCAACCCAAGTGGCCTTTTCATGCCCTCCCAGCCTCTGAAACCTATGGTCGCACTCAGCTCTCTGCCAGAAAGAACTTTTTCAGTGTATCCTCCAAATCCTCCAAGCCTCCGTGTGCTTCACACTCCAGGAAGCCTTCCTTCTTCCCTGGAGCTTCCCAGAGTGCCACACCTCTACCTGCATAACCGTATACCCCATTTTCTTCCCTAAGGCCCTCAGGGCCAGAACCTGTGAGAGGACACAGTGGAGTGAGGCCACTCCAGCTCGGAGCTGTGACTCTAGGATCCTTCCCCACCAAGCCCCAGGTGGGCCATGCCTGCCAGCCCTCCTGTGCCCATCTTGTCATAGGGAACAGGATTTCAGGATCTCAAAGATCTCCAGTGGGGGTGGATACAAGTGCAAAATGCCAGGGGTCTGCAAACGGAGTGAGACTGGGCTCAGAGGTCAGAAGAGCAGGCTCAAACAGGATCAGAGGGCAAGGGTCAGGGCCTCCACCACTACCACCAGGAAGGGGCTTTGAACCAGGCCAAGGGTCTGGGCCTCATGGACAACGCCCTTGAGTGAAGTGGGAGGTCAAATGAGGGGTGCTGGGAGTAACACTTACAGCCCACATTTAGGAGGACTTGGTGGCGCAGGTGCCAGGAGTCGCGGTGGAAGCAGGCGTAGAGGCCGCTGTGGCCCAGTTCCAGGCCATGGAGCACGAGCTGAGAGCCGTTGAGCAGGTCAGGGGCCAGGTCTGTCCCATTCACCCGCCACGTCACAGATGCATCCCAGTTCGCCGTCCCACACGGCAGAGTCACGTCTGAGCCCAGGCGTTCGTACTGCACGTGGGGTGTCTCTGTGGGGGCCGGGGAGGGCACAAGGCAAAAGTCACAGGTCACAGCCCCGCCCAGCACCCCCAGGCAAACGTGCACGGATGAGAGCCCGTGAATGTGCGCAAGTGAGGAGTCCAGGCCGAGAGGCTCTGAGTCTCACGGTGTGAGTGTCCTGGGGAGATGAGGGGTATGCAAAATTCCTGTGCGGCCGTACAAGGGTACAGGCATGTGAGTGCCTCCAAATTCGTACGTGCGTGTGCACGTCTGGGGACTGTGTGTGTATGTGTATCTGTAGAGAGTTTGTGTAGCGTGCTGAGAGAGAAGACCCAGTTCACCTCCAGTCCCCAGGTCCTTTTAAAAGTTTTCCTGACCCCCATGACCCCAACCTCTTGCCACCAACAGGCCCAGCCCCAGTCACTGACATCTGCTACCCAGGCAAGCTGGGGCTGAGGGGCCCCTCTCCCGAACTCCTCCCTCTGTCTCTTCCCATCTCTTCATCTTCCCCATCCTTGTCTTCCTGTCCTGCCTCTCTCCCTCTCCCTGACTCTGAGCCCCTGACAAGCCCCCCGCTCCCAACCATACAGGGCTGGGGCGGCAGCAGGAGAAGGGAGAACGGGCAGGGTCCAGGCCAGGAGCCCTAGGGAACCCCTGGCAGCTGTCAACATCATCGTGAGGCAGAAACTGCTTGGGGTGTGGGTCGGGGAGTGCTGGGACTGAGGGAGCTCTCTGACCATTCCTCTCTTGCCCCCAGGAGGGGCCTGTCAGAGCCAAAAGCAAACCCCAGCCCTGGCCTCGGCAACCCAGGCGTGATGGACGGAGCCCAGGAGACTGGAGTGGAAGGGCGGGAGGGAGCACCTGTCCAGAGGCGGCGCTAGGTGGGGAGGCGAGTGGGACAGAGGCACCGATTCTACAGACAGCCCCAGAGAAGCGGGCGCCGGGAGATGTGAATCTACCCTCCTCATCCTGCCCCCCCCAGCCTGGGAGGACAGATGCTTCCCTGGTCCCGGCCAGATCTGTGGAGTGAGGGTGGGAGGGGCAGGGCGAGGGGGGAGGGGGCGGGGGGTGGGGCGGCCGCGGGATCCCTGTTAACACTCCTTCACGGCTCCCCTCCAGAGAGCCACCCCGCCGAGCCCGGGGAGTTTCAGAGGCAATTCCTCTTCACGAGCCAATTAAGTTGGGCCAGTGGCCTCTTAATTAGACTTGTTAACACCACTAGGGCTGCAGGGGGTAGGGATCCCCACCCCCCACCCCCCGCCCCATGCCACCAGCCGCCCCCTTCCCTCCTTTATAGACCCCTTCCCAGTTCTGCTTTTCTCTGTGCTGAAACATCTGTCCCTGTTTGCGGCCTTGGTCACTCTCCCTGTGCCGGGGATTTCTCTGTATCTCCAGCTCTCTCCCCCGCTGCCTGTCTCTGTCTCGCCCCTCTCTGAGCCTCTCTGTCCCCATCAAAGGAGAGGGAAGCAGGAAACCCAGCCAGCCCTGACCACTCGTCTGTGGGGCCTGGGACCAGCCGAACAGAGGATGAACAGGCGGAAGGGTGGTGGCCGGGGGGCCTTGGAGGCCACAGCTGTGAGGCTGGACCAGAGACTGACTGGGGGCCTCCCTCTGACCAGAGGCCCAGTGTCCACGGCTCAAGCCATAGAGCGCCCCCAGTCCACCAGCCCTAGCCACGAAACCCCCCCTCCAGCCTCCCTTCCAAAAACCTGGAGCTTCCAGGAAACATGCCAAGCCCCTCTCTCTGCACGCCCCCCCACCCACCCCAGCAGAGACTCTGCATCCAGCGGCCTGAGGAGGAGGCTGAAAACTGACCGTCGTGGAGGGGGCGTGGCCGTCACGGTTCCAGCAGCAACACATGGACACTGACCAACAGCAGCTCAGAACTAACACGGCCCCGGTATGGCCCTTTAATACTGGGGGGCAGGTACAGCCGCAAGATGAGGAAACCAACCCAACAGCACAACGAATGTAATGGCAGTGGGGTAACACGTGGGGAACCCTGTCTGCCTCACAAAGGAAATGGAAACACAACCTAACAGTGACAAACCAACCATGTAAGGGCAGGGCAGGAATGAAAAAATGACAATACAATGACAGGTGACAACTACAGGCCACAACGCAGAGGCAGAGGGGGTAATGTGACATGACAATCACACAGTGTCACAACTGCTACAATTAACACAGCAATAGCAATACACACAGCCATGCAACAGCTCCAAAGATGGCAGTGATTTAATCCTTTGTCTCTGGACAGCTTTCCTCCCACCCCGTGGGTGCCCCTACTGATGTGCTGTCCATTTCAGAAATTAAATCAAGCAGCAGGGGGAGGATGGGCTTCTTGGCCCTGATGCGGTGACAAATGCTCCAAAGGAATCAGCTGTGAAAAGGTTGTTAGAAGCCAGGATAAGAGACAGAGACAGGATGAGGTCATGGACATCGAGGACACACAGGGATAGAGCTGACAGCTCCCTCACACCTGTGCACATGGGCTCACATGGGGACCACATGCTGGAAACAGTCCCCCCAGGCGTCCTAAGCAACTTCACGTCACCACACACATAGGATGAAGACAGTCACCACAAAGAAGAAAAAGCACACACAGGACAACCATCCACAAGGTCACAGCTACGCAGGGACACTGTCCCACTTCAGGGACAGTAACACCTGATAAAAGGTCACATGCATGCACAGGAAGGGCACTGTCACCCAGAGGCACAGTTACACATGGGGACATGGTCTCACACACAGGGAGACAGTTTAACAGGGACACGAACACACGACGAGACAGAAACACAAGAGAAACTAACAAACTATCATACATGGGGTACAGTCTAAACCACAAGGACACAACCCCACAAAGGCCACGGTCACACATCAACTATGTCACACACAGGGCACAGCCCACAAGGATATAACTACACAGAGAAACACACCCAAACAGGGACACAGTCTCACTCACACAAGAACACAGTCTAACACACAAGGACAGTCTCACACTCTCAGAGGTGCAGCCTATGCCCACACACAGGGCAGGGGCGAGGCCAACGGGGAAGACCGCTGGCGGGCCTAGGCTGGTCTGGTCAGCACAGGACCCCCAGGCGGGCCGACTGCAGGTGGGGGTCGATGCGCTGGCCTGGTGGTCCCTTCAGTCCCTGCCCACTGTGGAGCAGCCCTGGGGCAGGCCAGGCTCTCTCTGGGCCTCAGTGCTGGGCTCACGAGGAAGAGGCCACAGGAGCCTCGACCTACTGCCCTCCTTGAACCCACAGCCTTGAGGGTCATGGAGCTCAGCCATTAGGGTCTGCTCTGCGCCTGGGCCCCAGAGGTGCCCCCACCTTCTCTGCCTCTACCTGAGCCAACTGAGGTGGGGGGCAGGACACAACCAAGCGGGGAGCTCCCTACACTTGGAGCCTCCCTCGTTCAAGGAGTTTCGAGGTCAGACCTTGTACTGATGTGGTTGCCTGAGATGCTGCCTCACATGCAGAAGGGCTAGTGGTAAAGTTTCCCAGCAGGGGTGCAGCTCCTTGCCCTGTGGACTGTGAGGACTCAGCACTCACTGGACAGGTGGTGCGGGAAATGCAGGAGGCTGCCAGTGGCGCAGCCTGAGCAATCCCTGCCCCCTCCAGCCACCCCAGCTCACTGACCGGGCCCCTTCCTTGATGTGCCCACCCTCTCCCACTTGTCACCCTGACCATCCCCACACCTTGTTCTCAGTCTACCATCTCTGTCCCTGTATTCCTTCTGGGATAAGGGGAAATATTCTTACCCACTGTCCCAGTGCCTCCCACTGCACTCCCATAAATCCGAGGGAACCCCATTTCACCAGATACTGGACAGGGCCCTGCCCCTAGCTGCCCCCAACTCCCATCCCACCTGCCTGTACCCTGTATCAGTGCTAGTGGGCAGAGGGACGGATCATCTCAAGCCAGAGATACCATCAGCATGAGACCACCCAGGAGTGACTGGGGGACTGTGTTTATGGGATGACATCAGTGGGTCACCCCGTATATCAGTGTTATATGACTCATGTTCATATGTGACGATGCCAGCCTATGGCAGTAGGTGGCTCTTGGGTGGGTTGAGTACAGCTATGCCGGGGAGGGTTCACGCTCAGTTCCCAGAGGGGGTCAGCAGGGAGCTCCCCCGCCCAGCACTCACCCTGTGGACTGTGTCTCTGGGCGTAGACCACGGCAGCGGCAGCAGCAAGCACGGCACAGCAGGCCCATGGGACAGGAGCAGCCATCTGTTGGGAAAGAGTGGGCAGCGGGGAAAGGGGCAGCATCAGCCCCGGCAGGAGCCTCCTGGGGAGCCCCCACTCCTCTCAGGCAAGACTGGGAAATCCCAGCCCTAGGGCCAGGGCACCTTGACCCCAAATGCCCTTCTTAATGGGGCTCAGGATCCTCTTCAAGCAACAGAAAACATTACTGGCATCTGTAGGCAGAGGTCTGCTAAGATGGTAGAAGGCAACCTACGATGTTGTTGTTCATTACAGCCGCTAGAGGCAGGATGGGTTACAGATCACTGGTAATGCTAGGGCCATTTTTCTAGGAAAAAAATAACTCACTGGTAAGGTTAGCTAATTAGCTATAAACATCACAAACTGAAAGGGTGATGTTCTAACTTGATTGGAGGTCTATACTTCTCCAAATTGCCTCGAATAAAAGGCCCCCTGCCAGGCTCCTGGGGAGAGAGCCCCTCGGATCTGCCCCTGCCATGTTCCCCCTACCCACCCCGATCCCCCAGTGAGCCCTGCCCCACTGGGCTCTGGGAAGTTCAGAGCAGCAGGGTACCAGGGCAGTGGTACATTGCGACCAGGTCAGATGTGGCTTTTGCTTTAGTGGACACTAATGATCATGAGAAGGATGAGGGATTTTCCCTGTCAGGGACCACAGCCCGTCCTTCAGCCCAGGAGCCTGGGAGCCCCAGCCCGCCTGGGAGCCCCAGCCCAGCAGATATGCATCAGTGTCTACACACTCCCACGTGGGTACACAAAGCACACTCAGGACATGTTCCTAGAAGCCAGGATGGATCCAGTGGCCCCCTTACCTGCTGTCCTGCTTCCTGGGATGGGTCCAGCTGCCCTCACCCCCCTCCACCCCAGCACATGCCCACACCTGAGGGCAGGGAAATAACTATTTCCTGCAGGAAAGGTTCCCAACCTGACTCTCCCGCCCCAGTCTGAGGAGAGAGGGGGACTGTCAACAAGACAGAAGCAGAGATCCAGAGAGGGACACTGCCAGACACTCAACCACGGCCACTACCAGAGGTACAGCCAGACACACAGCAAAGACACTAGCCAGAGACACTGCCCAAAACAAGAGACAGAGCCCCAGGAAAAGAGCCCACACACAGACTGGAGAGACTGTGCCGGGCACGATCAGACAAAGCCAGGGAAACAGGTAGATAAACCAGATAACCGGCCAGAAACACGGCCAGAGAACAGCCAACACACAACCAAAGGACCCGCAAGAAACCCTGTGAAAGACTCAGCCAGACGCAGGCAGACATATCAGAGGAAGAGTAAGCAGCCCAGGCAGAGAAACCATCAGCAACATAGCCGGAGAGCCAGAGACACTGTCAGAAACCATGCCAGAGAAACTGCCTGACACACAGGCAGAGAAATACCAGAGGAACTGATAGACACAAACAGGCATACACCCAGGAAAACTGCCAGCGAGAGAGCCAGAGACACAGCCAGATGCTCAGTCAGGAAGTATCCATACCACTCAAGACACTGCCAGGGACATGCAGACGCACAGCCGGACACACTGCCAGAGAAACAGCCAGAGACACTGCAGAAAGAGCTACAGCAGGGGAGACAAGTGTGGCTGTCAGCCTGGAGCGGCGGGTGGGGGAGCCGGAGAGAATCTGACTTCCGGGGCCTCCTTTATGGGAAGGGCTCCTGCCTACCCACTGCTACACTCACCCCTCACAAGGTGAGCCCTCCCCTCTGCACCTGGTGATCCTCCAGCTACAGCCACAGGAGCTCCGGCTGCCCCTCCCTGGCACAGCTCAACTCTCTAGGCCCCAACTGGCCTCAGCTCCCCCTCCCACATCTGTGACCCCTGAGGCCTTTGCTACCACCGGGCCTGGCTCCTGACCCTCTGCCACTCCCCCATCTTTAGCTACTCCTCGGGCCTAGGAGGGTAAGACAATGGCCAAAGTCACAGTCAGCAAGTGGTGGGGCGAAGAAAGGAACGCAGGATGAACCAGTGCTAAACTCAGAGCAAACGAACCCAGGATGAACCAGTGCTAAACTCAGAGCAAACGAACCCAGGATGAACCAGTGCTAAACTCAGAGCAACCGAACCCAGGATGAACCAGTGCTAAACTCAGAGCTGGGGCTGGAGAAAGGGAGATAGGAGGCTGGAGGCCTATGTGGTTCCCCAGCTCAACCCCTGCAGGGCGCCCTCAGACCCTCCCCAGCCCTCTCTGCCGTCCACCCATGCCGTCTCCTCAGAGCCAGCCCACTGCCCACCACACGGGAGAGGAACCAGGCAGGCGGGCCGGCAGAGTGGACAGAGGTTACATCACAGAACGGGAGTAGAGGGACAGGGCGGTCCTGTGCTCCCTGCTCCTTCCTGGTCCCAGCTGGGAGGGCTGTGCGGGTGAGGAGATGGCCTGGCACGAGTGTAAGGCATACAACACACACACGCACGCGCACACACACACACACACACCCGGGTCCCCACAGGGGGAGGGGAGGCTTCTTCATCAAAGTCGCCTCCATCAGCCCGATGAGTTACTGTAAGGGCCGGGCCCTGGGCCAACGGGGCTGCAGCCATGGGAGACGGGCGCTGCTGAGAGCAAGCGTTGCAGAGAGGGGGGATGGGGTACCACGACAGATGCTGCACGGTTGGGGACACCCAGAAAAGGGAGAGACCCAGGGAGGGGGGAACAGAGAGGCAAGGAGAGAGGGAAAGCAGTGAGCGGAGACCCTGAGGGACAAGAAAAGAACAAGACAGGGAGAAATGGAAGAAGAGTCACAGGAAGAGAGACAGGGAACATAGGAGATGGGCAGAGATTCAAGGACAGAGGGAGAGAGACCCAGAGAGAGTGACAGAGACCCCAACAGGGTCTCTGTGCCCACCAAGAGCATCTCTCCAAGCCCACCCACCTCCTGCAGTGTGAGGAGAGGATGCCGTCAGTGCAGCAGCGCTGGCTGATCTGAGACAAGAGCAGGGCTTCCTGGGGGCTGGAGGGCTTCTGCCTATGAATCCAGGAGCCCAGCCCCCATGGCATAAGGGTGGACAAAACCCCCATCCCACCCCACCTGCAGGTCCAGGGGGCCCCAGGCCAATTTCACTTCCCTCTTCCCTCCGAGTCCCCGCTGGACCCATTCCCAGGCAGGGAAGCTGAGGCCAGAGGCATCCAAGCTACAGCTCTGCCCTACCCTAGCTCACCTCAGGCCACCCATCTCAGGGCAAAGAGCATCTTTCCCAGGAATTTTCCAGGTCCACACCCCATGGCTCTGGGATAGAGCTGGAGCATAAATCCCATAAAGCCCCAGATGAGGGCTATGCAAACTGGCCCAGGCTCCCTGCAGACCCTTCCAGAGGCCCAGCCTGGCCGCCAGCCCCAGACCCAGAAATGAGGAGGGAACAGAGGGCACCCCACTAGCAAGTGCCCAGCAGCCCAAACCCCTTGTAAGCAGAAGCCCAGCACCTCTCCTGACACAGAACCCCACAGTGTTGCCACACACATACACACACACACAGGTGACACATCAAGAGACAACCCTGGGCCCCCAACTTACTGTCACCGTTCCACCATGACACAAAGACATTACACACTGATAACAACACCCAGTGAAAATGACACAGTTGCACTGTTGACAATGACATACAGGGATATTGACAGTCACCACAGTGACAATGATGCAGTGAGTGACAGTCACACACAATGACATCAACAAACAAGGCAATGACACCTGTTAACACTGACACAGTCACAATGACAGTAACCTCAGAATCAAAGATGCAATGAGACTGACAGTCACATAGGCTAACAATGACAGTGACATCCACAGTCACACAGGGATGCTGGCAGAGTCAGTAAGATGGACAGTCACGCAGAGTAACACCAGCCCTCAGTAATGCTGACACCACAGAGGCTGACAGTCGCCAGCAGGGACACTGACACAGTGATGTGTTCCAGATCAAGGACCTCAACTACCCAGTTTCTTGCTTAGGATCCAGGGCCTGAGACCCCTCGTGCCAGCCCCAGCAGGAGCTCAGGTGCCCTGCACTTCAACCCTCAGCCCCTGCCCAGCTGAAGGCAAAACCTAAGAAAGGGAAGTGTGAGTCTGGGAAAGCCTCTATTCACCCTTGTAGAAACAAGGCAGTTTAAGTTATTCAACCCAACCCTGGGGAACCCCTGCCACATCCAGGATGGGACTGGGGGTTCTGGGCACCACTGCCTGGGGCCCAGCTCCGACCGCGTGTGTGTCGATGTGCAATAGCGTGTTCTGAGCTTCGGGCTTCAGGGTGCTGGTTGGTGTGGGTGTGTTGAGGGTCAGGTAGGTTCAATCTGGCCTGGACAATGAATGAACGGGGAGGCCCCACGTGGTACCTCCGAGAAACTGAGATCCAGCGGAGGTCACTGGCCTGGACCCCACCCCCCTCGGCCTGGGGCTGAGGTGAGGTCAGAAGCATCCTTCTGAGGGAGGGCATCTGGCCCACAGCAGGGGCCAAGGTGACATCTCCATAGCTTCCAGTCTCCCTTGGCAACCCCAGACTCCAGGATCCACCGGGGTAAGGGAAAAGGCACTCTGTGTTGGGGCCTCATCCCCTTCTTGTCTCCCTACCACAGCCCTAGAAGATGCATCCTGGGAATGAGGCAAGAACCCAGGGCAGGACGACCCGCTGATTCAAAGGCCTAGGAAACTCTAGGGGCCTCAGACCTGCAGAGGAATTAGGGTGGGGGAAGAGAGACACCTACACTTGGAGACAGAGAGGGAAAGTGAGAGACAGGGCAGGGGCAAAGGCAGGGACAAGGACATGGTGGACAGGGAGGAACAGTGCTGGCTGAGGGGGCGGCTGGGAGAGACAGTCTAGGCGGGCGGGAAGCTCCAGGATGGGGAGGAGGGGCTGAGGCCAGGAGGCCCCCAGATCCCACCAGGCCTAGGCAGCCTGGACAGCGTGGGCGGTGGCGGGGGGGGCAGAGGCCTGAGCGGTCCAGAGGCCGGGGGTGGGGCGGAGGCCAAGGAGGGAGGCCTGGCCCCTGGCAGCTGGCCCAGCAGGCCCCCCATGGGGGAGGGGGCGGGCCTGGGTCAGGGGCCAGCTCCTGGGCTGGGGCCGGCTGGCCATGGGGCAGCCTCCTGCTCCCCGCGGTGTCTCCCCCTGTCTCTTCCTCCTTTCTCTCTGAATCCAGACCTGGCCCTGCTCTCAGCTCTCAGTGCCCCCACCCTAAGTGGCACAGGACCCAGAAGCCATGCCTGGGTTTAGGACTCAAGCCGTATCTCCTCCTGGGCTACCCATCCCCACCCGCTCCGGGAGCAAGCCCCCATGCTCAGGGGAAAGGACCCCACCCAAACATATGCCCCCTCCTCCCCCGCAGAAGGGGGCAGGAGAAGCTGAGCACCAGTGGGAGGGGGGCCAGGAGGGAGGCAGGGGGAGCGGTCCCCCAGCTCCAGCCTCTGGCTGAGGCTGTGGAAAAGGAGGCGGCAATGTGAGTGAGTTGGGGAGGGGGGTATCCGCACCTGCTGTTGTGACCTCCACAGCCGGAGATGGGGGCCTGGCGGGGGGGGGCGGACAAGATTCCGATGGATTTTGGCAGCAGCCCGGACTCTGAGCGCTCAAACCCCCCACCCCCCAGCCTCTTGCACCGTGGGGACCCTGAGATCAGCACGTGCGTGCCCTGCTGCACGTGTGTGCGGGCGTGTTGCGGGCCTCCCGTGACAGGCCTGGCTGGGCAGCTGGGAGGTGTCCTGGGGAGATGGGAGTCTGAATCCCACCAGCCGTGCGCACATGTGGAGCCCCACTCGGGGCCCTGCATGCTGCCTGGTGACCTGGGCACTGGCTTGTATATGCTCACATATGCAGGCCTGGACTTAAGCAGCACTCTCGGTGCAAAAGGTCTGGGCTTTCTCCCTCTAAAGTCATCTGATCCAGCCCCCTGCCTCTCAAATGGGAAGCAGGAAGGGGCAGATAAGTTCATATCCTCCCTTTGGGCACATGGGCTCTGGATAGCTTCACAGCACCTGAGGTACAAGAGCCAAATCCCTCATCCCCTAACCCCAGTCCAGAATCCCTTCTGGCTTCTAGAAGAATCAGGAGGATCCCTCTATCCAGAAAAGGCCCACACACCAGTCGGGTTAAGTCTAGGGGGAGTGGGGGCTTGGGGGCTGGCCTTCTTGGAGGGACAGACGCTGCAGCAGGAGGTTAGACAGCTGGAAGAACTCCACGAAAGGCGGGGGATGGGCAGAGCAACAGGGTTGACTGAGACCTCCCTCCGCCAACAGGGGAGCGGGCTCGCAGCAGATGAGGCAGGGGCAGGAAGGAGGCTGCAGAGCCCTCCATGGAGACAGAAGGATGGACAGAATGGCTTTCCAGACTTGGGGGCTGGGACAAAGATCTATTTGCCTCAGCATCTCCCACTACACCCCACCCCTGGCCCCATCACTGCTATGGTGCAGACACACCCTCGAATATATACACAGAGGTCGATGCTTGCAAGCTTGTGTGTACGTGCGCGTGCGTGCACACGTGCGCACACGAACACACACACACACACGGGGGCTGGGGGTGGGCAGTGCATGTGAAGCATTGATGTGTAAGGAAAAAAACCGAAGATGGTCTTTCCGACAGAGCCAGAGGTGAGCAGGGGAACAGAAACGTCAACGGTCTTCACGTGTGCTGTTCTCCCTGCCCCCCAACATGCACGCACACTGCACACACTACTTCTGAGGAAGCTTCTGGTCTGCTGGGCAAAAGCAAGCCATCCTTCCTCCCCCTTCCTCCCCTCCGCACAGTGGGGAAGCCAGAGCAATCTGTTCCTGATGGGTAAACACAGGCATGAGTATGCGCGCACACATGCTCACACACACACACCAGCGATTCAGGGGTACATGACACCCAGTGCTCACTTCACCCCAAGATGGGACGCACGCTCGGGCTCTCACTACCACTGGCAGAGCTTCCCAAAGTCCCCCACCTCCACCACACACAGCCAGAGCTTCACAGACACACCCAGGCAGCCTCTCGCTGACACAGGCACTTGGAGTCTCCCATCACAGCCACTCATCACGGCCTCCCACGTGGACACCCGCTGCCACAGCCTCACACACGCTGGTATGCGCGCGCACACGAATCACAGTCACAGTCACACACAACAGACTCTCTCACACGCACTCAATCAAAACAGTCCTGGTCTCACATATGGATACCAGCACACACTCAGAACACTCACCCTTCCACACAGATAACAGAGCACCTCCAGAAACGCAGAGCCCCGCCCCCCCGCCCCGGCACCCTCAGCCCTCACACCCCTACACTCAGCAGTGGGAAATAGATACACACTCCATGCTGGGACCTTGGGTCGCCTGGCCTGTGCCTGGGGGAAGACAGGATAAAGCTCAGGGTGGCCTAAAGCAGGAAGGGAAAGTTCCTGAAAATCAAGGAAACGGACTATTCCCTACTCGGCTCCTTCCTCTCCTAACCCTGCTTTTGCCAGTATTTGGGAATGAGGGGAGATCCTGGCCAGAGCAGAGGGGTGAGGGAGCCCCCGGGTGAAGAGATGGTGGCACTGGTGGCAGCAGGAGCCAGCAAACCCCAGAAACCACCCTGCCCCCAGGGCCCTCCTGCCTCACCTCCTCACCCCCTCTTCTCCAGGATGAGGAGAAGCAGCAGCTCTCAGCCTAGCCACCTGCTGAGTGACCCCAGGCCTCTTCAAAACCTCTCTGTGCCCACAACTGTCTATAGGGCACCTGAATGTCAGGCCTGGCTGCAGGAAGGGAGGCAAGGGGAAGGAGATGAGGCCGCGACCTCAAGCCCCAGCCCCTACCAAAGCCCTGTCATCACTGTCAGACCCCAAAGAGAGATGGGGACAGCACTGGCCAAGCCAGTGCTCCTCTGACAAACCACTGAGGACAAGAATCCTAAAGTGTCCTTGGACCCTGCAGCCCCACCTCCCATCACAAGAGAGGACGCTGTGTCGCTGTCCAGGCAGAAAGGAATCCAGGCTGTGCTGGCAGGGCCCCAACTGCAGAACAATTGGCAGTGCTGTTGACATCCTCACCACTTGCCACTCCAGGTGTAGCTTGAGCCCTGATGCCCCATCCTAAAGTGAGCCTGAGAGGGCTCCATGGAAGCCAGGCAGGGGAGCAAACACCGGGCAGCAGAACCTAAGGAAACCAGGCAGGGCGACCCCATAAAGCCAGATGATGGGGACTTAGGAAAAGCAGGCCGTGGGGACAAAAGAAATCAGGCAGCAAGGTCTGCGGAAACTAGGCGACAGGGCCCAAAAGAACATAGGCTGTGGGGGCCAAATGAAGCCAGGCCGCGGGGACTGAAGTTAGCTAGGAGGTGGGGACAAATGAAGCCAGGCGAGAGGCCCACAGGATGGGAGAAAAGAAAGCTATCAGGAGCTCATGCCCTCTGTCTAGATGTCCCCCACACCCTGGGCCTCTCTCTCAGTAGCCCCCTTCCCACCCAGGTGCTGGTCCCCTCCCCCAGGCCAACGCACACAGCCAGAGCCCCCTCCTCGCTCAGAGGCCTGGTCCAGTTGCAGCCACTGGGCCCCGGCCCCATCCCTGGGACCTCAGGAAGTCCCAGTCCCTCCCACCGGCTGCAGAGGAGGGGGGCTGGGGGGGGGGAGAAAGAGAAGAGAAGAGAGACAGCTTGGCAGAGGGAGGGCCGAGCAGCCGCGGGGGGCGGGGGCCGAGAAAGGAGCGGGAAGCGGCGAGGCGGGCTGGCGGGCGGCGCGGGCGGGGGCGTCTCTGCCGCGGGAGCGGGGGTGACAAGTTCTCCGGCCCTGCGGCTGCGCGGCCACTGACCTGGGTCCCCGTGCAGGCGCCCAGTCGGTGCCTCCGGCGCTCCGTGGGTGCGCCCGGCCGCCCGCGGTCATCGGGCCCCCGGGGTTCGGGGCTGGGGCTCGGGCGGCCCGGGGAGCAGGCGTGTCCCCCCCACCCCACCCCCGAGAGTCCCGGCGGGCGGGCGAGCGGGCCGGGAGGAGGGGAGGAAGGAGCGCGCGGCGAGCGAGCGAGCCGAGCTAGCGGAGGGAGCGAGTGAGGGACGGCAGGCAGTGAGGTCATCCTTTGAATCTAATTGTCTGAGTCAGGAGGAGATGTGGCACTCGTTGCTGGGGGAGGGGAGGGAAGGGACCCTCCCGGCTCCGGGCAGGGGCCCCTCCTCACGCCCAGGGCCGGCCGCGGCCTCCCTTCCCCCGCCCAGGGCCAAGTTGTCTCGGGCCAACTGGGACAAACCCCTGCCCGTCTCATTCAGGGCTGACCTCTGCTGCCATGGGGGCTCCAACCCACATCACCCCCAGAGAGCGGACACCTTTCTATTCTCTGGGGGTGATGGGGACCCCCTCCCGGCCCAGGTTGCCCTCCCGCATGTCTGAGGGTAATGGGAAGCCCCCATCCCACCCCCAGGTCGTATTTCTGCCCTGTGAGGAGAAAGGGGGAACCTCCACCAGCCTTCCAAGGGACCTTCGTGCACTCTAGAAACGTGGAGTCCCCAACTCTACTCCCCAGGTGACTTCTTGCACTGGGAGTTTGGGGGAATCTGGACATTGAACCGAAGCTCCCCCTTCCTGCCTCCTGAGAATGACAGTGCAACGCCTCCCAGTCCTGCACTTTGTGGGGCATGAGGACCCCCAACGGGGCCCAGGGTCTCTACTCTGCATGCCCAACTCTTCAGGAGGGGCAGGAGCCAGGCCAGAACCCCAAGGTCCCCAGAGGCTGCTCAGGGGAGCAGGCCACTCAAGCGGTGGGAGGGCAAGACGACAGTTGGGCCCTGGGCCTCTCAGGTGTGCACGCACGAGCACATGCACTCATGTGTACACGCGCATGGGGGGAGACCAGGTGGCTGGGGACACTCACACCGAGGGCCACACACCCCTCCCCTCAACCCCATGGGGGAGGGGTGATAAATATTTAAGCGGCTTTTAGCTCTGAAGGGGCTGAAGCTGGGGGAGGGAGGGGGATCCACAATGCCTGATTAATGGGGTTACCGGCTTGGATCAATCCATCTGCCCGCCGCTCCCTCTTCCCTCCTCCCTCCTCCTCCCTCCCTCCGCCTAATGCGCTTTATCAGGAGACGCTTTTCTGACTTGGCAGCGTCGGGTGTTTTAAATAGACCCATTTAGAGCAGGGGTTGGGGGAGAAAGGAGCGGGGGGAAGGGAGACAGAGATTGAGACAGGCTGGGAGACAGAGACGAATCAGGAGAGAGAGACAAGCCCCGGAAGAGAGAGACTGAGAGCGGAGAGACAGAAGGAGATACTGAGACACGGAAATAAGAGGCTGAGGATGACACTCCCACGGAGGGTGAATGGGGCCGGGGGGGATGGGGTGGGGTGATGGGGAGGCCGAGGGGAAGCTGGGGGGCTGAAGAGCAGAAACAAACAAACTAACAAACAAAAGAGACAGACAGAGAGAGAGGAAAGGAGTCACCGACAGCAAGAAGAAACCCAGAGACAGGTTCTCTGCAAGGGCTGAGTGCTAGCCTGGGAGACAGCAGATATCTTCTTTTTCCAAAAACAGTCTTTCATCCACTTTGTTAAATTAAAAAGCTGTCTTTAAAGTGGTGCTGGAGGTGCTGCTGCGGGAGGGTGGACAGAACTGCCAAGTCCTCCCTCTCGGCCTCCTCGTCTGCCCCCACAGAAGCTGCCTCAGCCCTAGCCCCCAGGGGTATTCTCCAGCTCCCCTGCTCTCTGTGATCCTCTGGGCTCCCCAGGGACAGGGTCAGGGCATCTGAGCTACTGTTCATTGGCAGAAAGTCCTTCCTGCTGTCCGGCCTCAGTCCCTCCTGCTGCAGGGAGCCCATTCTCTTGCCTGACCACTAGCCTTCTCTTCTCCGATCCCAGTTCCAGCTCCCTAAGATGTCCCCAATCGGGGGGGAGGATTACGGCCCTCACAGCTGAGCAGCTCACTTTCCCAACCGGCCATCACACTCCTTCCAGGTGTGCCCCCTATTATTGGGTAAATCTGAACTTCTGTCAGATACCCCACTCCAAGTCCCTAGGTCTTCTGGGAACAGTGAGACAGAAGCTTAACTCTCTCCAGCCTTCTGGAGCCTCCCTTCCTCCTCTTCAGAACCCCAGCTCCATTTTGTCCCTTTTATGGCCACGTTGTCAGCCTGGATACCCCCCCCCACCCCGCACCCTCAACGACACCCCATTCCTAGTTCTGAAGGGTCAGCCCCCCCCACCCCCAACTCCCAGGCCAGGAAAATGGCCAGTCTGTTTGGGAGCTGAGATGAAAAGCCCGGCCGGCCTTTGTGGGCCTCTGGCGGGTTTCGGACAATAGGCCCTTCCGTTCCGCTCCCGCGCGCCTCGATCCCATGGACACCCCCACCCTGGGGGCTGCCAATCCGGGGGCCTTGCCTGGCCGGAATGAAAGGCGGGGAGAGTCAGGCCCAGCCTCCGAGGCTGGCCTCAGCAGATTCTGGACTTTCTGACCCTCTATCCCGTCTCCTCCAAGCCCAGCTGCTCCCTGTTGTCAAGCCAGAGAGATGCTTTGGGGGCAGAGAGGGAGCCTGACAATGAGACGAAACTTAGTCCCACATCCAGATTCAGCTCCAGTGCAGAACCCAATTTTCTGATCTGGCTTTGCCCTTGCCTGTGTGACTGTGGGTAAGTCTCTTCCCCTTTACAGGCCTGTCATGAAAAGCCTCAGGAGGAAGGAGGACGGGAGAGCAGGAAGGGATCTCAGGCCCTCCTTCACTCACATCCCCAGACCTACAGCCCCAATGCACCTGCCAGATGCCCTGAAACTGACCTGCCTCCCCTGGGTCCCCAGCACATACCTCTTCACCGCTGGCCGCACACGGAGCACATCAACGTCCTCCTCCTCCAGACCAAACTCTTCCTGAGACTTCCAAAACCAAGGGGGCGGGATGATGTGACAAGGCTGGATTCTAGAAGGGCAAAGGGCACAAATCAGAGGCCACAGAGGAGACCTTAGTCCAACTCAGAGCTCATTTCACACTCACAACCCCACTGTGAGAAGGAGAGACTGAGGCAGGCAGCAGGTAAGTGTCTAGAAGAGAAAAAGTTGGGAGTGGTCCAGACTCCCTGCGGCACCCTTTGCAGACCTTAGGTTCTGAACCACAGGGACAAAAGGAGGCCAGAAGCCAGAGGCCTGACACCACACATAGATACACACCCAAAGACAATCCAAAATCCCCACACAACCAGTTCACAGACACAAGCACCTCCATGTCACACACATTCTCCCATGCATACTCACACAGAGACACATGGCCCCCAGCAGGGCATAAACACCCACCATCATACTGTTTTCTCCTCATCACCACTACGATTTATTGAGCATCTGTTATGTGTCAGGAACTGTTAGGCACTTTATATGCATGATCTCATTTAATCTTCATGACGTCTCCGTGAGGTAGGTTCTATTATTATTCCCATTTGACAGCTGAAAAAACTGAGATTCGGGGAGGTTAACTTGCCCAAGACCACACAGCTGATCCATTCCACAGCATAGATATGAGTGCAAATCTAGCTCCAAATCCCTTCTGCTATACCAGTTTGCCTCTGCATATCTCTCTCCCACCAGCACAGTGCCTTTCCCAATAATAATAGGAACAGCTAACACTTGCTCAGGGTCCTTGATGAGCCAGATATCATGCTGAGGACTTAACACACAGTTTTTGCAGATGAGAAAACTGAGGCTCAGAGAACAAAAGCACCTTGCCCAAAATCACATGACTGGTAGTTGGTAAGAAAGCTGGCTATTCTGAAAGTCACAGTTGCTTCTAGAACTTCACTTACTTAACAGAGCCCTCGACTTCTACAAGACCCCGGAAGATTCTCAGGGTTCAACTGCTCCTCTCCCCGCCAAAACAGGTCCCAGATGTGTCTGCCAAAGGCATGATCAAGTGCCTAAACACATACCCATGAGAAAGGGACTCCATGTCATCCAACCCTGCCCAGAGAGGCAGAGGTACCACCAACCAGGGAGAGATGGCCAGAAACTAAAACAAGGTGTTAGAGACAGGCTGGCTGGTGGTAACAGATACAGACACACCAAGAGATACGCAGGCCCAAAGAGAGGAAGACAGAGACAGACACATGGGACCAAGGAATGACAGAGACAGTGGGAAAAGGAGACAACAGAGGGAGAGGAGGATACAGGCCGACGTGAAAAGACACAGAAGGATAGACACAGACATACAGACACATATGGAACCATCCCACCTTCACAAGAAGAAAACTGTGAAAACAAACAAGACTCAGGCAGTGTGTGGTATGTGTGTAAGTGTGCGTTCGAGTGTGCCTGCGTTGGGGGCATGCAGAGTCTGTATCACTACACACATTACACCAGCTGCTTCCAGCAATTTCATCTGATTAATAATAAATGCCCCGTAATTACAGCCACTCCCCCAGCCCTTCTTCCTGTTTTTTGTCAGCTGCCACCCGGCCAGCCCCCTGTGGACCCCACGGCACCTTCCATCCTCACCTGCTTGCCTTCTACAGGGCTGAGAAGACATGGGCTAGGGAAGGAGACCAGACTCCCAACCTGAGGGGGAATACCCATTTCTCTATCTTGGATTAATGCCCAGTGCCCCCAAGCAAAAGGTCATTTCCCTTAGGTCTCACTCAGAACTCTCCCCCTTCCCTGGGTATAACCTGTGACCCCTAATGTGGCTTAGAGTCCCAGGTCTGGGGACACAGAGGGAGATGAACTCTGGACTCCCCTTGTCCACTCTTCATCACTCACTGGCTGAAAGAAGTCTCCATTTCACAAAGCTTCCCCAGCCTTGGAACCCCACAGGCTCAAAGGAGGAAGGGACCAGGACAGCCCCCCTTTTCCCACCCCATCATTCCAACCCAGGCAGCCCCAGAGTCTCTGCCCATTTGTGTACTCTCACGCTTTGGACACGCCGTGGCTCCGCCTCCATTCCTGAGTCCCCGCAGGTCCACCTCTTTCCAGGCCTCCCACCCTAGCTCTCCAAGGCAGCTCTATCAGAATCAGCTGCGGGTTTGTGCTGATCTGTTTCTAATCGCTGGGGCCTGGTTCACGCTGGCCCCCACCCCCCAATATTGATTCCATTATTTGGAGAGTCATTGACGTCAAGGACCTGGATGGGTGCCAAAACCGCCTTCTCTCAGGGCCTGGGCCAGGGCCCAGCCCCTCATCTCGCGATTTCACGGAGGGGCCCAGAAAGGTCAGCTCACGGGCCAGGGTCACGTGACATCTGCCCTCAGAGGCTGGGGCTCTTCTTACCCTTTGGGGCCCACTGTGCAGTTCCTTTCTCCTGGGGGAGAGGGGCTACACAGAGGCATGGGGGTCAGAAGTGAGGTGGGGACCTATAGAATAGGGTGTGGAAGAACCTCATTGGGTCTTGGGCTGCAAGGAAGAGCTCTAGGAGGTAGGGATGGAGGCAGTGGCTACTTGGGGAAGATTTTGTTCTTTGCCACACACTATTTTGGAACATCCTGTAGCTGGACTTGAAATGACTATTAGAGTACTATTGACTACTCGATTTTTATGTCTGATATCAGATGTATCTCCAGGCTCTCTGAGAAAGAAATTCTCTGCAGTGCAGGATAACAGTTTACCCTAAACGTTGCCATAATTTGACTAACTGGCACCACTATTTTATAAACCTTTGTTCCATATAAAGCAAAGGCTCTGTCTCCTGTGCAACTCTCGCCCATGCTGCCTCAGTTTCCCCACACTCTCCCAGTCTCTCCTGCCTCTGTGCCTATCCGATCAAGATGCAGCCACTGCTACACTGACCCACACCAGCAACTCCTTGGCTCTGGCTGGACAAGGTATTTTTAGGATCCGAACCCTGTGTTCTCAGACAGACATTAATAACCAATACAGACAGTCCGTGGTGCCCACAGCAGCTAAACAAACTCGGAACCCAGCCTCAAAGGCTCAGACATGGGGTCCACTGCCTTAACTATAGTCCAAGAAACCCAGACCTAGAGAGACCAAGGGACATGACATGCTCACAACCATGTGGGGAGAAAAGGACTTTCCCATCTTCTGAAAAATCCTGAGGCTGGGGAGAGGACAGAGGTGACCTCTGACCTCTGCCACAGAAGCAGGGTCACTGCCCTGCCCCAGTCTCACCTAGTCCAGACCTTTTCAATGAAGAAGCTGCCTATCCTTTGCACTCCTTCCCTGAAGGCAGGGAAGTCCTTCCTTTAGTCTAGCTGCAAATCACTCAGGGGTCCTTTGAGCCAAACAGGGTTATACAATAGAGGCTGTTGGGTCTCAAGCCACAAACCCCAGAGAGTCCGCTCTCCCCATGGTCTGTCCCACTCAATGTTCATTCCTCAACATTTCTTGAGCACCTAATCCCTGCCAGGTACTGTGCCAGGAGTTAGGGACATGGTCCTGCCCACCAACAGCACTCAGTCTGGCAGGAGAGAAAAAGATGTATTATTTACTCAGCAATGCCCTCCCACTGTGTACCTGGTCTGTGCCAGGGGCAGGGTGGGTGGGTGGTAAGCAAAGCAGCCCCCAGTCCCTAGGTCCCAGAGTTCACAGGCAATTACTATGCAGCCTTGGTGAGTATTGTGAAGAGGAAGTACAGGTAACATATGGTGGGGCATGCTGACTTCTTTCAGGACTGAGGATGCTTCAGTCCATTCCTAAACCCCAGGACGGGCCCTTGGACTGCCCAGAAGTCACCATCATAGTCTAACTTCAGTTCCTTCCACTGTAGCTCCAGCCCCAGCTTCTGGAGCTGGTTCCCCGCAGCAGCAGGGTCTAACTCTTCCCCACATCTGCCCCAGCTCTTCCTCCCACTCCTTGGCTCTGGTGACCTCCAACCCAGCATGCTCTGTGCTTTGGGGGTTCTTTTTGCCCTCTGCAGAGGTAAAGGGAGGGGTGACGACCTCAGGGCTCTCAGCCCACAGGGACCACTAGGCTCCCCAGCCCCTCCCCACAGGAAGCCAGGAGCCGGGGTGGGTGTGGTCACCCTGGGTCACAGGAGTTTACACAGCTGAGGTCTCCACCACTCCCCCCAACCCCACAGCGGGTCTGGAGAAGGGGTCAGCTCTCTCTTCTCAGCCTCCTTGTTCTCTGGGACGCCCCCCCACCACCACCACCCCCCCCCCGCAACCAGGCACACAGGGATCCCCCCCCACCCCGCCCCGCCGCCGCAACCCATCTGCATTTCAAAGAAAATACGCTCCATCTGTTTCTGATTCATTTACACTTCAGCTCACCATGGGGGGGCAGAGCAGGGTGCTTCCCCTTCGAGCCCACCACCCCCATAGGGGGGCTGGAGAGCACGTGTCCCCCTCTGGGACAAGGAGCAGTTACAGCCTAGCCATGTGAGCCTGATGGCCAGGTCCCTACTTCGTGGGCTCCCAAGGGGTGCTCATGTACCTCAGCAGCCCCGCCCACTGGCCTCCACAGTGGGAAGGTATATAAAGCTCCGGGCAGTGTCTCCAAGGCAGGTGGAGTCCTAAGGTTGGTTTCAACCTGACCCAATTGCCACCCCCCCACCCAGGGCTATTGCTCTTTTGGGAAGAAGCAGAGTGGAGAACGCTGGGCATACCCTGGAGACAGGATAAGGACTCAGGCATTCCAGGAGACACTGTGAGATATAACATAACTTGGTCCAACCCCTTTCCAGCCAGGGCAGAGGAGAGCGAAGCGGGTGGGTTCCAGTCCAGTCTTCTCCTTCAGCCACCTTCTCACCACAGATCTGGGGCTACCATCTCCCTTAGAATCAGAGATTCACCATCCTGGAAAGGTCAAAGGAGCCAGAGGTCTACCCCTCACTCACCAAGTCGATCTTCACACCTCTCCCAACCTAAGGATGATTGGGATGGGGGAGATGTCTTGGGAGGACATGAATCTCATTTCCCCATACCTGACCCTCTCTATCACAGGAAGGGTACCCAAAACTATTTAAGGGGGATGTGCATGTACATGGGGAACTCCAAGGGTACATGTCATCCCTGTACCAAAAAAGCCACTCAACCTTCCTGCTGTGAGAGCCTCTGGAAGAAAAGGCAGAAAAATTTAACTGGGTCAGTGTTTCCCACCGCCCTCTCCATCAGCCCACAACCCTAGTAAGAGATGTGACCAAACACGTATCTCCTCCCCTCCCCACCTTTGGAGAGGACAGATCTTGTTCCTGTGCCCAACTGCCCTGAGACACACCATAGCATGGGTGTATTTAACTATGAGTTCTGAGTTCCACTGCGAGTGTGAACACAATCCTAATGTGGGTTTGAATGTGAGCCCCGGATGGAAGCGTAACTGTGTGTGATTCTAAGTGTGACCCCCAGGGCTCCCATGTGAATATGAAAGCCTCAAGGTGCAAGCATGAGTCTGAGTGTGAGCCCTAGGGCCCTAGTGTGGGTCTGAGCACAAGCCCCAGGATGGAAGCAAGTTTAATGTAATTGACAGGGATGTCAATCTGAGTGTGAACTCCAAGATGCAAGTATAGGTTTGACTGCGAATGTAGGTCCCAGTGTGCATGTGACTGTAAGCCCCAGGACGGAAGTATGAGTCTGTGAACCCCAGGATTCCCAAACAAGTCAGTATAGGCATTAGAGACCTAGAGTTCGTCTGAATGTGAGCCCCTGGTCTTCACGGCTTTCTGAATGTGAGCTATGTTTCCCCATGTGAGTCTGAGTGTGAGCCCTGGGGTCTCTTTATAAGTCTGGGTCCCTAAGTGATCCCAGGATGGAAGTGAGAATCTTGCATGTCCTAGTGTGAATCTGAGGGTGAACTGATGTGAGCATGAGTGTATCAACCCGTGTCCTACGTGAGTCCTTGAGTTCAAATGTGGGCCCCAGGTTCTCCATGTGAGTCTGAGTGTGAGCCTCAGAATGTGTGAATCTGAGAAAGCTCCAGGGTCTTAGTGTGAGTCCCATTGTGAGCCCTAGGACTCCAGTGTGTTCTGAGCGTGGGCTCTAGGTCTCAATGTTAGCCTATGAGCCTCAGGACAGAAATGTGAATCTAAAGTGTGAGCCTAGAGTCCCAATGTGAGTCTGAGTGTAAACTACAGGACTGAAGTGTATCACTGGATATGACATGAACATAAGTGTGAATCTGAGTGCAAGTCCATTGTCCTGGTGTAATTCTTGGTGCGAGTCCATATGAGTTTAAGTGTCCCAGTGTGAAGCTGAGGAGGAATTCCAGAGCCCCTGGAAGTCTTGAGTGTGAACTTTAAATTCCTACTTTGCACATAAGGCTCAGGGTCCCAGTTGGAGTATTAACTGTGATGGAGTGTGAACCTTGGCTGCATGTCACCGATCCTGACCAGGAGCCCTAAGAACCAGTCCAGAAGATTTGTGTGGGTTTTGGCAGTGGAGCAGGGATGCGCAGTTTATTGAGACACAGCCCCCTCCACCCGCCAAGCCCCGGCTAGCCCTACAGCCGTAGGAATATCCAATTGTTCAAGTCCCACCACCCCCATACATGCATTGGTACACCATCACACCCAGAGTTAGACACACAGAAATGCACTCAGTGTTTCAGACCCCCTGGACAAACAGCAGTTACAGATGCACAAACACACCCAGCATTTCATACTCCCACCACTTCAGTGATTACAGCCACACGAATACCCTAGCGACACAGACACTAATATACCAAGTATTACAGGCAACACAACTAGTGTTGCAGACACACTCCTACAGCGGCATGCAGACACACACCCAGTGTTGCAGACAAGCTGCCAGACACACAGACACACACAGAGGCTTCTCAAAGAGAGAGACTAGACGGAAAGAGAAAGAAAATCCTGAATTTTCAACAAGGCGTGAAATAGTCCTACCCGCCTGAAGCTACTGAAGGGGGGAGGGGGTCTAGGGAGCGCAAGAGGAGAGGCACGGGAGAGGAGAGGAGAGGAGGCGAGGAGGAGAGCTGTCCGTCTGGTGACCTCCCTGCGGCCCAGCCCCCACGCACGGGGAGATACACTCCTCCGAGCAAAACAGGGATACCCAGGCCGGCTCATGTAGAGCCGCACTGTGGGAGACACACACCGGCGGACTCACAAAGAGACGGGGATACACCACAGGCGGACCCACACGGACACACAACACAGGAACACTTACAAAGAGATACTGGAGGAGACCCACTAAATGGAGATACATCCAGGCGGACTCACGAGAAAACCACAGGCGGGCTCACGCTGACACACACACACACACACACACACACACACACACACAAGCGGATTCACACGGACACACATACACCGGCAGACGCGCAACCGTCCATTCACACCCCTGGGCGCTTTGAAGTCCAGATTTCTGCTGGAGAAAGAAGCCGCCTCTGGGCGCGCGGGGGTCACCGCGACCCCCCAGCTCCGGAATTTTCCCAGACCCTGCGCGCGATGCTGAGCGATGAGGGAGAACAAGGAGGCTAGGGCAGTTGGCCCCTGCCACCTCCCGCCAGCCGATTGTCCACCCCCCCTCCCACCACGCCCAACCCCCGGCGCGCCCGGACGTGGGGGGCAGCTTCTCCTGCGCCCCCGCCCCCGAGTTTACGGGCAAAGTTTCCCGTGAACTTTCCTGTCCCCCTCCCCCCCCGGTCTCGGGCCCATGCACGTCCCCTCCCTCTTCCCGCGCGCACGAGGGCCGCGGGTCTGTAGGTCAGCCTGAGGGTTTGAGGGTCCGGCCGCGCGCGGTCCGCGCTGGGTACTCACCGCGCCCTCGGGCCGCCGGGGCTCCGCGCCTCGACCTTCGACCGCTCCCGGTAGGGAGCGAGGCAGGGAGCGCGGAGCTAGCACCGCTGCCAGATCCCGCCGCCGAGCCCCGCGCCGCGCCGGCTGGAGCCGCCGCGTCCGCTGCCGCCGCCGCCGCCCGCTCTGCACCGGCTCCCCGGCGCTCGGCGGCTTTAACCCCCCCATCCTCCTCCCTCCCTCGCGCGCTCCCTCCCTCCTTCCCTCGCCCATGTGACCGCGGGCGCCCGCTCGGCCGCGCGCGCCCTCGCTCCCCTCCCCCTCCCGCCTGGTCTCCCCGCGCCTTCGCGGCCGCGCGCCACGACCCCCTCCCGGCCACGGCCCCCGCGTGCCCCCACCTTGGCACGCTCCCGCGCCTGGCACGCGCGGCCCGCTCGCGCGGGCACACTCATCCTGCGTAGGCCTGTGAGCCCCCGCTCCCATTCGCCTCGCGCTGGCACGCACCCTCCCCCCCGCGGGCACACTCGCCCGCACTGGCACGCTTGGCCCCCTTGCATTCGCCCTCTCTCGGGAACGCCTTCTAGACTGCTGTAGTCCCCGCGCTTCATGTGCAGCCCCGACCGCGGGTCTCAAAAAACGCGCACGCACACACACCCACACCCACTCCGCTGGATCCCCCAGGGCCGCTGGGCGCGCACCCAGTCCCCCCGGGTCGCTCATTCACACTCACTCGCTCACTCAGCTTTGGCCAGGTCTCCGCTGCGCACACTCCCGCACGTTCAGGCCCTGACTGCCTCGCACCGACACCCTGGCACACCCCGGGCCAACTCTCGGGGTCCTCCCGCCGGCGTCTCCGTGAGAAGAGCGCGAGCCAGAGCCCCCGGGCCCCACTTTGGGCAGGGTAGGCCATAGGTCTCCGCGCCTCCCCTCTTCCTATCGCCCCCCAACAACGACCCCACCTCACACCCCGCCCAGGCACAGACACTTACACCCCTCGCGCTGAAGAAAGGAGGCTATTTGCTCGCATGACCCAGCATGGACCAGGCTAGGAACCTAGGCCCTCGCCTCCCACCAAGTCTCCGGTGACACGCCACAACTACCCTCTCCTTCTTCACCCCACCCCCCACCCCTGGACACACGGCCTGAGGAGTGACTGCCAATGGGATGCGGGGCGTAGGGAGGGTGCGCCCTTTATGCCTGGACCTGCAGTGCCGGAGCGCGAGTGCCAGAGTTGGGCGCTGGAGGTTCACCCCTCGAGTTTCCCTTCGCAGCCTGGGCCTCTGAGGGGCGGGTGTGCTCACTTCACTGGCCCCCGCGCCTCCGGTCTGGCTATTACATGGGGGATTAAGGTTAGACAACCTGACTCCTTCTGAGGCCACAGGAGAGCGCAACAGAAAGGGTGAATGCCAGCGGCGGAGAACGAGTGGCCCGCCCCTATTCCCACCCCACGGATTTTTCACCTGACCTTTGACCCATAATCCCTGCTCCTAGCCCCTCCCGAGAGCTGCGCAAGGCCTGGGGGCGGGGAGCGGGGAAGGAAATATCTCGCTGCTTCCTCACACCCTTCCCTAGTAGGCTGCCCAGAGCGCCCGGGCCCTTTCCCAACAAATGCCTCAGGGACTCCCATTGCAGAGGAAAAACCTCCTTCCCGCCACTGCCCGGGCTTTTCACTTTCACTTCCGTGGCCGCAGAATCCCCTCAGTGCAACCGGCAGGGGTCAGTCGGGGCTGTGGCTCAGAGAGAGCCGGCTGGGGCTTAGGAACACACAGAGAAATAGTGGCGCCCAGCTGAGATCCAGGTCACCCCCACCCACAGTAGATGTCCTTTATCTGGTCTCTCCGGGCCCGGAGCTTCCAAGTACCCAGGCCGCGGGCGGGGACGAGGTGGTGGGCACCGGGAAGGAATAGAGACGGTGCGACAGAATCTGTGTTGGGGTGGGGGGGGGGCGGAATTACCCCTCCCCCGGCGCCGAAACTAGGCCTGGGAGAGGTTGGGTTCTTGGGCGGGGGGGCCCCTCCCCTCGAGGCGCCGATGGGCGTCGAGATCTGCGGGTGGGGTGACTTGACCTCCGGATACCCCCGTGTCCTGGACTCAGCCTCATTCTGCCAGGTTGAGGAGCAGTGGGGAGTTCCGCCCCGGACCAACGTCACCTCTACACCTGGGGACGCCTGGGCTGCCGACGGCAGTGCCCAAGTCCGCGGGTGCTGGGGCAGGGTCCATGCGGGGCAACCGGGGTCCGGCAGCCGGATAAATCGGTGTGTCCGAGGATTAGCCAGGACCAGAGGCGCACGTCGGATCGGATCCCGGCGTCGGTCGATCTCTAGCTTCTCCCGGCTCAGTACCCGGCGGCCGCACCCGCTTCCCCAGGGCCGCAGCGACACCTGGCGGGCGATGCGAGACGCGCGTTCTCTCTCAAGCTGCGGCTCCAACAGAGAGGCAGCGCCCACCTACCGAGCAACCGGGGTGCGGCCCCCCCTCTCCCTCCCGCCGCTACCGCCTGGTCCAAAAGCGATTCTCCTTGCATCTCATCTGGGGCAACAGATTACTCGTGGGTTTCTGCTCCTGCTGGCTCCAATGCTCTATCTACATATGAGCTTCTGAGCTTTCTTTCTTTCTTTCTTTTTTTTTTTTTTTTAGCTTCTGAGCTTTCTAAGCTTCCGTGTTGAACCCTCCTGGACCCCATTTCCCTGGGGCAAAGCCAAGCCTCGTTGGCGGCTCTTCAAAGCCTTGCAAGAACTGGCCCTGCCTCCTCTCCAGCTTTATTAGGCGCCCCTATCCCCAGTATCCCCAGCTCTGCACCAGCCCCCCTCTGTCTCATGGCACCGCTATCCTTAAGCCAAACCCCATTTCGCTGACACCCTCTCCCAGCCCTACCCCATCTTCACCATCTGCCTCTCCTATGAGGGGCAGTGGGAAATAACGCCCCCAGTTCAGAACCCTAGTGTCCTGCAAATGATGGTTATCCCAGATTTGATAATCTTGGAAGGCCTTGGGAAATTGGGGAGGGGGGAGGTTCCCCTTGACTTTGTAAAACTCCCTGGAATTTTATACCCGCCATGAAAGACTTTTGGCTCCACCCTGGCAAGTGACCTTAACTTGAACCACCTCCCATCCCCCTTCCCCAGAAGATAACTGTGCCATCCCAAGCCTTTGGGTAGCAAGGAGCCTTCCCCATTCCTGCTGTCCTCAAGGAAAGAGAGCCCCCACCCCACCTACATTTTCCAGTGCTCCTAGGGGAAATGATGTTTATTTCTAACCTGCTATGCCATCAGAAAGGTCCACCGTGAGGCACATACCTGGCTACCCAGCATCACAAACACTCACACAGAGCCTCTATCTTACCTACAAATGCCAGACATAGGCTTCCCTGGTGGTGCAGTGGTTAAGAATCCACCTGCGAACGCAGGCGACAAAGATTCGAGCCCTGGTCCGGGAAGATCCCACATTCCGCGGAGCAACTAAGCCAGCGCGCCACAACTACTGAAGCCCGTGCACCTAGAGCCTGTGCTCCGCAACAAGAGAAGCCACCGCAATGAGAAGCCCGTGCACTGCGACGAAGAGTAGCCCCCGCTCGCCGCAACTAGAGAAAAGCCCACGGGCAGCAACAAAGACCCAAAGCAGCCAAAAATAAAATAAATTTTAAGAAAATGCCGGACACACATTATGTACAGTCACACACCTGGCCTCAAAGAGTCAAACTTGTATATTGAACCTCACTATGGCACACTGGGAGTCAGGGACCCCTGCTTGGGGCTGGGGGTTAGAGGTCTCAGAAGGGCGGGACTCCCCGAATCACGCACTTATACACCATACCACATATAGACACAGTCACCCACACAATCATGTACTCAGTCACACCACGTGTCACACAGGCACACGCGCAGAGTCACACACGCTCTCAATCACACAGAGTCCCACACTGGGGTTTGGCGGGTCCGGGCGCTCTCAATCACACAGAGTCCCACACTGGGGTTTGGCGGGTCCGGGCGGGCTCCAGGAGGCGGTTACGTAAACGCCCTCACAGCCCCCCTCCTCGCTCCCCCTCACCCCCCTCCTGCTTCCTCACGCAGTGCCAGCGCCCGGGGCTGCTTGGCTGGGGCCCGGGAACAGCTCGGCCTCACAGAGGCTCCAGGCGCCGAGAAACCTGATCCGACACAGCCCCAGGCTGAGCCAAGGAGGGGGACCCAGAGCACGCCCCCCAGCACACTCAGGGTCCAGCTCAGACCCCCAGAGACGACTCACCCACATCCTGGGACAGCATCTAGGCCCCACTTACGACACCCCCTGCAGACCCCCTTCTGGAATCCTGTCATCTGTATCGCCACCTGAGTGTGCCCTGAACCCTCCAATCTCTAGCACCAGAAAAGGGCAAAGATCCCCTAAAGGTAGAGAATGGGTGAGAGCTGAAGCCATAATGTTGGTGCCTAAGTATTCAGCCTGGAATTGCTGAATACTCTAGGAGTTCTCTGGAGCCATCTCCCCTTCCTCCCTGGGGTTCTCTAAAGCCACTGAGAGATAGAGATGCTTCCACTCCTGCTCCAGGCCCCCCTCAGATTTGTTGCCTACCGATCCCAACATATTCCATCAGAATTCTAAATTATCTGGATAGGTCCAAGGCCCCCCTCCCTCTCTTTGATATCCTTCCTTCCTCCTTAGTTGGCAGTTCTAACTCCAGTCTAACCCCAGTTCCTCCTGTTTTGCTAAGAAGGAAGCTTGAGGGCAACCTGAGACATTGGGAATGAAATCCCTGAAAGGAGGAAGGATTAAGGCTCCGGAAGCTCCTGAAAGTCAGGAGTCTAAGAGAAGGGGAGAGACTGTCTGTGACACCCCCCACCCCCACCCCAGCATAACCCTCACCCCACTCTGCAGCCCAGACTCAATTTTTCACAGTAGCTTTTGAGTATCTGCCTGGGCTGCCCAGGCCCAGGCAGAAAGGGAATTTCCCCCTATGTTCTCTGTTAATGAACAAAACATTTCATGTTGAAATTCCTCCTCTGCCCACCCCCCCAGTGTCTCCAGGGCCCCCCAGCCTGACCAAGCAGGAGTACCACCAAGAGGCGAGTAACAGAGTAGGGGGCAGCTCCCAGGGGAAGTGTAATCTACACCGAGGAGGCATCTTTTTCATAAATAATTAGGGTGGCTTTTTTTCACTTTTGGCTAAAATCAACCACTCCTGTGGCAGCTTCCCAGAAAGGGCGGCGGGAGGGCAGCCGGAGCTGTCCCAAAGCCCAGGACATGGCCCCCCCCACCCTGGGCGAGGAGCCTTCCCCAAGTTGTTTTCCTGGTCTCTTCCTCCTGGATGTTTTTTTTGATTATTAATCACATTTTCCATCTGCAGGCTCAGTCCAGACCCCCTCCCCCTGGGGTCAGGGCTGGACAGAGAGAGGAGGAGCGGTCTCCAGGAGGACGAGTTGGGGATAAGATGGGCAGTGACCCCTGGTCTTGGCTGACCTGAAAGAGGTTGTCAGTGGCACGTCACAGATCACACCTTCACCAGCCTGGTATATAAAAGGACGTTGGTCAGTACAAGTGGAGTGAATGAATGAACAGGTGTCCAGCTTTCACAGCACCCAGCTGGTGCTGGAAGGCAAAGCCCCCAGGGTCCTTCCCCTTATGCTACAGACAGGCAAACAGCTCAGAGAGGGGGAGTCACCTGCCCAGAGTCATACAGCAAGTTAGTGCCAGAGCCAGAACAGGACCCCAGGAATGCTGATGGCTCCTCCATTCATAAGGCAGTCAATAAATATGTACTGAGCACTTAGCATATGCCAGGCATTGATCTAAGAGGTGGTATATAGCAATGAACCAAACAGACAAAAATCCCTTCCCTCTCAAGGATGTGGAGCAACTAAAACTCCACACACTGCTGGTGGGCGTATAAGTCGTTGCAACCACTTTGGAACACTGTTCGGCAGGATCCACTAAGCTAAACATATGTATAGCCTATGACCCAGCAATTCCTCTCCTAGATATATACCCAAAAGAAATTATTGTGTATGTTCACCAAGAGTGTTCTTAGTAGCTTTATTCATTATAACCTCAAACCGGAAACAACCAAATGAATGAATAGATTGTGATATAGTTACAGCAATGGAAAAGGACCAGCTATAGCTACACACAACAAAAATGGATAAAGCTCCCAGCCGAATGTTGAGCAAGGAAAAAAAAAAGAGAACCAAACACAAAAGAGTATGCATTGAATGATTTCATTTATATAAAGCTGAAGAACAGGCAAAACTCATTTATGGTGATAGAAGCTGGAATTGCAGTTACCTTTGTTGGGGGAGTGGGAGGTTTCCAAGAGTGTACGTACATATGTCAAAATTTAAGTTGTGCCCTTAAGATTTGTGTGCTTTACTGTTTACTTTTTGCCTAAAAAAAAAAAAAGTTTAAAAATCTCCTGCCCTCATGAGACTCACATTCTAGTCAGGTAAGATGGATACTAAAAAAAATAGGTAAGTATTTAGTTTGTCCATGTGACAGTGCCGTGTCTGACTCCACAGGCCCCTCAGGGAAGAGATGACAGCCTAAATGTCACCTAAGACAAGCCTAGACTAAGCCCCTCTGCCCTCCCCCAGAGTGCCATACTCTTTTTTCCTTAGAGCAGTTAGTGTGATGTTTACCTACCTAGTTACTTGTGTGGCACCTGTGAGCTCCATGAGGGCAGCCCTGTGGCCTCCACCTCCAGGCACCTAGAGCTGGGTCTGGCACAGAACAGGCGCTCCTACCATGTGAAATAGGTCTAAATAAATGTTGAATGAGTGAATGAATGAATGATGCAAGCAGGACCTGGGGGAGCAGAGTCCCAGGATACACGGGAGGGAGCCTATCTGGACGGGTCACAGCCTCGAGGGATGGGAAACAGGGTTTGGTATCCAGTAAGGGTTTAAGCAGAAACCTAGAAGGCAGGAGGATGAGGCATCATGAGTGGCTCAGAGACCACATCCTGAAGTGCCTTTGGTGCCAAGGTCACGCAGGCCTGGAAAGGCATAAAGTAGGTGAGGAACAGAACCAGATTTGCCTTCTAGTGGGAAAGTTGAGTCTGCTGGTAGACGGTGGTGAGAAGGGCTAAGGCTAGAGGTGGGACAGCTGGGGAGGAGGTGTTTGCAGTGACCCGTGGGAGAGAGACCTCCAGCCTGATGGGGGCAGGGCCATGGGGCTGAAGAGACGGTACAGGGCTTTGGGGGACGGAGGGTGGGCACTCAGATTCATCTTCTTCATCTGCTCCCATGGCCCCTGGAGGCACCCCCATGTTGCCCTATACACAGAGAACAGGACCCCTGGACACTCAGTCCAGGGTCGGCTCTCCCAAGGCCCCTCACCCCAGGCTCCGGGTTGTGATCCCAGGCTCCGGGTTGTCTGGAAAGAGAAGCAGATGGTCAGGGAGAGGGTAGAGGATCCAGAGGTGTTGGGGAGAGAGGGACAGGGGAGGAAAGAGAAACTAGGGGTTAGCAGCTGTGTGTGTCAGAAGGTGGGAGCAAGAACACAGACTTACACAATCACAGATGAAGTTTTTCATCTTGTGTTGCAAAAATTTGCATGAAACTAATTCCCTGCTCAGAAACACAAAGTCCCTCCCTCCCTCCCTCCCTCTCTCTCTCCATCCCTGTGAGCCCTGATCTCCCTCACCTCCCATTCTTCATGGGGGAAGCACATGTCTTTAAAGGTTTGTCCCCGTCCAGTGCCAGTGCACCTTGATCCCTGCTGCTGTAGAGCTGCCTCCCTGATAAGAAGGCTGGGATTTCCAAACCAGACTGAGGGCCATGTGGCCCCGAGACTGGCTCCCTCCCTTCATCTCCCACAGCTCCTTTCCTGGACACCCTGTGATTCCCTGGGGCAGAGGGAGAACGGAGAAACTTCCCCCCAGAAACTCAACTGTGGTGATTCAGAAGACAGAGAAAGATTAGAGATTTGGAGACTGAATGCCAGAGACACCAAGCCCCAGGGAAACAGACAGAGGCAGCGGAGGAGTTCATGAGGGAAAATTGAGTTAAATTCAGCTCAACAGCCATTTATTAGCACCTACTGTGTGCCAGGCCCAGAGGGAACACTGTGTACAAAAGCACAGAGGACTCCCAGGTTTTTGGCATGAGTGGCTGGGAGATGATTGTGCCATTCACAGAGCTGGAGAGGGAGCTGGGGCTTGACATGGCCAATTGAAGCATCTGTGGGATGACAGCCAGCAGGGGCGAGGATGGAGAGGGCAGAGAAGTTGAGAGAGGGCGGGCGGCTGGAGGCGTGCAGTCTCTGTTCCACAGCTCCCAGGGCCCTCTACCCTGGCTCGTGCCGGTTGCACGGACATTCATCAACATCTCAGACTGACCTGAGCACTATGAGGGTGCTGGAAGATGACAAGATAGATCAGGCAGCAGGGAAAGGGAATGACGAGGGGGAGGGGAGGAGAAAATTGAGGCTGAAACCCTGGGAAGCATGATTAAAAGACAGAGAGGGCAGGGAAGGGGTTAGTCCCAGAAGCAGAAGGAGAGCCAGGAGTCAGGGTTGTCACGGGACCAAAAAGGAGTCTGGTGAGGCTAAGAAAGAGCCCTGGGCTTTAGCAGCCAGGAGTGGGATGAGGCCAGCGGGGCCAAGCTGGTGCTATGGAGCTGGCTGATGTAGCCCCTCCACAGGCGCCTGTGAGCAGAGGGTGGGCCCCCCTTCCCCAGCCTCCCTGCTGTCCCGGAGCCCTACTTGGTCTGGCACCTCTCAGCCAAGCGCAGGGGAAGAAGAGAACGGAAAAGCTCCCCTGTCTCCATACTGGAGTCCCTGGTTTCTGGTCTCAGAAGGGTCCTGAGCCTTCTTGAGCTCGGGAGCCCACAGAAGTCAGGGAGCCCTGGGGACCCTGGGGGTAATTGAAACCAGGGCTAAGACATTAGAAACCATAACGCTGACTCCCCAGCTCCCCCAGGATAGCTCCTGATTTCCTTCTTGCCAGATCCTCCCTGCTGCTGACAGCTCAGCCCTCTAGGTCCCCACCGGCTGGGCTGATGTTCCTCTTCCCCATACCAACTAGAAAGGGCATCCAACCAGAAGGCAACCAAGGCCAGCCCTCGGGGACCTCCTCTCTGTGCTCAGACAACCTCAGAGTATACTAGGCTAACCCCCCATATCAAAGCATCCCCAAATTCTAATCTTGATCTCTTATTGAAAAAGCTACCGTAGGGGGCTGAAGTAAGACAATGGGAAGGATTTCTCAAAAGTGAAAGAAAAGAGAGAGGTAGAGATGTGGGGCAGAAGTGCCTCTCAACTAGCAGGTGCTCCACAAGGACGTGAGAAAGAAAGAAGGAGTCTTCAAGCCTGGGCCCCACCAGAGCCAGGTGTTGGCTGGGCTGGATGTGAAGCAGGAGCAGGGCAGGCTGCACCCCAGGGTGGCAGGGAGGAGGAAGGTCCAACAAGTTCTGTGGCCCGGGGTTCCCCTTCCATCTCTCTCCCTGCTCTGATGTCTCTCTCTGCCGCAGTCCTTATCTCTGACAACAAGGACAGGAAGCCGCCCGCATGTTTGCTGGCCTGATGGGAAGGCCTTCGCCCTGCACAGCTGCCTGATGATTCCAGGATCCCCAAATTCCCTTGGAGTGCTGCTGTGGAAATCTGTCTCCACCTGTCTCTAAGTCTGCCTCTCTCCTTGGCTCTTCAGAGGGACTGAAGGGATCAAATACTTACTCCACCACTTACTGGCTTTGTGGCCTCAGGCAAGTGACTTAATATCTTTGTGCCTCAATTACCCTAGGAGTGAAATGGGATCATAATCATGCCTAATGCCTAAGACTGCTGTGAAAATTCAGTTAAATGAGATAATCCAGTCAAGTGATAAGCACCAGCCTGGTGAGTACTAGAGCCCCTTCTGGCTTTGGCTTCTCCCCATCCCTCTCTCTGTGTCTCCTCAGAGACGTCTTTCTCTCCATCTAGCTAGCTACCTCATTCTCTGTCTCTCAACATTTCTCCTGACCCCTTGTCCTCTCCCTGTGTCCAGCTCTGCCTGCAGCCCCCCAGACAACCCTGTTTGACCCTGCTCCAAGCCAGGTTGGCACAACTGGCCCAGGTCGAGTGGGGTGGGGTGTCCGGGGAGGTTTTTAATTCACACATGGAATTCCTGGCAGTGGGATCACGCCTGGGCCTGAACGTGGGTGAATCACAGTTAGTGGGAAGAGTGATTGTGTCTGTGTCCTTTCTGGAGGGGCAGGATTGCTGGGGGCTCAGCCTGACAGCCTCTTGGAGGAGGGGGGACTTGCCCCGACTGCTCTGGCCACCCCTGCACTTGGGCCTAAGCCAGATCCTCCATATCTAGAGCCTGCTTGGAGGGAAGGCAAGCTGCCAAGAGCCCAGGACCAAAAGGGGAAGCCCTCCACCTCTACATAGGGTGGTCTACCTGCCCTCAAAACACTCTAGCCCTCCCTCACCCCAAGTCCTGTTCTGAGCTTCCCATACCCCATTCCACACCCTGTACGGAGGCATGTCTCTGTCTCTCTTAACCTTGATCCATGACTCTTGCACCCCCAAACTGAAGCCACCAGGGATAGGAAACTGGGGGTTGAAGAGTCTAGGTTCCTCACTTGGACCAAAGAGCCCCTTCTTGGGGGGGCAGGGACACAAAAAGTCCAGATGTCACTTCTATATCACTGTTTATCTGTGAAGGCAGAAGGCACCTGTGAAATAGGTATTCTATAAACATAAACCGAATGAAGGAGAGGCAAACAAAGGACCCCCAACAGGGAACTGGACGGCTGAGGCTGCAGCAGGCAGGAGCATTGATAGGCTGTGGAAAGGCTGCTGTTTGACTCTGTGGCTCAGCAAGGAGTCTTCTCTGGGGGCCAGGATTGGTCTCAACTAGCCCCAGATGACCCCATACCTGGGGCCCCACTAGGCCCCTCAAGTCAGCCCTTGGGCAGAGGGCCAGATGGGTGAACCACTAAGACTTGTCTCTCAATTCGCTATTCCCAGCACATCATTGCCTCAAGGTGACCACCAGCTTCAAGGAGAGAGAGCTGTGGCTACAGATCCAGAGAGGGAGAAACACAAGTAAGGGTCACACAGCAGGCAGAGGCTGGGAGTCCTGGTGTCCTGGCAGTCAGCCTGGGTCTGTTATGGGGATCCTGTGGCAACACTGTGACAGGGGCCAGACCAAAAACAGGATTTTATGTGGGGAGAGAGCCTAGGAATCCTTGAACATGTGGGCAGCTGGGCCAGGGGTGGAGTCTCCCATCAGGCAAGGGCAGATGTGCAGCTTCCTGTCCTTCCCATCAGATGGAAACAAGCATTGGGATAAGAGGTTCAGAGAGACAGAGCAAAAGAAAAGAGAGAGAGAACCTGGGAGAGAGACCAAGAAATAGACACAGAGTCAGACGCAAACATAGAGATGCAGAGAAATAAAGATGTGAGTCAGAGACACAGAGAGAGGGAGATGCAGGAGGGAGAGTCAGAGACACAAAGACAGGGAGACGCAGAAGAAGGGAGAGCTATGGAATTAAAGACACAGAGACAAAGATAGGGAGAGACATGGAGTCAGGGAGAAACAGTGTCTCAGAGTCACAGAGCAACTGTGACATGGAGTCAACAATATACAGACACAGACACTCAGAGACTAGGAGACAGAAAGGAAAAACAGTTAGGAGGGAGAAGTAGAGATGGAGAAGACAGAGAGACAGAAATATCGAGAGAGGCAGAGAGATGGAGAGAGAGCAAGGCAAAGGGAGACAGACTGAGACAGAGAATGAGATCAAAACAGCAGGAATGGGGAAAGCAGGCGACACAGGAGAGTCTCCTGGTCTCCAGTCTCTCCAGCCTGGTCTCCCTAGGGTTTGGACCCCCCACTTGCTATTCTTTGGTTTCCATAGCAACGGGGAGGGCAGCATCAAATTTGCACATACATTTACATCCTTTCTATCTGCATAATTCAACAGGTTTTCGTGCATATTCATGAGACTGTGAATGAAGGTGACTCTCTCAATCCCTGCTCAAAACCTGGCTGTGGCGCCCCCTGCTTGCAGTACACAGTCATGGCTCCAGGCCCAACCTCGCAGGCCCTGACCCGTCCCTGCCAGACCCTGCTAACAACACTCCCCTGTACTTTCCTACCTCCAGACCTTTCCTCAGGTGATATCCCTCTGCTTTCTAGGGATGCCCTTCCCTCAGCATCAGTCCTGCCGACAGTACACATGCGCGCACTTGCACACACACTCACTCACATGTGCACACATGAACTCTAGTGGAGGGTGCACGGCAGTGAGTGACCAGTGCTCACCCTGGCTCCCTGGTGGAGGAGGCCCCTCAGTCACACTCCTATCTGGAGTCAAAGAAGAAGGTGCATGAAGGGATCACACTCAGAGGGGCTGGCGTGTATGCTGAGCTGACGGCTACAGATCTACCAACAGAGAGGGACCTAGGACATTGAGGCCTCCACATGGAAACTGACAGAGACCTGGTTCCAGCCAGAATAACCAGAGGAGCTAGGACAGAGCCCAAAGGAGTCTCAGGAACAGAAGGGCTGAGGTGGCTCAAATGGCGTGGGAGAGGCTGCCTAGGGCCAAGAACCCTTTCAAAGTGCCAAGCCTTGAAAGCTTTTGTGGGCTGGGAGGGGCTTCTCCAGGGCCTTCTCCAGCCATAATTTTGGCTTCACCATCTTCCCCTGGATCCCTGCAGCAGCCTCCTCACTGCTCTCCCTGCCCTGTGTCCCCAATCCACTTTCCACACTGTAGCAGCCAGAGCTCCCTCTGAAACATCAATCTGATATCCCACATCACTCCCTCCTTATTGCCTTCAGAGACCTCCATCACTCTCAAGAAAAAGTGCAAGCTCCTTGGCCAGGCACTCAGGCCTTTCCAGTCCAGCACCCCACCCTCCTCTGAGCCTCATTCCTCATACTCCCTGCTTTGAACTTCATGCTCCAGTGATCATCTCTAAGCTCTTCTCACCTCCGTGCCTTAGCTCATGCCTGCCCTTCACCCCGAATGTCCTTTCCACTTTTCTTCCAGCTTTTTTTTTTTTTTTTTTTTTTTTTTTGGTCCGTGCCCGCATGCAGGATCTCAGTTCCGCCAACAGGGGATGGAACCGGCGCCCCCTGCGTTGGAAGCACGGAGTCTTAACTAATGGACCGCCAGGGAAGTCAAAGCTCTTATTCAAGATTCAACACAGGCATTACCTCCTTCTCTTTGAAGCTTTGCCTGTCCCTAAGGACTGGACGAGGGATTCTGAACTCCTGAAATCTAATGAACTTCCCTAATTTCTATACTTACCACACCAATAATGAAATCACCTATATATATGGCTTATAGCCCTCATGGGGCTGGAGCTTCCAAGCCCAGTGACTATATTTGTCACATTACGGGTGCTAATTAGCTATTTGTTGAATAACTGAGAGGTCACTAAGCCTATCGAAGGCCAAATTTCAAGCCACTACTACCCTGTGTCCTGACTCTGCAGACCCTACAAAGGGAAGGGATGGGCCATTTCTTCGCAGATGCTGTCATCTTGTGGACAGACTCAGAAGTGCAGCCAGACATCACCTGGGAGTGGTGATGCCTTATAGCATCAGGCCTGATCCCTGAGTTTCAGGCAAATAGAGGGGAGTGAGGAGGTAGGCCCTGAAGACGGAGTGCCACTGGCGTCCTCTGAACAATCTTGATGAGTTCTAAGCAGACAGAATGGCAAGAGCAAAGGCTCAGAGGCAGAAAAATCTCATGGCAAGTGGGAAGAGTGAGGAGTTAGTGTGGCCAGAGCCCAGAGTCCAAGGGGACCAAGCCAAAGATGGACTGTGGCATGTGACCAATAAAGGGGGTCCTTTAAGGCCATCCAATGAATGAATTTGGATCTTGTCTTCTAATCTGGGCACGGAGAGACTAAGGGAGCAAAAGAATGACAGATGTGGGTATGGCCCAGAGGCTTAGCCACACACTTGGAGACTCAATATTCATTCACTTATTAAATACTTATGAGGCACCTACTATGTGCCAAGCAACGTTCAACATCCATAGGTCATATCACTGAACAAAACAAAGATTCCTGCCCATTTGGAATTTACATTCTCATCAGAAGGAGACAGACAATAAACAAAAACATTAAAGAAGTAAGTTATATTTGAAAGAAAGAAAAAAAGAGAAAGAGAAAGAAAGAAAAGAAAGAAAAAGAAAGACAGACAGACAGACAGACAGACAAGAAAAGAAAAGAAAGCAAGCAGGGTAAGGGATATCAGAAGTACTTGACTGCAGTTTTAAATGGAGTGGTCAAAGTAGGCCTCGTTGAGGTGACATTTGAGCAAAGACTTAAAGGAGGGAGGGAGACAGCCATGCAGGTATCTGTCAGAAGGGCATTCTAAACAAAGGGAACAGCCACTGGCTTGGTTTGGACAGTTCAGAGGGGAGTGAAGCAGGGAGACCAGCAAGGAGGCTGTTTTAAGACAATGATGGGCACAAATCAGCAGAGGCTGTGGGAATGCAGAGAGACCTAGGAAGCAAAATTGTCAGGACTTGGTGCCTGTTTGCATATGGGAGGTATATAACTCCTCGTCATATTGTTCTGAAGGCCCCATTTCAAGGGGACTCGCTGTACGTGCCACCTCCAAGGCAGGTAGTGAGAATGCTCAGCACATTCTATCCTGGCTGCTCCCCGCCTCCTCCACACACTGTCCTCCCCAGCCTCTTAATTCCTCAACCTCATCTTCAGTGACTTTCCCTCCAGGCCACCCAACTATCTACTCTCATGCCCACTAGTAAGTCCTGTCAGCTCCTAAAACTCTCAAATTCACTGACTCCATTTCATTCTTCAGCTACTGTTATGTGTTGAATTGCGTCCCTCCATAAAAATATATTGAAGTCCTAAGCCCTAGTACCTCAGAATGTAACCCTATCTGAAAATAGGATCTTTACAGAGGTAAGCAAGTTAAAATGAGGTCATTGGGATGGCCCCTAATCCAGTATGACCAGCATCCTTATAAAAAGGAGAAATTTGGACACAGAAACAGACACAAAGGGAAGACAGTGTGAAGATGGATGACTGGAGTAATGCATCCAAAAGCCAAGAAGGCCAAAGGCTGCTGGCAAACCAGAAGCTAGGAAGTCAAGGAAAGATTCCCCTGCAGGTTTCAGAGGGAAATGGCTCTGACACCTTGATTTTGGACTTCTAGTCTCCAAAACTGTGAGGCAGTACAGTTCTGTTGTTCTAAGCCACCCAGTTGGTGGTACTTTGTTATGGGAGCCCTAGACACTGGTACAGCTATGATACCCTAACCCAGTTCTCTCATCGACTCCACCTCACCCCACCCCACCCATTTTCATGGGGTCTAGGCCACTGACCCCTGCCCCTCTCTATCTTCACTTCTTTCCTGACCCAGTTTGGATTCCTTGGGCCTTCACCACATACACTTTCTTGCTAGTCTCCTCACTATTCTTCCATCATTTCTGCCTGTCTTGACCTAGTCTAGAAGAATGCAACAGTGCTTCCTCTGAGTCTTCACTTGTCCTGTGGGTGCTGCTGGAGCACACACACCCTGACTGATATTACAAGTTCATGGTCATCAGCCTCAACTGGGCTTTTAGCCCTGACTGGTCATCCTCCTGTACCTCCCTGGGTATCTTTCCCAATTGCAACACCAGCCTCCTTGCTCTACTCTCAGCAGCAGAGCTGGACTCTTGCTTCAAGAGATTAAAAGCCTTCTGAACTCTGAATTCTCTTATGTCCCACCTTGACCTCTTCACCCATCTGCATGCATAGCCATCCTCAACTCCTTCCCTCCTATTCCAGGGAGTCTGCTCTCCTCTTCCCTTTGTGATGGCCATACCTCCATGCTCCAAGGCCCACTCCCTTTCATCTCCCCCAGGAGCCTCACTCTGGGTTAGCCACAGTGTCCTGCACCTTTAATCCCTTTCCCTATTGGCTTCGCCCATCAGCCTACAAACAAGTCTTTGCTAATTCATTAAACAAATAAATAAAAGTCTCTCTGTATCCCACAGTCACCTCTCCCCTCCCATCACAATAGTTTCTTGAAAAAGCTATCTGCACTTCCTTACCTTTTGTGCCCTTACCTTTTCTAAGAGATTATGGAGGAAGAAGCCATACTACAGTGAATTAAGGAGAAAGTGGAAAGTAAAGAAACTGAATCGGCAATTATACGTTAACTCTTATGCTCCCTCCCTCCTAAGCTTGGTCAGGCTTTCTGACTCTAAAGGCCTCACCTCTCTCTGGCTCCCCCCCCTGCAATTCCTCCTGTAGGCCCCAACTAGGCCCTGTAGAGGTCAAGCAGAGAAAAGGCCCCAGAACCTAGCCATCTCTCCCTCAGCCTGTGTCCTATCTCCTGATTCTCTGAACTGCAGATCCTGTTCTTCCCAAGGGATTTTGACCCCAGCTCAGTTTCCCTCCACACTACCCCTGCCATCACCCTGGAGACCCCAGGTGGTGCCTTAATGATGAGCTGCCCAATTGGGAGCCCATCCTAGGACTCCCAGAGCTTGTGATGCCACCTTACTGAATCATTCCCTCAACACAGGTCACTATGCTTATTCCATTGATCATTCCACCTGGCCACAGCAGGCTAGGTCAGGATGGGATGCTGAGCCAAAGATCAATAGCCTGCAAGAAGCCAATGATACCCAGAGAGTTGTTGATGGTAGAAGACACTCAAGTGGAGACGCTCAGCGAAAAGGCACTATGCAGAAGCTGGGTGGGAAGAAAAACCCTGAATTAGCCACAAAGAGAATGGAGAGAAGTCACACAGTTGCTGGCAGCAAGACACCGAAGTCATGACCACAGCCTCAAGGAGTGTGTTAGATGCTTCATGATCCTCTGCAGTTGAGAGGCCCAGCTGGGCAGCTGCTGAGAGGGTTTCCTGTCTCTCCTAACATCCCCTGAATCTCCATCACCCACCCCTCCACTCTGGGCAACTTACCTCAGAAAGCAAAAGATGCAGTGTTCAAAGTTTTGACCACAGCCTGCTGGCCCTGTGGTCCCCTCAGCCCTGCTCTAAGCCCCTACTGGCCCTATCCCCTCAGCCTATCACTTCAACACTCAAACTGCTGTGCCCACCCTGCCACATGGGCCCAGAAGAGCCCGAACTTTGTGCTTTCCTGGTGACTGGACACCCAGGCTACTGGACACAGTGGAGAAGACCTTAAAATCCAGTGGGAGACCCAATTCACTCAACTCTTCACTGAGTCTACTACTGCCCACAATCCTGTTCCGGTTCCTGTACCCCACTGGCTACCACTGCAATCTTCACCGCTCTCCTCAGGCCCCTGACCTGACCATGGTGAACCTGAGAGTCTATGGCCAAGATGAGACAGAAAAGGAACAGCAAGGGGTAAAAAGGAAAGGATGAGACAGGAAGGGAAAATGTGGGACTGAGGTTATGTTTTTAAGGAAAAGGCATATTTGTAAGCTGAGTCATTAATAATGAGAGCAATTAACATTTACAGTCATCCCTCAGTATCCTGAGGGAATTGGTTCCAGGAGCCCCCATGGATTTTTTTTTTTTTTAACCAAAATGTTTAAGTTCCTTATATGAAATGATGTAGTACAGTCAGCCCTCTGTATCCACGAGTTCTGCATCAACAGATATGGAGGGCTGAGTGTATACAGGCCCAGGTGGTATCTAAGAATCATATGTATATTCCTACATTTAATCCTCATAACAAGCCTATGAGGTAAGCACTATATCTTGTTTCATGGATGAGAACACTAAGGCACAGAGCAGTAACTTGCCCAAGGTCACATAGCAGTAACTTGTTAGTAAGTGGCAGAACCAGGATTCAAATCCAGGCAGCCTGGTGCCCAAGACCACGATTTTAACCACTAAACGATAATACAGGCATACTTCAGAGATATTTTGGGTTCAGTTCCAGACCACCTCAATAAAATGAAGATCTCAATAAAGCGAGTCACATGAATTTTTTGGTTTCCCAGTGCTTACAAAAGTTATGTTTACACTACACTGTAGTCTATTAAGAGTGCGGTAGCATTATGTCTAAAAAAACAATGTACGTACCTCAACTTAGAAATATTTTATTGCTAGAAAATGCAAACCATCATCTGAGCCTTCAGTGCGTTACAGTAGTAACATCAAAGATCATTGATCATAGGTCACTATAACAAATATAATAATGAAAAATTCTGAAATATTGTGAGAATTACTGAAATGTGACAGAGATACGAAATGAGCAAACACTGCTGGAAAAATGGCACTGACAGACTTGTTCAATGCAGGCTTGCCACAAACATTCACTTTGTAAAATATGCAGCATCTGCAATGTGCAATAAAATGAGGTATATGCTGCAGATGGAGAAAAATGTCTGACCTGGCAGAGTCCTTAAACCAGCCCAAAACAGGAAGCAGACAGCCACCCAGGGGTCTAGACCCAGTCAGGTTACTGCTTGAGGCTTCTTATCGACTCTAGATCCTGCCAGCACCAACCTGAGCTTACCCTTCCTGTCTCTAGCCTGTGAGCTCCTGGGGGTCAAGGGCAGGGACTCCCACTCCCTTAATCCCACCTCCACACAGCAGGCCAAGCAGAGGCTCATCAGACGAATGGGCAGAACCTTTATTTCCTAACCCACTCCTTGGACCTCTGTCAGAAGGTAGATCAGAGGCACTGTAGGTAGAAGGCAATCCAGAACCCGGCAGAGACTCCACACCTGTCACTCTTCATAGCAGTCCCTTTCCACAAGCCAGAGGGAAGTGGAAGCAGGACAGGGAGGCCCACTTCTGTAGACTCAAGTCTTGTTGGGGGTGTTGAGCAGTTACAGAGGCTTCTCAAAGAAGGCCCAGCCATCCTAGACATTCAGGCCTGGCGAACAGCTTGCCGGCAGGTCTTCAAAACCGGGTGTCTCGAGCCCTTCTTCGGGGTCGGGGGCCAGAGCTGGAGGTAGGTGTGGGGCCCAAGCCAGGGGGTGCCCCTGGGGGCTGGTAGCCACACTCATTGGGGTCCAGTGGATCTCGGCTGAGCAGTACCCATACCGCAGGCACATGGCGGCGTACCGTGAGGGGATCTAGGCCTGCGTCGGGTGAGGTTGGCACCCAGCTGTCCTCGGTCTGCAGGAAGCGCAGCTTGGTAAGCTGGTGCAGGCCTGGTACCCGCCGCTTGACAATCTCAGCACAGCTGACAGCCTTGCCTGCAGCCCGGCCAGAACCTGAGAACACCACATGCCGAGCACTGCCGCCCTCCAACCGCCCCAGCACCAGGCCCAGCAGGTTGCGGATTTTGCTGCCATCTCGGACCCGCATCTCCAGGGTATCAGGCGGTAGCTGGGGCATCGGGGAAGGTGCTGGGAGTTCCACAGAGCCAGCCTTCCGGTAGTGCTCCATCCGGCTGCTGTCGTGTCTGAATCTTGCTGCCCACTGCAGGGAAGTGTCAGAGGAATGCTAGGCAGGGTGCCCTGGGCCAACCCCCACCCCCCACCCCCCACCCCGGCTCTCTAGGACGTGGGCCCACTCCTCATCCCAGATTTCCCAGAAACAGGACCATATGCCCTCATCCCCAGGACAGGGGGCCACGCCTGCCTCACCCTGGGAGGGGGCTGTACCCCATTCCTCTGGACAGGGCCATAACCCTCTCCCGACCCCGGAGTCCCTGAGACAGGACCAAATTCCCCAAACGCTGGCCAAGCCCCCTCATCCCAAGCTCCCTAGCACTGGGAATGAACTTCCCTCATCTGGGGCTCCTGGGGACAGGGCCCGGGCCCTCACCCAAGACTCCCTGAGAACAAGGCTGAGTGCTCCTCACCCTGGGCTCTCCAAGCGGTGACAGGGACAAGGCCCCTCACTTCGTGCCCCCAGAGGACAGGGCCAAGCCCCTACGCCACAAGCTCGCCGACACAGAGCCAAGAGCCCTCATCCAAAAGCTCCTCAAAAACAGAAGTGACCCCTCCCCCACTCCGGGACCCTTAGGACAGGGCCGAGCACCCCTCACCCGGAGATTCCGAGGGTCGATCCCCCCAACCCAGGTCACTCAGACACTCGGGAACAGGGGCTTGACGCCGAGGGCTGCTAGAGCTAACCCTGGCATCCAGTTCGCCGGCGGCCGGGCTCGGCGGTCCCCACCGCCACGGGCCGCCCTCAGTGCCCGGCAGGCCGCAGCGGCCCAGCAGCCGACCTCCCCTCTCCTCCCCGTACCTCCAGGAGCCCCCACCCCACTGGGCTCCTGCTCTCACCACCGCGGCCGAACACTCCTCAAGCTCGATCCGAAGCCAAGATGGCGCCACCCGGGAGCGCGCCGAGGCCGCGAGGCCGCGCACGCCGGACGGGGCGGGGCCTGGGGGGCGGGGACCCCGGCGCCTCCGCCCGCAAACCGAGAGGTGGGGGGACGCCGGAGAGTGAGCTGGGCCAGGAGGCGGAGCACTTGGGCTGTCTCAGCTGTTCAGCCCCGGGCAAGGAGCACTCCTATTGGGCCGGAGAGAGCCCTGCGGAGGAGAGGAGCGGCCGTCAGAGGAGTCCCGCGTCCTAAGGATGCGGAGGATTTGGCCCTTAGAAGATGACAGGGCGGGCGTTACCCTTTGAGCACACCGAAGCAGCAAAGGCGGAGCAGCGGCTTTCACTTTGGACAAGAGCAAGAGGTGCCGTTTGAAGTGGCCGCTGCTGCGGGGGCGAGAGCCTTGGCCAGCGAGTTCTGAGCTTGGACCTCACCCCGTGGGCACTGGCGAACCACGGGGGGGTTTTCATCAGGCGCAAGTCAAACCAGCTCGTGTGCACAGCGCACTGTGGCTGCAGCACGGGCGGGGGCGGGCCGCAACCGCTGGTGACTCCTGCCCGCAAAGTCCCGGGGGCATGTCCACGGAGATTTGTACGTTGCTCCGCGTATAATAAGCGCTCAAATATTTGTTATAAATCATTTGTTGAAAGAATGAACCAGAGAAACGGCAGTGGAAATGGGGAAAAGCAGATTAAGTTGGAAGATACCAGGAGGTAGATTTGACGACTGTTCGGACGAAGAAGGAGGGAGGAGTCTAGGATGTCTCCCAGTTTCAGACGTGCTGTATTTGAGATGCCAGTGAGACCGTGCTGGTGGGCTGGTGGGCAGGCCAGATGGAAAGGGGCCTGGAGCCACAGAAGTCCCTGAGACCACAAGGGGGCAGCAAACATTTGTGGAGTGAGGGACCATCAGTTTCTCTGCCCTTTAACATGCTCTCCTTTCCAGCCGTACCACCGCCCCCCACGGCCCACCCCCCAAAAGCCCCCTGCATCCAAACCTCTTTTAGTCTCCCCTTCTCGGCTAATAGAACCAAGTAGGCTCCCAAGAGAGAAACTTAAAGGCTCCCCTCTGCATTTGCACATGCTGCTCCCTTGGCTCTCAAAACCCTGCATGTCACCCTCCAGGGCTGCTTCCCACATTCCTTTTTCTTCTGTGCCCCCAAAGAACCCTGGTGCCACCTGTCCCTCCCCTTCTCCTTGACTGTCTCCTCAGCTAGCCTGTACAGGGCAGGAATCAGGTGGACCCTACCTGTGTCCTCCCCACCTGGTATGGCATCTGACATTTAGAGTGTACTTGGTCAATGTGGAATAAATGGATACATAAACGAATGTTCCACTCCCATCAAGCAAATGAGAGCATTCATCCTGAGAGCTCTACCTCTCCCGGAAAGCCAGACTAGGACGAGTATAGCTCTCAGTCCAACTAGTAGGAAGGCCAACAACTCTGGCCTATCAACCTCATGCCCACCACCATACCCACACAACACCGGGAAGCTAACACACACCTCCAGTAATCTGTACAGTTTATTGTCTTTGGAACAGGACACTGATGAGGGGAGGGGGTGCAAATAGCAAATCTCAAGTAGCCAGACCTCTGACCCCAGAGCCCCACCTGAGTGCAGACAGGTAGGCTGTGAATCCAATAAATACAGAGCTGCCTCTGCTCTGTCCTGTTACAAGGGCAGGTTGGCACAGGGCCTGGAGCCTGGCTGCCCTGGCCCACCCTAGGATGGGAAGCAGCCATCACTCCTCTGCTGGCTTCACTTGCTTGGCAGCCTCTAACTGGCAAAGTAGCTCATCCCACTGCACGAACTGCTTGGAGAGAAGCATTGTCTGGTCGCAGGTCAAGGTGAGAACAGACATCTGAGCGAGGGAGTGGAGAGGTTTGCATCTGCCTAAAGTGTCGGGGAGCAGGGGGATAGGCAGGCTGGGTGGGACGGGATGAGAGACAGAGCTAGAAATGGATAAAAGGACAGGGCTCCGGACAGCACTCCTCAGGGGCCTGGCTGAGCAGAAAGGATACAGTCTTGTTGTATTCCTCCAGGAGAGCCTTGGACTCCTCAGTGATCTCCACACACTGGTCCTGTGGAGCCAAGGTGTGGCAGAGAAAGTTGGACAAAGCCCCCGCTTCCCACTGCCCACCTCATCAGGGACCCTCGCTCCCCACAGAGCCTAGAAAAGGTAATGTTTAACCCCAGTGCCAAAAGGAGAAAATTTCTAAAGAGGCACTTTCAGGCTCCAGTATGGGTAGCCTAACTGCAGTCCTAAGGCTGATAGAAGGGGGGGTGAACCACACATTTAAGCAAATATTCCTGCTAGAATATGCCTCCCTCCCTGTCCCCTATTTCTGAACCCTCTTTGACCTTTACGCTAGGGCCTGGGAATAGTGAAAAAACAGCTCTTCCACCATAGTTAAGGACACATCATCCCCAGGAATTCATGGGTACCTCCCAACATCAATCTTCTGATACCTCCGGTAGCCCTACTCTGGGAGGCAGGAGACCTGGATGTGACCGTAGGCAAATCCCTTCCCTTCTGGAAGGCAGATGGAAGACAAAGGATAAACCCTAAATTCCCCCTGAAGCTGACATCAGGGAAGCCTGAGGCTGCTTCTCCAGGAGGCAGGGGTGGGGACTAGGAGCCTCACCACCTCTACTTTCCCTTCCAGTCCTCTCCCCTCCCATACCTGCTGCTGGATGTGGATCTGGGCCAAGCGCTGCAGGCGGGCGGCATGCTCAGGAACGGCTGTAAAACACAACGCACACTGCCTAGTGATGCTTGTGCCTTCCCCCGGGACTGCTCAATAGTCTATTAGGTCTTCGGTAGGATTAGAGTATTGAGTGGAGAAGCTAAACAAACGCCAGCTTCATCGACCACTGCTTCTGGAGGTGGTGGTGGGACTCCCTGCCCACCCCAGTCTTACTCTAGGACCCAAAGGGGAGGGGAAGATGCAGGCCCCTAGAAGAAGACAAAACCTTGGGGTTCCCAGAGTTGCCCAAACACCCACCCCAGGGCTGTGAGCAGGGCCAAGTAGAGGAAGCTTTGATTATCATGGGATCTGTTCCTTTGCTCTCAGCCCAGCGGGACCAGGTCTGCCGGGCCTATAGGGAACAGGGAGCCTGCAGGTGGGCTGAGGATGAATGCCAGGTCCCTAAGCTGGCCACCTGGAATCCAACACCCAGAGCCTCAGCCACCATGCTGGGCCCACAGCTTACGGGTGTCAGATGCTCAGCAGGAAGCTGATCAGGGGTAGGGAGGGGGAGCTGGGAAAAATACCTCTAGAGACAGACAAGATGGCTATCTGGATTCAATTAAAGTCACGGTCTGCTTGTCAAAACCCAGGCCTAGGGACTGCACTAGGCAGTGCGGCAGGAAGAATTCACACCCATTGACACACCTGGCAGGGACTCTTACAGTAAAATCTGGGCCCTGCAGCACCCTGAAGGACAGCTGCTGAGGGGTGGGGTAGGAGACAGAAGGAATCCCAGAGTTGGAGGCCGCTGGCCTTACGTGAGTGTCCTTAGTGCCAAACTGCCTGACATTCTGAAGCTGAGCTCTCTGCCCTGGAAATTTTAATCCCAGTGCAGGTGTCCGGTACCCCCAGGGTGAGATAAAGACAAGGAGCAGAGCCGGCCTGAGCCCAGGGAAGTCCTGCCCATCCACCCACCTCCCCAAGTAGAGTAGTGGAGCTGCAGCCCCAGAGAGGTACCTTTGATATGACTGCTGTCCAGCATGGGCACCAAAGCCTCCACCTGCTCCAGAAGCGCAACCTGGGAGAGGATAAACTGCTCCTCTGAGGCATAAACAGACAAGGCAGTGGCAGTGAGGCGAGCCTGGGCACGGCCACTCCCGTGCGAGGGGCCGATGAGATGGCTGAGCTTGGGGCAGCTAGTCTGCCCACTGCCCCCTTCTCTATGTGCACATTCCCCCAATCTGGCTCCACCTCTCTTGGATGCCTCTGGTCTGACCTATCTTGAGCCCAAGGAGCCTCTAAGTTCCTCCAAATCCTACCTTTCTCCAAGTTTTAACTCTGAGGCCCCTTCCTCTAGCCTCCTATCAACAAACTCAGAGCCCCTCCTAGGCCACAGGAAACAAAGTACTTCAGACTTGGGTCCCCACATGCAAGGGCTCCTGGGAAGGTCTGAAAGAGGAGGCGTGGAAAACTACCAGGCAGGTTCTGCTCAGTGGATCTGAGAGGCACAGACAATTACAAGTTCCTGGAGAGCTGGGACAGTAACAGGACAGTCCAGTGAGGAAAGCAGGACTGGGATGACCCTGTGTACATTGGGTTTCAGTGGCTGCAGAGTGGGAAGGGCATTCAGGAAGAGAGGACTGTTATGTCAAGCATTTGGAGGAAAGAATGCTTGTCAACTAGTAGAGGAAATAGAATTCATTTGGCTGCACTGGAGCAAGGAGAGCACAGGAAACAGCGAGATGGGAGGGTAGATCTGGCAGTCAATAGAAGGCTTGGAATGGCATGCTAAGGAATTAGGAATTTATCCTAATAGGGAGAGAGAGACACACACACTGAGGTTCCAAAGTAAACAAAGTGGCATGTTGGAAATGTGTTTTGGGAAGATGATACTGAACCACATGCAAGAAGGGGAAGACTAGGGTCAAGAAGAGCACTTAGGAGACTGCAACTATTCATGTACAAGGGGATGAACACTGAGGCAGTGGCGACAGGGAGGCACGGAGAGGCTGGACTTAAGAATCAGTGCAGGAGGGACCTCCCCGGTAGCACAGTGGTTAGGATCTGCTTGCCAATTCAGGGGACACGGGTTCGAGCCCTGGTCTGGGAGACCATGCCGCAGAGCAACTAAGCCCGTGCGCCACAACTACTGAGCCCGCATGCCACAACTATTGTAGCCCGTGCGCCTAGAGCCAATGCTCCGCAACAAGAGAAGCCACCGCAACTAGAGAAAGTGCACGCGCAGCAATGAAAACCCAACGCAGCCAAAAATAAATAAATAAATTTAAAAAATAATAATCGGAGCAGGAGAAGACCTCCTGAACTTGGTGTCTAAGCCACAGCAGTGGCTCAGGTATTTTCTGGTTCATCATTGTATACCTCACACCTCTGATAGTCTGGATCACAGTAGATGATCACTTTTGAATGCATGAACAAACACAGGTGCTTGGCAAACCGTACCTCGTGGAGTGGCTAACTAACTGATAAGCAGACATTGCCAAGACAATAGTTCCTGCCTAGAATTCTGAAATTCCAGCGCCTTCTCGCATGAAGAAAGATGTTGAAACTCATGCCTATAACCTCACCTCTCCCAAATGCAATGCTCTCTGCCCCTACCCTTTCCTAGAAGCTCCTATGTCTACTGAGCAGAAGTAAGGAAGGTTCCGAAGGAAAATCCTAGAGGCAAGCCATAGATAGAACACCGGAGTAGCTTCCACTGTGGCTGGCACCATGGTCTGCAGCTGGCTCTGAAGTATACTGTACCCAGTGCCTACTTGAGGACCACAGGACCACCTCCAGCCTCAGTCCAGAACCAGGCCAGGTTCCAGAAAGCAGCCTCCAGGGCTGTATCCAGGAGAGGGCCAGCAGGGAAGCTATCTCTGTGCCCGACATCCCCCACAATCCACATCCCCAGATGCATATGCACATACTGTCCAGCACTACCTGCTAAGATGAACTGCAGCTTAGAGGCATCAGGTATGGCAATGCGGTCAATGTACTCAGGATCCAGGTATTTGATCAGGTCTTCAACTAGAAAAGTAGCAAGATGGAAAATGGAATAAGGTTGGGGAGTGGGGTTCTGTCTTGTGAAGGATATTAGGGGAGGTGTCAGCCTTGGGGAGACCCTTGAGTGAGGAGCTGACACCCTCAGTGTCCACCAGGCCTCCACCAGGTCCCCTATATCCACTTCCCTGTCTCTACCGTCTGATCACCTGCTGGCCAGCCTCAAACTTTAAAACCCTGGGGCCCTCAGCCTTCCCACTGATCTATCCTCAAGGCTGGAAGGCATCTTGCCCCTCAGTGCCACCAAGACATGCCAGAGCTTTATCTGATTTCTAGTTCCTGAACAGGTTGCTAGCTCTGACATAATCAAAAAGGGCTGGTTGAGCCACGGCTGGGGCTCTCAGTGCCTGATTTCTTTCCTGCCTCTGAACCTTGCCTGTGGAAATTCCATACCCCTCGTCCCTCCTTCCCCAAGGGAACCTTTCAGGCAGAGCTCTTATCCCATAACTTAGGACATTGCCATGGGCTTGGGGTTTAACCACAAAGTAGAAAGCACACCCCAATTCACCATTTCATCAGGGCAATGTCTTCACCTGCTATCCCCAAAGGGCAACTCCAGTGACCTACTAGGCTGAAGAGCCTGGGCAGGGAACCAGGAAGCAGAGGCTTGGGAAGGAGAGCAGGTAGACACCTCATGGAAGCACTTACTCTTTTTGTACAGAATCTTCACCCTCTCCCTCTTGCTGGCGATGTTCCCCAAAGCCACCTGCACCTTGACCAGGCCATCGGCCACCTATGGGAGGAGTGGAAGTTAATTCCAAGATTTACCACTTGGCTCAAGTCTTGGAAGAGATAAAGAACGCTAATTCCCTCAGGCTCCCAAACCTCCTTGTCCCAGCTATCGTCCCCTTCTCCAGTATTAAAAGAGATTCAACCCTACCTTCCCAGAATCCTCAGTGTGAAGGGGGAGATAATCATGTACTCCTTGGGGAGTTTCAAGTGTGACTGGGGAGGTAATGAACTACTTTAGAGTTTATGGGGCACTAGCATATACTATCTATTCCCTGATTCCCTCCTCTTGGCTGAACCTACCTAGGCTTTAAGGGTAGAGGATGAGGAATTCCAATATTAAAGGGTTGAATAGAGGGAGAGGCTACGCAAGTGAATGATCTCACACAGGTTTTAGGTTAGAGGGTAAGGAATGACAATATTCAAGGGTCAAATATATGGGGAGGCAAATAAGACTGCATAGAAGCAGCCCGAGAGGTAGGAGGAAAATCAGGAGGATTTGCGTCATAGATGTGAAAGGGAGAGAATGTTCTGAGAAGTCAGTTCTCACATGGGACACAATCTGCTAGTGATAACTAATTCCACAAGAAGTGTACAAACAGACATCATTAGCTCTGAGGCACTCAACTCCAGGGTGTGCCTGACACTCCACCTTCAGTGAAAGGTCTTTCCATAGTTAAAAAGGGGATGGAAGGGAAACTGAGCTGCACAGTTGTCAAAATTCAGTCACTGGTGGGAAGGAGTGCCAGTCCATATCTGAACACTCAGTACCCAATCCCTTCCCCTCCTAATCCTGGCCCTCCCAGACCACACATCTAACCCCCTGGAGCCTTCTTTATCCACCTCCGGTCTACCTCTTTTGGGGTCCTATGGACCTCTCTTTACACAATTCACTTAGCAATTACGCAGGGCTCCACAACGGCCCTTCCGGGCTTCAGCTCTTACTGAAACTCTGATTAGTCAGTTTCTCGAGTGTGTCAGGTCTCCCCAACTACCCCGCGAGGGCAAAGGCGGAGTCTCCACAGTGAGCCCACCTCAGACCCACAGTGCCCTCCGTGGGAATGGACCCCGAGGGCCCGATATGCTCCGGGAGGGCTCGAACCTTTGTTATTTCAAAGGCCGGGCTGCGGGCAACGGGACTCTGGAGCGGTAGCATCCACCTCGAGGACCAGGCCAGTAGACGGCTTTTGCTTTGCCCCAGAGAGGGACCACTGGACCCCAGATAACTCACCTTCCGCGAGCCGCGAGACCCACCCGGCCCGTACACCCAGCGCTCCAGCTCCTCCACACGGGCCTGTAGCCGCTGCAAACCTGTCACAGCCGCCATAGCTCCCGCCGCCCCGCCTCTGCCAGAAACAGCCAGAGGGCGGGACGTCCGTCCAAATACAGAAGGCGGGCCAATCCGAGTGGATGGGCGCCCCTGCATACAGGAAGTGATGCCACGATTCGGCCCTTCGCTGCCGGAAGCGGCAGGCAGGGCCGACGAAAGTTGTCAAAAGCTGTCTTGTAACCTGGGCGACGGCTACCCATCAGGCCCTACCCTAATTTCCAGCCCCTGCTCGTCAAGACAACCTTTGCCTTTATTCCAGGGTACCAAATTCCAGGGTACCAAAGAGGTTTCCCTACCCCATTCTCCGAGGGTGCACATATAAATATACCATTATTCTAAGATTGGTCCATTCCCACAGAATAGTAGGAAGCCCCGTGAGATACCATAATCTTTTGGAGTCTTCTAAGGTTCAAGCGATTAAGTGTCGTGCCAAGGACACTCAACATTATAGTGGCAGAATCGGGATTTGAACTCAGGCAGTCTGATTAATGAGACTGAGCTCTCCTACTCATGGCCTTTGCTATTCTGTCTTCTCTGAGAACCCCTGGCCCAACACAGCCTGTGCATACCACATAATTCCTCCCCGACCCACAGGCCCAAACAAGAAGGAGACGAGGCACTGGAGAGGGAGGGATCGCAGCTTTATTATCCAGATGTGACCTGAGGGACATCTTCACAACACCCCAACTCAACCCTTCACCTGGCTCCTGAAGAGAAGCAGGTCTGACTCGAAGAGGTGGAGTCCTAGAGATGATATTGACACAAGGGAGCACATGAGGAGATGATGGGGGTTACCGGGGGAAGAACACTTTGGTAGATGCTGCTGGAGTTGGCCAGGGAGGAGGTGCCCTCCTTTTGAAATGAGGTAGACGTAACATCAGAAGAAATCTCTTTGGCTTCAAGTCCACATGGCATGGTTGACGCGGGGAGTGGCCATCTTCCAGGTCCTAGAATGGGCACCTTGGAAGAATGGGTTGGAGGGGTGTCTCCTCCCCCCCTCAGAAATGGGGTTGGGACTCTCAATTTCACGTGTGAGCTCTCAGGGTGAGGCGCTGGATGGGGGCCCCATCAGGGTGGGGGTGCAGGGTTGGCTGGGCCCTGGGAAGCTGGCATGGGCTGGCGATGGGCAAAGAGGATGCCTGGCAAAGGGGTGAGGAGATGGTAGAGGGCAAACACAAGCAGAAAAAGACGAGGCAAAGAAACAGAAGAGGGAAACAAAAGTCAGTGTCCTGATTGCTAGAACACCACACACAGAGCCCTGCTGCAACCAATGAGGACAAGCCCCTTGAGTCAGTTAGAGACTCCTGTGCCAATACAGATACCCTCCAACAAGTAAACAAGAAATATTTACACTGATACATAGGCCCATGACAAGACATCCCATGGTATTCATGCCAGAGAGGTCATGCCTTGGATCCCATGCCATGTAGACACCCCCTTTAATCCATGCCAGTGTAGCAATCCCCTGAACCCCATGTTACCCATGCAAGTTTGGATATCTCTGAACCTCATGCTAGTAGAAAAAGTCTAAAATCCCCATGCCAGTGTAAATACCCCTGACCTCATGCCAGTATAGACAGCCTGCAGTACCCATACCAGTGTAGACCACCCCGTTGATCTCTAGGGCCATGTTGATACTGCTGATACCACTGCCTGCCAGATTGAGAGGCCCATCCAACTGCTCTTCTGTCCAGGAGGGGGCAGGGGAGTCACATTTTGGGGAATCAGACTTCAGACTTACAAGCTCCCCCCTCCATCCCTATAGACAGCCCCCATTCCAATTCAGCCCCACACCTGTAATCACAGAGTTGTCTACTGAGGGATCTATCTGCCCCACCTCCAATGCCTATGGGGTGATGGGTCTGTCCTCCCTCATTGCACAGGCCCTAAGCCCTCTCAGCAACAAGCCCCTCCTCACCCCTCAGGGGAACCTTGCCACGGGGCAGGAAACTGGGGGGTGCGCCGTGTCGAGGTGGGTCCATGGGCCCCATCAGCACAGCCCTCTTCTCTGGGGGCTCCTCTGGTGCCACCTTCTCACGCGCAGGTCCAAAGGCTAGGCCCACAGGCAGTGCCAGTCGAGGGGTTGGAATTCCGCTCTCCTCTGAAAAAACAGGTCATTTAGCTCCCCTGACCCAACCAACCCTGTCTCTGCATCTGGTTCTCCCCACAGGCCTGGGACCAAGGGAGGTCATCCAAGCTCAAGCACCAAGTTCAATCTCCCCTCCCATCCAGTCTCCGAATAGAGGCTCTGAAGCTGGAGAGCCCCAAAAGGCCAATATATCTGACTAAGTTTGTCCCAGACAATTTGGGGGATCTCCTTGCTTTCGGTTGTTAAATAAGCCAGGAAAAACAGGAGGCATAAACCACATGCAAATAGGAGCCCTGGTGTTGAATGAAGCTGCTCTGGATAAAGGACCTTCTCCTGAGCTTCAGGCCCACACCGCAGTAACCCATATCCCAGAGCTCCCAAGGCTTCATTGACCCCAAACATCAGGACCCCTAAACCTGAGCATGCACCAAACCTCAGTGCCCCGCCAGTCCTTACTGTCCCCATACTTCGATGCTCCCAGACCTCAGAGCTTCCACATTTTAATATTCCCTATATCTCAGCCTCCCCCTAAGTCTCAGAGACCCTCAAAGTTCAGCCGCTCTCCCCTCACACCTTTCTTAATGGGGCTCGGGCTCAGCTGCGCGCAGGCGTGCGCCGGCAGGCCGGAGGCGGAGCCCTGAGCAGTGCGGGGGCCGGGCGTGGGCCCGGGCGTGGGCACAGAAGGGGCGGGCCCGGGACCCGAGGCGGGGCCAAGAGTGCCCCGAGGGGACTGCCCCGCCAAGCCGAAGAGTGGGGCGTTGGTGTAAGCTTGACGACGGCCTTCCCGCCGGTTGCTGTCGATGGCGGCCTGGAGCTCCCCCGGGGAGCTGAGCGCCCGCGTCTCGCACTCGTACGGGTACAGATACTTCATGTACCTACGGGCGGACGGGGTGGGGTGGGAGGCTGGGCCCAGCTGATCAAGCCCCACCCCCGGACACGACCCCCCGGGGCCCTCCGCTCCCCGTGCCCCACCCCCGCTCCCGCGCCTTGCTCCCACCGCTCGCGCGCGCGCCTGGCCTCACTGGGTGCGTAGAGTGAAGGCGGCCGACGTGATGGTGGTGGGCAAGCTGAGGCCGTGCGTGACCTCCCGCCACACCTTGCGGTTGATGACTTCCACCAGACCGCCCTTGGCCGTCACCAGGCGAAACAGCGCGTACAGGTCCAGCACCTGCTTTGCCATGATGGGCACACGGTTCACTGGCGTCCCTGGTCGGGGGGTTGGCAGAGAGTCAGGACACTAAGACTGAGACCCTGTCTGCGGGCATCCTCAGGGACTCGAGGAGTCAAATGCCTGGACCTGCCTGGGTGAGCCCCAGGTACAGGGCGGGACCGTCAAGAAAGGAGGGGAACAGGGAGGGATGGGGAGGTGGGATTGCAGGCAGAGCCCCCAAGGCCTCCACTGTAGCAGGAAGGATGGGAGGCTAGACCAGGGGTTGGCAAACTTCTTCTGTAAAGGGCCAGATAGATGGTAAATGTTTTAGGCTTTGCAGGCCAAACAGTCTCTGTCAGAACTAATCCACTCTGCACCTGCAGCCTGAAAGCAGCTATAGAGGATATTTAAAGGAGTGAACGCGGCTCTGTTCCAATAAAACTTTATTTACAGACTCTGAAATTCGCATTTCACACGTCCAGAAATGTTATTCGTCTTTTAATTTTTTCCACTATTTAAAAATGTGAAAAACATTCTTTTCTCATGGGCTGTTAGATTTGGCCCGCAGGCTTTAGTTTGCCGACCTCTGACGTAGACCACAGGAAGGACTTCCTGACTGTGCTGAAGAGCCAGACTCCCCTAAGCAGCGGCCCGGCGTGGCTGCCAGAGGCGGGAGGATGGTGGATGGGAGAAGAAGCAACCCCCGCCTCGGCTCGCCGACTCCGCAGTCCCCGCCGCCCCCGCCGTCCAGTCCTGACAAAGGGGCCTGTCTGCGCTGAGCGATGGGCCCCAGTTAATTCCTTACCGATCCTGTCCCCTTCCGATGCCGCCTTTGGACCCGAACAATTAGCTGCGGCCTGATTAATGGGGGGAAATTATCGGCCCCGCGGGATCGCCTCCCCCCCGCACAGGGAGCAGAGGAAGGCAGGGACCCGAGGGAGGCAGAGCTGGGAGGAAGGGGGCGCTAGGACGTGCTGAGACCACCTCCCCCCCCCCAGTGGAGGGGAGACCAGGAGGAAGGGGCAGGGAGGGGACGTTGGGACCAGAATGCCCGGGCCTTCCTGGGGAGCCAAAGGACCTGGAGCCCCACGGAGGGTTCCTGGTTAGGAAGGGACCCGAAAGGGGTGCTGGGCCTGGGGTGGGGGCCTGAGGGACTTTGGCCAGCAGCTGCACTAAGGGAGGGGGGCAGTGCAGCCAGTTAATTAGCAGCTTATCAGGCCGCACTCGTGGAGTGAGTTAATTAGCTTTGTAGAGAGAGATAATGAGTCAATCTTCGGACCCATGAATCTGGGGAGAAGCCTAAGTGATGGACTGCCGCCCAGCCTGATCCCCTCCTGGACCCTTCTTGCATTCACTTCTGGCTCTGAGATTCCTGGAAAGAAATTCCTTCTCCTCCACAGCCCCTGCCTACCCCTTGAGAAGTCCTCCCTTCAGTCTAATTCCAGTCTTTCCTGATGCAGAACACCTTGGGTGTTTCCTGCCTGAAGCAAGGGGAAACTGAGGAGAGACAAGGCTGGAGGAAGCAGCAGGGAAGAGGACCAAGGCATTCCCATCCCAGTCCCCCAATTCTGGGAACGCCCCCCACCCCAGGCCAGCCTCCTACCAGTTCCCCCTCCCACCCTCCCAATTGATCCCACACTCATTAACCTGCCAGTGGGCTGGCCACTAATTAATCCCTGGGTGGAGAAGGGGGGCAGGGTCAGAGGTTAAAGACACTACTGAGGGCCCAAAGGATACATGCTGCCAAGCCCAGGCCTCTGCAAAGAGGACCCAAACTGAGGTCTAAACCCTGGAGTTTCCCTTCCTCAAACCTGGTAAGTGGGGGTCCTTCCCTTACATCAACCCACTCACCCCTCTTCTGCATGAAGCTAAACAGGTCATCCAGAAATTCTTTCCTCTTGGGGTCTGCATCGAGCTCGTACAGCTGGGGAAACACTGAGGTCATTTTCCAGCTCTGCTACCCAGCCCCCCCCACCCCGGGACCCTTTGGACTCCAACCCCCGGATTAAGGGTCCCCAGCTGATGGGGTAAGTAAGTTCTGAAATGTAGACTTCCTGAGAGAGCACTGGGTTCTCTCCCCTGGGGGCAGGTGTGGGCACTTTTTTTCCTGATACACACAGAGACCGCTCTACTGGCCAGTGGTGCCCTGGGCAGCTCAAACCACACATCTGGGGAGTAGGGGGAGAGAGAAAGCTACGGAGGCTTAGGCTGCCTTCCAGAGCCCCTGGGAGGAAGTCAGGCTGGCGCTGTGTTCCACATTGAGGAAACCGACGGATATATCTGAGCCACTCATTCACCCATTCATACCTGCAAGGGCTTCTTGCTGTTCACATGTTTGTGTGCCAGGGGTGGGGATGAGGGGCAGAGTTGCCTCTAACCCATCCCTCAGGCAGGGTGGATGCTCAGAAAAGCTTCTGGATGGAAACCTTGGGCCCCTCAGCCCACATATCTTCCAGGAACAGCTTCCTGCACTACAGAAGCTGCCACAGAGGCAATGGCCCTGAACCACCCAGGATGTGTAAGGTCAGGACTTGAAAGGTCCAGGGGTTATCCCACCTATTCTCAGTCACCTGGAGCTCTCCTTCCGGTATCAGCTCTCAAATACCCCCCAGGAGGGACAATCCCTAAAGTAAAAGAGTCTTTTACCCAGAGTGACAGTCCCTGCGTAACACCCATAGGTAACACTCCACCCGCCAGTAAGAACTCTCAGAGCAAAAAAAAAGCACCCATGAGTAACAAACCCCAAAGATGCACCTTTACATCTACACTCCCACAAGAACTGAGCCCTACATCTTAGATGGATACCCACAAGAAACACACACAGTCTCCAAGTAATAACCCCCAGAATTACACCCAGGAGAAACAGTCGCTAGAGTCACACCTCCAGAGTAACAGAGCCCCAAGTAACACTATCAGTTTTACTAACACCACAGAGTCTAAGCATAGATTAACACTTCCGGAAAATACCCAAAACCAACACCCTACGAGTAACACCACCAGAATAGCACACCTAGAATCTCAGCCCTGCATAACATCTTCTTAATGACAGCCTAGAGTAGTGCCTTCGAACAACATCCAGATGGGTTCCGCAGGGATGAAGAACCTCAAATTAAGGCCCTGTGAGTAAGGTCTTGTCATTCCCAGCTGCACAGGAGCCCTTTAGTCACACTGCGGCTGTAGTGGCCATCACAGGCTGGGAACTGTCACCCATAGAACTCAGGCCGGGGAGAGGACATGGGTGGGGAGAATGTGACAAGGAAGAGATGAGGTGGGTATCAGCTTGCCAAAGGAGCGGCAACCTCCATTCCACTTCCAAGACAGAAGTAGACAGCCCAGGATACCCCCACTGGTCACTGGAATATGACCTTGTGACTTGATGTGTGAGAAGGTATGGTAGTGCTGGCACTGGGATCCCCAGATCCCCCTCCCTCAGAATTCTTGAAGGCTCCTGCACCCCTCCCACTTTCCCTTCCAGCTTCACCAAGAGCCTCCAGTCTGTCAGCCTCCATGTTTCTGGGCGTCTCCTGCACCTCACGGTGCGTGCCTACGCACTTCTTTCCATGTCTCAGCATGTCTGTCTCTCCCTCCCAGTCCCTGTCTAGCCTTCAGTCTTCCCACTGTCTCTCTCCAGGTCTCTATGTCTCTGTCTTTCCATCCTGCAGAGCGCAGTAGGAGGAGGGGGGGCTACTGATCACCTTGCTCTGCTTTTGCCCAGAGAGTGGGAAGGGGGAGGGCCTGACATTGAGAGGGTCCTACCTGCTTGAACTGCTCCTCATAGGTCCACTCATGGGGATGAGGTCCAGGGGGCTGGCTGGAAGGTGAGCTGGTGCCCCGGGTCCCTGGGTGGCTCTCCTCGGCTGCCTCCTCTTCTGCGCCAGCTTCCTCTCCTTCCTCATTCTCTTGGGCATCCTCCTCTTCCTCAGCTCCAACCTCCCCCAAGCCCCCGTCAGGGGCCTGCAGGGTCCGGGATCCAGGAAAGGAAGGCTGTGGCGGTGGTGGTGGTGGGCGTGGAGGGGCCAAAGGCCCCACCCCCTGGGCCAGTCGGGCTGCCTGCTGTCTCTGCAGGGCCTCCATTACAGCTTCCAGGCGCAGTCCCCCCACTGGTGGGCCGGCTGGCACCAGGCGCGGCCCTGAGGAAAGGGCTGCCTGTGGGAGAGAGAACTATGCGTGTTGCACCCGCTCCCCCAAAGCCCCCAACACAAGGGGAGGTGGTTATGGATTCAGGGAAGTGCAGGGGGGCCATAAGGAAAAAGAAAGACAGCTTTCTCAGAGGTGGACAGAGAGGTAAAAAGAGCAGGAGAGACAGAGACCAGACCCAAAGAGACAGAAACAGACATCGACCGAGGACAGGTAGAGACTGAGCAGATCAAAGAGGGTGACAGGGACCAAGAAACAGAGAGAGATGGAGGAGAGAGAGATCCAACAGAGAGGGAGAGAGACAATGACAGGGAGATATGGGGATAGAAATGAGAGATGGCGAGAGACAAGAGACTGAGAGGGACCAAGGTGGAGGGTGACAGAAATATCAGACAGAGACAAGAACGGAGAGACAGAGACGGGGAGAGACGATATTGATAAAGATATCCGGTAGAGAGACCAGGAAGGTAAGAGAGATAGAGGAGCAAGAGAAATATCCAAGACCTGAGCGACAAGCAGTCCAGGGAGACTGACAGACAGAGGCAGAGGGAGACAAATACTGAGGCCTGGGCTGAGAGAGAACAGGCAAAGATCGACGCAGCAGGAGACAGACAGAAGAAAGAGATTAGAAATAGAGACAGGACGAGACAGTAAATAGAGAGGGACAGAGACAGGAAAAACAGACGGAGAGACGGGGCAGAGACGCAGAGAACTAGAACCGAGGAGGAGCGGGAACAGGGGATGCCGGGGGTAGAGCCCGGGACGGCGACGGGGACAGCAGCGTCTCCACGCCCGCTCTCTGGCTCCCCGCGGCCACACTTACCAGCCTGGCGCGGACCGCTGCCCCCGGCGTCTCCACGGCGCTCCCTCCCCTCAGCCCGCCTGTCGGGCGGCCCCTGTCTCAGCTCGGTTCCCTGTGCGGGGCCCCTGCCGTGCGCTCCTGCAGCCGCGCGCTCCTCTGGCCGCGGGGCGCTCACTCGCTGCTCTGCCGGCTGCGGCCGCGGGGGCGGGACCCGCGAGGGGCAGGGCGGGCGGGGGCGCAGGGGGAGAGGCCCCGGTGGGCTCTGCCGCTTCCAGCCCCGCAACAGGTGTCTCCCACCCTCCATACAGCCAGATTCAGGGGATGGGGAGAGGGCGCTGGAGTGCTGCCGGGAATCGTGCAAAGGAGAGTGAGGAGTCCACCACCACCGAACTCCAGACCAGGGCCCCTCCCAGCCTCACAAGTCCGGGGGCGGGGGGTCCCCACACCCGTACTCAGTGCCCGGCATCCACGTACATTCGTGTTCACACACCAACACACCCTGTCACAAGTTCAAGGTACAGAGCCGCCCTGTCTCACATACTTGGTTACATAAATACTACAGCGCCAATGGCCTGGACAGGCTGTGATCTGAGGGGACTCACCCTGCGGGGTGCTGGGGTGAGAGTGGAGGGCCTGGGCAGAACAGAAGCTTCTCCCCTGCCGTTCCCAGGTGCTGTCCCCAACTGCACGCAGGCTGCAGTTTGCACAATACACGCGCATGGTGGTGAACTCACTTCTGCACCCACACACTCAGAGGTCTCTGAGCTCATTCCACACCAGTAGCAGGTACAAAGCCACACGGCTTTTAGCTGTTTTGACGTTCTATTGTGGAAATTTTCAAACATATACCCAAGAAGAGTGAATAATATAATGAACCTCTGGGAATCCTCAGAATTTCAATGGTGATCAGCATTTTGCCCATCTTCACATACATCCTCCACCCATGTTTGCATGACTCCCCAGTCTCTAGCTCCAGACACCTTTAGCCAACTGCTCCAGGCCCACCCTACTCCCAGTTATCCTCCAGATGCTGAGATGCTGTTCCTTAGCAGCCCTGGACCCCACTCCTCTTAAGCACCCTCATCCATTCCCCAGTTTCTTCCTGTGCGGAAGGGAATCGACCTACTAAAAGCATTGAGAGTCACCGGGAGGTGATGCCAAGTGTGTGACTGAACAACACACCTCTGTAGGAGTGATACCTGGCATAGGTGTGAAACTCTGCTGTGTCAAACTCAGCAGCGGGGAGCACCACCTGACCTCATTCATACCCAGTGAGGCACACTGGTCTCAGGGCCAAGATTCCTCTGGGGGGCAGAAATTCAGGGGTAACTTTTGCCTCCTCCCCAACCCTCTCCCAGTGAGTCTGCTCCTCTCAGACCCAGCTTGCCCTGGTCTGGACCACCAGCTCTTCTCACCAGGATCTTGTGGTGGGTGACAGCCCCCTGCTCTCACTGTCTCCAGCCTCCACCCTTGTCCCCAGCCCAGCTCCCACTGTGGCACTAAGTCCACATTCTCTGTGGCCCATCTCTGGCCAGCCACACTGAGGCTCAGTCCTGCTCACACTCCAGTGCCCACCCGCTCAGATTTCAAGTCTGACAGCCAGTCAGGTCCCACTTCCACCAAGAGGCATTGGTGATCCAACCACCTTCAGATCCAGTGCCCCTGCCCCCATAGCTTGGCGTGGTATAAGTTCTCCTGGGGCAGAGTCCAGCCCCCTCCGCTGCCATCCCTCTCCAAGGCAACTTCTGTGCTCAGCTTGCCTCCCCACTCCCCCCCACCACCACCACCCAGCTTCCCTAGCTGCTCAGAAGAGAGAAAGTGCCTGGAGAGAGACGAAGGTAAGATTCCTGTTGGAAAGGTAGGAACTGGCTTGGGGAAATTCCAGTTCTGAGGGTTTGGAGATTGCTTTGGAGGGGGTGGAGAGGGGCAAGGGACTTGGACGCTACTCCCAAAAGAAAAGAATCAATCAAGCATAGTAAATTCACCTTTGGGGTCTGAGCCAGGATGGTACAACTGGGAAGGGCAAAGGGGAAGGAATAACCTGACTGGAACCTGGTTTCTCTCTCTCTCCATCTGTGAAGAGGAAAGGCTGTCTCATACCCACACATAGCCTCCTCTGATCCTATACCTCACAGAGACAGACAGACTGACCTAGACATCCATTAATCTAACACATACTTACTGAGCACTTACTTTATGCAAGGCACTGTTGGACACAGGAGTAAATAAAACAAAGTCCTTATTATAATGGCCTAATTCCAGTGGGGGAAATGTATATTGTGTCACATGGTGATAAGTAAAATGGAGAAAAATAAATCTGGGTTGGGGGGAATAGAAAGGGAAGGGTGCCATTAGTTACCTATTGCTGTGCAACAAATTACACTCAAACTTAGCAGCTTGAAAAAACATATATGTTTTCACAATTCTGTGGATAGGGAATTCGAGAGTGGCTTAGCTGAGTGGTGCTGTCTTTCATGAGGTTGTAGTAAAAATGTTGGCTAGGGCTGCAGTCATTTGAAGACTTGACTGGGACTGGAAGATTCACTTTGCTCACATGCTCTGTTGGCAGGAGGCTGTTCTCCCTAGGTGGGCCTCTCTATGGGAGAGGACCTCATACCAGTGTCCTCCCAACATGGCAGCTGGTTTCCCCCAGAGAGAGTGACTAAAGAGGGAAGAGTGCTTTTTATGGCCTAGTTTTAGAAGTCACACACCGTCACTTTTGCCATACATTAGTTGTTAAAAGTACATAACTAAGTCCAGCCTGCATTCAAGGGGAAGGGAATTAGGCTTCACTTCTTAAAGGGAAGAGTATCCAAAATTGTATGGAGGTATTTCATTTTATTTATTTATTTATTTGGTTGTGCTGGGTCTTAGTTGCAGCAGGTGGGCTCCTTAGTTGCGGCTCGCTGGCTCCTTAGTTGTGGCATGTGAACTCTTAGTTGCAGCATGCATGTGCGATCTAGTTCCCTGACCAGGCATTGAACCTGGACGCCCTGCATTGGGAGCTTGGAGTCTTAACCACTGCGCCACCAGGGATGTCCCCTGGAGGTATTTTAAAACCAACACAGAAGGGCTGATATTACCCAAATGCTAAGGGAAGGACTCGCTGAGCAGAAACTGAAGGAGAGGAGGAAGAGCCATGCAGTCAGGAGAACAGCAGGTGCAAATATCCTGAGGTGGAAGTGTGATGTGTCAGAAGAAAAGCAAGGAGGCCACTGGGCTAGAACACAGTGGCCAAGGTGAATGGTTGGATGTTTGGTCAGAGGTAACGTAGACCTTGGAGCAGGTTCTTGGAGGCAGTGAAAGGACTGAATGAGATGGGAAGCATTGGAAATGTCTGAGCAGAGTGAAAGTCTGACTCTGGCTGTTGTGTGGAGAACCCTCCACAAGGGATGTAAGCATGAGGCTCAATTAGGAGGACTTTGCAGTAATCCAGGCAAGAGATGATGCTGGCTTGGACCAGGGTGATAGCAGTGGAGGTGGCAAGAAGTGGTTAGATTCTGAATATATTTTGAAGATAAACCAGACAGGATCTGTTGATGTCTTGAATGTAGAATGTGACAGAATGGGAGGTATCCAAGATGACTCCAAGGTTTTTTGGCCTAGGCAGCTGGGTAAATGGAGGTACCCTTAACTGAGGCAGTAAAGACTACAGGAGGTGCAGGATTGGGAGAGAAATCAGTTCGCATTGAACACTTTAAGTTTGAGATGCCAATTAGATGACCAAGTGGAGATGTCAAGTGGAGATGAAAGAAGTCAGATATCTGAATCTGGAGCTCAGAGGAGGTTTAGATTGAGACAAAAAATTAGGTATAAAATACATAGATGGTCCTCAAGATCCAACCATGTTGTTGCAAATAGCAGGGTTTCCTTCTTTTTCATGGCTGAACAATATTCCATTGTAGATATATACCACATTTTCTTTATTCATTCATCCTTGAGGGCATTATGCTAAGTGAAATAATCAGATAAAGACAAATGCTGTATGTTCTCACTTATATGTGGAATCTAAAAACAAACAAATAAACAAACAAAAAAAAAAACTCAAGTCACAGAAACAGAGAACAGATTGGTGGTTGCCAGAGGCCAGGGGTGAGGCAGGGCCAGGGGGAAAATGGGTGAAGGTGGTCAAAAGGTAAACTTCCAGTTTTAAGATAAATAAGTCCTGGGCATGTAACGTACAGCATAATGACTATAGTCAACAATACTATATCGTATATCTGAAAGTTGCTAAGAGAGCAGGTCTTGAAAGTGCTCATCACAGGAAAAAGTTTTGTAACTATGTGAGGTGATGGATGTTAACTAAACTTGCTGTGGTAATCATTTCACAATATAAACATATATGAAATCATTATGTTGTATACCTTAAACTAATAAAACCTTACCTGTCAATTGTATCTCAGTAAAACTAGTATATAGACATATAGATGGTATTTATTTATTTATTTATGGCCACACCGTGGGGCCTGTGGGATCTTAGTTCCCTGGCCAGGGATTGAACCTGGGCCCCAGCAGTGGAAGCGTCCAGTCCTAACCACTGGACCTCCAGGGAATTCCCTAGATGGTATTTAAAGTCATGAAATGGTTGAGATCACCTCAGAGCAGTGTAAACCTGGGAAGTGAGAGGTTGAGGAAATGAGCCAGATCTAGCAAAGGAGGCAGTGAAGGAAGAGTAGTGTCCTGTAAGCCAAAGGAGTCTTTTAAGAGTAACTGTGTCAAATGAAAGTGAGAAGAAATAACCACTGGACTTAGCAACAGAGATGGGGAGGGGCCTGGGAGGCTAGTCCTATATGAAAGGTAGGGATGACAAAGGGAGCTGGGGCATCCCTAACAGATGTGGGCTCTGAGCCTAGAGGCAAAGCTGGGTTACAGGGTGGGAGAAATCCTGAGCCTTGGCTTTGCAACCTGTGATCAAACGGAGAGGCCCCAGACAGGACCTGTCATGGCCAACACTGTGGTGGTGGTAAGGTGTCAGGATGGCCACCTTGCCTGGGCCTCACATTCATTCTGAGCCACATATTTAGACTTTTGATGTTGCTTCCAGATGGTTATACATGTAGTCTTTTGTATTTTTACTCATTAGAATATCATATTTTTAGAATGTACCTTTTTTTATAATCATGTTCCTTCCATTTTTAATATAACAGAATCCTAAGAAGTGAGAGGCCTGGGCCTTGCTCATCTTCAGAACAGGGCCGGGAGGAGGGTGAGGCAAATGCCGGACCCTTGGGAGTGTGTACTTCAGACACCTCTCTGGCCTCATCCTAGCCCCAGCCCCCCACTACCTTAGACACCACCAGATAGTGTGTCTGCTCCCCAGCCCCGGGAACCTCTACAGAACGGGGGGGTCCTGGAAAAGGAAGACTGGAGAGAAAGAACTCCTGCTCTGGGTGGACGTGGACATGATACCCTGGAAACCTAGAAGAAAGCAGATGGAGAATGACTATGCCTTTCAGCCCAACAGTGGCTGCACACTGCCACCCTGTGGTCATCCAGGGCAGGAGTCCCAGGACTGTGCCCAGAACAGCACTGGCAGAGACGAGACCAAGAGCAAGACACACACCACCTCACCCAGCCATGAATTTCTGAAATTGTGGCATTCAAACCTGGTGCAGAGAATCTTATTAAACATGCTGATCTCAAGGCCTCAGCCCAGAACTGATCTCTGGGGATTGGGCACAATAATCTGTAGAGTCGACGAGCCTGCCAGGTGATTCCTGGGAACACTAAAGTATATAGTAAAAAGCTGCTGTCATAAACTGAATCACACAGCAAGGGAGAGGCCTTCCTGAGGCCCCCAGGAGTTAGAGGTCCTACTGCTGCTCAGACACAAAAAGAAATGAAACTGTTCAACAGGTCTTTATTGACAGACACAGATACATGGACAGAGAATGCAGCAAAGGCAGTGTCTGGAAGCTGTGATAAGTGTGTGTGTACGTACATGCAGAAAAGGCTTTCTCTAGGCCAGCGGTAACCCCTTGGACCTGGGCCCACCTGTCTAGGTCCTCACCCCAGCACTGGGCCCTCAGCTGAGGCCAGCCTCCCCATTATACCCTGGAGGGAGGTATGACCTCAGCATTTGCCACATTCTTCTGGTTCTCCAGCTAACTTGGTTGCGGGGGTGGGGACAGGCCATGAGGGTACTTGCATAGCAGGGGAACAGGATGGGGTAAGGCATATGGTGAGGACAAGGAGATGAAGGGGAAGGGCAGCACAGCTGCAGGTGAAGAGAGCCTCCACAGGCAGCTCCTCTGCTCCCTCATCCCCCCCAATGGCTGCTGGGTTGAAGGGTCAGACCCAGGCAGTTTGTAATAGCCACCCCCATCCCTAACTCCAGAGCCCTGACTAGGGGCAGAGAAGCTCTGGAAAGGCCTGAGTTAGTGAGTCGAGCTTGTGGGATATGTGCTCGAACATGACTGGCCCCTTTGGTATATGTGGGGCTCCCTGTCTGCATGGGTGTGAACGCGTAATGCTGCCGTACAAACAGGATTCAGCATCTGAATGTGTGTCCCATGTGTTCCCATGACTATGTTTGGTTGTATGTATGTGTGTCCCTGCTCATACACCAGGAATTCAGTATCTGCATGTTGTGAGTATGTCCATGTCTTTTCACGTGGGGTCCAGCAAGTGGATGTGTGCAGGCCTGCCCGTTCCTGTCCATCCACAGGTCCTCCTTCGGGCCTGGCTGGTCAGGCATCCTGGCCAAAGAGGTAGGTGGTGAGTTCAAGCCGGAGGCCCCGGGCATAGACTTGAAGAGTATAGAAGAGGGTGCGGAAGTCCTGGGTGCTGAAGATTGTGTCAGCCAGCGCGAAGGCCAGGAGAGATGGGATGACACCCCGGCCGTACTCCACCATCCATGTGTTTGGCCCCCACTTCACAGCCGTTGCCTCGCCAGGCCTGTGCACCACTGTCTCCCCTGGGGGGACAGGGAGCACCCACATGAAGAGCCTGGCCCTGCCCTCCCATTGCCACCACCTCCCTAGCCTGTGGGCTCTCCAGGGGTAGGGAATGGAGAGGGAGCTTCAGGAAAGGAAAAGCCTTACCTCACTGGCCTGGCTGCCCATCTGCAAGGGTACGAGGCTAAGGTGGCTACTCTTAAACTTTCCTCTGTGGCATCACCTGGCTCATGTCCTCTCTTGGGGGAAGCCTCACCTGGCCCTGCACCGTTGTTTGGGAGTCATGGAAGTCTGCACTCCCAAGCCTCACTCATGTCAGGCAGAAGTTTAGCTAAACTTGGGCTGGGCCTATTAGATAGGAAGAGGTGAATATAAGACTTGCCAGGCTTTCTGAGAAATGTAGCTGTTCAGTTACAATGCCTGCCATGCTTGTAACATTCAACCTCAAACTTACTTAGAAGTCCAAATGTTTCATTATATGCAAGAGGGAAGACAACTGTCTGCCTTGTCTTTGGGGGCATAAGAGCATTTCTGATTACCCAACTGTCTCTCCAACAACTGCTGGAATACTGGATGATTAAAACCAGACGTGGTTAACAGGAAGCTGTTATGTTTTGTTTCCATTTGACAGAGGAAGGCAACAGAGACCCTGAACCCTGCCTCAACCAACCACCTGGGGCTTAACTAGAGGGCAAAGGAACTAGGAGGAGGGCCTCTCAACGCACCCCCTTTCCATGCCATGGCTCTTTCCCCCAACTATAGGCACCCAAGAATGAAGAGACCCACCTCTCTAACAGAGCCACCTTACCCACCTGGGTAGAAGACTTCGCTTACGGTAGTGCCCTCTCTCCACCGGTGGAAGGTGCCAGAGATGATGGTATCCGAGATCTCAACCTGATAGCGCCCTGGGAGACAATCAAATGGACAATGAATATCAGGGTATCCGCACCACTCGATGGCCTGACCGAACATCAGGAAGGAGGGCATGGGCCCTTGTACAGCCCCAGCCTCCCAGTCCGGCCCGCCGCCAGCACTGACCCGAGTGGCCGCTAGAGCCCAGGGCGGTGCCGAAGAGCAGCACGTACTCCGACAGGGAGGCGTGCAGAAGGCACATGGCGCCCATCCAGCCTCCCGCGTTCACGAACACCCACTGCAGCTCGTCGTCGGGCAGCACGTGGCCTGGGTGCAGGCGCCGCAGCTCCGCGACCAGCCGAGAGAAGGCCATCTCGTGCTCCAGTCCTGGCGGGGGCAGAGGAACAGCCAAGTCAGGGTCAGCAACGGTCACGAACTGGGGAATGGTGCCCCCGGCACCTCCAGCTACACCCGGCCCTCCCCAGCCCCCTGCCCTCCACCCGCCCGCTCACCCGCCGCCTCACCGGCGTACTGCCGAGCCAGCTGCGCGATCTCTTCATGCTTGAACATGAAGTTCTGAGTGCCCAGCCAGACCCAGACCACCTGGGCCAGCACAGCCGCGGTCGCCAGGAGCAGCGCGGCCCACGCCCACCGCCGGCCCAGGGTCCACCGCCTCCCAGCGGGCGGCATGGCCTAGCGCCGCGCAGAGAGACGTGGGGGGCCTAAGGCTGTGACCCTCACGGCCTCCGTGTCCGTTGGCGAGCCGTACCACGGCGGTGGCGGGGGTACGAGAAATGTAGCTGTTCAGTCACTGGCCAATCGGAACTGCCAGGGCACCGGGGCACCGCCTCTCGGGTCGAACCATTATCTCTCGTGGAGCGGGGAGCCGGGTGCGCCGAAGGGCGGGGCGGCGCCGCGCGCGTCAGGCAAGGGGGCGGGGCCAAGCTCGCCTAGCTTCGGCCGTTGGGAGCTCTAGGCACGCTCTCGCCTAGAGCCGTTATACTTGGGGTTGCGGGGATGGCGGTGAGACCCAGAATGGACTGGCCCGCCTGGGCTCACTGACTGGTGAAGCAGGCAACCCGGAAGCAGAGCCTTCCGGACTTGTGATGGTTAAGGCCCGCCTTTGCTAGCACAGAAGGTGGGAAGGAGGCTCTTCTACTTGGGAACGTTATGGACGGCTTTTGGAGGCGGTGACACCTGCGCAGTGTCTTTAAGAGCGATGGGAAGGGCATTCCCGTGAGCCAGTGAGACCCACTCCAAGAGCAAAGGCACCGAGGAGAGACACAGCGTGGGGTCTCCTGGGGGGCCAACAATTCATTCTTTATTCTGAAGTACTGCCGAGCCAGCTGCGCGATCTCTTCATGCTTGAAGATGAAGCTCTGAGTGCCCAGCCAGACCCAGACCACCTGGGCCAGCACAGCCGCGGTCGCAGGAGCAGCGCGGCCCACGCCCACCGCCGGCCCAGGGTCCACCGCCTCCCAGCGGGCGGCATGGCCTAGCGCCGCGCAGAGAGAGGTGGGGGGCCTAAGGCTGTGACCCTCACAGCCTCCGTGTCCGTTGGCGAGCCGTACCACGGCGGTGGCGGGGGTACGAGAAATGTAGCTGTTCAGTCACTGGCCAATCGGAACTGCCAGGGCACCGGGGCACCGCCTCTCGGGTCGAACCATTATCTCTCGTGGAGCGGGGAGCCGGGTGCGCCGAAGGGCGGGGCGGCGCCGCGCGCGTCAGGCAAGGGGGCGGGGCCAAGCTCGCCTAGCTTCAGCCGTTGGGAGCTCTAGGCACGCTCTCGCCTAGAGCCGTTATACTTGGGGTTGCGGGGATGGCGGTGAGACCCAGAATGGACTGGCCCGCCTGGGCTCACTGACTGGTGAAGCAGGCAACCCGGAAGCAGAGCCTTCCGGACTTGTGATGGTTAAGGCCCGCCTTTGCTAGCACAGAAGGTGGGAAGGAGGCTCTTCTACTTGGGAACGTTATGGACGGCTTTTGGAGGCGGTGACCCTTGCGCAGTGTCTTTAAGAGCGATGGGAAGGGCATTCCAGTGATCCAGTGAGACCCACTCCAAGAGCAAAGGCACCGAGGAGAGACACAGCGTGGGGTCTCCTGGGGGGCCAACAATTCATTCTTTATTCTGAAGTACTGCCGAGCCAGCTGCGCGATCTCTTCATGCTTGAAGATGAAGCTCTGAGTGCCCAGCCAGACCCAGACCACCTGGGCCAGCACAGCCGCGGTCGCAGGAGCAGCGCGGCCCACGCCCACCGCCGGCCCAGGGTCCACCGCCTCCCAGCGGGCGGCATGGCCTAGCGCCGCGCAGAGAGAGGTGGGGGGCCTAAGGCTGTGACCCTCACAGCCTCCGTGTCCGTTGGCGAGCCGTACCACGGCGGTGGCGGGGGTACGAGAAATGTAGCTGTTCAGTCACTGGCCAATCGGAACTGCCAGGGCACCGGGGCACCGCCTCTCGGGTCGAACCATTATCTCTCGTGGAGCGGGGAGCGGGTGCGCCGAAGGGCGGGGCGGCGCCGCGCGCGTCAGGCAAGGGGGCGGGGCCAAGCTCGCCTAGCTTCGGCCGTTGGGAGCTCTAGGCACGCTCTCGCCTAGAGCCGTTATACTTGGGGTTGCGGGGATGGCGGTGAGACCCAGAATGGACTGGCCCGCCTGGGCTCACTGACTGGTGAAGCAGGCAACCCGGAAGCAGAGCCTTCCGGACTTGTGATGGTTAAGGCCCGCCTTTGCTAGCACAGAAGGTGGGAAGGAGGCTCTTCTACTTGGGAACGTTATGGACGGCTTTTGGAGGCGGTGACACCTGCGCAGTGTCTTTAAGTCCTGGGTGCTGAAGATTGTGTCAAACCTGGTGGAGAGAATCTTATTAAACATGCTGATCTCAAGGCCTCAGCCCAGAACTGATCTCTGGGGATTGGGCACAATAATCTGTAGAGTCGACGAGCCTGCCAGGTGATTCCTGGGAACACTAAAGTATATAGTAAAAAGCTGCTGTCATAAACTGAATCACACAGCAAGGGAGAGGCCTTCCTGAGGCCCCCAGGAGTTAGAGGTCCTACTGCTGCTCAGACACAAAAAGAAATGAAACTGTTCAACAGGTCTTTATTGACAGACACAGATACATGGACAGAGAATGCAGCAAAGGCAGTGTCTGGAAGCTGTGATAAGTGTGTGTGTACGTACATGCAGAAAAGGCTTTCTCTAGGCCAGCGGTAACCCCTTGGACCTGGGCCCACCTGTCTAGGTCCTCACCCCAGCACTGGGCCCTCAGCTGAGGCCAGCCTCCCCATTATACCCTGGAGGGAGGTATGACCTCAGCATTTGCCACATTCTTCTGGTTCTCCAGCTAACTTGGTTGCGGGGGTGGGGACAGGCCATGAGGGTACTTGCATAGCAGGGGAACAGGATGGGGTAAGGCATATGGTGAGGACAAGGAGATGAAGGGGAAGGGCAGCACAGCTGCAGGTGAAGAGAGCCTCCACAGGCAGCTCCTCTGCTCCCTCATCCCCCCCAATGGCTGCTGGGTTGAAGGGTCAGACCCAGGCAGTTTGTAATAGCCACCCCCATCCCTAACTCCAGAGCCCTGACTAGGGGCAGAGAAGCTCTGGAAAGGCCTGAGTTAGTGAGTCGAGCTTGTGGGATATGTGCTCGAACATGACTGGCCCCTTTGGTATATGTGGGGCTCCCTGTCTGCATGGGTGTGAACGCGTAATGCTGCCGTACAAACAGGATTCAGCATCTGAATGTGTGTCCCATGTGTTCCCATGACTATGTTTGGTTGTATGTATGTGTGTCCCTGCTCATACACCAGGAATTCAGTATCTGCATGTTGTGAGTATGTCCATGTCTTTTCACGTGGGGTCCAGCAAGTGGATGTGTGCAGGCCTGCCCGTTCCTGTCCATCCACAGGTCCTCCTTCGGGCCTGGCTGGTCAGGCATCCTGGCCAAAGAGGTAGGTGGTGAGTTCAAGCCGGAGGCCCCGGGCATAGACTTGAAGAGTATAGAAGAGGGTGCGGAAGTCCTGGGTGCTGAAGATTGTGTCAGCCAGCGCGAAGGCCAGGAGAGATGGGATGACACCCCGGCCGTACTCCACCATCCATGTGTTTGGCCCCCACTTCACAGCCGTTGCCTCGCCAGGCCTGTGCACCACTGTCTCCCCTGGGGGGACAGGGAGCACCCACATGAAGAGCCTGGCCCTGCCCTCCCATTGCCACCACCTCCCTAGCCTGTGGGCTCTCCAGGGGTAGGGAATGGAGAGGGAGCTTCAGGAAAGGAAAAGCCTTACCTCACTGGCCTGGCTGCCCATCTGCAAGGGTACGAGGCTAAGGTGGCTACTCTTAAACTTTCCTCTGTGGCATCACCTGGCTCATGTCCTCTCTTGGGGGAAGCCTCACCTGGCCCTGCACCGTTGTTTGGGAGTCATGGAAGTCTGCACTCCCAAGCCTCACTCATGTCAGGCAGAAGTTTAGCTAAACTTGGGCTGGGCCTATTAGATAGGAAGAGGTGAATATAAGACTTGCCAGGCTTTCTGAGAAATGTAGCTGTTCAGTTACAATGCCTGCCATGCTTGTAACATTCAACCTCAAACTTACTTAGAAGTCCAAATGTTTCATTATATGCAAGAGGGAAGACAACTGTCTGCCTTGTCTTTGGGGGCATAAGAGCATTTCTGATTACCCAACTGTCTCTCCAACAACTGCTGGAATACTGGATGATTAAAACCAGACGTGGTTAACAGGAAGCTGTTATGTTTTGTTTCCATTTGACAGAGGAAGGCAACAGAGACCCTGAACCCTGCCTCAACCAACCACCTGGGGCTTAACTAGAGGGCAAAGGAACTAGGAGGAGGGCCTCTCAGCGCACCCCCTTTCCATGCCATGGCTCTTTCCCCCAACTATAGGCACCCAAGAATGAAGAGACCCACCTCTCTAACAGAGCCACCTTACCCACCTGGGTAGAAGACTTCGCTTACGGTAGTGCCCTCTCTCCACCGGTGGAAGGTGCCAGAGATGATGGTATCCGAGATCTCAACCTGATAGCGCCCTGGGAGACAATCAAATGGACAACGAATATCAGGGTATCCGCACCACTCGATGGCCTGACCGAACATCAGGAAGGAGGGCATGGGCCCTTGTACAGCCCCAGCCTCCCAGTCCGGCCCGCCGCCAGCACTGACCCGAGTGGCCGCTAGAGCCCAGGGCGGTGCCGAAGAGCAGCACGTACTCCGACAGGGAGGCGTGCAGAAGGCACATGGCGCCCATCCAGCCTCCCGCGTTCACGAACACCCACTGCAGCTCGTCGTCGGGCAGCACGTGGCCTGGGTGCAGGCGCCGCAGCTCCGCGACCAGCCGAGAGAAGGCCATCTCGTGCTCCAGTCCTGGCGGGGGCAGAGGAACAGCCAAGTCAGGGTCAGCAACGGTCACGAACTGGGGAATGGTGCCCCCGGCACCTCCAGCTACACCCGGCCCTCCCCAGCCCCCTGCCCTCCACCCGCCCGCTCACCCGCCGCCTCACCGGCGTACTGCCGAGCCAGCTGCGCGATCTCTTCATGCTTGAACATGAAGTTCTGAGTGCCCAGCCAGACCCAGACCACCTGGGCCAGCACAGCCGCGGTCGCCAGGAGCAGCGCGGCCCACGCCCACCGCCGGCCCAGGGTCCACCGCCTCCCAGCGGGCGGCATGGCCTAGCGCCGCGCAGAGAGACGTGGGGGGCCTAAGGCTGTGACCCTCACGGCCTCCGTGTCCGTTGGCGAGCCGTACCACGGCGGTGGCGGGGGTACGAGAAATGTAGCTGTTCAGTCACTGGCCAATCGGAACTGCCAGGGCACCGGGGCACCGCCTCTCGGGTCGAACCATTATCTCTCGTGGAGCGGGGAGCCGGGTGCGCCGAAGGGCGGGGCGGCGCCGCGCGCGTCAGGCAAGGGGGCGGGGCCAAGCTCGCCTAGCTTCGGCCGTTGGGAGCTCTAGGCACGCTCTCGCCTAGAGCCGTTATACTTGGGGTTGCGGGGATGGCGGTGAGACCCAGAATGGACTGGCCCGCCTGGGCTCACTGACTGGTGAAGCAGGCAACCCGGAAGCAGAGCCTTCCGGACTTGTGATGGTTAAGGCCCGCCTTTGCTAGCACAGAAGGTGGGAAGGAGGCTCTTCTACTTGGGAACGTTATGGACGGCTTTTGGAGGCGGTGACACCTGCGCAGTGTCTTTAAGAGCGATGGGAAGGGCATTCCAGTGAGCCAGTGAGACCCACTCCAAGAGCAAAGGCACCGAGGAGAGACACAGCGTGGGGTCTTCTGGGGGGCCAACAATTCATTCTTTATTCTGAAGTACAAAATATGAGAGGAGGGCCTTGTAAGCCAACTGAAGGTTATCGGCGGCGGCGGGGATGGGGGGGGGGAGTGAAAAAGGAAGGGAAGCAGAAAAGAAACAGAAGAGAAAAGAGGCAGCAGAGTGCAGTGATAAGAAAGACACTCTGGACGGGACTGACTGTGTTAAAAGCCTGGCTCCTGCCACCTACTGGTTGTGTGATCTTGGGCAAGTTACTTAAACTCTTTGTGACTCAGTTTTCTCATCTGTAAAATGGGATGAATAAAAGTACATACCTTTATTGTGATGAAGACTAAATGAGTTAATATTTACAAAGCAATTAGTGTCTGGCATGTGGTGTCATATGTGTTAGTTATATCAATAAAACGTAAAGCAGAAGAGAACTGGAAGAGTGTAGCCTCACACATGAGAGTGATGGAATGGTCAACACAGTCAAATATAATTGAGTGGTCCTATGAAATGACTGGAAATGGTCATTGGGTTTCTCAGTATGGGCATGTAGCAGAGATTATGCTATACATTCACAAATCCATTCCTTTTGCTCTTGGGCAGCCAGTCTACTTTGTAGTTAGGTGAGGCTATGTGATTGTGTTCTGGCCAATGAAGTATAGGCAGAAATGACATATGCCATTTCCAGGTCTGGCTCGTAAAATCTGTGAAATTCTTGACACTCACTTTCTTGTCTTATCTAATACAGTTACATACAATTAAGTAGTGGAGAATTCCGAATGCTGCATGGGACAGAGCTCTCCCTCTCTCCCACAATGGACTATGGTACTAAGCCACTGAGTTTGGAGGTTGTTTGTTACAGCAGCTAAGATTATTTACCCCGACTACTACAGGGCAAAAGACATGTTATAGTGTACTGTGCGGGTAAGAGTAGAGGCTGGGAAGATGAACTAATTTTTGAGAAATTTGACCAAGAAGGGAATGATAAGAAAGGGATTATTTAGAGGAAAATGCAGGATTGAGGGAACATGTTTTTGTATTGGCTCTGGCTTCTGTGACACTCCTGAGTTGACCATTCTTTAAGAACCCTGCGTAGCAGGGACTAGCAAATCTGGTCTCTGCCCCCTTGTTTCAGACAGAGTCCTCTGGGACTGTCTAGGTCTGCAGCTCCCCTATCTGGTCTTTCAGAAATCTTCTCCAGCACACGCTGTTTTATTTATTTATTTTGTACTGTTTTGTATTTTTCTTGTTTTTTAATATCTTTGTTAGAGTATAATTGCTTTACAATGTTGTGTTAGTTTCTGTTGTACAACAAAGTGAAGCAGCTATAAGTATACATATATCCTCATATCCCCTTCCTCTTGAGCCGCCCTCCCATCCTCCCTATCCCACCCCTCTAGGTCGTCACAAAACATTGAGCTGATCTCCCTGTGCTATGCAGCAGCTTCCCACTAGCCATCCATTTTACATTTGGTAGTGTATATATGTCAGTGCTACTCTCTCATTTCATCCCAGCTTCCCCGTCCTGCCCTGTGTCCTCAAGTTCGTTCTCTACAACTGTGTCTTTATTCTTGTCCTGCCTCTAGACTCTTCAGAACCCTTTTTTTTAGATTCCATATATATGTGTTAGCATACGGTATTTGTTTTTCTCTTTCTGACTTACACTCTGTATGACAGACTCAAGGTCCATCCACCTCACTAAAAATAACTCAATTTTGTTTCTTTTTATAGCTCAGTAATAATCCATTATATGTATGTGCCACATCTTCTTTATCCATTCATCTGTCGATGGACATTTAGGTTGCTTCCATGTCCTGGCAATTGTAAATAGTGCTGCAATGAACATAGTGGTACATGTATCTTTTTGAATTATGGTTTTCTTTTTTTTTTTTTTATTAGTTTCTGCTTTATAACAAAGTGAATCAGTCATACATATACATCTGTTCCCACATCCCTTCCCTCATGCATCTCCCTCCCTCCCACCCTCCCCATCCCACCCCTCCAGGCAGTCACAAAGCACCCAGCTGATCTCCCTGTGCTCTGTGGCTGCTTCCCACTATCTATCTACCTTACGTTTGGTAGTGTATATATATCCATGCCTCTCTTTCGCTTTGTCACAGCTTACCCTTCCCCCTCCCCATATCCTCAAGTCCATTCTCAAGTAGGTCTGTGTCTTTATTTCTGTCTTACCCCTATGTTCTTCATGACATTTTTTTTTCTTAAATTCCATATATATGTGTCAGCATACAGTATTTGTCTTTCTCTTTCTGACTTACTTCACTCTGTATGACAGACTCTAGGTCCATCCACCTCATTACAAATAGCTCAATTTCATTTCTTTTTATGGCTGAGTAATATTCCATTGTATATATGTGCCACATCTTCTTTACCCATTCATCCGATGATGGACACTTAGGTTGTTTCCATCTCCGGGCTATTGTAAATAGGGCTGCTATGAACATTTTGGTACATGTCTCTTTTTGAATTATGGTTTTCTCAGGGTATATGCCCAGTAGTGGGATTGCTGGGTCATGTGGTAGTTCTATTTTTAGTTTTTTAAGGAACCTCCATACTGTTTTCCATAGTGGCTGTATCAATTTACATTCCCACCAGCAGTGCAGGAGGGTTCCCTTTTCTCCACATCCTCTCCAGCGTTTATTGTTTGTAGATTTTTTGATGATGGCCGTTCTGACTGGTGTGAGGAGATACCTCATTGTGGTTTTGATTTGCATTTCTCTAATGATTAGTGGTGTTGAGCATCTTTTCATGTGTTTGTTGGCAATCTATATGTCTTCTTTGGAGAAGTGTCTATTTAGGTCTTCTGCCCATTTTTGGATTGGGTTGTTTGTTTTTTTGATATTTAGCTGCATGAGCTGCTTGTATATTTTGGAGATTAATCCTTTGTCAGTTGCTTTGTTTGCAAATATTTTCTCCCATTCTGAGGGTTGTCTTTTCGTCTTGTTTATGGTTTCCTTTGCTGTGCAAAAGCTTTTAAGTTTCATTAGGTCCAACTTGTTTATTTTTTATTTTATTTCCATTACTCTAGGAGGTGGGTCAAAAAAGATTTTGCTGTGATTTATGTCAAAGAGTGTTCTGCCTATGTTTTCCTCTAAGAGTTTGATAGTGTCTGGCCTTACATTTAGGTCTTTAATCCATTCTGAGTTTATTTTTGTGTATGGTGTTAGGGAGTGTTCTAATTTCATTATTTTACGTGTAGCTGTCCAGTTTTCCCAGCTCCACTTATTGAAGAGGCTGTCTTTTCTCCATTGTATATTCTTGCCTCCTTTGTCAAAGATAAGGACACATCGTTTTAAAAAAGAGAAAGGTGGGCTTCCCTGGTGGCGCAGTGGTTGAGAGTCTGCCTGCCGATGCAGGGGACACGGGTTCGTGCCCCGGTCCGGGAAGATCCTGCATGCCGCAGAGCGGCTGGGCCAGTGAGCCATGACCAATGAGCCTGCGCGTCCGGAGCCTTGCTCCGCAACAGGAGAGGCCACAGCAGTGAGAGGCCCACGTACCGCAAAAAAAAAAAAAAAAAAAAAAGAGGCTAATTATTAGAGAAATGCAGCCCAAAACCACAGTGAGGTATCACCTCACACCAGTCATAACAGCCATGATCAAAAAATCTACAAACAATAAATGCTAGAGAGGGTGTGGAGAAAAGGGAACCCTCCTGCACCGTTGGTGGGAATGTAAATTGATATAGCCACTACGGAGGACAGTATGGAGGTTCCTTAAAAAACTAAAAACAGAACTACCACATGACCCAGCAATCCCACTACTAGGCATATACCCTGAGAAAACCATAGTTCAAAAAGAGACATGTACCACTATGTTCATTGCAGCACTACTTACAATTGCCAGGACATGGAAGCCACCTAAATGTCCATCGACAGATGAATGGATAAAGAAGATGTGGTACATATATACAATGGAATATTACTCAGCCATAAAAAAGAATGAAAGAATGTCATTTGCAGCAATATGGATGGACCTAGAGATTATCATACTAAGTGAAGTAAGTCAGACAGAAACCAGTAACCAAAGCACATAATGCTGGGACTTCCCTGGCGGTCCAGTGGTTAAGACTCCACGCTCCCAATACAGGGGGCGCAGGTTGGAAGCCTGGTCAGGGGATTAGGATCCCACATGCCGCACAATGCGGCCAAAAAAGAAAAAAGAAAAAAAAAAAGCATTTACAAAAGTAAATAAGCAAATAGTTAAAAAAAAAAAAAAAGCTGATAATGCTTCTTGTTTTTCTCCATCCTGAATTCCCCTCAGGGCGCACCACCGTTGTGGGGGCAGCTGCAGGGGCTGATGCTGTAGCAAAATTTGTTGTTCACTGGAATAGCAAGGCAACATTCCCTTTCCACAAAAAGTGTATCTTTTAACCCCCTTACATCCCTATTACACGTACAGCCAGTGGGACAGGTAAAACTCTGGTTTCTCAGCTCCCTGCTCCCTGCCCTCTACCTAGTGGCCTCTTTAGATTCCAGTCTGAGGCCCCTGGGCAGAGATAAGGTAAATGACCTATGACCCAGTTTTTACATCTGAGCTCAGCAAAACACCTGGCTTCTCCTGGCCTGGTTTGGGGGAAGGGACCTCACTGCTACTGCCCAGCTCCTAGCTCACTAGGTTTCTATCTTAAGGCTCACTGAGGGAGTTTCCTGGTGGCCTAGTGGTTAGGATTCTGGGTTCTCACTGCTATGACCCAGGTTCAATCCCTGGTCGGGGAACTGAGATCCTGCATACGGCATGGCCAAGAAACAAACAAACAAACAAACAAAAACTCACTGAAGTCTCAGAGGCATTTCAAAGCATCAGGAAGAGCTTGGAAACTTGGGTTCAAATCTCAGCTTGGCCACTTATCCTTTGGGTGATCTTGAGGCCTCGGTTCTCCGCTGTGAAATGGGGAGGAGGTTCAGACAATATTTAGATGGCTCTATAAAGTGTCGGGGAGGAATTAATTTGAAGTTTATCCTAGTGTTAGCCAACTGGTTTGTTCCAAGGAAAAGCTCGAGGAGGGACAGGGGTGTGCAAAGGAAACACCTCTGACCCCACCCAGATGGTGGTTGGAGCTACTGATAGTCCTGTCCTCCCCACATTTTCAGATTTCTTATAGCCCTCTTACCCTGACCACTTCTTGTGTTTTGTGTGTGTGTGCATATGAGAGAGAGAGAATATGATTACTTAGCCCTTTTTTCCCAAACCCGTTTCTGCTGCCTGGTGGGGCTAGAGCATGGTTACGGTGAGGTACCCACTCCTCCAGATAGTACCTGAAGCCAAGGTTTAGCTGAAGCAGATCAAGCCCCACAGCCCCTCACCCCCACCCCCTTGCCTTTCCTCTGCCAGAGCCACCAAGCAGGTGAGTGAGGTGACTGTGGATCCAGGGTTATACCCTGACTTACCCTAGAATGTAAGCTCTAGGAGGGCTGAGACTATGCCTGACTCGTGCACACAGGGACATCCCTTTGCGCCATGTGGAGCCTAGGGGCCTGGCACGTGGTGGTAGATAGTAAGTATTTGCTGAATGAATGACCAAATGAATGACTTTAAGAAAGCAAGTAGCTCTTGTAAGCATCCTGGAGCCGAGGGATCTGTAGTAAGCAGGTTTCACAGAGGTTCTTCCAGGGTAGTTAGTGGCTTTGGCCCTAAAGTAGGATCATCAAAGTCGCCCCCTGTAGCTGTACGCAGTCCTGAACTCCGCCCCCAGGTGGCCGGGCCGGCCCTCAGACAGTCACGTGCTGGCGGCTGTCCAATCAGCGAGGGCGGGGCGGGGTCGGGCCGACTAGGCGGTGGGGGCGAGGTGAGCAGACAGAAGTTGCCGAAAAGTATCTCCACCCGGTGGTCTCCCGTTGCGCAGGGGAGCGTGTCCTGAGCAGCGCCGGCAGGCGTCGGAGGCGGACGCCATGGCCACAACCTTCCGGGCGAGCGGTAACCGCAGGGCGGCCGGGACTCGCTGGGACGCGAAGCTGAGCCCTCCCCTTCCTTAGGAAGTTGTCGTCCCTCCCCGCAGGTCGGCGCGCCCACCCCTCCAGGCACGCGCGGCGAAGGGACACGCCGGTGTTGGGGCTGCAGGCTGATTGGCGCTGGGAACGCCCAAGCTCTGGCCTTTAGCTCCTGAGTAGGGTGGGGACAAGAGGGTGCATCCGAGCTTGGGCCTGCTGGTGGGTAAGACCCAGGGGAGAAAGGGGCGTAGGGCTTTGTGACTGATCTTGACGGTCTGCCCCCAGAGCATCAGCATATCCGCTACAACCCGCTACAAGATGAGTGGGTGCTGGTGTCAGCGCACCGCATGAAGCGGCCCTGGCAGGGGCAGGTAGAACCCCCGCTTCTGACGACAGTACCCCGCCATGACCCCCACAACCCTCTGTGTCCGGGGGCCACACGGGCCAATGGAGAGGTAAGTCTTTAGATCCTACATCTGCAGGCTGGGCCCGGTGGGAGTAGTTCCCCATCCACTGCCCTTAGAGCTTCTCTTCACCCTACAGGGGAGTGGACCCTAGCCCTTCACCCCACAGGGGAGTGGACCTCTGGGTCATATCCCACCAAGTCTTTTTGACCTCAGAGTGGCCTTCTTCCCGCCTTGTAACCTTGAAGCCCATCAGATGACTGGTAGTATGGGCCAGCAAATGCTTCTAGCCCATCCTTGTCTGTAGGTGAATCCCCACTATGAAGGCACCTTCCTGTTTGACAATGACTTCCCAGCTCTGCAGCCTGATGCCCCTAGTCCAGGTAACTTGGATCTAGCTGCTGTTGGGGAGAAAGGAGGCTGGACCTTGTTGGGGGACTTCTGTTGCAGAGAGTGATACCCCTTTATCTTAGGACCCAGTGATCACCCCCTTTTCCAAGCAGAGGCTGCTCGAGGAGTTTGGTAACTATGAATTTCCACTCTTACACCCTTCAACCCGGGGCCTGGATTGAGCACTGGGGTTGGGCCCTGCCCCCAGCACAACGAGCCCTGTATCTCTGTCATTTCTCCCTTCTTCACCACCTAGTAAGGTTATGTGCTTCCACCCCTGGTCGGATGTGACACTGCCACTCATGTCAGTCCCTGAGATCCGAGCTGTCGTTGATGCATGGGCCTCAGTGACAGAGGAGCTGGGTACCCAGTACCCTTGGGTGCAGGTCTGTGAGGTCGCCCTCTCCCCTAGATGGGCAGGGAGGGGGTGGTGCAGTTTGCTTTTGGGAAGTGGCATTTTTATTTCCACAGGTTGTGGTTCGGAGGGGTTGACTTGCTGTCCTTTTGGCTATAAAGCTCCCTACCCCTACTTCATAGATCTTTGAAAACAAAGGAGCCATGATGGGCTGTTCCAACCCCCATCCCCATTGCCAGGTATGTGTGTCAGGGGCTTCAGTGGATATCTGGGCTGAGTCCAAGACAGTGTGGGGTGGGGAACTGGAGTAAGGGAAAACAGAGGAGGTATGCTAGTGATGTGGAGGCTTGGAGGTGAGGGATCTGTCTGCTCTTCTCCTCCCCCTTGACAGGTGTGGGCCAGCAGTTTCCTGCCAGATGTTGCCCAGCGTGAGGAGCGATCTCAGCGGGCCTATCAGAGTCAGCACGGAGAGCCCCTGCTAATGGAGTACAGCCGCCAAGAGCTGCTCAGGAAGGTGGGAGAAAGCTGGATCTTGTGTCCCCAAGAAGCCCGTAACCTCACCCCAAAAAGGAGAGGTGTGTGAAGGAGGAGGGTAGAAGGGAAGTAGCAGGGAGACTTGCTAGGAGGACGTAGCAATAAGCTAAAGAAAAGATGATGATGGCTTAGACTAGGGTGGTAGTGGTGGAGTGGTGAGAAACCATCGGTTTCTGGGTACGTTTTTTCTTCTCCTTCCCTTGCCTATTTGCTGACCCCCCTCACACCCGCCTTGATGACCTCATCTCCATTTGGTCGGCCTAGGACCGTCTGGTCCTAACCAGTGAGCACTGGTTAGTGCTGGTCCCCTTCTGGGCAGTGTGGCCCTTCCAGACACTACTGCTGCCCCGTCGGCATGTGCGGCGGCTGCCTGAGCTGACCCCGGCTGAGCGTGACGGTGAGTCTCCCAGCTGGGACCCTGGAGCCAGGCTTTGGATGGGGATGGTTCTGGTGGGGCCAGCATCTGGGCCCCAGACTGAGAGTCAGGCTCTGATTCCAGATCTAGCCTCCATCATGAAGAAGCTCTTGACCAAGTATGACAACCTATTTGAGACATCCTTTCCCTACTCCATGGGCTGGCATGGTGAGGCTTTTTGAGTACCCATATCTAACCCCAACACCATTTCTGGGCTCCTGGGTCCCAGCTTAGTGGACTGCAACTCCCAGCAGGCCTTGGAACACTTGCTGGGGAAGTGTTCAGAGCAGGGATGCTGGGACTGAGGGTGGAGAAGTGAACGTGGTGAAACTATGTCTCCCCGTGGGCTTTCCAGTGCCTTCTCTCCTCTCTGGCAGGGAATGCTGGAAGATGTAGTTTTCAGGTACCTGCTATGGTCTGGGGGTAAGAGCTAGGCTGAAGAACTAAGAAAGGACCCTTCCCAACTATCTCTGCCTTCTTCCCGCCAGGGGCTCCCATGGGATCAGAGGCTGGAGCCAACTGGGACCACTGGCAGCTACATGCTCATTATTATCCTCCACTCCTGCGCTCTGCCACAGTCCGGAAGTTCATGGTTGGCTATGAAATGCTTGCCCAGGCCCAGAGGGACCTCACCCCTGAGCAGGTCTGGACTTGGAGCACCCTGGGTCCTTGGGTCCCCTTTTCCCTCCTATTTCCTCAAGGGATCCCAACAATCATGACCCTGAGAATCCCCACAACCTGGGTATTCCTAGGGACTCAGGAGCCGACTCCTTCATCCTGTGGCTATTCCAGTGGTCGTTCTCACCAGCCTCCCCACCCCACATGCTCTCCCCCAGTGTCTAGCGTCTCCTAGCACTCACCATTCTGGGCAGCCCTTACCCTCTCTGATTATCCCCTTTCCCCCTTCCAGGCTGCAGAGAGACTAAGGGCGCTTCCTGAGGTTCATTACCGCCTGGGGCAGAAGGACAGGGAGACAGCAACCATCGCCTGACCACACTGACCACAGGGCCTTCTGCCTGAGAGAACTAGGGCCTAGGGTTTGGGCAGATGTGGGATCAATAAAACTGTGCTTCTCAAACTTTAATCACATATTCTAACACCAGAGGAGTGTGAACTCTGATCCTTGGGGGTCTGGGGTTAAAGGCCGAAGGTGTAGCTCCAGCCACAACTTTTCTTTGCCAACAGATGTGCAAAAACTTAAGGGCACAACCTCCCCACCTCTTTGCCCCAAATCTCTGAACAAAATTAATACTCAGTGTCATGTCTGGCTTTTACTCCTAGAGTAACAAAGGCATCCCAGTTTAAAATGGTTTTAGAATCCTTTGTTCTTGTCTTTGGCTGAGGCTTTGGGAAGGCCAGAGCCCCCTTTACTACCATCCCTAGGGGGTCAGCTCACCAAGCCTGGCACTGAAGGTTTGGTCGGAGTGGGTGAGCAGGATCCTTGTCCCATTGGTCAGTGGCCAGACCCTAGGCTCCTGGCCAGAACCCTGGCTATGTGAGTGGCTGCAGCTTGGCTCTGCTCCAGCCCACAGAGGCTGAAGAGGCGGGTAGGGAACGTGTACGTGGCTTTGTGTCCTTGGCCTTTCCAGACTCCCACGTGCAGCATGTATGCCCGGGCTCTGTACATCTCTGTTGCCCCTGTGCCCCACTCATTGCACAGGGCAGAAGACCGCTCTGGCAGGGAAGGGGTGACAGAGTTAGGAGCCTCAGGGCCATGGTAGGAGGGGAATGGTTTTTGGAGTGACCCTGGGTCTACCCCCTCCCCTCTGGAGCTGTTTCCCTGGCAAGACTGTAACTGTGGGAATAACAAGTCATACAACGCAGGAGACATGATGCCACCTAGGGTCCTCCAAACTTTTAGGTGAGGACAGGAGCTTCTGAGTAATGCGGGAATGGCCAGAACACTTTTTGTCTCCATTCTTCTCGAGGGAATTGAGTCTCTGGGAGGGGAAATCACACAAGGCTGGACAGTGATGATCTGACCCAGGAGAACCTTGGCTGCCTGCCTTCCCGTCCAGGATTCTTTCTTCCTAGAGACCCTGAGGGGAAGGGTCAACTTGGAGTGTTAACCCTGGTTTGGAAGAAGCTCAGACAAATGTGGTACACATTTCCCTTGAGCCCCCATTGGCTGGGGAGTGGAACCCTGGATGGGTGACATACATAGCTACACACACACACACACACACACACCGATCCTACACCTTTTATTTGCCTGCATTTTGGAATCATCTGGGGAGTTTTAAACAGTACTGATTTAATTGGAGTGTGGCTTGACAGTTTTAAAACTACAGTGTCCAGCGACGTTTGAGACCCACTGCCTTACAACCAGTCTACCTCCTTCCTTATCTGGAGACAGGGGCACCTTCAGCTTCTCTGGTCACCTGCCCAGTAGCTCCTAAGCCACTGAACTTGGGGCTTTGTTTGAGGACAGCTCGGGGGTGGACGGGGTGGGGCCTGAGAGCTCTGGTCCTGCTGTCCCAGGAGGAGAGGCTTTCAGGCCAGGACCCAAGAACCCAGCTCCAGACTCGGTCTCCGGCAGCCTCCTCAGTCCCGGACGGGACAGGAAGTGTCCGGCAGAGGTGGGTATGGGGGTGATTGGCAGTTGGAGGCTCCAATGGGTCGAGCCCCCTCTATTTCACCCCTCTCCTTCCATTGGTGCCTGGGCGGGGCGTGGGGCCCAGGGCGGCAGGGAGTAGAGGCCGGGGCAGAGGGCGAGGGCGGAGGGCGCTGGCGGCGGGAGCCGCAGAAGGTGAGGCCTGATGGGACCGCGGAGGAGAGGGCGGGGCCTGGGGATGTGGGATTTGAAGGGCCCGGAGTGACTGACGGACTGTCAGTACGTGTGTGTGTGTGTGTGTGTGTGTGTGTGTGTGTGTGTGTGTGTGTGTGAGAGAGAGGGAGAGAGAGAGAGAGAGAGACTGCAAGGCTGTGTGTGACGCTGTCAGTGTGCGAAACTTCGCAAGTGTCGCTTGGTGAAACTGTCAGCTAGTGTGACTGCGGGTGTCGCTGTGCTGTGGCTGAGTCTGCATGTGGCTGTGCCTGTGTGGGATTATGTGTGTGTGTCAGTGTGCAGTTTGGGGGCAGAGACCGGGTCGTGTGTTTGTGTGTGTGTGTGAGAGGGCCTGTGACCACATCAGGGAATGTGTTTTGGGAAGGTCTCTGCGGAGTTTGACACTGTGTCTGCCAGTGTGAGAGTGGATGGCTGGGTTTGCGTGTGCCAGTGTGTGACTTAAGCATGGCAGAGGAAGGATGAGACTTGCACTCGGCGTGTGTCCTGTGTCCTAACTGTTAGACTGTGGAGGAGTGGAGCTGGGTTTGCATTTCGGGGACCCACTTCAGTAGCCAATGGGACTGACCTTTCTACTTAGTGGCCAGGGTAAGCAGACCATCCCCAGCACACTTGGCTCTCCCTCCTTCTTTTAGTGCTTGAGAATCCTTGTCACTGGTCCACTGCTCCTTATTTTCTGTCTCCCTGTCTGACTCAGTTTCCTTATATTTCTTTTTCTCTCTCTATTACTGTCTTCCTAGAGCTAGTGCTCTGTGTGTCTTCACACTTTCGTCTCCCCAGGTATCTCTGTGTATCTGCTTTTTAGTCCTGCCTCTCATATTCTCTGCATCTCTGTCTCTCTCTGTGCCCCTGTGCCTGACTCCCCTGTTCACCTTTGTCTCTTTGGCTACCTGGGGGCCTGAAATGGTGATGAGATGGGGGATCTGCCGTGCTAAGAGCTCCCTGGAAGAGGGGGCTTACACTATGATGAGGAGTTGCTTTTAGAGAGTGCTGTGACCCCCCATCCCAGGGCGGAGTGCTAAGTGTGTGTGTGTGGCTGTACAAGGAAGAGGGAGATGTGTGTCTGTGTGTGTGTCTTGGTATGTGTAAATGTTTAAGTGTCTGAGTCTGGGTGAGGATGTCTGAGTGTATCGGTGTAACTGTGAGAGGCTGTGTCTGAGAGTGTGTGTCTGAGGGTAAGTGTGGGTCTTGTGTTTCTGGCACCAAGGGACCAAAGGCATTTCCTGGTGCTGGGGCCTGAAGAGTAGAGGGGGAGGTGAGAAATGGCTGGAACGTCCAGGGGAGGGGGAAACTGGACTCTGGCTTTTCTTTATATCCCCCAACATGGGGCCCTCTTCCCCTTAAAACACAGACAGCTGTGCCCTAAGGAAATATTTGCTGGGGAGTGAAAAGAGTGGGAGCACGAGTATGTGTCTGCTTTTTGATTTTTGATATGTGTCTGCATGTGTTCAAGGGAGTGTCTTTGTTGACTGTGCCTGGGGAGTCCACGCGTGAATGTGCCTGTGTTCTGCTGTGTGAAAACACAGGAACCTCTTGCTGACAGGGACACAGCAGCTCTCCTTTCCCTCTTGCTGTGCCTGGCTGTGCCTGGCTGTGCCTGTGGCTTCCTTTCCAGACTCGGGGGAGGCCTCTTCCCTTCCCAGGGCCTTGGGTGGGAGGGGCTGGGAGAGTAGGAGGGAGGAGAAAGGAGAGAGGAGGGGGCCTGGCTAGGGGCGGCTGAGCTCCATGGCCCAGAGGGGCGGGGGCAGGGAAGGGGAAGGAGGGGACGATTCTGGGGTCCCAGAACTGAGTAGAGCTGAGACGGGTGCTGTAGCTGGTGGGAGGAAGTCCTGGAGGCCATGGACACTCAACCACTGGAATCATCGAGGTAGGGCAGGGCTAAGCAGGGTAAATGCGGCCGGGGGGCCGGGGTGAGCCACTAGACACACTCAGACAGACACACAGACACACGGAGGTCGCTGCTCAGCTCTACCTGGGAGGGATTTGGGCTCTCCCTCTTCTGGAGCCCTCGCCCAGGGCCCTTTGCCCATCTGCCCCTTTTCCTGCCCCCATTCCCTCTTCCCCACTGCGTTCCTCATCCTGCTTTCTCCCATCCAGGATTCCCTCTCTCCTAGCACCTCCATCCTCCATACACACATGGTTGGTTACCTTTTTGGCCTTTCTGAGATTCTGCTGCCCCAACCCAGCCCTCACCTCGTTGAGCTCTCACCTCCTCCCAGTCCTGATCTCTGAGCATCTCTTTGTCCTGTGGCCCCCACCCCAGCCTCCTGTTCCTTCAGCCTCCCAGCTTCTCTCAGCCTCCTCTCCCGTCCCGCCACCCTGTCTCCATCTTCTGGCTCCTCGCCCGCCCCCAGCCTCTGGCAGCAGTCAGGGCATCTGGATCTGCTTAACTCCACAGCTTCAGCCTGCACCCTAGCCCCATCTGGCCTCGCAGGCTCAAGACCAGCAAGATTCCAGAGTCAGGCCCAGATGAGCGGCCCAGAGCAAGGAGCCAGGCCCAGGCAAGAAGAGGCTTGGCAGCCAGAGCAGCGCTAGGCCTCATGGCAGGGGTACAGGGTGGGCTCAGACCCACCATGACAGTCCCATCCCAGGGTGATGAGGGCTGCCTCAGGTCAGTCAGAGGCAGTGACTATCCCTGGGCCAGGTGGGATGGACATGGAATTCCCAACAGCTGGATTGGAGGAGTTAATGGGAGTGACTGAGCCGGTGCCAACACTTGGTGCCAGGGGTGGGCGCCAAGGGTGGTGCGGGGGGCAGTGCTGGCACAGTCTGTCGCCTCCAGCTTTTGTTCTGGGCCCTAAGCCCATGACTGAGAAGGGGTGTGTGAGGGTGTGTGTGTGTGTGTGTGTGTGCACTCACACACAGCACTGGGCATATGGTGGAAAGGGGACCTTACATCAGAGCCCCCAGTGATGTCTGATGTCCTTACCCCACTGGGCACCTGGTTTCCTCCTAGAAAGCCCCAGTCTGGAAGAGGAGGAGGCAGGCTTTAGCCTCCCATCTTGGGAATGGGGGATCGCTGACCTTGCCTCTCACCCCACAGATGAGCAGCAGCCGCTCAGGGCTGAGCAGGGTCCTGGTGGCCGTGGCTACAGCCCTGGTGTGTGCCTCCTGTCCCTGCCCCCAGACCTGGGGCCCCCCAGGTGAGAAAAACTCTGCTCTATGACCCAACTCTGACCTGTGACTTGCCACCATCACCGCGGCCCCTCTCATGCCTAACCTGTCATCCTCCCAACCCCTGACATCCAATCTGGCAACATCTCTCCACCCTGCTCTCTGACCTCTGTCTCCAGATTACAACATGATGTTTTGACCCCATGACCCCACTCAGGTCTTAAAAGTCCACCCCTTATCCTGTCATTCTCACAAAGTGTGGGGTGGGGTGGGAGAGAGGGAAAGGAAGAGCCTCTGCTCAGAAGTGCCTTCAACAGGTGTCCAGTATGGGCAGCCTGGCAGGGCCATGACGCTGTGTTGCCCTGGAGTGACTGCTGGGTAAGTGCTGCACCAGCCTGCTGGGCTGACAGGACCCTTTCATGACCCATTTCTTGACCTTGCCCAGTCCTCACACCCCTCCCATCCTTGCCCCTTGTATCTGTAATCCTCACCTCTCTGTCTGTCCTAACCCTCAAACCATCCTTATTCAGCAGAACATTCAACCAACATGTATTGAGCACCTGCTAAGTGCCTGGTCTATTCTAGACCCTGGGATGCAGCAGTGCACAAGCCAGGCAAGATGCCAGGTAGTAATAGCTGCAGGGCAGAAAATCAAAAGAGAGTGAGGTGGAAGAGGATAACTGAGTGACCACTTTTTATTGGTAATAAGGGAAGGCCTCTCTGAGGAGGTGACATTGAAGCTGATTTCTGAAGGTTGGGGTATAAGCAAGCATTCCTGACAGAGAGAACAGCTAGTGCAAAGCCCTGAGGTGGGAGTGAGCTCCACACTCTTGAACTAAAAGAGGCACAACCTGACTGGAGTGCAGTGGGGGAGGGGGAGACAGGAAGGTAATAAAGGAAGGAAGGCAAGGGCTAGATCACCAGGGGCTTTGTAAGCCAGCAAAAGGAGTTTGAGCTTTACTGCAAGCACAGTGAGAAGCCAGTGGAGAGCTGTGACATGGTCTGCCTCATAGTTTAAATCTTCCCTCTATCTGTCATCATCTCATCTCGCCCCCAGGGCTCCAGTGTCCTGGTTTCGGGACGGGGAGACAAGGCTGCTCCAGGGACCTGACTCTGGTCTAGGGCACAAACTGGTCCTGGCCCGGGCAGAAAGCACTGACGAGGGCACCTATATCTGCCGGACCCTGGATGGTGCACTTGGGGGCATGGTGACCCTGCAGCTGGGCTGTGAGTTGGGGAGGGAGTGTTGGCGGTAGCAATGATGAGACATGGGGCTCCTGGGGGAATCCAGGCCCTGAGTAAGCCCTCTGGGATGGGGAGGGGCTGGGGACTTCTCAGTCTCCAGCTGCACCCTCTGCCTCTAGACCCCCCAGTCCGCCCTGTTGTCTCCTGCCGAGCAGCTGACTATGAGAACTTCTCCTGCACTTGGAGTCCCAGCCAGGTTAGCGGTTTACCCACCCGCTACCTCACCTCCTACAGGTGTGTGCATGATCGATGTGTATACCTATACGTTTGGGTGTTTAGCAAAATGTGGGTGTGGGAGGTAGGTAAGGAGGTCCTGAGGAAGGCCTGAGAGAGAAGGAGGACCCTCCTTTCCTTCCTGACCTCAGATGGCCTCCTCCCTGCCAGGAAGAAGACGGTACCAGGAGCTGATGGCCAAAGGTAGGACATGAGGGGGAAGCTGGGGGCTCTAGCTGGGTCCCACAGTGAGCATTTCCAAAGCTCAAGGCCACATCCTCTCTCCTAGGATGAGTCCATCCACAGGGCCCTGGCCATGCCCACAGGACCCCCCAGGGGCTGCCCACTGTGTAGTCCATGGGGCAGAGTTCTGGAGCCAGTACCGGATCAATGTGACTGAAGTGAACCCCCTGGGGGCCAGCACACGCCTGCTGGATGTGAGCTTGCAGAGCATCTGTGAGTACCCACTCCTAGAGCTCTCCCCAAATCCCTACCACAGAGACCCCAAACGGACCCCAGAGTACAGGTACCCCCCAAATTCAGAACTCTCCTCCCCTGAGGTACCACATAGTTCCCTCCCAACATAGACCCTTTTCGGCACACAGATGGCCCCCATGGAGACTAAGAACCCAAGGAGATCAGAGCCCAGGAGGCAGGGTTACATCAGCTTCTAGAGACTGCTGCCACTACCCCCTTCCCTACTAGTCCTCCCTGGCTGCCTAGCCCCAGTGCTGCCTCTCTGCTTCTAGGCCTTGTGCTGAAGGCAGTTCTATCTCATGTCCTCCCTGCCCAATGGAAGCCCTTGCTGGCCTCTCCTTCCTCTTGATCTGTGTGTGGAAGGGGGTCACCAAAGCTCTGGCTGGAATTTGGGCCAACTCATCTTCCTTGGATGGAAAGCAGAATCACTTTTTAAAAAAAATTTTATGTATTGATTTTTGGCTGCATTGGGTCTTCGTTGCTGCACGCGGGCTTTCTCTAGTTGTGGCGAGTGGGGGCTACTTTTCCATTGCGGTGCATGGGCTTCTCATTGCGGTGGCTTCTCTTGTAGTGGAGCATGGGCTCTAGGCGCACGGGCTTCAGTAGTGTGGCATGCGGGCTCAGTAGTTACGGCTCGTGGGCTCTAGAGCACAGGCTCAGTAGTTGTGGCTCACGGGCTTAGTTGCTCCGTGGCATGTGGGATCTTCCCAGACCAGGGCTCGAACCCGTGTCCCCTGCACTGGCAGGCGGATTCTTAACCACTGCGCCACCAGGGAAGTCCCAGAATCACTCTTTAACTCACTCAACAAACATTTCAAAAATCCGTCCTCAGATCTTAGCTTACTTTATAATAGGGATGACAGATAGGTCCTGTGCCTAATGGATGATCAAGCTTAAGATTTCCCCAACCTTCTTGGAAGTGCCTCCCCTCAGGGACCTTTAGGCACACACCCATCTTCCCTTGGGAGGTGGTGGGGAAGGGATGAGTACCTGCCTTGTGCCCTGAATTTGTGTCTCCACTGCCCTCAGTGCGCCCTGACCCACCCCAGGGGCTGCGGGTAGAGTCGGTACCTGGCTATCCTCGCCGCCTGCGTGCCAGCTGGACGTACCCTGCCTCCTGGCCCCGCCAGCCCCACTTCCTGCTCAAGTTCCGGCTGCAGTACCGTCCAGCACAGCATCCAGCCTGGTCCATGGTGAGGCCCTTGGAGTGCGTCCCAATCTGGGGCTATGGGTCCTGTCTCTAGTTTCATGTTCCTGGGTGTTCTGTGTGACCAGATCTGGCAGGTCACTGACACCCCGTGGCCTTCCCCTACAGAGTACTCTCCATGGGCCAGGCCTTGTGCTGGGTGCTGGGGTTGTAGCAGGGACCAAGGGACCGAGCCTCTGCCCTGCAGGGCTGTAACTGATCTCAGCCCATCTGTGGGAAGACAGCAGTGATTTTTTACAAATAACTTTTCTAGGAAAAGGAGTGCCTTTCAGCCAGAGGCACAGCCTCATACAAACACTCATATACTCAGATGTGGATAGAGGTGAATTCCCACATCTGGAGATGGCAAAGATTGGCCAGCATCAGGCCTGGGGAGCTGCTGCCTCAGACAATAACCAATATTTATTGAACACCATCTGTCTGCCAGGCACTGTGCTACACATTTTACATGTATTATCTCGTTTAGGTGTATTCACCTCTATTTTACAAATGAAGAAACCGAGGCACAGAGACAGGTCCAAGGTCATTCAGTAAGTGCTACAGCAAAGATTTGAACCCAGGCAGTCTGAAGTCACAGCCTGTCTACAAAACCACTGTGCACTTTTGTCTTCTGAACACTAGGTGTAGACCTGACACCACCAGCCACCCTATGTGAGGCCCAGACAGCTGCATCAGGCTGACAGGGACAGGACTGGGAGGAAGGGGTGCTCTTTGCAGACTGGCTCTGGGGGGCAGATAGGCTGAGTGCTTATAATCTGGATAACGTGCTGACGAACCATCTGCACTCCCAGGTGGAACCGGCTGGATTGGAGGAGGTGATCACGGACGCTGTGGCTGGGCTGCCCCATGCCGTGCGGGTCAGTGCCCGGGACTTTCTGGACGCAGGCACCTGGAGCGCCTGGAGCCCCGAGGCCTGGGGTACTCCAAGCACCGGTGAGAGACAGAGCCTAGGGAAAGGGCAGGGGCCCCGCTGCCCAGCATCTGTCGGTGGAACTGCAGGCGCTACGGGGCGGCGTGGCAATTGCGGCCCCAGGCTTCACCCATAGCTGCCTGCAGCCCCGCCCTAGTTTAAACCCTGCCCCAGATTAAACCCCGCCCCTCAGCCTCCACCTCTGCCTACATCCCCGGAAGCTGGCTCTGCCCTTTCTTTTTTTTTTGCGGTACGCGGGCCTCTCACTGTTGTGGCCTCTCTCGTTGCGGAGCACAGGCTCCGGACGCGCAGGCTCAGCGGCCATGGCTCACGGGCCCAGCCGCTCCGCGGCATGTGGGATCTTCCCAGACCGGGGCACGAACCCGTGTCCCCTGCATCGGCAGGTGGACTCTCAACCACTGCGCCACCAGGGAAGCCCTGGCTCTGCCCTTTCAAGCTCCGCCTCCGAGGCGCCCCTGTGTCCAACCCTGGCCCTGGCCTCGCCTGGCGGGCCCTGGCCTCCCCACCGACCCCGCGTGGATAGTTCTCCTCAGGTCTCGTCTCCCTCCAGGGCCCCTACCGAAGGAGATACCAGCTGGGGGCCAGCAACACGCGCAACCAGAGGAAGAACCTCAGGCGGATAGTCCTGCTCCCCCAAGACCGTCCCTCCTACCAGACCCGCGGCCACTTGGTGAGCTTGGGCAGATGGGCAAAGGTGGTAGAGGATGGGAAAGCCCCAGAGAGAAGGGGGCACTGAGTTTGGTCAGGCAGGCTTGCTCTCACAGCTGGCATGTGACCCTACCCCTCAGACCACAGAGACGCCCTGGAGCAGGTGGCTATGCTGGCATCTTTGGGAATCTTCTCTTTCCTGGGACTGGTGGCTGGGGCCCTGGCACTGGGGCTCTGGTAAGTGACTGCCATTGGCCTCTCATCCTCTGATCCCACACAGGGGCTCTGATACCCATAGACCACACCTGTTCCCACCCCTCATGACTTTGCACTGAACGTGTCTGATTCTGGAACCATTCCTCCTCCTTCTCCCGCCCCCAACTTCATGATTCTCACCCTTTCCTCTCTTGACCCTTTACTAACAAACCTTTTTGGAAGAGACTGAGATGCCCCACATTGTCAGGGAGACAGCTTCCTTTTTGTGCTCCAGGCTGAGGTTGAGACCAGATGAGAAGGATGGACCCCAAAAGTCTGTGTTCTTGGCCCCGATGATTCCGGTGGACAAGCTTCCAGGTGAGTATGACCTCTGGGAGGTTTGTGCCCTCATTTTGAGTGTCTGGATTAAGAACCAGGTGCCTTAGTCATAAGGGTTTTGGGAATCAGAGTTGGGTCTCCTCATTCTTGTAACTTCTGGACTCAGGGATGGGCCTTTCATTCTTGAGTCCCAGGCTCAGAGTTGGGTCTCTTCTGTCTCTTGCAGGATACTGGGGCTCCTAGATGGACTCCCTCCTCATTTTCAGGGTATTAGGCTCAGAGCTGTATATCCATCCTTATTCTTGGGATGTCTGGATCAGAGCTGGATCCCCTGCCTTATTCTTGACGTGCCAGGGCCCAGAGCTAGGTCCACTCCCTCATCTTCAGGGTATTGGGGCTTACACAGAGGTGGGCTCCCCTATTCATTTTTGGAGTGTTGGGCTCAGAGCTGGGTCTCCTCCCTCATTCTCAGGGAATCTGGGACAAGATCCAGTCCTACTATCTCCCTTGATTTTCCTCCTTCTTCTAGGAGTCCCAAACCTGTAGAGGATCTTGGAAGGCTTCAGCTGATTCCACCTATAACTCTGTCTTGCTGGTGTGGATGGACAGACAGGTGGAACCCAGGCAGGACAGTAGATCCTCATGGAGGGGGGTTCTCAGCTGGAAGTTCTGTTTGGAGCTCATTTCTATGAGACTCTGTGTTCCCAACTTGCCAGCTGAAAGGTGCCTGGACCTCTGGCTTCATCTGAGAGTTGGCAGTCCACCTGAGGAATGTGCGTAGATGTGTATGTCTGTGTCCATGTGTATCCAAGTGTATGTGAGGCAGGGAACATGTGTTCTCTGCATGTATGTATATAGGTACCTGGGGAGTGTGTGTGGGTCCTTGGCTCTCGGCCTTGCCCCTGGTGGGGGTTGTGAAGGTGTGAATAAAGAGAATGAGGAGGTTCTTCTGTTTATTGACATGTCTCACAGCTCCGGATTCGGGACTCACAGGAGAGTACACAGAACTTGGAGACCACAGTCAGACACTATTGGGCGATGCTGCTTTATTATTTTGGCTACTGGGGGCCCCGGCCCATTTTCCCTATCATCTCCAAACTCAGTTGGGCAGAGTCCCCTGGAGCCTCTTCCCTTGGCAGTGAAATCACAGAGTCAGGCTGCGGTTCTGGGGGTGGATGCAGACGCTGCGTCGAGACAGGTGAAACCTGGGAAAGGAAAGGTCCAAAGCCATGGTCATAGCTTGGAGATGAGGGTAAGGCCCAGGGGTTAGAGGCAAAGGCCAGATGAAAACCTGAGTTGGCATCAGAATTAGCAATTGGGGCGGGGTTGAGATCAGCATCAGGGGTTGGGACTGAGGTCAGAGTCAGGGGTCAAATCAGGGGCAGAGTCAAAGCTCACACGAAGGCCTGGAGGTGACAGTCCCAATCAGCTTCCTGAAATTCCACTCGGATGACCTTCCTCAGTAGCTTGGTTGAGAGTGGCTGTCGGTAGAACTGAGTACAGCATGATGTAGTGCTGGGTGCCAGTGGCAATGCTAGGGGACAACAGGACCATGTGTTCAGAGGGCTTCTGACCTTAAGTTCCATCAGACAGCTGGAGGCTGGGCTTCCTGGGCCCCTTCCCCTCCATCCCATTCACCCAGACCCCTGACCTTCTAGACCCCCAAACACTCACCTCCTCCAGGGTCTGGGCTTAGGAGCAACAGTAGCAGCAGGAGGCTGCTGGTGGGTGAGGGCCCCTTCATGATGCTCAGCCTGGATACTTCCTTCTTTCTCCGCCTCCTTCCCTACGTTTTATCTGGGTGCCTTTTACCTGGGGCACCAGGTGAGTCAGCGGCAGGTGAAGATGTATTGCTCATCCTGTGACACTCCTGGGCCCTAATTACCAGAGACCCCTGTGCCACAGACCCCTTCCTCTTTTAGGACAGTAATTTCCCATGGGCTCCTAAATCCTGGGCAGAGAAGCTGGGGAGGGGGGTTGTACATGTGGGGACTGATGGTACAGTAACTGAGTAAGGGCGGCCAAGGATCCACAGTGGCATCCAATGATGGACATTCACACTCAACATACTCATAGTTACACATTCACAGTCACACCTCAGTCACTTGATCAACCTCACATGGTCAGACAACCCCAGATGGAATCATACAGTCCCAGTTATACTCAAAGTTCCACTCCCACACGGTTGTGTTTTCACAATCATCCGACCACACAGTCACACTAGCACACCCAAATTCTGATGGAGTTGTGGGTGGGCTGGGAGCAGCTGGCAGGCCAGCACCAACTTGCCTTCATTTCCCCCTGCCCACTTCCTGCCCTAGCCTGCTTGTCTTATCAGGAAAAATGGATGGGAATGGCTCCCTAAAGCAGGCCCTTCTGACTGAGGAGGAGTCTTGCCTGGGCCAGTCACATTCAGAGTGAGAAGCTGGGAGAAGGCCCTTTATGGTGGTAATGGGTTGCCTTGGGGATACTGAGGTGTGGGTTGCTTTCCCCAGGAAGATGAGATAGGGAGGAAGAATGGGGTGGATAAGGAGGGCAGATGAGGGAAGATAAAAGTTCTTTGGTGCCAGGTTGCTGCTGTCCAACAGGTAAGAGACCCAAGAAATCTTACGTTCCTGTTTTTGCCTAGTCCTGTCCCAGACATGCCAGCGTCTTACCAGCAGGGGCCTGGGGTTTCCAGCCCCTGGCTTATTGAGACATCAGATTCAGGAGCTCAGTTATCTCTCCTTTGTTCTATTCAAATGCCAGTTTCTCTCTATTGTGGGCCTGGAAGAAACCCCCCCTCCCAACCCCTACACACTCTGCATCCCATCCTCTTGCTAAAGCCCCAACCTCCCTTTACCTTCCTGTCCCTTCTTTTTAAATCCCATATCCAGCCCTCACCCCCTCTTCCCCTAGCCACCCCCCTCCCCACCCAATGCAAAACTATTCCTTATCTTCCTCCTCCTGTCCTTTCCAGGAAGCTGGGGACAGCCTAGGGTGGGGGCAAGCTGCTAAGTTTAGTGCCCCTGGCACCCTGAAGAATTTCCCACTCCTGGTCTGGAGATTTGAACCCTCCTGTCCTGCTCTATATTTTAAACATAAACTGATCATCACCCAATAATCCAGCCCTTATCTGGTTGTTGCAGGGGTGCCTTCTGCAACCTTCTGCTCCGTCACCAGCTACCCTCTATGGGGCAGGCCTACTTCTGGGACGGGGACTCACACCTCCCTGGGCATCTTTCTGCTGCAGGGCGGCTGCAACAATCAGGAGCGACCCTAAGCTCGGAGAGTAGGGACTAATCCCCCTCCCAGGCTGAACAACTCGAGCTTCTCCCGCTCCTGTCCAGGGTAAGGCTTGGGGGCTCCTTCCCTGGAGTTTGTCTTATGGATACTCAGGAAATCTGAGTATCCTGAGGGATTCTGAGGTGTAGGCCCAGGGCTGGACAGGGTACTCTTTTGTCAGGGTTCTCGATATAGACACTGTGAGGAAATGCCTCAAGAGCCTGGGTCCATTCTTGAAGGTGGCCACAACCCAGAGGTCACTCATCTTGAATTTCTAGTACCAGAGGCCTTAGGGTCTCTCACCCACCCTCCAGTCTGGACTTGTACCCCAGAGCTCGGGTGCACCCACTGAAGCATCATCATCTAGTCACAAATCTTCAGCTGGCTGGCTATCACACACTTTGGAGTCTTTCCTGGACCAGTCAATCCAGAGGCCTGGGAAGGAAGAAACAAATTCTTCCAGGTATGCACCCATCTCTCCCCTTTGGCTTCTCCAAAGATAGGGCCAAGTCTTTTTCCCAGCTACAACCTGCTATGGCAGGGTCAGCATCAGGCTGGAAGTTAGCTCTGACCCCACCCACAAACTGGTCTGTCCCTTTAACTTAATTCTGTGGTGTCCTCCCTGGTGCTGGGGCCAGTCCCTAACTGAAAGCAGACCTACTAGGAGTCCCTGACCCTTCATCACTTCAGTAGCTAGTGGGTTTCAGCCCAACTCGGTGACAAGACAGAAAGGAAGGGTAGGGAGCAGTGGCCCTTGGGTTCTCCTAGGGAGGTTACACTTCGGGGGGCTGATGCCAAGTATCTATGTACCTTTTTTTTTTTTTTTTTGGCTGCGCCGTGCGGCACGCAGGATCTTAATTCCCCAACCAGGGATCGAACCCATGCCCCCTGCAGTGGGAGCATGGAGTCTTATCCACTGGACCATCAGGGAAGTCCCTGATGCCAAGTATCTTTAAACTTGGGATCCAACTGAAGGAGCCAGAAGCTGGGGTGTTAACTGTAGGAAAGACCTCCAACAGTTCTCAGTCATTCCCCCCTATGGCAGGCCGAGGGTGGCAGCTTCTAGGAATCTTTCCCTCCTCTCACAGCCTACTTCCTACAACTATGGGCTTAAAATATTTTAGATCCACTCCCAGGAGGAGAAGATTCTTCAGGCACCTGGCAAAGTCCTGTCTAGGAGGAAGGTGGCAGCAGAGAGCTGGGATTGTGAGCATTTATGGATGTGGGGACAAGGCTGGGAGGAAGATAAAGCCAGGATTATTTAGCTCCCTCCATACAGGCCACTCACAGAGATGAGTGTGTGTGTGGTGGGACGGGGGGCTTAGGTGGTGGAAGGCAATCACTGGTAGTAAGGGGAGGCCTGACTCTGATGAGGGGCCCTTAGGAATAATGGGAGCCTGGACACGGATGGACACCCTATCAGGGAGAGAGGCCCTGTCAATTCGGAAGCAGCCGGCATGGAGAGGAGCTCCCAGCCCGAATGGCAGCAGCGGCGGCAGAATCAGGAGGGCAGGACGGTGGCTTCGGTTTAAATCTTTAATGCACCAGCTGGCTGGGCAGTGGCAGCGGGGGTGCGGCGGGGGAGGTTGCGACCGGAGCGCTGGGGAGCAGTGCCCAGTCCGCTTGACAAACAGCTCATCAGGCCCCGCAGAGGCTCCAGCTTCTGCTCGCGAGGGTGCGCTGAGCTGTGGGGCGACCCGACACAGGCATGAGGCGGGGCGGGGGCTCCCGGCTTCCCCGCGATCGGTTCTCCCGGACTGAGCCTCGTCCATGCCCCGGGCGGGTCCGCGGTATCGCAACCCCCTCACCTCCGCTCCCTCCACCACATGCGCAGCCAGGGGAAAAAGTAGAAACAGCCCCAGTAGATCCTGCAAAGAGAAGGCAGAGCCGGGCGGGGCGGGGCGGGGCTGACCCCACCGACTCCGCCCCTTGGACGCTTCGCCCCTCTCGTGGAAGGCTCCGCCCAGCCCTTTAGAGGCGGTTCCTCCAGCCCACGCCCCCTAAGAGGCCCCACCCCTCCCGCTTCTCCCGCCCCAGAGAACTCGCGCCCTCCCCGCCCCTTCCCCACCACCCCGGAGCGGTTAGGTTCCTCCTCCGCAGAACCCCGCCTCCACTCACTCCTCCTCAGCCTCCAGCGTCACCTCGTATCTCCTCAATCCCGACATGTCCTGGGTTCCGAACATCTCCTAGGGAGCGGCATGATTGGATCAAGGATTCCCCAAATCCTTGGGAGGATCCCCTTCTCTGTCATTCTCTGGACCAGTCTGACTTGTTCTCGGGTAATATGAGACATGTGCCCCCGGGAAGACTCCGTTGCCACATCGGGACAGGGTTGGATTGAAGATTTGGGAGGCACTAGACGTTAAGGGGTTGGGTGGTCGGGCACCTCGGGGGCATGGGGCATTTAGGGGGTTAGAGCCAAAGGCCTTCGAGGTCATGGGGCTGGGATATTTGGGGCCCCGGGTGAGGATTTTCGGGGATTGGGGGTCACCTGGATGGGGGTTGAGGGGTCGGCACAGCCTAAATGCCCACCCTCTCTGGCTCCACCCTGGAAACAGGCCGGTACGTTACGTCACAAGGACCGTCACGCACTAGGGGTGGGGCTTATTAGGGGTGGGCCTATTACCCGGAAGGGGCGGAGCCAGGGCATTTCTTCAGAGGAGTCGTAGTCCAGAAGGCGGAGCCAGAGCCTATCAATAAAGGGGTGGGGTTAGGGCTTATTACTAAGAGGCAGGGCACGGACCCTCTTTTATAAGGGTGGAGTCAGATTTCGGAGCTGCACCCTGGGAAGACGGAGACCTCAGCACCAGGCAGCAAGAAAAGAGCTTTGGGACGCTGTCCAGTACTGTTTTGCCAATCCCCTCTCCTCTCTGTCTTCTTGGCTTCTGCTCTGACAGTTACCTTTCTTGTCTGCCCCATTCTATTTTTATGATTCTGGGCAGAGGAGGAATAGGGCTCCAGAGAGGGCCCAGTCTAGACAGGCCAGGCTATGGGAATACTTGTTGGCTGAGTGGCCTTGGCCAAGTCACTTCATGGTTAGAGGGTCACAGCCCTTCCTCTCTGAGCTGAGAGCTCCTTTCATGTGATTTTTGTTCCTGCAGTCACTAATCAACAAATATTTATCGAGTGACTACTATGTGCCGGGTGATGTGCTTGGGCATGAGGATACAGCAGAGAAGACAGGCACAGATTCTGCCCTCAGAGAGCTTGTCATCTGGGTTGGAGCGGGGAGGGGAATCAAAAGAGACAATAAGATCGCTACAATAGACGAAGCTGACTGGCTGGGGGCAGTAGAGGGTGCTTTGGTAAAGCCAAGAAAGAGCAATTAACCCAGTGTGGGAGGTTGGAAATAGCTGCCCTATTTGGTCTGGGGAGGGGGGAAGGGAGCCTTGTGGCTGGATGGTATGGGAGAGAATGACCAGAAATGAGTGAAGTAAAAGTTCCCTCAGGCTGAAGTGTGGAGAATGGATTCACCTATCCTCTTCCCACCATCCCACACTCTTTTCCCCTCTCATACCTATCTTCCCCTGCCTGGGCTACATACAGACAGGTGACAGACAGATCCACGGATGCCAGTGGGAAGCATTGCAGTCTGGGCATGGAGAAGCTGTGCTTCCACCGCACTCACCCTCACTTACACTCACACTCACAGTGACACTCCTGCCCTGCTGCAGCTAGGTCAAGTCTGGTGCACGGGAACAGGAGGCCTGGTCCCCAGGGCTTCAGTAATTCACATCCCTTCACTCAGATGCAGGGCTCTGTCTGTTGTATACTAAAGAATTTGGCTTTTGTCCCTGTTCCTGAGAGGGAGACTCTAAATCTTTGGAATATCTCAAGTAATACGAGTGTCTTTGTTATCTATGAGCCCCTTGGGTCACACCTGAGTTGATGCTAAGAGATGAGGTGACTTGGGATGAGGCCTGGTCAGCAGAAAGACCAACCATATCATTGCAGAATTGGGGCTTTGAGCCAATCCGTCAGAGGAGATCGAGTCATGTTGCCAACAATTCATTCATGCCTATGTATGAAATCTCAGTAAAAACTCTGGACACCAAAGCTCATGGAACTTCCTGGTTGGTGAACACATTGATGTACTGGGAGGGTGACATGCCCTTTGTGTCTCCATGGGGAGAGAGCATGGGAGCTCTGCACTGAGACCCTCCTTGTGTGTCTTTTCATTTGGATGTTCCTGATATATATACTTTATAAAAAACTAGTTGTCAGTATGGCACTTCTGAGTTCTGTGAGTCATTCTAGTGAACTATTGGACCTGAGGGGGGTTTGAAGACCTCTGGACTTGTAGCTAGTTAGGCAGAAATGCAGGTGGCCTGGGGACCCCACTTGTGACTGGCATCTCAAGTGGGGGCAGGTTTGTTGGGACTGTGTCCTTAAACCTGTGGAGTCTAACTCTAGCTCTGGGTAGTTAGTGTCTGAATTGAATTGCAGTACATGAGTTGGTAGCAGAATACCTTTCCACTGAGCGCACTCCCCACTGTCTCCATCTATCTGGAACCTTTTCTCCCTTTCATAACTCCTTAGTAGCCTCCCTGTCCCCATTTCCCACTCTTCGTCTTTAGCTCTGAGAACCTCAGCACTCAACATTTTGGACAAGGGAAGAGGGTTGCATTGTCCCTGTTAGGGGAGGGTTTGCAGTGTCGTCCCCTTGAAGGCATTTGAACATCAGTTTCAAGGCTAGGGGTCAGAGCTTGGTTCAGGATTAGAGGTCAGAGCAATATGGTTGGGGGCGCCCTCTTTCCCAGGTTTCTCCTCACTCCCACCTCTTCTCTGTGGTCCTAAGACTACTGGAGTGGGAAAGATGGGACCCAGCTGGTCCCCCAGATTCCCTGAGGACAATGGCAAGTAGCAGGGTAAGACTGGGGAAGATCTCCTCCCAGGTCTCCATAGGCCTATCACAGTGGCTACACATCCCTCATCTGAGACCTACTCCTCTCTTCGACAAGCAGGGCTAAAGGGAAAGTTCTTTGGAAGCAGGTCCAGCTCCCATATCTCACATCTCGGGACTCTAGGGCTTCACCCTCCTGGCCCAGCCAGTACTGTCCCTCTCCCCCATTATTTTCCTGTGCCCCAAACTGAGTCAGAGAATTATCGATAGCATGAGGGGAACCTGGCTTAGAACACCCCCTTCTGCCATGCCTTCCCTATCCTGGGAATTGAGAGGGGATTTCTGAGGAGAGGGGCTGGTTAGCTCCCAGGGACACAAGGAAACTAGAGATGAGGGAGGGGAGCAAGTATTTCCCCCACCTGATGAGAGGGACCCAAGAGACAGAGACCAGAGGAGGAGACCTCTCAGGAGACACCAATTGTAGAGTGCTATTCTGTTTCCCATTCCCAGCCCTAGAGCATATGATGTGACAAACTTAACTGTGAGCCCTTTTTTGTCTACCTTATCTTTCCATCATCCATCCATCCATTTATCAATTGATCGATCCATCCATCCATGTGTCCATTTGTCTCCCCATCTTTGTCTCTTCATTGGTCCATTCTCCCATCTTTCCTTTCATCTATCTTTTCACATCTTCCTCTTCATTTATTCATCTGTATGTTTAACCGTTAGCTGTCTATTTAATGCATCCATTCATCTATTTATCAGTTATGGTAATAATGAACATTTGTTGATACTTAAGTGCCATGCACCATGCTAAATGCTCTAAAATTATTTTCTCATGACAAATCTATGAAGTAGAATGCTGTGAGTGATGTTTTTGTTCATGCAGACACTTTTTTATACTCCTTTTCCTGGTTCCTTTAGGGAAGTTCTCTCTCACTTCACGTGGTCTTGGTGGCTGTGTTCACCATAGTGATCTAATCAGAGTACTCCATTCCCTGGCCACTGTAATATATTGAAGAACTGAGTATGTGTCACAAGCACAGTTCAAAGCTTTTCATGAGCTTTGATGTTAGGAGAAAGAGGCCCTCTGTTTTGGATCACTCACTATACAAATGTGGACTTGAGGCTTCCAGTGGTCATATTTTCTGCTGCTAGAAGATCACCTGTCTATAACAGGAATGAGGCCTCCACATAAAAAAAATTAGAGAGAAGTCGGGGCTTCCCTGGTGGCGCAGTGGTTGAGAGTCCGCTTGCCGATGCCGGGGACGCGGGTTCGTGCCCCGGTCCGGGAAGATCCCACATGCCGTGGAGCGGCTGGGCCCGTGAGCCATGGCCGCTGAACCTGCGTGTCCGGAGCCTGTGCTCCGCAACGGGAGAGGCCACAGCAGTGAGAGGCCCGCGTACCGCAAAAAAAAAAAAGAATTAGAGAGAAGTCAAGTTAAAAGATGGAGATAACATCATTTGAATCCCTGGGCCCAACCAGTGCTGAAGTAGACCAAATCTTAATCTAGTTATGTGATATGACAAATTTAACTTTTTGCTTAAGGTACTTTAAGTTGGGTTTTTGTCACTTGCGATAGAAAGAGCCCTAGATAATGATCATTGTATTATTATCCCCATTTTACAGATGAGGAAGCTAAGATCCAGAAAGATTAATTTACCCAATGTTTCACCGCTTATAAATGGCAGAACATTGGTACATATTTGGAGCAAAACTCTGATATATTACCCATATATGTCTGTCCATCTGTTGGTTCAGTCCATCCATCTATCCATCCATCCCAGTTATTTATTTATCTGACCATCCTTCAATGCTAAGGCACCAAAGGCAATAAGACTTGCCAACTCCAATTTGAGGCTGGGTTTGGATCAGAGGTTAGCAAACTTTTTTGTTAAAGGTTCAGCTAGTAAATAAGGTTTTGCAGGCCATACTGTCTCTGTAGTCACTTCTCAGCTTTGTTGTTGTAGCCCCAAAGCAGCCATAGACAATATGTAAATGAACAGGCATGGCTATATTCCAATAAAGTTTTATTTACAAAAACAGGCAGCAGGCTGGCTGGGCCATAGTTTGCCAATCACTGATCTGGATCAGTGGGGAAGACATATACGTTCTGTCATTGTTGGGAACATGAGTAGGGAATGGAAACGTACATTCCTTGCATTTGCCATTACTAATGTAGTGGAAACAACAGGGTTTTTATACTCAAACTCTTGTATTTGAATCCAGTTTTAGAACCCTGGACAGTCGAGGGAACAGGATCTGTAAAATGGGAATAATGTGTATCTTGTGAGGTAGTCCATGTGCCTGACTCACAGTGGGTGCATTCAGTGGTAGTTAGGGCCATCCCCTATTCTCATTCATCACCTCCCATATATTACCAACATCAGGAGGCCTCTCTCTTTTTAGGATGTCCTGGGATGCAGTGAGGATAGTTCAATCTGGCTTTCTGAGTTCAGGAGCCCAACTTCTAAGAATGCGCTTTCATACAAGTTATATAGATTAAGCTCTTGCAAACTCCAAATTTCTCTTTTTAGTAGCTCTACCCCAACTCTTGTCAGTACTGTTCCACAACTGTAACCACTCAAGTGCCCAGCAAAACAAAAGGCTCTCTAGTCAACAGGCCCCATTAGACTGAGAGGCAGTTTAGATACCTTCTTTTATTAAGTCCACCATTCATGATATTACCCTGTTCTCCAGGTGGCTTTTTAACTTATTTATTCCAAACAAATACTCTTCTCTAGGAGGAAAGATTGTGTCCATATGTGTCTTTGTGTCTGTGTGCCCATGACGGTTTGTGTGTAATTGTGTATGTGTGTCTATATGTCCCCTTGTGTCCATACTGTGATTATATGCTTAAATGTCTGTGGTGTGTCCTTGGTAGATGTGAATGGTTGGCTGTGTGATTGATTATATGCCTGTGTATGTGTGTGTGGGTATGGACATATGTATGTGGGTAAGGGTGTCCCCACTTTTGTGTTTGTGTGTATATGTGTGTTCTGTTTAATCCATCCCATTGTGGCTCTCAACCTCACAAGGCCTGCAGGGGGCATCCAGTGCATAGGGAAAGGGGATGCGAGTCCCCTGGCCTGTGCTCCAACCTCATCGGGCCTGCAGAGGGCATCTAGTGCCTAGAGAAAAATGGATTGTGTGGCCTGTGGAAGTGGGGCTCTGGTCTGAGGAGCCTGGGCTCTGTTATTCCAGAAAGGAGCTGGAAATGAGCAAGAAGCCTGATGACTCAGCTTCTGAAAGTCCCTGATCCTAGGAGGGGGTCTGCTTCACCCTGCAAATCCTTCTCCAAACCCTCTGTCCACATCCAGAGGGTCCCGGCCCAGCCTGCAGGGCAGAGCTTGTCCCTTTAGTCCAGGTGTGGGTAGGATATTGCACAGCACTTCTGGAGGTGACTGGACATCAGGATGGGGGGAAGTCTTGGGCAATAGTACACCCTCCTTCTCTGCCTCCTGCCCTCAGCAGCTTGAAGGACTGCCTCAGCCACTGCCAGGATTTCCTGAACACCCCCTCTCCTTCATTTTCTGCAGTTTGGGCCACTCTGGGCCCCAGGATTTCTGGGCCTGGACTGAGCTTTCTCAGGAGACGTGCAGGAAGCAAGGGCCTCTGAAACCAAGCAGAAGGTGACCTGTGTCGCAGGTGATGAGCCTGGGGGGTAGGGGGGCCAGAGGGAAGGCAAGGGAGGCTCCATGTAACAGGGAGCTCTGCAGAGCCTTGAGGATGGGTGAGGCAGGAGGTAGGACATTCCAGGTGGAATGAACAGCAAGCACAGAGGCTCAGGAGGGACAGGGCTTTGTGATTAATCCTGATGTGGGTGAGGCAGCGGAAGGCAAGTGGTGTGAGAAGCTATGTATGTGGGGGTAATCCCTGGGTACTTGGGGCACCTCCTGGTGTTGCCATGCCCAGTGGTCAAAGTTCATGGAAGACCCCTGTAACCTTAATCAGGCAGGACCATCCGGGACCAGTATTCCCTAGGCATGAAGGTTTGGGTCCCTTAGCAGGCATAGAATGTCAACCAGCTGAAGTGCCAGTTGGAGGTAAAGGGAATGAATCATAGAGGAAGTGTGGCAAACAGAATTTAAGATCCCTCCCTCATGGTGTGCATGTCCTGTATCATCTTGCTTTG